>NC_086302.1:2826666-4240000 GCF_963924245.1 Chroicocephalus ridibundus | reverse complement strand
AACTGTTCCCCCTTGTCCTGTCACTCCAATCCTTGATCAAGAGTCCCTCCCCAGCTTTACTGGAGCCCCTTTAGGGACTCCCTAGAGCCTTCTCTTCTCCAGGCTGAACACCCCCAACTGTCTCAGGCTGTCCTCACAGCAGAGGGGCTCCAGTCCTTGGAGCATCTTTGTGGCCTTCTCTGGACTTGTTCCAACAGGCCCATGTTCTTCTGATGTTGGGGGCCCCAGAGCTGGACACAGTACTCCAGGCATATTACTACTATATCTTTGATGCTTGAGCAGATACCCACCGGCATGGGTTTAGAAGAAAAGACATTCCTCATTTTCTTGCATGTACTATCTGATACCCAACCACTGCATTGAGAATTTCTTCGATTCAGGTGTCTTATTTCCTATCTCATCCTAATTAACTTACCTTCTTTTCTAAGCATTCTGCAAATTTCAACTGCTTCAACAGCTTCTTCTGCTTGTTGCTGAAGCGATTGTCCTGTTCTGCACTTGTTCCCTAAAGCACAGGAAATAAGATCGTTAGTCTGTATGACATCCAGCCATCTTCAAGTATTATTTTCCCGCATATTGGCACTGGACAGCGCACAGCAACACCAATCTCACCATTCTGTAAGCAAATAAGCCTTTTCAGGTGCCTTTCAATGTTAGCACTATAGTCTTCATCTACTGCTGAAGCTTTAGGGGTAAGCAGGCTACTGAGCTCTACAATGACACCTTAATCACATAATCCCCCTGGCATACTACTTACAAGTTTAAAAGTACAATAGTATGAAATTGTTATGAAAAGGACTTATGCTGGAATTCACAAACTCCTCAAAAGGAATAAGCTGTTTTTCCTCTGTCCAAGAACAAAAATGTCATATTTGTTTACAGTGACTTCTACAAAACCTTTGGGTAAATTTCTCTGAAGCAAGTCAGCCAACATGAGGCCAGCAAGAGTACAAAGAATACTATTTTATTGATCATGCTCTGTTAAAGTTCACCAACTCGTTCCACTTTCATGAACAGAAACTATAGGTTAATTCATTTGGAATTGAAAGGCTTGAACGTCCAGTTCTGGAAAATTTACTTGCACAGAAGTAAACAGAACCACACATGAACAAAAGTATGTGCAGAACGGCATCCAAATACTGATGACCTGTTAATGCTTCAAAAAAATCCCACAGTTCACACGTGAAGTGAAGTTTATTCGGGAAACCAACCTGACTGAGGGAAAACACGGGAATTTAATACATGCCATTTCCTATGCATGGAAGAAGGGGTCGAGTACCAGCAATAACACAAACTACTAAGAAACCAGAAGGCAACAAATAAGAAGCTCAAATTCTAAAGTAACCTAGTCACTTAATTTGATCAGAAAGCCTCTTGAAATAGCAACATAGCATGCTAAAAAGTCATCAGATATTGAAAGGGAATGAACGATCAACATTCCCATTTGCTGTTCTGTAACACAGGAATCCTAAATATCGATTGTTACACAGCCACTTACCAGGATTAAGTCTGTTTAAAACTCTTTATAATATTTGCAGTCTCCTGTGTGGCTTACACATTAGCAACAAACACAATACTTGCCAGATCACTCAAGAATTTAATGTTGTATACTTTGGGTTTTTTTAATTTTGTCTTTCACAACCCAGAAGCAAAATGGAAAGGAATTAAATTTTTCTTAGCCTGTTCGTAACACATGGCATGCAGTATTGGTAACCAAACAAGACACAGAGCACAGTATCACAGGAATTTCAAGGCAGAGACAAAATAATTTTCACTAACAACTTTATAGAAGTGCAAAGAACTGAAAGAATTATTAATAGCAGCTTTCTTGATAAGGTGAGTCCAAACTGCTGCTCTGCTGCACTTCTCCATTTTCCACAAGAACTTCGGTTTCTTCTGAATGCAGACTAAAACTAGACCAGAACACTGTTTCACAGCCCCGTTTCAGTGCCATGCTGCTTTACTTTTTTTAAAAACAGTCGCCTTTCACAGGCCAGTTTAAAAGAATATTAGATTTCTAATTCAGTGTTTTCAGTCCCAGTAGTTCTGCCGTCAATTACAACCACTTGATTTGTAAGCTTTTTAACAATTGCATTAGACAGAATAAGTATAGATTTAACTTGTAATTATTTTTCTCAGGCTAGTACATTAACACAAAACTGAATTTAGTTAAGGGTTATGTGCGTCCTCATGTTTTAAAAACATCCTAGTTGCAGGAATAGAAAATAAGAGGGCTGAACAGATGAACGAGCCTTGGAAGATGAGATTGGGTTTCAAAATTGTCAATGAAATCCCCCAAAATAGGTTCATTCCTATTAATGGGAGAAAAGGCTGAAAGGAAATATACCCTAGGTAGGTTTCTGCTTAATAGTCTCTGCAGAAAATACAGCACAGCTGTGAGAAAATAAAAAAACAACACAAACCTAAAAATAAAGCATAACTCCTTTTTACATTGAATATATTTAACACGCTGCATGTCAGCTTAAAAATATGTCTCAAAAAAAAAAAGGCGGCAGTTTTGTCTATTTGCGTTGAATGCGGACACTAAAGTGCATTTCAATGCAAAATCGGGTTCACCTCCCATCTGCCCCCGGGTCTTTTCTCCCACACCTCCCCGCATTTCAGGGCCGTCAGCGTTCAGCCCTGACACGGGGCAGGCCCCGGCGCGGCGGGACCCCTCTTCCTCCGGCGGGGTCAGAGGCCCAGCCGCCCCGAGGCCTAGCGCAGGAACCGGCGGTCCCAGGCTGCACCGGGAGAGCGCGGCCCTCGGGGACGCCCAGAGAGGCCCATGTACCCCCGCCGCGCACCGAGCAACCGGCGAGCCCGGGCCTGGGGCGACCAATCCCCTTCCGGTCGCTCCCCTCCCTCTCCCGCAGTCCCCCGGCGCGGCAGCCTCGCCGATGGGCCCAGCCGCACCGGCCTCCTTCCCGCCGCCATTTTCTTCGCGGCGGCTCCTCACAGGAGCCTGCGCAGGGCGGGGGGGGGGGCACAGCAGCGCTTCCCCGGGGGAGCGCGGCGCCAACGGCTTCGCCGGCGGACGGCGGGACCCGTAGCGGCCCGGCTCGGCCCCGCGTCCCCCACCAGAGCTGCCCGACCGCTCTCCCCGTCGGCTCGGCCCCCCCTGAGGCCGGCACTTACGCGGAAGAACCCCGCGTCCATCTTGCCTCCTCCGCCTCCTCCTGGTCGCAGAGCGCTGCCGTCCCGGCGTGCACCGCGCGCCCGCGAGCCCCCTCGCACGCGCGCCGCCGGAGGGGCGGAGCCCGGCGCGCCGCAAAGGCTCTCCGGCGCCTGCCCATTGGCCGGCCGCCGCGGCGGAGGGTCGGTGCGCGCGCGGGGGACGGCCAATCAGAAAGCGCGGCGTTCCGTCGGGGCTGAGGGGGGCGGCTGTCACGGGAATCCTCCTCTCGCGAGAAGTTGGCCCGGCGCTCGCGAGTGGCGGCGCGTGCGCGGCGCGTAACGGCTCCGGGAGGGGGGAGGCCATGGCGGCCCCGGCCCCGGCCCCCTCAGCCGGCACAGCGGCTCCTTCGCGCCGCTCTTCCCTCGGGAGCCGCCTCCTCGCGGCAGCTCGGGTCCTTCCTCGACGGAGCAGCAGCCCCTGGGCTGATGCGGCCCCGCAAAAGACAGCGGGATCGCTGCGCCACCGGGGGCTGGAGGGGCAGCTGCTCTGAGGGGCCGTGATGCCGGCCCAGGCCTCTGCGGCCCTGTGGTGCCCGTCAGTGAGCACCGTGGCGTATGCCCGCCGCTGTGCCCGGCCAGTAGAGGCTGTGGGCGGTGTTCAGTTGCCCTGCTGGAAATTGCCGTGAGCAGCCCGGCCCTTCGGCCCACTCGAGACAAATTGGCCTGTGGCTTGTGCAGGCAGAACTCGCGTGTGGCACTGGAAGATGAGAGAGGGGAAGGGAGAGTAAAGTCAAGAGTCCGCTGGTGTGAACACAAATTTATCCGAAGTAACAACCCTGGTTTTATTTAAAAGAAACGTGTACGTCCTTTATCTTTAAAAAAGGAAATACCAGGTTCCTTTAAATAGACTAAAGCACAACAGTTGTTTCCCACTTTATCAGTAGTCATTATTTGTCACATGTGAGAGACACAGGCTTTTTACATATGTCTTTTTGTAAAATAAATTGGTTATGCGACTTGGGAAAGTAACATTCCTGCATTGCATCTGCTCTGACTTCCAATGATACCTCTGCATTTTGCCAAACTTTGGATAGCGTTCAACTCGGCCACGTAACGTTCCTGGCACCCTGGGGTAAGGGGAAGGAGGACTGGGCTGGAGGGCGCGGGCAGTTCCTGAAACTAAATTTGGAAACTAAATTTCAGCAACTAAATTTGGAGTTAACTGTAAGGTTTTGCCTGTTGAGAAATGAGTTGCAGCCTGTTCGGCGGGAGGAGGGCACTAGGTGGAGCTCCGTGCTCTCTGCTGGAATAAAGTGGGTGACGGGCCCGGGGCGGGTGAACGCTGCCTCGCAGAAGTTTTGGGAAACAGGACCCAGAAGTGAAAAGCTGAAATGTTTTACCAGTGTACTTGCATCAGTAAAGTGCCAGCTGTGAGACTGAAGGATCCAACTGCTGAAGCCATAAATTTTAGAAGACTTTTAGGAGCAAGAAAAAAAATACTCATTCTTGCAAGATCCACTGCAGACCAACTATTGAGTATGCCCTTAGGAAAACAAACAAAAAAAAAGCAGTATTTCTGTATATGACCTGCAGGCCAAATGTTCTCATTGCCACTGCTGAGTGCCCAGCTGGCATTTTGTAAAGAGAGAAATTTAACCAGAGTAAGGAACTAGAAAGGTTGCTCGTATCCCATTGCTGAGCACAAAGGCCCTCTGAGGCACTGGGCCGCTAAGGGGTCAACCTTGCGTTAATTTGCAGAGCTTCAGGGATAATCTCTAAGGAGTTTGTTAGAGCTGTTACACTTATGTTGCCTGTTCTCTCCAAAGGCTTACATGGTCTGGGGTTTCTTTAATAGACCAGTTTGCAATATCAGCTTTCAGTTGTTGTGGGTTTTTTTTAACCAGCAGGTTTACGGGGTGGCGAGTCTGCACACAAAAGGCAGCTAAAGGGGAGCTTTTTCCAAAAACTAGGAGTCTGAAAGTGGAAGGTGAGCGCCGAGAACAGGGCAGGTGAAATCAGCACTGCAGCAGCAGCTACTATTGCAGGACAAGGACAGTGTGGGATTGTTCCTAGAAAACTGTTAAATCCACAGCAAATTACACAAGCCTTATAGTGGTAGTACAGTGGAAATACAGTGAATTTTGTTTCTTAAGAAGGTGATTTTGCTTGGTCAGCATAAGCTCTGCGTTTTGCTGACGGGAGGCAGAATGGATTGTGGGGGCCTCCCAGGCTGTGCCAATATAAGGCAAATTTTATGGGTAAAACAGCACGTTTTGAATTTTTCTGATTGAGCAATGCTAGTGTGGTCAAGGCAGGATTTCTCCTGCCAATGATAGTAATTCTACTAATCTAGAATCGCTTACTCTGCTTCAGTGAAGCAAAGTGAACTTCATTGTTTTGAATGGAAATGGAAAGTAAAATTTGCTAGAAGTAGGTCTGGCTGGTAACATTAAAGAGTAACAGTAAGATGGGACTTAAATCTTTTCTAAAGATATTGATTTTGATACAGTGGAACATGCTCAGAAAAAATCCTTAGCTGTCCAGAGATAGGAACAGGAGACGAACTCCTTTACGTTTTTAGAAAAAAATGAAATTGGCACCTGCAGTCCCTTCTGAACGATTCTATCAATCATTGCTGCCACAAAAAATAAGTTAGAGAACTAGGACAAGTAAAATATTTACAACGAGATTTAGAAACTTCACAAACAGCTGTCTTAATATTTAGTTTGGAATTCAAACTGTGCTCCAGTTTCATATCCCCCCCCCAAAAAAAATAATTGCAAAGTAATTAAATTTAGTTTGTGCACAAAAATACCAGTCAGTAAAAATTACCTGTTCCAGAGATGCATTCACATCTTGAAAAAAGATATCAACTTATCCCCCCGGTGCCCCATCACTTTACTCTGAGAACGAGCAGTTTTGTTTCAGCACCGCGTGATTTAACGATGTAACTATTGGTGATGTGTGACGGGACTGGGGAGAACAGCAAGTGAACCGCTCCAGGACAAAAAGCTTTCCAGCTGGCAGCTCTATGTGATCCATTCAGTTAGACAAGAGTAACATTTCTCACTACAGCTCCCAAAAAGGAGTTAAAATACCCTACTAAAGGTTTTAATAAGGTCTACAAACGGGCTGGAGCCCTCTAACGGCCACAGCAGCTTGGAGCCAACCGCTGTCTCAACGCAAGACACACCATCCAATAAATCCAGGCTGCTGTGGTACCGCTGTCTTCGCTTCACACTCTGTCCAGCCATTCCCCCCAACAGCAGAAGGACACGGAGCTGTTGGAGCGGGGCCAGAGGAGGCCACGGAGACGCTGCGAGGGCTGGAGCCCCTCTGCTGTGAGGACAGGCTGAGAGAGCTGGGGGGGTTCAGCCTGGAGAAGAGAAGGCTCCGGGGAGACCTTCCAGCCCCTTCCAGGCCCTCAAGGGGCTCCAGGAAAGCTGGGGAGGGACTCTGGATCAGGGAGGGGAGCCATGGGATGAGGGGGAACGGTTTTAAACTGGAAGAGGGGAGATTTAGATGAGATATTGGGAAGAAATTCTTTGCTGTGAGGGTGGTGAGCCCCTGGCCCAGGTTGCCCAGAGAAGCTGTGGCTGCCCCATCCCTGGAGGGGTTCAAGGCCAGGTTGGCTGGGGCTTGGAGCAGCCTGGGCTGGTGGGAGGTGTCCCTGCCCAGGGCGGGGGGTGGCACTGGGTGGGCTATAAGGTCCCTTCCAACCCAAACCATTCTGTGACTCTACGATTCTTCCTAATCCTTCCCCTCTGTCCTGTCAGGCAGCATTTTGGAGCTGTTTTGATACCGACCCTCAAGACAATCAGCCACTGAACGTCTGACAATGCCGCTGTGTGTCCCTGCTCAGTGGGCCGTGAGTATCCTTGGGAATTTCTTTGGTGCATTACTGTACACCCACAATCATCGCACTTGCACAACAACATCACTTCTGGTTAGTTTCTAGAATAAGAAATTTCTAAAAATAGTTCAAGCCTAGTCTGCATTAGGGCACAAAGCATTTCAGGATGCGAGTTGTGCACAGTAGCTGTGTAACACCTCGCTTGCTTGATACCGCCTTTCCATGCTTACTTTTTCAACTAAAGAATTCAGATTTAGGATAAGACAAAACATTCTAAGGCAACTCCAGTAATGAGCTTAAGGCAATTCTTGGTGTGAGAGCAAAAACCCTTAGACGTTGAGATCATTTGGAAATGGATAAGTTACCAAGTTCATAGAAATATTGTAAAAAGACTTGAAAATAAAAAGTATCTTTTTCTCTTTTATCTCAAACCATACGTGTGTGGCATTAGAAACACAGAAGATGAGTAAAGATAAATACAATTGTGATACTTCTTGTACTATCCATCATGTATAAAATAGACTACAAACCTGTTTCACACAAATCACAACAAACCCAGGTTCAACCTGAGTTGCAGCTCGCGTGTCCCAGTTTTTCTTCCAGTTTATCATCAGTCATTGCAGAACAGAAAGAGCTCAAATTCTCCAAGTAAGCAAAAGCTCCACAAAATATGAGTGCGCATCTTTTCTTCCAAGGAATGGGATTTATTCAGTCTCTCCATACCCAGAGCTCTGTAAGGCGGCTTGCTGCATTTTTGATGATTTAAATGCCTCCAACAGTTGATTTCATCCATACAAAAAGCGTCCAGACCTTTTATTTTTCCTCCCAAAGTGGGAAAGCAGGACTTAATTACAATCTATAGACAAAAAAATAACAGCTCGTTGCTGTTCCCAATGCAGCGTTGCTTTGCTGAGGAGTCCCAGGACCATGTAAATAAGAATTCCATGTCTCTTCCCCGCCAGGAGGCCGGGCGTTCCCAGTTATCTGCTCTGCATGTGGATGTCCACAGGTATGAAGGTCACGGTGGGATGCTGAGACAGGCTGTTGCTGTTCTGCCCTAAAGCCGGTGGCATTGCCGGTTTGGCCGTTTTGGGTTCCAGCTCCCGCTTCACTCTCATGCGCCTGTAAGGGTCAAAATGAAATTGTCACCAGGGCTGGCACGTGCTGGGTCTCTCCCATGGGGAGTATTGGGAAGGTTCCCGCGGAAGCAGGTTACATCGAACAGCTACTGAAAAATCAGTACAAGCCAGGATTTCATCCCAAAGATACTAAATGGCAAGTCAGCGCATCTCGAGCGTCTAAGTCTAACCCAATGCCCTGAAAAGTGAGACCTCGCGCTCCTCTCGGGCAGCCTCAATGCCCACAGCAAACCTTCCCTATGTCAGGAGGAATCCCTAAAAAGAGCTTCCATCAAACGTCCTCCACTGGGAACCTCTTTCTGCTCCCTAGCAATTCAATCACAGCGATTCAGGACACTTCAGTCAAGCACATTATAGTTTGCTTTCTCCAGGGAATTTTCAGCAACAAATACTGAAATGGCCTGTTAGATGAGATCACACCTGACAGTGGTTTTAGTCCATCTCGTCTCGCCTTAATGAAGGACGAAACTTGGCCACATACCTGTTGTACGTTTTCAATATGAGCAGAACCACTGTGAAAATAATAATCACTCCTACTACGATGGCAGCAACTATTGCTCCAGAACCTAGCAGGGAAAGAGAAAGGCAAAAAAAGTCTTATTTACAAAGTTGTCATTGTACTGTGTGAAGTTTGCTAAGTTTGAGGTCCATTAAAAAAACCACCACCCCACTGCTTTTCTTACTTTGGTAGAGACTTTGTTCTTGAGACTTCGTGGTCACATTTACTGAGAACTGAGTGTTATTGATCGGTGGGGCGGCTGTCGTCATCTTGATTTGGCTACAGAAGAAGAGAAGAAGAGTGAGTTCATAAAATATTAACCAAATTTTGACAGCACAATTCAGTGATAATTAGGCAACAACCCATTAAAGATTCAGAGCTTGCTAAGTGCAGGCTTGCCAAACTGGGGTTCTCCGTATTTTCTTAGTGGTGAAAATTTGGCCCTGCTGAAGTCAATGGAAATCTGGCTATAATCCAGTTGTGAGCAATTTGCCTTACAATATGCACTGCTCAGTATTAACAGGATAAAATCAGATATAAACACAATAATGCATTATCACCTATACATATATATTGCTGTTATACAAGTTGTGAATAAATATAAGTATTTTAAATGTTTTATGATTTTAGATTGTCATCTCGGGTCATGAGATTCGGATCACTGAGTAAATAAGCGTGAAGAGTAATATGGCTTTAAGAAAGGAAAAAAAGTCAGCACAAAAAAGTATAAAAACATCTTTATAGAATAGAATTTAAAGTAGCTTCACTCATCTAATGTGGAGAAAAAAACCCAACCACTTTTAAGCTGACTTGAAGCTCCAAGTTACGTGACAAACAACAGCTACCCCGTGACAGGAAAAAATACTGCAATGTGACTACGGCAGAAAGGTGACGTGAGTTTGGACCAGCCCCTCACTCACCCCAGTGAGACCTGATCTCAGGTCTATGATCAGAAGAGGACAAGTCTGCAAGTGGACAGCTGAAAATATGCCTGCTCCTGCATTTTGGGAGGGTAAAACTCTAGATCTAGAAAGAGCAGCCTGTACGCTTCCTGATTTTAAAAGCGTTTTCCAAATGTTTTCTAAATGTGACTGGTAACCTTAGCCATTAAAAGACTCCTTCAGTCTGAGAAAGGTGTGAAAACCACTTCAAACAGACCTCCGAAAGCATTTCAGCTCCCAGCTTCAGAGAGCTAACACCTTCAAACTATCCATTGAAAATTAAATTATTCTTCAACACCTGACACTGGAATTGAGCTTCCCGTTTCAGATGCTGCCCGGTACAACCAGCCAGGACTCCGTTATACTCCGTTTGGATATTGTGGACCTGTGGCTTGTTCTTGGTAGCTTTAATTCTTCCAGAGCACAAGATATACAATAGCCAGGAAATTATTAAGTGGATAGAATTCAGAGGGTAATAAAGAGAAGTGCGAGCATGAAAGGCAGCGTCCCTTCCCTTCCCCCTAGGGAGGCTTTCCTAAAGGTTTCTGCAGAGTCGCATCCACCAAATAGAACACGTGTAGTGGCAGGGTGCAGTTTTGGGAGGCCAGGGGGACCCTGCCAGTGTGTTGTTTCGGGGCGGGGATGCTGTAGCTGGGTCAACACACCATGTGTGTTTGGGAGGCTCCACCAACGGATGGATCAGGAATGAGAGAAATCAGTCAGCGGCAGGAAGAGAAACCATCCACATCTGCCTGGGTATGAAGGATCAGAATTGCAAGGTCAATTCATCAAATACTTCGATCCCCTTAAGTTAAAAAGGTTGGGTTTTTTTTTCTTTGAAAAAAACCCTCAAAAATAACTCTGTCTCAAGCCTGTAACTGGGTCATTCTGCTCTGACTGAATGATTCCTTTGTTTAACCAAGGCCAAGTTAATTCAGCAACATGATCATCAACTGGAGTTGTAGATCTTTCCACGCTGAAAGAAGTATTTTGTCAGAATCATAGAATCGCCTGGGTTGGAAGGGACCTTTCAGATGATCCTGTCCAACCATCAACCTAACTCTGACAAAAACCATCACTACACCCTGTCTCTAAGCTCTCTGTCTACCCGACTTTTAAATACCTCCAGGGATGGTGCCTCAACCCCTTCCCTGGGCAGCCTGTTCCAATGCTTAATAACCCTTTCAGTGTAAAAATTATTCCTAATATCCATCCTAAACCTCCCCTGGCGCAACTTGAGGCTGTTTCCTCTTGTCCTATTGCCTGTTCCTTGGGAGAAGAGACCGACCCTCCCCCAGCTACCCTCTTCTTTCAGGGAGGTCTTTGTCTTTGGAGTTTGCCCGGCGTTAACGTATAGCACAGCGAGAGGATTTACACAGGCCTTGGAGGAGCCTGTGAGAGGCACCGAAGCTCGGGTGACAGCGCTGATCCCATCTGTTTCCTCACCCATCCATTTGAAACTGCGTCGATGGAGGTTGTGCCACTGAGGGGCAGAGGCTGGGCAAAGCTGGGCGAGGATTTTGGCTACAGACATAATTCAGGAAAAGCCACCTCCAACTTTTACTTTGTTGCTCCCGACTCGGAGAGCACAAATTCCAGATTTACAGAAGCGTTTTTCTCCTCCTCTGGCTCCTAAAATAAAAACCTCAAATAAATAAGGCTGAATATTTAGATACAAAGCCATGTAATATTCAAACTGAGTAACTTCTACCTGGTTCAAACCACCTTGGTAATGGTGAGCTGTTTGTGCATGACTCACTTATAACCAAAGAATTTTTATTGTTGTCAGTGAAACCGCCTGTTTACAAAAAAGGATGAATTTACCCGACCGGGTGTACGCGATCTAAGATGCAATTTGAAAAATGCATCAAGTCTTTTTTTTTTTTTCTGCATTGTATAGCAAGTTGAGAGGTCCAAGGTCTGTGTCTCAGGCCAGGGTGGGAGGTTCCAGTCCTTAATTCTTCTGTTTTACCTCCAGCAATCCCGGCTCCATTCCTCCCCCGTGAATCAGCAGGGTTTCGCCTGATCAAACCTGTGCTGCGAGACTTGAGGACCCAGCAAAATCCAGCAAAATCCATGGGAACTTGCCGATTTCAGGGTATTGCGGGCTGGATCCCACTCTGTTTAGAAAAAAACACTTGGAAAATCAAGAGGGCTCAATAAAAACTAGACAGCTGGGGAGAAGAACTGGACTTTGATACAGCAATCACGGGACATTCTTTCTTTATGACACATGGCGCGCACTTCCCCCTGTGCACACACACCTGAGAGCACTAATTCACCCGCAGCTCTCCAGACCGGGGCTGGGGGCACACACTGCCGCTTATTTTTGCATCCCCCTATTACGGAGCTGGAAATGTTTCCGTAAAGTTAAGCTTCGGGCACGTTTCCATCTAAAACACCTTCGCAGATACAAGCGGAGAGGTTGTTTTGGCAAGTGGTAGCAATGCCCCCATTTATCCAGACGAATTCCGAGCTGAATGGCCGCGCTCATTCGCAGCGGGATGGGGATGGGGGATCATCTGTCGGGCAGCTCCTGCAGCTCCTGGCAGCGACAGGAGAGGGGTGATGGGGAACAGAGGGGTTTGGTCGAGTTTTTCCAGGAGAACTGGACTTTGAGAGCCAACGCCCTGCCAGGGCAGGCAGGTGCTGGTTAGGAGACACAAAATCAGCGCTTTGCCACCCAAAAAAAAAAGCATCAAGCTGTGTTGCAGGCTTTAAATTAGACAAAGTCGGCTATTGTTTCTCCAGCAGTAATATATACTAGTTTTGACCCCGAAGCTCAGTTAAAGAATTAATTCATCCTTTCAACTGCCCTGCTGCACAGACAGTGTTTTCATCTTATATTGTGGCCAAACATAGTCTGAAAACCAGGTGATTTTTCCCCCCTTGCTTATCCAGGTCTAAGGAAGAGCGCTGGCTGACAGCTCTGCTGCTCTGGGACTTGATGCCCTTCCCAAAAACGTCCGCAGGGCAGGGTCTTAAATTACAAAAACCACTAAGGAATGGGGCAACAAAACCCAGCACCGTTTTGCTTGATTTCTGCATTGTATCACAAAAATTTCAGAAGAAGTTTTTCGCTGAGGGCGGTGAGCCCCTGGCCCAGGTTGCCCAGAGAAGCTGTGGCTGCCCCATCCCTGGAGGGGTTCAAGGCCAGGTTGGACGGGGCTTGGAGCAACCTGGGCTGGTGGGAGGTGTCCCTGCCCAGGGCAGGGGGTGGCACTGGGTGGGCTTTAAGGCACCTTCCAACCCAAACCGTTCTGTGATTCTATGATTCATTTGGGCTCAGCTCAGCTCGCGCAACACCCTGAGCAGCAAACTCACTCCCATCCAAGGGAGAAGTTAATCCTTCTAAGTCAGTCCAGAGTTTTTCGCCCTTCCAAAAAGTAACGGGGCTCAAGATGCTCACCTGGCTTGTGAGCATTCCCCAGGGGAATCAGGTGGGTGCTTCAGCTCCATTCCTCTGCCTGAGCAGCCTGACCTTCCCCGTCTTTGCCAGAAGGTTCACCTTGTCTGATCACAGCAAACGACGAGTGGTTTGAACCCGCAACGTTCCATTCTTCCCAGCTGTTTTCCAGCTGCGGGGGAATCAACTGAGCGTTCGTGGCACAGTGCGGAAAGGAAACAGGCTTATATTTAAGAGTCACAAACTCTGCTCCAGCTCCCCGTAACATCCATCCTCTACCTGAATGGCCTCGCGGCCGCGTGCTCCCACACTCGCCTGCCAGCAGCATCACGAGCCACGAGAACCAGGAACGCCACCGGCGTTTAACTTCAGAAAGTAAGAAAAACACGATGTGCTTCAGTGAGACCTGGAGGTGCCTGAATTTCCCTTGCGAGGCTCCACGAGGGAGGAAGGGGGGAAAAAAACCCAAGTTGAAACTGGCCAGTGGGAGCCGAGGCATAAACATGGCCTCGGGGAAACAACCGTCTCTGTTTGGAGCCTGTGTGTTCCGACGTGTCCCCATGTCAGACCAGCACCTTTATGGAAGCATTCGTCTCAGGTTCTGGCACGAGCTCTCCAGGTTTAGCTGTTGTTAAAGCACACATTAAAAGCATTTTCACTTCCTTGCCAAGACAAAGTTACACAAACTGCAGGCAACTCTACTGGGCAGTAGCAGCACCAAGAAAAAAAAAGAACAACAGTAATTCTACCTGCGTGGCTTATATCTTTGCAGAGGAAGACAGAGGCTCGTATTTTCACAGAGGCTCACGCAGAGGACAAGAACTGAGGAAGTGAAGACAGGTCCCCAGTTTCGAAAGCCTGGAAATTTGAACCAGACAGACATTGTCGTCGACTTGCCCAGGAGCAATATCTAAACCAGGCTGTGAAACTGCCGATTTCCCAATTCTAATTTTCTGCCTTAAAACGCTGGGCCACACACGTTTCTCCTTCTCCCTCGGTGTGAATGCGCTTATTCACGGGAACTGCAGTAACTCCACCGTGTTCAGCGAAGAGCATTCACATGGTTAAAAAACACTCCAGATCCTTCAGGGTAAGACTGTCGACGCAGAGAAGCCAGGACAGGGAAGCAAAACAAGACAGAGGTATTTTCCCACTGGTTACAGGCCAGGATCTAAGGCACACGCGGATTAGAAGACTTGTGAAATACATGTCAGAACCAGGATTTGAACTTCAAATGGAAAAAACCCCACCGTACCACCACCACCACCACGCTGGTGGCTGAGGTTCCTGCAGCTCAGACGTAACCTCCCGTTCCCGAGCTGTTCAGTGGGGTCTGTCAGGCCGAGGTCAGATGCCTGTTGTTGAAGTTTATGTTTTTTAAACCCCCCGACTCCCCCTCTTTCACTGACAAATATCGTACGTGTCATCTGGAGCTTCCCACTAGCTCCGGCCGGTTGTCTGGGATTTCCCATCCTGGGCCCACTTTACTACTTGTCTAAATTTCCAGGCAGACCCGTGGAAGCCGGGATGCAATAAAACCCCCTCCCATCCAGAAACGCTACACAAAACTGAAATTTTAAACTAATACATCATCCAAAAGAAAATGGTCTGTTTAACGTGCTGTGATTCTATAGTAAGGCTCTTTAAAGGACATTTATAACTAATCATTTGGACCAATGGTTGTGTTTGCAGAAGACCGAGTTACTTCATTATTATTTAGATCTGAAGTTATTAATTTAAGAGGAAAGGAAATAACATTTTAAAACAAAACCACCATTTACATGTGATGCACATAGCAGATATCAAGAGAGACCTGGGAGCAATTTTGCAGCTTATTCCTGAAAGGAATGCTAGAGGTTTTCCTTTGTGGGCAGCTTTTTTTAATTATTATTAGAAGGCTCTTATTCTACATTTTTAACTTATGACTGTACACACACGAGATGCTAAAGTAACCAACCAGGAGCGGTGTAATCAAGAGCTGGCAAATAAGAAGTCTCACGGGATCCACCTTGCTCTAAGAAAAGGCAAAGGTGCAGTACGCTGCCTGGCCTCCTTTTTTGGAGGAGGGATTCCTTCCTTTCCCAGAACACACAACCACGTCTCGAGACTTCGAGCAAAATAACTCACAGACTGAGCCCACCGATTTCCAGGTCCATGAGGTGGCCTCCAAGGCTCAGGCAGTGTCCGTAATGTCTCTTGGTTTTGTGGAAAAGCCCTTTCTAACAGCGCAGCGTGACATGCAGGTGATGTGCTCCTCCACAGGGGCCGGAGGTAGCTCACAGTTCCCTGCACTGTGTCAAGAAGACCATACATCATATTTTTCCTTGGATGTGCTCTTCCACCAGAAGGCTTTGTCTGAGCAGATATCAAGGGTTTTCTATCCCTTGTGGCATCTGGACATGCTCTATTCCTGCCATCGCTGCACAGATTCAGTAGCTCAGAGAATGGGCAGCACATCTGGAAAGCTGAGATACCTCCCCTGTGCAGTGAGTCCCACGCTTTCTGGAAAGGATGGGATGCACTTCTGTATGACGTTTTACAGCAGATCGGTAGAGATATCCCACGGCATCCCAGCAATGCGGCTTATGTGCTAGGGGCAGCTCATATGCACACAATTCAGCCAGGAAAATCAACATGAGGGACACGAGGGACAGTCAACCTGTAGCACAGAACAATGCCTGAGGCTGATTCCCAGCTCATTGGATGTAGCGGGAGCTGGAAGCCCCTTCCGTGCACAGAAATATCAGCAGAACCGTATTTCTGAGCGGCAGTTCCCACCAGTGCCTGGCAGCATAATTAACCCACGATTTAGGAATGAAAAAATGCAGCCTGGTGGGTTACAAGACTCATCACCGCAACGGGCGAAGAAAATCCACCAGCACTGAAAAGCGACGGCTGCTACAGGAGGTACAAGGCACCGCAGGAGCCCTGAGCCCACGTGGGCTCCCCAGACACCACATGGGCTCCCAAAACACCGCACAGCCAGTCTCTGGGCTCGCAATAAGGTGGCTCAACCCACTGCATGCTGATGAGGTCCCAGGCACCGCGTATGTTCCTGGGAGCGCTCAGGTGAGGGGCACAGGAGGGAAGGATGTGTAATTAGCGGTTAAATATTACCTGGGAAAAAAACCCAACACCTGATTCAGAAAGAAGAAAAATGTCTCCAGGCACCTGTGCGGATCTCGAGGCAGGAGTGACTCACGGAGGAGGGTGAATGAGACTCAAGGTGACAAATTCGAGAAACCATCAAGGTGTGCACTTGGATGGAAAGCGAGAAAATGAATCTGCGCTGAGCCCTCGGTCAGAGGCTGGCAGCGGTCAGTGGCATCGCATCACGCAGCCCTCAAATCACCGTACCCGACAATTCGTCTCCGCTGTTCAAAGAAATCCCAGCAAAGTGCATGTTTGGTGGCAAATTCAGTAGATCTGGGCAAACCAACCACAAGAAAGCAGCTTGCCCTTGAGGACTGTCTGCCTCTGTTCCTGCAGGAGGAAAGTGACCCAGCTTTGTTCACGTACTGCTCTCGAAAAGGTTGGTGCAAGACTCATTTCAGTTCTTCAGCAATATCTCTGGAAAACTCCCTACAGTTTTTCAGGTTCCTATAGAAGAGAATTTAAAAAAAAAACCAACCATCTCAGATTCAGCAATGTTTTTGCAGAAGCGATTACCAGGCTCTGTAACTTGCTGGATCTGCAATTTACTGAAAGGCTGGAGCAGTTCAGGAGATCACACTGGTGTAGAAATCCTCTCTCACCTGGATTTTGCATCAGGGCATCTGCTTTACTCCAGGAACAACCCATAAATGCTCCAAAGCAGGAGAGAGGGGATGAAGACACAAACTCTGAGCGTGGCAATTGCAGCATTTACTCTTGATCAGGGAGTTGAGCGATGGGATGAGGGGGAATGGTTTTAAACTGGAAGAGGGGAGATTTAGATGAGATCTGAGGAAGAAATTCTTGGCTGTGAGGGGGGTGAGCCCCTGGCCCAGGGTGCCCAGAGAAGCTGTGGCTGCCCCATCCCTGGAGGGGTTCAAGGCCAGGTTGGACGGGGCTTGGAGCAACCTGGGCTGGTGGGAGGTGTCCCTGCCCAGGGCAGGGGGTGGCACCGGATGGGCTTTAAGGTCCCTTCTAACCCAAATCATTCTGCTATTCTACAAAATATGTTCCCACATCCTCACAGAGCGATACAAGAGTTTTCTCCCCAAGAGGGGCTCAGAGCTCAGCATCCCACCACCAGCCCTGGCACTGCCCTACCTGCAGTGGGAAGCACGGCCCGTCTCCCAGGATTCTGGTCCCCCCGCCGTGTTGCCTGCCCGGCTTTTACTTGCCACTGCAAAGCACCGCAGGACAGATGTCGCCCAGCCCAGTTCTCACGGGCAATTCAGAGAAGAGGAACTCCATTGCCCATTTTCTGTTACTGTAACAGGACCGATAGAAACCACAAAAACAATGTCAAAGCATCGTATCCAGCTGGAGAACAGCATGAAATTAATTAACGTCAGTAGCACAGGGCAGATCTGGGCTCCTGCTGTGGCATGCAGATCTGGAATCAGATCCAATTCCAAAGTTTCCCAGAGTTCAGGGAGTTTTTATATCTTGTCTGGCCAGTTTGCATCCCTTCACTGTAAAGGGCTGGCCGAGTTACATGTGTGCAGCAAAGCAGCTTTCCGTGGGGGTTCTGACAATGAAGAATGAGGTTTTTAGAGACACCAAAATGTATTTGTCTAACCGTGTTGTACACACCCAGGTATCAGCGACCTCTCGTGAAGGGCGCAGCCACAAGAGAAGAGGGGAAACCCAGCAAAAACATCTCGTGCTTTGCCTAGACATATGGGGAACTTGCCTTTCAAAGCAAAGAACTGCTAAAATACCGTCAGCCACTTGTGACAAGAGAAGGAAAAAGGTGTTACTTGGGGCAAATTAAGACTCACAAGGACAGCAACTATCCAAAAAAAGGAGACACACAAGCCAAATGCATTGAAATCTACAGCCTGTCCTCCACCTTCCTTCCTAGCCCAGCCAAACCGTGGCTGGAGTCCAGTATCATTTGTGAATGATTTGCCCCAAACCAGGACTGGGATCCCAGGCTGGAAAACCACTTCTCCCAGTTCCCATATCATCACACACCTCCCTGGCCAGTCCCTTCTGTTCTCTGAACCCTTCGTTGCCTGTGGGCAAGCCTCTTACCCAATGGCACATAGATGGAATGAATCCAAGGAAGAAGGCAATCCCAGATGTGCCTTCAGGCAGCCCTCGCCATGTCCAGCAGACCCAGAGAGACGGGAACAGCTACTTCTGCATTTACCTCGTACCGAGATTCCCACTCGCACTGTGCCCCACGGCGGGCTGGAATGAGTTCGCACCCTGAGCCGCCTTTCATGGCGGACAACGGCTCTCCGCATTTATCAGC
This sequence comes from Chroicocephalus ridibundus, assembly GCF_963924245.1. NCBI lineage: Eukaryota > Metazoa > Chordata > Aves > Charadriiformes > Laridae > Chroicocephalus > Chroicocephalus ridibundus. Next base: position 4,221,635 of record NC_086302.1, on the reverse strand, counting down.
ACAAACCGTAGCGCATGAATCAACACGGCACCTGTTTGCTGGCAGATGGGTGTTCGTTTCCCTTTTCTGAAGACAAATACGTTTGCTAGGTCAAGAGTTTTCAGACTTCTATTACAGATTAATAAGTAAATAGGAAACTTTGTCTTTCCAAGTTATTATTTGGGTTTCTGTCCTGCTCCGAGCAGAAGCGCGAAACAACTGTGCAGCACACAAGGCTTTGGGTCAGCACAGCAGATGATGGGCTGCCCAAGCCCCCCAGAACTGCTGTGATCATCCACGGGCTCATTTCACTCTCTCCAGTCTGATCCCCACCAAAAATCACCTGCCAAATCCCACCAAAAGCCACCTCTTTGCAAGCATGCAGCTGAGCGGTTACGTGGGATGAATTGAGGTGTGTGTTTGGTCCAGGGGGTGGTCTCCATCCAAATGAGGGGTTGTGATCAAGGCAGAGCCCCTTTCCTTTGCCCACTCACTGGCGCTTGAAGCAACGGCACCATCAAGCTCGAAGCTGGGCACGGGGCTGCCCTGGTAGCCGGTCCCAAGCAGATGATGGCAAGGAAGAACCGTGACTTGAGGTCCCCTGGAATTACCTTCTAACTTTGTAGCTCCATGGAGGTCATTGTAAAAACATTAAGTGGTGTATGTCAGTGGGAAACTGGATGACTCGGACCTCCCAGAAGCGTTTTTTTTTTCTTGCTTCCCTCCTCTGTGATCTCCATTCACACCTCATATCATCTATGCCTAATGAGCCCTATAGGTTTTTCATTTGCGTTTCCTGGTTTCTGTGACTCTCAGTAAAAGCAGCACACTCATCCCTGCCACATTTTTTCCCCCTCTACCACATGTCCGACAATAGGCCAGGTCCAGGCTCACCCGCCGGTCCCCACCAAGCCCCCTCCAAACACAGCGATGCTGATCCCAGCCTGGTGCCGGGGCATGAGAACCCAGTGCGAGAGGTATGCCCTGCTGGGGTTATCACCCCGGGGCAGGTGCCAGCACCCTGCAGGGCATTCAGCAGCCACGGATTTACCCCCCCGAGCACAGCTAAGCCCACTGTAGGCACTCGGTGTATCACTCACGGGCTGCTCCAGCTCCTTTGTGCACCAAATCCCGACTGATTCACCGTTTATTGCCGTCAGAAGAAGAATTTAGCATAACTAATAAAAGTCATGCTTTCAGTAGACAGATAGGAGCAGGGCTGGAGAGGAAACCTTCTCATGAATGACTGCCAACAAGGGAGACAAGTCTACTGCCAGTTGTGGAGGTTTAGGACTGTTGTCCTCTGCCTGCAGCTCACACATGCGGTACAATGTGCTCCCCAGTTCCCGGACTGCATTTTCTGCCATTCAAGCTGTTCATCTACCAGAAAAATGCTGTTATACGAACCTTTGCAAATCCCATATCCTTACATTTTTTCCGTGTTAAAAAAAAATGCATAGAATTCTGTATGCAAGGTAGAAGGCAACCCCTTTCACTTCACAAACAGTGAAGATTTCTCCAAGTTCTGCATATGCAAACTTGTTGAATCAATAAGGCACATTTCTCTCAGGAACGGTGTGGAGACAAACACGCAGGCAGTGTGATACTCTACGCTTACACCCTGTCCTCCAGCAGAACCTGGCAAAGCTCTTGGCAAGCCCTCAGTGTCTAAACCTGCATCCACAGCCCAGCTACTGTCCATCAGCACGACAGTAATTCTCACGGGGCCACGAACTCCCCGATTACTGCACTGCCTTTGTCTTCTGCCTCCTAATCACTAAATCAAACCCTCCTGCCCAAACACTCCACCCAGCACAACATATCACATTAGTGAAGTTTGTTTACAAAATGCCACGCTTCCTTTAGCAAGGGCTTCCTGGGGTATTAAATACATTAATTACCATGCAAAACCAGAAATTGCAGTTCAAACCTGTCAGCAACTTCAGCCTGTTCCCAAATAATGAAAGCAGTGGAGTTTTGTTCCGTGCTGGCAACGTTCAGCGAACTGTAACACAATGCTCCGAGCTTTCTAGTGCTTTTCATGTTAAATATTAGTCTGCCGGCCCTTTCTAGCACACTGCTCAGCAGATTTAAAGAAAAAAAAAAAAACAAACCACACAACCAAACCAAACACAAAAAAACCCCAAACCACCAACAAAACCTTATTCATAGTGCTGGGGTTGAAGAAGTCAGGACAGGAGGTTCAGCATATTCCCGGTGATGGAAGGACACTGCTAACGAGAGAACGATCTTTCTCCAGCCGTGCAACACGTCTCTCTGGGGAGGAAACAACTTGCCAGCTCCGTTCCAGTCCCCGTACCTTAATTAGTGAAACAACAGCTGAAGCACCAGTTTAGCAGAAAATCGCACGAGGACATCTGCTCTGTATTTCTTTCTGGTTTAGTTACCGATAAAGAACTTTGCTGCACGTAGAGGCATTTATATACAACCACTCGCACATAAACCCGGAGTAACCCCACTGAAACGACGATTCACAGCCGTCCCACCGGCAGCGGAAAATAACTTAAGAGCTTTAGAGAGAAAAGTTAAATTTATAGCAATCGGAAATATGTAAGTATAGCGAACCCCCGGCAAGATTTTTACCCTACTCACGGGAGGATGCTGCGGGGCTTCAGGAGCTCATCGCCGGGCCGGGCTCTCCCGCGGCGGCGGCGGACACCGAGTGTCCCCCCGCCTCCCCCGCCAGGTCCCCCCCCGCCTCCGCCGCCGGGGCCGGGGCTGCCGCCGAGCTCGTCCCCGCCGCCTCCCCGGCCGGGCCGGGAGCGCTGCCCGCTGCTGCCCGGCGGTGCCGGTACCGGCGGCCGCTGCAGGTGGTTCCCCAGGGCCGCCCCGCCCGGCGCCGCCTCCCCGGCCCGGCCCCGGGCGGGGGGGACGCGGGCAGAGCCCCGGCTCGCAGCCCGGCGAGCGGCGGGGCCGGAGGGAGGGAGAGAGGGGTCTGATACGGGAGAGGCTCGGGCAGACAAAAGTCAGATTTGAGCAGTTTAAAAAACAAGAAGCCGCTCGTAACAGAATCACAGAACGGTCTGGGTTGGAAGGTGCCTTAAAGCTCACCCAGAGCTCACCAGTTTTGAGAAGAACCTCAAACATATCCACCCCAGGCATGGAACAAGTGGTTTTGTCTACTCATTAGTAGAACCAAAAGGATCAAACTGGAAAGGAATCCTTGCCTTTAACCCGTACTTAGTTGGCTTTATTCTGCATTTCCCACTAATGTGTGGGGAAGAGGCGTGTGACCGCAGTCCCTGTCTGCATTTTTTCCACATGGAAATCACACTCCTAAGAGGTACCTGTCCCCTGTCTGATGCCTGATGCTGCTCCCTCTGGAAACCAGGGAACCACATTAACAAACCTGCAGCCCTCGGTCTGGGCTCAATTCATGGTTTACAATTGTTGAGTTGCCGTGCAGAAGAAATATCCCCCCCTCCTGCATCTCAGCTTCCCCATCTGCAGCCAGAACTAACACCGCAGATCTCTGTTTCTGTTATAAAGCAACCCGAAACATATGGATGAAACTTGCCTGTTTCAAAATCCTGCCTCTGTAGGGGAAGGCAGCAACGTAATCATCCATAAACGTTTGCAGCAGATTTCCTGGGAACACCAGAGTGCATCACGCATAGCTACCCGGCTTCCATGGATGACCAGCTTCCCTGGAGTGGAGGTTTGACTGTAAACACATCTAAAAATTATTCTTCCTTGGTGATTTAAATCTGTGAATCCTCAGACCAGGCCTTGTGTGAGCTGGCACAGATTGTGCGGTGTGTGATTGTGGTGTACTTGTACAGATTGTACAAGTAACAGTTAATCAGCTACCACTGGGTTGTGTCACAAGATGGGTTTATCTGCATGCTTCCTAATGCGTTCATCAGAAGGGATTTCCACGTGTTGCTGGGTTTGAGACATGCCACTCTGCTGTGTCATGGGGGCAACAAAGTCCCGGGTGGGGGTCTGGGCTGGCATCCTTGGCCTGGAAACTGAGAGGAGACAGCCAGTGACATGAGCATAGAGCCAAGAATTTCTATTACGTTTACAGTTTCTCTTTGGCGACAGCTCTAAGAAAGCTGGGGCTCCTGGCAAGGTGAGTTTCAGACACTTGGTTTGTGCCGGCTGGAGCAAGAGAAGGTTTGCTGCAGGTCCCACACACGCCTTTGTGCAAGAAGTTGGGCAATGCCAGCAGGCAGCTTCTTCTGGAAGCCCGCAGGGAACAGAGCATGGCTCTCCCACAGCATCCCCCTCCAGGGCACGCGCCGGCAGCTGCTCCATCCCTCCACATCAGCATCTCCTGCAGCTCCACAGGACTGAGCTTCCTCCAGCACATCCCTGAACCTCACCTTTCCCACCCTCCAAACACGGGTGCCTTTCACTTCCAGTAGCCCGGGGGACAAAACTTGTGCCGACCACTCTGAACGCATGAGTGTCTGCAGCCGTGGAGCCTGTGGAGCCTGGGTATCGCAGCCTCTGCAGAACCCTTTGTTTCACTGATAAGGCACTGCTAAAGCAAACAAGCTCATTAATGAATCACCGGTGGACAGAGGAAGGGCTTGGAGAGGGAGCACCGGTGTGTTATCGCTGGGGTTGCCAGAGGGAAAGATGAAAAGAAAGATCCAGAGGGCAAAAGATTTCGTCCCGCACTTGAAATGTTTTCAAAGCTGGAGAACCTACTCCTGAGAGAAGCTGGCAAGCAGGTACCTTCCTTGGCCACCTTTAAATTAAGCCTCCAAAGGGAGGAGCAGAACTTCTCCAGCCCACAGCTGGGGTTAGATAAGCAAACGGAAGAAAGAGAAATCAGGAGCTGACTCCAAAAATCCAGAGCGCACTTAAAAATCACAAAATTTAGAGTAAGTATCAAAATTCACTGGGATGTTTCTTTCTAGTGTTTAAATCACAGTTTTTCCTTTGCAGCCATGAGGGAAAGAAAAAAAAAAAAAAAAACAGACAAAAAAAAAGGTAAGATTCTCACACAATCCTTTATCTCCAGAAGCTGCTACTTTAGAGAAAGCACCACTAGCTGGGACTCACAAAAGACAGCAGCCTGAAGAGACCGCCCCATCCCAGGCTGCACACGCAGCCTGCAGAGGAGCTGGGATTAAAAATTAGGTGCTTCCTCACCTTGCAGCTCTTACTGCAGTTTCTTCATCTACTTCTTCAGCTTCTTCTGCATGAGAAATACTTCCTTTTGGGTCACTCACAAGGCGGTGGTGGAGGAGTGCCCTTGACAGATCCCATGGAAGCAAAGAAGTCCCAAAGCAACCACCAAAGTAGGGAGTGTGAGACGGGAGACGGCTCATAGCCAGCTCTTCTGCCAGGACACTCTTCCCATCAAGACCCAGTTATAAAAGCATTTCTAGTTTCCCTCACCCACGTACAGCAACTCAGTTATGCGAAGAAACCTGATACCTGACGCTACATCTCACTGCAAACGTACAAAATCCCCTTGGGCTGGGGCTGTGCTTTCTGCCCAGATGAGGAGTGTTAGTATCTAAATGCAGCACTTGGCTTTACATGCTCTTGTTCAGTACAAAATAAGACACACTGAAAGCAGGAGATACCATTAATTCCACCCGACCCACCATGTATTTTTGCGCTCTGTGAAATAACAGATCAAAACTGAAACCATCTTACCACAGGGATGCTCTGAGCATTGGGTTCACACGTACAACCAGAAAGCGGCAGACCAGAACTTGGCAGCATTTGGGTCCCTGCAGTTCTGCCTTTGCCATGTTGGAGCAGAACATCACACCCGTAAATGTGTGCATTTTCCTGATTTGCTTATTTGAGCTGGCAGGAGGAGGCAGAGAAAGGGCAGCAAACACATCCCCAGGTGACAGCCCAGCTCTGGAGGAGAAATACGAATAGTGCTCAGGTACACAAGTGTCACCACATAAAGCACTTTGGGACTCACTGATGAAGATGTCACATACAACCCTAAACTTGCATTCATAAACCTAAACTTGCCTCAGTGCCAGTCACCTCAGCGCTTGCACCAAAAAGCAACAGCCACACGTTCCATTTTACAAGTTGGTGCTCAAGTCCAAGTGAAGATGGTAAAGAAGAAACCAACCAGCACATACCGTTGCACTAAACAGATAATCACCTCCTAAAGAAACGTTTGTGTTTTCCTAACACAGGGCCTCCTTCAGTTTGGTGTTCATGATGGGCTGGTTCCTACACCGAACCACAAGCTGAACCCCACAGAACAAAACCACAGAGGCTTTCTCACCAGAGTTTAAGAATTAAGAGTTTCAAGATCCGATTATTTAGCAACATTTCTTTTTGCATAGCTACAAAGACCCACATTAGTCACTTCCAGCTAAATCCTTCTGCCTCAATCACACTAAAACCCTGTGCAGATATCACAGCTCCTTAAAACCAGAGATTGAAATCTCGGGAAGGATTACTCACCATTCATCTTTTCAAGGGAATAGATTTAGTTTGATCGGTTTCTTTACAATTACTGCCTCATCCTGCATAAACAAGAAAGAACATGAGGCTCTGCTCCGGGAAGAGGAGTGGTATTCCAGCTGCACACTTTCCCTGCGTTGTATCCCTCTCTAGAGGAAAAGAGGCTTCTTTCAACAGTGTGCATGCCTAACTTGGAAGAGGTATGACTAGTTATATTTAATAATTAATAATAATAGTCCTAACTTAAATAGTACAGGAAAGGAAACACCAGCCACTGTGATTGTCAGGCAGCCCACACTAATGTGGAAAGGGGAAAAAGTTCTGTATTTTCACCAAATTCCTTTCCTGTTGTCTCTGTGAATGGTTATGAAAACCATAGTAATTGTAAGCTGTTCTCCAGATCCCCTGTTCCTCCCTCCAGGATGAAACCAGAGCAGGTCTCCTACATCTGGATCCGGTGTACGGCCCAACTGGATCCCAAACAACCTGAAGGAATGGAGTCTGCGCTGCTTGGCAGATCCCTGGCCTTGCACAAGCCCACCAGGCAAGGTGAGGCAAGACAGCGTTTGCACCGAGTCTATCTTTGCAATAAACCTTGCTGGGCATTTAAGAGCTTATGCAAACACATACAGCACGGCACACACTGATGAAGCTGCCAGGCCTTAGAGGCTTCTAAACAAGTCCGTTTCCTTTGTGGCAGGTATCGGAGGAAAGGCAATCGCATCCTTCTCCTTTCAAGTAAAACACCCTCAGAATTTCTGTATGAAATATCATCTACATTAGAAAATAAATATCAAGGGTCCCACTGGAATGGAATGGCACACAGCAAAACAAACTAGAACAAGCCCAGTGTAATTGTTTCCAGGCATCACCATGTGCTAAGTACCCTTTCAACTATTAAAAAAGCCACCTTAATTTATTAAGTGCCATCTCTGCTACAGTGCTTGAGAAGGGGTGTGAACATCTACAATGAAGCCAAGTAAAAGCTCAATAAAAGCAAATGCGTCCCCTAAAAGCTTGTATGGCAAAAGAGAGGGAGGGTGTGACTTTCCCAAGCGCTTGCTTAGGACCTCAACAGGTCCTAAATTTATAGCTCTTATACTGTTAGCTGTAGCCACACACTGGGCTTATACCTTGTTACGTACAAAACTCCACTTTCAACATCACTTAGTCAGTTTGCAGGTCATCAGACGCCTATCCTGATCGTACCCTGTTAGCAGTGCTACTGGAGAACCAAACGAGTTATTGGGATGCTCCAGAAAAATCCTCATGAAGTCAATGAATGCCGAAGGACATAACTCTTAATTAGAAACTGCAGGTCAAATTCCCAATTTGCCTGCAATTAGAAGGGTAGATAGCAGAGCAAATATACTGGGACTGTCCCAGCAAGAAAAAAGAAGAAACATATTACAACAGATGTCACAACCGACTACAAATTCATTGAATCTAGAATTGTATTATGAAACCAGGATCTTAGTACTGTACATGTACCCACAGTCACAAAAAGAATTACCAGCCATACTTGCAAGGGATGGGACTGAACCAGAGAGATGAACTGACCTGTCCCCGCAGAAGTGCGCATCTAAGCCTGGCTGCCCTAATCCCTGCTTGCTGTGCCACGTTGCTCAAACAGGAACACGGTCATTGGCTATAGAGTCAGAAAGGATGCAGAATTAGTTATTTTTATATTTTATGTAACACAGCAAAACAAGAGATTGCCATAAATATCTTTCCCACTGCCTCACCCTATGCTGACATCTGGGTTTCCGCTGATACTATAGTTGGAATATGTTCGCTTCACCAAGGAAATCAAACATTCCCTTCTGCAAGCCTCAACATGCCAGCGTGCTAAAATGCAAGAGACATTGCTCAGAAGAGGATTTGAACACATTAACATTTAAAATACGTGTTTTCTAGTGTGACTTCGCACAAATACAATTTAAAGATAAAATACATGAACAGTGAAGGCACAAGACACCACCTGTCTCTCCGTTAAGGTGGGTACCACGATCCCGACACAATGTCTCTAGCCCGGATCTTTAGGTGAAGGGTATGGTGACATTTAAACAGAGGTTGTACAAGCCTTCCTCGAGCTGTAGGATTGATGTTCGGAGACAACTCACTCAGATTTCAGCTCGGTCAACAGCTACAGGAGAAAAAGTATTTAATCTTGCTCAGCAGAAAGGTAAACAGCTGCCCAAGCACACGCTCCTCCCAGGTGTCGAGGACCACGGTTCCTCCCCCTGAATTCGGCGTCACCATCCAGCTCCATCGACGGCTCTCCGCACCTCCGGCTGACCCTCACGCCTGCAGAATGGAGAAGTCCCAGAATGATGGATTGCAGGTGCCGTGTAAGCCCACAGAGGAACAAAGACTCACAGAGCCAGCCAGGTGTGTGCCTCCCCTTTGGTTCGGTAAAGGAAATACTTCAGCATTTTTCTCCGAGGGAATGAGGCTTGGCCGCGGTCTCTTTCCACATTAAAAGCACACCGGACCGTGAACCCCTCCTAGCAAGTTTTACACATTAAGCGGAACAATTAAACCAAACCCAGTAAGTGTAAGACTCGTAAGACAATCTTCTGTTCTGGGCTAAAACCGATCAGTAATGCAAAACCAGACAAAAATGGAAATATAACCTTTCAAGGAATAAATTAAGCAAGAGATATTTTATGCATGAGGTCTTTCTGGGGGGAAGCAGTTCAATTACAAGGCAGAAATAAAATGAGCAGCAGTAATCACAAGATTGCAAAAACAGGGCCCGTTCTTAGCTATTATAAAATAAAAACAAAGCACCTCCGGCAACTTTTTCTCCAGAACACACAGGCAGACTGCCCAAAGAAAAGACCGTACATTTTTTCAGCTGCTTCTCAAGAAGAATGCTTTAAAGGAATTTGGGATATTTATTTATACAAAGCACAAGCTCAGAAAGGGCTGAGTTGGTGCCTCTGTGCAAGGCTACTTCTAAAAATAGCACTTCGGTTAATAGCAGGTCAGTGATCAGGAGAAACAGGTTCTGATGGTCATTACTGAATCGTCACGCGGAGTACATAAAGCAAACTTGAATGTCATTCATTTTACAAGGAAGGCTCTGTGACCCGGGAGGTTATGGACAGAGTGAAAGTGGAATAGAATCACTTTTGATATTGATCGATGGCTGAATTCAAGTTTCCTTTCTGTACAGCCTCTGCTTTGCCTCCTCCTCGCCCACCCACATCAGCCTTTGCCAGCAGCCAGGCACCTCATTCCCTCCAGCTCCGGTGAAGCGCTGCCTTCGACGCCACCTCCAGGGCAGACACTGCTCTAGACAAAGTCTCCCATTATATTTGCACTGTCACAGAAACGAGGAGCGGCTCCCCATCCAGTAAAGGAATGTGATTTTGTAGCATTTTTAATATAATTCAATTGTACGGCACCAATGAGCACTGGGAGAAGGGCACACAGCTTCCCTCTGCTGGCTAACACAAAAAACTGCCGAAATCTGCCTCCGTGAAAGAAAGTGGAACCTGGTGGCAAAAGCACGTGCAGTGCAACAAGCTGATGTTTTACAATTTTGTTGATTGATGCGTGCACATTTTATATAAAGTCTGACCATTTCCTTCCTGTGAAAATGGGTCTTTGGAGATTTTTGAAAACAAGTAATTATTTATCTTTATTACAATAAAAACTTACAGAGCTCAGTACTGCAGCCCAAACTGGACATTCTCCCCCACAATAGGCTAAGCAGGTGTCAAACTTCATTCAAACCATTAAAAATTCATGCGAGGGAAACATCCAAACAGAACTCTGCTGTGACAGGCACCCCAAACCACCACAAAAACCCTCTCAGTCCCTCCTTCAGCCCAGCAATTCCCAGGATTTTTCTACTGAAATCCCTAACTTCTTCAGCACTATTCTTCCGACAATTTGCTTATGGAAAACCGTAAGCTCTCTTGACTGTTCACGCAAATGCACAAGCACACAATACCACTAGAAAACTTATATATTAAACTTGGGCCGACAGAGAATACAGTTAAAAACCCACATGTGAATGGCACTGCATTGTTTTTATTTTAAGTGTCTTTACACAATGAAAAGATGTTGGAATGCAAGTTGTTATACATTTTGCACAAGATACACTGACAACATTACTTGCTTGATTTGTGTTATAAAACTGTTTCTGAAGGGTTTCCACTTATTCCTACTTACAGCAACTTCTACAATGGGGTAGAAATTAGACAATTAACAAAATATAAACACCACAGAGAATCCAAAACGGACTTCTGGCATTTTAAAAATATACAAGCCTGATGGACAATACAAGTTTTTTGTTGTTTGTTGTTGTTTTTTTTTTTCTTTTTAGTAACATGGAACAGTGAGACAGAGAAGTCAGACTTTGACTTATTTTAATACCTGAAGAGATACATAAACATCATGCCTGTTGAGGCAAGATGAACAAACTCCATTTTCCTACCTTTTTAATATGTACTATTCCTGCCTCTGGAACAAGGACCTGCCTGCAGGATCCCATTTTGCAACTTGAAGCTGGTGGCAGGAAGGGATCACAAGCTGGCACAATACAGAGTTGAAAACTACCATGCCCATGCAAATTCATTACCATTACTTTTTCTCTCTGCTGTCAATCAAGTGAAAACACTTTTGAAAATTCAATAAGCACATCATGTACGACTGAAACACATTAAAATGAATTTGAAAAAGGCCAATTTCTGAATGATTTATATATATGAACATCAGCAGCCTGGTTTGTTCACAAATAATTTTATTAAATAGAAAAAAGAAGAATCTGTCTAGACTAAAAAAGGTTGTTTATAAAATAGCATAAAAGCATAGGAGCATGTGTCATTATACTGAGGCATATTTTCCTCCTACTAAAACCCTTAACACAAGATCACAAAATTAAGTATCTGTATGTTAAAAGATGCATCCTGGTCTCCAAAGTAGCAGATGCTCTATCAGACAGACAGGATGCCACACCGAAGAAGTCTAAATGAAAAACAGCAAACAAGAGCTGAAACTGCATAAACCAGCTAAGCCAGGCAACTGATTGTCTTAAAAAAAATATGAAACAGACTGGAGAAGTTTAGGAGCACAAGTTAAAAATTAACCCTAGATGTTTTATCTCCTAATATAACTTAGTCATAACATAACAGTCACTGAATTCATTTATAAACGTAGGCCATGTCTAGGACTGTAGAGGAACAAATGCTACCTTATTTTCAGAGAGGATCAGAGACAACACATTCAATAGCTGAATCCATATTTCACTTTACATATCGTAATTCACTCCTAATTAGGTGTCAGTGCAAACCATTGTACCTATCAGCCTTCCATCGCAGATAGCAGCAGCAGTTGTGCCGGCGACAGACCGGGAGTCTGTCTTCTCAGCGGTCTGTGGCTCCTCCTCCTGTATTCTTCTCTGCGTAGTTAGCAAAACTACTTGAATTTAGTTCCATACGTGTATTTGTGCCTCATGTCAAATCAAAAACACATACTTAGTATTTCAGAGAAATGCAAAGATTAATCTTCACCTCAGAAGATTACTAGCTGGGAAGGAATTTTAGCATAAAGAATACATTTCACTTACATTTAACACTATATTAACTGGAAGCTGTTGTACCAGTATAGATCAGCTTTTAATTGCTATACAATGAACTTTCTTGACTCCAATTGTGACAGTAAGTAAGATATTATTTCAGCACTTGGTACATCACACTGTACAATATAAGGAAAAGGGTAGCATCCTAAAAAAAAAAATCCAACCAAAAACAGAAGAAAAAAAAAAAAAAACAAACAAAAACCACAATCAGACTTCCTATTTTTCACTACTTCAAGTGAGGTGGATTTGCTACACTTGGGGGACTAGTCCCTAAAATTAAAGTGCTTTTCAGAGCATTGGCATCCAAAATCTTGAACATGAGAGACAACTACAAGTAAAATCTGTTGTTGCTATACGTAACATATAGCAGCAGTACAGACATCAACACATGTACTCATTAAGTGTTTTATTTTTGATACTATCTTGAGCATCACACAATTTAACAGTGCATAGTACCCCCTACCTCCAGTGTACAATCAAATGCTTTAGATTCATTCAGTATTGTTGCAGGTGGTTCTGGACGCCTTGTCTGCATGATCTTCTGTTTGGGATTTTTTATTTCATCTTCCTCTTCTGTCTCACTTTCACAGACATGAACAACGACACTAGGAGTTGATTCTGTTCCTGCATGAAGCTCATACTTTTCCCCTGAAGAGCAGCAAATAAAATTCATGCTAAGAACAGCCCCAAGGTAAAGCATTAAGCCACTTTATCTCAAAACTCCTTAGTATCTGCAGTAACACAACTAAATATTCATTTATTCCCATCTGTCCCAGTTTCAGTTGGGAAAGAGTTAATTTTCTTTCTAGTGATTGCTGTGAAAGGAATGTCAATATTACCTACTGGGTTTAGGTGTTTCTAAGGGATATTTACACTATTCAAGGACTTTTTTTTCCAGTTTCCCATAGAAGAATAGACAGAACAATGGAATGAAATATTCCATACCATAGATGTCATGCTCAGTATATAAATGGGGGTTAGCTGAGGGGCAGGAGTCCACTTCTTGTTTCTTATTTAATACTGAGACTATGACAAAATTCAATAAATGGATGTGATGTGGCTAGTACCACACAATCCAGTTCTGTGCTATACTTTCAATCAATTAATGAATTAAGTAAAAAAACATGATGAAGCATTTTATTCAAGTAAGAAACATCACAGAAGACAGACTCAATTTCTTTTCACAGAAAAAGTAGATAAATTCCCGCGATAACTATTTTTGAGGTTAAGTAACACAACAAAGGCAGGTAAATATTCCTACCTGGTCCCAGCTTGGAGACAGCACAAAGCAAGTCATAGTTTATCAGGGGAGTTGCATCTTCACTCTGTTTCCATCCAACTGGTGGAGATGCAGGTGGTGATATCAGGAACTGTTTAACAGGTTGTGGAGGAAGGAGGTAGGACTTGTCGCCTATTTCACTTGATACATGCATCTGAAGACAAAAGACAGGAAATACAGAACAAGATGACAAATATTAATTCTCTTTTTATTTAGTCTACTTCCCCATCATGCATGCCCATTCTCTGTAGTAGCAATGCCTAATTCAGCCTAGCTTTAAAAATAAGTAACATAGCTTTTGTCATTCCTTGGTGTAACACCTTGGAGAAATGCTGCAGGTAAGAAACTGGCCTCTATAAGTGCTGACAACGTAGTTGTATGGCACATGCAACAAGAAGAATATGCCTGTAAAGCACGTATTATAAAGAGATCTTTGGACCCACTTATTTTCTTTCTGCACGTTTCTGTTTACGTATGGGGGAAGGTGGTTTGTGTCACTACACAGTGGCTGTTACATACCAATTGCAACCCTGTAAGCTCAAGCTGAAAAGCAAAACTGTCCCCTAAAGCATGAATTTCTCAATGAGAGAACGTGTACATCTCAGCGTAGAAGAATGAGATTGAAGGTAACTTCCGATATTTACCACAAATGAAACTCATGGGCAAACATGGAATAAAGAAGAAACCGGGACACATGTACAACATCTTAGTGTCCCATAATACCTGTGCAAAGTACAGCTTCAGCTTTTTTCCATTGAAGTCCGTTTCATGCAGTTCTATCCGTGCTCTTGCTGCTGCCTCCGGATTGCTGAAGTTTATCCTTACTCTTCTAAAGCTTTTAAACAACTGGAATGTAACTTGGCTATCGTAGACTGTGAAAAGTGCTTCAAATCTTTCCTAGAGATGAAGTAAAAAGATTCTCCAAACACAAAATGAACATTTTCACTCAATGAAAACACATTTCCCTTTTACTTTCCTCTCCCAAATCCCATTCATTTCCTTAATGGCCTAAATCTGCACATTCCATACTTCCCTCAGTTACCCCGACTTGTAAATCTGTATTCAGTGTAGCACTTCTTTGTCTCACTATTTAAATTTTAATTCCAAGAGTGCGTTGATGTGAACAAGCCTGTAGAACTCTTAATACATAAGCTGCCACCTAGCGACAGTTACTCAAAAGTGCACGTCGACAAAAATGGTGGTACTTGCACATGACTTTCAGCCAAGCATCTCCAAATACACTATGTAAATCAGTTAACTTTTATATTAGATAAACTGAAGTACTGTACTGAGTGCGTAAGGAAAACGTCAAAATCCTCAGGGTGAATGAATAAGACTACTTTGGAAGAGATAAAAATCTATTCTTACTAAACAACACTCATTCACAAAAATAATCTACATATAATCTAGAAAGGGAGACATAATCTTGCATTTTTTAATAAGATGACATACGATTTACGTAGTCTTATGCATTGCCTGTTTTTTTTTCCAGTAAAAACAGCATTAATATACAATGCTAGAAATTAACTCTTCTACTGATATGCAGAGGCTAGCAACAACTCATGCCCTTTGAAGAAAAACATTTGACATCAGGCATAGAAATAATGGCTAAGGGACTGTATCTCATTCTCTCTATAAAACACGGGAAAGAAAAAAATAAAGCATCGCATCTGAAAATAAGCCACTAAAGACTCAACAGCCTTTTCTGGTACCCTTCTTTCGTACCCATAGGAACACAATTACAACAAACTACAAGAGCAACAGCTCTTGTTATGCAATATCCTCCTCCCTACCCAAAAAGGGATCCGTAAGCTGCTCTACAAACTGTTCATGTCTCACCATGTGCACGTTCTCAGTTCTCAACTGATCACTGTTCCTTTTATTTTGAATGTGCTATGTCCATTTGTTAGGAGCACTGGCTTAGGAATTCAGCTCACGGTAAGTACTCGAAAGATTGACTTAAATATAAGCACACAATTGAGCAGCATTTCCTACCTGTGGACACCACACCCTTCCCTCAGATGTTGAAGACTTTTCAGCAAAACTGTAGGCTTTCTAAGTACTTTTGTAAACTGAAACTGAGGAAGCCACAGATCAAAGCTTTCATATCAGCCCCTCTATTTTCCCACACTCATGTAGTGTACATAATTATTCCTGATGCTCTTGTAAGCAAAGGGAAAGTACAGATTTGACTGAATACAAATGTTAGCAAGCCAGAGAAGATTTCGTTTATTATAAGGTCTTTATAAGCCACTTTCAACGTGCTCAAATCATAACACACATCCTACAAATTTATAATACTCTTTTAACAGAATCCTTGCCTTGAAATAAAACATTTAAATTTGCTTTCAGATTTTATTTAAATCTGCCCTTGGATTTCGTATGTTGGATAAAGAGGGGAAAAAAAAAATCAGAAGAGCTTTTCATGGTAGAAGCACTGTATATCCATTAACAATTTCAAATGCCAGAAAAGTGTAGTATTTTTTACTCTTTGGTAACTGTACTCATTCCGATCTGACCTTAGCAGGTAAATGCTTTGGGTTGTTTTCCCCCCCTCCCCCCAATTATAATATGCAGTAATACACTGAAAATCCAGCCAAAAACATTCAATAGCTGTACCATTACTTACAAAATTATACCCCAAATATGCCTGTCTCTACTTTACCTTTTCTTCCTGTACCTCAAACACAGCTTCATGAACACTGCAAGCAAAGAGTGAGGTAGGCAAGTCACTTAAATCCATCATCTCTTCCAAATCATCTTCATTTTCTCCAAAAATCATCTGTTCTTCCTCTTCTTGGTCACTGCTGTAGAGGTCTGACTGGCTGTCGCTCCAGGACTTCATAGTATCTCTGAGCATCGTTCACCCAAAGCAGCTCTACTTTATGTTCCAGTTTCTAGTAGGGGTCTGTCATTCCGAAAAGAAAACCAAACAAAACAGAATGTGAAGATACCACATCTTCTTGCTTTGACTCTTCTTTAAGGCAAATCATTTTACAAAAAATAGAAATCAATATGAAACTCGTTCTCATCCACAAAACAGAAGCGCCATACCCCATTTCTGTAAATGGGATAAGACACTGCTGTTCAATCTATCAAAAAGAAGTCACTCTGTCAAGTAAATGAAATTTCTCCTCCCTTTACTCTGACATAAATCAAGAATTACAGTATTGTTCTAGAAGCTTTTCTCCATGACACACTTTCCAGTTAATAGCAATTTTGTATTTAATAACTTAAAAGCACTTCCCAAGTAATCAGAGTAGTCTTCTGATATTTGAAGACATATCTTTCTTTCATCGATGGGAACACATGCATACAGCAAAGTTAAAGCATCTGTCCAAAGCCTCTCCAAGCCAGTGGCAGATACAGGAACAAAATCCAAGATCTCCTAATGTGAGGACATTTCCTTCTCCTAAGCACTGGAGAATACCTTTCCCATAGGTAAGAGTATCTATGGCCTTGAGTAAACACATTAAGGAAGGAAAAAAAAAAAGTGCAAACAAACAAGAGACTAAATAAAAGACTTCAGGTAACAAACTAGTTTTTACACAATAAAAAAGAAATTTAGTAGAGCATACTTTGCCACCTACTGCTGCAAAAATCATGAGGAGGTTATTGCACTACTGCATATTCTAATGTAAATGATAGAAAACACATAACTGTACTATATCTAGATTCGGAGGCGTTGTTAATTTGTGACCAAACACTAAAAGAAAGGTAAGTAAATATATTATGTTTCATTGACAATGATCTCATTTGAATATTTGCTTAACTAGCTTATTCTTTCAAGCAATCACTGAGAAATGCCATCAGCTGAAACCAATATGCATAAAAAAAATTCATAATAAATCCATGCTCACTCGTGGCAAAATATTTAAGACTAGTTTTCTAATTAACAACACCCTAACACTCTCAACACTTTGTACTTAAGGAGAAATAGCACATGAAAATGAGAAATAAGGATTTAATACCTATTTTAAGTATTTACAAACTGCTTACGAGACACACACACAAGGTGTGATGCCACATTAAATGAGTTAAATCAATGTAACCTCGGTGCGAACACATAAAAGCTGTCTGAAGCACATAACCGCACACATAACTGCACCAGTTCACTGTCACACCTTTAGTCAAACCATTACAGTCATGCACAGACCTGGCTAAATTTTCCCAACACAGCAAATTCCAAAATTTTCACAGGAAATGCTCCTGAGCATCACAGAAAGGATGTAAATGCAAGAAAACATGTAGTCGGTAGAAACCTAGTATTTTGTGCTCACTGATTCATGCAAAAAGGAAAAGAAAATACGCCAACACAGTAAAAACAAAAGCCACCATCTGGCTTGGCAGCACAGAGTCCAAGAGAGTTCTGGGCTAATCAATCCAACATGCAACAGGATACAGGCACCTACAGTCAAGCCAAGCTACGTGCAGACAGAATTGAGAGCAACAAGCAAGCCTTGTCCTGGTTTTGGTCCTACCTCCCCAAGCTTCCTCGTCAGAGGGGAGTACAGATCACAATAAGAAACATCTAACCCACACATCACTGCTCCAAAAACCTGCTTTTCAGACAAATCAAAGAATGAGGAGACTTGCAAACAAGGCAAGAGAGAAAAACTGGCACAGAAAAAGGAGAGTTTGGAAAAGCTGGCATGTAAATTCAAAGACTTAACAGTGAATAAGACAGGAAGTAAAGTAACATACAGATCAACATGAAATTTGGTCAAACTGGCCACATTATTAAGATCTTTAAAAAGTTCAGGCCCTGTGAGCCTCACACACTACAAAATGAAGTCAACAAAGCAGCCTGGAGGGAGGCAAAAGCATCAAGAAAATAAGATTAATGGAGTACACAATTACTGTGACTTACACTGTGCCTGCAGTAGTAGTACTCTTCTCTTCATTCTGTTAGTACTGTGGAATCAGACATCACAATTAAAATGAGAGAGAATTTAGTCCACAGATTATCAACTGAATCCATTACTCCTTTAAAGTTGTTGTCATCTATTATGTCATTTAAGGAGCTGCAATCTGCAGATTACGAACACTAAACACTACAGTGGCAACAGACATGTTCCTCCAATTGGTATGTTAGTAGAATTCCTGGCCAATATTCTGTACAATGAGACTTTGTATAGGCTCCTTGATTAGAAACAATCTTTTACACACCAATGAGACAAGCATGCAAATATCTGCAATTGTTAAAAAGAGCAATACAAGACTTTATCTAAAACAGCAACTTAAAGACATAAAGAATGCACTGTGGAAAAAAAAAAAATCCCAGTTTTTAATTCTTTTGCCAAATTTGGTTAAAGGAATTCAGAGAATTAAAATTAAGTTCAAAGTTCCAGCATGCGGAAGTTCTAAAACTCTGAAATTGTTGGTTTGTATTTTGAAAAAAGACATCCATGTTATTTCCATGTCTGATTGTTATAAAAGAATATGGCAATTTCGTAAGTTAAAAGGTGACAACATACAGAAGATGGAGTAAAAGGCAAGAATGACAGCCAGGTAAACAATACAATTAAGGAAGTCTTTGCCAAATCAACTTGGGAATTGGAGAGGGATCAATAACAAACAACTGAAATGTTTGCAAACAAATACCAGGAGCTCAGGTATCACAGAATACCACGCACACTGTAAGAGAGGATGGAAAGAAAAAAGAAAAGGAAAAACCCAACAAAAAAGCCACAAGACCTAGCTTCTTTTACAATTTAATTTATATAACATTAAATTATTTGAGTAACCTATGAAGGAGGCAGAGATAAAGTGATGGCTACAAGGTCACTATGATTTTCACCATGCATGAACTGGTCAACAATAAGAGAAAATGTCTAGTTAGCATCTAAACATTAAAGAAATTAAACCTGGAGTTCCTACATCTTTAGTCCTCTGTCTCCCGATTCATTTCATCCAGTTCCATGTGAAACAGGCAATCAACAGCTACCGTTATCTGCATATTCCCACCACCTTCAAAATGCACACAAAACAAACTACCAAGGCAGGACTGCTCAGAAACAGAGCTGAGCTGACAGCCCTGGTGATCCTGCACTGTAGGCCTGCCTTCTGCTCACCACAAAAGATCTTCCCTGCAAACGCTTTACAGTATAAATACCGTTGATAAGAGGAAAATACTGCTTTTTGCTCAACAGCAATTTGTGGTATTATGAGACACATCAAATTCTGCACAGGCATGCATTACTGCACAGAGGAGATCCTCTTCAGATTTGTAAAGAAGAATGGTAAAGGAAAACACACAAACCTGTCTAGGCACACTATATCCAGCTTTGCACGCAGCAAACAGCCTCACCGGCTTCAAGTTTCATTATATGCACATTCATCATGTTGTAGCATTTAAATACAGCAACAAAACATTTTACTGCTAGATATTTTCTGCTCCGTAAAAAGGCAGCAGTGTCTCAAATGACGTGTGTAAACAAAACTGGAGAGCTGGGGCAGTTTAAACAGCCCCACTGCCATGAAGCAGATGACATTTGTTTTCCCAACTACCAACAAAAATTGAATTACCAGAAATCATCTTGTTCCTTTAGAGAACAAGAGTAGAAACTTGTACACTATTAAGCTGCAGAAGACAATGCAGTTACTCCCTTGAATTCCTGCAAACAGTCTGCAGGGAAAGTGATTTAATAGAAGCAACCTTAGTCAAAGTTAAGAAAATATTTCAGGAACAAGATGAACAGTTCTCTGTAATTTACAGTACAGCATTTCTTGCCAGTATAAAAACAAAATCTGAAAAGCTTCTGTAGAGAGCGCTGAACTAGAAAAGCTACTTCAATTACGTTTGGGTTTTTTTAAAAAAAAATAAGAATACATCACAGTGGTAAATTTTTTAATTGTACGCCTACATAATTAATTCTAGGGGTTTTTTTCACACAATACTTGTTTTTCCTGACTTCACCCAGATGAGTATCAAAAATCCATGGTTACTGAGAAATGCAAAAATATGCAATAGCTTCCCTGAAATGAGGATGAGACAGGTAAGACCGATGTACGAACGTTAATTAAGAAGCAGCGCTGGAAACAGTACTGCGAGAAGTGATATTTTAACAGACTAGGCAGAACTATATTATTGGGCAATTATCAGAAAGCAAATCGGAAGAAGAAATACCCCGAGTTTGGTAGGTGTGCACCGATACAATTATCGGATACAACAGCCAAACTGCTCTGCTCTGCTTCACCTTCCCCTATGCAGAAAGGGAATTACTTCACCTACCTCCTTGGAATGTAAGAAGTGCCTATTTATAAGACAGGCTGATATAAATGAAAATATACAAATGCTATTTATTTATTTCAACCAGCTAATTCTCACTGCAATAAACAATTTAGAATCATAAGCAAAATCATTGTGTAGACAACTGACAATACTTGTTAGCAAGCTATCTTTTTTTGTATTTTAGATTAAATGGCCTTACACAGCAGGACTAAAAACATTCCAAGCCACTAGGATAAGACCTTTTACTAAGTCTCTTGTTCTTCTAAGAATTAATACCTGCTTATCATTTAAATACCAGGCGACAGGTACCTCCAAAACACTTAAAAGCAGACTCTTCAACTTCATACAAAGCTGTAGATCTTCCGAAATCTAAGCAAACTGTGGAAACGCAGCTTCTGCCCTTGAGAGCAGATGTTCTCCGTCAGAACACCGGTACAGATGGCCCTGGTGTTTCTACCTTTGCATCGCCTGGACCCGCTCCTCAGGCACTGCTGAAACACAAACAGCCCGTTTCCGTTATCGCATCCTTCCCGAAAACCCTGAATACTCACAAAGGCTAGAAACGGCACGGCGATTTCCACACAAACAGCCAAATCTGCTCTGAGGAGTTCACAAAAACTCGGGCTCAACCCTGCAAACCCGCCGAGGGGCTGGGGGACCGGCACCCAAGTTCAGGGTTAACACGGCGTGCGATATACACGAGGCAAAAGAAAAAAACCCCAAAACTACTCTATCTGCCCCAAAGAGCAACTGTTAAAGGAGAAAACAACTTCGCCGCCGACAGCCCGGCTCGGCCAGGCCTCACCGATCCCGCTTCTGAGGCACAGCGAGCCGCCACCGGGCCGGGCCGCGCCGCCTCACCTCACCTCAGCACGGGACTCCAGGCGCAGGACGGCTGAGGGGACGCGGGGGAGCAACAGATGGCTGGCGGCGGGGCGCTGAGGGGACGCGGGGAGCGCGCTCACCGTCTCCTCGGCGGGGATCCCCTCGGCGGCGGCGGGGCCGCGCAGGGAGCGGCGGCGGGAGCGCGCACCGCCCGCCGGTGGCCGTGCGGACCGGGCGGCGGCGGGAGGGCGCCTGCGTGCGCGCCCCCCACATCGCCTCAGGGAGCTGCGGCGCGGGGGGGTCGGTGACCCGGATGGGGGGGGTGTCTGCGCATGCGCCAACCCCGTCCCCTCACGGAGGGCCGCCATCTCCTCTGCGCGTCGCCGTTTCTGCGGTGGGTTTCAGGTGTATTCCGCCCCCCCTCCCCTGCTCTCCCCTCCCCATGGCCGCCGAGGGTCTCCACAGCAAAGGGCACGAAGCGTTTTGGGGAAGCGAACGGTGTTTTACACCTCTATGAGGCGATGGGCCACCACCGTCCTGGCCTGGCCTCGAGGAAAGGCTTTCCTGGGTTCCCTGAGGGAATGACAGAGCTCAGAGAGATAAGAATTGATTTAAAAGCTGCAGATTGCTCTAGGAACTGCCTCTGGAGAAGCAGTTGGCAGCTGAGTTGCTGGCAGAGATGAATATGGAGGATGGAGGCCTCTTACGTGTTTTTAATTAACAGCCTTGAAACACAGCATGAGACCTGAGGGAGGAGGGCCTTGGGGTGGCCCGTCAGGACACTCGCGTGACCTTGAAGGGCAAAGCCAGAGAAGAGGACGTTGGAATGACTCTCAGAGCACAGTACCTGTGCTGTGGCGCTTCATGCTCAGAGTGAGGGTTTCTGCTGCGAAAGGCCCGCGTACACTTCTAGATGGCAGCCAAAGTTAATCGGTTTTACTTTGCAGTTGGCCTCGTCTGGCGAACATGCTCGGGCAGTTGCCATGTGGGAACAGCAACAGTTTGTGTCCTTCGTGTCTCGGCGTAAATCGTGGCTTAATCCAGCGATGAGATGATTTGAGACAGTGGTTATCGGAACTGTGTGATAAATGAATGCTTGTGTACATTTACATCTAAAGAAAGCACAAACCAACAGCCTTTTTTTGGGTGTATCCGTTTTCCACAGAAAGCACACAAAACTCTTGAATTTCACTGAAGCAAATATTTAGTTCAACAGCTTTGTCCTCACTAAGAAAGCCAGAAGATAGTTAGGATTTTTGACGTAAATACTGAAATTTCTATGTCTGAATGCCTTCTTCAAAAGTTTAGGTACAGAAAGACAGAAAGCGATGCTAAGCTGGTCTTCTCAGTCTTGTAATTTGTCCACAGTGCAGACCTTTCCCTCGTAAGAAACCCGGGCATAGCAGAATTCACTTTTAGAAAGGTAAGATCAGTTTTACCTGTCCAGATACGTTATTCTGCAATTTAGATGCAGTGCAAATTTAGCCAGTAACTGGTTGGTCTCAATGACTTTAGCCTTTCCTTCCTGCAATCACATGCTTTATTAATTCAATACTACATTCTTCCTCCCTGGCTAGCAATATATTCTGCTCTAATACCACAAACTCCCAATGTTTGTGTCCATTTCAGGGTCATTTTAAATACTCTGTCCTTTGTAATAACACGTGTTGTAGCATGCATTTTTGTAATGATCCTGACATCTGGCTTGATTGACATCTCTTTATATTAGCACTTAACACAGTTATCTCTGATATAATGCGCTAACCTTTAAACGATGTATGTTAACAAAGTATTACCACGTTTATCAGAAACTCTGGGGCTTAATTATGCTCCTTCTGCAAGCATTCAAGAAATTGCTAGCCAGTGTTTTAATAGTCGTGTCCAGGGACTTGTATGAAGTGCAGCTTTAACACCAAAGTGGATAAGGCTGCTCTTTTTTTTTCTTTTTTTTTTTTTTCCCATTTGTGGTTTGGACCCCCGAGAGATACATTTAATTAAGAGTATCCTGAGGGTTATCTTCTACTTATCCCCTTGGACTAAAACCCATATGGTGAGCGTTAATTAGGTTGGCAAGCATTCAATTAAGCTACGTTGCCAGTATTCTAAATTTATGACTGTCTGTATCTCTTAATGGTATTGTTAGGAAATGCCCTTAAGCTGTCTACTCCTGCAATCAAAGACATGATATCCTGTATCTGAAGGATGGCATCTCCTACAGCGTAGCATTCCCAACTAGTATCAGAGGTCTTTGCTGTCTCAGAGAAGCATGCTGTTGTCTCAATTTCAGTATTGAGTTGGCAGGCAAACAAAAATCATGAGTCAGGCCACCAATAATATAATGTTTTTGGTTTTGTGATTTGTCTCATCTTGTGTGTGTATCCCCTGACTCCTTTAGGCTATAATTGGATCACATTTTCAAGCTCTTCTCTGAAATGATGATTTTATTTTTTTTAAATCCCTGTAAAGCTTTTAAAGAAAACTGCATGATTCCTAAAGCTGACACGAACTAGTTGGAGACTCATGTAAAATTGCAAGCATTAGTAATGCTGCAGCCCCAAACATCAGTTGTAGCAATCTGCATTTCATTTGCAAGTATCCAAGCAGACCAGAATTCTATAGGTTTTACCACAATCTTTTATTAAGTTTCATTTCCAAAGGTCTCATCTAAAAGACAAATAGAATTAAACAGACATGCAACATTGCTTATGAAAAATTAAGCAGTTATCCTTATAGTCCAATACTGTGAAGCTTGATTTATTTACACATTTTAATGTGAACAAGAGAAGAGTGTAGGCAGATCATTTTGAACATTCAGCCAACAGAGGAGCTGTATTCCACAGCATTAAGTTACATGTAAGATGTACACTGAGAACGTATTAAGTGCTCTGGTGCATTGAAAAGCCACACAGTGTGGAGGCAATAGATGTCAGTTCATATTTGATAAAGAAGCTAGGAGATGGAGAGTCAAGGAGCTATTCTGCCAGTTTAGTAAAGGAGACAGCAGACAGTTGATTTTTGTGCATGCTTTTTCAGCTCTTGATGCTGAAAAATGCCGCACATTTGGAAATCTAAAAGCATACTCTGCTGTTTACAGTGCCCTGTCTCCCTTGGGATCCGCCCTGAAGAAACTGAAGTTTTGACATACATATTTTAGTGTGTGCTGTACACCAACAGATTATTTTTCATGCTACAAGAACTAGAACGTGGCATGGGGCTCCTCTCCTTTAGCTCTTCATGTGCTGTTTAGTTGTAAATATTTGCTGCAATCCTGGGCATGGCCATTGTCACCTCAGACCAACAAATATTCTGTAGAAAGTATAGACTTGAGGGTACAAATAGCTTCCAGTTTTCAGCTTCTAAGCTCTGAACTAGAAGGGAGGTAAGGAGTTTATTTCAATCCTGAGCTATACCCTCCCACTGTTAGAAAGAGCGCAGAAGTCCTACAGTCAGTTTAAACAGATGTTTGGCTCCTAGGGGCCCCTGTTCCTGCCTTCTCAGCAACAGAGACGGCAGCTGTAAGACTGTGCTGAAGAGCAGAAAATAAAATCTTTTGGAAGCTTGAGAGGAAGAGCAAAAAATGGGGGACTGGATGAAATACAAAAAACACCCCACATTTTAAAATTCAAGTATTGAACATAGGCAGCAAGCAGGAGCAAGGTGCAGTCTGACAGTCCGATACCGTGCTTACAGTGGCTAACGCAGACTGGCAAAAATGCAACCCGTATGACATCAGTGCATTGAGTTGAGGCCTATAGCCCAAGGAGCACCTCAGGCTCTACTGATGTGGCACAATGGAGTAATCAAAAATATTGTGATTTATGTGCTGCTGAAACAGACATCACCTCCCTTAGAGTCCTTTGTCAGGAAGTCTCCAAAAGCAAGTCTCCCTGCAGGTAAAGGGCTCTGTCATTATTAAGTAGAATTATTTAAACACTCACAGACTGCGTAAATAAAACATGGTTATATAAAGCTTTAGAGCAAGACTTTTGCCTTTAGAATCTTTGAAATAAAAGGGCCAAAATAGCACAATAATACAAAAGCTCATGCTAGGGCTGGAGGAAGTTTCAGCCAGAGCAGAAGATGGCCGCATGCTGACAACTGAGGGCTCTCTGGCAGAGAGAGAGGTCAGGCCAGGAGTCAGTCAGTGCTCAGGCCACAGGGCTGTGGAGAATCCGGGCAGTTTACTGCAAAAAAATCAGTGAATCAAGGCAGAGAGCAGCCCACAAGAGAGAAGTACGAGCAGGGGCTCCACATCAGAGTAGCTCTTTCCCCCAGCGAAGCACTCTGTGTCTGTCTTTCATGATGTCAGGTCCCATGATTAGGAGAAAAACGTGATCAGCCATTTATTGGCTAGAAAGTCTGCACACCCGTCAACTGCAGTTTTTAAATATTACCAAAAAACTAAGAACCAAGAAAACTATGTTCTGTTACACCTAGGACCATCCTAATAGTAGAAGTCCACAGCAAAACATTTTCAGGTGCTTCTGATTAATTATTACAGATGTTGCTGTGCTATAAAATAATTGAACACAGAGACTATTGCCATGTACAAAGTAGAGTTTGGAGCCATGCATGGTTTAGCACAGCTTGTTTTAAAACAGTATGTTTCTGTAGTTTCAGAACTAATAGGTCAAAACAGCTACTGACTCATTGATTAAAAGGGAAGAGATAAGAAAAGCCAGCATTCTTGTTCCCTTCCCATTCAGCCTCCCCTGTACTACTTTGTTTTGTATTGTTAATGAACAAAAGCTGCACATAAATTCACAAACAACTGATTACCGGAGATATAAAGCCAAAAGGTAGTAAATCAGTGTCACTGCAACTCCAACAAGATTAATGTTCCGGCAGTTATTAGCCCATTAACATTGTTATCTTACTTAAACAGAAAAAGTATTGAGGGCAAAAGAAAAGCTGTTATTTCTTGAGGTTTCATAAGCTGTAGTGTAGGGGATGCCACTGATAAGATCTGAATTGTCAGACATGCCAAGTTGGTGAAGAAACTTCACATATAGGTACACGTACAGCCACTAGGCAGCTACTCTTCGCAGGGGGCGAAGGTTATAATTTTTCTAAACTGCACAAAAATGTCAAAGCAGTCTCACGTATTTCCAAATTAAATTAGTATTCATAGCTGGCAAAGCAAACATGCAACAGAATGGTTCTGTTGTCATATTCAATAGCAAGAATCTGGAATAACTATGTACAAGTCAGTGGAGTTCTTGGGAATTTCTGGTAGTGGGAACAGATACTGGCCCTAAGTCAATTTAAAAAAAAAAAAATAAATTGCAGAAAGCCACTGTTGCAAGTCCAAGATCCTCCCAAACCCCTTGGTGTCAGAGTAACCACTTAAAAATGCATGGAATACAAGGACTATTCATTTCAAATAAAGTCGTCTAAGGTCATGGAGACACTCTGCTATGCATACAGTCCAAGACGCACCAAGTAGACTTAAAATTCTGTTTCCCAGCAAAACAACTGCTTTTAGAGAAGATGATGGTATCAGAGTGCCAGTGTAACTTGCATATGCCAGCAATGTTGTACTTTGTCCTTTTCACTTGACAAGTTTCCCCCCCCTTGTGTCTATTCTCCCTTCATATCAGCTTCTAGCCATCGCTTGGAAGCTGGAAAGATAAATATCACGAGTACACAATGCTCCATTATTCTTACAGTCCTCACTGAGTGCTGGACTGCGTATGCTTCTTTTTTCTTCTTAGGTCATTCACCCGATACCCTTTTTTGCCTTTTTTTTTTTAAAAAAAAAAAGGGGAGGGGGAGTCCAGCCTACTACAACACCTACACTGAGCTTTTTAACTAAGGAATGTCAACATCTTTAAGCATTTAAGACCACTAAACAAAGCTGGAAATCGTGCCTCAACCAGAAAGAAAATAAAAGTGGTAAGAGAATTAGGACCTCATGAAGAACTACAAAAAACTCCCACCAGATACCAGCCATGTTACTATTCTCATTTCCTCTTGTTTTGTACTTTACAGTGTTCCCTCTGCACCATTTAATCCAACTTGAAGCTCCTGCTATGAAATCAGAAAACTGGCAAGTAATCTTTGTTCTAAGCTGCCATAAAATCCAGTGGTGCTATAAAAACAATTCACATACTCAGTGCATATGTTCAACACTAGGCAGAGAACAGTTGCACAGGAAGTGCCCAAGATTCATGTTTTGAAGGAATAAAGTACTTGCTTACTCTAACCAAATATGCTGTTCTAAAGACACGGTACGTTTCAGTATTCGTGTTTGAAAACAATTACACTTTATTGCCATGTTAAGGTAGTTTGGTGGTTACACTAGAGACATGAGGATTTACAACTTTTCTGGAAATCCATCACAGTCTCTATATATGAAAGATTAAATCCTGCCCTCCTCCCTCTGTGAGCAACTCCTGAAAACTTCTATTTGGAGATAAACCCGCTCTCAGCAGGACTAAAATTGCACAGTCACGTCTCTTCCCACAGCTCTGCATTTTCACAGCATCTGCTGTGTCATTGGTTCCATAATGCCATGATAACTGCCCTCACCATTTCACGCTTCCAGTGTGAACTGACAGAGAACCAACAGAGAACTGTGATTTACTTCTTGCTAAGAGAAATGCTTTCAACTTCACAACTTTAGAGGGTTGATTATTTTAATAATCAGCCTTGAAAGTTAAGTTTGAGATGAGCTTTAAACTATATCAAGGTTGTCTTTACACTTGCTTATATTTTAATGGGTAAATAAATAAAGGTCATACTTCTGACGATTCATATCAGTTCCTTAAAGGTCACTCACTCCTTTTTGCTGTGCTCCAACACCCGGTAGGGTGGAGCAGAAACTCCTTTGGAACCATGTTGCTCCTGCACGATCGGCAATGTAGCTGGAGTATAAATTTCCGGCATGTTGTCATTGTTCTCTAGGGCACCGTAGGAAAAAGAAGTTTTGAGGTCAGGCTGAACTGCAATCCCTTTATCGTGCATGTTCTGCATGCCTGAAAAGAGCAAAGACAGAGATTAAATGCTTCGGAACAAAAGCGCATTCTTCCTGCACTCTGTTAAATCAGCAAACTATAAAAATCTTAGTGTTCGTGATATGCAGCTCATCAGTTCCTTGAGCGTTAAATGAAAGACATAATGTTTTTCTGCTTAGCACTAAAGCAACTAATGGAGAAATAAGCTTCGAGTGAATGAGAGATGGCAGTCAGTTATTTATCAAGTGCTGCATATCTTTTATACAGCTTACCACAAAGAGAATTTAGCTGTACTTCCCAAAAGAAATTTCTGCTCCCCCTGGCCTCTACCTCTTGCAGCACACCTTAGTCCTCCCCAGTAATCAGTTCTTCCTGCTGGATGAAGACCAAGCCCAGTGCCAAGCATATGCTTAAAACTAGTTCATCTTCACAGACAGCAGTCAACTGGACAAGGCTGTTCTGACAAAATATGGCATCTCCCTGGTGTCAGAGGACCCAGCATAAGTGGCATCCGAGTGGCACATCACCTCTTTGCTCCATGCAAAACATGCATGTACCCCTCACAAGGCACAAACAAGAGAAGGAAAAACTAGAAAACAACATAGCTGCCTGACATATCCGGATACTTAACAGAGCTTAAAGCTTGAGCCTTCACTGTGAAATCCAACCCTTAGAGGAGAAAGAGTGATAAACCACTTGATTTTTACTGTTACCTGGCATAGCATCCATTGATATGTAAGGTTCAAACGGTACAGATTTCTTCCTGTTTCTTGTGATCAGGAAGACACCTAAAAATGCTATGAGGCACCTGAGAGAGAGAAGACAAGATCTACTGAGCGAACTGAAGAGGGAGAGGAGGTAATATTGCATGTTGCTTCTTCTGAGTGCCTATCATGTAGCACCATAAAGAATTCAGAACCAGAAGCGAAAGTACTGTGAAGTGAGAATTACAGTGGGCTGTGTCAGCTGAATAACCCTCTTCTACAGTATTGAAATCCATCTAGCAATCAGAACAATTTCACTTTTTCTTTATCAAAACGCAGGGAAAAGTTTTCACGTTAATTAATGAATTAACCTTGACTGACTAAAGGGGAGAGGACACATATCAAAATTTGGTTTTCTTTGACGAAATTCCAGGAGTTAGCAGCCTGACCTTTGAAAGGTTTCCCACAGGTAAACAAACTAACAGCTGTCAATCTTGATTTTTACAGTATGTTGACAGAGAAAGGTGCAGTTCATAACATTAATCTCCCATTTGTTTTTTTTCCTGTACTAATCTGAAAGACGTTTCAGAATGTCCCCTGATTATGGAGACCTAATCACATCAAGATACTGTACTAAGACTAAATACAGAGTTACACAGCAAATGTTTTACTGATCGTATCTGCATTGTGTGAGTGCTCATGCCCTAAAAAACAGGACTCCAGAAGTCCAGTCACAGTTCAGCAAAGGCTCGGAGCAAAACCTGAAATAGATTCCCAAGAGATAGCTTCTTTTGGTTATTCTGCAATTCTTCTAGATTCATGAGCTGGTAGCTTGAAAAACAGCCCATATGCTTTGACATCCAAGCTGATCTCCAGTACAGTCAGTAAGGGATTTAGTGTTTAATGTTGTACAATTATGCATAACCCATCATTATACAATTCCTCTAGAGCATCATCATCACTCAGACAAGAACTGAGCTCTACCGGCCATTGTCTAACAGAGCAAGTGCTTTCAGTTTGTTCTCCTCTCCAAGAATGTACAGAGATAATATATATATATGGAGAGATATATAGGTATTTTTAAAATTTTAGTGATACAAAGAAATACTTCCGGTTCTATCAAGGAAACTTTAAATACTTACCCAAGTGCAAACATACATATATGGAGAACATCTTCGCCGGTGAAGTCCAAGTAAAAAGTTGCTCCTTGGAAAAGGAAATAATTAATGACATCTTTCTTCCCAGCTTACACAAGCAATTAGTGCTACATCTATCTACATCCAGCACTAGTCCCTCCAGAAACCAAATCACGTTAAGATTCCTATTTTTATAGTAAGCACCTTTGTTTTTTTAATGATCTTAAAATAGAAAAAGGTGGCCTAATTTCCACTTTAACACAATTTATTGACAAATCTTTTAGAATTTCACTACCAAAATAGCTATACTTGTGTAACTAATATAGATGCAAGTAAACCTGTTCAGCAGCACAGCAACTAGTACAAATCTTTCCATATTGGGGTGAGGGGCTGTGAAGGAAACATCGCTGCAACTATTGCAGGTCACTGTGCTAATAAAGCCTGAGCCAAAGTCTCACCACACAGCAGTGGTTATCGTATAAACAAGAGAGACTGTATTTCTGAAGTCTGAATGACAAACCAAAAACTACAACACGATACAAACTCTTGACCCCAAATAAGTATATATGGCTCAAACCTATAAGATGAAAAGTATCCTTGGTGTCCTGGATGTCAACAGGACATGCATTCTGGCTCCTACTCTTTACATTTCTAATTGAAGAAAAGTAAATAAGCTGATGAATCCGAGAGCAGCATATGGCTTAGAACATGACAGGAAATAAACATTAGCTAAAGAGTAGGAAGTACTCTCTCATGACATTGAAGAAGAGCATTAAAAGGCAATGTGTAATTTATGGGGGAAGCTATTGCCCTTATACACCTAGAAGAGCATTACTGTTTACACAGATAGTATCCATCACCGTCAAGCAGATGCACTTTCTCTGGGTGTTGGGGTTGTGTGTTTTGTTTCGTTGGTTGGGGTTTTTTCCCCCAGTTTTGCTCATATGTCTAACAAGAACAAAACCTTAAAAAGGCTGCTCATCGGGTCTGAAGCCTGAGGGGTTGAAAATGCTCATCTTTGTTCATGCAGACAAAGCTTTTCCGATGTGGGCAAGGGCTGAAATTGCAGTAAACTGTTCAGAAAGGCAAGTGCTTCTAAAGCTGTGAGCAGCTGTGTTTTAGACACAATGCAAATGAGACTATCAGGAAGAGAACTGTAACACCTTCATACAGAGGAAGCAAATACCTTTATACACTGTATCACATACATTTTAACAAAATCTGGATAAAATTACACAAGGAGAAATTTTAGCTGTGTATTCAAGTTGCACATCTAAGAGCATACATCCCCCTCTTCTACACGCTGGCATGGTACAAGTAATACCGTCTCAAACCAAAGTTCCCATACACTTTAAACAAAATGACAGAGCAGAAAATTTTAACACAGTCTAATGGGATAATTCACATTTTTGGAAAGAAAAAAGAAGCAAAGCCAGATGGAGAAGAGAGATGACAAGAAAATACAAGTCATCATCTTGCTGAGTATTCACCTTCCTTGTCTGTAAGTGAGGACTGTTTTCCAAAAATCTTTTGCCCTTCTTTTAGAAAGGACCAATACACTATTTTGTGCACTGTTACCTGCTGTGATTGCTGCTGTTGTGGACAGGATATAGCCGATGCTGGCAATCTGAGATGAGTCATACAGCTGTGAGGCTTGAGCTAAAAATCTGCAATACAGTGACAGGCAACGGGTTGATTTGGGAAGGATGCTCAAATTGTATAGAAGTTATCATGAACTAGTATAGGTCTCCTTTTTCGAAACACCTTTCAAAAGTGATACACGAAGTTAAGAAACTTTATTTTCTTTCTCACTAAACCTCCCCAGCATCCCTTGGAATTAATATAAATGATAGAAGAGTAAGCCTTATGGTTATCCTGACTAAAAGCAGCGAAATTACTGCCACTGACCTTAGGGCCAGAATGTCATTCACATTTTGAATAGCTTTTATCCCTCCTGCTACCGTCTTTTTATGTTATTACAAGTACAGAGGAAAAAAAAAATAAATAGACCCATCATCACCAACACTGATTCTCCACTTTGACTTTAGCCAGCCCACAGATACTGTATTTGATTTGCCACCATTTCATCCCCAACATTGTTTTGCAAATACTTGAATGATGTATGACTTTGGGATTAAAACTACTTGGCAGTGTCACTACATGGAAAAGCAAACACCACCACTATCCCAGGCTCCTGTGACATGGATTTGAGGACAGGTCACAGAACAGAATGGATAATTCATCTCCCAAAATTTAATCAGCATTCTTGGAATGGATAACAAACAGCCCACTAATTACCGATCCACTGAAATCAGCACAATTATAGACAAAAGAGAGTGAATGTCTTACGTTGCTTGAAAGATCGCTGTAGCAATCATGCACACCAACATGATATAAAATATAGGGTAGTCGAGTTGCAAGTTTCCTTGTATGGAGACAACAATCATTCCTGCCACAGCTTTCACCGTCACAACAGTCATGGAACCTGTGAACGTTTACCAAGACTCAGCTGTAGTACTGACACATGCACAATGGGACAGGAACACTGCACATTCGCTCTACTCAGGACAGGCAGCTCCAAACAAACCCAAGATCTACAAACCCTCCCTTTGCCAGGCCAACCAAGGGATGCAAACTGCATATTTTATCCCCAGCTCTGACAGTTTTATTCCCAACAACACACCACAGTGACCTTCAATAAATCACTTAACCTTTCTGTATCACAGTTCTCTTGTCTGCAGGACTGGGAGCATTTACTGTTTGGGTTTTTTTTTTTTCACATGTTTAAACAGTGTTGTGCAATCACATGATGGAAGGATACAAATTTTCATTTCTGATTCCAGTTGGCTTAGTTAATAAAGCTAAGGAAGTTTGCAAAACAAGAATCAGAAAGAGCCTACTTCCTTTCCATTTCCTGAAAGCACAAGTCAGCACCGTTCAGAATTAGGGTAGTTGCTTTGTCTATGATTCACACAGCCTCTGAGGCATCGGTGAGGCATCCAGCCCCAAACAGTTCAACAAAAATAAAAAGACAAGACACTGCAGTGACTGAAGTTGCATAAATAGCAAAAATTGAGGTCTGTGACATAGATTCAACAGCACGTCAGACTGCGTCACTGCCTTGCTGTTATTCACCCTTTTTAAAGTTTAATTGATCACGGTTTCTTAAAAAAACAGATTCATGTGGAGAAAGGTACAAGTGAAATCCTGGCATTTCCAAAGTCACTGGAGGATCACACTGTAAGCTACGAGGATATCAAAAGCATCATTTGACCCCACACCCAGAGGCTCTTCCCAGTTTAAATAGGGACATATTGGCACTGACAAAGTATTTATCATTTCTTTTGCCACACAGCAAATATTCCCAAAGCGAAGGAGACTCTTGTAGGTCAAATCCTCTCTTTCCAGCCTTCCTTATCCATTGAATAAATAAGATATTGTACCAAGCTTTGCACACACAGATTAAAATTAAGAACACTAATAAATAACTTGCACTTTCTGTATTTGGCAGATTATTTGTTCTTATGGGATATAAGTCTTAATTGTTCAAAGGTCTTTGCAAAGATCCTAAAGCTAATGTCTTGCAGTGATGTTTATCTAATTTGTAGTAACATTCCTGAAGTAGAATGGTGCATTTTGTAACATTAATTAGGTCAATATAATTCCACAGAAGCCACAAATGCCTCAGCTTCCTGTAGTTTACTGTTACAAGTCCAAGTTGGAAGATCTTGTAAGTCTATATCAACTTACCCAGCAAAGCTACCAGCAGAAGAATAACTACAATGTAGTTTGCATTTTTCTCCTTGTAAAAATACAGTAGCAGGCAGAATATGATAATCTCCACAAGCTACAAAAGATAGAAATGAGAATATTAAAAAAATGTGTGGTATAGGGGGTTGGCAGTAAATGGGATTGTCAAACATTAGAATTACACAACAGGGCAAATCAAAGGAAAATGGGGATCCCGCACAATTATAGATCAAATTTAGCATGATCTTAGATTCTAATTAGATGAGCTATTCAATAGCTTATTGCAGAACAGGAAACATGGGACACTTTTGACGTTATATTCATGGTAAAGCAGCAGAACAAATAATCCTGACTGAATATTCACATCGGAGATCTCAGCCTACTTTCTGTAAAGAGCTTCTTTAAGTGATCCCTGCAGCACACCTCTTATTTAACAGCCAAACTTATCTCCATTAAAAAACAACAGATTTCATAAGATCTTCAATGAGAGAGTGATGGGTCCAGAGAAAGTCAGTCCAGAAAAGGCCCAGATGCAAGCACAGTATTTGGACACCTCTGGAGCAGTTGCTCTCAGCTGCCATCAGTACTACTACCACAGGCTGGAGCTGGCAGGTCACAGAGAGAGCAAGCTATTTTAAAACTTTTCAGTTAAAAATATTTAAGTCCAAACAGAATAATTCAGAGAAAGAATGGGAGACTTCCAAATTGTGCATGCATGTGTCCACACGCAATGTGGAACTGACACCGGGAAAAGCTGGCACAGGTTCATTAGCAAGTACAAGGAATATTGCTAGTTAGCATAAGGAAAAATAATGCTTGAAATGAAACTCCCAATCAGGCATATAGCAGAAAACTGTCCCACATTTTATGGGCCATCTTACCATATACAACAGAAATGGCCAGCTCACTAAATGCCTAGTGATATTTTCTCCTGTCATCTTCTCATGACTATTAGGTCCAAATGTTATCAGCAGATAAGTTCCAATAATTGCCAAACCACAGCCTACAAAGGACAAAACATAGCGCCCTTCGACAACCAAAGGACCAAAAAAAAAAAAATAAAAAAGAGAGAGGACAAAGTTAGTGGGTTAGTGTGGATGCATGGAATTAATATTGCACATGCACAGTGACCAGTAATGACATCATGCACATTCCTCTGAATGACTCATTCCTCTGCTCTTCATGCCCCACTTTCAAAATATTAGAACCAAAAAAACCCTAGGCAATGTGTGTGCTGTGAGTTGAGGAAAAAAGCTCATACCAGGTGGCATCTGCTAAACAAACAGGAGCTACAAGTTCTGTATCTGGGGCTTATCCTGCCTGGCAGTGCCTACAGCCCATCTTCTAGGAACTGGAAGAATGAATGCCCCAGTTCTGCAAACACTTCACATCTACGAAATTCAGCTGATTCAGTTGTGCCTGGGCTAGGGCAGAGTTAGGGCTTAGGCTGCAGCTTCAGCCCAGAGAACTGTGATTCTCAAATCTTGCAAATAAGTACCATTTCATGTATTTCTAAAACCTGTGAGATTCAGATAATTTGGCAGAAGTCAGAAACAAACAAACAAAAAGATTTTGACAAACAGTGGATGAGATGACACATTTCTTCAAAGAGGTACTATAGCTAATGGCAATCTTGCCATCTCCTCTAATTTTGATTCTTCAGAGGCCATGCTATGTGTTGAATGGCTTGTAAACAGAGAGGAAAAATGAAAAGAACTGTGGAACTTACTCAAAAAATCCTTGGGCTTCCATTTTTCTTTAATAAATATAATTCCTATGATTGCACTAGCTATAAAAAAAGAGAAGGACAGAGAATCAGAAAATTACGATCAGCAATCTGACACTGGAACGCACTCAGACATGTATGGCTGTTGCCTCTTTCCCCCTTACCTATAACAGACACTGCACTGAGTGGCACAATCAGTGAAAGAGGAGCAAAGGCGTAAGAGGAAAACACTCCCAGTTCACCCAGCACCAGCAGAAACAGTCCACACCACCATGTCTTTGTTTTGAAGTAGGCTCGGGGGTCTTTGGAACCTGCCAGCCGGATGTGGCTGTATTTCTAGAAAACAAAATAAAAGCAAAGAGTCTTTGGCATGCTTGATGCTTTTTAATGCAGGATACTTGAGGCAGGATCAATATTTGCTTCATGATACTCACCTGGAGGTTGAGTGCAATACTGATAACAAGATGCCCAAAAATAGCTAGTAATGCACCAATCAAGTTCTCCTGTAAAAACAAAGCAAACACACATGTATTAAATTTAGCCACTGGACCCTGAAGGAAGTTGGAACTTTTTGCATAGTCTGGAAGAGAGCAGACTTTGAAAACCGTTCCTAGATCACCTGACAATAAAATCTCTGTTTATCTTCCTCCTTTCTACATGACCTAGGGCAACTCAGGTAAGTTCCCTGTGGCTATGTTCCAAATCTGTGAAACTCAGGCGAAAGATAACCCTTCCTTAACAGACACTTTCTACAAGAGACTTAGTATGCATATATTTGCATTCTTTGCAGTTTCTCAGAGGAGGAGAAGATAAAGCTAAACACAACAACCCATTCAGTCCATCTTCCCTTTGAAAAACTCTTTTCATGAGCATGTTTGTTGCCCTGGAATTCAGCAAAGTATGAAGCAGCAACCTCTGCATTCTGCAGGTCACATCTTAAGAACTATTCTGTTCTTCTCCACTTATAACATCTGCTGGTTCAGTAGGAAAAATTTAGCCCAATTGATGAGATAGCCTAATTAGCACAGATTTTATGCTTTTTTTTTATATGAACCAGTTATTCCAAAGTAATAGGTAACTGGTAGCAACTCCTAGCAAGCTCACAAATAAGCAAGCTGGGAATGCTTGCAATAATTCTCACGGTCTAAAGACAGAATTCGAAATAAAAAAGAGGATGTAAAGCAGGCTGACTCACAAAGGAAATGTATATTAGGAGTGAACAGAAGAGCCTGAGGCTAAGCCAGGCCACTTGCATTTGTGTTCTTCCAACAACTGTCTAAATCTCATTAGATGTCATTAGCACTTTCATTTCAGTGTAGCTCTCCAAGATACACTGGCGTACTTGCTTTGATTGATTTGGGATAACCGAGTTCACATTTGTGTTCCTCCCTTAACAGTAAATATTCTGTTCTTGATTTTCTCACACATAGTAAGGCAAGGAATTTAAGATTTTAAGTTCTTATCAGCGTAACAAAAATCTCTTTATCGGGATGTACAAAAATAAGATTCACCCAAGCAGCTTCATTCAAAAGCACTTGAGATACCTTCCCACAACGGACAGTAAAGTTGGCAGAAAAATGTCACTGTGCGATCACAGATGTAGCCAGAGGACCTCAGCACAATTTACTGGTTCAGCAACTGGACTTCACTTTATAAGACAGGAGGAGATGGTGCCTCAGCTGAAAAGACGCTAAGTGCAGCACAGGTTTGGGATTGGCTTCTGGATGGACAGAGCTTGCAAGCCAACATCAGTCTGGCCTAGGACTGCATTGTCAGGAAAGTACTTTTTCCAGTGAAAAAAAAGCCCTTCTTGCTGGGATTTTCTGTGCACCTTCAGAATCAGGGATTCAGAGGAAATTGATTTGGGAACAGCTCCATTCCCAGTTGGAGAATAAGGAGGAATTACAGCAACATGTCCTACCTCAGCTGCAGGCTCTCTGCATGACTGTGACCCACCTGAAATTCAAGTGCTTGAATATACAGCAGACCAGAACATCGGATCTCAGTTACTGATGTATGCGTTGGTCTGAAAAGGCACCTAGCAGAATTTATTGCAGCTAACCACCTTTAGACATCCACATCTTTTAACTTCCAGTCCTTTCTTCACTTTGTCTAGCTCCTCAAGACACAGAATTTCTCCTCCTTTCTCTCACATTTTATATACACAGCATATAATACACTGGGGCCTCCAGGCATGGCTAAATACAGACAGTGCACTTTCTGTAAAAAAATAACTAAAACATAGTGGCATAATCAGCTTATTTGAATAGTTAGGGCCTTCTAGGGATAGACTGGGGTAGAAATCTGACCTTGTAAGAAAAGGAATCAGTGTGTGGCTGCACAGAAACGGCTGCTGTGGCCAGTAGGAGCTGCTGAAGTTGGAGATTTGGACTGTTGCCTCCTTCCATTTTGCTCGATTGGAGTGTTTGCTTTTCAGCCTCTTTGATGATGGAACTTCTCTCTAGAGAAGAGATTTGGGCCCTGCTGGAACCGTCTTATCTGTAACGTGGTACGACTTCTTCCCATCCATCTTGTTTTGCTTGGACAAGCAACAATTAGTTCAGTGAAGCACAAAAAATTTTTCTGTAGCCTATCTGCTGCTTTTCTTCCACCACCAGACTACACTGAGATAGGGTAGGCACCGCAGGCAGAAGTGTAGATAAGCCTATATTTCCAGCCAGTGGGGCAGCAAGGTTATATTCCTCCAAGGTGATACTAAGAAAAAAAAAAAAAAAAAAAGAATTAGGTCAAATGAACTCAGTGGTCCAAAACCTGCACTGAAATCCTGCTTTAGTATAGACCACAGAAGACTCCCTGGAATCAAACTAAAAGCTGCACATATCAGCAGAGAAAGATTTTAAATGCCTTCTTACTAAGTCTCAAAAACAGAAACTTGCACAGACCTTGCTTACAAGAGCTTGCAAACTGGCTTGGCCCCAAGGGTGACATATTCAGCTGGCATTTAACATGAGGCCTTGCCATTTGGAAAGCTCTTATCAAAATGTCTCTGAAATCCTCCAAGCCCTGCTTTTAATTTCTCTACTGCCTGCGTACCTCTGTTGTCTGTTCAGGACGCGGCATTACATTAGTCACGCCATCCCCATGCGCTGGGGATGACAGTGCTGCTCTTCACATAGACCGAGGTCATGTCAGTGTAATTGCTGTGAGCTGAGTTTGGAGACTAAATTCCTTAGAGGCAGACTCACAGGTGTCTGGAAAGCACCACACACAGCAAACCGGTCTGAAGTCCCTGCATGCCATGATGGCTCTTGTCACTGGAGACCTCAAGGAACATCAGCAACCCTGAGAACAGGCGCAGGTGGGAAGAGCCCTGTGCACAGAGGGGGATGCTGCTGTACAGACACCACAGGGGTGTGATCTTCACAAGTGACATGTACCTGCTGATCCACTCAAAGAGCGCCCAAACTGGTGTGGGCTGAGCATCCCCTGGACAACTGGCCTGTGGTCACATCCTGAGATGGCAGGACCCATCCCATGCACAGGCCCTGAACTCTCTGGGCCAACCTCGGCCTGCGAGGAATTACTTTAACCCATGGGCTGTCCCAGCGTTCCGGTGTCGGGGGACAGGGGCAGCCTGGCCGTGAAAGGGCAGAAACACCCCGTTGTGAGGGGAGGAAGGGGACAAAGCCCCCCCCACAGGTGAGGGAGCCCTGCCCGGGCAGAGCAGGGCCCGGCTGAGGGCAGGGGGTGTCCCCGCACACCCTCCCCGGATCCAGCCGCCCTGCCCCGCCGAGACCCGCAGCCGGACCCCAGCGGCGGCTTGTTCACGACCAAAAACCCTCCGGAAAACCCGCCGCCCCCGGCGGCCCCGCGCACTCACCTGCCCTCTCCGGGAGCGGCCCCGGCCCGCGCCCGCCACCCGCCCTACCCCCATGGCCCGGGCCCTCGCACCACAACTTCGGCTCCCGGCCGAGCGCCGCCGTCTGGTCCTGCCCGGGCCCTCCGATTTGCTGCCAGACCTGTCAGTTCGGGGCCGGGCCGCGGCTGTTAGCGGGGATTGGTTGTCGGGCGGGGGTGGGGCCTGGCGCAGCCAATGGGCCGAGCCCGCCTGAGGCGTAGGGCTCTGAGGAGGCGGGCGGGAGGAAGGAGCCCGGTTCCGCCGCTCCTTTCGGGCGGGGCGGGCGCATCCTTATGACGCATGCGCAAGGAGGCACCTCCGACCCACCTTAACCAACGGCGCGCACGGCGGCTCTAAGAGCTCGCCTATGATTGGGTGCCTGCCGGAGGGCGCAAAGTAACCAGCGCAGTGATTGGAGGAGAGCTGGGTCGGCCGTTGTCTCGGCAACCAGGTGCACGCGTTCCCTCAGCCGGCTGTGGCGCCGAGGGCCGGAGCCTCCCGAGGCTCAGGGGCAGCGGTAGGTACGGGCCGCACCCGGCCGCCTCACCGGGGGGGGGCGGGGGTGCCCCCCCCCACACCCGCTCCGGTACCCGCCATTCCCAGCGTGCACCGCGCGGGCGGCGAACGTTACGTTGGTTCCGGTAGCTCCACAGCGGGCATTTCCTCAGGCCGCTGCTCCGCTCCCCGCCCCTGAACGGTCCTTGGCGCGGGCGGCAGCCGCTGGAGCGGCTCGTTGAATGGAGAAAACAAAGGTTATAGCTGACCCGTTACATCTGTAGAAAACCAACCCGGCCCTTCCAGGCGCTGTCCGTCCGCTGCCCGTTAACGGTTCCGACTGATTCGTTTTAGAAACAAAATGGTGGGGCTACACAGAGTGGATGCGCTGGCTGCGCGGTAGCTCTGTAACATGGGCGCCTGCCTTTCCACAGGTACTCATGGATCTTCTGGAGCACGAGGATCATCAAGCAGAAAAGCACCGCTCGGTAACCACGTAGTGAACAGGAACAGCACTTAAAACAGTCGTTTCACAGGTGAAGAAGGAAAACCCCAACCATGCAAAGGTTTTTCCTTAAAAGTACAGCAAGGACTCATTAATGAAACCAATCAATAGTAAGTGGTACCCAGAACAATTTATGTCCACAGACAGTTAGTGATGTTCCAGGTCCACAATTGCTCTGCTTGGGGGCAAACCAGCACAAGGGACTAAGAAATGCTATCGGATCGTAACCTTCCAGTTGCCGTGTGCTTTGCAAGGCAGTGGAAAGTTTGCTGTTCGCTCCCTTGCAGCACTGACCACCTCCTTGTGCTGTACACCGCCCCTGTAAGAGCCCTCTCCCTAGCAATTACTCAGACCTTTTCCCTCCACTAACCTTCCCTCTAGTTGCAGAGCTTGTCTTAAGACCTGTACTACCCTTGGTCAGAAGCACACTTACATTTTCAGTGACTTTATCTTGAAACTTGCCTAATCCAGCACTAGTGCAGCTCTGTGACAGGTAGTACTAATGCCAGAGCTTGAATAGATGAGGCGTCCGTGTTTTTGTCACGATACATCTGCAAGAGACCATGCATTTTGAGAAATGGTAGTAGCTTCCACCTCACCATCTCTTGTCAGTGCCAAGACAAGACGTTTGATTCCAGGCCTGCGAAGCGCAGCGCTTTGTGGGTGACACTGGGCAGCTTAGCATCCAATTTCGTCAGGAGCCGGGGCACTCAGCGTCTTTCCTCAGATTTTCAGTTCAGAGAGGGTCAGTCTGGTGAAGGAAGTTGTTAAGAGGCCTGACTCAGTAAATGAGGACAATCTGCAAAAGCGGTTTAACAGCACTGAGTCACCCTTAAAGCCCATTCATCAACAGTTGTGCTTCGAAGTGCATTTTTTCCCCTTTGCTTCTTAAATAAAACAGGGAAATTAAATGCAGAAGTGACTGCTGATTTCTTGACTTGAATACTGCATTTATGTTAAATTTGCCTTTAACTTACACATCCTTTTTAAAATGAGAGCTGGAGGTGTAGTTACATGTTTCCTGTAACTCCATATTCAGAATTTTGTTATCATTGG
The DNA here is from genome assembly GCF_963924245.1 of Chroicocephalus ridibundus. Lineage (NCBI taxonomy): Eukaryota > Metazoa > Chordata > Aves > Charadriiformes > Laridae > Chroicocephalus > Chroicocephalus ridibundus. The sequence continues at coordinate 4,180,118 of NC_086302.1, read as the reverse complement.
CTCTTCCTTTTAGGTTTCAAGATTTCCTCCAGCCCTTATAAATACCACAGGAAAGTAATCTCAAACTCAGAAAAAAAGGGATTTAATTCTCAGTCAAAGAGATTTCAGTATAACCAAGTGAGTAACAAAAATGTTTGAAGTTTATGTCTTCGTTTCAAATTTCTTTGCAATTTATAATGATCCTGTCTTGTAACGAGAATAGCAACTAAGTTTAGATCAAGGTTGTTAAATTAGCTTTGTAATCACAACTGATAACAGGATGAGAAAAAATGGTAAAGCAATATTATTGGGTTAAACCTTGAAATTACTCCACAAACAGCGCCCTCGTCTGTACCGTCCCCCCATCTCTCACCCACCTATCTTTGGCCCTGGTCCCATTTCCAATCTTCTTGAGCTCCCCAGGACACACAAATATCTATTGCATTTCTTCTGCAATTCAGGAGCAAATTCAGAGAAATCAGTGCTGTTAATGGTTGTGCAGCGATAGCACAAGATGACCCCTCTTATCTTTTGCTATTCTTCAGCCTGATCCTTCCCTGATTTGTAGGAATGACCTTGGTAGTTCTGTTATCTGTCCAGCAGAGGGAAGCAGAAAGATATTTTAACCGTACTGTTTTCCCAGCCTGAGCGCTGCCGGGTTTCTTTTCAAGTCCAGCCAACGCTCACAGGTGCCAAGGGCCTCCTGGGCTTTCTGGATTCAGCTTTCAAGCTACTTCCTCTGCTGGTGGAAAGAGGATGCCCATGGCCCCTGCTGACAGTCTCCTGCTGTCTGGTGATTACGCAGCAACACCAGAACTCTGAAAATTAAGTATATCAAGAATTTCTAAAACTTTGTGTGCCGGGTATGTAAAGTAGGTAAATCAAGGAAGTATTTGGCATCTTCCCTCTTTCTTCTTCTGCCTTTGGCATCTTCTCTTTCTTCTCCTTCCTTTGATCTCTTCCTCCTTGCTTGTCTCTCCCATCTCAGTGATATCAGGAGCGTATTATCTCAGGATTGAATAACAGCAATCAAGGACGTAAAGGACAAAAGATGAGGGAAAATGATCAAGGTAGAGAAGTTGCTTAAATGTCTTCTGTAGGCGCCATCAGTCTGTCTGGTCAGCTTCCAGGAGTTCCAGATGACCTGATGCTAAGTTCTGACTAAAAGAGAAGAGGCAGAGTCTTAAGGTAGCTTCACAAAGCACTCCCTTCCCTTTGAGAATTTCCTGCTTGAAGGGCAGAGCGGGCAGGAAGCCAAACCACAAGCTACACAAGGGCTTGGCTGATTCTTTCTTAAGCTTTATCCCTAGAGAAAAGTTACTGCACCAGGTAGGGGAGGGAAAGCATTAGATCCATTAACACCAGACCATTTGGGGGCTGCTGACTTAGTTTCCTCCACCAAAAGCACTTGACTCTGTCCTCTTCAGCCCAAACCATTTTGGAGCGCATTCCTTTAGCAGGGTAGTCAGGGATAAATGCCAGTACATGAAGTTTACCCACTTGTAATTTAGGCAACGTGAAGAGCTTATTTGCCTCTTACTGCCTGACCTAGAATACCTAACAGGTGAGTTGACCCACTTTTGTAACTCTGCCAGTTTACCGCTGTCTTCACACATCCCTACGGGTACCAGAACGCTGGAGTTTGCAAGGTATTTCTGTGGGACTTACCTCTCACTCAGCGCCCCCTTAGATTACCAGAATACGACTCAAAGCATTCCAAGGGCACAGAGGTTTGCAGTCACTTTAGCAGGAGGTAAATTTCCAAGGGCGTGGAGATGTCTAATCTCCAATTACTTTCAACAACACTGAGGTGATGATGGGCATGCCAAGCCCAGAGCTGGGTGCATCGGACGGGAGAAGGGCTCTGTAGCTCTTTCCCTGACACGTGCTATCCTGGAAGGTGCTAATCAAGAACGTGCTACCAGAGTAGTAACTCCCCTTTATGGGGCAGGGCTGAGCGTGGGACTCCATCCAAGCCTCAGCAGGCTGGTCAGCAGGAGAAACCAAGCCTGGGCAACACCAGGGAATGGAGCTTGCAGATGCAGTTTTTTATCAGCTGCTTTGGAAACCTGCTGCAATTTTAATAGCCAGTTCTAGCAAATTGGACCAATCTTGCTTTCCTCAGCACAACCCTCTTGTCCATGGAGAACAGGTTGGAGAACCTCAGGCACGTGGCAGGGCTTCCACGTGGCAGGGCCATGTGGAGATGCAAGTCGAAGACCAGACCAAAGCAGTGTCTGTTCTGCTTCTAGTTCTGGGGGTTGATAAAAAATAGCTAGCTCAGGATCCCCGCCTGCTCCATGTGGACAAGCCCTCAGACCACATCTTCAGAAATCTCCGCCTGTAAGTTTGGCATCCCAGGAGTTCAGCCCCATCACAGGGGCTGAACTGAAACACTGCGTAAGTCAGAGCAGCTTTGCTGAAATTCCCAGAGTTGCATCACATAACTCAGCTTTTGGGTTGTCCCAGAGCATTTCCCTACAAAGAAAAAAAATGTGGAAAAGATTATTTGTGACCATCTGCTTTATAACTCGGGTGGCATTTTTATGAGGAAGGCCAAATCCGCAAGGATTACATGTGCAAATCACAAGAACTGGAAACCTGGGCTGTGATTCCTTGCAGTGCTCTTCCACTTTTAATGGAAGTGGCACATGTTTGGGTTTTATTCTTTTTAGCACTGTAGTAGCACTATTACACTTGTCGCATGTAGCAAGAAACAGCTCAGCTGCAGTAGAAAAACAGACTGGTGATTTGCCCATGATCTCACTGTAAGTCAACAGCGTCTTCTCCAGCAGACAACTCTGCCTGCCCATTCCCATCTATTCTTCCCTTTAGTCTACTCTTTTGCAAGACCAAGCAGAGCAAGAGCCTCCGTTCTTCTCCCCGCCATTCACGGTTGTTTCTTAAGGGGGAGCGAGTCCTTCCAGGGTTGCTGCTGCTGTGTGGCCACCAGCCCAGGTCCTGTCTGGATGGTGGGTTTTAATCAACCATATACTCGCCCCGTGGAGGCTTCCATTTCCCCACCTTTAACCTTGAACCTGCTCCTTCTTGATCCTGTAAAAACTTCTACACAATCAAATCCATTCATTCAGCCTTGTGTCTTTGCATGAGTGGAATAATGCCCGAGCTGTGGTCTTTTCACCTCTCAGCTCCACATTGCTTTGTTCTTCAATCCCAAGCATCCCATGCTCTTTTGCTCACTGTTATACCTGCGCTGTTTTCTGGGGGACATCTGATCATTGTCTGATTCCAGCTCTGAACTCATCAGAATAGGAACTAAGTAATTTCCAGGCACTTCCAGAATGTTTTCCATTGGTAACAGGCAGACAACACAATTAATGAAGTTCACATAGTGGTAGAATTCTCTCAAAGATCAGGAACTTCAGCTCTTTCCATCCTAAATACTGGAATCATTTCACATTTATGTTAGTACAAAGCTATTTCTTTCGTCTTTTATGCTCCTAGATCTCCCAAATCCCACCTTTTTTCCTGGATTTCCTGGGATACAGAAGTAGGTCGTGCTACCAGGGGCATTCAGCACTTCATGGGATCACACCTGAAAAGCTGGAGGTATCATGTACAACAGAGACAGTTTTTGATTTGTTTGGCTCTATAAATAGAATCCCTCCCAGTCCTCATTTTGAAAAGCGCAGAAAGAGAACAGAGCCAGGAAAGGTGTGGTGACTGCAAGTAACGCATCCTGCCCACATGCTGAATTAATGAAGTCCGACACAGAAGTTACAGGTGAGATTTTCAATTTGCTGCGGCTCCCAGTCTATACAAATTGCCATGTAGACAGTAGAGAAATTTGATTTTTCTCATACTCAGAAATATTCAGGTTTTCCATGCAACAGGAGACTTGCATTGAAGGATTATAATTTTGAAACAATGAAGACATCTACCTTAATGCACAATTACAATTAAAGTGTAGAATTTGGGGGTGTAAGTGATGGCTTGGAAAATGATACAGGAAACACAATAATACCGTCATTTATGCTGCTGGTACACCTTCAGCTGGAACGTTATGTTTAGTTCTGGCCACTCTGACTCTAAAAAAAGGCTACGGCAGAAATAAATGCAATTTAGAAATGAGAGCTATGATCATTAGAGTCCCAGTAAAAACTGAACATGCTGAAGATGTTTAATTTAGAGAGAAGGCAAATAAGATGGCTTGAAATGTATGTGAGATAGATAATTAAGAAAAATGAAATAGCGAGCTTCTCCCATATCATATAAACCAGAAGAATATCAGCATAAACTTAAAACCCAATAAATTTAAACTTGAAAGAAGGAAGTAATTGTACAAATAGCGTTTGTTCTCCATTTGTAAACTGGGATGGCAATTTACCATTAAAGCTGTTTGGAGCAACAGATGTACAAACAAAAAAAAAAAAAATTAATGGTAGTTCATTTGTGGAACTCGCAGCAATAAGGGCCAGTAAGACCAATTGTAAGCGAGGTTTAAAAGTTGTTTAGATACATATGGACTGTACAGACCATTGCTCTGTTCCATCATCGCTGTTCTCAGAGTTATTCCTAAAAGAATTGGTTGTGTTTTCCCTGACCCTGGGACTGCAGCAACCCCTGTCCTTGATACCGAAAGACCCCATATCATCTCATGAGTTTTCATCCCAGAAATCCAGCCTGCCTTGGTTGGTTAGAGGGAACTTCTGCCCAGAAGCTCAAGGCAGGTGAATGTTACATCTCTAACAGGTACTGGCTTTTGAGGTTCAACCTCAGAGCCGGGAATCAGGTCTGCGTACGTACAACTGATGTAATTGACTGTGCCCTTCCACTTGCTGTGGAGCCGTGCCAGTTTGTATCAGCCGAGGACCTAGCCGTCAGGTTCAGTTCCTCAACCTCCTGCTGATTCACCCTTGTGTAAGTCACTTAACTGTTCTCTGCCTGATGCTCCCCACCCATGCCATGGTGACCAGGCTTCTCCGGGGTGTTGTAAGCTTTAGTCCACAGGAATTCAGAATGTTTTCAGATATGGAAGATATTAACAAAACACAAAGTATTATTAACAATTATCAGATAGTTTATAATAATATACGCGCTGCTAATGGACTTTTCTGTCCCTTCAATGGTATCTTGCTATAGCTGTGATTACTTTTGGATTGTTTTGTTATTCTTTAGAGAGAGTTTTTGTCTTTTTCTGCACAGCACATCTGCATTGCAGCCATTTCCTAGTGAGCCATCCCCTTTTAAACTGCACTTTAATGCAAGATACATCCACTGCGCGGTGAGGCAGAGCATGTTGACACTTTACAGTACTTGATGACTTTGCGTAGCTGTTTGAGACAGAACGAAGACGACACAATTTAATAAGCTTGATAAGTTGCCACTCATCATCTGAGACATCTTAACTGGCTGCATGCGTGTTCTTGAAGCAATTCGTGCTTTTATAAAGTAATTTGATATAGTTTAAACATCAGCAAAGGTGTTTTAAACAAACACGTCTTACCTCACAATTTGGGTGTGCAAAGAGCACACGTACAGAGTTACCGAGACTCAGCTGACGTGGGGTAATCGTGCTCGCTCACACAACCTATACGCTAAGACTGTGAACTTTCTTATAATGACTCACTCCGACTGCGGATCTGCCCCAGCATGTTCCAAGTTGATTAAACTAGTTTGCAGGCCATAATTATTTTCTATATCATACTATAATGGATTCGCATCATATTATTTTTAACATTGTAAGAATTTGCTTCTGGGAACGGCCTTCTTGAATTAATCACTGACTCATGATTTACTGTAGGAGATAATATCTAACCTACAAGAAGCAGAACAGGAAACGATCTATTTAAAAGATGGCAGTGTCTGATAATTTATGACTATAGACAAAGAGACATCTGAGAAAAAAAATGAAGGCCAGATCCTGCAGTCTTTACGTGGTCAGTGCTCTCACACAGGCAAAAAGGAACTTTTGTCTAGTAACTGGAGGATCTGCTTATGAAGCAGTGACAGCTGAAAGTTGATGAATATTGGAGAAAAACTGAGCGAGAAACAAGAAAACAGTGTCCCAAGCTGTCCTCAAACAAAACCAAACCCTATATTAAAATAAAGCCAGTTAAACATTGTGATTATTGTAGGCATTTCGCTAGCCGAATATAGAATCACAGAATGGTTCGGGTTGGAAGGGACCTTAAAGATCATCCAGTGCCTGGGCAGGGACACCTCCCACCAGACCAGGTTGCTCAAGCCCTGTCCAGCCTGGCCTTGAACCCCTCCAGGGATGGGGCAATACATGAAAAAAAAAAATCAGGGAAAAAGCATCAGCCTTCTTGTGTTTAAGTCTTTTATGCAGGTTCCTTGCGACCTCCTCACTCTTGTGCATGAACTGGACCCCTCCACTTACACCAGTGAATTAGCCTTGACTGTTAGATGTTTTCTCTAACTACAGCACCAGGGCAGTGACTGCAGCAGGTGGCTGAGCACTCCACAAGAGCAGGGTGACCTGCTCCCCCAGGGACTTTTGGCACGTCTGTCCAAGTCAATTATCTCGGGGACCGCTAGCAGCGTAACAACAGCGCAGCACACTGAGCTTGGTACAAGCTGCGGGAGGGCACAAACACTCCAGCAGTTATCTGCAGGCTTGAAGGGACTGAAATACAGATTCTTCAAGTCATGCTTAGCTCAAAGGCACCGGCCCACCCCGCAGTCCCAGCAGTGACAGCCGCAGAGACATCCCATTTCCTCTGTAGCCCTTTCCAGGAGCCCCTTTGCAGATGCCCCTTTGGTGTCTTGGCAGCACCATCTCAAATTCTGTGCTCAGTTGGTGACTTGAACCAAACCGGACACTTAGAGCTGACATCGGAGAAGTCAGCAGTTAAACACACAAAGCCACACTTTCTGCAAGGGTTTCAAATCCTCGGCGTCTGTGTAAATGCAACCTTTACCTGCTGGGCAGTCACAAAGAGACCTACCTACAATTGGTAAGCACTCTCAGATTTCGGCCCTAATACTGCCTACAGCTCTATCATTAGAACCACTCACAATGGAGACAACTGGATTTTAAATGTGGGTTTTCCTTTGTTGGTAATTACCCACAGGTAAAGTCAATTCAAAGGCATTCACAAGCCCTTTTTCTTTTTCCGAAACAGACCTCTATGGATTTCTGCAAGCAAAGCAACAACGTTTCTGGCCAGACAGTGTTTGTGTCCAAAACCACAGGAGGATTAAATTCGGAAAAAATTGGAAAATGGCCTTCTCCATATAGGCGAGCCTTGAGCTGGGCGGAAAGATGTTGCTGATGATTTTGGTTCTGATTCTCCAGGGTGCAGAGCACCGTCACGCACAAATTCAGGTCACTCAGAGCTTCTTAAGGCCTGTTAGATTTAACCAGGTGTCAGGACACCAGTGAGTCTCCCTTCCAAGAGCTGTGGGTAGGTCCCTTTGAACCTCTGCTGAGACAACCATCCAGAAACCATCCTGACAGTTTTGAGTAGCCGTAAGGAATCACTAGAACACCCCACAGTGCAGTGTGAGTGCCAGAGGCCTCAGGAGAAGCCACATTAGTGCATAATGTACCAAGCTCCACAGTATTTAAGCTGGAAAAGAAGTCTACTGGCCCATTGCCCGGTGAGTTTTGCGACCTGGAGTGTGAGGGCAGGTAGCTTTGTAGCTTATCTTACAAGTTATGCCACGTGTGAGTTCTCCTCCTGTTTGTTTTTTTCTCTAAAATTGCTAGTATCTCCACTAGTTCCTATGTTCAGGACAAAGTTTAGTGTTGCCTTATCAGTGTCCCTCGAAATAAGCTCTGCCCAGGACAGCGCTTTTTAAATCCAGAAGCGATTTCCCCACGCAGTCCTGTTATACCGGTTCTTTTTCCTTCTATTACATTCACTGACTGATGCACTCTCTTTCCTCAGTGCCACCGTTGTGGCCTTGTTTGCTATTTACATCCCTTTCCTGTTTGTCTTGTAGGTCACTACAACATCAGCGATTCCCTCATCGCGGTGTCTCCCAAGGGTATCACCTCCTGCTTCAAGTCAAAGACCTCCCACCTAACGCGGATGGACAGATTTACTCCAGAGCCTGCAACCTGTCAGCCACATAAACCTACCAAGGGAGCAAAGAAAACTCCTTTCAGGTAAGTCCAGCCTGGAAGACACGCCATTTTCATGGGACAGAGGAAAATACGTCAGACAGCAGAGTGACCCCGCAGTGTCCCACTGTATCTCCTGGTCCAACGTGGCCAGTTATTGCCACAGGTTTAGGGGAACTGGCTCAGAGGTGGAAGTGTTACAGTGCACTGCCTTGGAGGGGAGTGTGGGTTGATAACACCCTGGAGCAGTGTATCAGAGGTACCTTTATCAGATGATCTCTCAGACATTTACAAACAGTAATTAAATACTGCACCACCCTTATGATGTAGGGGTAATTTCTTATCCCCATTTTACAGAGTAAGAAGCCAGAGCACACATGACCTGGAAAAAAGATGCCTCACATCCCAGGAAGAGGTTTTCAGCACTAGGCTGTGTTTCTTTTGCGTTGCCAATGCCTAATCTCACCCCCAGAGAACACACTGGGCTTAGAGAGTCAAATCTGGGAACCACTGGGCAGGAGCGGTGGGACGTGGTCGTGGCTGCCCGGCAGCTCAAGGAACCTGATGGGTAAAGCATGGGCATTTCCTCAGCCCCTGCTAAGGCTGGGAATTAGAGCTGGAAAGAGCCTTTTAAAACTTTCAAGTACTTCCTTCAAGACGGAACTGCCATTCCCATGTATTCCATCCTACCGCTTATTTCAGAGAAATTAAAAGGCATGAAAGGAAACTCCCTTTTCCCAAGCCCTCCTCCCCCTTGGTATCCTTATGGGAGGACAAATAAATCTGTCTATCAGCAAATTGTTCAAGTAAATTTATTGTCACCACGCAGTGACGTTGCCTGGCCTAAGATTAAGATCAACAATAAATTCCTGGCCATGGAAAAGAATGAGAACATGAGAAAGCCCACGGCTGTCCTTACCCAACAGGTGTATCTTTACTACATCTCTCAGCAGTTGTATCTTATAACAGGGGTTTTGTAAAAAGAGTGGGAAGCTGTAGGCTGGGAGGGAAGCAATGCCAAGCAGCCTTTGATAAGGACAGAGGGATAGAGGAAAAGGCAAATTAAATATGAGGAGAGAAGATCGCCAGTCTGTGTTATCAGAAAACAGAAAAACACTCCACACCCAACTGCCGGCGTTAGAGCCTGCTCCCTCTCCCGTTTCAGTCAGCGGGAGAGAATGGGAGGAACTCCCAGTTGGAGTCATTTGGCATCTCTGTCTTGGGTTCAGTGCTGGAGCTACTCTGGAGTAGCTGAGCAGCCGGGTCTCTACAGAGGCTGGACCACTGGGAAGTCTTTGTATTTTACAATAAACAAAGCGGGCTGTCTATAGCATTGAAATTGAACCCTTTTCCCCCCGGATCATTTCCCAAAGATTTTAGCTTAGGAGGATAAAGCATCCACCTCCCCAGGGCACTTAACAAAATCCACAGCTTTTGTTTCCAGACATAAAACCCCATAAGTTTGGGACAAGTTCCTCAAATGTCTCTTTCTCCTGACAGGCAGAAATTCTGCTTGACTCTCTCTGCTCCAGCCACCCCTTGCAAAGACCCTCCTTCACCCCGGCAGTACGACCTTGCGGATTACAAAGGGTGTCCAAAGCAGGACTGCTCAAGAGCTGACACAGGGTGATGGACGGGGAACAGATCACAGGAAAGGTTCCCTGGGCCAGGAAAAAATACAAATTGTTCTGAAGTACTTCTCACGACTAGAGATAGCAAAACACAAATGTGACTAAACAGCTCTACTGCCCGCTCAACAGGAAAAAAAATGAAGCTCAGAAATTAGGAGAGCTCACCTGCAAAGGCCTGCGGACACCTGAAGACACACAGCATTTCCAAAAGGTACTTAACTCAGTAGCACGTGGCGTGTAGGACCCCTTGTGAACGGGGGCAGTAGGTTTATGACGAGCACCAAATGTCTAAATCCTTATAAGATCAGAGCTTAGCACCTCCTGACACCTTCAGATGGTCTGCTATCATCCAAAGGGCCACACAGCAGCAACGTGGCAGAAGCAGCACTAGAGTCCTGACTTCTTTATCCAACTTGTTCATCCATATTTTACAATATTACTTTTAAAGGCAAGATTCAAAAAGCATGTTTGCAATGTAAAGGCCATTAAAGCATCACTGACTGTCAGGGCATTTGACAAACAGGTTCTGTGAGTTCTGGTGCATGTGTAAAACTAACACATAATTCTGGCTGTTGGTACAACAGACGTTTCACCTGCAATATTTCTCTGTTTGATTGGAAGAGAAGAGCACTTGCAGGGAGAGAAGAGGTTTAAAAAAACATGCCTTCTCAGAGTAGCGAGAGGCTCTGTGCCCCAGCTGGAGAGCAGCGGCACAGAGCACCTCAGCACAGCCTCCTTGGTTTCATACCCCCCTGGCTGTTCCATCCTCCACAGGCTTCCCTGGAGCTTTCCTGACGTAAAGCTGAGTAAAATGGGAGAAGAAACATCCTGCAGCTTGTAATCAGGAAATGCCTGGGGAAGCGGGAGGAGGGACGCACCCTCAGTGAGGAACGGGTTAAACACACCACCCTGACTTACAGCCAGGCCACCAGTCCCTCCAGCCAGGACCAGTGGGCAACTGCCGCAGCCCTGCAGGTAACGCTCACTGCTCGAGCTGTTCCTCGGCAGCAAAGGGCCAGCTCACACGGGGAACAGCACGGAATTGTCACCCTGACATGGGCGTTGGTAGGAGAGAGGCAGAGACAGGGACAGACCCTGCTGCAGACTCCTCACATTGAGCGTTTCTTTCCCGCGCAGACACAGAGTGCGTCATGGTCCAGAGGCAGAGCTCAGCTCAGCCTGGGCGGATCGTGTCCCTCCGTGGCCTTTGGCTAATTGTTGCCAGGCGCAAGTCACATTATTTTTTCGGTTAGTCAGACTCATATTCCTTGCCCTGTTTATTTCTTCTAAGGTTCATAAGTCCTTCTGGGAGGTTACTGAAGGGCTGGACAGGCAGGCAATAGCGATACTGCTATTATTTCTAGTGTCTGAACTCACCCAGCTGTGGATTTTATACCAGCGAGAGAACACGCTGGTGCCGTTAGTGTCTCCAGAGCCCTCATGGCACCACAACTCAGGTAATGGGCTTTTCTGGAGCCGTGTCCAGATCGTATCCTGGACTTGCAACGTGCTGCATCAACACGTCGGCTCCCCAGAGCTGTTCTGCTGACTAAGCTGGGACGAGATCCCCAGCCAATGTAAATGGGCCCGTTTCAGTCAAAGGAGCAGAGCTAGGCCCGTTTATTCATGCTGAAGAGCTGGCCCACAGCTGTTAAGGACGGTTACCAGATTAGTTAGAGAGGAAGGGAATGGGCTAGAAATACCTTCTGCAGATGATGGAGAAATGCCATCTTTCATTTTCATCAATCTTTTGTACCAATTTGATTAGAAACCCATGCAATACTATGTCAGTGCATGAAAAGGACAAGGGGACACCATGGCCACAGTCATAGCCAGCCACGCAGCCTTTACTCCGTCACTAGAAAAAAACCCACATCTCCTTCCCACTCTAGCCTGAAAAGAGGGGAAGAAAATTCCACTGGATCAAAACAGCTGGTCACGAGATTAGAGGTGACTGGAGCCCTTGCCCACAAGAACACGTACAGGACCCTTCTGTACTATACCACAACGAGCAGAGCTACAGGGGGGCAAAATACTTCACAGTTCGATCAGTCAGTGGCTGATAGGAAGCAGCAGCTTTACTAAAGGTTGGTTATTCAGCAGCTGTTGGTGCCCGGGCTGTTCAGAGCCAGGGTCTCGGTGTTTCCGGGAACTCTGGGCAATCCCTTGCATGGGAGTCACAGTCAAAGGTACACTCGAGACAACCCTCGACATACTAAAGCTAAAGCAAGGTCTGCGTGCACCAAACGTTAGCACTCAACTCTAATTCTATGGCCAAGGACACTTTCCAGATGAAGATACCAGGACATGGACACAGGCTGGGGTTTTAGTACCCATCTCACCCATCAGAACTTTAGTTATACGAATCTAAGGAACTACCTGAGGATGTGGGTGAGAAAGCGGAGCAGAGGGGACCCTCGCTGACTGCGCTAAAGCTTTCCACGCTGCCACACAGATGGCGGCAGAGTTTCGTTCCCCTCTGTCTTTGATCCTCTCCGATACCCAGCCCAGTGCCAGGGCATCTCCAAACACAACGTGTGGGTGTCCTAACAAAACACAGGATGCCGTTTTGCCCTTTATAGTGATGGAGAACCACACCACACAGCGAGATCCTCAGCTGCTTGGTTGATGACGCAAGGGATGAATAAGCATGAATAAAGACATAGAAACTGGGTGTTTGTAGAAGTGAAGAGCAGAGCCCTCCGCCCAGCACTGGGGATACCAGGGCTCTTGCACAACTTGCCTCACACGCTCCATGTTTCTCTTTTTTATGCATCCCTGTCATTGCAGGTGCTTATTCACCCAGAGCGCCCGGGAAGTGCTCCTCCATCGGCAGCTACGGCAGGAAGCGGCTCCCAGCGCTGTGAGCAGCAGAACCCGGACACCAGCACAGGGTTCCTCAGACGGGACGTCTGTCACACTCTGCAAAGCACACGCTAACTCACGGTGCGCAGTCCTGTCCTCAGCCTGCTGCGGCCGGCTGGCTGATAGCTCAGCAGCTAATTAGCGGCACTTGGTAACGTATATTGGAATTGCAGCTTCACAGGCTGGCGGGGGCCGGAAGGGACCTCTGGGGATCATCTGGTCCAACCCCCTGCCAGAGCAGGGTCACCCACAGCAGGTGGCACAGGAACGCCTCCAGGCGGGGTTTGGAATATCTCCAGAGAAGGAGACTCCCCCACCTCTCTGGGCAGCCTGTGCCAGGGCTCTGCCACCCTCACAGCAAAGAAGTTTTTCCTCATATTTGGATGGAGCTTCCTGTGTTCCAGTTCATGCCCGTTGCCCCTTGTCCTGTCCCCAGGCACCACTGAGAAGAGCCTGGCCCCGTCCTCTTGCTGCCTGCGCTTTAGATATTGATCAGCATTGATGAGATCCCCTCCTTGTCAGGAAAACAATCATTAACTAAAGTTGATTTGAAAGTTTCTAGTTTTGCAGATGTTGAATAATTAATGCAATTAATGGGCATTGCCAAAAAACTCCTCTTGGTGCTTTCACCTGCCAAACCAAAGAGAAAACAGGTGCTGGGACTGACCATGCCCATAGGAGACATTACCCTGGCGGGGAATCCTTTATCAGGGTAGAAATACGTTAGAAGGGCAGTGTGGGAAAATCCTGTGCCTCTGCTGCCCGCTCACGAGAGGACGGACACAGGGTTTGTCACACAGCATCAGGCCGTGGCGCAGCAGGAGCCCGGTGCCCGTGCGGAACGCGTGTCGCACCGTGTGCCCGGACACCCTCCGCCGCACACCCGCCAGCTGCATTTCACAAGCCAGTTGAATTGAGCGTTTCTGACCCGAGTCAGCACAAACCAGCTGCCGACCGTCCGGAGCAGACACCGCTCCCGAGGAAGCTGCTCCCATTTGTCAGCGCCAGCCCTTTGCAAAACACAAGTGGGTTCATACTTTCACACGACCTTTGCTCGCTCAGAGGTGAATCGCCTTCATCACTCGTATCTTAATCTTCAAAAGGAACTGGTGGGCTCCGGGCAAAGAGTCAAGAATGCTTTCACATATTTGGGAGCTCTGCTTTACGCAACCTCGCCAGCAACTCGCCTTTGCTGGAAGGGATGAACGATACTGAGCCAGTCAGCAAAACACCCACCTCGGCGGGGGGCGGTGACTCTGTCTGCTCTTACGCTGGTGTGAATCAACCTGCGTTGCCCTGCACGCAGCGGAGTTACCGTGATTTCAAACCTGACAAAGTCAGGATTACCCAGAACCTGCACGGAAAAAGCGCCTGGTTCTCTCCTCCATTCCATGAAGAGCGGGGGGGGGAAGGCGTTTGCGCAGTGCGGACACACGCAGCTCCAGACAGCGCGGTTCTCACCCGGCAAAACTTAGGACAGGTTTGTGGCCAGCATGAAACGGACCACTGTAAAACCCAGCAAAATTCATCATTCTTCTGCTGGGAACCTAATGAGAGATGACTTTTGCTGTCATGAACTGGGAGTAATGCTGCTGGAATCAATGGACTTAGCCTAGCGTAACCGAGAAGAGAATCAGGCAGGTAGCACTGTGCTTACACTGGTAGGAAGTTACACCCAAATCAGACTTTTAGAGCAACGAATTGAGGGATAAGAGGTCACCAAGAGCCCACAACATGAAAAAAAGCTGACAGTTGCCTGCAGCCCTCCCTGCAGAGCCAGCTGCCTCCACGAGCAGGGGTTTCCCCAAGGCCCAGCCTCCGCCACAGCAATGGCCGCTCACGGGGCAGAGCGGTTCCACCGCGCAGAAACCTGGGGCGAGCCACTGGGGGACTCCCAGCTCCCTCCATCTGCGCTTTGTAGCCTTGTGTTGGGGCCTCTCCAGCGGTGCGGAGGACATGGTGCTCCCCACAATCCACCCACCCCCTCATCTCTACGGGCGCTGGGTGCTCCAACCTCTGTTCTTACCTGCACCGCTCACGCCTGTCCGCGCGGTCAGGCTGAAATTCTGCTGTAGCAGGACTGTAGGCACGGCCTTGCAGAACCAACACTGAATCAGAGAAATCCTGCTGAAGAAGGAGTTTAGGATATGAAGATGAAGGAGTGCAGAGTGCTGGGAGAGATCTTCAAAGGTTGATAAGGCTTCAAACTTATCTGAGCCTCATCTTAGAGGCCCTCCTCATTGTGATAACAACACTTAAGTAATCCAAAATTCAGCAGCCTGATGCGTTTCAACATTTCAAAACCCCCTTCCCAGCAGGAGCGGAGCTGCTCTCTCTTCCCCAGCCCCGGGACTCAGGGGCATCTCTCTGACACGGGCAGGAACAGCAGAGGCTGAAGAAGAGGGAGGAGGAAAGTCCCCGGTTTTCACCGGTCAGAGGATTAACGAGAAAACGCAGGGCTCCCCTTGGCATTTTTTTTACCTAAATGGGAAGCAGCTGCAAACAATTTCAGTGCAGGGGGTGAAGGACGGGGGTTGAGGGGTGGCAGATGTGGGGAGTTTAAACAGCCGGGAGGAGGCACAGGGCTGGCCACCTGGGACACCACCTCGCCAAAAGACAGAGGCTGAGCTGCTCCTCCTACGAGCAGAAGTAAACCAGGGCCCCTCTTTTTGGCTTGCTTAAAATTCACCAAATCCGTGGAACGTCATCCCTCCATCCAAGGGATGTGCCTGGAACTGCTCGGTAACCTGCGCCCGCCTGCAGCGCCGTGACGGCACGTCTGCAGCTGCGGCAGGGAGAGCCCGGGGTGCCCGAGGGGAGGGTTTGGGAGTCCCGGCGCTGATCTGCTGCACGGGGGGAAGCCGGAGCTGCAGCCGGGAGCAGATCGGCAGCGGCTGCAGTCCCTCACCCCCCCTTCGTGGAGAGACAGTTTGGACGGACAAACTCCTGCTGCTGTTAAACAGCACGTGGTGCAAAACCAGCCTTGAGTCCTCTTCCCCTCCTGGCCCTTCCCAACTCTGACCTCCAGAGCTGGGTGAAAACAGTTCACTTTCCATCTTTGAACCTTTATTACTACAGAATATCCAAAACAACAAAACCAACAACACAGTTACAAAAGGAGTTCACGGAGAAATGTGAAGCAGCCTGTGTTTGAAATGCTCTGTGTCACCGTACTGAGTCAAATATAAAACAATGCATATTTATACATATATAAAATATAAAAGGAACAATACATCAGAAATGTATAAACAAGGGCTATGGAGGCCTTCGTGGTATTTACACTCGGAGATACGGCAGGGTGGGGGGCACGGGAGCGGGCAGTGTCCGTTCAACAGTGAGTTTTAAAGGCATCTGTGACAGTCTCTGTGGAGAGAGAGAAGCTCAGAGCTGGGCTCAGCCCCGCTGGAAATGGTTTGAAGGTTCTGCGTGACCGGTGGTTTGGGAGAAAGCCAAAGCCTGGGGTTGGATCAGTCACGGGCCAAGGCAAACAGCGAGCAGAGGCAGTGCCCGGCCCCTGCCCGGGCTCTGACAGCCATGTTGGTGTAGCTGCACGTTCCCAGCTGTGAAACAGGAGGTCAGGCCCATCGCCAGAAGGGAATAAAATAAAATAAAATAAAAAATAATAATAATAAACTCAACAGAGAGAAGTTCCATGTTCACATCGATAACAGATCTTCCAAGCAGTCTCCGGCCCGGCGAGGCTGAGGCCTTTCCTGGGGGCGGCGTATTCAAGTAAAGGCAACAAGTTGAGGCATTAGGCTGAGTTCTGTTGGGTCAAACTTGCCGGCTTTGAGAGAAGTCCCAGTAAGTGCTGCCTGCGGCTCTTTATAGCTCCTTGAGGATGATCTGGAACTTGTCCTCTGCTTCCACCATGTCCAGGAGAAAGGCCATGTGGTTGCTGTAGTGCTGGATGATGTTGTTGTCCATGTTCACCAGGATCCTGCAGGAGAGGGAGAACGGCTGGGTCAGTGCAGCACATCGAAAGGTTTGCGGAGCAGCTTAGTCAGGAGGGTGGACATTGCTGCACCCTCAGGATTCCCAGTCATGAACTGGGAATAACATCACTGACAAAGCCTCGTAGCACAGGGGTGGCCCTCTCCAAAATGTCTCTACACAAAATTCCTGTTAAAAATTGCCTTTACTGCCCTGTTATTATCAGCGTCGCGTTACCGCAGCCGCGCTCCTCGCTGCTGCCAGCCGGGGGCTACTCCAGGGGCCCAGCCCCAGGGAGGCACAAGAAGGCACCGCAGCATCCACCTTACCCCATTTGAGGGGCTCAGCCATGATTAATTAATTAATTAAAGCCACGAAACAACACAAAGGACCGTCCTGCAGAGCTTTTCGCAATTCTACCCTCGACAAGCCTAGGCCCAGCCTTTGCTACGCAGGCAAATTAAGCTGGATTACGGCAGGGTGTGAATTTAGAGCAGAATCGCTCGCTCCTCGCTTCTTGCCTGGGTGCTTTTGGGGGTGCGTTATCCTGAACAAGCTGAGACTGCTTCGGGAGCAGATGGAAGTGGTTTGGAAGAGGCCGCCTTTCTGCTATCCAGAACAACCTCCCATGCAGACGTGCCCCGAGCTTTGCCCGGGAGCCCTCTCCGCGCGGAACACACACAGGCAGCCAGACGGTGGCAAATCCCTCCCCGTGCCCAGGGGCACAGCTCCAGCCCTGCTGCACATCACATCGCTCCTCTGACCTGGAACCAATTACAGGGAGACACGGGGAGAAGGAAACATTTCAACAGCTGATTGAAACCTGAGGCTGCGGCTCTGTGCCAGGCGAGAGCCCCTCACTGCTGTAGTGAAAGTAACGGGGCAGCTTTGCATCACCCCACTGCATTCCTATAAATCAGGTGTGAAATTTGTAACTGTTTGGAGGAAACAAAGAGAACAAATTATCTTTCTTTGCAGAAAGCACATCCCCTCCAGGTTCCTGCTGGGGTCATTAATGGGGCAATAGCATTAATTGTGCAATGCTCATCAAGCCAAGATTAAAAACAAGAAAAAGAAAAGGCCGAGCGTCTCACAAATCTAACAGTTGAACAAGCACAAACGTGGGGCCCCGGTGTTCCTCCGGGAATGCCGTGGAGGTCAGTGCGGCCACGCTGCAGCAACTGGCTCCTGCCCCTTTGCTCAGCGCGTGTGGGCCGGCTCGTCACAGCCCTAGCCAGTGTGCCCAAATCTCAGAGGTGAAGGGGGGGGAGGTCTGTCCTCGTGTCCAGCCTGTTCTGGTGTCACCTTTGTCCCAGGGCTCACCACCACGCTGCCTCTCAGCAGTGCACAAACCATTCACCAACAGGCTGCGAATTCTGTCACGGCACAGCGGGGGAAGGGCATCCCGCCCTGCGCCGGGGGAGGCTGAGACACAGGGTCTGACACCGTCCAGGGTCTCATCTCACCTCCTGGCGCCGGACAGGAGCGGCGCTGGGGCTTCCTGGGGACAAGGGGCCCAGGTCCCGGATCCCAGGGAGTCTGGGCTCCGACAGGTGCCAGCATGGATACCCAAGGGCGGGTTGTCACAAAAGCCTTGCAACAGAGCTGCTCCAATTATCCGTGGCTATCTGAGCGCAGGAAGCCAGAGAAGTCACCTGTGCCTCTTGCTACCGTGCTTCCATCTGATTTCTCAACCGCAAAAGATTCAAGGGAGTGTTGATTAGGAATCTGAGCTCTGTATTGTTTTTCTAGACCAAACCTCACCAAGATATGAAATTACTTATTATTGCTCTTGAGTCACCCTGAGACTAAGTTCATCCGAATGAGCTCATCAGACCAAGAAGGGCCATGGCTGATGGTAGGTCCTCACCTGCTGTAAATCCAGGTACTACCACTGAGCTTCACTAGTTTACACCAGATGAAGATCTGACCCTCAAGCTGTAATTACCAAGAGAGGATTGTTTAGGGTGGAGCAATAGGATAAAATGATTCAAAGGAAAATTAAATCTGGGGGAGCAGGGAACAGCATCCGACCCTGCCATCTAGTAGTAGACTGGAGAAAATCTTGCGTGTCCCCCACGCTTCAGCAATAACCTGTGGCATCCTTTCATTAAACTAGGTGTCAAATTTATATTTTTTTTTAACCCAGTTTCGAGGTGTTGCCTTTTCTTTTCATTAGATACCTCTTTGCTCCTTCATTTTGGGGAAGAAATGGACAGGACACCTGCCTGTTTTCCCCTCCCAATCATTATTAAACAATATTTACTACTTATCAGATGAAGTAATGAACAAAACCAAAGCAAAACAAAGTAGAGCGGGCCTCTCCCCTGAAGCAGTGCCATTTCCTGGTCCACCTGTAAACTCATCAGTCCTTGGATCTCTCTTGCCGTGCGGATGCTCACAGTCAGCTGGTTCAGAAAACTGCAGCCCAAGCTGGAGTTACCTGAGAGGAGCTGTTGGCTGATGACAGTCCGATGACCCGTGATGGCCACATCACAAGCCGCCACCACAGCCGACACACCCGAGTTCTGGCTCAGTCCTGAAGCTGTAATAATAAACTGACCACCCCTGTCCTTGGCAGTTGTTCTTCTTCACGATCAGACTTGAGGCACTCTCTGGCTGAAGGTGCGTGGGACAGCCCCTCTCTGGAGGCTGCCAGTGTTGCTCTTTTTCTTTGGGGAGAAAATTTCTATTTGTGGGGCTAGTGGATGAGCAGAATCTGACAGCACTGAGGGCCCTGAGTTCAGGAACAGGTGGAAGAGCCTCCTGACAAATTCGGATACCTCATACATCATCTTAAAATTAGGACCATATCTAAAACCCCTCCTAAATGGGGAAGGTTGCTCAGTTGTGGATTTAGAGGGAGGGGGTTGTAACAGTTCAGTGACACCACATCACAGCGTGGAGGAGAAACCACCGCCTCTCCCCCTCCCACCCTGCAGCTGCCTCCAGGCCTCACTTGAGCTCTGCTCCTCTTGAAGCAAACAGGCTGAGTCCCACGGGGATCAGGTTATGGTGACAGCAAATGAGTTGGAGGATCCCATCCGAGGAGCTTTAGGACTTTCTCTCCTGACTGTCACCAGAAAGCAAGTGCAGAAGTGGAGCTTTGGACTAACCCTCAGCTGCCAAGGACTCCGTTCCCTTGTTTTGTTACGCAGAGGACCTTCTGGGGGGCCGTGCTAGTGAGAAGAGCAGGGGCTGCCTAATGCGGGACCTGTCATCAGCCTTGCTTTTCTGCCTGTCTCTCTCCATGCTCAAACTCTGGACCAGGGCCAGCAACAACAATGAGTTCATCTCCCAGGCAGTCACTGCTGCTTGCAAAGCCTGATTATATCTCGCTGGCTCTGCAAGAAGGGCTCTGGATTTAGCTTTATGAAAATAAGCTTGGGAGTTTATGAGTTGTTCCCTTTCCATCAGCTGAAGGGAGAACTCGCTGCCAGAGATGGGGATGACCCAGAGGGAGTTCTTAGTCCAGAAAACATTTCTGAAAGTAGCGCTTGGCTCCACATCGAGACCACTGCCCTCCACGGAAGGCTCAGCAGCTGCTCCTCAGCTAATGCAAACTAGCACCGTTCCCTCTCAGACCCATATGGATCGGTCACTAATAAACACCACACTGAAATCACTCAAGAAGCCATTCCACATTTACTGCAGACCTCACCTGCCACCCCCTGCAGAGCTACGCCTGACTCCCAGCTGCGCCTGACAAGTGTCTCCCGCGGGACCTGCATTTCTGTATTGGGGCTGCGCAAGAGCCACCGGTGTCCGGAAGGGTCCGATCCATCACCTGCCAAAGCGAGTGTGAAGCTTCCTATTGACATCCCTGGTCCGGGGATGGGATGGCAAAGCTGGGAACAGACACTCCCCTTTCAGATCTCCCCCGTTCTCCTCCCGGGCTGCCCAAGCTCTTCTTTAGCCAGTACAGTCTCTTTCCGAGACAGAGACATTTAGGCCCTTGGTTCAGAGAAGCAAACACTTCTGCATCTCTGATGGCAGTAAAATAAGTTCTCCATAACCTCAGGCTTTTAGACTGAGACACAAAGATCACCCATTAAACTACCCAAACAATTCCTCCTTCATCCAACTTCCTTTCCTTGGGAGACTTTACACTCCAAACAAACATAATACAAACAAGCATTATCCCAAATCTTTAAAGCCCAGAAAGATCCAAGTTTTATATGCTCCAAATAGCACAGACTCTCATGGCTTTACTTTTTATTATCTTGTTAAAATGCTGTGTCAGCCTATGGCAGGGTACCAAAGAGAATGGGGTTTTAGAGGCGCAGCATAAAAGCAGATGAGAGATTAGCTTACCCTCTTTTGCATTTTTTGTAGACTTTATAAATGCTTTCTTCAGGAAGCCCATATTTTTCTGAAATCTGTGAGAGAAAACATGGCAATTCTTTGTACTTGTAAAATGAAATTTCTATGATAAAAATCAAAGATAACACTGAGCCAGGGGCATTCGGCAGCAAAGGATCCCCCTTCCCTTTTACTCAAGACAAAAGGGCTGAAGCAATGATCTGAACAGGACAATTTGAACGCGTCTGTGTCTTGCAGCGGGCAGATGGGCAGGCTGCAGCTTGGCCTTGGTTCTCTTTCTGATGGCTACTGCCAAGGCCAGGAACCTTGGGGAATAATCTTAATTTTCTTTCCGCCATTGCCTGGCCTGTTCGGGGCTCGATGCTTCGAGCTGCTGGGCACAGAGAGTGCTGAGCTTTTCCTTTGCTGGTGCGTCCAAAGGCGAGAGAAACTACAGAAAGTGTTTGACTGTGTCTGCTGTGGATGCATCTGACTGCAGCTTTTGCTTAGGTTTTAGCTGATCTGCAAAGCTTTGCTGCAGACCTCTCCTAGGCGGTACAGTTACAGTCTTAGGATGACAGGAGTTTTGTAGTTTTTCACAAGCATTTTCTGTAGAGGATTTTGACTCTTTGCAGTGAGGGATGGAGGAGGGAGAAGAGAGCAAAGAATCCTCTGTGCTGACATTTTTCAAACTCTCTATTTTTAAAAGTTTGTAAAGTTTGTAAAACCAACAGAGCTTAAAGCACAGCCATAAAGCCACCCCAAATCTGGAAGGTTTATTGTTTGTTTCCTTCCCAGCAATCTCCAAAGAGAGGTGGGTTATCAGAGATGCTGCTGATAATCATCACAGAAATATGTCTGTGTGCTCCTCAAACACAACAGAGGGAATTCCAGCATGAGGCCAGAATTGGCTTCAGATTGCACATTTACAGCCTTGAGAATGGAAAGGGTGTTTGACAATGGAAAATATGAATGTGTTGTCACAAGAGGAGACTTATATTATGATCTGAACAAAACACCCTGCCATAAGGTGTGTTCTTCCCCGCTGCAGCACTAACAACACGCAGCCCATGCCAGGAGCTGTGGGTAGAATTCACCTGCTACTCACAATTTCCATTTCCATTCTCCAGAGAAAGCAGAGATGAGATATAAGCAGTTTTATATCCAGCTTTCTATATACCAAGTACCATTGCCCTTTTATCTGCAGTTTGTTCATGTGCCACAGTTTTTTGCTAACACTTACAGCTGTTCTGAGGCCCTGGAGATCTGGTGTCTTCAACATGAGAGCATCAAACACTTCCTCTGACTCCCTCCGCACGTACAACAAGACTGAAAGAGAAAAAGCACAGCACTGAATCAGGGCTCTTTACAGCAGGTTCTCAAAGCAACGTGGCCTCATGTAATTCAAGATCCAAGGTTACTTGAATTAAACGAGACACTATGTCCAAGAAGAGTTCCCGTCCCAGGGGTTACCTCTCTGAGGGTCGTCTTCCTTGGTTTGCTTTGGAGGTATCGGGTCAAACTCGTCTGTGAATGAGGCACCGCTCCGTTTTAAGGGCAGCCTAAGCAAAAGGAATACAATGCTCTCAAGAGGACGGAACAATAGCAGCAAACAAAACAATTCCAGCAATTGAACTTTTGATTGAACAACCAATTACTCCAACAAACATCCAGCAATTAGATATTGTTTTTATAATTATGGCAGCAGAGCATCTACCAGAGTAGCAACCTCCGGCCTAACGCATAGAGGGAGATCAGCAAGTGCAGGCAGTGGTTTTGGCATAACATCATAAACAAAAGCCTTTTGCACCTTCATGTCATTGTTTCTCTATTGATATCACTAGACAGTGGATCAAGCCTAGGGTAAATACCAGTTCTCCCCACTCTAGACACACTACAAATGTGATTTCTACTTCATTCCAGTTTATTTTACAGCAGTATCTGCCTCTGGTTACTTGGACCCTTCAGTGATAGTTCTGTGATCTTTTTTTCCCCCCCCTCTTTCAAACATTGTCTCTCAATGAGAACAGCAGGGCAGTCACGGACCAGACTCCTGTTGGAGCAGCTCACTGACAGGGAAATGTTTCTGCATCCCTTGAGTCCATTCTAGGCCAAAGTTTAGCACATATTTCGACACTCAACGCTACCAGGGAGACACTGTGCTGTGTTATTATGTACCTGTAGATATGTACAGCCTATGTCAAACAGACATATGCAGCCTATGTCAAACCACCATGACATACCCAAAGGAAGAGAGCAGCTGATGGATGGGAAATACAAACTGCTGCATCCTTACCTGTTTGCAGAGTTGGGAACAGCAGGAGGGAGCACCTTGAAATGGAGAGGAAACATTGATCTTTTAGTTTGCACAGTATCATCGTGTGCCAGCTAGGGGGGAAGGCAACACGGGCACATTTTAAACGACTTCCCTCCTCCCAGTCCATCATTTTCCCTACACAATTAAAGATCTGTATGTATTTCTTAGATTAAATAAAACCCGATATAAAGAACCTATCTAGACACTCCTCCTCTGCCTAGAAGAGACCTGAACGCATATCAAGCCAGACCCAAAAGCGGGTCAAATCTCAGAACCTGCTTGGGAACAAGGACCAAGTTTCTCAGTGAGTTCTTTGGTTGTAAACCAGACTCCAAAACAGTCCCTGGTTTTGATGCTGATGCATCAGCACAGCAGCCACTGCAATAAGATGCCACAGGATTGGCACAGATGGCTTTTTCCCCCTTTTTGGCAAACCGAGACAGTTGTTTTTTAAGGGAATACTGATGAGCTCTGAAGGACGCTGGGTCTAGGTTTCCTCAGGCTGAAGTGGATAGAGAAGGGCAGAGGACAAGTGAGAAATGTCCCAGACATGCAGGGACTGATATGGTCTCATTTTTCTATAGTTCACTTTCTGCTGATGTTTTTGCTGCCACTCCAGCTCTCTGTGGAAGCTGCAGGTGATACCTGTAAACCACAGGAATATCTGGCTGGAAGGAGCTTGGAAAAGTTATCTTGCCCATCACTGTTGCATGACTATCTATCTAGGCCACTCCTGACAGTTACATCTTCAAGTTCACCACATTTCCACAGAACAACTGTGGTTTGGTTTTGGTTTTTTTACATAACACAAGCCATGTCTCGGGGACTGATCAGTTTGGAAATGATGAGGGTGACAGATGAGGGCGACAGATGAGGGCAACAGGTTGGTTGTTTTTTGAAGGGACTTACCGTGCCACACCTCTGCAGGTTTGAAAAATGGACGTTGGGGATAAACAGGACTGGCTGGGTTTCGAGGTCAGTCTCTGGCCTCAGGAACGTGATTTCATTCCCTCTGAAGCCAGAGAGCAAACAGCCTTTCAGACCTACGGATGGAAAGTCCAGTTCATCTCAGTTCAGATGGCAGTTTAAAAGGCAACTACATGCAGAGAGGGGAAAGCGCCTGCCCAAGGTCTCCCAACAGAAATATTAGAAAAAAGACAGGACCCCAGAGAACCAGGTCTTCAGGGCTTGCCCAGGGCTGTTCTCCCTGAGGGAAGACTCCCTGCCAAGACCCCAAGACAATTTAGAAAGGTTGGTTAGTATTAATAAAGGGCTTTGAGAGCCTTGGTAGGAGACCAGGCAAGGACCTGACTGGCAAGCTATTTCTGAATGGTGCTGATTTCATCAGGCTTGGAAATACCCAGGGCCAGATCTTGTGGAAGTTAACGGACAAGCCTACATGGATTTCAACACGCTTCGGATCAGGTAACACACACTAGCACTGACCATTGTTATTGGAGTCCAGGCATTTTCCTTTCCTTCGGAACTGTTTCCTTTCATCATCCCGCATTTTCCTCTCTGCTCCCTGTGGGGAAGACAAGGCAAAAATTAGGACATTGACAGTTCTAACATTGGCAAGAGAAGGTTTACTGGCCGTCTCTGGCCATTGCCTTAAGGTAAAGGCAGACTTTATTCAAAAATGTTCATCTCAGAGACCTTCTACTGGCCATCCAGAAATTTCTGATACTTATAAATTAAAAAACAAAAACAAAATTTGCTTCTAAAAATGAAAAGTTCAGACAAAAATAGCTGTGATACATTTTTCCACGGGAATATCTCTGAGGCTGGGGAAGAACCTCTAAGGAGATTCTCATCTCTTCTGCTGTTTAAAAACTTGTCAAAAATAGAGTTTATTATGAGGCACAATCCCATGAAGGTCTGATATGGGGAAAACTTTCTGACTGTTCTACAAAGGCCACAGCAGTGCAGACACATCCCCGCTGCCCTGTCTCGCTCAGCTGAGGGGG
This sequence comes from Chroicocephalus ridibundus, assembly GCF_963924245.1. Taxonomy (NCBI): domain Eukaryota; kingdom Metazoa; phylum Chordata; class Aves; order Charadriiformes; family Laridae; genus Chroicocephalus; species Chroicocephalus ridibundus. The sequence goes on along the minus strand of NC_086302.1, from coordinate 4,155,071 downwards.
CTAACCACCTCTGTTCCTCAGCCCTGACCTCTAGGCTGTTCTAGACCCTCACAACCTTTCTGTTTTTTTCTCCTGGAGTGACTGGCCACCAGTTTAAAATTCCACTTGGACAACCTGGTGGAAAAGCAATGTTCTACCTTATCGCAGAATATCTTGATCTGGCAGACAGCGCGGTGCACCAGCTGGCTGGTTCCATTGCCGTAGTCATAAGTGTCGATCTGGAGGTTGAGCGGGACACCTTTCACTCCTTTCTGGGAGGAGAAGTCAGTGCTCAGGCAATTCACCCCAATAAATACCTGCAACCAGGAACAGAGATTGAGACAGCCTGTTGGTGCTGAAAACATTATTCCCAAACAGCGATGAGAGCAGTGGGTAGGTACAAAAGCAGCTCCTGAGACATCCTTCCAACCCTCCCAGCATCAGCCAAGCATGTGAGCTGGTGGTTTCCCACCTGAGCACAACCACTGGTCCTTCCTCCCCAGTCTCCCCCCACACCCATTGCAGCTCTCCATCCCTTCATTAACACTCAGGCTATCCACTCCCGTCAGCTCAGGCAAGCGTCAGACCAGATGCAAAGTCTGCCTGGGAATGTTCTTGCTGATATTTCTGATCTTTCATTTGAACAAGGGACCCTCAGACAGCAGTGCCCTGGAGGAAGGGAGGAGGGCTAGACTACAGCTTCAGGAATTACAAATCATTCCTGCTAGTTAAATAAATATTCATCAAACATTGGTCTCCTTTATCACGAAAAGTTGAGCACAGCTATAATCCGCACTGTATCTCCAAATTATTTGTGTGACCTTGAAAATTCCCCTGGACTCTGGGGACAGATTTGCAGCTGGAGAAGCTCCCACAGCTCCCTCAGCAGGGCTTCAGCTGAGGATTTCAGCCCTGAAACCTAATGTCAGATCTAGTCAGTACCTATATATAGAAAAGAAAACCACTTAACTGTGGTGTGAAGTTTAATTGCAAGAAGAGAAGTAACAGGTGCTACAGACGACCCAAATACCTGACCCCTCCTGTCGCGGCTCCCAGCCCTCGCAGCTCTCTGAAGTCTCACCTTTACCTGCCCCAGGCCAGTGCATGTACAGAGTTTCTGCTAAGAGTTAAATCCAGTTTTGCTGAGGTGCCCCTGAGGGCTTGCCACATACCTGACATATTTCCATTTCTGACAACTTTGCCTTGAAGACATTTGTTAACCTCTTGGGTTGTAAAAGACCAAGGTCGCCTTTGGGCTAAAAGAAGGGCTTATTGAGATCCCAAAGCAAACCAGAGTTTTCCCAAGCTACCAGCCTCGGAGACATGGGGTATTTATGCTTTTCTTTTCTTCTTAGTTACTTCATCTTTTTTTATATGCTCCTTTCAATCCACACTAGATACAAAGTGTTAATGAGAGACTGAAGAGATGCAGAAGAGACAGCAGAGCTAGAAAGATGCTGATAAAAGCATTACAAATTTTAAGGTCAAAAGGGATCTTGTGACCTGCCTGGCTCCCTTCCACATCACACAAGCCCCAGAAGGGCGGCCAGTCATTTCTGCATTAAAATGCTGCCTTGAAAGGAGGGTCTTTGTTCCCTAAGCTGTGGTTTATTTAAATAGGCTTCAGCTACATGTGAGTAGAGACCTGATCTAGGCTGCCTGCTGCAAAAGGCTTTCTTCAGAGTTATCCATCAGCACTAAAAAAACATCTCTGAGCAAGTCTCAGGTGTACACAGAGTGTGTATTAGCTAATGGCAATGCTTAAACACACAGAGAAGCATGGTGTCCTTCCTCACTGTCCTGGCAGACAAACACTACCTGGGGCCACTGGAATGGAATTGTTTGGATTTGAAACTCTCCCTGTCTTTCAGCTGAGAAGTTTGGGGGCTAGGCATGCCTGGGCCATCAGAAAGGAAACCACAGTTTTGCTCTGAATCAAGGCTTCCCATATCCCTTCCACAAGCCGTTTGTACCTTTGCTTCTTCATGGATGTTCCACACGAAGGACAGTGCATTGTAGGCTAATTCCTCGATGTTCTGCACTGTGTTGAAGTTTTCTTTACAGTCAGCTGAAACGCAATGGAGAAGCAGTTTATACTCTGGTTGCAAAACTGGTTACATTCCCTAGGCTTTCCACTCCCCCAAAACCTGCCTCTTGCTGACTCCAAAGCTAAAAGAAGCCTTGTAATATAATAGAGGCCATCCTTGATACCACTGGATAAACCTTAGTGTACGTAAGGGATAGGCCAGAAATGACTCAAGGATATTGGCTGGTGACTGCCATTTGAGCAGTGATGTTATGCAAAATCAATGTAGATTGCTTCTAAATTCAAACAACCGCGTGTCTCGCTCTGAGCTGCAAGCTGCTCAGTGAGGTGCTCAGCTGGACGGACAAAACCCCTGTCCTGCCCAGCATGACACGCTGTAAAGCCTGCGTGGTGGCAGCGGAGCAGGACAAGCGGTACCAAAACAGCTCAGATTCCTAGACTCCAAGAGGCCATAGGTCACATCTGTAAGAGCCAAAATACTCTAGCAGTTTCTGCCTCTCTGACTGAGCCTCTTCTCTGATGTACCTTGGTCTCCTAGTGCATGTCCCTACACTTGGCAAACAGCACCTTAAACCCCCAAGAGCTCCTTAGCCAGAATGGATCTGAAGCCAGCAGATCAGCCTGCTCCTCCCCACTTTCCCCCAGGCCAGATGCTGGAGCTTCAGCTGTGTTATTGTGTATTGGAAATGCAGTAAAATGGTGCTAGAAGTTATCAACCCCACCCAGCCATCGCAATCAGACAGCCCCGCTCATACCGACGTCAATGACTCTCTGCTTGGCCGTCGGCTGGCGGGAATGCCAGTGCTTCCAGAACTTGAGCTGCTCCGTCGGGATCTTTTCGTTGTCAAAAACAATCATCACAACACTCTGCAACACAGCGAGGATATCCCATATCAGTATACACAGCAGGCTAACGCTTGGTGCCCTCGTTGCCATTAGCGTCATTGTTAATGTTTTATTGCTGGGGAAACTGAGGCAGGGAAGGCAAGGGACTTGAACACGGTCATGCAGGCAGACAGCAACAGAGCCAGGAGCAAAACCGAGATGCCCTGTATGCCCCCTAATTGCACTGCCCATGAGTTTCCACTGACTACAAGGCACACGAGGACCCTGTGCTGGGGAAATGTTAGCAGTGCTGCGATAAGTATTAGGCTGGGACAGCCTACCTGGTCTTTTTCTAGACTTTCTTGGTTTCCGGAATCCTGTAAGTCTTGACACGACCAAAGTGTAGCCCCTAAATACTGCTCAGGATTGGAAGACCAGGTTTCTTTGCTGGGAATTCAAGCTCAGCTTAGTCTCGGGGGTGGCTCTGAGGCCTGGCCACACGTCCCAGGAGCAAGATGGGGAACCCCTCTCCAGCTCAGAAGCCTTCCCGAGGCCCCCCAGGCAGCCCTCAGCTAGAGAGGCCTTTTGTGCATCCCTGACCTTACTGTGAAAGGTTGCAACTGCCAGGTAACATGAAGGCTGTTGCTGTGCATCAGAGGATTAGCTTGCTATGACTGAATCCATCCCATTCATTGCTTTAAGCCAACATGAGCCACAAAGCTATTACTCTTCATGCTCAGCTCTGTTCCCAGGCCAATACAATTGCTGGATGTCTGATTACAGCATGTGTCAGCAAAATTGTCAGCTTGTCTCTTACCTTCACTTTATTTGAGGACAAATGTAAACATTTGCTGTCTCCAGCTGTCCGCAGCGTGATGGGGTAGAACTGTCCTTTGTTGAGGTAGGCCATGGGAGAGTCCCCAGATTTGATGTGAATGGCTTTGGGTGACCCCAGAGTGTATTCAAAGTCACTTGTATGGAACAAAGAGAGCATGATGAATAAGCACACGTTGCTGTTTCACTCCAAAAGCAAAACAAGGAGACACGCAAGTCTCCATCCTTACAAGTTACAGGTTACAGACACCATACACACAGGAGTCTGCCCTATTTCCCATTTCACACGCCCCTACAGTTGTGACCGAGCACCTCCCAGCACAGCACATACTGATCCTTCCCAACACCCTGGGGAGAAGCAGTCCTCAGGTATCCCCGTTTTACCCTTTGGTTTTGGCTTAAAAAACCCTGTACGTTATTGTAACCAGTATTTTTCTGTGGATGGCTACAGAATCATTGCACAATCAAAAGCCTAAACCAAACCAAATAAAAATAGGTACCTGCGATGAGACTTTTAAAACATTTTAAACTCAGATTCCCGTCTCCAAATTCACACTTGTAAATGGCTGACCCAGGAAAACTGTGTCCTAATGGGCCCTGTAGAAACAGGAAGACCTGCAGGACACTGACATCTGCTTGTTTATCCAGGTGCTTAAAAATGGACTTAGAAGCCCAGCTTGGTGAACTCTCAGTCTGGTGACAGCAACTTTAGTCTTTACAGAAAAGATTTGTAGTGTTACACAGAGGAAGGTGTCACTGTCGACAAGCACATTTAAAAGAGCGTGATTTTCAAGAAGCTCTGTTCTTGGGCATTCACCAGCACCTACGAGCATTCAAACCATGAGGCTATAGCTCAAGCTAGTTTCTCCTGTGAGGAATCTGTGCAAGCGACCACCTGTACACAAGTCTTCACACATAATGGCCTGTGTGAAGACCCTGGAGTTGAAGATCATCATATTCCTATTTAGCCACCAACCCATCTCTTTTTCCTGCTCTCCCTCCCCTGTGATGCCATCTCTGACAATAGCCTTGGCAACTCCTCTTATCTAGAGCCCAGAGACCCAGAGAACTTTAGTGCACAAACAAACAGCAAACAGAGTGCCTCTCGCTCACAAACGCGAGCTGCTGTCTGTGTGAAAATCCCCACGTCTGAGAGCTGAGTCACAGAGTCAGGTGACTCAGGAGGCAAATAAAAAGTGGGAGGTGGAATAATGTTACCTACACGGAGGTTTGATGCGGTATCTAGAGCAGGAAAGCTCTACCTAAGAGAGGGGTGGAAAGGAGGAAGAAATCTCTCTCGTGTTTTAGGAATGAGAGGCAGTGGCACCTTCTAAAATCAAGGTTGACTAACAGCGCTAAACTCAAAGGGAGAACCTAAACCTTAGATTAGAAGGAGGCTGCTCATCACCCTCATCAACTGTCATCCTCATTTTCTCTGTTATTTACCCCATTCCAAGTAGCTTGTGGAAAAATGGTGCAGCCACCTGGATCTATCTGTAGCAAGAGAACCAAGCAGTGCTCCCTGGGAAGGGGCTGTGATGGACAGCAAACCCTCACACGGGAGACCTCAGTGCCCCATCGCCCCTTCTGCAGGTCAAGGAACTGATGGGATGTGACCGGAGCAGTGGAAGGAGTTGGCACTGGATTTACACCAGTTTGGCCAACAGAATACAGCCTGAACCACACACCTCTCAAGCTAAAAACATGAACTGGCACAACTCCATCTAGTAACTTGAATTTAAGATTGGGTCTGACTCCTTTTTGGCAAAACATCTCAAACCCTAATCCCTGCTTCCTACTACAAACACTAAAATTCATTACTGCTTTGTGTCTAAGACTCTCCGCAAAAGCATGAGATCTCAAAGTTTGCAACGTTCGTTGTCCACACTGGCATTGGGGTGAGGAAAGGGATGCTATTTTTCCCCAGGAAAGGGACACGGCCGAGTGCACTGGAAACCCAGAGACCATGGATTGGCGGTTACCTCTTAACACCATCCGCAGCATAACTCTCGGGGCAAGGTGGCTCTGGCTGGGGTTTGAGGATATCACTGAAGAGGAGTGACTGTAGACAAGTGGAAACAAAATAGTCAAAAGTAGAATCTTTCATTGCTTTGTCCATCCACCTTCTCCCAGACATTTCAACAGAGGCCACAGGTAAAACGTGGACCCTCATTTCAAAGCCATATCCTACTTCCAAAAACAATGTAAAAACCCCAACAATTCAATGGGAAGGGCATCAAGCTTCTAATGCAAAAGCAAAGCTCCCACTGACTCCAGCATGAGCAAACCCCACACTAGAGACAGCCTCCTGCAGTACCCCCAGGCTGCACTGCCAGCATGCCACCCACTAACGGCTCTGACCTCCTGGGGATCCTCTTTGAAAGTGCTGTCTGGCTGCCACCTCTGCTGTGGTGGGGCTACAGGGATGGTCTCGAAGAGGGAGTTCAATGAGCTGTTGTCGTACACATCCCCTGGAGGGACCATGTAGTTGTCTGGGGTGGCATCCAGCTTGCTAGTGCCTGGTGGAAGCATGGCTGGCTTGTGAGGAGTAGGGACACCTTCAAGACTTAAGCCGTTCTTCTTCTGTGGCTCACAATATTCTTGGGTCATGGAAACATTTTCAGACAAGAGCTTCATGAGATGGGCTGAGCCATCAAAGGATGCGATCTCTGGGTCGTACTCCATTCCGTGGCAGTGCCTGGTGGAGAAAGGGTCCTGTCTCAAACCATGGCAGAGGGTGGACAACCCCAGCAAGTTGTCACAGCAAGAAACAAGTGCCTTGATGTGCTGCTGGGAAGCAAACGGCACAGTCTAGCTGCCAGGTGACCTTGAGTCAGCTGTGTACATCTCCTGCTTGATATGGGAGATCTGACAGGCCCGTGGGTGATCTCCACCCACACACACTCCTCTCAGCGCGATCAGCAAGAGCCAGAGGTGCTCAGCAGATAAGGGATGATCACACGGAATCAGAGTTTAGACGTGGTTTGGGGCTGCAGATCCAGCGCCTACATCCATTATTTCTTTACTTAGGCTATTAAACACTCAGAGGAGCAGGGATGTTAAGAAAGATAACTGCTATGTGGTCTTTCCATCTTAGTCTTTTTAGAGTTCATTGACACTGAAAGTTGATTTTTTTTTTAAAACCGTCTTTTTTTTTTAAAGCTGATTTTTGTACAGATTCACAAACTCCAGGAGCAAAACCCCAAGAGAACATGAGATCAGTGAAAAATTGACAGGGCTGCGGTATTGGCAGTGAGGTGTATGGCCCAGACTTCAGAGCAGAAAAGACTAAGTATAGGAGCCATCAAGTGATAAAGACAGGTACAAAAACGCGCCCCCCTCACACATGGAAACCATCCCTTTGTGCAGCATCCCAAGAACTGCAGCAGTGACTCTGTGACCCTGCTGACTCTGCAGCCCTAGCTGAGCTGGGGAAAGGTGGCTTATTGCCCCTGTTACCATGCTCAGAAAACAAACCAACCCCCACATCAGCAACCCGCACACCTCTTGGCAGCAAGAGCTACCCCTAAGGGAAGTAAAGCTGACCAAGTAGCTCCCACCCACTCTGCTTCGAGAGCTTCACCTTCGGGTATATAATGAAATTTCTCCAGTTAATAAAAACCATACCACTAACCAGAACACAGTGGCCTTTCAGAGAGGAGAAAACAGCTTAACTCAGCTTACTTATGAAGAAGGAATGAAGTATCATTCAAGAGGCTTATTCTGTCAAGTAGTTAAAAACAGACAACCATAAAAGGTTGCCAAAGTACACAGCATCCAGGAAGGGGAACTTAACTCATAGTGGCAAATGAGCCATTAATTTAATAGTTAATTATCTGAAAACCTCAAAGGACAAATGGGAGTCACTGGAAGAGAATCCTGGGAGACTGGAAGCAAGTGGAACAGAAATCCTTATCAGCCTAGTGAATGGAAGAGGACTTCATCATTCCCTTCTTGCTGCCAACGCGTAATCCCTTTCCCCTTTCCAGTTGTCACAAAGTAGGAAATAAAGACAAATTCTTCAGTTGCTGCAAATCAGTGCAACTCCTCTGAACACAGCTAGACAGATCCTCAGTTGTGTAAATGGGTGTAGCTCAATTTATACCTGCTTGGGATCTGGCCTAAAGAATTTTAATATACGTCTCAGGGTTAATAACCTCCACTGTTGTTGGTAATAACACTGTGCTTTGATGTCTATTTTATGCAAGCTAAGAGACCCATCATGCATGCAAGCAGCTGCAGGAGAATTAGACAGCTATAGAGAGCAAAAACCGAAGCTAACCTCTTTCCTAGTTCATTGCGTCCCATCATACCAGATGGAAGAATCCTCTTCTCCTTTGGGACCTAGAACAAGGCAGAACAAAGTGTTTGTTTATTGTTAGATTTTATTAATGGAAAACAGAGGCAAAATTAGCCTTGTCTGTGTAGCAAGTGAAGTCTCATAGATAAAACACTGGGTGAGAATAATAAACACCGGGTGAGGACACAGGAGACCTGGGCTTTCTTGCTAGTTCTGCCATGGGTTCCCAAGGTAACCTTAGGCAAGCCACATCATTTTGTTCTGGGAAGGGCTTTTAAAAGCACCCAAGTGAATGGCAACATCAGTCCTATTGGCTTCAACTAGGGCTAAATCATATCCACATTTCTTGAAGCCCCATCCTACAGCAATACTGGAAAAATAAAGATGCTAGGGTCTGCAAGGCACCTAGCTGTTCCAGCTCTATGTCTCTCAAAGCATTCCTGTTTCTGATATGAAAGCTGTCAGGTAAAAAAACCCACCCGGCTGAGACTGAAGACACCCAGGTTCAGTTTTCCACCCTGTTCTGGTTTCCCTCTACAGTAAAATGGCGCTTTGTGCCTCAGTCTACCGTCTCTGCATTGGGGATAATTGTGGCACTCTATGCCTGGCAGTGTTATGAGGTTTATTGCATAAAGAACATGCAGAGCTCAGGTGACGGGTACCTTCCTAAGGTGGCTGAGCACATATTTTACCATCACGTTGCTCCTGTAGGACAAACTTGCCCAAGACACCCAGCCCCAATGGGAACGTACCATGTAGTAGTCATAGAGGAGGCTCAGGGCAGCCACGCTGTCATCATCTCCGTTCACCCTCATCATAGCTTTGGTGGCTGCGGTCAAGGGGTTCTCCAGGTAGGTTTTCCAGGCTTCATCTTCATTGGTATAGGGGAATTTCTGGAAGTTCATGGTATCATTCTTCATCAGACGCACAGATCTAAAACTGAGCCAGACAGAGGAAATGGAATGAAGGATACTAATTTTCCACAGCAATTTCCATGCCACCCAGCTGAACACATGAAGGGCTTCCCAAAGGCACTGCTGGAATGGAGAAGGGATGCTTTCCTAGCCCTTAACTCCCAGAGTCTTTGGGATTAACAATTCTTCTGCCTGTAGCTATGTACACAATTAGGCCAGAGTCTCTCTGGTGGGGCTGTGCAGAGGCAGATGTACCTCTGCTTCCCTCCTGGGATGGGTGCAAAACACCACGACACCGTCTGCAACTGCTCCTTCCTCAGCAAGCACTACCAGCCAGCCACATCATCCACCATCAAATGGGATATTGGTCAGTAACTTGAATGCAAGACGATCAGGAAACTGCAAAATTTTACCTCCAATTTAGAACTAAAGGCCAGTGCAGCCCACAAATGTCAGTGATCACCCACTGTTCAGAGAACTTGACCTATCCAGATGAAACCAAACCCTGTCATTTTCCTTTGCTGTATGTCACGGGTTTTAAATTTAATTCCAATATAACTTAGTTTTTTTCAATCATTTGCATATGATCTTACTTAGAGAGAAGTAGACGGGACAATCACAACACCCTTCCTTCCACTAAAAAATTCCTGACAAAGGTGAGGCTGATGGGACTACGTGAGCTGAGAAGCAACATACCAAAATAATGCCCTGCCTGTCCTCTCTTCTGGCACTTTCTCCAAGTCTCTCCATCTTATGTTAATAAACTGTCAGACACTTAATTACCCAAACATTGGTCATCTTTCCTTTTCCTCCAGCAAATCCTACTAGCAGGCAGCACAGAAGCACCTCCGCACATTCCCCAGGTGCTCCGTGCTGCAGGTTCATCCCGCTCAGAGGAGAGGATGAATCAGTGGCTGCACTCCTGTCACGTCCTCCAGCTACGTGTGCATGGTGTCACCACAACAGCTCATACTACTCGTCATAAAAAAAACAAGCTTTGTGGACAAAAATTACTTTTTCATCATAATAGAAATGTCAGGAAGGGCAGACTGTGTTTTATGAGCAGTAGTTGTTTTAAAAAAAAAAAAAAAAAAAACAAAAACCACCAAAAAACATAAGAAGAAAGATTTCTTTAAATCTCCAAAGTTGCCAAGAGCAGAACATTTTCATTTGCTGATTTTTTTTATGGAAAGGCAAAGAAAATCTATGGGAATTTCGATAATGAATGCTACATTTTAATGACATTTTTATAAGGAATATGCTGTTTCCATTAAGCTGCTCTCCATATGTTTATAATAAGTCCTGGTCTAGACTTTCAAGTGAATCATTCGGAGAACAATAATTCCTCTTGAAAGGAATCTGGCAGCTCTGAAACTCCCAAGGAGTGCAAACCACGACAGATACTGCCAGCCCATTTGGTGTGAGCTGCCGACGCTGCCAGGGTGAAAATCCAGGCACCCAGTGGATGCTCCTCTGCTGGAAACTGGAAAGGTGTGGAGGTGGGCCTTGGATGGGGTAGAAGTTGCTGGTCCATCCTCCCTGGCAACTCAGCTAAGACGGCTTCACTCCTGCACATGCACCGATCTCTCACACCACCATGTTTCCAGCAGGGAATACGCACATAAACTGTGCATGGATAGATTTGGGATGCTCCTGGACCAATCTCAAGAGGTATCCTTGGCGATCAGAGTGGCAGCCCTAGAATGGTACACAGTCTCTCCCAGAGCAGCACGAGGGCCACCATGGGCTGCCTCTGCTGTCCTTGTCACCTTGTTATTAAAGAATATCTTGCTTCCACACAGAGTCCCTCCACATCCGAGCTGCACAGCAGAGAAGCTGGTAATAGCTCTGTTAGTGGCCCGAGGCACCCAATTCCCGCTGGTTTCTACGCTCACGTGGCAGCAGGCGCCTGAGCTCAGGTTGGTACAGAGAGCAGCTGCTTCCATGTTACGGTTCTGGCCGCCGCCAGCTCCCATCACACGCTGGTATAACAGAGATGCTGAGCTTGCTCCTCTTCTCCCTCGCACGTCGGGATGATGCACTAACACCAGTTTCACCTCGCGCATGAAACTTCACCAGGTGTTTTGTGAGTTTCGTTGTCTTTAGTGTTTCTCACGCAGCCCTCCCTCCCCTTCAGTGCCGCTGCTGTCTCCAAGGCGAGCAATCGGCATGACTCAGATTTCACTGCTGTCGACTTGGCGATGGGCTGCTCAGTCCTGTCTGGACAGGAATCCTCACCCGTTCTCAATCCAATCTTCTCAAGGAAGAATAGGCAGCAACAGAGCTTACTCTCAGGGTGAGACTCAGCTCCTATCACTTGTAATCAACATAGATAAACACACCATGGTAAGATGTAGCAACAAAGCATTCGGGAGCTTAAAAAAGCACAGATATTACAAGGAAAAAACTCTTTGGAGCTTTCTTCTCCCTCACCCAAGCCCTCAACTGAAGCACTCCTTGTTGTACGACTCTCCTGCCTCCCTACCTTGTCACTTTGGCATGGCACAACCACTGTATGCCTCAGAGGATGATGTTTTAGCATTTTATCACCTGGTCTACAATCTGCAGGCGGAGGGAAGTTGAGGGGGTGCTCGAGATCTCAACCACTTGCGGCTGTGTCTGGTTTATGAAGAATACAAGTGTGCATCGGTCCCAGTGAGCTTGCGTTGATTCACCCAAGCTGAGGACTTGGACAAAAGTGATATGATGGGGATCGCACATTTATTCCATCTTGCTTCTTTTCCAGAGTTTATCTGATCCTTAATAGTCACTGAAATATATTTGAGTGGAGCCAGGTGAATTGCCTCAGTTGAAATTGTGCAGCTAGGACAGCTCTGCAGATGAGATGTAACGCAGGCTTCATCCCATCTTTTCCAGAGAGGTCTGCTCTGACCCTATTCCAGAAGATCAACAGGACTAACCAATATCTGAAATAAGAGGGTGATTTGAGGAGATAAGCAGATACGATGACATGTTTATAGGCACCTTTTTGACATCAGATGTATTTCAGTTCACGCAGCTTCAGCATACTGGCATGTCAGTTTGCTTCTACAGCCTATTCCCAACTCAGCATTAGCAATCTCTGCGAAGCAGAGAGGCAGGGAAGAGACATCCAAACCCAGATCCAAACACAGGTGAACTTTACTTTCATCACTCCCCGCGGTGCCTCTTCCATGTAGCTCTGCCATGTTTGTCCACTGCAAACTGTCTGCTCTCTGTCTGGCAAAACAAACTTTCCGTTTACAGGCAGTCGCCTCGGTGCAGTGGCTCAGACAAAGCGCGGATGGGTTAGTGAAACACAAACACGTGGGACCAGCGGCCGCCCTTCTTGTGTGCACAGACTCACCCCCCTGGAGCCTCGGGGTCATGTGCAAAGCAGTGCACGATTTTGGGAAGGGAGCAGTCTATTTGTTTCCAAACAGTTTAGAATTTGACACAAGGTGATACCAGCCCCCTTTCCCCACTCCATCCCACCCAATCTCTGTTTCCCCTATTTATCTGCCAAGTCTACCATAACAGTGGCCTCCTGATTACGAATAAACACTCAGGGTTATGCTGAAACAGGAGAATATGCCCAAAGGGTCTAGGTGGGGAGATCAGCCAAGCAGGAAAGAAACCCTTGTATTCCTTTTGCCTTTTGTTGGGTTTCAGTGGGTGGTTTTGACGGCCTTTAAGCTTTGTGTTGCTCGTCTTTGTTCTCTCCCCTATAACTGATTAGGCCTCCAACCTAAAAATTAGCCATGCCAGATGCTGGTGGCTACAGAGAAACATCACATTGTCAAAGGAACAGAGAATCCATGGCAACCAGCAGCAGGAATTCAAAGCCACAGAATAAAGACCCCAGCCCGCAGGACTTCAGAGATACCCCAGGCAGTTCACACGAGGGCTTTCAATAGCTCTGGGTTTGTGCGTTGCACGCACCTCCCTATTGAAATAACCCTGATGTTCCCCAAGAGCCTCTTATCAGTAACATGGGGAAGGATCAACACTGCACTCAAGAGAGCAGGACTGATGAAGAGCGGCATTTACCATGACAAAGTCCTGGGGTAGAGATTTTAGCCTGTAAACCAGGGCCCCCTTGCCAAGGAAGAACAGCATCCCACAAAGTGGCCTTGTCACTAAATCCAAACTTCTCAGCTGAATTCTTATTTTACCCTATCTTCACAAGTTCAATAAATAAGCACATCTGAAGACAATGTGACAGTACAGCCACCAGTAAGCACACTGTCACAGGCCCACTCATACAGTCAGGAAAAAAAACACACAAAAAGAAACATAACAAACACATGGGCTAACGATGAAAAACATTGCCTAGATGCCGAGTACAATACAGTGTCGATGCACAGGCGTCAAAGGCCTAGGAGACCACTAATCTCATGGACCCTGACCTGAACTTGCCTACAGGATTGAAATATTTTCTCTGGCAGCGGGATAACAATGTGGCCTCTGTCACAGGATTTCTTCAGGGGCATTTCAGCAGCGCGATCAGCCCCAGGGCAGTGCAGCATGTTAACTCAGCACAACAGGGAGACATTTCCCAGCCATCCCTCAGCTCTGTTTCACCCACAAAGACACTGCACGAGTCTCTCTGTTCCTGGAAGCATGTTGCCTGTGTGGCACACGCGCGAGACAGGCTAACGCCATCGCACTCATCCAGAGCCCCTGCATGGATGCGCACAACAGGGCATCTGCCTGCATTTAATAAGGACAGAGCAGAAGTGTGCAGTGGCTGGGGTGGAGAGAAAAGGGGCCATCACGAGCATCTTTGAGAAATGGCTCCTGTTTCCCCAAAGGGCACTGAGAGCCCTCAGCATGGATGCAAGGCAGCGGTGCTTAGCAGCACCCTGGAAGAGGGGTTTGCTCTGCAGCTGGCTCCGGCCACACAGCGGGGAAGGTGTGATGCATCCCCGCAGGTGGGATGGAGGAGGATGGGGACGATGCACGTTGTGCTGACACTCGGGGAGATAGAACCCTGCCAAGCCATTTAATCGAACCCCCCGCTCCAGCTCTCCTGCGGAGCTGAAACCAGCCGGAACGGTTTGCAGGCTGAATCCAAAGCGTCGTGGAGCCAGACAAACCTTCCAGGGGCAGGCACCACCTGGGTAATATGCAGGGAACTCGCCGGTCTCTTGGCCCTCTTGGGTTACGTACAGCTCTTTAGGACCCACAAACCCAAGACTGGAGCTCAGTATTCTTCCATTTTTACACCAGACTAACTCCTCGCTTTTGAAGCTATTTATTATCACAGGAGGAGAAATTGAGGGATGGGGATTGACATTAAAATGACTTAACCAAGGCTGCTCAGTGAAGATGAGAGAACAGAACCAGACCTGAACCTCTGCTATGAACCTCGCCAGCATTGGACTGGTTCCTGCCTCTCTAGCCTGAAGGGCTCCATGAGAGGATTCAGTGTTGAGTGATGTTTGGGGGACACCAGCTGGCATTGTGTTTTACCTGATAACATCATCCTTGAGGTATCCACCCACACAATCACATTTCACGAATGATTCGTGCTTTAATGCCTTCCCTGCCTAGCAAAACAAATTACAGCACAGAATTAGTTCGCAGTTCAGGAATTATGGCTGATTTTTCCCAAAGCAGTTTATGATGTCAGATGCTTTGGTTTTGAGGTGTCCTGAGTTTCAGGGTGATCTGCCTCCAAAGGAAGGACACAAAAACCAGGCCCTGACCAGTGCCTCTGACTGAGCATCTACTACCACCTGACACTCCTGAAATATTGGTCTAAACTTCACTCTCTTTCTTATTTTCATTGTGGACAGATAAGGACACCTTACGTACACATGGATTCAGGAACACAAACCTTCATCTCCACCAACACATAACACCCGCACACTGCATTGAAACTCCCAGTCCTTCAAACACCATAAAAAAGACTAGACATGACGAGAAGAGCTTCATAACTCCAAGATTTTAGGTGCTTTCAGTTACCTTTTTTTGTTTTCAGTGCTTATGGACTTCCCCACCAGTTTCCACATCCAAAAACCTAGCTACTTGCTATTTTATTTTTTAATTCTCATATATTCACTGACTCCAAGAGCTGTGGCTTTTAAATAAATTAAAAAAAAAATTAAAAAAAATCAGAGTTTACAAGACTTGGATTAAAAAAACCTCAATGCTAGCAATAAAGGGATATGCAATCTTTTCTGACAAAGTGTGTTTCTTTTTTACTGCTCTTCAGGTAATCTGGGTTTAACCTAATAATCAATTATTACTGGTTATTTGTACTGTAGGGCCCAGGGGCCCTGACTGAGAACAGAGACCAGTTTTAATCAAGTTTCTATATTCCCCTCATCACATCCTATGAGAGGATCCTGGAGTGACACTCTAAATGATGTTACACATTTCTGTGTGAACCTCAGCACTCATTTAAGAGAGCAGTAAGAGCAGAGATTAACATTAACTTCACAGGAGTTTGTCACTTCAGAGTTAAGCGTTGGGTCTCAGGCTTCCTATGCTCTGAGAGCCAACAGGAGAGTTTGGTCCTCCCCTTTTTAGGCTGGGACGTGCTGATCCCTTCCTATTGCCTGCAAATTCAGCCAGCTAACAAACTTGGCACCTGGGTTTAAGATGGCTGAAGGTGGGTGAGGTGAATCCTCCAGCGAGTTGCCCAAGAGGATACACGAAGTGTGTGTCAGGGCAGAACACTTGACACAAGCCTCACGCGATGCAGCTTGTTCCCCTGCCCTACCAGGCTGTCCTCGCCCCACGTCTGGCAGCGCCTCTGCCTTCTTCAGCTGCACTGAGGACTATCTGCAGACCCTGAGACACAGCCAGGGTTGGCTCTCCCCTTCCATTTTTCTCTTCCCCCCCCCCATCCTCAAGGGACTTTTCAGGCTGCCCAGATCTCCTGTAATGTGCTTCGCTGATGTACTCTGTACGTACACTAACGTATTCTGATTCAGAGTATCCTGTGAACACTGTCCGCCATGCTCAGAACAAAGCCTTTTGCTTTGTTGTTTAATCAAAAAAAAAAAAATAGTGTAATGTGTTTAAAACAATGTTTTTGCCAAACAAATACAATTCATCTCATTCTAGGTATAACCCCGTTAAACTATGCATTTCTGGAGAGCACCACAGCAAAGGCAGAATGATGAAAAGAAACAAAAACTTGACATAGCAGCTGGCTGGCACCTGGGAACCAAGTACTTTGGTAAACGACGCCTGCTCATTTCCTCTGAAAAGCCGTGGTTATGAACACTTTGGGGACAAGGACCATTTTTTGGATCGGAGCTACCCTCACCCATACCATAATCACAGCTACCAACCAGAACAACATAATGCCAAAAGGAATAACAAAATACCAGCCAGCACATTTTCTTATCTTCCAAGCCTTTGAACCTTGGGCGTTTGCAATGGAGTCCCAGCCAGAATATAATCATATGCTGTATAATCAATTCCACTGATTAACTTTTCAGCTGTTGCCTTCATCATCGGGAGCACACGCTATTCGAGGATCCGAGGCACTGATCAGGAGCTGTCTCCCTGACAATCAGCTGGACCGAAGCGCTTGCAGGTGCAATGTACGCACAAGTGCATTTTCAGATGAATACTTCACAGCGATCAACAATTTAAACACCAGACTGAACAAAGCAGGAGTAGATCCCCGTCAGTGTAACTGTCTTTATTCTGCATATTTCTCTGGAATTATACCAATGTACCAATCGGTTGAAAATGTGACCCAAAGCATCAAAGCAGAGATAGTATGTAAATGTTGATTTATCTCTGCTTTGAGTCTAGAGTTTATTCAGAGGGCTTTTACTCCTTTGTTGTGAAATGCATAGCAGTGATTTGATTGTTGTTTCTTTAATTTACAAATCTCTCTTTCTCTTTACATAACTTAAAAAAATAAAACCCACGTCTCCCTTGAAAGCGTACCTTGCTCCAGCATGGTTATCCCTTGTGTGCTTTACTGCCAGGATTTTATAAAAGGGCTTTAACTTTTCATTCACCAGGAGCATAACTCAAGTTTTAATAACACACCTTATGCATGACAAAAATTTGCTTCTGGCGATCATGGTTTCGACCACAAAACCACAACTGGGAGTAACTCCTGGTTAACTCTTTCAAGCCCACGCATCGCAGAGTTAGACATAAGTTCAATTTAGAAGACTATGGAAATTATCAGTTAGAATATTTTATAATAGGCAAAACATCTCATTCTCTCATGCCACGCTAGTCTTTTCCCAGTCCTTTCTGTGAAATTAAACTGGCAAAGGGAGAGATGAGATTATCCTCCCTGTCATTTTGCGTGACAGCATCAGTCCATGGGGATATCGCAGCTCCCTTAAGATCAGCTACATCTGGGCACATGTTCACAGCTCAGATCCATCCTCCCTGTGCTCAGCTTGTGGTGGGGGCTGTATGAAGAACAACGGCTGAGACACACAGACATCGCTGGCCTTATCAGATCCTCTAAGTACTGCTCCTGAGAGCCGCTTCCTTCCACTGATGGCTACAAAGCTACACCCTGGATGAGTTTGGCCTGGGTGATTGACCAGCGGTTAACAGCTACTGCAGCAGCCCCTTTGCTCAGATGTTGGGCTTTAGCAGCTCTTCACAAGGTTCCTCCTCCCCGGTGACACCTTTTCCCCTCGCACTAAACCCAAAAGCTGAACATTTCAGCTATGCCTTTGGTACCACCAAGTTCCCAGCTCCCTTATCTCCTATCGCTGCTCCCCGTCAGCCCCTGGGGAGCTTTCGGTGAGGTACTCCAGGCCCATTGTGCTCCTAAGCGGTTTCTGCAGGGGCTGGCAGTGCCTGTCCCTGCCCCTCCGACAGGGCAGCAGCGGGCTGCAGTTCTTACGCTCCCGAGAGACTTTTTCCCCCCAGCTGTGGGTTAATGAACTAAAGTGAAATTTTCAGAGATGTGCAAACGTGTTCTCAGGTTCAATCTAGAGGAAAACGTCGCACAGAGCCTTTTACCTGCGGAGGCGACCAAAGAGCCCCCACGCTGGGATGTGTCCTGAAGACAGGGAGCAGGCAGCAGCTCCGCATTGTTATCGGTGTGTGGAGTCGGGATCTGAATCACAAAAGGGATGCTGCTCCCATCAATCCCCCCTTTCTCATGTGAAAGGCGCAGGGGTTAACAGTCCGTTAGTAAGAGAAGAGTCAAGCAACCATGTAATTCATCAGGTAACATAATGCCCCAGTCCATAATTAGCAATACATCAATCTAATTCTGTAACGTACTGTGTACACACACAAACACTCCGTAGCATTTTCAGAGTAAACCACATGGCCTGACTCTTAAGTTTAAAAAGCATCAAGTATAAATTACCCAAAGAGTTCAGAAAGGGAAAATTTAAGTCACATGATCCTTAATCGATCCAAGCATACAGATACCAGTATTTACATAAAATAATAATTAGCACTGCACCTTTTCAGGGTTATTAAGAGATTAGCTGTCCCAACACCTCTGTCAGGCTTGTAAACACATACAGGTATGTGTTTTTCTTTCAAAATACACCTTCTGAAGCACCATATCTCTACACAGATGTAGACGGGGACATATCATAGAATCACAGAATGGTTTAGGTTGGAAGGGACATTAAAGATCATCTAGTTCCAATCCCCTGCCCTGGCCAGGGACACCTTCCACAAGACCAAGTTGCTCAAAGCCCCGTCCAGCCTGGCTTTGAATAATGTATTTCTTTATTTTATTATACACATTTATTTCATGCAGGGCTATATACCTAGATAGCTTTTTAAAAGCGGATTGACAGCAGCATTCACTACCATTGTTCACTATTCCTCCAGCCTTTACTACACCATGTCATCCCAATATGACATGTGTTTGCTTTTATTCCAGAGATGCGAGGCAAGGTATGCTTTGCAAATGCATACCATCAGTAGCCAAAGTCCAAAATATTTTGGAGGACTCAAGATTAGAAGCAAGAGTTAGACAGGATCAACAAAGTGTTAAGTACTTTTTGTCGTTTTTAAAAAAAAAAAAAAATCAATCATAATTACTTGACAGAATCATAATATGAATCTATTTACTTTTTTAAAAAAAAAGCCAAAAAAAGGAACACCACACAACAACCCCCACGCCCAAAAAACTAGAAACTCATCCAAAATTGGTAAATACTCCAGAAGGTATTTTCTAAGAAAAAAGAAAAACAAAACAAAAACAAACAAAAAAAAAAACACAAAACCAAACCACAGATTCAATGTAGCCCATGTTAGATTTTGTTAGATAGAGGCAGAACAGACTTGCCTCTAGACAGAAAGTGTCAAATTTTAGTCTGGGGAAAAAAAAAGAAAAAGAAAAAAAAGGATCCTGATTTTAAACGGCTCTTAAATAGTAACACCAAGAAGTGATTCCTCCCAAGAGCAGCAACAGGTTAGTGAGGAACAGAAAGTCTGAAAAACGCTCTCATCCCATTCTTTTACTTCCACTTGCAAACAGCTGGCCAGCCAGATTAACCCAAGGAGTCCAAATTCATCAGACTCAAAGCACTTAAGCCTCAGAAGAAACACTCAGCTTTTAGAGAAGAGTGGGTAAATAGGAAAAGAAAAAAAAAAAAGCAACCCTCTACTTACTCAAGTTCATTAGACATATTTCCCCGCGTTTCCAAATCTTTGCAGCCAGTAAATTGTGATGACTTCTCTCTTCTAGTACCTGCTCAAGACAGACATTGCCTGTGAAGTGTTTGATTTATGTGGAGGTTTCCCGAGCAGGTATTTCGCTGGCAGGCGGGGGATTGGCTGCCGGCACAGGTGCCCTGGGACAGGTACACCCAAGGCAGGTGCAGCCGTAACCCTCTGCCTGCCGGCCCCTGGGAGGGAGCGCAGGGAGGCGGCGGGTGGGTGGGGAAGGAGGGGAAACCCCTCAGGGGAAAAGAAGAAATAAATAAAAAAATGATAGGATAAAGGAGTGGAATCAGTTATTCATCTCTGTGATAATTAGTTTCAGTTCGGTGGACGTGTTCCATATACCGCAATGCCAAATAGCTGTCATTTTTATGAAGCTGGGGGTTGATTTGTCCTTTGCTGTTTCTTTATATATAAATATACAGACAAAAATACATAAAGGAATAAATTAGGAAAGAAGAAAAGCCTCTTAGTTTCCTCTCATTCCTAAATAGTAGCTGTACTGACAGGCTAAGCCTTTTCTTTCCTTTTCTTACCTTCTCTTAGCTGCTGCTCACCCCAGAAAGTCTCCACAGATGATGTGGGGTTTTTTTTCCTCTATAAAAAGTAACTTTAAAACTCCTAACTTTAGATGCCAAGACATGCAGCAATTATACAGGCTCGGCGGATCTTTGCATTACACTGAATATGTAAGGAAAACAGGTCTGCGGGATAACCTTTTTCCATACCGTTCACGCACGCTGTCCTGCCTTACTCTGGCACGCACGGGGCGGCAGCGGGAAGCCCAGACACACGCCGTTTGGGGAACAGCTACAGGAATACCACCCAGGCAATAGCTCTGTAGCAACTCACCTGTAAACGGGGAAAAGATTTATGCAATAGAACAAAACTCATCATGGATTCAAGCACTCCTGTTGGATAGTTTCTGTCATCCGTGTTGCAATGAGGAGGCAAAGGATGGGCTCAGCAGGTGACTCATGTTGACTGGATTTGGAAGGCAGAAGAGGATTTTACGAGACAAGTTGGTACAAGCCTTAAAACAAAGGGAAAAAGAAAGGCTTCCACCACTCGTTCTCACCCGCCACCACTGTCTCACTCACAGTCTGTCCCACTCAGTGCCCTGCACCAGCAGGTGAATACAAGAAAGCCTGTAAGTCTCCCTTCACATAACAGTAAATTCAGCTCTCCCAACTTGGTGACAAATGGCCTCACCAGCCCACTCAGGCAGGCGCAAGGCATGTCTACACAGGCAGATGTGAAGACAGAGCATATTAATTTGGGTACAACACCCTTCAAACACATCTCTATGGCTTCTGGCTCAGACCGTGGCCAGCTCAGAGAACGGGATGAAGAATGACCGTGGCATATCTGTGCTGGCTGATAAGGACGTGCTGGGCTGAGCTTTGCCTGACCCAGCCAGCAATATCGCCCTCCACTCTGCTGTGCAAACTCCTGCCTGCCAGGGGTCTAGGGACTGGACAAAGTCTGTTTTCTGGGAATGAAAACCAAAGGTCTGGAGCAATGCAAACTCTATTGAGGATCACTGGAGAGTGTCAGCTGCCAAGACCTTGTACAGCAGAGGACAGCAATACCCAAAAGTCAGCTGAATGGGGGCTGATGATCAGAATTAATGCCACGGCAGAGAGCGTGCGGTGGTGAGAGCACAAAAATAGAAGAGGAAAGAACATGTATGTCCTATTCAGCCAAGGAAAGTACAAACCTTATGCAGTGGTGGCATTAGTTGATCAATATTCTGATTATATCTCTGATTTAAGGGAACTCTGCCCAGCTCATGGTGACCAGAGTTGTGGTCCTGGGTACTTTTTCTTTACCTGGATCCAGACAGAGAGCATTTCACTGACTCTGGGTAGTGCACAGAGGAGCAACATCCCCTTAGGGGATTTCCAAGTTTCTTCTAACCTTTCACTGAGACTTACCAGATTCCAGCAACAAGAGTGAAGATGGAGAAAACACTAGCTGAGCCAGACCACGCAGGGGAATGGCAGGGCATGGGGTTCTCAACTCTGCAGGAAAAAGCCTGTGTCAAAGAAAAGAGAGAGAGAAATGAGTCTGTGAAAGGTACCCTGTGGGCCTCAGTGCCACCACGGCCAGGCCAAATCCACCTCTGGATGGAAATGTTCAGGTTTTCAGACTTGGCCTTTTGCAGAACAGCAGGGATGATGCTGTCTGCTGCTCTAGGATAGGGGACAGGAGAAAAATTAAGCCACTGGACCCTTCTGCCTGCCTGGAGCTAAGCTCTGTAACCAGCACGCTGCTGACAAAGCCTTGTTCCTACCTTTGGGGGTGAAAGCTGCACTTGCAGCTCTCGCACCACAGCTCGGGTGGAACTGGGGAGAGCCAGGGCCAGTCTGGGCTTACCCGGCCCTTGGTCCTGCCTGCCAGTCACCGTCGAGGCTACATATCCTGTCCTGCTTCAGTGTGTCTGGAGTCTGGCTGAGAAGCCACGAGGTCCCTTTTGGAAGCTGGGATGGGCTGTCAGAAAGGACAGAAACAGAGATTCTCCTTTGAACAAATTCACCAGGACTCCTACAGGACAGCTGTGAATACCTCTCTTAGTTTTACTAATTCTGTTTTTAAGCATTAAGTTTCTTCTTAGCTTTGCTGCCACAGATCCAGGACCTTGTCTTTTCCTGCGAGGATTTTCCTGCAATGGCGGACTGAGAGACTTTGCCAGCTAGGAAGACGCGTGCTTGTTCTCGCATACAGTCTTATTTCTTATGCAATTAGCAGCGCGCCTACCCACAGCACTGAGGCACTCTCCCAGCCTCCAGGAATTATGGCGCCTGGGTAAAATCACTCACAGCAGAAACCAGCCCTTTTGCGTCAGTACTGTGGGGCCCGGACACATGTCTGTCTTCTCTATGGTAACACCAGGTTGAGTTTGCTCTCTCAGACACCTTTCCAAGGCCAGATGAAAACGTTACCAACTCCCTATCACCAATCTTCCCACAGAGAGGACCCTCACAGCCTCCCCTGAGTTAGATTTACGCTATCGCCAATGAAGGAGGATCAGAACCACTCCAGCACATCTAGGTGGGAGGTGTCCCGGTGGGAAGCAGGGACAGCTTGGGCATCGCCAGCTCCTGCCAGACGGGACCACCCTTGCCCTGCCTCTTCCATTCTCTTGGGCACCTTGTCTTTTTTGTGATAATGCATGTTTTCTGGCGCCTGAGAGGCCTCCAGGCCTGGACGCCTAGACAAACCCTTTGACTATGATTTCAGTATTTTTAATTATTATTTTCTCTTTTTTTTTTTTTCATTTATACTCCACCCTCCAAGAGTATCTGGTGAGGGGGTGGGTTAGAAGAAAGAGACCAAGAGACACATTCTCTACGCACAAAACCCTCCCACTTCCCTTCCACTCCCCTGTTAAATATACCTTGGAACAAAAGCCCTTTATGATGCTCTAAAAATAAAGCACACAGCAGTCAAGACAAACTGCAAAGTTTAAAAGAGAGGGCCAAATTTTGCTCACAGCTACACCCTCTCTAAGGCAACAGGGTTGCAACTTCTGTTTGGATTGTTAAACCCTCTTTAAACATCCAAGGGCAGACTGTGATTAGCTGCATTTCATTAGCAAGAGATCAGCAGCTCTGTGATCGAGGACAACATCACTCATCGGGTCTCCAGCCCCCAGATGCTGCTGCTGTGTCAGGAGCCGGCTGGGTCTCTGCATCTAGAAGAGCTGCCCAAGCTGCGGTGTGACCATGCCGCCCTGGTGTTCCTATTTCTCCCTGCACCACCGATTTGCGGTGCGACCTCGGATAAGTCATTTCACACTCCCTGTTCCCAGTCTGGCTTCTTTTCCGTATAACTTGTAAGAAACTTCAAAGCAAGGGCTTTTATCCCTTTAGGATATGCAGCTTTTCCCATTGACAGCTGTCAAACATCCTTTCCAGTTGTCCTGTGATGTGCCAGGAATTTCAGCTGTCTTTGACCAAAGGTTATTAAAACACTTCAACAATTAATACGCAGTAAGAGGAAGCAGCCTGAAGCGGGTTAAAGTGAGCTGTTCTCCAAAGGGAGATGTGGCTGCTTCGGGTGCTTTTCCAGCAAAAAAATACAACGTGTGCCATAGAACTTTGTAGAAACCTTTGATATCCCTTTTTCCCAGTGAGACTCCCTCTGTCTCCCAGAGCCTTTTCCTTGGGAAGGCAGAACAAAAACTTGAACTGGAACTTCCTTGGGCTGCAAATCTTAGTCTGGCAGGACTGCCCTTTTGCTCTGTTTGTACAACACATAGCGCAACAGACACTACAGAAGTCACTCTATGGTGCTATTGTCACAGTAATAATGAGGAAAAGGAAAATAAATAAATAAAAAAGGCCTTTTGAAGCAAGCAAGAGAGACAAACCCTTCTGACCCTTTCCAGGCAGTTGTTTTCCAGTTAGGTGAACACCTCTATCTGCGGGTTATCTGGGAAGCTGGCTGGCTCTGCTGGATCCTAGTACTACTAAACAACATGACCTGATGCTTAAATGTCTTTTTAATAGAGTCAGGCCAGTTTGTTATTATCTGTTGTAGCCCACGGGGCTATAGGAAAATTCCTGTTGTCTTTATCTAGTTCTACCAGTTTTTACACAGTAACAAGTTTGGGTTGCAAACAACTGACCCAACTAACCGTCTTCAGGGCAGCCACCTTCAGCTTAAATAAACAAACATGACCCACCTTCTCAGCCACCTTCTCTTTGTTGAAGAAGCTTCACTTTTTCTCACCTACAAAAGGATTCAAGTGCTTGGAAAAAGCCTTGCTGGGCAGCTGTGAGGACTGAAGTTCTACAGGGTCTGGACAGCTGAGGCAAAGTCCCCTGTACCTCCACACCAGGAATGCTCTCTGTGTGCTCTGACCTGAGCTTGTGCCGTGCTCTCACTCTGGAGCTGACTTTAGCTGACACCTGTCAATCCAAACCCAGGCAGAAGAAACTCACACTGGGAATGGACATGTCAGTTTAGCCTATAGAGGGAGGGAGTTGGTTGGACATGTAGCAAGGGTGTTCTTCATTTCAGCCAAATTTGCTGCCCAGGCTCAGGCTTCCTGTGATATTCAGCAACAAATATGTACAGGGAAGGAGCCAGGGGAAGGTTTCACTGAGGAAACTTGGGTCCTCTTTAAAAGAGATTGCAGATTGGCCCCAAGTACATGTTGTCCTCTAACCCCAGCACTCAACAGTCAGCCATACCTAACTCACAGGACTTCCCTCCCATCAACTGTCTCACACATACAACTTGAAACACAAAAGCACATTTACTCTTGCAAAAACACAAGGAACTGAACTCCTTCCCAGTGATTTACCACACCAGGAGCAGAAGGTGCTGTCAATGATGCCAGCAGTGCAAGGAAGGGCTGGGCCCACAGTTACCGCAGTGCTGAGATTCCTCACTGAGAGAAACTTATTTTTAAACATGAAAACAGTTTTTTAAATGGACCAGATGCAAAACATCGGGTATTGCTCCCAACCATTTCCCCCACTGCTGCAGCCTGATCAAAGCTGCCTGCCTTCAGGAAGTTATCTGATGTCAGCCAGTGACGCTATAGCAGAGATGAGTTTGGTCTCAGATACCTCAGTTGACTCCATTCACCATTAATCAGCCCTTCATGAGCAGAGATATGGAAATGTCACTGGCAGAGGTGTCCCAAACTGCTCAGAATAAATTACCCTTATCAGCCAGCGGGGTAGATTCCAGCAGCAGAGACTGGGCTCAGATTCAGACTCCAGCTGAAGCATGAAGAGTGTTTGGATCCCAGCGTCTGCTCAGTTCACGCAGTTGCAGAGATGCCGGTTCCGATTTGAATCTAAGCACGGCACAGAAATGGGATTTCATTCAGTAAATTCTAAGTAGCAAGTAAAAAGGAAATATTATGAATGAATATGAGTCTGTCCTGGTGGACTACACTGAATCTGCTCAGGGAGCCTTGAAAGACACCTTTACGTGACAACTTAGTTTCTGTAGCTAATTAGAAAAGCTCAGGCCAGAGATACTTATCTGTGTGCAACATCTGGAACTCATAATGTCTCCGGTTTGCCAGCTTTCATGGTTTCATCACAAATCTGCTGATACTTGCTGCTGTTATTAGTTTATTTAGTTACCTTTTTAAAGCCTGACTTCCTGTCATCACATGATCATGTGAAAGTTTTCTCGACATAAAAAAATCTCTGTCCTTCATGATTGTTGCAAAATACCTCAAAACACAATCCCTATAGGCTCAGGAATGAAGAGACCGAAATGAAAATAACTCCCTCGCACACCCCACAAGAGTTAAGCAATTTTAAAGCCAGTCCTACATCTACCAGGGACCTGGCTCGTGGTTTCTGAGCCAGCCTTGCGTTTAGCAGGACCATGGCTCACGATATATTAGTGCTAAGGCTGGTCAGTATCGGAACCATCAAAGCACTCTGCAAATTTTAATTATTTCTCACTTCTGTTCTACAGCTGTCATTACTCATCTGAACCAGTCATGGGATACTGGTACAGGGGACGTTTTGGGATGGCTAGTATCGGCACACGGCAGCAGTCGTCCTGCCTTTCTCTTTCTCAGCACTTTGGCAGGAGCTGACTTTCCCACAATACCTTGAGGAGACAGCTGTTGGACCTGATTATTTATAGAGAAGAGGAAGAAGTTGGCTCCACAATCTTGATTTGACTCTAAAATTGTCCCTCGAGTTGGGATTCCGTGCTTAGATCCCAGGCCTGGTTTGGAGACACCTTCTGCTCCTGAAGCATTCAAATGAAAAGGCAAACGCAGAGGGAGGAGAGAAGCAGCGAGGCTGGGCAGGGGCTTGGTACATCAACTGTGGGAACTGAATCTCATTTCCACTGAGAAAACTGGAAACCCCTGCCAAGGGCTCTGCGTGAGTCACGGAGCTATCGTCTCGCTGGCTGATACTGCGCAGGTAACGCAGCACAAAGTTCTGAACAACCTCATGTGGGAGAAGTGCCCTGTACTTGGAGCTCTAGTTCTCAGCTCTTCACAGGCAGGGAGGGATTTCCCTTTGAAAATCTCCAGCAAACAGGCCCAGTGTTGGCCCTGCTCCCTCCCCAAGGGCTCCAGATTTGTCATGCTAACGTGCAGCCACCAAACTAAAAAGGAGAGCCCCCTGTGAAAAATATGCAGAGCCCACAGTGTGTCGCATGTTGCAGCAAAACCCAAGCAAAGCTGAAGCCTCCTGTAAAAATGACAGTTCTGGGTTGGTGAAAGAGGAAACTCGAACTTTTGGACTTAACCTTCTGGTGCAAGCACAGCTCAAGGGAGTTGCTGCAGGATGACATCTTCATCTGACAGGATGAGGGAGTCGGTGTCTCTCCGGCTCCCCTTTGGTGCTGCACACCACTGCTGCGACCGGCACTCTGCCAGCACAGACTAACAGCAGGGAAAGCTTTATCAAGGGGACATGGGACCTTCAGAGTCACTCCAGCACCCCCTCAGCTGCACAGCCTCCCTCCATCCACTCAGGTGCATCCACCCCTGGATGAAGCTGTGATCTGGTGAGGGTGCAGGTAATCACCACCAGATATCAGGTCTTCACCTGCCAGAGTCCACGCACCGCAGCCCACCTCCTGCTGACAGAGACCAAAAGCTGTAAGGAACCCAGGCTCCCCTCTGATCTCTCTCTACGGTACACGAGCAGGCACATGGCAGCTTGGAGGAGCCTTGAAACCCACCAGCATCATCTCTCCCAAACATCCTCCCCACGGCTCTGAAGTCTAGAAGAGAGAAACAAAACCAGATACCCATCTACTCCATGCTCTGGTAGTGGGCAAGCTCTCTTTGCTTCCCAGCTGGCACCTGTCTATCATATTTGATACCAAATAAAGGCCCACTTAATTCTGACTCGCTCTACCTGCTCATATTGCTTACTTTTCGTGGCCAGGCCATAATCCAACATCTACGGTAAAAAATCTTGCCATCTTAAATGAAACCTAAATTAATCAGTGCATCACCTTCTCAGATAACGAATCTAACCAAACCTTGTAAAAACTTATTAGATCCTTTTAAGATTGCCCAGCATCTAGGTCAAACGTATAAATCCATGAGCCTGCCTGCACAGCAAATCCAGTGGGTAAGTTTTCAACAGCCTCTGTAGGGGTGGAACTCCCTTCTCGGGGCAGGTTGTTGGTGGGGGATTAACAGAAAGTTCACCGCAAGGTACCAGTTGTCCTATGGAGGGGAAAAATATCAGGTAGTTTTGCAACGTTTAAAGAGATGCACCAAGAACGTCTTGGGTGGCAGTTAGTGCATAAGGGCTGCTGGCCCTTAGGAGCTTGGGGATTTTCCTACCTCATAGTAAATACCTCCTGCAAGAAGCACATACCTATTACAAAACAAACTGTGTCTTTAGCTTTGTTAAATAAATAAATCAATCTTCTTTTACTTCAAGATCTGAGAGTCAGCCTCCCTTCTAAGCCGACACTTTCATATTTTGCCCACAAATATTGTATGGCACCCAAGTATCAGGCACTGATGGCTTGAGAATGGCAAACCAAATTTACCTGCAAACTTTTGATGCCGGGTCTGAGCAGCAACGGCACTCGTCATTGATATTCAGGGAGGATCTGTGGCCATCACTTGTCTCTAAGGCACTGAAATGGAAAGCAGGAGACCAAAGCGCTGCTCACTGCACATCCCTGTGCCTGAGCTTTGCCTCTCACAACCTTTGTGCCTGTTCCAGTCGGAGGCCTGTTTGGGCAGTCCCGCACTAAGCACTTGGACACATGCCACCCCTGGGGCTCTCATGGGATTTGCAACCATGACCGTACGGCAAGTAATTTTATGCAAGTCTTAGAAAAATTTGCCTACCCTGAGTGTCTAGTCACCCACGCAAACCACTAGTGGAGATGTGACTTATAGCAATGCATTTTTACCCCAGTTTGAAACAAGATCAAACAAATTGTACTGCACCAGCATAAACCGTGTCTCTACTGGAGCCGGAACTGGTACTTGTGGCCAAAACCCAAGTACAGATGAGTCCTAAAAAGACACAAAAAAGGAAGCTACAATTTAATCTGAACCTGAAGGATTTATAACCTTGACAGTGAGATTTTTTCCTGTGAGTTCCTACAGTAGCTTTAGGATTAATCACTGCCAGTGAAATCAGTGTCTGCTGCTGTGATTTTCAGCAGAGAATGAAATCATTTTAGGATGAACTAGAAGGATCCAACCTGGGTCAGTCCCGGGAGCAGCCAGATTCAGAGCTCAGTGGAGAGGGGCAAAGCTGAAGACTGGGTTCAGCTGGAGGATGTTAGATGGTAAGAGAAAGCCTTGTTAAAAGAATTTAAATGTATTTTATCCATTCTTGAATGAAAGGTCAGACAAACAAGACATGAGTGTTCTTGCACTTGAAGGTGCTCAGCAGGTAGGCAGGGATAGGCTTACTCCTTGTCTTAGGTCTGCACTGCTTTTGCATTCCAGCTGGTGGGATTAATTGCATTACACTACTTCTCTACCTCAACTATGCTTTAGAAGGAGAGGGAGGACCATAGACAGGGAAGACAACACAACCTAAGGAGTTCTTGCACCCAGCTACTTAATCCCACTATATGAGTAGATATCTGGGGAGCCCAGCCAGCTGTCTGGAGCCAGCATTGAACCTGGAGTGTAGACAAGTGTCAAATGGGGCAGCGCAGGGCCGTCGGGAGCCTTCCCAAGGGATATTTTGGATTGTGGATTGTTCTTTTCTTCCACACAAGAAAAAAATGCCCTTTGCAGAGCCTTGCAAGCTGGCATTGCGTGGCAGTGTGCAGGCAAGGGTATTTGGAGACTCTCCCCCTTGACCCGAGCACGACATTTGGCTGACATTTCTACAGAGCCCATCCCTGCAGTATCAGATCCTTTCTCTCTGTGATCTCCTGTGTCCTAAAGACCCCAGGCAGCTCCCCTGGCTAACAGGAACCCAGATCGAATTCTGGCCATTCGCTGCCTGAGGTCAAGCTGTAAAACGAACAATCCAAAATTGCCCCGAAAGGCAGATGTACTAATTAGAGAAACCCTGGGTGGCAGTTCTGAGTATGATGCTTTTAATAACTGCAGGGATGTTGAGAAGCAAATAAATTATATGATGAAAGTCTACCAGGCTGCAGAACCCAGATATGTAATAAGCAAGACTGGCACCAAGACTGAAATTTTGCCCCCTGGGCTTGGCATTTTGTCTGATTGCCTTTCCAGATGAGAAGGTATCTGGAGCTTCCGGTCCTGCCGACTACTTGGCAGAAAGGTATTTCTCAACAACAACCTGCGGAATCATCCCAGGAAGGCTGGAATTAGAGAGCCAGCACTCACTGGCGCTCAGGGAATTACAGCTAGATTTTCACCAGGGAAAAGTAACCAAGGTTTCTCTCCTGATTTTTGGACTTAAAGTAGGCATAAACCATAGGGGAACTTTAAACATGCTTAATATTGTAGAAAGCTAGCTGGTTAAAGCCTTCAGTTCTTCTCTTTGCCAGCGCACAGATAAAAAGGCTCTGGCAGCTCCAGGGGTCGGGACTGCTGCCTATCTGTCTGTTGCCTCTGATCCCATCAAGCGCTCCACACTCTAAAGGTTTATCTTCCCAGCGCTCTTGTGAAGCTGGGAAAACCTCTCCTCTCTTTACGCTGTGAGATATGCCTTTACCTTGCAACACAGCACAGTGCAGAGGTCCCCACGAAAATAGAGACACAAATTGTTTGCATCTGCATAGTACAGCCCTCCGGGCCTGCCAGCCTAAAGCCACATGCAGTGGGTCACATGAATGAGCCTCTGCTGTTTCCAACCTAAGCCCGTTCTCCCAGCCACAGAGGCTCTTGCAGGGCCAGTGCACCCAAAATGACCAACACAGGGTCTTACAAGTAATCGCCGCAGAGCTAGGGCCCCAACACACTCGATTGTGTGGCAGTGGGGATAAGAGGGACACCCACCTTGCTGCTTTTGCCAGTCCATGGCATGCAGTGAGGCTCCTTGAGTCGCTTCCCTCCCTCCAGCTCAGCATGTTACACCCTCCCACACATCCGTCCATCACTCTGTGACTTCTTTGTGCCCTACATCAGGGCTACCTGTGCCCACCTTCCAGCTGTGCCACCCCACAACAGCCTGGTCCACACTCCTGTCTTGGCTGGGATCTGCATGCACCCATTGCCTCACCCAGCACACACCAGGAACACCCATGGCCTCCACTGACCCTGGGCTCTTCTCCCATAACCCCACCTTTGTGGCTTGACCAACAGCTCTAATAAATCTTGCAAATGAGGGTCTCCAATTACAGGAGGTTTGTAGCCCCTGAGAGTTTGCTTAGTCCCATAGGTCATCACAGCTTTCTCCCAGGGTGGACCTTGCTTGAAAGCAAACTCCCACACACATATAGACCCCACTTCAGACGTCTTGGCCAGCAGAGACTAACAAGTTGTATCGTTAGTCTCCTTGTTGCTCCTGCTAACAAGAAGCAAGGCAGGCTGGAAATGTTTGTCCATCCCTAGCCCATAGCTGCCTGAGGAAGGAGGACACCAGTGTCTGTATCATGCCTATAAGAGCTTTTATTCACTCACAGGCTGCTACACGTCCCAGACGAGCCACACACAGTTATTTTCAATGGCAATTAAAGACTAGCTCTTGTTTCAAGGGCTGGACAATGAAATTGCAGGAAGAGCTGCCCTTACCCAGCAACCATTATGTCAATGAATACACTAGATTGAGAGATGCTGACGCTCATCTTGACTCCAATTCACTTTTAATTCTCCTGGCCTGAAACCGTGCAGGAATAAAATGGGGAGCTTGTAGCCATTGCATGGGGATTTGGGAGCAGCACCTGTTTCAGGAATAATCAGCCCAGCAGGAGGAAAGTTTCTGTCGGCTGGTTTCCGAGCATTTACATTTTTGACCCTGTCTCAGCGTGATAATAGTGCACTTTGTCAGTCTTGCACAAAACCTCGCTGGGCTCTGTGACTGGTTTGTCCTGACTCCTGCATGGCTCTATTATGATTTTTCAAAAGACCTCCCATAAGGGTTAAATGACCTCACATTAGTGCTAATTTAGGGCTAACTTTCCTATTCAGCACTTAACAAAGCAATTGGTGTTTACCCAAGTCCCATAAAGCGACAGGGACCACACACAACCTAACTGCACTCAGCCTGGACACAGACAGAACTCCACCCCAGCCCATAAGTACTACCATTTTGTGAGAGACAGAGGGAGGGAGGAAAAAATAGGAGAGGCTGACGGAAAAACTTCACCCAGCCTGTGCCCAAAGCACGACAGGCTGAATTAAGCACCCAACAGTCAACCTGAAGGAGCTCCACTGCCGTCCCCAACAGACTGCAATGGGAAGAGACAGTGGCCATCCCTTCCGTTGCCCTACGTGGCCTAATTGCAACCTGCTGAGTCACAGACCCACAAAAGACTTGGCTGCTTCATTCCTTAGCTGCTTTTCTTCTCCACAGGCTCCTTGTGAATTTAATTCGTATTAATTTGATGCCAGTAAATCACCCTGCACAGCTAATAAATTAAATGTCTCATTGACCCTGCTGCTGGGAAAGGAAAGGCTCAGTGGAGAGCGAGCGGGGCGCGGGCTGACTGCACACCAACGGCTGCATATTGTCACCACAAAAGGAACTGCCAGTCTCGTCCCTGTCCCATCTACCTCTCTCCGTGATTAATGACAGTGCAAAGTAGGGCAGGCTGAAAATAACAACAAACCATGACTGATGTTCCCAAGCACAGAGCGAGACTTCAGCCGCAGAGAACTGGTGTCGTGACTGGAGCCGAACGGCAGATTTTACACCAGCTCGGCTTGTGCCGCTGTGGTGCAACGCGACCCAGCAACAGCAGCCGAGGGTTTATTCAGTGCATCGTTCCACTTCATCAGAGGCCCATGTGAAGCACAAGGGCTGTTATTTAGCCATATACTTGCCCCCTTCCCGTTGCAATTAAATAAGGTCGAAAAAAAAAAAAGAGAGAGGGAACACAAACATGTTATTGGCCGAGTGAGTAAACATTTCAGGCTCTTTTGCAATCATTAATGATAGTACAAGGGGTGTGTGAACTTCCTGCACACTGTACTGCAGTTCATTCTGAATTCACCAATGCAATTAGGGTGTCTTTTATGCAAGAGCTGAAATTCGCCTAGATTGATTTAACGAGTATAATTTCCTCTTTGGAACTGCTGGAAATTAATCATCACTTCTCCAAGCTCCATCTGGAATTCACTCCGTCAGCACAACACACAGCTATGATGGTGGCAGCTAAAGAGAACTGCATGCTGACTACACTCTTGTTGACTTTGTTCAAGTATTTCCTATACTTTGAGTGGGAAATATCTCAAATATGCAGCAAAGTCAACTATCCCAGCACAGCACACACCAATTTTTTCTCCAGTGACAACCATCACACAGACAATAAACCCAGTTCTCTTCTTGCTCACACTAGTTTTCATTGAGGCAACTGCACCAACTTAATTGGACTGACCCTAATTTGCAGCAAGTGAAAGTGGCAGAAGAAACTGATGGAATATTCTGAAGAGAAATGAAATATATACACCTAACCAGTTACATTTCTAAGGAGCTGCATTTGCACATAAAAATGTCAATTTGTGCATGCAAATCAGGTAACTAGCCACCTAATTCCCTATTTTCATGGCTACCTGCCCAATTTGGATGTATGGCTGCAGGATTTGGTGAGCTGAGAGCAGTGAACACCTCTCAGAATGTGCCAGTGACAGAATTATCTGTCCTCCAAGAATTCTATTCTTTCTTGCCCATTTCAAACTCAATGAAAATCTATAAATGAAGTCAGACAAATTAAAAACAAGGACAGCTTTATAGCATATGGGGACACCACTTAAGTGGCTAGCAGCTAAAAGACTAGAATGCTCTAGAAAGAAAACTGTTTTGTTTATTAAAACAATTAATACAGCTTTAAAGGAAGAGCGCTGAAGTAGGTGTGAATGAACTGCCCTTCTCAAAACTGAGGTGTGGCTGCTCCAGAGGTTTTCCCAGCATTTTGGTGTCTTTTGATGTAAACCACAGAAACTAAACTATATGAATTAAAATCAGAGCTCCTTAAAATTCACTAGTTCCAGGATTATTCTTGGGAGCTGACCCATCCCTAGAACACCCCACAGGTGTACAGTCACAAAGGAACTCACATGAAAGTTTGAGCAAGTCTTTGTTGACTTCTTCCACCCTGGTGTTGACCCATTTCTAGCCATCAGTAGTTTCCAGCATTTTTTGGATGAGAATCTCTGTAAGTTTTCCATTCTTCTGTATATAATCAGTTTAAACCAACTGACAATAAGCTTCCTTTCCTCAGTTACCATCTGCAGACCCACTAGAAATCATGCAAATCCCCTAGGAGTCTGTGGTTAAAAAGAATTGATCCCCATCCCTTTATTGCTTCTCCAGCACATATCATACCCTTTACTCAGCCTCTTGGGAAGAGGCAGGACTTAGTCCAGCATAGTTTTTCTCTGGACAATAACAGTTAGCTCTACCACCGAAAGCTGCATGTTGGAAGTACTCTACAGGGACCATCTAATTAAAGATTATGGCATCCCTGGGAGATATACCAACCCATATGATTCTCTCTATCGATAACTGGGGAAAACAGACTCAAAGATGAAGCGTCTTGCCCAAGAACGCAGCATGAGAGCAGCAGAGCCAAGATAACAACAAGCACTACTGATTCCTGCCACACATTTTTACAGATTCTGGTTGGGACTAGGAAAAAAAACCCTCCTAAAATCTTCCTCTGCTAAGTTTCTGCCTTTCTTTGGAGCAAAGACAGCTGGAAATCAAATGAAAATATCTCCTTTTACAAGACCTCCATCCAGTTTTGCAAATAAACAGATAAGCAGCCACCCAGTGGGGGAAAAAGATAACTAGCTGGGCTCTGAGATGCAGAAAGGTGTGTAAAAAAAAAAAGTTTCAAGGATGGTAAGATGGATGTGCAGGAGATGGAATTACAGACAACCCTAATAAGGGAAAGGAGAGTTTGAACTTCCTGTGAAAAAGAAAAACCACAAACAAACCTGGGAGATTCTCAGAGCCACGGAGAAAGGAGTAGGGAGAGGCGGGGTAAAACTGCACAAAGTAGGAAACTGCCAGAAAACTTTGAGCTTTAAAAGTCTTCCCTTTTATCTAGAGAGCTTTGGGGTAAGAATGGAGCAAGAGGGAGTAATAAGCATAGGTGCTAATTGCATGGAGCATCTCCATGGAGCTTTAGATTAAAGACTCCAGCACCTCGGGGGGTGAAGGAATCTGTTGATCTTGGAGACAGTATGTGGGGCAGGCAGCTGCACCCTTTGTTACTAACCTGCCTCCCTTCCCCATCTGATCATGTAAATGAGAGCTACAAATGCTAGAGTTTACAGCATGCAACATCTGAGTTGGGATCTCTGGGGAGACAGGGATGGATTTATTTACATGTTCCGAGTTATCTCTGCAAATGATCTAACAGGGGCCCCTTCACATCTGTAGAGTCCTGATGAAAGTAAAAACATTGTGCCCAGGTATTTTTGTTTGTGCTCATGGCACTGAAGACAAAAAGGCCAGATTCTTTGCCTGTTTTACACCCCCTTAGCACTAGCATTCATTACAGTCTGCTCCTACGAAGTATGGCATGTCCTTGACGATGAATGTATTTTTCAGGGGAAGAACCAGCACCAGATTCAGTCTGAATTGCCAGTTTGGCCCCAGATCTTCCCCAGATGCCAGACCATGGCATCTGATCCTCATGGCTGCTGATCCTGACACCCCAAATGAAGCTGCACAGCAGCAAGAAAATCTTTGGGAGGGATCTTCCTGCCATGGCAAAAGGCTGCAATAGTGGGAGAGCAGAGGATGGGCCAGATTAGTCCTACTCCGGTGCTCCAAGTTATGGTGAAGCCCTCCCCATATCTGTACCATGAGGGCCTCAGGGAAAATGACTTCTCCACCTGCGATCTGAGTGTGGGTGCTTGGCAGCAAGGATAACCTGGATAACCGTAATCCTGTTTGGAGCCAGGAGGGAGGACAGTAACCCCTCTGCTCTCTGCCAACAGCAAAAAGGGAAACAATAAGAAGCAAAGCCCCAGGTGCTGGTGGAGCAGAATCCACAGACACCAGGCCTATTTGGCACAACACCCCTCACTCCGTGCCTGCACTGCTGTTCCCAGGGAGATTCGAGCAGAGGAGAAGCAGCCACAGCCCTCAGATGGGGTATCTGTTCAGCTCTGTGAGCGATCTGAAATGTTTAAGTACCTTCTCTTGCTGCAGGATGATGGTAGCCCAGGACTGCTGAATTCACCATTCTTCACGTGGTTCCGTGCTTTCTGTGCAGCTGACTTTATGCCTGCATTGCTGACAGATTTTGTTTTTGAAGAGGGGATGCTCCTATACTAACCAAGCAGTCCTTCCTGTCAGTAAAACAAGCAAACTGAGCTAGTCCCTCACTGCTATTGCCAGAAGGGGGGCAGGACAAAGAAGAAGAAAAAAGGAAAAAGAAAAAAAAAAAAAGGCACCAAATAAACCAACCCATGAATCAGCCTCTGGAGCTATTTATAACAGACGTACTGGCAGGTGTGTAATTGCCCTCCTACCGTTATCAGCTGGAGCTCATGAAGGCCCTGCAACCACCTGTACCTCCATAGCAGGGATGCCCAGGGAGCTCTGGCCTCCACCCCAGTGCACCCAGCACCTTCCTTTAATTAAGTGTGGGGCCTCTTCCCACCCCAGTGCTACCCTGCAGACTCAGCGCTCCCTGTGAGAATGAAAGTGGTTGTCGCTGAGGTCCACGGCTTTGTCTTGGAGCCACAATAAGAGCTATGCAGCAGTTTCAGTCCCTGCTTCTATTAAATCTAGAATCTCAGGAGACAGATGGGAAGCAAATCTTTCAGTTCCTAGATTTCTGGATCTCTTCCTTCTATGTAGGGTCCTGTTGCCTTCTCTTTCACGTAGGTTACTCCAGAAAATATCCACTACGGGATAGCTTGCACCCTTCCCTGCCACATCTGTTACAAAGAGTGTCAATGCTGGCTTAGAGGACATACCATGTCATGCAGAAGCAACTTGTGCTTTCCATTTTTACCACAGTAGCTATTCTTGGGCATCTTTGTACATGATTTTGCTTTCAATAGTATTCTTTCTTTGAAATAAAAAGATTTCATATTCTTTCATATAGCCCCAGAGCCTGCAAACCTCTCATTTTGGAAGAATCAGAGTCATTTGAGAAGAAAAGAAAAGAAAGACAAAAAAAAAAAAAAAAAAAAGGAAGTTCTTATCCTTACTTATTGGGGAAAAAAAATCTAGAGCCAAAGAACAAATAAAACTAATTGAGCCCCACGATTTCTGCAGTGCACTTCCTGACTTTTGAATGCATAAGGTTCATTTAAAGAGCAACAAAAATGGGTGGGGATACAGTTGAATTTCCTTGGCCTGTGCTATGGAAAGATGATTCAGAGCGCTCTCAATGGGGCTTATGGCGGGCATTGCAAAAACTGCACCCTTTGCTAACAGAACCGTGGTGATGAGCAAAGCAAACAGCTCCTCCAGCCTGGCCTTGCTAAGGGGAGGCTATTTGCCCCGCAGCTGTGACTCCCATCCGTACCTGTGCACCACTCTTTGGAGTCCTGCTAACATGAAGGCCATCCCTGAGCAGCGAACTCCATCCTGCGAGGTGCTGAGCACCCTCAGCCAGACCCTGTGGGAAAAAGCGGGCTCCGAGTGAAATTAAAGGGCAGCATATGGCGGGCTCCTAAAAGGAAATAGCTGTGTCCAGCGCATAGCAGAGCAGAGGAATTTGCAGCCGCAGGAAGGCGACTGAGACAAACAATGTTGACTGGGTTTCAAACTTGAGTTGGAAAATTTTATGACTGCAAATAACACTGGCAGTCGTATAACCCAAGGGAAAAAATAGGGGTAATGAAACCTCCTGCTTCAGGGCATGAGCTGGTGGCCTCTAGGGACAAC
Source organism: Chroicocephalus ridibundus (assembly GCF_963924245.1). Taxonomy (NCBI): domain Eukaryota; kingdom Metazoa; phylum Chordata; class Aves; order Charadriiformes; family Laridae; genus Chroicocephalus; species Chroicocephalus ridibundus. The sequence goes on along the minus strand of NC_086302.1, from coordinate 4,117,628 downwards.
AGAGGAATTTTTTCTCCAATTCACAGCATTGCTCAAGTAGCTGGGTGCATTCTATAGGAGTTTCACCATCCATAGAAATACCGGGCATCAACTGTTGATGGTAAAAAAAAGATACTGCACTGGACAAGCCACTGGCTTGGTTTGGTAAGGACATCTAGCAGATAAGTCAGGCAGCAATACTGCCATGAAATAAAAGGGACATTGGATGAGAGTACAGCCCTGGGCTCCTAACAGATCAACAGGGATGCTCTCCAAGGACCAGAGATAAACACAGGAGACACAAAGAAAAAGAAAAATGTGGGCCAAACCTTTGTGTTTTGACTCTGAGCTGGAGCAGACTACCCAATACTGTTATGCTGGCCAGCCAAATAATATGTCTGTGGAATTGATTTTAAATTCCCACCTTTGATGGCTAAAGACTGGGAAACTGGATCTGTGGTTCTGTCTGGGCTCCTCTTCCTTCTGAACGCTGACAACCTACCGACACAGGGAGAGTACCAAGTTTGCTGCAAGTCTTCAAAAACTCTTCTCTCTAGTGGGCAGAATCGCCTCCTCATTGTCAGTCTAAATCAACCCAGGGCCACTTTAAATTCACTGATTATTATGTCAGTATTGTCTTTCCTCTGAAATAGTTCTCATTTTTTCAATGTTTGCCCTTGATATATTTACAGTGAGTGACCATATTCCCATTCGGAATGGTCTTTGCTGGGTCACAGAGACAGCTCTTGCAGGCTGCTTGTCCTGGGAGCCCTGCTCTGAACCTGTCTCACTGTCAATCCACCTTCCACTGCCCGCTGATGACCGCCCCTATAGACATTATTTCTGACGAAGCTTTCCCTGGCTTTGTGCAAGGGCACTTGTACTTCTCTGATAATACTCTCCTCCTCCCATGCATCCTAATATCACATTTGTCTGCCAAGTTCCCATAGCTCACAGATCTGCTGTGATCACTTATCACACCCAGGTCCTTCCCTTCTTTTGTTATCTCCAAATTAAACATTCCCTGTTTATAGCTGATTAGTTATTAATCCCTGAATGCATGAATTTGCATTTTGTACTTTGAATGTCATCTTTTTTCTACTGCTCTGGTCCTGAAGGTCACACCACTCTTTCTGTAGAACACCCTGACCCTCCCCTGCTTTTGATGATAAAGTCTGGATGAGAGTCGGCAGATTTCATCACTACACGCTTTTTTGTTTATTCTGAAAAAAAATGGGTAAGATTGAGCCCAAAAATTATTCTGGAAGAAATCTTCTACTAACCTCCTTCCTGCCGTCAGCTTTCAACGCTTACCTACGGGGTAAGTCTTTCTGCCTCAGTTTTCCTGTCTACTTCAAGTGAATTATCATGTCCAGAGAGAATCTCATTTTTACGAGATCTCAGGCATTGCTACACACACACGCACATGTGCGTGCACATGCACATATGCTCGCTGAGGATACCAGCAAGGAGTCCATTTCTCAGTGAAAGAATAATGGTCTGTGCAGTCCCGAAGTGGTACAAACCTGAGCTTCCAGGAAATCTTATTCTCAGACCTAAGCTGGCTTGGAGCCACTTTGTAATACCACTCCCAGCACCCCATAATAAGTAAGTAGCTTAAAAACCCAGACATCAGGACTCAGAGTCTAGCAAACGGGCACAACAGCATCTTCTGGCCCGTAACACTTTCAGCAGCTCCAAAGGCACTCAGATCCAAAGGGATTAGGTGGTTTATAGGACCAAAGCTCGGCAGGTTTCCCTCCAGGGCCCCCAGCCGTTTGCTCTGTCGGTCATCATTCCTGTCAAGCTAGTTCAGAGTGTCTCTGCCTTTACTCTGAGTGGATTAAGGGGTGGATGAGCAGTTATTTTCTCCTGCTTTGTTGCTCAGAGATGGGGCTGCAGAGGGGAATGAATTACATCAGATAAATACATTAAACTGTCACTCTGAGAATTAACTGGAAACCCTGGTCCCTCCAGGAAAACAGTACAAATGGCAAGAGAAGAAAGTGCCACAGAAGGCATCTATACTGTCATTCACGTGGATGGATCAACACGGACATAATTTTTCTTCCCGGTAATTAATTTCAGTGTATTATTAATTGTAATAACCATCAATTTCTAATGAATACACTTGGCCTCATCAAAATCCTGTCACTCAGTTGTCACAATTAAAGTAACTGTAGTATTCCCTGATCAGCGGGTTCAGTCCTTCCATCTCCTCCCACTCAGATCAGAGCTCAAAGCACCTTATGGCCAGGAGGTGACTGCAGGTTTATCCCAGAACTCAGGGTCTCTACCGCGGATTGGCTATAGGACTTTGAGGAAAACTCTCTTTACCTCCATCTCATACAGTGGTAACATCAGTCCTCTACTGCACTCATTTATTTGGAAGTAAGCTTGTTAAAAATGCAGGGATGATTCAGATATTTAGATAACAGGACCCACAACAAACTGTCTGCTGAGAAAAAAACATCTTAGGGAATCCTGCTAAAAATGTTTCCAAAAAAAAGACCCAAGTCAGGTTCTAGGTGTGGAGGTATTTTAAGTCAGTACAACTTACATGCCATGTTAGGAGACAATTATGCTAGTTGAGAGCTTAATCCAGACTCGCAGAGCGACAGCAACATGAGTGTTTGTCATTTCCTGCACACAACTTCATCAACTAGAAACAAAACAATGGATTGCTACATGTGCCATTAGCCTTATACTTCTCACATCACAAGCACACTATAATCAAATATAAAGAAACAAGTATTAATTGCAGCATGAATATCTTAGTCAGTATCCTGATGAAAACAAAACCCAAGAATTTTATCCTTAACCACTCTTTCAGACGAGAAGCAAGACAACTACATGAACGTGTTGATGACACATCCCACCCCAGCTGTACTCTCCTTAGCATGGGGACTGCTGTCTGTTCCGCATTTAGCACAGGGGTCCTGGGATTGCTGACACTACTACAACAGCAATTCTGTTTCCCATTAAGACACGTGTACCTTATTAACAAGAGGTAATAGTTACCATTACTAGAGCAAAATATTCAAGGGCAAGTCAGTAAATGTATCAATTAATTGTTTTCTTCCATTTCCTTATGGAAGGATGTTCCAAATGTTTCGTTTAAGAACATATTCTGAGAATGGCGTCAAGAGCCAGAACAGTTAAAAAGATCTTAGTTAATAATTTTCAGGTCAGAGTTAAGGACATGATGTGATGTTACAGTACACTTCTCTACATAGCAGAAATCCTGACTTTGTGAAGCTGAGTGGAGAACTCCTACCGATAACAAGATTTCCCAGTGTGTTTAGTCAAGGCGAGATTTGCAGGAAGGGGCATTATCCTTTACTGCTCCTTCTGATGGCAGTGGAACCGGGATTTCACAGTGCAAAGATCTGTAGTGAGAAGCATTACCTTTTATAAACCAGCTGCTACAGCTGAAAAAAACAGAGATGCTTTTGGGCACTCGGACACGCATCTAGATCTGACTCAAAAGCAACAAATTTCAAGCTACATTCAGGCCAAGAAAATTGTCTTTGAGTTTAACAAAATTATGCTGATCAATTAGACAAAAAGAGAGAAAAAGCAGTTGATATTTGTGCCAAGTTTTACTAGTTAGTGCAAGTTCATGTGATGTTAATAAGGCTAATGGACTTCCAGGCTGAAACAACTTTATATTTTGTTGGCTCAGGGTAAGGACAGATGATGTTCATGATTGCTGGTGCCCGTCCATGTAAGTATGGCCTGAGCTGTGGGCAGTTACTTACTTAGTCATTTCCGTGCTCTGACAAGATCGTGATTTACAAATCATGTAAGTAGGTATAATGTTGTCACCTAGCAATGTTTTTTTTTTAATGAAAATTTTTGGTTCTGGACTATGACCCAACTAAATGGTTTAGAACAACAGGTGAATCTCAGGATCTCTCGGTGTTGTAACCTTCATCCTCCCCTGGGAGTCTCCTCCCCTTTGTTTACTGCAATTCTTCCTTTGCACTGAGATGGTGAGATCCTGCGAACAGGGCTCTATCCAGGCTTTGTTCTGACTGCGATACATAAACAGCTATTTGCATTCAGTGGGAGATTTACCTGACCCAGGACTCGCTAGGAGCGGTGGGATCAAGATTAAATCCATTTACATACATGTAAATTTTTGCCATTTGCTGTGCAAAAATATCCTCTCTCTGAGATACGAGAAAATATGGTTCTGACTCAGAATTGATGCTATCTTTCCAGTCAAGATTAGAGTCTAAATTGTGCAATCCAGCTTAACTCACAGTATCAGTTGCTACGCAAAAGACAGTGTTTCATACAGAGGTGTGGTCTTTCCAATGATTGCAACAAATACAGACCACAGCTGGCTTGTCGTTTACATCCAATACAATCGGAAAGTGCAGCCAATTTTTCAGGTTTCATCCTGAAAGAAACTGATTATTCCTCGTAAGGTGCAGACTGACCTTAAATCACAGTGAAAGTAATGGGATCAAGAGCTTTTGAATGCCTGTGAAGAAACCATCCCGAAAGACAAAAAACAGAAAAGGTGAAAGCACTTAAAAAAAAAAGAGAAGAAAAAAAAAAGCTTTTTTCCCACAGGAAACTTCCATCACTATTGTATTTTCCCTAAGGACATTTCTGTATCTGTCACTAAAAATTACTGCTGTCAGCGGCAATGCATCAGCACAAACCAGAGGGCTGGGCTTTGGTGGTCTGAAAAAGGATGTAAACCACAGTTGTTTTTAACCACCAACTCACCTTAGCTGTAGTGAACGTATTTATTATGGAATAAATCCAATTTTGTCTGAAGGAAAAATGATGTTGGAAAGAAAAATTGTGTGCTTTTTTCTCAAGTGCATGTCTGATGCCGAATCAAGGCTGAGAGAGAGACGTTTCACTCACATAAGGCTGAGCAACTGCCAAAACAGAGGTAGGAGAAAGGTACGTGACAGCGAACCATCTGCAGATTAATGCCAAAACCCTTCAAACCCCCGAGACAGCAAAACTGTCTTCTGTCAGAGCCCCTAAACAAATGCCTTATAATTTCAGTGGCAAAAGAAACAAGCCTAAAACAGATTTCCTCCATAATGTGAAATAACGCCCTAGAAAATTACACTACCAATAAAAAGCTAATGAAAAGGTCTACTGGGAACAGTTTTGCCCTACAGATAACTTGTCCCTCCTGATCTTAATGAATTCACTTGCAATTTTGACATGCTTTTATTACAGTGACACTCAACGCCCTAGAAATCTCAGTGCTAGGTGCTGTTCAAAGAGATGGTCTTTGTCCCAGGGAACATGACGTAACTCTTAGAAAGGCAATGATAGAGGCTGCTAATTATTCATTGTTTGCACAGGGAATAAAAAAAGGTTTATATGGAACTAACGTATGGGTAAGTGTAAGTATCATTAGTAGTAATTATAGTAACTGCCTCTATGATCCTCCTCTGTTATATTTGAGGCAGACTTCATTTCATAACTACAGGTTTGTGCTAAAAATCCTCTTTCACAACAGAGAGCCCACTGCGAGCCGATGGCTGCTTTCCCGTATCCTGCCGCTCTGCTCGAGCTGTCTTCCAGCACGGAGGGGTCTCCTTTGGGCTCAGGCTCGAGGAAAGCTGCAGCAGATCCGTGCTATATTTCTCTTCTCAAAGATGATTACCAAGGGATTTGCATGGAGCGATTTAATGACAGAAATGTGCGGGTTGTCAAATCATCCAAGGAAAGGGACAGTGGAAGGCCCTGATCCTATACTGGCAGGCAAAATAACCGTCTCACTTCAAACTAGCACTTGATAGGGGAGCGGAGATGCGACGAAGGGTGTCTTCTGTCAAAATGGTTGTTGCTGGGTAAGGGAAGAATTAAATAGGATGAAGAGGGCGTGGACTGGAGATAGGGAATGGGATCTCTCGTGATGCAAGACGCATCTTTGTGCAATGGCACAGCCCAAACCGGAGCTCACAGGCTGTGTCCACCCAGGCGGAGGTTCACCACCATCCCCCTGCCCCAGAGGTAGAGAGGTTTCCTCTCCAGGGAACCCAAAAGAACCACGGGTGAAGTGGATTTTAATCCCTGCTGAGAAAAGGCAGTGGTAAAAGTACTCTGCTCAGCATGTGCTGGTTGCCAAGCCCACGCAGGCGCTCAGGGCGGGTCTGTTTGTCTCTTCAGGGCCACAGAAACCAACAAACAGCAGCAGGGAGAGGAGTTACCGTGGCCGTATCCTCATCACGCCCACACTCCCATGAGTGGCCTTCTTTCTGCCTAATGAAATGAGTATTAATTAGAGAAGGTAATGGGCTTCTACGGACGGCATTGTCAAGCGCTGCTTATTGCTGTTTGTTGATTCAGCCAGGCATTTTGTAATCCCTTACGTGGTTTTGCAGTGAGTACAGAAAACAGGTAAAAAAGACACTCAGCTTTACCAAGTTCAAGGCACCTGTGCAGACCCTTTAGAAATGACGGCTGATGCTGGATAGCACTGAGCAATAGCAAACATACAGTCAGTACTCAAATAGTCCCATTCGTCTCCAGAAGAATCTATCGGCATAGAATGGGAAACAACAAAACAAAAGGTTTTCTATTTTTGTTCAAAAAGAGGGGGGAAATTTAAAGGGAATTTGGCACTTCTCTTAAACAAAAAGCTATTTTCTCTTAAAATTTTCTTATTTACACACTGTTTATATAATGGGGGAGATACTGCTCAGAGAGAGTGTGGTGACTTGCCCAAAAACAGAATAGGGAGGAAAACCCAATGGTTTTTGCTTGACCCATGCAGAATACGGTACACCTCAGAGCCTGACTTTTCTTTGCTCTTTGCCATGTCCCAGCTTCTGCACGCACAAAAAATACAGTGTGTAATGGTACTAGCCCTTAAGTAATGGTCAGCATCCACGCTGCCTTGCGGTGGCAATGCCTCAACACGTACGGCATCAGCAAGCCAGCCTTTGCTGTTCCCATGCTTTCTGCACAATTCTGCTTTGGGCTGGGTCATAAACAAATACAGAAAAGGGTCTTCCAGAGTTTTCCCTGTAGAACCACTTGGCAAAGGACAAGGTTACTCTCCTGGAGTTGAAATAACTCTTATCTCCCTGGCCAACCCACCTGGATGTTAGCAGTCACTCTCCCGTCATGTAACTCAGCCTGGAGAGTATGAACAAACATTAGCAGGTTTAAACTGACACTTTTCTGTATTTGGGCTAAGCAGAGCTGAGGGCAGACATCCAATGTTGTCTTTGTGTGTAGAAACCCACCACAAAAAATAATTAAAGCACTGAGTCCTGATTTTTCCCCTTAGTTCCTTTCCAGAAAGGTTAGAACTTCACCCATGCACTGAAAATTTGAGGCCCCTTTAAAAACTCCCCCTGGATTATATTTGCCTGCCCAGCAGGACAGATGACACATTAGATTTCATTTCATTTTCTCAAGACGTGACATTTTTGTTGGCTCATGTAAGGGGAAGGTATCTCATGCCTTTCTAAAGATCTTTGCATGCATGAGCACACCACAGAGCAGACAAAGCCTTTGCCCTTCCCAAGAGAGATATTTTGAAGAGGGATGTGCTATGAGGGGGAGACAAGGCTCCCTAAGCAGCGCCCATCATGAAAAGAGAGCAATCGTTGTGGTAAGGGCAGAGGTTTTGGCTCGTTTGCTACAAGATCCTATAGGATCTATGTCGAAAACAAGAGCAGGGTGTAAGTAGCTGTGTCCTGTCCCACTGGAACAGCCTCTGCAGTCCAGGATGCCAGTAGCTCAGGATTTCAAGTGGGAATGTCCAGAAGACTGGTTAGCAGGTTGGGCTCTTTTTGTTTTCCTCATTTGTCATACCTTCACCTCACAGGCGGGTGGTGCCAGGGAATACACGTAGCTTAATGCAAGCTGCTATGGCTTAGAGGCCGGGCAGCATGAGGCACAGACACATCTGGTGGCAGCGGCACCAGCGTGCTGATATGCCACTTCAGACAGTGCCTGAGTCAGCTGGGACACGGGCTGTTCCTAAAGGACAGGTCCGGGAAATCCCTGCCTGCCCTAAGGAACCAGGAAGGATGACTTCCATTCACTAAGGATACAACAACAGCTCCCGCGTGCCTTCAAACAGGCTGAGCAAGACTCCTGCTGAACTATTGCTCCACTCTCTTAATCGGGCATAGAGGGCAGAGGAACTGTCCCTCTACTTTCACGGTGAAGGAAGATTTGCTCTTTTGAGGTATTTCCTAATGGTCATGCCAACAGCCTCCTCCCCTCATTGCTTCCTCACTCCTCTCCAAAGTAGCTGAAGGGTATGAAGAAAGCTGGAGGTCTAGTGGAGTCATTTCAGATTGATGCTGAAACTCCTAGAGAGCTTGGCTACGTGGCGGAAATTCGGGGAAATCAATTGGAGTTCATGAATGATAACAACTTAAATAGGTCAGAAAATGGCAATGAACTCTCATGCAGATGCTCCAGTTCAGAATCAGATAGCCTTAACCGAGTCACTTAATCTGAAATCACTTTCAATTAAATTACAGTAAATCCAAATAAGGCCCCTTTGATTCTAATTGAGTCTGTACGGACCACTGTAATTCTAATTGAATCTAAAGGTGCTTAAGTAGCTCACTTCAAATTCACACTTCTGAGACACCGCCAAAAGAAAGCTTGAAAACACGATGGGAGTATAATATAAAATGTTCTCAAACAAAGGAAAAGTAGTGCAAAATAAGTATATATATTTAAAATCTCATGCTTTTTCTGAGTTAGCATATTGAACTACAGAGATGTCATCTAACAATGTCTCGCTCTCTACAGATTACATCTCTGCCTAGTGTGTGATGCACACGTTACGTGCCAGGGTATCAGTGGAAATCCCAACTCCAGGCCCTCCTGAGTCCTCTGGCTGACTCACTGGGCCACCGCAGGAGCGTTGTCACTGAGCTGCGGTCTCTCCTGCTGACCTACAGCAGCAGCGCCTACAGCGCAGATCAGAGCAGGAGCAGAGCTGGGCAAATGGGCTGACAGATGAGAGACGCCATGAGTGGAGCTACACACTTCCTAGTGAAAGTGAAGGGCTTGCAGGCATCAGAGCAAAATGACTGCATTAGACCTACTAACAGTTGTTTCTTCTGGATTTAAAGAGCTTGTTATGGACAAGGTGTGCTGGGAAAGACTGTCTATAGTTAGCGTGAGTCAGATCAATGATGGACCAGTGGCATCCAGGAAAGAGGATGGGAGGTTAGATCTTCTCAAGGAGGTGGGTGAGAAGCAGTTTGAGCTCTCAGAGCTCAACGTGCTTGTTGCCACCATCACTTTCACTCATTTATTAGCAATGCCAGCAAATGTGAGAGCTCTGCCACACTGCCTGTGGTACACGTCCCACCCAAGCCGCTTTTAATCTTAAGAAACAAGAGGCAAGAGGGAAGGCAAACTGTGCTCAGAAAGGGTCTGCCTCTTGCTCAAAGTCACACAAGAGATCCACGAGCAGAACTCAGCTCAGAACCAAGACTGATGCCCTTTCCGCTAGACCAGACTGCCTCTTTCTCGGATTCATGGGATAAACAGCCTCATTTCTTCACTCTCAGTACAGTTCTCTGCTCTGTTATAACCATGCTAGGACTTCACTGGACCAAAGTTAATGCCTGTACTGGTTTTCCTCAAGCCAGGTTATAAAGCTTACGTGTTACCACACCTGCCTCACCTGGTAGTTAAACACTAGACACAGCCTGCACAGAAAAATCTGTCTTAGAAACGTATATTTTTAATGCAAACACATTCCTAAGAGCATAAAGGCACCTGGTGAAGACATTTCCTCATTGCTGGGTGCATGTGCCCAACTGCCATTAGCACTAAAGAGAAATAACAAGAGCCTGGGAAGACCCATCCTCTTGGGTGGAGGCTTATCATAGTGCCAGGTCATCAGAGGAGATTCTAGGACAATTCTCAGGGATTAAGACCTCCCATTTAAAATCACTGACACCTGACATTTCCAGTTCAGCTGTGAACTTGTAAAATCACTACAGAAAGTGAAACCAGGTGACATTAGTACCAAAAGAACCAGAAATATGTGCGAGTGCCCTCTCAGCCTTGGCAATGCCCATGCTCTCAGTTAAATGAACTCTTGAGCAATTTTTTGCCTCTGACCATTCCCAATTTGGTTTCTTACAACATCAAAACTGACTACTGACTTTCTTTCAACTTATCTGATAGAGTTAAAAGAAAACACCCTGGCAGTGCCACTGCATCACAAGAGAGGCTTTGATCATTTGGAACTGCCAACGCACCTTGAAGCGTGTTAAACATATATGACTTGGCTGACTGCATCTGCCTGATTCCATTAAGTGTACCTGCAAGGGAACCACCCGCTGAGAAGGGGCAGGATGAGGGAGAAACTACCTGGGTTTTGGGTTACTGCATACTCCTGGAGACTTTTCATAGAAGGAACTTTCAGCATTCTGTGTTGAGCTTGTCACCCAGCTTGGATAAGCAAAGGCCAGGTGAAAGTGCATTTCTGAATAAGCTTTCAGCAAGAACTGACCTTTCCACTGTGGTTATGAATGGAGAAACCTTCCAGCAGTAAAAAACCTTCAACAGCTCTCATGGGCTTTGGGTGCTCATGTGTCATGGGCTTTGGGTGCTCAAACTCAACGGATGAGGTTCAACTCCTTGGATAGCAGGTGCTACCAGTCCGTGCTGGTGACCCAGAATGCCATGTTGGACGCTGCTACGTTGGGGATTCATCCCTCCCACCCTCTACATAAGTCTCCCTGCGTACAAAGGCCCTCCCAGTTGAAAACAGCTCTAACACTGCTCGGCTCAAGAATCAGAGCATTAAATTTCAGACTCTGCTTTTAAAGACTCAGATTAGGGGATCAGATAGAGACAAATGCTGGAGTAGGAGACACAATGCTGATGAAATATTATGACACTTCGACACGAGCTTTGTGGGGAGATCTCAGAAACCTCCTTTTTGGTAAAAAAAAAATAATAAATGTAACCCATTTTCACCAGTCTCTTATTTCCTACTAATGGTTGAGGACTCTTCCCAGTTATCCTCTGCAGCATGAAACACCAAGGTCACCTCATCCCCTGCCCTCTGGGAATGTGATTCTGGCTTTGTAGGTTATCTGGGGTGGGGTGGGGTGGGGGAGGAAGCAGGGGAGAAGAACAGAACGATGGGGTGCCGTGCAGATGATTCTCATTAATTTTGGAAGGAGTTATAAAAAGTAAGCTTTAAAGTCTATCCTAAATATAAGGATTCAGCTGATTGAGAACTCATCTGCTTCTATCTCTTGGGTAATCGTGAATACGCTTCTGCTGTGTCACTTCAAAGGCACAGCACAGCTGGGAGGGTTTTCATCAAAGCTTCTGCATGTCTGGGGGAGGTTTTCCCCCCCATGAATATACATCACTGGAGGCTCCTTTTCCCAACTTTTCCCATGCCTCTCTCTGATTGATCCTCATTTCATTCAGATGAGCTCTTCCTCTCTGGATGGCTAAAGGGCAAGAGACAGCTCTCTCCAAAGCTTTCCCACTCGCCTGGATGCCTCTCCGAAGATTTTCCTCTCATCAGAGTGGGGGAGGGAGGGAGCTGTTCAGACAAGAGATTGAGCCTTTAAATTAAATCCTTGTCATCTGAGGGCTGGGCCTGATAGTAGCGGGGGTGGGAAGCATATTCTCCCAGTATCGGGACTCTGGCCAGATCCTCATATGGTGTAAATGTGTGCCAGTGGACTGATCTCAGCAGTCATGTCATCAAAACTATAAGACTTAAAACACTCCCCCCTGCTGCAAGGCAGCAGGTTGCTGGGTGAAACCAGCATCATCCTCTGTGTGTCTGCCCTGCGGAGTACGTGAGCTCCACAGACGAGGAACACTTACTGAAATTGCTCAATTCCCCTCTTTTTCAGTGGGGAGGGAGGGCCGGGCAGCTCGGTGGAATTTCAAACACTCAGCCACCCTCAGCCGGGTTGGGATTTCACAAGAGCCCAGACCCTGTGCGCACCCAGCACGTGCAAAGTGCTGGTGGAAATCTGGGCCCCTCTCCTCGTCTCAGATGGGAGCTCAGCCCTCCTGGAAATTCTGGGCCCGGTGCCACTTCGTTACAGCACGTCTCCTGGCTGGTGGCCAGATCAGAGGAGTCTGAACCTCATCTTAGCTTTTCTACCCTCCACCCTCTAATTGCATATTCCCTAGGGCCAAAATGACCCCAGCAATTGTCAGGTCAGGACACTGCTGAAGTGACTGGATGTGCACTCTCTTACACCACTGGCACAGATGGCCCATATGAATGATAGTGTGTTGCTGTTGATTTTTTCAAAAAAATGCTATAAATCTCCTATGCGGTGACCGACAGAAAAGTGACGGGCTTGCAGATTATCCATGTCTGCTTGTCCAGTGAGATCTTCCTCCATTCCAGTGAGAACCCTCAGCGGATGGGGACCCCCTCTGAGGGCAGGAGAGCTGCATAGCCACCACCCATCACCCACCAGCAAGTTTCATGAGCTCGTGTCCTTATAGCCTCCTGTGTATCCTCTCTTAGCTCAGAACCCCATAAACCCACATCTTGGACCTTTGCCAGGGAGATCAAACCAGGTCCACAAGGACATGTCACCCTCATGGGGAGTCTTCCGACACTTTCCAACATAATGTCTGTTGGCACCTATAAATCCTGTCCTCCACGCTCAGTTCCAGGCTGTAACCCTCCACTTGGGAGCAAGAGCCCCTCTGCACAGGCATTCAAAGCTGGGTTGGTTGTGCTGGTGCTGCATGTGACTGGGGCATTTCTTCCCCCCAGACAGTGATGGGATTTTCCCGCACCAGTCCCCTGAATGGTTAATTGGATCTTGAATGCTTTATCACTTCTTTCACTGGGGTGTGTGGCTGGATTTACTTTGACACAAGCCCCTTTCTGAATTGCAACTTGGCAACAATAAAAGGGAGAAGTCTTTAATTAGTTATCTGGCTAATTAACTTTTACAGCACTGTATAGCTTTGGCATCCAAATACTGCAATGCAAAACATTGCAAACATTCAAACAGACTACCCACCCCACCAGGAAGCTGCTGCCACTAGTGGTTGCAGGAGAATAGCATCTCGCAGCCTTGGCCAAGGTGCATGGAAATCCTCGTCTCACTGTGCCGTGCTCCTTGGACTCCCTGCACATCCACTTCTGCAGATAATTCACCTTCTGATGATGATGTTCAAATTAAAGATACAGAACATACATGGCTTCCCCGTGCCATGCTCCTCCTTCCCATCATGTGCACTCACTCTACCATTGGGTGAAATACCTGCAAGATAAAATTTATTTCCTGCTTGAAAGGGGTATGTAGAGATCCCTGCATCCGCCTGCCGTGCAGGGGAGAGTTTCACAGTCAGGGCCAGCGTACCAGCATCCCACAGTCCTGAGCCCAGAGAGAAACCCCTCACATCAGGCAGGGTTACGTCATGTCACACAGTGAGGAAATTCTCTCACAGAGGGATAAGCTCTGAAGCTTGTGGGATGACCCCCAAGAGCACAGTTTGCTCCGAGAGTACAACAGACAGGTTGCTAGAATTAAGTCTCTCTCTCTGTTGGAACATGCAGGGTCCCCACCGCTTTTCCCACGCTGATCGGTGAGAGCTAGGGGTTTCGGGAGGCATGGTGCCCCCAGGACGTTCCCGTGTTGTTATGTCTGCACCTTGTGGGCTAGCACATGTTTTACTCTGTGTGCACCGGAGTTTCGCCGTTACTGCATGTCCAGGCAAGCTCCCTAACTGCTTTCAGCATGAATAAAAAGGCACTGTAAAGGGGAAGGGACAGGTTTCAGGAAAAGCAAGAGAAGCAGCGTAAAACGGGCCATCAGCTTGAGTTCACTGGCTAATCAGTACCATCCCACATGTCTGCCCCACTGCTCGGGGAGGCAGGGAGGGAAGGAGAGGTCCATCTGATCTCAGGCCGGGATCCAAACTAAGTCAACTCTGTTGTAGTTTGGACTGTAACTGAGATCTGTTTAACTGCTGTATTTAATTTATCTGTGGTAGAAAAGGATTCTGCTCACTGGCAGGCCCAACTCAACCAAGTAAAAACAGGGGCAATACTTTGCTCCCTTTCTGTACCGGTCCATGTGGGATCTGGGGAATCAGCTGAACTGCCAGCTGACAGAAGTGCTGCCTTTGTTCAAGAGGCTGCTTTTAACGTTATGGAGCCAGCTGCCCAAGGAGGGTTGCTACAGGAGGTTTTCAGTAAAGCAGCACCGTGTTTGCACCCCACAGAGTTGCACACAAAAAGCAGGTCAACAGGGAAGGTAGAAATGAAGTCAGCTCGGAGCTGCAGCATGAGTAACCACTGCTACAAACAGGGGTAAGGCCCTCCTGGCATCCTGTAAACATAGACATAAGAGATTCTTCTCCTCATTCACTTGTTGTGAGGGATTTCACTCTGTGAGCACAGGGTTTGTGCGTTGTTCAGTAGGGGCTTCTCTTTGCTGAGGGAAAAAAAAAATCTCTGCAGATTTGCACTTGCTAAATGATAAAGCAGCAAGAGGCGGCGCAGGAAGGATAGAATGAATCACTGATACAGGGGAGGAGATGAGGGGAAGGTTGTCCCCTCTGGGTACAGGCATGCACCTTACCAGCTCTCCCCAAACCACAAGACGACCTAAATCTGGAAGGGATGGAGATGGGAAGGGAAGGGATGGAGATGGGAAGGGAAAAAGCTCCCCGTTTTCCCCCCACTGGCAGTAGCCCATCCAGCGTGGGCTCTGCCAGGGCCGCTGTGCAGCCCTCCTCCATCAGTGTTGCAGTGGCACCCAGTCTGCCTGACTGCAATATTAACGGTAATGGGGCTTACAAGGGAGGAGAGTCCTTTGACCTGTGACTAAATGTGCTTGTGCAGGTCTGAAATGGTTGCAAAATGCTACGCTCTCCTTAGGCAGCTCCTAAGGCCTTGTCTAACCACCCTTAATACCTGTCAGAGTACGATGGTCTAATGAAACCACGACACAGGTACAATCGTTAACACAAAGGTTGGCCTAAAGGGTCCAGGTATCTTTACAGGATTACTGCATTCTCCTTTAAATCATGACTCCTTGTATCAGGAACTGTCAGCTACAGTTGCTGTTTACAGGCAAAGCCCTGAGTTCCTTTAAAAACCCTGCCCCAGAAGAAAAAATAAAGGACATGAAATGATTCATGGCACTTGTATGGGGAACATTTCATTTTTTTTGTTTTTGCTTTTGCTTTTGATTTTAAGGCTTTTCAGACTCAGTTTAAAAAACAAATCAAGCCCATTCTCTTCTCTTCCTCCTGGTGACACGTTGCCCAGATGCCTGTCTGGGTCAAGGGGATACTGCTGCATTTTATTTCACCACCTGGAAACAAACAGCTCCGCAGACTTTTTAACCTCTTAATTCTCAATAGCATTTTGTTCTTTGCTCTTCCCATCGTTTCCCCTTATTTGCTTTCCTAAACCTTCCAAAATCATTTCCATCAAATCCAAACACTCAGCAGCCTGTATATCAGCCTAGTTTCTAAGCACAAAGAGGAAAATACTTCCTCTCCTGAGCTGCAGAAGATCAAGTGCCCCCAGTTCCAGGTCGGAGCTAAGCCTTCAACGAAAAGATTTTCCAAGGATAGGCAAGAAGGTTCAAGTTCACACAACTAGTTCACTGAAGCCAGCATCAGGCTTGCTGGTAGAGCTCCCTGGTGTTTACGGTCTCAGGCTGTCACTTTGATATATCTCCTCCTCTTGGAGTATGTGCCTTGCACCCGGCTGCCAAAGCCACAGCTGCAGCCACTCTCACAGGGGCGGTGGCTGTTTCCACACTCCACGTTCCTGGATGGTACGAACACCTTTGCCACACAACTCGTTCTACAGACCTACATAAGCCAGGGAGAAAGAAGGGAGAGTTGGGCAGAAGAACTGCCAAAGAGGAGAACGTTCTCTGAGGGAGAGCGATCCCTGTACCTCAGGTCCAAACTTGTCTTCTCGGTGAGTGAAACTTGGGACAGGGGAGGAAGTTTCCAAAATTGTTGACTTTTGAGTTGTTCAAAAATTTGCTGCCCCTCCCCTAAGCATAGGTTTCCTTGAAGAGCAGTATGTTCTCCACAAAAATTACAAGTGTTTTCCAGGGAAAACTTTGGAACCGAGTGAAGTCTCACTTTCTATTTCAGAGTATGTTTTTTGTTTAGTTTGGGGCTAATGAGTATTTTCTCTTCAGACACTGCCGTGCTCATTCACTTTTCCAAACAGGTGGTGAAAAACGTTGAAGGAAAAATTCCTCTCCTGCCCTCAGGTTTTACTTTGCCCAGCTCTGAAGACAGGCCCATACTGCACACTTTTGCCACCACAGTTACATCAGCTCCACCACCTCCAGAAATGACGATATTAAGCCAAGAAAAGCAATCTCACACTGGTGAAGACTGCACCACTGCTAGGTAGTTTCCTAAGTCAAAGACATTTCTTTGCAACTAACCAAGCCTTGGGCTCCTGCCTCTGAACTGCTACGGGGAAGTCGTTAATTTTTTCTGTGCCTCAGTCCCCTTCTGCACAATACCTGCGTACACATCCGTGTTGAGAGGGATACAGGGCTTCGTTCTGGAGAAACAAGGAGGAATGTTAGGCAGGGTGTGGGCTGCCTCGTAAGCCGTGAGCGCATGCGCAGGACCAAGCGCAGGGGCGGCAAGCTCAGCTGCAGGAGCAGTGCAGATAGCAGGTGCTGCCAGAACTGTCTGCAGCATCACGCCCTTAGCGAAGCAGAGAAGTTAATTAAATAGCAGGAAAGGAAAAGACGATTTAAAGAGATGAGTCTGAATCACTAAAAGTCTTAGTCACTCATTTATGAAGATCTTAGGCAAAAACTCCTTTTAAAATAATTTTTATCTGGATCACGTTCCTTTATGAAATTTCTCAAATCATTCAGCGAGAACTACTGGGAAGTGTCACTCTCATTCCCTCAGACTTTCAGTGTCCAGAATGTTTGTGACAACTGCCACCTTCTCTCCGTGCCTACAACATTCTCTTAGGCCAAGCAATCTCACCTAGCACAGGACCGTGAAACCTGCTAGAGAAGAATGATTTTTGTCTTGCAGAAACTGAAAATTTTCTTCCCCCAAAATGTTGAGTTGAAATTTTCTGGTGTTTCAATAGAAACCTTCTCCAAATACATTTTCTGGCTTAATTCAGGGAAAAAAAGCTCTTCATATGGAGGCTATTTCAGAAGGCTATTTGACATTTTAAGAAATACTGAAAACATTCAGCCAACCCTTCATGGAATATGGTGGTGACAGAAATGTAAGAGCACACTGGAAATGTTAAGCATGCTGCTCTTATGGATCAGTGGTTTGGTTTCCCATGGTGCCATTCGTACCAGAAATGTCTTGTTAAATTTTTTAATACGTGGGGTTTTTTCACAACGGGCCGTCCCAAGCTCACAGAATGCAGCACTTACAGTTCTACCAGAACAACTACGTGGGTGCGGTAAGAGCAAAAGGAAGGAGCTGGAATGACAGTACTTCATGCTGCCTGTTGCCTCCAAAGGTTTCATAAAATCAAACCACAGCTCAAACTGTGCCTTCCTCACAAGATTAACACTGTATTTCCTGCAGTGCCCCTCCTCAAGAAAGGAAGGTATCAGTCAGCCTGACTCAAGAAAGGTTACAGGGTTTGCCCTTGTGGTCTGAATCATCTGTTGCACGCAGAGGCAAGAGGTGGCACATCAAGAGAGTCCCCCAGGTATCATCGGTATTACAGCAGATGCAGAGAGTCACGTACAGATGAGGCATTATACTAAGGAACAACAATCCCATCCCAAAGCATTTATGCTCCATATGAGTAAAACAGTGGGAGAATGTACGCACAGTGGCATGATTTGCCCAATGATGGAGAGTGTTATCAATCCCAGTCCTCTGCAGAAGCAGGCAGCCCTGCCTGCAATCATCAAGTCATGACAGGCCAAAAGACCCCACAGCAGGCTCCCAGCACACCAACAGGTGCAATGGTTACACGGGTAACGAGTTTTGCTCCTGCTGGCACCTGATCCGTTGTGTGCCTGGGCACCCAAAGCCAGGGACAGATGCTACTCGGACATAAGAGTAAAAATTCACTGTGTACAGTGCAAACTCAGTGCCTGCAAGTAGAAGATGCTGTTGAAAATACTCATGTAGGCCACTGTAGAGGAGGGTGCTGGGCAATGGAGAGGGCGGAAGGAGTTTTAGTGAAGTTTGCCAAGTTCTTAAATAGGTCTAGATGAGAGCCTGTCGCTTGGAGGAACAAATATATTTTGTTTGATAGGCAGCGACACCTCGTGGCACAGGCCTTCCTCCCGTCTCCGGTTTAATGCCAACAGTACACTGTTTTTTCCTGGGACAGGTTCTCTAGTCATGCTCAAATCAGGGGCAGTTTTGCCACAGAGTCCGGTGGAGCCCAGATTTCAGGGCAGATGTTTCACAGGAAAGAATGATGATGATAAGATTCACCTCTTGAAAACGCTTACTAGAAGTCACGTGTCATCTTTAAGAGAAGCTGCCTGAGGGCTCTTAGCAAGACCTTAATGAGACTGGCCCTAGAATTGCTTCCTATTTTGTTCAGGCTGTTACAGGAAGTGTAAGAGCCGTGTGTTGGTACCGGCTCTGCAGTTTAGGTGCTAAAGGTGAATAGACCTAGGACCTTCCAGACCGTTAGCTTTGTTTTTTCCTTATAAAGGATTATAGTTCTTTTTTCATGAGAAAGAGAAACTTGATAGAAATTAAACAGAGGTAGCAAAACAAACAAGGAACAAGAAAAATACTGGTAACAGAAGCCCATAGTAAGAAGAAATGAGATTTTTGGAGAAAGTTGTGACTGAAGAAATTTGAAACTGTCTCCTCCTGTGGCTTGAATCGTACTGTGTTCAGGGAAATGAGACATTTAATACCTTCGTGGTAAACGCACAAGCTTTTACCAGTACAAACCAGAGCTCCATCACATCCCACTTAGTACCCAGAACCTGACATTCACAGGTATAGCAACAGGCTGTCTGCTGGACTTAGTGAGTTTTCCTTCTGGGGAAGACCCAGAAAAGCCCTCTTTCTCTACGCTGGTGTTATCTTCTGTGTGGTTACTTCACTGACCCATTTCCTTTCCTCGTGGCACAGGCCTGGTTGTGATTGTGATGGGGAGAGCGGGAGAGCAGACATGCCAACAAAACAGCACAACTCATCAGGCTATTTTTTCCCTTCTGTCTCTGTGCACAGCATGCAATGGCACAGCTATTCCAAGCACATACATCTGGGCACACTGTACTTATTGGCATAGCTCACGTCTGAAACAGGATGTTTCCCTGATATGTTTCTGATACACAGAGAACAAAACTGCTGTCTCTGTGACTTTGATTTAGGATGTGTGAGGCTGTAACATACAGCAGCAACTTCGGAACTGAGCTTTGCCCCTGGAGAGCTCTGGAGTTTGAAGGTACCATGCGCTGAAAGCACAAACACCTTGAGAGTTTCATAGCTGCAAATGCCAAGGCCAACAGCCAATGTGCCCATCAATCAGGCAGTGCAGAGGCCAAGAACAATCTGTGTGCTGGTCCTGGCAACTCATTCTGATATTGACTCATATTTTTGGGTTGATGACAAATAATTGATAAGTGGTAACTAAGGTATAAGGAAATTGCAGCACTGGCATTCAACAAAGCCACAGGATTTATCAAAAGGATACAGGTCTTCTTTCACTCGGCCACACTGTGCATGGAGCAGATCCCTGTCCCATTTCTGCACTTTATTTCCCCCATCTGTAAAGTGGAGTAATTCCCTAACTTCTGAAAAACATTCTTAACCTGGTAACATAAAGAAAAACATTGATCTCTTGTAAACACAAGACTATCATAATATCACAGATTGATTACTATTTTTATTATTGCTAGGTTATTATCAGATATATCATGCAGTAAAACCTTATTTGATTTCTATTAATATTTCACAGCCACATAGGGAAATTCCAAAGGTCAATTTTCTCATGAGGTGCCTCACAAGGTAAGGCTCAGACTGTTTTCCTGTGTTCCTTTTGCACGTAGCCTGTGCAGAGATCAATTAAGTTACACTGGAGGGCGTAGTACTGCAATCTTTACAGTATTTTTCTTTCATCAAAATCACTCTCACCTCTGCTTCTTTCCCAGTTCAATGTGCAGTGCTATATTTGTGCCGAACCAGGAAGTGAGACTGTGCGCATGTGTGCATTCATTAATTGTATGCTCCTCTGTAATTCAGACAACTTAATACAAGAAAACAACACGATGAAAAGGTAGCAAGAACAGAAATATATTTCAAGTGGAAAAGTTTTGCTTCGGCATGTCTACCTGGAGAGTCAGAGTTCTGATGGCACTGTGCTTCCTGCGGCAGACTAGAGGTACAGTACAGCTGTCTTTGTTACTTTTCCTTTTGTTATGCTATGTGGCTTTGCTTGTAGGAGGAAAGAAATATATAGATAAATTTTAAGCAGTTTAAATGGGAATTATTCACATAAATGAAATATTCCACTGTACAGAAATGGCAATTTAAAATCTGTCCATAGAATGTGTCTTGTTGAAGGCTAGTGATGTACATATTTACCTGCCAGAAACAGTAAGTACCAAGAAAGTACAAGTGGCAAACCTGTGTGCTGCATCTCGCTGCATTCATGGTAGGATCTGCCTTAGAAGATCTGGGATCGAATGAGAGGTCGGAGCCAGCGGTGTCTGCCTCATCCAGGCGCCACAAGGTGGGAGCACAAGGGAGGCAGATTGGAGTTTGTGGGATTGTAAACCAGGTCACACTGAAATCCAGGGAGAACCCTGGGGAAGCCGCTCAAAACTACAGAATAGGATGGTTCACATAAATGAAGGTCCCAATTCTAAAAGCTATTGAGATGATGTTTTATAAGAGATGAGGAAAACACAACTACATCACAGCCATACCTGCTTCCATAGCCAATTTCCAGTCTTAAACAAACTGAGCTGCTCTGTCCCAAAGTTTGAAGTCACCCTGGTCAAAACCAGGTGATATTTTCTATGCCTAAAGATATTTTAAATCATTCACGTAATTTCCCCTTTCAATCAGGTCATAATCAACTTCCCTCTCCTCAAAATGTTACCCTACTGTCAAAGGATTTTGACATGATTTTGACATGGACTCCAGGAGAAGGCTCTCCACCAGATGTGACATACACTGTGAGGTATAAAAGGTAAGTGCTTAAAAAGGATTGAGAGTATGGCACAGTATACATCCATGCATGAATATTAATCAGTGTTCATTATGACCAGTGACCTGGCTGCATCCTTTCACCAAAATCAATCCTTACCCATCTGAAAAGTGCTCCAAGCTCTGAGCAAGATTTGGTACCCATCCTCCAAAACACTTCCTTCTCTTGCTCTATAAATTATAACAAAACAGCATGTTTAATATTATGGTATGCTTGTTTCTTCTTTTAGCCAGGAACGCATGGACAAATGGATAAAGGTTCCTCATTGCAAAAATATTCACAGAACCTCCTGCAATCTAACTTGTGTGCTTCCAAACTTCTTTGTTAAAGTCCAGGCTCGAGTAAAAGCTGTTTCTGGAGCATTCCAGTCGCCATGGGTAGAATCACAATTCAAGGAATACCATTTGGATGGTGAGTGCCTATTAGGTTACAGCCTGGATGAAAGGACGTCTCAACAACAATGTTGGCATGAGCAAATGAGTAGACTAGGCACCACAGAAAGAGAAACAGTAACAAGCAGCTTTACGAATGACAGAGTTTTGAGTGAGCGCAAACAACGAGCCATGATCATCTGAAAATATATTTTGTAGCAAGTGTCAGAATTTGCTCATCAATGTTCTCAGTGAACAACCCAACTTCAAGCTTCCCACATACCAGTGGAGATATGTTAGATAAAAAAGAGTTATTCCTTTCCCTTCCTCCTTTCTTCATGTCTATCACAAGATAACAGTTAGAAGTGTAGATCGGTCACAGAAAAGCATTACTTCTATGAAGCTAAGACGCAAGCAAGCTCTATTCTTATGTCTGGTCACTCAATTACAGTGCAACTGGCTCCCCCAGTGCTAAACGTGAACGTCAGGGAGAACTTAATTCACGTGAATGCCTCCTTCCCTTTGGCCACCTGTGTGGAGAGTTTATCTTGGATGTATGACTTGAACCTTTGGGAAGCTGGATCTGAAGACAAGGTCAGTAAAAGTGGCACTTCTTAGATGAAACAGAGGAACAATGTCCAACTTGACTTGAAATAGTTTCAAATTTCTGGGCAGGGAGGGACTGGATCCAGGGCCTGGAGAAAATTAAATGCCCAAACCAAGGTTAAATGAAAGCCAGAGAAAAAAAAGTAGATGAATGTGTGTGTGCATCCTTATTTTATTGGTAGTTCCCTATTTTTATCAGGAAGATGCGATGGGGAGGCTACACTACAGTCAGCATAACAGGGCAATATCTGAGGTTTAAAACAACTAGTTCAGGTACTGCCAACAGCGTGCCATGGCAGAACAGAGCACAGCACCAGCTGGAAATCCCACCCTAGAATCCATAAGCCCTGGGAGAGGTGCTTGCTACAAACAGCAAGCAAGACATGAAGTGCCTCTCCATGCACCTTCCAACCACTGGAGCCACACAACACGATGAAGAGAATCATGGGCTAAAAAGGTAGAGAAACACCACTCAAATAATGAAAGACCATATTTCCAACCCTTTGTTCTTTTTGTTTTCAAACAGAAGCAATACGAACAGAACTTTAGGAAGAATACAGTGACTATCGACACCACTGCACTTAGAGGCAACTACTGTTTAAGTGCCAGATCTTCCTTCCAAAGCATTGACTTCAAGTACAGCAAATTCTCCCAACCACTGTGTGTGCTATTAAACCACAAAGGTATGGCCCTGCTGAGAAAAGAATGTCGTGAGACATCAAACAGGATTAGGGCAAGTCAAAGATTTCCACCAAAATCAGCTTTTCAACAACAACAAAAAAAGGGCTTCCTGTTAAATAGACTGGTTGGATTTTCTCCTGAAAGGTTCCTGCTTTCTGTAGAAACATTTTCATTAAAAAAATCCAGCCGTGAAATAATTTCTGAAAATACTGAAATATTGTACCTGAGTTATGCTCACAATGAAATTTTGGGAATATTCAAAAATGAAAATTACGCAAATAAAGCCTCATTTTTTACCTGCTCCAAGTAAGGCACTGTCTGGTATCAACATTCATTTGTGGCTGTAATTCTGACTTAGAGTCTGATCCTAGGCAAGTCTGTTATCCTTTCTCTGCATTTGTAAAAATAAGGATCTTGAGCCTAACATTTCCTGAGATTTCTGAAAGAAAAGCTGAGTATAAAAGCCAATTATTACTATAAAATATACCACCAGCAGGAGATTATTTTTGTCTTTTTCTTTTTCAGCAGTGGAATGGAAATTCACATTTTATGCCGCAATCCCTGTGTTCGTCCTCTTTCTGACAAGTGCCTTCTTCATCTTCTTGTTGAAACTAAATGCGAAGCTAAAGAAGATGCCTCATGCTTTGGTATGGCCCAAATCCTGGGGTCCCATCCTGGCTCAAAGTCTTGCTGATTTTCTGAGTGTAACTGGGGAGGAGTGGGGGAGTTCTGCGCTTCTCAGTTTTGCATTCATAAGTCCCATTATAAGTAAGCTTTCATTCTGGCATGACCTATATCCAAACTTTTCTTTAAAAAGCATCACTAACTCACTGATCTGTGTGTGTCTTGTTTCTTTTCCCTGGTAGGATTTATCTCATGTAAAAGCCACTGGACCAGCCTTTCACTGTGAGCCCAGTGAAAAGGAATTCTTCAGGGACTATCTCATCTGCACAGAGAAGCCAATGTCACAAAGGAAGACAAACAAAACTTTAACAAGAAACAACCTACCATGGATGGCTTCTTTCCTATCATCATCATCATCGGAGGAGGAGGAGGAGGAGGAAGAAGAAGACAGCAGTACTTTCATCCCATACACTGAAATGCCTCAGTTTCCAAAGAGACATCTCAACTGTCAACCATCCAGAACAGCTGAGGGGGAAACTAGCTTGGACTCTGGAACTGGAGGTCTCTCTGTGGATAGTGAATCTGTGCTTGACCTAAGTACCTTGGGTTTCTCGTTCCTTCCAATGACAAAAAATGAGGTGGACACCTCAGGATCCCAAGGAAATGAGAAGGCATCCCTTTCTCACAGCTCCTCTTTGGGAAGAATATCCCTCACTGATGTGAGATTCTCAGATTCTAGGGAACATGATACAGACAGGGATGAATGCCTGGAAATGACCCCGCTTCAAACACCGATGGAGAGGATTTGTGACAAACTCGCAGACAATGAACACTATCTGCATAAGAAGGCTCATCTTTTAACCAAATATTACCAGAAAGCAATAGCTGATCTACATGTCCGGACTGGTGAGATCTCACAGCTCAGTAAGGATCCCAATACTGGACTGCTCATTTCCTTTCAGACATTACAGGTGGCAGAAGATGAAGGTATTGCAAGTGACTCTGACAGCGATAATTTTACAGAAGGGACACCTCTTGCATCCGCAGTGCCAAGTGATGCATTTGAGACTTCAAATATGGAGGCAAAATATGATCAAAAGTTTAAATTCAAAGGCTACGAGCACACACATTACATGGGAAGGAGCTAGAGTACCCTACCAGTTCTGCGGTGTGCCTGGAAAATAGAGACCTGAACATATCCGGGCAAGGATACCTAAACAAGAACAAGGGCAAATAACTGGTAGTGGTGCTTTTGTATTTATTCACCTAGAGTTTTTTCTATTGATGTCTGGCCTGTCAAGGGACACAAAAGATGTATTTTTACTGCTAGGTAACTAATGTATGTTGACCATTCCTCTGTACAAGTACAGCTGTGACAGGGTGTTAAGGCTGTGGTATGAGCCAGCCAGGGGTCAGGCATGTAGCGATACCTCCTGGAGTGCCTTGTAGTGCCTTGTGCTCACTTGAGACTTCAGAGCAAAGTAACTTTTACATGTGAGTTACAAAAGGCAAGACCACCTCTAAGACTGCAAAAACACAACCTGAACCTGGGTGAAACCATCAGCTGGGTTCTGAAAACGCGGAGTGTTGTGCCTGCATGTTGAATTTGAGCTGGGATGAACCACTAACATTACATTTGCTTCTCTATAACTGCAAAATTGCACCCCCGCTTGACTGGAAGTACCTTACAGAGACATTTAACAACCTTTGCTTTTTGTGGGATGAAAAGAACTCTACCTCAGCCTACAGAGATCACCTTCCGTGTTTCAACACAGTGAACTAAAGTCAAAGGGATAAATGTGAAGCATGTTTATTTATTATTTTTTTATATACAAATATACTTATTGAAGCCGAAATTCCCCCTGCTGTGCAGAATGTCTGAGAGCTTCTTTATGCAGAGGCAATAATATTTTGCTATATAACTCCTTGTGTGCGTGTTTTTATGTTTCCCAGAACTACAAAGGTGACTGTAGCTTATCCTGGAAAACGTAACATTTTAAAACAGGACCCATCATGGGCTTCCCAATACTTTGGTTTGAGTGGAATCCTATGAGACTTCCTAGCCAGGGCACTCTGGGCCACTGAAAGACCAGGACTGTGACCATCTCTCTGAGCATAGTCATAGAATCATAGAGTCATAGAATCATAGGGTTGGAAGGGACCTCTGGAGATCATCTAGTCCAACCCCCCTGCCAGAGCAGGGTCACCTAGAGCAGGTTACACAGGAACACGTCCAGGTGGGTTTTGAATGTCTCCAGAGTTGGAGACTCCACCACCTCTCTGGGCAGCCTGTTCCAGTGCTCTGCCACCCTCAGGGTAAAGAAGTTCCTCCTCATGTTTAGGTGGAACTTCCTATGTTCCAGTTTGTGCCCATTGCCTCTTGTCCTGTCCCCAGGCACCACTGAAAAGAGCCTCGCCCCATTGTCCTGACACCCACCCTTTAAGTATTTATAAGCGTTGATAAGGTCACCCCTCAGACGTCTTTTTTCCATACTGAAGAGACCCAAAT
Organism: Chroicocephalus ridibundus; assembly: GCF_963924245.1. Lineage (NCBI taxonomy): Eukaryota > Metazoa > Chordata > Aves > Charadriiformes > Laridae > Chroicocephalus > Chroicocephalus ridibundus. The sequence goes on along the minus strand of NC_086302.1, from coordinate 4,091,707 downwards.
CCCTCAGCCTTTCCTCATAAGAGAGGTGTTCCAGTCCCCTAATCATCTTTGTAGCCCTCCGCTGCACCCTTTCCAGCAGTTCCCTGTCCCTCTTGAACCGGGGAGCCCAGAACTGGACACAGTACTCCAGGTGCGGCCTCACCAAGGCAGAGTAGAGGGGGAGGATGACCTCCCTTGACCTGCTGGCCACGCTCCTCTTGATGCACCCCAGGATGCCATTGGCCTTCTTGGCCACAAGGGCACATTGCTGGCTCATGGTCATCCTGTTGTCCACCAGGACTCCCAGGTCTCTTTCCACAGAGCTGCTCTCCAGCAGGTCAGCACCCAACCTGTACTGGTGCATGGGGTTGTTCCTCCCCAGGTGCAGCACCCTACACTTGCCCTTGTTGAACTTCATAAGGTTTCTCTCTGCCCAGATCTCCAACCTGTCCAAAGCATCAAATCAGAAGTTGACCAGCAAAAGGCACTGGAGAGATAAGAGCTCCCTTGACTGGGCAATACTGTCCTTTTTGGTGTATTTTCAATTTGCACTCTTCACATCTCACAGAAACATACTCTCCCATTTTATTCCAGTGAAAGGACATGCAGAAAAGCAAAGCGTTAAAAGAAAGAGGGAGACACACAACAGCTATTCTCTGCATTCAGAGAGCGTTGTCTCACATGTTGGAAGGGTATTGATGGAGGGTATTAAAACTGACATCTTCAGAGAATCAGGAGAACAATATTGGAAAGACGTCAGGGGTGATAGGAGGGGTTGGGAAGTGCTTTGAAAGAGGAAAGCAAGATGTACTAATTAAAGTACAAACAGGAGGTGGGAGAAAAGATTCATCAACTAGGATTTTCCTTTTTTTTCTTACCTGTCCTCCACAAAGTGTCCTTAAGTACATCGTGTATTGTAATCCCTCCAGTTCATTTAGAAAGATATAGCTCATCCAAATATAATCACCACCCATTTTCTTGTGCAATCAAGGAAAAACCCACAGGCTTTGAGTTACAGGAACCTGTGAAGTTGTGCAACATCTACAAAATTATTTTGACATGCCACTGCTCTGCAAACAGGACCTGGGATCAGTGCTTTGTCTTGTCCAGGTTTCCTCAGGAAAAGGGGAAAGACCGCAGACCAGGTGAGCTGTACTGGTGGAGGCAGCATCCGGCTCCTACATGTTTTCTTTCACCAGGGCTTGTGATCTGCTTTCATTTGCAAAAGGGTCAGGGACAGCCAGAGCACCATGCTCCCTCTTCCAGAGCAATTGGTCCATATCTTACACCTTACTTAACAGTTGTAGTTTGTAGCTATGTAATGAAAAAAGCAGCTCTCCCCTCTCATTGGAAGAGATACGACCCAGTCAACCAAAAAAGCCTGGACATTGCTCATCTACTGGATAAGTGGAAGAGCTGGAATCAAATCTCCTGCATCCCTGGACCAGCAGCTACTAGGCTTCATGCAGTCCTTACAGAGTGGGACTCTGCAGCCTGAGCCCTGCCTTGACCTTTTGGCCTTAATCTACTATCTGCACAAAGCTCTGGCATGCAAGATTCTTCTCCTCTTTCCCCAGCTGTGCCAAGTTATAAGCAGAGTTCTATGGAAAATCTGTGTTACAAACCTCTCAGGCTGTATTTGGCCTTAGGAACTACCTTCTGACATAGGCTCAGGCTCTACAGTTTGGAAGTTGGAAAGCCAAGTGTTTAATTTTAAACTTGGAACCAGACTTTTGGAGATGTTCAGGTACCTAAAGATTCAGAGAGGTGTTTCCCGGGCTATTCAAAAGGAAACGTCTCTCTAGAAATAAGGGTAGAAATGCACCTCTGCCCTACCATGGGTCATCACACAGCAGAAGCATGAGGCAGTGACGTGAGGGAAGGAAAAAAAAAAGGAAATACTTCATCAAGCTATTCAGGAAACACCCTAACAAAGAGTTGTACTTAATTAGATGTAGGCCATACTGGTGGACAGGTGTGTCTTGTTTAATAAACCTGTGAGGCATCTGCATTTGTCTAAGTGAGATGAGAAAGACAAAATGACAGCTATGCATCATGGCATGGTTTGAAGCATAAAGCCCTGTTAATACCGAAAAAGGGCAGGGAATAGAAACAGCTTCAGGAACAGAAAATCCATGAGGTGAAGAGTTAAGCAGAAGGGGAAGTAATTTCTATCACATGTTTGGCCACAAGGATTGAATAGTGAAAGTAGAATCATAGGACCATAGAATCACAGAATCATGGAATGGTTTGGGTTGGGAGAGACCTTAAAGATCAGCTTCAGAAGCACACACGGTTTGTAGTTTGATTAAATTGGCTGTAGGTGTGGCTGACTTGTAATAATAAGAAAAAAATCTGGCACTTAGGAGCTTTAAATAGGCTCTAGAAAATATAAAAGCACTGCTCATAAGGAATTTGTCTAATGCACAGTTGTCCTATGTGGTATAGGGCAGATATTTCTGTTAAAGTTTTACTAGGGCTGAAGCGATCATAATTTGAATAGTTCTCAGTGCTCAGACAGACAGTCCAGTTGGTTTTGCTTTGGTGCAACCTCAGCTTTATGCAATGGTCCAGTTAGTCTTAGGCAAAACTGGGCATTGAGGACAGGACTTCCCCATTTTGTGAACAGCTGTGACCCTGAGATAAAGTAAGCCAGAGAAATAAACCATGGAGGTTACCGCTGGGATAGGGATATGGATAGTCAAGGGAATGTATATATACACTATATATATATATATAGCTATATATATAATTATATAGCCACACTATAAAAATTCAAAAGCAGTGGCTAAGGGAGTTTCCTGAGCTTCAGATGCAGCATGTATGCGTGAAGTTTTCTCTGCTTAGGACATCTTGGGTAAAATAAGCAGTGTGCAGCTCTAGTTCTTCAGATGTTACACACATCTGGTGGTTCTAAATCCACAACTGCTGGACACAGGCAGTTAGTTTTCACTTTTAACCAAAGAAGGTAATGTCTCTCCCTCTTCTGAGAAAAGCCTGAAAATGTAACTTAACAACACGCTAAAAAACTAAGAACCCTATGGAAAAGGAACTATATCTCTTTCTTGTTTAGATTTCATATGAAATGGAAAAGGAACTATATCTCTTTCTTGTTTAGATTTCATACGAACTCCCACATGGCATTCATGATACTCAGAACAGAGCCTTCTATTATAAGCAGCAACAAAAATAAACTGTAGGTCTACGGTGGCCTCTGACAAAAGCCATGGGACGTACTCCTCCTACGGAAAGGCTACCTCATTTCTGCGTCAAATGAGAGAAACTCTGCAGCCACCTGGTAGTGCAGAGTTATGGCAGACTTGAGGAGCTTGTGCTCTGCCCTGTATGCAGCAGTGCTCCATGCTAGTCACTTGGCTCCCGTTCAAGGCCAGTATGAACAATAAATGCACTTAAAAACTAGTGATCTGGCTGACTTTCATTTTAAGAAAGTATTTGAAGGTATTTCTTAAGGGAATAGGTGTCTTGCTTGCAGGAGTTATAAAACCAACCAGAAGCACAGCACTTAAGTTTTAATTTCTAGAGTTTTAACAAGTCAAAGTTACCTGACCAGAAAAGCAAGCCCCAAAACTGAGAAACCTCAGTGAGGGCTTTCAGGCAGGAAGCTCTTTATCAGCAAAATGGTATTTGGCGCTCTTTCAAAAGCTGGGGATTTTCTAAGCCTCTGGCTTGTGCACCTTTGTACAGTTAGGTGTGCACACTCAGAAGGGCAGAGGCACTCCTGTTGTCACTCTTACGTTCTCTCTTACACATGCGCACACACCTTTAGCTGGTGATCTCAGATCTGAATGCAGGCGGGATAGTAGCTCTGCAGCCTGTTACTGAGCAACAAATCCAACCTGGCCTCACAAACAAGAATTTAGCTCTTGTTAAAGGTGATTCACCTGCACACAGGATCAACAACTGCCTATTCTCCCAGCCCAGCTTGCATAGTTATTCATGAAGCAATTTCTGATCGTCTTGGCTGCATTTTCAGTGATCGGTAAGTCCTGACTTCTCCTTTCCTATCACTGATAGGGGTTGTTTCTGTTTGATCCTGTAGTAAGGGAGGTAGTTCAATCATGTGTACTGAAAAAAGACCTAAAGAATAAGCTCTTGTCTGAGGTTGTTCAAAAGCTCTCTTGGGTTTTGCTCTCTCCGTTTACTGTTTTCAAAGTACTGTTGATGTGCTCAGTGCTTTGAGGATTAGTAGGGAGAAGGAAAGATTCCTTCACTTCAAAGTATTTGCCACTGATGTGTTATAACCCAAATCCTACAGGAGTAAAAGATATTCATTGACTTCAGAGGGCTTTGAATCAGTCCCCCTGTGTCTTAGGTGGAGACATAAATGACTACAAGAACAGCTCTGATTTTAAAAGAGGTACAAACAAATAACGTATTGCTAAAAGCCATTTAATACTACTCCTTGTGTGGCAAACTCACTCCTGGGTGAACCAAGGATAAATTTGCTGGTTTCAAATGCCAGCTTTTCAGCAAACAACCTTATCATTCATCTACACTTGTGTCCATGATCTTATACTATATATATAGGGATATATATATATCGATATACGATATATATAGGGAAGGCGCCTTCAGAAACTTCTAAAACAGAGGGACTTTCACACTGTGAAACATCCTGGTTCTTCCCTGTCCACACTTGACTGTGCTTGTGTGACGCTGCTTTGCATAACTGTGTTTTATTATGGATAAATGTGGGAAGACAGATTTCCTACTTCTGATATGATCAGAGTATTTGTGACTCAGTTTTCATGGTGCCCAGACAGGGAAACCCACCCACCTTATACTGGCTGCTGTATTTCTGCCTCACCAGGAAGATTGCACGGAGCCTTGCAAGAGCCGAGGCAAGTGTTGAACTGCTGATGAGGTCAGGGCAAAATTTGGACTGGACTGCAATCCATTTCTGCATTGCTTCCCTGCCAAAATGCCGTACACAGCAAGGCAGAGAACTGAATCTATAGAATTAGGATTTATGCCTAATTCTCCTTATATAGCAGGCTAGTTTTAATTGCCGGCACCCAGTTCTCCATGAAGGCAGCTGGAGAGAAAGCTTGGAGCGAGGATCCAGGAACTGGCGTGGTTTAGTCCCTGCTCTGCCACAACTGCTCACTGTGATCTTGTCCAAGTCACCCCGTCACCCCCATTCTGGTCCTCAGTTTTCCCATCTGTAAAACTTTTACTTGCTTATCACACCATTTTTTCGGGGACGGGGGTGGTGAGGCGGGGGGATCACTCATGTTGAGGGTCCATTTGCAAGCACCATAATGGGACCGTTCATTTTCAGCAAGTGCAGGCTGAAGCCCACACAAGTTCAAGGTGATTATTGATATTGCAAACCAAGAGTTTAGTAATGTATAGATTATCTGTCTTTGAGGATGTGTCTGTAATTCAAGTGTACAGAGCTTATCAATTCTGAAGGTTACTCTCCAAGTTAGAAGGTGTTGTGAATCAGCCTTGAGAACATTTTACACTGTGTATTCTCATGACACGAGAGCGCCAAGTCTCTAGGACGCTCTTCTGCACTGCCTGCTCATAGCCAGTTTGCTGTAGGTGGATCATGGTGGTGTTCTGCTTTACCGAGGCAGCTCAGACCAGGGGCATGTTTGTCATTTCTGCTTACCAAAGCCAGAACCCTTCCTCCCTGAGGAAGGGTTCAGAAAGCAGAGCTGAGTTGTTTGCCTTTACCCTGGCACACCCAGATCAGAGTCCAGCCATCAGTTCGTCGCATGTCCCTCTGTACAGGCAGTCTCTGTCCCATAAAACATGGAGTGTGAGAGGTTACTGACAATCACATCTTCAGTGATGTGAAACAGATCTCACCATATTACTTCCCTGAGTCTGGGCAGAAAGCAGAGACATTCATAGACATGAATCTAGCCTTGCAAACAGGTTGTTGTTCTTAGTTTTCCAGCCATTTTACTGCTTTAAAAGAAATCTGATAAGGAACTCAAAGATTCTGTTTCTGACTGAGATTTTTAAGTCTTTCTGTAAAAATTCCTGACTTACATTTCTTCGGGATGAGTCAACAATTGCTTATACAGTGCTGTGTGCAGAGTTTGAATTCCTGTTCTCTTCAAGCTTCTGCTTTGCAGGCCATCTCTCACAAACTGGAACTGGCATGCCTGATATTTCTGTTCACTAAGAGGCTGAGCAGCACTGGATCCATATTCATGTGAGGGCTGAGATGCCACAATATGCATTTTAATACTAGTTTCTTTGCTCCCCTAGGCATTGTGACTACAGAGAGGTCATCATGTCTGAAACATGCAGCATTTTCTTCTACAAACTTTGAGAACATCCTGACATGGGAAACCGAAGCAGATATTCCCCCTGGCACTGTATTTGATGTCCAATATAAACAGTATGTGAAGTTTCTTCTTTTTGGAGTTCTGTTGTTCTTAGGGCTACTGTTCTCAGACAAAGAAGGGCCAGGAAAGAAAAGTAGATTTTACTGTTTCTGCTGCTTGTTTTACTGTTACAGAAATGGCTCTGCTTAAACAACTCAATAAAGGACAGGATTATCTAAACTGGTAGATGGTGCTCAGTTAAGCAAATAGTTTTATATCTTGGGTTGCCAGCTTTACTCCATTACTGAGCTGCTCTTTGCCTTCAGCAAATTCCTTCTCTCTATTCTGTAGTTTCCTCACCTGTAAATAGAGGTAATAGCAATTGTCTTCCTCTGGGTCACTCATTAGAGCCAAGAGAATCAGACCAGTGCTAGACAATAGTTTTATATGCCTTTGAGTAAGTTTGCAAACTGTGACAAACTTGCATGCGATCATTCAGTGTCAGAGCTGGGCAAAGAACCCTGCAGTCACTGACTCGCAGGACACTCCTGTGCCTGCCTTGAAATAAATTGCACTTCCTCGAGGTGATATTCATACAGAAGCCATCAACGGGAATGGATTAAGGGCTGTAGTCCAGGGCAAGTTTCTCTGCCGTTCCATTCGCCACCACTTGCTAATTGCAATAATGAATTTAAAAACTGCGAAGAGTTGACAAAACAGCCTGTTTGTATCATTCTGGAGAAGGGTTGTATTGCATCTGTTCTACAAAACAGACTAAAAGCTTTTTTTGTCTTAAGGTATGGAGAAAAATCCTGGCTTAACAAGCCCGAGTGCCAGAGCATCACACAGCCTTTCTGCAATCTCACTCGTGAAACTGAAAACTTCACGGAGCATTACTACGCCAGGGTGAGGGCCACCGGCCAGAACTACTGCTCCTCCAACTGGGTGCGCTCAGAAAGATTTGAACCCAGAAAAGAGAGTACGTATCGCTGCTGAAATCTATTAAATCCTGCTTGCTAGGGATTCATACTTCATACAAAAGTAATGCTTTACAGTGAGTCTGGGGTGTGTGTATAAGATGTATATAAATTATCTGATAATGTATCAGCTTTAATCTTAACAGCTGACACTGCCTGTTCTATCTTTTCTAGCTATTATTGGAGCACCAAAAGTGGAATATATTCCTTATGTACGGTCCATAAAGTTTCTTATATGGCCCCCCTATACTCCACTGAGAGGTGAGGATGACCGCCAGCTAACCGTAGAGGACATTTATAGCAAATTTGGTGCTGTTGATTATCACTTAACGATATTCAACCAAAGGACACAGCAAAAGGTAAAGAACAACCTCAGGCCACAAGCCCACTGACTTTTGTAAATCACATTTCACATAAGATGGATAAGGATCTCAGAGTTTATACATGATGGATGAGATTTCTGACGTGCAAGGGAAAGTCTCAGAGTCTTTGACTCTCAGCAGACACAAGGAACTTTAAGCATTCCTCTAAAATTCTGGAAAGGAAACTGGAGTTTCCCAGGGTACTGTATGAGTAGCAAAAAGTAAAACCACTGGTGACTAACAAAGAGAACAAATTAATTAATTCAAGTCTGAAGGAACTGAAATGCAAAAATTAAATAATACTAACACTAGAAAGCAATTTATATGTTTATAATTCCATATAGACAGGATTGTTATAGTCCTATAACACCTTATTAGTAAACAAAATTTTATGCAGAATTTTGCAATCTGATTTGAAGAAAGTGTATGCATTTAATCTTTCTAAAATACAGAATTTGCCTTTATTTTAAATAGTGGACAAAGAATGAGCACAACAAAGAATTTGAAGTTTCCAACTTGGACCCAGACACTGAATATAATGGAACAGTATACATATATCTCCTCCAGAAAAGCAGCAAAGCTCAAGTATTTTGGGTAAAAACACTAGCAGGTGAGGCTGTTAACTCTGCTAATTTAAAACTCCATCTGGGATATTGGATACACAAAAGAGTCTGATTTTCAGCTGGTATAAAATAACGTAGCCTTGCTAAAGATCTCAAAGGAACACTGACTTTCCTAATTTAAAAATGTAGTCCTATGAGACTAGACCTATAACATCATTTAGCTAATCTCATGCAGTTTTTCTAATCCAACCCTCTGAAGCTACATTTTCCACTTATTCTCTTCCCCGCTAACCAGACAACTCATGGCTTCTCTACTGCTTCGTGGCACTTGCGTTCTGTGCCGGATTGGTGTTTGCTTCAATTAGCTATGTGATCTATAAATACGTCAAGCAACACAGTGCGCAGCCGATGTCTTTGGTAAGTGTTCTTAAGCCATTGCAGCAAATCTTTAAAATGCCTGGGACTACGTGCATGCACTTAAATAGCATTGCTAATTGAGGAGGACAAATGAGCAGACAAGAGCAAGCCAGGCAATCACCACAGACTACTGGTAGTTTAAAGGCGAGTGCTCAGAACTTCCCACAAATTGGGCCCCTTTAAAGGAGGTATCAGCTAAAACCTGAGGCATCCTAAATCATTAGTTCCTCTTGAAACCCTGGGCCTTCTTTCTTATCCTTCATCTCCCGTAGCGAGCACTGGTTCTGCTTGCTAAATGAGCTTAAGGGCAATCTATATCTGTGCTCCAGGCCTTAGGCCAAATTTTACGAAAATGAAAGCAGGATTTTTTCTTCCTCATATTTTAGGATTGTACAGTTTCTCTGATGCATAATGAGAGATGTCTGTATTCCTCTGAAGGGTCATTCCCCAGGAAAAAAAACAGTTCTTTTGTCAACAGAGCATATCCCTGGTGGTTGTTACTGGCTTTTACTGATATTTCTTCAAAGAAAATTTTAAAGACCCTAAAGCAAACCTTCAACGTCACAGCTTCTTGTTAATTACTCATCTTTGTCTATCTATTTCAACAGGACTTCAGAGGGATATCATCATTCCAGCCTCTTACACTGACAGTGGAGCATATTATAAAGCCCATTAATTTATCCAAACCTTCACTTCTCATCCCTGAAGTGCAGTTACCACAGATCTGCCAACATTTGGATAGAGTCCTGGAGCCACCACGGTCTTTCCGTCCACCAGAAACTGCCTATCAGCAACAGACAGACGTACCGACATTCCAGCTAGCCACTCAGCCACCCTGCTTGGCAAGCACAGCTCCTGCTGGTTATGCTCCTCAAATAGCTGAGCAAAGCATTCCTACGGCCACGTCCAGCAAAATTCTGCCCTTAACCTATGGGGTGTGTGTCGAAGGCACAGACTATGTTGACAAGAAGAATTTGCAGCCAAACGAAATGCTAAAGGAAGTTTCTCCAGATAGTTCTATTGGTGGAAAGCTCATAACCCAGATGCTGGACAAGAGCTGCAGCCATTGGGATTACAAAGAACAGAGGCCAAACTTGGCATTGTGGAACAGCAGTGACAAAAGAGAGTCAGTTCTCCTACAGGGGAGCCCTGGGCAAACCCAACACCTGCTGTTGCGGACTGACGGAATGGAAAGTAAAGTGCATGTATCCCAGCTGTCACTGTCTTTGCTGGAACAAGGAGGATGCTATAGACAGCAGACAGCAGAACTGCCACTGTTATTGTCTTCAGTGAAAGTTGACACAGACTATGTTCCAGAGGATGAATCACTGTCACCTCTGTCAGGAACCCTCCTCTTCTCAGTCGGTACTGGTAACAACTTCCCTGGAGAGAAGAACACAGAGCGGTGGATGTTGCCATATTCATTCTCACATTCTGCAAATAAACTGCAGTTCCCAGAGACTCAAGAAACAGAAATGTTAGCAGCAATGAAGGAGTTAAGCTGCACAAAACTGAATAACATTGTGTCCCAAAACACTATCTCAGACCAGGACAATGGCACTCCTCTCACTATGCTGTTCAAAGATTTGGACTTAAAAGTACTGTGGGATCAGGATGAAAACACAGAATTTTATTAGGATGACTTAATGATATTAAAATCCAGATTGTGTTTGCTTGCATGAAATAGTAGCCTATCCTGCAAACAGTGCAATGCAAATAAGCATAGCTAATCGTGGATATATTAACACGGCCCAGACTTGTCTGACTGTTTCCTCTATTGTTCTGTCATGGGGATAGGCACTTTTACTGGTAAAATTACTTCTTGGTACGCTGCAATACTGTATCTTTGCACTTAAATAATAGGCCTTTATTTCTTGTATATTCTTAAAATTTATTATGAATTGGACTACTTTAAAAGCTGAGTTAAGACTTAAGTTCAAATTCCAGATTCAGTTTACTGAAAATTTAGCGAAATTCACAACATAAACTGTATTTGCTCTTTAAAACAAACAAAAATCCAGGCCCAAGATATAACCACCCTTTGAAGACATTCAAGTGCAGATGTATGGAGAGGTAAAAGAATTAAATATATTATGGCACAGTAAAAGAATTAAACATATATTGGTGCTCTACCCTTGGATATATGATTTGTGCAAAACAATAGGCTACTTCCATGAAATGGACTTTGCCTTTAAAGTAGTCATTGAAACTGTGGTAATAGCTCCTGATGCAGCAGTTCTGTGAAGCTCTGTGTCCCCTATCCTGCTGTGCTCTTTAATGCCTGTAGAAAGATAAAGCCTTTTTCATCTCTGCAACAGATTAATGCAGTCTTGGCCCAGTTCTGACTTATTACTCAGCTGTTGCTCATTTCTCTGAAATAGTCACACATTCTCCCCTTGAAATCTCCAGGGATGAAGCAGCTAGGATCTCATTCCATGTAGGTAGAAATGTGAGGATTTACACTAATCTCAGTTCAGCCCTCAATCTCAATTTACACTAATCTCAATTCATACACTCAGTAATCTACTAAAGAGACTACAGAGGTCTTGAACTGCCTCCTCCCACCCTCCACTGACACTGTCGAAGAGGAACGTGCTCCATTCGCATGACAGAGCGAGGCCTCCTCTGCTCCTGTTACCAGCAAACCCACCTCCAGGGCTGGAATGAACCAAACCCAGTGTAAACTGAGAGTCAAATTCCCTTAGCACTCCACCTTTACAAAAAGCAAGATGCACAGTATTTATTTGGGGGACAGAGGAGGAAATTATTTTTCGTTAAGAGGAAAGCATGGTTCAGCCTGTTGATTTCCACTGGTGTAGTGAAAAAAGAGTGAGTGTCTGACGACATCAGTTTTAGAGAACTGAAACCATTTACAGGAATAAGCAAGGCTTTGAATGGTATAGGGAAGTACTCACCTGAAAAGCACTGCCAGAGAAGGCCTGACCAGACGCAAAACTCATCTGTTCTCACCATAAGCGCACTTGGGTGTTTTCTCAGTCCAGGGAAGCTGATTTAGGCTAAACTCCACTTGCTTTGGTGTGATTTTGCAAATAAACCATAGCCTTATGAAGGAAAGGGGTTGGATGATTCAACCAAGGATTAAAGGAATAGTCTTAGAAACTTTACAGGCAAAGGTTCAGCTCTTAACTCCAGCACCAATAATGATCAAAGCACTGTGGCTGTGTCATGTGAGGCCAAAAGGTCAAAATGCGAGATGTGGTGAAGAGGTGTCATGGCACAGGGTATGAAAGGTATGAACACGTGTATGGTCTGGGCAGCAACCTGGAAGGACGTTTCCATGGTGCGAGCTTCACTTCATACCATTCAGTATCAAAGGTTTTGTGGAATGTCGTTTGAGCTGTTTCCTGTACTCTGTGTCCAAACTATAACATCAAAACCAAGACACACAGAAGCGCTGCAGTTACAGGAGTTGCAGCAGCCCAGCTGTGTTGTTTCCAAGGAGTGTGAGACCCCAGGGGTAACGTTCTGCCCCACTAACCTCCCCTGGACAGGCTGCATTTCAAGCCAGTGATACCAATTACCTTATTCAGAGTTGACTGTGGGTTGCATATCTTGTGTCAACAACATTCCCAGTGATGCTACTCAGGCAATAATCAAATGCCACAATGTCAACATTTTGGCTCATGTTGTGAAACATAACCCTCAGCAGAGGGTCAGTATGGGCTCCATAGTGTGGAAGGGAAGGGTGCCTTACGAGAGCTTTAGATGCTGCTAAAAAATACAACATTTCCTATTTAAAAGCCTTTTCACATCCCTCTGCAGACACCCTGACACAAGGTCTATTCATGTCCAGCCCTTAATAAAGGTATCATCTTGGTGCCCCAGGAGGAGAGATGGGAACTGAGGCACAGAAAGCCTAGGACCAGATTTTTAGAATACACGTAGGTGCCTAAAGATGCAAAGTGTCCCACAGCTGGGATGTTGATCTCTTCTTCAGGCACTTTATAAGCTACATTGCCTCTGACCACACTCAAAGGCTGCCTTGGCAGGAATGATCTTAAAGGCTTACAACTCAGCTATTGTCCCATCCTGTCCTCGTCTGTTCTAGCCCTAACAGCAGCAACTGCAATGAATAGGGAACGCAGTCAAGAGAGAGACTCAGTAAGCCATGCCTTAAAGAGGTGACTGACAGCAATATTCTCAGTTTCCTGCTCTCATCATGGCTAAAACAATATTTATCTTTTAGGCCTCGATATACTAAGGAGGAGGAGATCAGTTCTTGTCTCATGAGTCACCTCTTAAATTTAACAGGAAGATTATCCCTGCTAAAACTATTTCTCTGTGGAAAAGCTTGGAAACAGATGTTGATGCTACTGAGCTTTATTGTAGCTGTGCAAGGAAAGTGCTCATCCATCCCCCATCAACATGTGCTGACCTTCCGCTTCATTGCTTTTCATAATCAAATTGATAGGCTTGTTTGTTTCAAAATGCAACACAGCAAACAGCTACAGTAGGATCTAATCATCTCATTTTCATTCTGCGTAAGGACATTTTCAGATAAACAGCAGGATTTCAACATTGTTTCAAAGGTCTTCCCACGCAAACCATCTGTATCTAACAACAGACTGTTCCTCATTTATCTTGACTTTTACAGGTAACAGTTTTGATAGCTCTAGATAATAAAAGCTAGAAGCGCCTCGCCACAAACACCGTGCTTATTCCTAAGCAGATGTCACGACGATGACAGGTGAGCATTGCAGTTCCAGTTGTCACAAGGATATCAGCAGAGCAGGTGGCAGCTGTAACCCTATAGCGAAGTATTACTCTTTGTCTTCTTAGCTAAATCGGGGAGCTGTCACTTGGCTGCTCCCCACACCAGCAGCTCACCAAGGATCCCTGCACTGGGAGGAAAACACATTGCTGCAGATGAGGCTCATGTTCTCCCTTGTTATTTATTTGTTTTGGCATTGAAAGGTGCCCTGTTTGAAGACTATAAAAAAACACCCATGATTTTTTAACAAGCCCTTTGAGGAAAATCTTACTCAAGGAACAAATTAAAAGCTCCAAATTCTGGAGACAGAATGAAGCAGAGCTGAGGGGCATCTCTGAAAATATTAAGGACCTTGATAAAATTGACTTTATATCTTAGCTCTGACATCACATCGGCCTAACAGGATTGCTGTCAGTGATGGGGAGGTTTGATGCATCAGAACTGCAGCAGCTGGATCACAGTGCTAAGCAGTGGCCTTACACTTGCTGCTTCAGAGGATTTAAAATGTCAATATATATCTTCTTTCTTCTCAGAGTGAGATAATGAGAGCTGTGAGACATGATTATAAGATATTTTTGTAAGAAAAAGGTGACAAAAGTGGTCAGCATCCATATGAGGAGAGCGTAAGTTAAGACTCTTCTTAAAACATACAACAGAGGGTTGATACGACAAAGATGTATGGAGTTATTAATATTAAGCAGAGTAGACGATAATTACTCATTACTTCTCACAACACAAAATTCAGGAAAGTACTCAAATGGTCATGCAATTGTTCAAAACCAATGAAATAAAAGTGTTCCTTCACTTTGACAGCTCAGCTTATACCAAAATGTATGCAGTCATGCCTGCCCAGTAGTACCTGTTTATTGCTTTCTTAGGAATGTCTGAAACACAGAAGTCCTTGGTAGTTCTAGCGCTGATCCTGCTGGGTTTCAGCTTTGTTTTGTTTGGATGGTGAAGCAAACAAAGTTTCCTAGAAATGGATCCTACTGATGTGGGGAGGTTGATGCAAAGCGTGCCAAATTTGACGGTGGAATTCATTTCCACGAGGCCTTGTGGAGGCCATAATCAGAAAGTGTTCAAAAAGGAACCAGGCAATTTAACAGGGACAGGACTATTAGCAGCAATAAAGCATTGTGTCCAGCTCAGGAAAAGCTACAAGCCACTCTCAAGAGACAGGATACTGGGCTGAACAGACCTTCACCTTCATCCGGTATGGCAATTTTATGTTCTTACATATCCTCTTTACAGACTTCTAGCAGCTCTGAGAAGCCCACTACTGATGTGCTGACTCTTCAACTAACAAAATGTTGCTGGAAAACATCTGGTTCACAAACTGGTATTGCAGCCTCAGAGCTTCACTAGTTTGAAACCTTCATTTCTCCTTCTGAAACCACAAAAAATGCCTCCTGCTTCTCACATTGCTGGGAAGAGTTTATGCTGAATGCTGAAACTGCAAGGCTATCTCAAATAAATGGAAAAACAGTAATCTCTGTTCTTTTACCCTACCCCAGACTCTTAGATACCACCATGGGCAGCTGGATGTGTAAGCTCACCTCATGTTGTGGCAGCAAGCCTTCATTTGTCTGTAATAAGGAAAGTGTAATAGTTGCAGCCAAGTAAAACATAAAAGCTGCTGTTAGCTCCTGATCTAATTATACACTGACATAATTTGGCTGGAGCTGGCATTCACTAAAGAGATGTCGAAGTAAATGATTTCACTCTATTATGCAGCAATGGCAATGTTAACCCAAGGGAAATTCCAGGAGGAGATTAAAATATTCATAATTCATTTTAGATGCCTTGTGAGCTTCTATCCTAAATGAGCAGAGGATAATCCAATACTCTGATGCCTGAATTTTGGAGGCACCTGTCTTTCCTTATATCATTTGGCAAAGGCAATAATTTGCCCGATCTGAAAAAGAGTTTATGATTAGTTGCCATTGCAGTAAACAGCTCCAACTGCGTAAGCCCTGCATGGGTCTCCCCATTGTCACTGCGATGGCATGGTAGGATGCTATATTTAAGACTCCAGGATGGGCACTCAAACATGGGGAACATTCTTTTGGGGAGAGTCATTCTTAGTGTCATCAACAGAGAGAAGGAAACGCTCCTTTGTCCCTTCTCTTTCACGAGGACAGGCACTCTCACTGTAGTCTTCACAGGGTGAGTTTCGTTTATCTGTAAATAAACTCTGTTTATAGCAAGATTTTATAAGATCTTTACAGCAGCATCAGCTATTTTGCACGATCACTTTATTTGACTTGCACTTCAGAAATAGACTGTGCTTCGTGATTGTATGTGCTTTGAAGTGTCATTACTGTTTTTCCAGTGTTGCTCTTATGAAAATACTGTTTTGCTTCATGTTTTCTCGCAAGAATCTATTCTGGTTTACTGGTCTGTTTAGAAAAAAAAACATAGTTGGATTGAAAAGTGGAGGTTTTAGCAGACCAGAACTCTATATGTTTACAAT
The DNA here is from genome assembly GCF_963924245.1 of Chroicocephalus ridibundus. NCBI lineage: Eukaryota > Metazoa > Chordata > Aves > Charadriiformes > Laridae > Chroicocephalus > Chroicocephalus ridibundus. The sequence goes on along the minus strand of NC_086302.1, from coordinate 4,075,899 downwards.
AAACACCAGATTATAAAGCACTGAGAATTTTCCGTGGAAAAATAAAAAACATTATATAGCAAAAAATTAACCTGGATCAATAACTATTCATGAAAATGGGAATAAAGATCTGATGCCCAGTAGTCATTCTGCAGCTGAAATAATCCTGAAGAGAGTAGTATTCTATGAAATTACAAAGATATTTTTCTATAAAAGCCTTCTTTATTTTCTTTTTCTTATACTTGACAACATTTCTTTGTTTCTTCCGAAGTTAACGTCTACTGAGGAGATATTATCATGATAATTCCATATTTTCATTTGCATTTTGGGATATTTTGCTTTACCACAACAACTCTGCTTTTCCTACAACTGTGTTTTTCCATGGACTGTTTTTAAGAAATTTGCTTATATTAACAGAAAATTGTACTACTAGTAAAAGCTGAGGATTTTGTATTTTTTATCATTTTAGGATTAGAAAGCAGTAAAACTAAAATCCAGGTGTAAAATTCGTCAAGGGAAAATTTCTATCATGGAAAATGAGTTAGGGAAAGACTTACAAGTATGTTTTAACAAGTGTTACTCAGCAACAATTACATTTCCAAAGTTGTTTTTACAAAGTAACCTAAGATCTTACAACTTGAAAATCTGAACCGTTTAAAGATTGTGCTGTACATTTCTGAACCAATTGCAGAACAAAATGGGATAAGGAGGGATATACTTTTAAAATTGACTTCTGTTTAATGGCCACTCATTAGTCAGTGCCTAAAAGCAGCACGCTGCTTATTCCCAAAGCCTAGCTCTTCAGCAGCTAATGCAGGAGATGGATGGGAGCCAAGAGCGCTGATGTTTGCTCCCCGTGTTTCACCTGTAGGAGAGGGATCTCTCTGGGAAGGCTTCTCTGGTCACTCTGGGGAAAATCCTGCCGTTTACTGAGTCACTCCTTTAAGGATAATGTTTTGACGTTTTTATCAACCTTTTTCTAAGACCTAAGAATAAACAACTGATCTCTCATGATGCACTGAAAGGACTGGTTAAAGCATTATCCTCTTAAAGTACTGAACTATAACTGTTCTTGTCAGCCGCCTAGATTTGCAGATGGGAATACAGACTGAAGAAGTGCTCTGCAACTGGAACTGGTTAGTTCCAGAAAATCCAGTTGGATTTTCCAACTATCACAGACACCAAGTGATTCCTGCACAGCAGCCTGTGTGTTTGGTTCAGCAGCATTGCCTTATCTAGCCCTGGGCACATCCAGGCAGGGTCAGAACACGGTGCATTCACAATCTGGGTGGCAGGTCACAGGCTATTTGGCATCATAGCTACCCCTGCAATATATTTTCCAGACTGCTTATATTCTAACCTTTTCCTCTGTATCTCACTATCTGATGTTCCGTACCTTATTTTGTCCCTGATCTTCCATGTCTCTCTGAACTCCCTTTTCATGGTGCTCCTCATTTGTCTGCCTGCTATATTGGGGGTCTGATCTAATGGAACTCCCTGGAAGAATATCCACCAGATTTAGAGCATAAGATCAGTCCTAGGAAAACAAATCTACCCAGAAAATGCTGCCTACCTACTGTTCTGTTACAGCTTCGGCTGCCTTTGAAGACTTATTAATTTCATCATCCAACTCCATTTTTCACAGAAGCATCACAAAACAAACCCTTTTCATAGTTTAAATGCCAGAAGATAGTATTATATGAGCTTTCATCCACAGCTCTTGAACATCAACAGAAAGCAGGACTTAATGATAACTCTAACGTGTCTTATTTGAAAGCCACTGTATGTTTTTTTTCCAGCAAGAAAGTTCATATTTGACTTCCCAGCATGGGAACCCGAACCTTCTTCCACCACAGAGAAGAAGAGCAAAAGGAGGAAAGGCAACAGAGCTTGCAAATGACCTCCTCAACTAGAAAGAAAAAATTCAAAACCAGGTAAGCCACAGAGCTAGGGACAGGCCGAGTAAATCAGGTCCAGACAGGACTTTCTACACTCGGCACTGAGCATTCAGAGATTTGTTGAATTTTGAGTTTATGAAATTATGGAACTTTATCTGGATTCTTTTATGTGTGTCTGCCTCTGTAAGTGAGGAAGAAGAGACTTTCAGCCTTTCAGAGTTATCGATAGCAGCTGCCCTTGCCTTGACCGCCGAAATACCACAGTAAGTCAGAAATCATTACAACTCGAATGCAACTGTTGTATCCAACATCACCTTTGTATATAGACGTCACAGGTTCCAACTCATTTCATTGGAAGCAAAAAGAGCAGGTCAATCAAGAGGTTCCTCCTTTTAAAAAGAAAAATGCCAGACCTCAACTAAAATGCAGGAAATTAAATAATATCGCCTTGATACCTGTGATAATGAGTAATATTGCCCTGCTCACAAGCAAGGGCTTAAGAGAAACCCGGCTTCACAGGAGTAAATGGAAAACACAGTCAGATTAATAAATAAAAGGTAACGGATTGAACTCCCCCTCTTTCCTAGAAAATTGTGTCAATGATCCTGCAGTCCATCCTTCTGTGATGGCTGAACAACCTAAGTAGTCAGCAACATCCCTCCTCCCTTTAATCCTTACCCCAGTTCCCCACGTGGGATCAAAAGTGGTCATATAGTGGATCCCCTTCATGTGCTGTTAAAGTATTACATCTCACGGTAGCACAGCTGTTCCTATGAGCCATAACTGCCTGACATTCATACCTGTAATGCATGCAAGCTGATGTTTCTGCCCTACAAAACAACAAAAAAGACCAAAACAAAATAAAAAGCATAATCCTAACTTTTGCTGATTTGTATCATCCTTTTGCAGGGATTACAAAACAAGAAGAGAAGCTGCCATCCTAGAGCTAGAACAAAGGGGGCAAAAGAGAGTTCGGTTTGGGAATGACATGGAAAAGTTGGAAAAGGAGGTTATTCGGAACTGCAGACTGCTGCGTGTGAGAGCTGACCGGAAGGCCCTTCGGAGGAAGGTCAGATCAGACATCTGTATTGGTAACAGCAACGCCAACAGGATTATAATTGCCAAGACTAATTAGCATTCTGGAGAGGATACTAAACCTAACCAGGTGTCAGGACAACCTCAAACCCATTAGAAATAAGGCCTTATACTCCTGGCACTGACGCATTATCACACGTCACTTTGTAAAAAAATTTGGGTAGTTAGAACATAATCTCTTTCTATTGCCTTTATTTAGTCTATCCTTGTTATAGGCTGTAGAAAAGGCACGTGCGGAGAAGGAATACATTGAGCTGCGTTCGGGGCGACCACCTATGTTCTGGATCCCCCTCAGAGTACATGCAGTCTGGGAGAGGATGGAAGTGACACTGGCGTGTACAGTCCTGGCTTCCCCACTGCCGCAGGTGACTTGGTATGTTGGTCGATAGCAATGACTCAAGCTTCTCATGTGGCTAACAGTCTGTGTGCATTTCAGGAAGCAACCAAAGGAGTAACATCTGTGTCCTGCTAGAAAGAAGGAAGGGAGAGCTTCAGAAATCACAGAAAACACTTTCAATTCTCCACTTCCACTGTTAGGACCCATAAAGACATTAAGTATTCAGTGCACTGTAGAGGCAGTGGGCAGTCCTATGGGACTCCTTCTGGGATAGGACTGATGTTCATGTAGCTTTCCCTGCTTCCTTTGGTGCTGTCCTCCATCCTTCAGGCAATCTCGGAATTTAAGTCTTGGAAAGCAGAATCTATTGTCAGCACTAAACCATCACACACATACACACCATCAAGGCTTGGCTACCTTGGCTACCACGCAAGTTTTAGCATTAAACTGCTATTGCTTCTACAATTTGTAAAATACAAACCAACTCTTTCATTTACTTAGCTTTGCATATTTACCAAACCACAGAAGAGGAAGTGTTACCTACTGGGCCTCAGTGCAGCATTTACCATTAATAACAGAGGGGCAGAAATAAATGAAAGATCACCTCAACAAACAATTTGCAAAGTGTACTTTGATCAGTTTGTTAAAGCGATTGACCATTCCTCCCATGGAAGGTTTGAAGTATGCAAACATTTTGATTACTAATAACTTCGTAGGCAGCTCACTTCGCTACTGTCAGAGCTCCTGATGTCCTGTGTCCTTCCAGAACAACCTCTTTGAATTATTTAAAGAGCAAAGAGAATATGAACCTCCCACAGATTCCCAGTGAACACAAAGAAGCAAGAGACATCTGTTCGAACTCCCTCACACAACCTGCAAAGCAGAGAGCATAAACTGAGAAGGAAGCAACAAGCCAATGCTAAGCTGCCTGTGGGCAGTTTGCAAGCAGCCCTGGGGAAGAAGCACCCACAGGACTACGGGAGGGGATCAAGGTTACCTGCGAGGCTGCTTTGGATTGATGTGGGAGACCTGTAAAAGAGGGAATTGTTTCTACTCCTCACTTCTGTTGTGCCTCTGTTGTGTTTGACATGGTTAATTTTAAAATAAAGTGTTAATTTTACCAGTCAATTTCTCCGTCCTTTCCTAAGCTGCATGTTTCCTTTGTGTTCAACTAGGTATAAAAATGGAGTCCGTATTGATCCTCGCCTAGCCCCAGCAGGAAAATACCAGATAAAAAACCAGTTTGGGATGCTGACCCTGCACATCAGCAGGTATTGTATGTGCTCGTCTGACTTGTTTTTTCAGTGGAATGAGGCCTGCTTTCCTGCAGCTCCCAGTTTGTGTATGCTAAACAAAAAGAGAGTATTCTGGATTCTGACCCTGCTTGACTTCCGTGTGTTGTGTCTGAGCTACACCTTTGCCACTAGAAAGCAATCTCAACAGCAGGTCATGAGCTTTAAAAAATCTTAAAAAAAAAATTAGAGTCTTATTTGGTTTTGCCCTTTTTAGGCATGGCCAAAATTTCCTCGTTTGGCGTAAAGCCATGTACATTAAGAGCGCTTCAGAAGCAGACATACCAGTGTGATTTAGGATGGATCATTGTAATCAGAATGACACTAGTTCAACTCTGTGAATTATACATGTGATAAAGATACATGTATATCTTCAGTGGAACCAAGTGTTCCACACGGCTTTTGCTTGATCATTACTTGAAATGGTTTGCTTATGGGTATCAAGAGAAAAAAACTGACCTCTAAGAAGTCCTTGTAATTGAAAGGAAAAGCAGCTTTTTGACGAAAAGCCAATATCTACTTTTAACTTCTGGGATTAAAGGGGAACCCCTTCGAATTTGTCCTGTGAAGTATGAACAATAACTGAAACCTAAATGGAGGGGAAATGTTTTTTTCCAGATGCTCCATAGAAGATTCTGCTGAATATAGTGTTGAAGTTAAGAATCAATATGGCGAGGCTTATTCCTTTGCTACAGTGCTTGTCAGGAGTAAGTAAAAATGTTCTTTTGTTTTTAAATGTACAGATTCTTTAGATCCTTCAAAGTATTTTCAATGCTATACTTTATATCATAGGAATATACAAGCACTCTGCAAGAACAGAGAAAAAAGTGAGTGCTCTGCTAATAGGAGAGGAGAATTTCTCTCAGTTATTAGTGAGGGAAAAGCACAACTGGGCAAAATAATCCTTAGCTACTATTAACTAAGATATATATGGCTGATATAACGGCTTCTCTTTCTCAGTCACTTCTGGACACAGGCAAAATCTTTCAGATTCTATACGGACACAGCTGTCCATCCACTGCGCTGAAATTGTACTAAGTTTAGGTACTTACTTCTTCTGGACTGATGTGAAACAGCCATACAGTTAAATACGTAACAGGCTTAGAAAGCGTCTGCTGCATTTCTAAAGCAAGAAATTGGTTAACAAGTACTGTGGCTTTCAAGGGGATTTCTCAGTGCAATATTGCATAGAATACCCTGTTTCTCCCTCAAATCAGTAACTACCAGGAGCAAATACAAAATTTTCTTCTTTGGATCTGTGCTGTTCTTAAAATAACTGTTATAGACTCCGTAGATACACATTCTGCACAAGTCAAATCCAGACATATGGTGAAGGAAGTAAACTACCAGTACTTAAAAGGGAAATTATATCAAGCTTCAAGAATTATGCAGTGCACAATCATAGGATCACAGTTTAGATGTTCACATTTCATATATATAGATACATATATCTACAAATAACAATTTTGTCGTAAAAAGCCTGAACAGAATAGACCCACAAAACTGTAGACAACTGCGTGCTTCAGTGGGACTGACAGAGTCGAAGGCATAATTCAAGTGGTCACAGATGAATAGGAAGGGGACACATTTGCTTTGGACACCTTACTGGTCATGAAGAGATGGGTTCCTTCGACTGACTGAATTGCAAACCCAGCTTGAACTATTTTTTCAGACAGAACGGGTCTTCTTTGGTTTAGATAGTATATTTATTGTTAGTGCTTTAATACATTCTTGGCTCTGTCACAAGTTATGTTATCATCCTTATTCTTTGCATGCCATATTTTGATCACATCTGAATACCATTCGGGGATACATATGCGTACAGAAGAATGTGACTCCAGAATTGTAACAGAAGTGTATTGTTTATGATATCTTTCAGATCCTCTAATTAAACAATGTCAAAATTCAGCATATCTGGAAATATGCAGCACACACCAATTCTAAAGGGATACGTATAACAGATCAGAAAACCTTCATTTGCAAGCCTTCCCAGATTCCTAAATTCCCCTTGCCCTTACATGGAAATACAGAAAAAGTTACCAGGTGTGCAAAGCTTCTCGTCTATAAAGGTTCTTATAGTACTTCCAGAACTCAGGAACTGGGCCTTTGCCATAAAGCAGAAGCAGCTGTCTGAAAAAAAATCCATGGCAATAATCACATACTCCTCCCAATTGCCGTCAGCATCTTTAGGATGAGAGCAGGCATGATGGTAGAATAAGAGCCGTAGTCTATCATAGAAAACCTTGGGTGGGACTGCTCTCTTCACCTCTAAGTGCCTGATTAAACTATCCTTCATCAGGCCTGACGAGCATTTCAAACAGCTTGCAAATATTGTTCCTTGTGATTGGGGGTGAGCAGACCACACTGTTCCTTCTCCCTTGACCCTGTCTAATACTATCCCAGTAACATGATTCTTCCTTTTGCTATTTGCGTTTAACATTCTGAAAATAGAGACTACACCAAGGCCTTAATCCTGCCTCCACTGGAAACATTCCTCATCCCCCAGGCAGTCCGATGGTATCTCTTCTCCCAGCCCCATGCTGTCTGGAACGCCCTTGATGCCAGGAGAGGGTCTTGGGGATCTGTGGTTCCTACAGCAGAAGTTCAGTTCCCCTAAAGACGTGACTGAGGGTCTCACAGGACGGGGGATGAAGCTGTGCTTTGCCTCTTGCGAATTCTATTTCTTTCCCCTTCAGCTATTAACAGCCCTCATCTTTTGCTTATGAGTGAGCTCTGCTACTGCCAACTCCATTCACGGAAAAAATAGGCATTACTTTATGTGCCTTTCTTGAGGCTTATAAAGATAAGAAAGTATCTCAATTTCATCTTGTGTTAAGTGCGTCATCTCTTAGATTTCAGCTCCAAATAATTTCATTTTGTGCTGGGATGCCAGCAGTTCTCACAGGCTAGATCACATGAAGCAGGCCACTGTTCACGCGTGATGCCTCTAAAGAATCCACAGCTGTTGAAGCAAGTGATTTGGTAGGGGACACACTTCCCTTGGCTCTAGGAACTACCTCAGTGTCTCAGGAGAGATATCCTTTCTTTTGGTTAAAGCTTGAAGTCCCAGTCACTGGTAGCCTTCAAGAATCCCACATCATCCTCTGGGAACGCTGCTTAAACCCAGGGGTTTGGCCAAATTCCACTTTCAGTAATGTTTATGACACCGACGCTTTTTTCTTTCTTTTTCTGTGCTGTATGTGGCAATGAGTAGCTGTCATGCTCTGTCTCCAAACAGGGACATAATTGAAGCATTTCAGTTATGGGTGATCCTAGATTGTCACACTTCTCATTTGGACAGTACCATATTGGTACACTCATATGACAAAAGTTGTAGCTCTCTGTATGCGTGCTTTTATTGAGCATAACTTTCCTAGTGCAGCTTAAAATGACAGATGCCAAATTGGGAAAAAACCACCAAACAACTCCTCAGCTAACCGTGTGCATATAAGCATTTAAAGCAGTATTGCTTATACTAGTATAGCCATGTAAAAAATTTCCTATGAGATGCATCCTCAGTTGTTTGTGAAAATCATCAGCTGTCAAATGAATTAATGTTTTACCACATGATGGCACTTCAAAGGTTCACATTAAAAACTGATTTGAGGGAAAAATACAGTTTGCTGAGCATCGTTGTATGTTTTTGAGGGGAAGATAAACACTGGCATGCTAAATGTATTTTCTTCTTGTCTTATAGAATATTATGGAAAGGAGTCAGGATTTGATTCAGAAATATACAGAAGTGAGTAAATGATCGTTTGTTATTATTATTTCTTTTATTTTTATAGCCTAAAGCAATCCAATTCTTTTTTTCAGAGCTATAGCTTTTCCTATTAGCATAACTGCACATGAAAAGTGCAAGGCTGAGGTACCACTCTAAATAGATGATAATAAAAATACTACAAGGAGGAAGGCTCTAGGAAGTCTCTTTATCATGCTGACTTTTACTCTTATTTCGTAGGATCCCTTATGGCCAGAGAAGCGGATTTTGCTTTTCCATTGAAACCCTTATTTTCAAGAGAAAAGGAGCCTTTCACCCTCTCTTGTTACTTCTCTTCTGATTTACTTGAACACCAACGAGACATTATGTGGTTCAGAGACGGTTTGTATGCAACAGATAAGTTTATATACATTTACCTATATGAATATACCGTTTGAATTCATTGCTGTGATCCAGTGTTCACAGAGAGAATTAGAATTCAGGATTCTTGAGCTGCTCTCAACTCTTCTCAAGCTACAGACGTTATTATTTAATTTGTATGTTTTCCTCATTTGTAAAAGGATGCTACCACTAATGTTTTGGAGGTAATAACGTATTTCTGCTCGTAAGAATAGTTTAAGAGCTTTAGTTCTATACAGTGAAAGCTCCAAGTGTTTGTTAATTCAATGAAAAGCCAGTGGGTCTCTAGTGAAAAAAACCACCCACCTTTTGGATATTCTGTGTTGTTCTGCTGGCAATCAAGAATGTCGAGCTTAGCCAAACGGGTAATCTTTCTGTGCTATTAAGTTTTGGAAAGCAGAAGCAATGCAATAAGACTGCTCTTGCCATTCCAGCACTTCTGCCAGAATCAGCTGTTAAAATAGCAGGACCTATTGTGTTTTAGTGATTTGAGGAGAATTTGGGCAGAGTTTGTATCTCAGATCTGGTAAATACACACAAAATGCACAGTATGTGCCATTCTATTTTCTTGGTTTTGAGCACCACTTGGACAAAAGATCCTATGTACTGAGCAATAATGTATCCTCAGTTAGAGCTGACATAATATGTGGCAGACTTCAGAGCATCCGATTACCTGGTGTGAAGCGTACCTTTTACTCACTAATTCATCTGAAGACGCATTTTATTACTCTTTTTCACTTGGACTGCAAGCTCTTCAGGACAAGGACCATGCTTCTTGCTCTGCATTTGTGTACAAAGGGAACAGAGAGGCACAGCAACAAAGTAGGATCAGAGTCCATGACTGTAACTTGGAGGCATAATAATAATATCAGGAGTGTCTTCCAGATCCCTCCCGTCTTGCTCTGTGGGTTTTTTTGCATTTGGAAATACGCCACTCCTGACTCAGCCAGTTCAGTTGGAGATCCTTTACCCCTTCTCATGCTTCACAGGTGAGTTGCTGCAGAACTCTGAACGTCGGGAACTAAAGCACCAAGACCGGGAGGCTTCTCTGACGGTGTCATGTGCTTACAAAGAAGATGAGGGATTCTACACTGTCCGTGTCCCCTCACTGGATGGTTATAAAGAACAGACCACTTATGTGTTTGTTAGAGGTATAAGCAGGATTCTATCCTACTTAGAACAAAAGTTCCTGTTCTAATACCTTGGCATAAAAGAATTCACAACGTCATTCACAAGAAAATATCTCCCAGTTTTGTGCATGGATACAATTATCAAAATGTCCAAATCTTATTTTCAGTAGTGATTTACGTATTAGAAAATAGGACTTGTATTGCTGGGATATAGGCCCTTATACACTTAAAATCAAGCTACTGAATGAAAATTTTGGTACAGAGAAGAAAAAAATCTAGCCACTATCACTGGGTGTTTCTATAGATGCTGCAGCAGAAACAGTTGGTGCACCTGGATCCCCACTCAACGTGAAATGCCATGATGTAAATAAAGATTGCTTGATTCTTTCTTGGGTAGCACCTAGTGATAATGGAGGAAGTCCGATCCTAGGATACTATATTGAAAGGTCTGTATGTTAATCGTCTTTGAGCAAAAAAAAGCTCATGATCATGTTGTGGAAAAAACACAAAGGAACTCCATGGGCTGTGTTTCATTTCAGGTGTGTTGCTGGGTCAGAGGATTGGGTCCCATGCAATGAGAAGCCTGTGAAAACCTGCAGATACCCTGTCCTGGGCCTTGATGAAGGCCAGACGTACCAGTTCCGAGTAAAGGCTGTCAATAAAGAGGGCATCAGTCATCCTTCAAAAACCAGTGATCCAGTTACAACATATGACCCCAGCAAGGACAAGAGAGTGACAGGTTTGTACTAAAACCAGGGAAATGGGCTCCTTAAGTACAATGGGAGGCTGCAGGTATAACTGAATGCAGTTTGTCCACACCCTCCCCATTCTCACAAATGTGCCATGCCTTTGCTGTGCCGTGCCTTTGCTGAACCCACCTTAGTACTATTCTGAATGGAAAAAGATCAAAATACCAGTTAGGACATTTTATTGTATGTGTAATGAAATGTATATAATTATGCATATAACGAAATGACGTGGTCCTGTGCTCTGTATTTTTTGACAAGCGCCAAGCATCTTCTCATAGTGGATAACATTGTCCTGTTTGACATTACAGTTATTCCATATGACGATGGCAGGACAATAGAAATTCTCAAGGATGACCTAGAAGGTAAGTTCAAATTTATACCGAGGCATTCTCTCAGAGAGAAACGATTGTTATACAATAATGAGATCTGTAATAACATGACTCTGGAGAAAACACACTTAGGAAAATATATGGTGAAACATCATTGCAAGCTGCATAAGGATCAGAAACTATCCTAAATAGCACAGCCCTTTATAATAATCTTGGTTTGCCTGTATGTCCACGTAGGGTTTAAGTCTCCTCGTTTATATTGAAGAATCTTACTTTATAGTAGGAAAGTGGAATCCATTGTAAAAGAACTTTTTTTTTCCTTCCACATTATAACTAAAGCATAGCCTATTCCGACTTCCCACAGGACATATTAAAATTCCCTTGCCACCCACCAATGTTCATGCAAGTGAGGTCAGAGAAGATTATGTGTCTTTGGCCTGGGATGAACCAGATCCAAGAGGCAGAGAGCCACTGAATTATTATGTGGAAAAGGTAAGAAAATATTATCGCATAGAAGGGAAATCACAGAACAGAATAATTTATTTCTCAGATAGTCTATAGCACAGGCGAGGCTATTCCTTGTGTTGATAACTGGAGAACTACAGGCTCAAAAATGGCTTACTCAGCCTCTCTCCAGCTCTATAGTGACTTGAGCTATGATTCTGACTCTTGACACCAACTCAAGTAGTAATGATTAACAAAGAATAAACAAGTAAGTTTTAAACCACAGAAGAGTAGTAGAGTTTTAACAGGAAGACTGTACCTGCCCTATCGGCCCTTAAGTGTGGAAAAGCTGTGAAGAACTGCACAATAGTTCACTTTCCTGTTCCTCGCTAGTCATTTTGCTGTTTAATTATAATCTTCTACCCATCTCCTTTCATACGTACTCATTTTCCTCCTGCTGTACCATTTCTGCTGCAAAGGGGCCCTCTGTCGCCAAGGAAGAAAAGTTTGGGTATATCAGCAAGAGATACTTCATTTATGTTTTGTGTTTGGTTTTTTGTTTGTTGCTTTTTGTTTTGGTTTTCTTTTTTTTTTTAACTGCTTTCTGGTAAAGATCAGGTTTGTTATTGCTCAGGAGGGTTTTAAGCTCAAGTTACAACATGAGTTGTAAATCATCACCTTTTTTGTTACAGTCGATTGCAGGCAGCAACTCCTGGCAAATGGTTAATCTGGATATGCCAGTTAATTCCCCAAGATTTGCACTCTTTGATCTTGTTAAAGGAAAATCATACTGTTTCCGCGTGCGATCTGTTAACAAGTATGGAATCAGTGAGCCATCCCTGCCCAGTAAGCCTATAACAGCTGGAGCAAAACTGGGTAATTATTTCACTAATATGCTCTACACCAACGATATGGAAAAGGAGATTACTTTGAAAGTAACATGGGGGTTCCCCTTCCCCTCCCTTTCCTTTAAACTTCATGGTATATGATTACACAGCAGTTGCTTTGATATCAGGAAATCTCTTAAAGCCTTAAATCCTTGTTTAATCACTTTGCAGTTGGTCAGTGCAGTGTAAATCTAACAGACCAATGATGGGAGAATTAAATTTAATAAAATAAGAAACAGTTGAAGCCTGTGTTTAATCCAAGTATGCTTCCAGCACTGCGTAAGAGAGTGATTACACAGATCAGTGTTGGAAGGACTGATGCAACTGAAGGAGCCTGTTTCTGGGGGCTTCAGACAGAACTGCGGTCTTCGCAGTGCTCATTTGTTTTGTTTTCTTCCCAGACTGAGCTGACAACAGTAAGAGATGCAAAGATTCATGCCTGTGTTTCCATTATGAAGAGAGATGAGCACTCGCTCTTTCTTTTACTTTTATATTCTCCTATATTAAAACTGGCCAGTGTTCATTCATACTGCCCTTTTTTTCTCAAGAGTGAAGCAGGTCCTATTTCATAGTCAAGTTACGGGAGAGTTACTACATGAGTCTCCTTTCTCCTCTGCTTCAGAGAAGGTTAAGTATGTGTAACTCTTCAGAATCAACGGTCAGTAAGGGAGAGGAGTATGAGATATAGCAAACCCAAACATAAAAATTTAAGCTGTAGACTGGGACAATGTCCATGGTATTTTGCTCTAATTCGAAAATGATGCTCTGGGAAAGGTGAATAAATCAACGGGCCAACTCACTTAAATTAATTTTAAAACCTCCTATTTGTCTCTGTTTTTTTCTTTTTTTAGCTACTCTGCCTCCACCATCTCAGGTTTTGGCTTTCAGAGACACGAAAACATCTGTTGTTTTGCAATGGGATAAGTTAAAGGATGGTCTGGAGCCTCTTGGTTACTACATATATTGTCGGGAGACTGGGACAGAAGAATGGCAAACTGTCAATAATAAGCCCGTGACATGTAATGAGTGAGTTCAGCTATTATACTCCACTGAGAGAAGACAGGGTGCCAACTTGGATTCTTCTGTTTATGGCTGGAGTCATATTTCAGACAAAAAAAGAACTTCCTTCACGGCACACACATAAGCTTGCACACACACAAACACCACGTCCTCTTTTAGAATTAAGTATTGCTCAAAGTCTCGCTTTTACATCCAAAGCCAGACTGACCACAAAGTCTGTGTGTATCTTCACAGACTCTGGATCTGCAGAAGGTAGATAGACCTTGTGGCACCAGCAGAACCACATTCCTTCTTTTTGCTTGCTTTCCAGTAGAGCAAGTTGGTGTCAATCACGTATAGGATTTATAATACCTCTCTAGCTGTGGGGGTCACATGTCAAGCAGAAAAAGTCCATTAAAAAGTCGTTTATTCTACGGACAATGCCAGCCACAGTGTGTCACCTCTCTATCTGATCTATACTTACCTTACTGTCTGATTTATTGGTAGCCATTTTATGTGACACAGTGCACTTTAATTTGCAATGGCAAATAATTTTTTAAGTAACAATGCCTAATTAAAATGTATTGCTGTCTGTTCAAAAGGCTGTTTACCTGTACTTTGAGCAGTCAAACACAAGCATATTAATTTGCTCTCCTAGATTTACTGTTCCTGGGCTGCAGCCAGGAAAAGAATACGTCTTTTGTGTGAAATCTGTCAGTGAGGCAGGACTAAGCGAAAGCTCACCAGAAACAGATCCTATCGTTGTAAGGCCAGCTATTGGTAAGTAGTAACTTATAGATGCACATACACAGAAAAATTAGATCCCTCAAAAATGTATCTATCATGCATAGCTATTATTACATGTAGTGGTGATAATGTTGAGCAGATAAGCAAAGCAACAGAGAACTGATTTTCTTGCAGCTTCTGACATCAATTACACTTGCCAAGGGTGGACAGAGTTAATTAGCATTTTGACTTAGCAGTATGTTACATTTTCAGTATTAATTTGGCAGTGGTACAAATGACCATTTTAAGTGCTTAATTATGCTGGTATCTTGAAATCAGCATTGTGAATTTCCCCAGGGCAACTGCAAAATCCTAACAACCACATTAACCAGTATCTAACCCTCATCTCCATTTTACCGACTCACTGCTTACATCATTTCTGTCACACAAACCATAAAGCAACATGCAAGAAACATCCTGAGACACATCCATGACTTTTGCTGTGGCTTCCAAATAAAAATCTGGTCATTTTCAAATACTTTTACGCTGTAAAAATGGTATTAGTGCCTTAACACAAATAGAATCACACCTGATATGAGCACACAGAGATTTCCTCGGCCCAGTTTATCCCGCACCTACATCTCTTTTCCTGATCTCTGGATCCCAAAGCTGCAATGAACAATACTCCATTTTCTCTCTCCCTTTGCTGCGCAGCTTGTCCATCAGCACCACACGGGTTTGTTCTTCTCAACTGTGGGAAGGCTGACATGACCATCGGCTGGAAACCCCCGAAGCGCAAGGGGGGAACAAAGATTCTAGGTTATTTCCTAGATCAGCACGATACATCTGAACTAGATTGGCACGAAGTCAATATTCACCCAATTCCTCAACGAGTTTACACGGTATTCATTTCAGATATAACACTGTCCTTCTTTAATCATGGTGGGAACTGTAGCTATAACAAGGGTTGAGCTGGTTTTCCTCTACTTCCTCTAGTCTAGAACTCTCTTCCTTCCCTCACAAGACTGTGACCATGCAGGGCTGCACTAATAGTATGTTTGCACTTCTGAACCCAAAGGTCAGCAACCTCAAGGAAGGTCACCTGTATGAATTCCGTGCTTGTGCAATGAACATGGCTGGTGTTGGGGAAGTGTCTGAACCCAGCGACTTGTTCAGATGTGAGGAATGGACGATGCCAGAACCAGGTATCTCTCGTGTAAAAACAACAGCCAGAAAAATATCACCAGGTATACTAGTTATCTCCTCACTCCTCTGTGAATCCAAGGGACTTCTGAAAACTATAGATGTGTCTAAGGGTGACTCCCAGTACAGAAAAGCACACAAATATTGCTAGGAAAGTTCAGATTCAGACGTAGGGTATTATTTCTGTGTTACATAGATACAGCACCCAGGTATTTTTAATAGTGTTTCCAGAGAATGAAGACTCTTAACGTATTTGTATATTACACCAAAGGAAATAACGTTAAACCATCTGATGTATGCTTTTTTCTAGAACCTACCTCTACAGTTAATTAGCACAGAAAGCATCCCCTGTAGACCCACTATTCACTTGTTATCTTAAAACTCTGTGCTTTCTGATCTAAAACTCACACAAAGTGCACCCGGTTTCATTTTTTAATGTTACTGTTTGACAGCCTGCCCTTCTCTGAACAGGCCCTCCCTATGATGTGAAGTGCACTGAAGTACGAGACTCATCCCTGACACTACACTGGGAAGCTCCACTGTACACAGGAGCAGGTCCAGTCACAGGGTATTATGTAGACATGTGTGAAGAAGGGTCAGAGGAATGGAATCAAATAAATAAGCAGTCCATAGCCACCACCCACATGAAGGTCTGTATATGCACTTAGTATCCAAGTGTTCCTTCCCATTTACTCTTATGTTAATTTCTGTCACTGTTACCTGCAGGTTTCAGATCTGGTGACAGGGAAATGCTATATTTTCCGAGTAAGAGCACTGAACAAGGCTGGAATTGGACCCCCTTCACTACCCTCAGATCCTGTGGTGGCTAAAACCAAACCTGGTATGAAACTAAAATTGATGAGATTATGGCAGTCTGTAATATTATGATGATCCCGGTAAAAGACTGCTTTATGAAACATCAGCTACATGTTTCATAGCAAGAAACCTCAGTCAAAATAAAGATTAACAAAGCAAACTGCCCAAATTAATTTACTGTTGCTGTACACTCTGGGGTGTTTTTTTGGAGTGTGTTTTTGGCTTTTCTTTTGAGTTAGATGTCCAGAAGCTAAGCCCTGATCTATTTTGGTAAGGAATGTTTTGTGGGTTTTTTTCCTCATACAGGAACAAATGAAATTGAACTTGGGGTTGATGAAGAGGGCTTCATTTATATGGCTTTTGAAGCTCCTGAAAAGAATGACTCCTCTGAATTTATCTGGTCAAAGGACTATGAAGGACCACCAGATGCTGACAGAGTTCGGGTTGAAGAGAAAGGCAATAAGTGAGTATATAATGCACATTGAGAAAATTAATTGTGGACTATCAAATAAAGAACACATTAAACACTGAGAAAAACATGAAGACAAATGCTTCCCTCTCCTTCCAATATTCAGCTAAAATACACATACACTATTGAACTGCAAATCTCTGTCCCTGATTCTCAGCTCTGGTGTCCATGAAATGGGGCATTCAATGCAATCTTCAGGTCACAAAAGGGAAGTGTCTGTCATCATATTGCTAACATTTTTGCCTTGCTCCTCAGTGTCATATATAAATGACAATGAGTACTATACTTGATGTCCGTCCTGGGTGTATCGAATGTATTGCATTCTGTTACAGAAGGCATAATTTTTGAGGAAAATATAATTTTTATTATTAATATTTTTATTTCTAAGATCTAAGCTTATACTGAAAGACCCATCAGAAAAGGATCTGGGTATATATTCAGTGGAGGTCACAGATGTAGATGACGATATCTCCGCCAGCTGCACTTTAACAAAAGAAGGTAAAAACTAGTAATTGACAAGAACAAAAAACTACTGAGCCATAATTTTCTAATATTAGATGTTTAGAGTAAAGTTTCTTGTATAGGAACAGTAAGTGACTGATGTCACTTAATGATAGTGGCACCATTACAAAGATGTTTCCCATTCCTTGAAGGCTCAAGGGCAGTTTCATTTACAGTCCGCTAGGAAAAGATTCCATGCTCCTGGAAGGTCATTTTTCCATTACAGTTCAGATTTCACACACAGCTACAGCATCACAGTGATTTAAAACGTCTTTAACATGTTTCTTGAATTGATACAACCAACATTTTATTCAGACATAACTAAGAATTATCTTCACAACCTTTTCTAGTCCTCCCTGCTATTGAATGTTTTGTACTTATCATCTTGTTCTTGACATAAATAAAGCTCATTAACAAATTAAATTAAATCAATACTATTAATTCATTTTGGCTGAGTTGTACTGATCTAAATGACTTGTTATTCTTTGTATTTCAGATCTGGACAAGTTATTGAAACGTAGCCATGAAATCAGGAACCCATGTAAGTTGAACCAGTAGGAAGCCACTACCAGATGTATAGACTCCGAAAGGGGAACCCTGGCATAACCCTGGCTGAGCCAAATTCTGTGGTTTGCCTATGAATTCCCCTCCGTGGTTTGCTTTGTTTTCCAGTGATCAAGCTGATATCTGGGTGGAACATTGATGTTCTGGAGAAAGGAGAAGTGAGGCTATGGTTGGAGGTTGAAAAGCTGTCACCAAATGCAGAGCTGCATTTAATCTTCAATGACAAGGAGCTTACAAGCACTCCAGTATGTTTTGGTTTGTTTTGGTTTTAATTCTGACTTACTTTCCCACTGCTGAACAGGGAGATAGAGCAAATGGGTACATACCCAGTTTTCTAAATTCCCATCAGATATTTTGATGTGTGTTTTTGGAAGACCCTAGGGCTTGGTTTTCCACTGTGCATAAATAGAAAGCCAAACTGTCTGATTCTCAAGCTGTCCAGCCCTAGGATTGATGCTGTTAGTTAAAGACAGTGTAATATTCCTCAGTGCTATGGCCAGCAAAACCTCCAGTGGTAACTCAGAGAAAAGCCCCTCCTTATCCAGCTTTCCTTTTACCTCCCCCTCTTGAGAGGCTGCTGCCGACAATCTTGGCCACAGCAGAGACTTCCTTTTTGTAAGGGAATTTTCTGACAACAAACCTCAGTCATGTGTAATTCATCTGATACTACAAAGGCACCTGTGCAGAAGAGCGAGCTTTGTCTTGGATGAACAAACTCGACTCACTTCAGTGGATGCTAAAGAAATGCCATCTCTCACAATGAGACAGGGTATTTTTCTCCTGCTTTACCAAGCAAAGCTGCAAGCTTTCCACCCTATCTCTCTGAACTGAATACTGATAAATCTCATGAATTCTAAGAGCAGATGAAAGTGATTTATTTCTTAGTCTGAGGCACTGGAATTAATACCACATCATGTGTTACAGTGCACTCCAACCTTCTGATACATTTAAAAAAAATATTCTAGCCTCGTTCTTGTCTTCCCATATCAAGTTAATATTATAACATTTAAAAAGTATTTGGAATGACAGGACCAGAGGGGAGAACAGTTGAGAATGAAGAACAATATAAATCATTTGCCTGTCAGTTAAATGCAGTGTAGCAATGCCAAGATAACAAAAAGCACAGATATATCAAAGGGGTAGGACTTGGCCAAAGAATTCCAGAGCTGTTATTGCAATGTTGGGGTTTTTTAAAGCAATGTGTAGCAAATTTATTGAAGGCTTTGTCTGTTCTAAGAACTGTCTTTTCTACGCTGGAGAACTGTCACGCACTATTACAAAGTGTTTGTCAAGCTCTTTATAATGATAATATTTGCTTAGAGCAAACAAGGTGGTAAGGCATAATGATGATATTTACGTTTAAGCGTCTGGCGGGTTTCGGGGTGTATGTATAAAAGGTTCAGGAGTGCTTGCATGATGTCAAGAGGGTGGCAATATTACTCATCATTGCCCAAATATGCAATTACATGCCACAGATGTGTAATTAAATGCAACACTTCTATTATACTAAAATTCACACAGATTCTGGTAAGCTGAAAAGTCTGTAATATCCAACAAGAAAGAATGTATTGTGTTATGTGGTTTTACAGAAACTTTCTCCCAGAGAAAAGTTCTGCTGCAAGCAATTCTACTATAGCTATATATATAAACAAATAATAGATGAATCCCAAAATATAGAATATCAGACTGCATCAGCTTCATTACTCCTGTAAAATGAGGGAAGTATATAAGGATACATATATAAAAGGACTGTAATGTCTGCATGTTGTAGAAGATGGTATGCCAGGATCTTGGAACAGTTTTGCTGTGGAAAAACTTCTCAGTTTATCATATTTCCTTTGTTTTTCACAGACACATAAAATAAATTTTGTTAAAGGAAAAGGTCTTGTGGAACTGATAATCCAGAATTTCTGTAATGACGATAAAGGGATGTACACAGCCCAGCTGAAAGATGGAAAAGCTAAAAATCAATTCACCCTAGTTCTCGTGGATGAATGTAAGTGGAAATTCGGGATCAAATATAGACTGCCATGCTCAGTGGAAAGTTTTCTCGGCACTTAAGGCCCCAAAGTATTTCCGACAGTTATAATGGCACACTGGGAACTGGGAGAACAAATATTTATTTTACCGCACATTTAAAGTCCAGGAATCATGTAAGAAATTATCTGAATTTCTCTTTAACATAAATTGAAGCTTTTGGTCTTATAAATAGGGTCCTGATGATAAAATGGTCTGCTAAAGCAAAATATCCAGTGGAATGCTTAGTTATTTTTTTTCAAATGTTTTACATATTATCTTGCCATGGCAAACTGTTTGTGTCTTGTCAGTAAACTCTATGGCATGTATTATTAGATGTACTCATTTATCTCAGAACAGGATCAGGTTGAAAATTCAGTATATTTAACAGCTGGTTAATTGCATTAAACTGAATGTAATAAAGAAACCAGTGTCAACTGTACTTGAGGACAAGTCCAAGCAACAAAGCAAATTGAACATGAAACATAAAGGGTCCTTGTATATTAGAACAGAGAGACTTTTTTTAATTAATTAAAAATAGAAAGTAACAAGATTCTCATTCAAATACTTCCCCATAGAATGTTTATCTCTATTTTCAGTTCTTGCAAACAGTTTGCTTTCAAGTGACCTTCTAAAGCTTCCAAACCTTTTGAATGGAAAGTGTCTATAAAATGTCAAGTCTATGTGACACCCTTTACAACTGGTGGAGAAAAACAGGGTTTTATTGAGTGATTCAACACATGCTAAATTCAGAATATAAAATAAGTTTGATGAATTGTGCTCTAAAAGTGCCCATTTTTCTTTACTGACAATGAAGGAAGTAGAGATAACTAAAGTTACACGCAGTTGTTTAAAGCAGTGGTAAATTCTATGCTCTCTGCCTTATATGTTTCTTACTTTTTAAAGATTTTAATTTCAGGATTTCTAGCCTACCTTTTTGCATGGTCAAAACTCCTATTTCATTTCCTAAATGCACAACGGTCAGGTCTTCAGAGACTCTTTTAATGAAAATAAATGTTAGGTTCTGAGCAACAAGTACAACGAAAGAATGATAGTACTAAACTGTTCACAGTTCCCAGTGGGTACCAGAGGTAACTCTTGCACTAGAGATGTCTTATAAACAAATATCACAGCTCTAATGATAATACCTTTCATGATCAGAAATTTCTAAAGAGTTATACTGAGAAATAGTGGGGGGGGGTGTTGACTTTGACCATTGGTGTTCTCACAGGTTTTGCTAAAGTTGCAGAGGAGGCTGATGCAAAACGGAGAGAATGGAAGAAAAAGCAGGGTAAGGTTAATGACTTGCCAAAGTTATGCCAACAGGATGGCAAAACCTGAGCAAAGCTATTTCTAAATACTTTTCTTTATCATCTTTTAAATGTGTATTATACAAGATTATTCATACACTAAGATTCCTTAAGATACTCTGCCATGCTCTTAAAAATCAAAATATTTTATTTAAATAGTTTTAGCCATGCTAGCCACAATCCTCAGTATAGATCTTCTCCATCAGTGCTGCAACACTGAACATTTTTGAATTCTGAAAACTGTCCAATCTGAACTGAATACATACCATGTAATTAAGATTCACTCACTTTCCTTGCAGAAAACAAGATTCTCTGGATAAATTTAAAAAGAACCATGCGTTCCACTTTCATTTTATCCCTCATCTTATATTAATGAATAAGGAAGTTTATAAAACAGTTTCAGAGAAAAAATACTACAATTTTTGTAGTAGGTGATGCCCTTCTAGCAGGGATAATAACGTTTACTTAATAAAAGTGATACCACGCTAGAATATAGGCTCGGTCTCCTGTCTTCAGAGATGCTTAGTATACGGTGAAAGGGTATATGAAGTAATCTGTCCCCTAGTTTACCCTCCCAGAATGAGGAAGAAAATCAGAAAGTATGTAGCTTTTCTATTCTATTGCAATTCACCTGGGAAATACCCATCAACTCCTACACTGGCTTGATGCAAAGTAGAGTCATAAAAGACTGGTTAGGCAGCACCATTAACTACATTTTAAGGTAGTATTCCTCAACAAAGAACAAAGATATGTTACCTAAGGACATTACAAAACCAGCAATAATTATATGCTCTGAAGTGTAGTGCCTATTGCATGCAAAAGTCAGTAGCATGAAGCACTCCCTACAGACCACACTGCGGGGATTCACCGCTAGATGGAGGCGTTTCTGTAGAGAACACTTGAGAGCTGCGGAATTGCATCGCAAAAGACATTTATTTTCTTTTATAGGTCCACATTTTATAGAGAACTTGAAATGGAAGGTTACTGAGAACTGTGAAGTACTCCTTACCTGCAAGGTACATACAGCTATGTGATGCAGCTGCACAGCCTGAATCTCTTTAGCATTTAATTTTAGATGTGAATTTTAAGGGAAGGGTATGAACAGTGCTCATCCAAATGCTTATCTGCAGACCAATGAAAGTTAAGAGACAGTATATCTTGGAGAGATATTTTAATAAAGAAGGAAGTTTCTAATATTCTGGAGCAATCTTCTAATGCAAGTGATGTTTCATATTAGAAAGTCATCCAGGCATTCAGAAATAAAATGCATTTGGAACCTTGACTTCTAAATGTTGACTTCAAACAGGCAACAAATCTGAGAAAGGACACCAGCTTCCAATGGTTCTTCAATAAGAAAGAACGAGCAGGTGGTGTGTTTGATCCACAGACTGGGATCGGAACTCTTCGTATTAAAAAGGTGAAAAACATAATGCAACTCAGAGACTTCGGTGATTACATGAAAATGCAAAAAATATGGGTTGATATTATTAACATTCAATGTGTGTTTTGTGTAGTGTCCAAAAAATTAAAGCAATTGAACAAATGCTGAGAAAAGCACAAAAGAAGAAATCATGTAATATAGTCAGATATGAATAAGATGTTTTTCATAAGATGTTTTTAACACTGAGTGGCTGTTAAAAGTTTAACATGTCCTGAGTGGCTAAAAAGAAAATTGTGGGCTTTTCAGGTTTTCTGATCGGGACTGGTTGCCTATTCTGCAGATGAACTTTAGTAACAAAAAAAAAGAAGTTACTGAGCTCATTACAGAATTAACTGATTAACTGAATGAAATTTTATGGCTTGACCTACAGAGAAGGCCAGACAAGCTGATATAATGCCCCCTGTAATCTTAATTCTGCCTCAGAGAGGATACAGCTGAAGAAAGGGAACCTGATGGTGCAGTTAAGAGTTTCAGTGCAATCTCTGCATGGCTAATTTGAATCTTGTTTGGCTTTGATTTTTCATCTTAGTTTAAAACAGACAAATCACCTATAGAAAACAAGTAGACAAATGTATGTGAACGGGAATCTCTGCTCACACAAGTCTGAGGACCAGCAGGAACGCTGCAGGCTGGAAGTCGAGAGCATTGGCAAAGCAACACGAGGAAAACATGGAGCAGAGGGCGTTCATCATCACTGAGTCCAAGACGTACCTGTACCGTATGCCACTAAGGACACACAGTGGTACAGGGTGACTGAGGGCAAAAGCTGAGATACTGACTACCCATAACCGACACCACATCAGTTCATATCGAACCAGGGGTCCCTCTAACCTTTCAAAGGAGACTTTGGAGTGAATTGCCTTTTTTTGCCCTCCTTTCTGATCCGTACAGACAAATTCATTGGGAGGGAAGAAGAAAATCTCAGCTTTTCCACCTTTTCCAAATCCTGCCCCATTTAAATTATATGTGACATTTCTGCTGGGGGTGTGTGTGTTTGGGTTTGGGATTTTTTTAAACAAATATTACATATGTACATATGTATTTGCTAGATAACCAAAGCAGATGAGGGCCAATACAAAGCACTTGTTTCAGATGACCGAGGAGAGGACTACACCCAACTTGATCTCACAAAAGGAGGTAAGAGAACCTTGTATCAGGCAATAATAAATATTCACACCCCTGCCTGGGATTCATTTTAGATTGAAAAACAAATTTTATAACTTTCTACCACATTGTTAATTTCTATACTTCCTACATTGTTTTATAGGGATTAAAAACTGCATTAAAAAGTTACTGCTCAAATTTAAAAAGTTTTCTGATCTATTATAACACATATATATATATATGTGCTGATCATTTTAAAAATCACAAGTATTTCATGTGAGACTGAAGCCATAACATGCACTGTGTAAAACAGCCTCTTACTCTGCAAGAGTTATACAGAGTCCAAGGAACAGAATAAGTTTCCTTTGTAACTGATCTCAGAGCTTTTTTTGCATCTGACCATACTGTACTTCATTTGATAATCCACAGACAACATTTCACTCCTGAACGTTTAGCCAGTCCTCCAAAGCACCAGGAGAACAAACTTCCACTTCCACTCTGCATTCCATCCAGTGAAAAAAATTCGAGGCTGAATTACAATGACAAAATAGCTGTTAAAAACAACATCAAGTGGAAAAATAATTACACGTTACTACAGATTGCTGCCTCACTCTTCAGTGTTCTGAGTACGCTCTGGAAACCAAAAAATAAATATGCAGTTCTGACATTCTAATGTCATTTCCATATATAGTCATTTATCAAGCTATGACTGCATTATAAATTCTGTCAAGCACCACAGTTAAAAGCTCAGTAATGTTTCAGTCACTTCAGCTCAGCATCAATCAGAAGTTTCTGCTTGCCAAGATTAAATCCTGCCCTCGCATCTGGAATCTATCATTTAAACCTGACACATAAATCTGCTTTCTGTGAGGCAGTCTGTTGCATATGTTGAGTGCTAAGGAAGATAGAGGCATCTAAATTTAGTAAGAAATGCCTGGCATCTAAAAACAATTGAGTCAGTGGCAAAAACTATTCTGAGTAAGCTTTGCAACAGAAGAAGACAACAACTAACTACTAGATATAATACATTCTAAACATAATGAAATTAAGTTGGTAGATCAGATTGTGATTTGCTAAATATTGTTATTTGTGGGCACTTAAATCTTTATGTCTTTGCAGCCTTTGAAGACCTTCTCAAGGAGCTATGTAGGATCAGTGGTATGTCATTTTCTCATCAGCTGACATGGTAATAACGTAAGGGGAGAAAGGTGGGGTGCCACGATCAGAACAAACTGCTCAGGAGCTGGCTCTGGGTTTGGATCAAGTACGATACCACCCATTTACTATTCCTGTGGTGTTAGAAGCACCTTCGAACTGTCAAGGAGGATGGTCAGTAAATAAAACCAGGGACATAAAAACCTCTGCACTTACAAATAAATTCTGTGACCCTTATGTGCCAGCAGCCTGCTCCTTGTCACATCGCTTGCTATGTGAATTTGGACAAGTTGTACTATTTCGATCTGAGATGTGTATTCCAGACCCAGGTCTCTAGAAGAGATGCTGACATGTTTCTACTGGCTGCTGGCTAAAAGATCCAGGGTCTTCAAGAGGTAGAACACCATCCAGTTTTCAGCTAGCCACATTCTCCAGGAGAAATGATAATAGGTTGCTTGGGCTTTTGTTTGCGTAATGTGTAAAATTGTGCATTCTTGAACATCCTCCTCAATTTCAGTCTTTTAACTACACTATTAGCTCTTTCTGCTACACCTCTGAAGATTCAGGCTACTGAAGAAGGCATCAAAATCTACACAGATGTGAAGTACTACACAGACTACATGAAAACAACCTGGTATCACAAGTAAGTCCCCCAAAAGATATTTGAAAGACTTTTGGAGTCCTGTATCCAAGGTGGCTGTAACTGAGCAGTACCTTCAATGGAACTGCTCAGTTACAGCTACCTTGGTTACAGACAGGTAAAGAAATTGTTGGTTTTTTCAAATTCTTTATTTCTACTATTTTTTACTTCCCTACACCACTCTATTACCCCACTCTGAATAACAAATATCCCCAAACATTACAAAATTCTTTCCAAACACTAGCTAATTTAGCCTCATATCTTCATAAAATAGAGAAATAGTGTTTTATTAGATACCACCTACACATGTATATAAGGAGGCCAATTTTTAATAATGTTTCAGGGCTAAACATGTACAAATAGTCAACATCTAAATCCTATATAATCTCCTAAATAAGAACTAAGAGGTCTTTTGTAGAGTTCTTAGAGCTTTGGCAAACTGCCTAAAAACACTGGTAGATGCCCCGTGAGATTTTCAAAAGTGACTGAGCACATAACTCTCCATGAAATTAACAGTGAGGTCCCGACTCCCACTCTCTTATTCTAAGCAGTATAAGTCTAAAAAAAGCACTCTAATTTATACAGCTCTGCTAAATACTGTTGAAATTATATCATTTGTTTACATAGGGAGAAACAACTGGAAAGCCGTGACAGACTGAAAGCTGGGAGCACGATGAATCAGATCTGGCTTCACATACTGAACCCAACAGATGCAGATAAGGGAAAATACACCCTGGAGTTATTTGATGGGAACAACTCTCGCAAACTGTCAACTGACTTGTCTGGACAAGGTAAGCTGAGTCAAACAATACCGTCATAGGAATGAGATACACCCAAGCTGCTTTCCAAGACTCCTTCAAATCATAGGCAGTGATTCCTCTCTCCCTTATTTGAGCTGAAGCTGCGGTTCCATGACAGCACACTATGAAATTGGGTTCAGTGAAGTGCCCTTAGAAGTCAGAGGAAACACAGGGAGAGGAGAAGTCTGCAGCAGAAAGGACTGAAGCCTTTAGGGAGCCTTGCTGCCATAGTGTAAGGCACTCCTGGAGAAAGGATGAGTGGGATGAGCAGCTGCTCCTGGGATGTCTCTGATTCCTCCATAGAACAACAGAGCTTACAGGCAGCACCTTGGAAAAGAGAATGTGGCTTCAAGTTTACAAACACTTTTCCAAACTGTTCAAAGTTGGGCTTTTTTCCCTCCTCTGGACTTCTCTTTGGGAAGGGAGTACTAGATCCCACTTATTTCAGTACCATATAAATAGAGTCATATTTCCTTAAGGCAGATATAGATACTGTCTAGATAATTATATATATCTGTGTGCACAAATACCTGTAATTCCAACACTGATGCATTATGTTAAATTTACTAAATCAAATGCAATACACGGCAACTTTCCCTAAAACCTTTTCACTGCTTGCAGCCTTTGAAGATGCCCTGGCTGAGCACAGACGGCTAAAGTAAGTTCCTGCCTAAATATTTTCACAGCTAAATCTATATTGAGTGTCACATTCTGTATTGACAATACAATGCCTAGTAAATAAAACCACTACAATTTTCTCTCTCTCACTTTCAGGGAAGCAGCAGTAGCAGAAAAGTGTAAGTAAATTAATTACCTTCCTTCTGTGAAACAAAGCCTAATGGTAAGCTGACAAGTAAAACTAAAAGGTCATATTTGTTCATTCCCAGGTCGTGCCAGAGTTGTTCAAGGTCTGCCAGATGTTGCCACTATCATGGAGGATAAGGTAATATTGAGTAACTGTTCATATAATTGGCCCTTGCACAGATATAGAATAACTGATGGGGAGAAAAGTATTTGTTTTCCCCTCCTGTATGTTCCCAGCAGCTTTTCTGAGCTACCACAGTTGCCAGAGGTGTGAAGTGGTACCCTCCACAATATTTCTATCAGCCCCCCTGTATTGTTGATGGTGCTTCCAAACATGCATGTGCTTCTGCATGTACAGGTGCTCTTTGTGGCACAGAACCTCTTTCTCACAGGTTTTGGATGTTACTGCTTCTTAGGTCTGTTTCACAGCCAGACTCTTTCTGTTGTCTTCCCACTTTATAGGCTTAGACTAAGGCCTTTAAGTGCTGGACCTAATTTTCCCATCATATAAACTTGCTGCTTACATTTCTGAGTCACATTCCCCTTTACTGGTACACAGGCAGAATAAAAATCCTGTAAAGCAATTGCAAATTCACCATGTGCCTATTTGAGTATCACTTTATGGTGTAAGAAAGCTATAAAAAGACAGTAGCACAAATATGAATCAGGCCCAGTGAATTGAGTCAGATTAATCCTGATTATACTGGAGTACTGGAGTGTTACCAGGAAAAGGAGTGGTTAGTCCTGGAATCTCACCTATTGAAAATCTAAGAGAATTGATTTTTATTTTTCTTAATTTCTCATCAACTGAATTTCCTTGCTGATTTATACCTTCATAATCTATTTCTGCTACCTGTTTTACCACAGACCCTGTGTTTAACTTGCTGTGTATCTGGAGATCCTTACCCAGAAATCACTTGGTTCAAAAATGAGAAGGTTATCGTCTTCAAAGATCGTTACAAAATGGATGTGAAGGGGACAGTTGTCACAATTACCATAGAGAAAGTCTGCAATGAAGATACAGGAAAATATAGCATCTATGTCAAGAATAAGTATGGTTCTGAAACAGGGCAGGTTACTATCAGTGTCTATAAGCATGGAGAGATACCCATAGGAATGGAAGAAGAGGAAGTCTCAGGTGGGATTATAATGAAAAAGCCTAAATGAATTAGTCAGTTATATCTCATTGAATTTAAAAGGAATTTAACTCCTTTGGATTCCTTTCAGTGCCTCTGCCCTAAAATTCAGGCTCATGTCTCTATTTTTATTTTAGCAATATTTTAGTATTTTTATTTTGGTAGTTGTTAGAAAACAATTTTTCTCTGTGTGTGTGCACACATGTGTGCACGCGTGTGTACACATGCATGTTCACCTTACAGAGAAACTCTTTCCTAGTAAATCTGTGTGGGAAATACCAGAGGATTCCCATATGAAAACCAGGCTTTCAGTGGAGTTTTTTTGTATTAAATCACCACATGTTACTGATTATCTTGTAGCTGACAAATGCTTGTGTGTGTGTGAATTATTAAACTTATACCCTTGGTGGCACCTCAGCACTGCTGTCAAGTACATCCATCTTGAAATCCGTTGGCCACTGTGTGTGTGGGAAATTGGGAATTTTCCTAAGTACCGTGCTGAATCAGGGCCTTGAAGCCTGCACCTTTCCAAACCTAACCCATATGGGAAGAAAACAAGGCAGAGGTATTTTCAAGGCTTGGTTCTTTAGAGTAATACATTCACCTTCTATATATACTGACATGCAGTAATACATTTACACAAAAGGGTTGAGTGAATGTCTACAGAGATGGACCCAGATCCTTCCACCCTACTGAACACACCTATATTCTTTAGAATTAAAGAGATTTTTAGGTTTAGTAGTTATGTTAGATTATTCTGAATGCAGAAAAAAGTGTGGCCTCTCAACTGCTCTGAAGCCACAGCTATGCTCCCAGCTTCTACCGGTAAAACTGTGTCAGTGAGAGATAAAAAAGTGATTGTATTCCTAAAACACCCATCCAGCTTAACACATTTATTCAGCAAAATAGCGTCTTACCTTGTTCCACAAACTAGTATAAACTGCCCTCACAACAGCAGTATTTTTCCCAGTTATTTGAGGGACGCTGCTGTTCCAGTGTCAATATGAATGAGCACAGCAATCCTGTACAGAACTGCCAATCATTTGACTGAAGGCAGTTACATTTCAGACATTAGTTAAATTAAATGTATATATCGTTAAAATCAATAATATTAAAAAGCAAGAGCTTAGCTAATTGTCTAGATTCACCTTACAGCGAGTGAAGAAAAGCAGGCCCTTCTAATGGCATCATTAACATTACTCCATGGTAAAAAAGATCAATCATGTTCTAGAATAACTCCAGTATAAACATGCACCTTTTAGAGCCATTTGTGTTACATCCCATGCATAAATACACCCTTATTCATTATCAGTACCTTGTCCTTGCTACTCGGGTATTAGCATATGTAAATGTAATTACAAAATTCATTCTGTGAATTTTCTTTAAAAGTACTTACCAAAAAAAAAGTTGTGAATTTGTAAGAAAAAGTTAAGCATTGGTTTTCTATTTAAATAGAAGAATTACTGACTGGTATGGAGTAATAAAAGTTAACTTAGAAAGGTCATCTACCCCTGGGATACAGGGCTTTATTTGAATTAAGCAATATAATTGCAAGATACATAACCTAATGAATATCTTCCAAAATCAACAGTCGTGCTTGCACAGACAGCAAGGAATATCACCCAATAGCTATAAAGAGTGACGAATTCCTAGTGGAATTGGTGAGGAAAAAAAAAAATACATCCCATTTACTACTTCTATTTCAGTCTCCAAGCAATGTTCCATGTTATATTTTACCTTTAATCTTCTATGCATTCAGTGACTATTTAAAAAAAAACCAAACAAACTGAATTTAATACAGATTTAGATGCACGTTACTGACATCTACTGGATAAAGTCATAACTGACTGTCCCATTCTAACGATTTTCCCTGTCCTCAAGCAATTGGAGGCCCACAATTTTGGAAGAAATACCTGTGGATTTTATTCCCACCGTTTAAGGTCCAAGTGCCCATATTAGAGAATACTGTGATTATTAGGAAGTTCCTGCTGCAAGACAGTAACTACCTCACATCTATTGGAAATTATGCCATTTTATCTGAAGAATTCTGTCCAAAACACAGAAAATGTATTAAACATTGAAGTTGTGAATAAAAAGAAAATAAATTAATCCATGCAGCACTTTACAACAATTATGAATAATTACCCGAGTTCAGTAACCAACAATAAACATAACATCCCAAACCAGCTGGTCAAGGTAAGACTTTCTACAAAGCAGAATGAACTAGAGGTTATGATCATTAAGAACAAATAAATGATTAATAATTGTTACTTCACGGTTAATAATTAGCCAGTCATCTCACAATTTGGGCTGGCCTTTCCATAAATAGCACCTGAATGACCAGGGAGAGCCCTCGCTTTCCTGCTAGCATCACTGCCCTAAACTGCATTATAACGTCCACCATGGCATTCAATGGAACCTGGCAGGTCTATGCTCAAGAGAACTATGAAGCGTTTCTGAAGGCTCTTGGTAAGTGTCTAGTTACTTTTGAAATAATTTGCTTGGATTGCAACACACACTTTGCATGACATTTTTTATTACTGTATTTCTATGGGGTTTTTCTTTTGTTTGTATGACAAACTACCCCTGCCAGGTAAGTCTGTTATCTCTAATTTGGAAATGAAAAGAAGCTGAAAATCATACAAATAAAAGTAGAAAGGTTACAGATGACCCCCAAATCCCTATCTTAACATTAGATGAGCCCCTCATGAAAGAAGAGGTATATCAGAAATCAACTTGTTTTAATTAACACATAACTTTATAAATACATTTAAGTAGAAACAAGTTGTCAATGATGTATACAGATTTCCAACGCACTATGAGTAGTGCAAGCTCTTTCTACAGCAGTAGTGATTAACACATGTGATAGCTGCTTAGTAACCTGTAAGGAACAGATTTGGTGGTTATGACTTAGTAGGTGCCTACATTAATAAAAATGCACTTACCCTCTTGACAGTCTTGAAAAAATATTCACATTGGGTTATTTAAGAGCGTATAAGAGATAGTCAGTAGAATAAAATTCAGTTACAACTGAAAAGCCTAGTCTGACAGTATGATGCCGGACCCAACCCCTCTACTGCTAAAGATGATTCTCTCAAGTCACACTAGAGACACCCCGATAAGGCACTCTGAGGCTACCTGCACTGTTGCAGCTCTGGCTAGACAGATAACCCTCACCTCCAATCTCCCTGGGAAGAGGTGAGGGAAACAAAATAATACACACATGGTTTTCGTCATGGAGAAATGTCATCATCACATGGCAAGCCAATACTCAAAGAAACAATACATATTCTGACAGAAGATTAATGAATATAATATCAAAATCTATACAGACTAAATGAAATGGAACAATATGCCCATAGAGAAGAGAGGAATCCAAACCAGGATTTGTCTTTTAACTCAGATATCACTTTCTATTATTGGTTTGTATATTTTGCAACTTTATCAGAGAAAATAATTTTCTATTTCATATCAACAGACTACTTCATAAAATAAAAAGTCCTTTTTTGCTTTTTTTACAGCATTGCCAGATGACCTTATCAAACTCGCCAAAGATATTAAGCCTATTGTTGAAATACAACAAAAAGGGGATGACTTTGTTGTGACATCAAAAACACCCAAGCAATCTGTAACTAACTCGTTTACACTTGGAAAAGAGGCTGACATTACTACTATGGATGGCAGAAAGCTAAAGGTAATATATTTCAGGAACAGGTGCATCTCTTTATTCATCCTTATACTTCAGTTTCTGTGTATGAGTGAAATTTGTACCATTTCCATTAGCATACATTTCTATCATTTTAACAAACAGAAAAGTTTCTTCTAAAACTCTTAGTAAAATGCTGTGGTCTCCCATTTAAATTAGCAGATGTGATTATGAAACATCAGTATCATTTATTTCCTATTTATGTAGTCCTCTACTTATTCTGACTGAATTCCAAAATCTAAATTTTTTTATAATTTTTAAATCTGCTTCAACAGTGTACCGTGAACATGGTAAACGGGAAGCTTGTGTGCAAATCAGAAAAATTCTCTCATGAGCAAGAAATTAAAGGAAGTGAAATGGTGGAGGTAAGTGTTAGAAAATAACGGCACATTAAGAAAAATGCTGAAGGAAAAAAAGTTCTATGTTGATCAGCTCTTAGTGCTGCCAGGGAACTACAGGCCGGTCAGCCTCACCTCCATCCCTGGAAAGATGATGGAACAGCTTGTTCTGGGTCTCATCTCAAGGCACGTGGAGGAAAGGAAAGCTATCAGAAGTACTCAGCATGGATTCACCAAGGGGAAATCATGTCTGACTAACCTGATAGCCTTCTACGATGGCATGACTAGATGGATAGATGAGGGGAGGGCGGTAGATGTGGTCTACCTTGACTTAAGCAAGGCGTTTGACACGGTCTCCCACAGCATCCTCATAGGGAAGCTTAGGAAGTGTGGGTTAGATGAATGGACAGTGGGGTGGATAGAAAACTGGTTGAAAGATAGAGCTCAGAGGGTTGTGATTAGGGGCACAGAGTCTAGTTGGAGACCAGTGACGAGTGGTGTTCCCCAGGGGTCAGTACTGGGTCCAGTCCTCTTCAACATATTCATCAATGACCTGGATGAGGGGATAGAGTGCACCCTCAGCAAGTTTGCTGATGACACCAAGCTGGGTGGGGTGGCTGACACACCGGAAGGCTGTGCCGCCATACAGAGAGACCTGGACAGGTTGGAGATCTGGGCAGAGAGAAACCTTATGAAGTTCAACAAGGGCAAGTGTAGGGTGCTGCACCTGGGGAGGAACAACCCCATGCACCAGTACAGGTTGGGTGCTGACCTGCTGGAGAGCAGCTCTGTGGAAAGAGACCTGGGAGTCCTGGTGGACAACAGGATGACCATGAGTCAGCAATGTGCCCTTGTGGCCAAGAAGGCCAATGGCATCCTGGGGTGCATCAAGAAGAGCGTGGCCAGCAGGTCAAGGGAGGTCATCCTCCCCCTCTACTCTGCCTTGGTGAGGCCGCACCTGGAGTACTGTGTCCAGTTCTGGGCTCCCCGGTTCAAGAGGGACAGGGAACTGCTGGAAAGGGTGCAGCGGAGGGCTACAAAGATGATTAGGGGACTGGAACACCTCTCTTATGAGGAAAGGCTGAGGGATTTGAGTCTCTTCAGTCTGGAAAAAAGACGTCTGAGGGGTGACCTTATCAACGCTTATAAATACTTAAAGGGTGGGTGTCAGGACAATGGGGCGAGGCTCTTTTCAGTGGTGCCCGGGGACAGGACAAGAGGCAATGGGCACAAACTGGAACATAGGAAGTTCCACCTAAACATGAGGAGGAACTTCTTTACCCTGAGGGTGGCAGAGCACTGGAACAGGCTGCCCAGAGAGGTGGTGGAGTCTCCAACTCTGGAGACATTCAAAACCCACCTGGACGTGTTCCTGTGTAACCTGCTCTAGGTGACCCTGCTCTGGCAGGGGGGTTGGACTAGATGATCTCCAGAGGTCCCTTCCAACCCTATGATTCTATGATTCTATGATTCTAGTGTAGGCTCAATACTTTAAACAAATCCTGGCCCCAAAATTACTACATTACTTGCAGAATTCCTTATGGGTGATTAAACCTGCAGATACAGAATTTTAGTATTTCAAACTAAGCACAGTTCATGGAAAATACTATTACTATCCTTTATTATTCCAGTTTCTTATTAAAACCAATAGTCTTGGATGACTCTCCATTAAACATTGCTCATATATTTAAGGCATCCTGCTCAACAAATCTTTTTATTAATTACTACCCTGGGGCCAATTCTAGGCACTGAAGTGTGAAGGGCTTTAGCTGCTGAATGTGTTGCAGAAAGGCTGCTTATAAATTCCTCTAGATTACTGTAACAGTGTTTCCACCCTTAGCTTTATCTGCAGCATTGGCTCTGGAAAGTAAAGGCTAAGTCAAACCTGAAAATTTACAATATGTGTGTTCCACCTACAATTCTTCAAAGTTCTTTGGTTAGTTTTAAACTGTTTGGTACTGACAAAGAGCTTTTCTTTATGGAGTTAAGTTCATTTGGCTTCTAAGAAGTGTCCACTTGGGTAAAGACTGCTATAAGAGTGACACCTAACTACATTAAAGTTATATGGTTTGGACATACAATATCCTAAGGTCATTTTGAGTATCTCAAACTACTTTTCTAACAGTAAGGAAGCTAAACACCAGGCAAAAGAACCCATTACTATTTGGGACAGTGGATTTCTGTTACAGGAAGCATATCTTTCTTCTGGTATCTAAGATAGCTCTTAAAACAGAGTGATAAAATGTAGTTGATGATGGCATTTATATTCAGATTTTCCATCTTCAGAACTAGTTCTGTAAAAAAATTTTCCTTGGTATGCATGTTATACACATATTTATAGGCAGGTACTGTAAATGTATTTTCTTGTTACTTCACATGGAATAAGATGGATTTATACATGAATTACGGAAACTTCTAGCCTTTTAGCTATAAATATATTTCCTAAAGTCTAAATGAAAACCACATTATGAATATTTGTCTTCTACAGACTATGACTTTTGGTGGAGTAACACTTGTCAGAAGAAGCAAGAGAGTTTAAAGACAGATCACCTTCTTTGTGACATCTTTAGATACCTAAAATAAAGCGCAGTTTCCACAAGGTGTGATCTTTGTTATCTGAAAAAACGGTACAGAAGATAATTATGATTTCTACTCTCCTTTCACACATGCATCACCTCCCATTATTATGAGACTGTGTTTTCCCTGAGTACACTTAGAGATCCCTTCTGTACTCAAAGTGACAGAAGTCTGCCTCCCTGACAACCAAACCTGGACATTAATTATAACATTATGATTTATGATAATAATCCTTGGAAGCAGACAAAAGCTGATATAAATGCGTCTTGATTTCTTACATAATCAGTAAACATATTCAGCTTTAGTTCCTTTGTCTAATAAAGTTTGGTCTTCTACTAAAAACCCTTTCTCTGTAACTTAGCCAGCAAAGAACAATTAGACATTTATTTAGCTGATCTGCACCACGTGTCTGTAGCAGGAATAGAAACAGTAATATTTTAAAAGCTATGAAGTATTTAACAGCCATAAACAATTACAAAGTAGTAATAGGAATGACTGCTCTTGAACTCAAGTACGCAAGAGTACAACTAAACACAAATAAGGCACTACAAGAGCAAAAGAAATTAAATATTCTTCCAATTTGCAACATACTCCCAATATCTGCTTGTCACAGTTCAAGTTTGTGACGCTCAAGTACAACTAAACCGTTTATGTTCAGATTACATGTCTCTACTAAGTATGAAATGCACAGGGCCCATGCCTATAACCATTTCTCTGTTCAGTGCTCATTAGATGCTACTATTACACTAGCAGTCCTATTTCATACTTATTCAAGTCACTGGAGATTTGTTAGAATTGGTCCTGGGTATAAGACCTCCATGAAAAAAGTTGCTGGACTCATTATGCCATTTAAAAATCTTCATGGGGACATTTTATTCCAATTAAGAGTGCTGAGTCTACATCTTCCTACCCTAGGAGAAGGGCGGTTTGTGAGGGAGAAAGTTGTGTTTTAGTTAATAACACTTGCAACATGATAATAAGCAATCTGGGAAGTGTGTTCTTATTCTGGGAGAAGGCAGGTCCTCATGGGAAGTTATACTAGCATAGCTGTGCAAGTATTGTGTTCATTTGGCTTCCCAGGCAGTTCTAATGCTAAGTACACTTTTGCAGGCTAAATTAAATTCCATGTGAGTTACACATAAATAAGATCAACAGAACAGAAATCAAGACACTGGTAAAACTCAAGGAGAAGGCTGCTTTAAAGCATCCGTACTGCAAAAAGCCATATAAGAGCTTGAAACACTTCTGTTTGGAAGTTGCTGGGTAACTGCTGCTAACTACACAGTGAAACACTACAAAACAGAAGAGTTTTCTAATAGTAAATTCACAGAACACTGCAAGTCTTCAATAACCAAATGCTCTATCAGTAAGTTGTAGGATACCAAATATGAGACACTTCAGGTTTATTTCTAAACTAATGAAGAAATCAGTCATTACTCTGAACACTACACTTCTAAAGCCTGTTACAAAACAATTGCTTTTGATAGATTGTGACATAAAATGGTATTGATGTTAAAGCAAACTACGTATGGATTTGTCTGCTTTTAAAAGAAACATGATGGTTCAATGACTACTTGAATATTCTCGTCTCGGTTCACATGATCTGCTTTGCAAACTCGCTTCTTCCCTTAAAGTTCAACCTCAATACATGACAACGGATATACAAAGGCGCTTTAAGTTATAGACTGTAGCTACCACATACTAAAAACACGCTAATCCTATATAGAATGTAAACTGATGCTAAACCATTTTGATTTGAAAGCACTAAAAATTCTTAAAAGAATACTTCACCTTACTTCACGATTGCATTAATTTAGTATTTCCAACAACTGTGACAATCTTTTCAATCCAATGGCAATATTCTTCCGCCACAGGGCATCGCAGATTGAGGTGAAATACTCAGTGCAGCTCCTTATGTGAAGCAGTCAAAACCTGAAGGATTTTTATGAGATTGCGAGCCTTGCCCCATTGCCCGAAGTAATCAATTATCCCTGGATGACAAACTTTTACAGGTTTAGATGATAGCACTGGACTGACTTCCACAAAACCAAGTGAGTTTTTCTGCAAAGGTCTTCATAAGAGTATTTATCATCTTATTTGAATCTTGTTCAAAAGTGTTCGTTTCCAACTTGAAAAGCTCTGAAAGGGTAATCCTGGCAGCAAGCATTTCTGTCCATCACCAAACTCTAATCTTTGGTGATTCCATTGTTTTTCAGAATGTCTGTGGAAGGAATTTTTTCTGCTTTGGCATAGGTGCTTTGTGTCACACACTCCCACCATAATTTCAGTCTCTAATGTGCTTTTTGGGCTTGATTTTCCTGTTCCTTTGATGACTTGTGTAAGCAGATCTGTCTATATATTGCACAAAGTAACAAACTCAACCTGCTGGTAGCATACTTAGCAGACAAAAATGTTAAATGTAAATGTTAAAGGCAGAAAACATTGAGAGAGAGCCCCATCTCTTTTCTGCAGTCTTTAACACAGACCACTGGGCATAGAACCACCATCATTTCCTTTTTTTTGGATGAGCAGTGTATATAGTTGAGATACACCTCCTGTGGCAGTGCTTGAACTTCATCTGTCATTCAAAACCTGTAGAAATGTCAGGCAATTCTGAGTGTGAGATTGCCAGGACATGAACAGCAGTGTCCACCCACGAGAATTTTCATACATATTCAGCCATTAAAAATAAAAAGGTGAAAATACAGGAGAGACAGACATCAGGTTTTTTGCTCCCATTTGTAGTTCACTGAAAATTCCTTAAACCAGCAAGAACGCAGACATGCTGCTTTACTGAACCCTTCATCAACTCACCTGTAACTGTGCAGTCACAGATCTGCCATTTATCTGCCTATAAACTTGTTGCTGAGTCACTCGTTAAGACGTTAAGAAATAATCTCTCTACCCGCTTACTTTATTGTTGTCATCACACAAACGGCTTTAGTGAAAAAGGGCTGGTCCTTTGCAAAAACTGCTGCTCTACAAGTGTCTGATGAAAAGTCCTGGGGCACAACAACTGCTAGTGAAAAGGGCCACAGAGCCGCGATCCCTCAAGCCACGGGAAAAGGCCCTGCGCAGTGTATTTTTCTGCAAAGGACTTAATGAGAGCATTTATAATCTTATTTGGATCTTGTTCAAAACTGTTCATTTCCAGTTGGAAAAGCTCTAAAAGGGTAATCCTGGCAGCAAGTATTCCTCCCCAACCACCGAATTCCACGACGACCAACGGGTCGCTGTGCTGGCCGACTGCGCAGGAGCGAGCCACGGCGGCGAGAGGTGACCGCGGGAGGCACCCTCTCCCCTCACAGCGGCCACCCGCCCTCCGTCTTACCCGCGCGAGGAGCGCCACTCGCGCGCTTCCCCCTCTTTCGGCGGGAAACGCGCGAGACCGCGGGGGCGGCGCAAGGCGCATGCGTGAGCGGGCGGAGGGGACGCGCCCCCTCCGTGCGTGCGCGCTCTGCGCATGCGCCCTCTGCCCGCCGCGGGCCGTGCGCATGCGCCCTCTGCCCGCCGAGGGCCGCGCGCATGCGCATTGAGGGCAGGGCAGCTGTTGGCGCCGGCCGTCGCTCCCCCGTGTTTCCCTCTTCGCGCCCAGCTCTCGCCGGAAGCCCCGCGGGAAGTCTCGCGAGAGGCCGCGGGCGGGCGGCGGTGGCGCTGCGTGCAGCTCCGGAGGGTCGCCTCAGCCGCTCGCCTCCCCGCAGCGCCCGGGCCCGGCCTGCCGCTCGCTGCCTCTCACGTCGCCGCCGCTGCCGCCGCCGCCATGTCCCGCTACCTGCGACCCCCCAACACCTCGCTCTTTGTGCGGAACGTGGCCGACGATACCCGGTGAGTGGGGGCGGGCGCCAGCGGGGCGCGGGGGCTACGCAGGCTTTGGCGGGCTCGCTAGGCCGCACGGGCGGCAGCCGACGGAGGGGCGGTGGGGCCCTCCCGGAGCGAGGGAAGGGGAGGGGGCGAGGCCGGCCTGCTGCCTTCTGCTGCTTTACCTTTCTCCCTGCCTTCCCTTTCCGCGCCCTTCTCCATTTTCCTCTCCCTGCTCGCCATTCCGCTCTCCTTCCCTCCTCTCCACGAGGATCGGTTGCAAAACAAACGTCCAGAAAGAACAAAGATGGGCCGGAAGAACGTGAAACTCGTACTCGCGCTTGAGTTTGTCCAGCGGGAGATTGAGGCGGGATTTGCAAGCCCGCTTGAGGGATAGCCGCCCGTGCCCCTCAGCGATGCTGGAGTGTGGAATGCTCCTTTGAAATACGGCGATTGTTACTAGAAGGGCGAAAACGGCGCCTTTGCTGTGGGTGTCCCCAAAATTCTTGGCGGAGTTGGTTCCGTTAGTATGGTAATTGCTGCCAGTTCGGGTGGAATGTTATTGCATTAACGGTTATGTGTGGTGTCCTGTTATGACACTATAGAGTGGGGGGGAAACAATGCTTTTTCTCAGTAATAATCGTATTGTAGCGAAAGTCTGTAAGGAGCGAATACGTGCAGCGACTTAGTGAAGTAACTTCACAGTGAATTGAAATAATTAAAAAGTGGTTATTGCACAAGTTCTTGTTTAAGGCTTGGGTATTTTTAATAAACTGCTAGGTTTCTGCATTTCTGTTTTGCAGTTTATTGCATCCCTTTTGCGTTTTATCAGCTGTGAAGCATAGAGCATATTAGTTTAGAACGCGCATGTGAATTAGAGCGCTTTTATGTTGTTAATTATTGTAGAATTTGTATGGGAAACCCTGTAAGGTCTAGTTGTGTAAAATGCAAGCATGAGTTTTTAAACTTGCTACCTGGGCAGCTTGCACCAAAGTTGTTAAGCAAATAACCACACCATTGGCACGATGGAATGAATTAGGGACCATATCGTAGACAAAAGTGTAAATAGCTTCAAATCTATTTTTTTTTAATGAATTTTTCTTTTCTCTCTTTTGTAGTTTATTTTGCTGTCAGAACAGTCCGGGAGGACTGTTGCTTCCTAACTTTTTTAAAATAATGTGGGTTCTGTTGAGGCTTTCGACATAAGCTTGTGATTGGACAGTACATTCTTCTTAGAGGTAGTTTCATTGTGAGATCTTGATGTTGGTGGTTGTAGTTGCCTTCTGCATTCATTGACTACATGCACTGCAGATTCTTTCCCAACTGATGAGAAAAAGAAATGATTAGTAGTAACTCTTTTATACCACATAAATATGGTATTACATCAGTCTTTCACATACAGGTTGTTGTCCTCAAATGACACAAAAATACATGTAAAGAAACTGATGTGATTAAGAAACCTCTCTGTTGAGGAGTCAGTAGTTGTTCCAAGTATAGTTACAGATCTATTCAACAGTTCTTGTGCTCAGCTCTCTTAAAGCCACCTCCTTGGAAAAGCTATCCTAAGGGCATGAATGGTTGCTCACTCAAGTTTTGTACTATTTGATGTGGTTGTAAGTATTGATTATTCTATGGAAATGAGTTTGTGTGACTGGTTTGTTCTCATACTGTTTATTTGGACCTTACAGTTGATGTCTGCATGTTGCAAAATCATTATCACGAGTTACATGAGGTACTTGAATAACAATAATTCTTAGGTCTGTCTTTTTGCTTTCTGCCCACCTTTGCTAGTACATCCTGCGTTGAATTGAATAATACGTGTCGCTTCTCAGTTTACACTTCTGTTGTAGAGTTATGCTGAACACTGGTTTCCAAATGCCAGGGTGTATCTTAAGCATCCTGAGTCTTGAGTGTTTCGGAAAAGCCTAGTGTGGTGCTTAACAATGAACTGCTCAAACATTTTTTTCCCAAAAATGTTTTGCTATGTGCATATTCTGCCAACTGCTTACAAAAAGATGAGTGGTCATATTGATTGTAGATTTTAAAATTTTTTAATTACTATTATTTTTTATTTGATGGATGTTTTTTAACACCTTAAATAGTGAAAAAAACCTGTAAGATATTTGTGATATTCTAGGTCTGAAGACTTGCGCCGTGAATTTGGTCGTTATGGGCCTATAGTTGATGTATACGTTCCACTTGACTTCTACACTCGTCGTCCCAGAGGATTTGCTTATGTTCAATATCCTTTCTTCAGATGGCTGATTAGTGAGGGGTGTTGAAGTTTGAAATTCAAGTTTGTGTAAGAGGTAACAAATCTAAATGAAAAAGCAGTTTACTTTTGTGTTGTATCTAATAAGTGTCTTTCTTACATTGTGGTGTTTCATTATTTTTGAAGATTAACTTCTCTCAATTGTTCTTTGCCTTTTTGAAAAACTTAAATCAAGTCCAGTAATATAAAAGCTTGCTTATGTCACTGAAATTAATACTATATGATTTAAATGAAAATTTATCACTGACTCAAAATTGTCTAGCACGTTTTTATTATCACTGGTATGTAAGTAAACTTGTGCTTAGCAAACTGTGGCTGGTATTCATTGTTAATTTAACAAATGGAAACTGGAATCACTTGATCAAAATCAGATTGTGTAAAAAAATGAGGTGAACTTCTTTCTTTAATATTGTCCCCTAATTTACTGTCCTCTGTTGTTGCCTCAGAATGTAAAGCTGTACAGTAATGGCGACCCCAAAGAGAAAGCATGAAAGAACCTTTAGAGTAGAGTTCAACAATTAAGGCAAGTAGACAAGCCAAAGACCTCTTAAGGATCAGGCTTGAAGAGAAGGGAGAGTTTGGGAAAAGAAAAAATAAAGAAAAGCTGGAAGAAGGACAAGCCATAATGGGAGACAAAGCTTCGCTTTATCTACAAAAGGGGGAAAAGGTTGTTTTTCAAAGTAAAAGATAAAGCCATCTGTCATTTTTGGCCAAGCATCTCATGACAAGTCCTTCTGACAAGCACTTAAAGAGTTAAAGGTCAAGATGAAGTTGAATGGTGGCCAAGATTAAAGGAGTCATACCTGATGTATCCTACAGAATAACAGCTTTTCTTCTGTTTGTCACGTAAGCAGTAATTTGATGAATGATTCTGGTTTAGTCCATTGACAAAACCTGTAATATTTCTCTTGTGAGTGCTACTGTAACTGTGGTCTTGAGTGAAAGTGCATTCGTTCTTGGTTTATCGAGATATATACCTACAACGTGATAGTTTATTTTCTGCATAGTTGATGCTGGTGGTGAACTGAGTTGCTACAAGGAGAAAGGCAATTTGTTCTTTCAGGTCAAATAGCTGGAAGGTGGTGTGTGAATTACAGTAGCGGTCAATCTTGCAGATTAAAATTAATAATGTTTGTGTTACTGAACATCTGACCTGACTGATAGTGTAGGGGTTTTAGTGTATGCTTTTATCTCGGGCTGTTGAAGGTCTGTATACATGTCCATGGCATTACACACTTTAAACTTAAAATCAGTTGGTGAAAAAAAGCAAAGCTTTATCCCAATTCTAAAATTAGTAGACAGATGTTAAATTTACTGTTGGTATGCCTAACATAATTTAAGAGCTAGGGTTTAATTTTAGTAAAGTCAATGTAGTGGAGGGAACTGAATGACCATTAACAAATGCATTTTGAAAAGGATACCGCTTTTTTTCCTTGCATAAGTACAAGTGGGAGAAGAAAAAAGTTAGAGTATCGCATAGTAACTGCTTGCTGACAGATAAGTTCATGGTCATATTATGAGACTTTAATTTGTTATAGGAGTTCTCAGATAGCTGGTGGTTAATTAAAAAAAAAATAAATTATTAGTGTATACTGTAGCATGACCAAAAGAACTTAAAAGAATAAAACCCAAAACCAAAAGCCCTGTAAAATTATAAAATAACTTTTTTTTTTATTTTAAATGCCAAATCTGTAAACTATTCAAATTCCCAAGTACCTTAACACTCACCACATTTGAAGATGTCCGTGATGCAGAAGATGCTCTCCATAATTTGGATCGAAAGTGGATTTGTGGTCGGCAAATAGAAATCCAGTTTGCACAGGGGGATCGGAAGAGTAAGTGCCTTGCGTGTATTTCATCAGACTATGATTTTAGCCTTAATGTGTAGTGCCAGGCAACATTACACGTGTTATTAATTGTTGTGATGTGTTCTTACTTGTATATAAATAGCATGTGGATGTTCTGCTTTTTATTCGGTAACTATTAATGACTCATTTTAATTAAAAACAGATAACTAAGTATAACGGTCACTTAACACAATCTGATCCTTGCTGCTGGCAGAGAATTCTTAAGAGCTTTCTGTGCAGCTCTATTAAGCTTTCTTTGCAGAAACACAGTGTTGAAAATTCTCCCTGTCAAAATGAGTAGCCCAGTTTTAATGTATTGCAATGTTTATATTGTGTTGAAGCATATTAGTTATTCTGTGTGGACGTTTCTCAGTGCAGTCCAATTTCTAGGATTGAGGTAATGTCTTCGTTTTCATTTGGCTTCAAGATAAAAGTAAATTTTAAGGTATCTCGACTCAACATGGAACAGAAGTCTTATATTCTGAATAGATAATTGTAAAGAGAACT
Organism: Chroicocephalus ridibundus; assembly: GCF_963924245.1. Taxonomy (NCBI): domain Eukaryota; kingdom Metazoa; phylum Chordata; class Aves; order Charadriiformes; family Laridae; genus Chroicocephalus; species Chroicocephalus ridibundus. The sequence goes on along the minus strand of NC_086302.1, from coordinate 4,032,910 downwards.
TAAATCTTTCACATCTGTAATTCGTATACATATTCTTAATATCTAGATAGATACAGATATTATATAAAAATACAGCATGGTGTTGGTAAACCTAACACATACTTGTTGATCTAAAACAGGACTGTAATACTTACATGCAGCTTGGGAATAAAAGTGCCTTAAAGGTCTTTCAGTTAAAGCTATCAAAAAAACAACCTAACTGTGCAGGTTTCCCTCAAATGCACACATTTAACTTTTATTGAAGTCAATGGAAATTACATGCTCTGAAGGACAAGCTTCTGTCCTGTATATAAACATCGGGATTTCTTCCAAGTTTCTGAAAAAAAATTAACTAAATCTACTTTAGTGTTGTAAACAGCAGTGCTTAAAACATAAAAATTGTAGCCATTTAGTACAGATAGTGTTCATCACAGCATGATACGTTTAAAATGCTTTAAGCATGGTCTCTGGGTTTGAATGAGAATGGGATTTAATGCAAAGGAAAGATAGCTGTACTGCTTAGAGGAAATACAACAGAAGACTAATAAAGTTCATTCATTCTTAATCATTTTAATAACTAAGCTACAGAGTGAATGTGCGTTGTTGTACTGGCAGGGGGAGTACTTTTAGAATCAAACTTCTCTTTGTGTGGCTTCCACTGCTGCTTCTGTACAAGCTGTCTTTTAATCTTTAAAGAAGACTGTGGATCAGGTGTAATGTGTGGTGCTGTGTAGTCAAGAAAATGGGTGTTTAATTAATTCCTTGTTAGCTTTCACTTTTCGAGTAAATTCAGGAATGTTAGAATATTTCAGTCATGGGATTGGCCTGTCATACCAGTTTCCAGGTGGCCTGAAATCACCTTAGCCAGTTCTTTGCTCTGGTTGTATGGGGCATTAATCCTTTCTTACTGATTTTGGGTTTTGTTTTCTTTTGGATTTTTCTTTTCCCCCTAGATTTATAATGCCCACAAGGCTGCATTAATTTTTGTTCAGTGGTTAAAGCAGCAAAAAGCAAATGGCATACAGCAATCTCTTACCCATTCTTTTCATAAACCTCTCTGCTAGAATCATGAATTGGGTTTTCTGCTAAATACAAAATATATGGATTAGTAGTGTCACTGAAAGAAAGTAGGGCATCTTTTTTAACTTAAAATGTTAAATATTGCTTTTTTTTTTTTACAGCACCAAATCAAATGAAAGCCAAGGAAGGGAGAAACCTATACAGTTCTTCTCGTTACGATGACTATGACAGATATAGGCGATCTAGAAGTCGGAGTTACGAAAGGAGACGTTCTAGAAGTCGTTCTTTTGATTACAGCTATAGAAGATCGTATAGTCCCAGAAAGTAAGTGTAGTGTGTGTTTGGCTTCAACTGCACAGCAGTCTGTTGGAGGAGAAACACCACATTGACTACTTAATTGTTAAAATTTTGAATAATCTTTTTCTACACTCACTTTGTAATTACTTGTGAGAGTTACATATCTTGCATGCTACATCAAATCAGAAGTATTGAATGAAACAATTCTGTGTTTCATTGAAGAGTAACTAAAAGAAAATACACAGCTTGAAAAATAATTTATTAAGCATTTCTGTACATACGTAGGTATTTGTCACCGTTTACTTTTTCTGATGTACCTTTTTAGCAGTAGACCTACTGGAAGACCTCGTCGTAGCAGAAGCCATTCGGACAATGATAGGTAAAATACTTTTTACACCCTTTAAATTGAAAAGTAGATCACTGTATTCCTTTAACTATAGGTTTATAAAAAAAGTTTCTCCTGAAAAAAAACGGTAAACAATTTTTAATGTGCTAGATGTCTAAGAATAGTGTTTTTACATTCAAATCTCCTCTCTCCCCTTTATTCTGATAGGTTCAAACACCGCAATCGATCTTTTTCAAGATCTAAGTCCAATTCAAGATCACGATCCAAGTCACAGCCCAAGAAAGAAATGAAGGCTAAATCACGGTCTAGGTCTGCATCTCACACCAAATCTAGAGGCACCTCTAAAACAGATTCTAAAACACACTATAAGTCCAGCTCAAGATATGAAAAGGAGTCGAGAAAAAAAGAACCAGCTAGATCCAAATCACAGTCAAGATCACATTCTAGATCTAGGTCAAAATCTAGATCAAGGTCATGGACTAGTCCCAAGTCCAGTGGCCACTAACAGTGTATCCATGTTGTTTTTAGGCATGTAAGAGTCATTTACACACAGTTCAGTTTACTTAAATTATCAGGAATATGATGTTGCAACAGTGCTAAAAAATATTTTCTTTGTCAGTTTTCCCTGTAGCCGACAATGGTTAAAATTAAAACAGTGTTGAGAAGCCACTGAGAGAGAGAGAGAGAGAGAAAGAGAGAGAGAGAGAGAATGTCCACTTGGTTAAATGTCATGGGCAGCTGCTGATTTGGTTGTGGTGTCTCTATGTATATTTTTGTAAAGATTTGCATTTTTAATGCCTAGATATTGGTGATGACTTGATTGATCGTAACTTGCAACGTTGTCCTATTAAAAATGTCATACCCATAGAGAAATTGGTACCAGTTTGTGCTGAACAGTTAAACCAACTGTTTAACTTGTTCTTTAATGCTAACTTTGTGATAAAACGGAAAACTGGACAGCTGTAGTGCAACACTGACTGCGGTGAAATGCAGACTGGCGATTTTATGTTTCCATTGTTCAAAGGCAGGTTTCTGTGTTCTCCATGCCCACTGACAGGAGTAGGTTGGTAAATGGAGCTCTATGGAGAGATGTTTTTTGAGATTTCTCTTTAACCCTGCCATCTGGAGGGATGGTACTAACATTGCATGTACTACATGGGGAGAGAGTTGGTCTTAGAAGCTCATTCAGAGACTGTGCAGTGTCGTGACTTGTCAGGATAGAGGCTTCACTGCTTTTGACCTGGCTGCTAGTACTAAATGTGTGAGGAGAAAAAACACCTGGAAAGGAAAATTAAATTCCGATTTCAGCAAATGGCAGAGCAACTAAATAATAGGTTGTGTGTACATTTTATGCAGTTTTTGTATCTATTCTAATTTTTAGTGAGCGGTTAACCATAAAATTGCTTAGTTTTCCTGCTGTTAGATACAAGTAGATTGTTTCGAGTTGTGTGTGTACAGTATATAAGAACTAAACTTTTATGCCAATGACTCCTGTGGTTAGTTGGTGTATTCATAGGTATAAAACTGTAGCCATCTTTCTTCCTGAGTAACAAAGGCTTGCTTTTACACATCAAAAAGTATTTGGTCAAGCAAGTCTGAATGACTTCTTCCTCAGAATGGATAGTGGTTTGGTTACAAGATTTCATTTTACTTAAGAACAAATGTTTGAAGTTGGATATGAACAAGAGCTGCATCTCTAGCTATTTAGTTTATCACTAATACAGTATATTTAGTAAATTTGAATGTGAAAAATAACAAAACCAGTGTGTAATCTTACCAGTATTTCTCTAGAAGGCAAGATACTTTGTTACGAAAATGGCTTTTGGCGTTGTTTTTTCTATTTACCTTCAAAAGCCAGCATCAAATGCCTAGTGTTCCTTGCTGTCCTACGTAGTAGCATATAAAGACATTGATTTCACAAAGTTCCTTTTTAGAGAAATATTTTAGGTTTTGGTTTCAGTGTTTTCAGCAGGGCTTTTGAAGAAAAGCAGATGGCTTTTACATATTGGCGGTGGAACGTGCTTAGGGGGTTGATTCTAGAATCTTTGTACATTTGATAGTATTTCTAACTTTTTCTTTACTGTTTGCAGTTAATGTTCATGTTCTGCTATGCAATCATTTATATGCACGTTCCTTTAATTTTGTAGACTTTCCTGGATGTATAGTTTAAAAACAGCAAAAAGTCTATTTAAAACTGTAGCAGTAGCGTGCAGCTCTAGCAGAGGAAAGTTGTGGGATTAAACTTTGTATTTCCTTTCTTATAGAGGCTTCTAAAAAGGTATTTTTATATGTTCTTTTTAACAAATATTGTGTACTACCTTTAAAACATCAATGTTTTGATCAAAATAACTAAAGACCCAGCTTATTTTCTGCTTGCTGTAAATTTAGCAAACATGCTGTAATAAAAAAATGAAGGAAATACTGATCCACTGGAATTATTGTAGCTTTAGAATTTGACTCCAGAGCATGGTTAGGAGTAGAGCTGTGCATCCCTTATGGAGTAAAATCCTTACTATGGTATTTCAGTAGTGTCAGGAATTTATCGTTTAATGTCTGAATAAGTATCGTTTCACATTTTAAAGGGTTACTAGACAAAATAAGAATGATAAGCATATGTTTTAGTGTAATATATTGACATTTCTTTTCCGTTAACTTTCATTATTGCTGGATGGACTGCCCTATGGTTACAATTTGCATATTATTAGCCAAGTTATGAACTCTTTAAAATCAGTAATTGAAGATTCCTATAGAACCAAATTCCTAGTATCACCTTATCAAATTGTATTTGCCATATCAAAAGTCGCGCCAGCAGTGGTTCTTTAGAAGGTGGCAACACTTTGCTGGTGATGTTTAGAATTCAAGCTGCCTCCTGGCACTTGTGGTATTTACAACTGGTTCTTCTTATGCCATTCAATGAAAACAACTCTGAAAAGCACTTAATTGCTTTGAGAAATTCACTCTTACACTTTGTGAGTTGAGCTGTGATTATCTTGTAGCTGTCCATAAAAGTGGCTCATGAGAGCAGAAAAGCCCACCCTTTTCCAGCTTTCTTAAATGAATATAGTCTTTAAGACTAAAATCCTACTTAAAAGCGGTCCACCCGACTGTGTCATGGGGAGACGGGGTTATATGGTTTTGTCAGCAGCCTGCGAGGCGTTGCTGTAATTAATGTTCACGTTAGTCCAGCCAGAATTAGCGCTGGATCGCTGGGGAGGAGGGAGGAGAACATCTTTGTGTCCAGGCTGAGGTTCTAATTTGAGACTGCAGAGTAACAGTTAACTATACCTTAACTATTTTGTCAGCATGTCCTTATATTGTGTGCCTCAACATTTATGTATAGCAGAGTTTAAAATTTTTTGTTTTGAAAATCCAATTCATTGCAAGTATAATGTAGTATCTGACAGTTCTGATGGTTCTTTCTTTCTCTCCCAGAGGTAGGACTAAACTTTGACTTGACTTGTGTATATGAACAAGCCAGAAAAGCCGAACACAAACCCACGATGTTTCAAGAGTGCATGAATAAAGATGTTGTCCTAGTTCTTGCTCCCATGGAAAAATTGTGAAGAAGCTGTTCTGTGGGCCTTTCAGTTGGGGACGAGTTAGCAGGATGTGGCCAAAAAGGGCAGGGAATGTTTTACGCATTCACGCAAGTCAAGCCACAGCCCATCTAGATAAAACATCTCCCTCCCTTGATGCAGGAATCCTTGTCCTGCTCTAAAACACACACACAAAAAAAAAGCAGTAGCCTGTTTAGTGCGAGCTACCTGCAGGTTATGCACAGCTGGAATGCAAGAACATACGCAGGCTACAAAAGATCATGTATAGGCATCTTTCTTTTGGAGTCTCAAGAACGGTGGGAATTATGTTTTTCTGTGGTAAACTAGATGATTGATTTTTTTTTTTTGTCATTCCTGCAAAATTTGTAGAGTTGAAGTAGTGTGTAAAAAAAAAAAAAAAAAAAAAAAAAAAAAAAAAAATCTGCTGAAAGTAATAATGGCTGTGCTCCAAAATATCTGCAGAGTTATCAGTTTATCTCAGCAGTAATAGAAGGCTCTATTGGAACTTCTTTTTCACCAAAAGTCCATGCACCCAACTGATAATCATAAATCTTAAACTTAGTGGTTAAGTAGCTGGGTGTTTAAATTAGGGACTATACTAGACTGGTCTCTGAAAGCTAAATGTTATCCTTTCTATGTCTTTTAAAGATGTTTAAATGTACAGTATAATGGCTTTATTCAAAGTGGAAGTTTTCAATTTAAATGTTATTTTGAGCTCTCTTCTTGGAAAGAGCTTTTTTTTTTTTCCTTACTGTTTAGTCTGGGGTAACAGCTTGAAATATGTTCAGAGAAGGGCAATTGGATTGATATCCATCGCAGCACTGCTACTTGATTTTTTTGGCAGGGATGTTGCAGATGAACATTTTGAAGTACAAAGGGATAAATTTACACACTTTTAGGACATAATCGCCCATTAATAATTGCTGGTTTTCTCCATTTATCTTGTAACTTGCTTAAAAAGTCTGTAGTCCATTGCTATAATATTTGTCTAAAGATGCTCTTACTGATGAGACTATTATAGGAAGGGAAGACTCTGTACCCTGTAGTGTGTTTGATCAAAAGATGCTAATGTTTTATTCATCCACATCCTTTCTTCTTAAGTTTTGTGTTCCATCTGTGCAAATAACCCTGTGAATTGGGAATAAAATGTACAAGTTTTGACTATAACTTGAGAGCACCTTCTGACTTAATTACTGCAGCCGTAGCCTGTTGGAGCCCGGTCACGGAGCATTCGGATACCCCAGAGCTGGGCAGAGCCCGCCAGCCCCTTCCAGCCCAGCTTTTGTTCTGGTGAGTGTGAATTTTCCAGCCCTGGGCTCACAAATCCCCGGCCAGGCTGAGGGAAAGGGCTGGAGTTGAGGAAACTCCTTTATTGTGAAGCCATTTCCAGCTTGTTCTGACACTGGACACACAGAACACGTGCCAGGGGTTCTCAGGTTGCTGACTCATACCAGATAAAGATAATTGTGAAGAGTTTTGTGCCAGTTAAGGATATGAAAGAGGGCATTTAAATACATTAATCGGTTTTCTGAAGTATAGAACACTGAACTGCCAAAAAAAATCCCACTTTTCCATTACCGTCTTAAAATAAATAGATGCTTTTAGGGGGTGAAAAGTTTAGTTTATTTAAATTTTTGTTGTTTCCAATTTGTACACACACAGTAATAGACAATTTGAAGTCGAGCGCACACAATTGTAACTGGGATAACAGCTCATTCACTGGTGAAGGTCCAGGGCACAAAGTCATTAAGTTTAAAGACTGCCAATTCCACCTTATTTGGATTTGTAAACATTCAACCAGCTGCCAATGCATTTTGAATGTACAGAAAGACATCTTACACAACATCTCACCATCTGCAAAACTCCTTTTCAAATTAAAGCACTTTTTAAATAATTACTGTATTTTTAAATAACTGTGGATTCTGTTATCACAGTTCAGTTGTTTCCACTACAGGATCAACTGAACCGTGACAGCGCTGAAAGCTGCACCTGGCAACTGCCCCGATTTTGTATTTTATTTTGTATTTTAGCAACTATTGGGACAAAATGATGTAGCATTGATTCATTTTAGAAACAAATACTTACACTTCATCAAGCACCCAAACTCAAGCCATTGGCATTTTTTGTGAAACATCCGATTTGATTTTAAACACCTTAAGTACTTTTTTCATCATTTATTACGCACCTCTCCTATACATTCAGATCATGAGTATCTTCAACTTGAGCAGCTTTTTTTTTATTATTTTTTTAAATTTTATTAAAAAATTCTAAATAAGCCTCTTTTGCACTGAGTTTACTTTAAAAATGAGCTCACAACCAAGTATAATGTGCATATTAACTGTACGTTAAGTGCAAGGGCACAGCCACAATTTATTTTTTTTTTTTAAACAAAATATCTTTTTTTTAAGTCGGGCCATGTACTCAACATGGTCATCATACATTCAGCAGTTTTGTACTAAAAAATACTTCTGTGCAGGAAAGCCCAGCATAAATTTACATATGCTACAAAGTTTTACACTTATTTACATGGCTCTGTCTTCCCTATGAAAACATTTCAATACCTGCCACAAGCTATGGTAACTTAGAACAATTATTACAGGGTAACCAATTTAAGACCAGCCTAAGTAACTACGACACCTTTTCCACAATTTTAAAAACTGATATAAAAATGTATTTTAGAATTGCAGTGCAATTGGTATGCAAAGGGGTTTTTTACTTTTTTGGCAGTCATCTGGCAATGTCAGTTGGCACAGTCTGACTCGGGATTCCCATGGAAAATCGCTAGAGCTGGAGAGCGGCAGTTCAAGAATGCGCACCAAGATGTTTCCTAGATCTAACTTTTTGTCACAGGCTTGAAATGCTTCTCTACTGATTCAAGCACGCCAAGTCAAGCTCCCAGGAGAATAATCTCTGCGGTTTACCTAGTAGCCAGGTGGAGGTCTGCTCAGCAAATCTGCTCTGCAGTTTTTATTTAACACAAGTTTGAAAGGCAGCAAAGTACAAGACTAAAGCTTTCAGTGCATTTTTTTTTTCAGTTAATGCTGCATTAAGTTAGGCAAAAGCTGTTTTTCTAACACCACAGCAAAAAGTAGTCACAATTCCAATTCTGAGAGACAGTCCCATTTACAATAAATAGAATAAATGGTTACTGCTGAGGATTTCACTAGATTGATTGTAGAGAAAATGGCAGGGGGGTTGGAACATGATGATCTTTAAGGTCCCTTCCAACCCAAATTATTCCATGTTTCTATGGAATAACCTATTTCACAGTGAAGTGAACACAGCACACAAGTTTTGAGGTAAAATACAAGGGGAATGTAAACTTCCAGCCCCTTCTCTTCCAAGTGACTAACTACATGCAGCAAGAACATCTAGTTCTGTACACCTGTGCATCTGGAGTTAGGAATAACAATTTTTAAATTTGAAACCCTGTAAAATTTAAATAACTTCCAAAATGTGAAAAGTTATATCTCAAGCCTGGACTTTAAGTAATGTTTTAAGCTGAAATGTCATTATTTCTTTATCAGAAGGTTTAAAAGAAACAGGTACCCAGTGGCTTGGTGGCTTAGGAAGAACACTTGGTGAGGGTGGCTCACTGAATTTTGCTCCAGCATAGTTCTGATTGGTTTGAGGTGTGAAAAACAGGTTGCGATTCGATAAAGTAGGACTCCAATTTTGATTATTGGGGAAATGAACATTGTTCTTTCCCCCTTTTTGCATGGCCTGCCATGCACCAGATGATGAGTTGCATCCATGTCCTCTTTCTTTCTTCATATAGGTCTTCATCTGTGAATTCTGGTCTTTATTCTTCTGCCTGTTTTTAAGTTGTTGATGGTTCTTGGTCATATTTCTAGACTGGGGAGCTGGAATGTTGAATCTTTCTCCACCACCCATCTTCAACTTAAATGTCACCTGTAAAAACAGGGGGAAAAGTTGGTGGAGTCTGCATTACTACTTTAAAAAAAAACCACAACAACAACAAAACAGAAAATATTTCAGAGAAGTTTTAGATTCTAAGCAGCAGGACTGAAACCAATCTAACCAAAACTTACTGAAAGTAGTGTTTTTCATTCTTTACTGGACACCACTTCAAAAATACTGAAGAACTTAACTGACACACTAATCCATCCCGTGGGAACCATACCTCAGCCCCTTTATTAACAGTCACAGCTTTGTCTACCTAGTTATGAAAACACTGCTCCCCCAAGCAGCTCAACTACTAAATACACCACTTTTTTTCTCAGCAAAAGGTGTTACCGGAGGAATGTAAAACACATGTTGCTCACAAAATACCCTGCCAAATTTAAGGTGTTAGTATTTAATCCTGAAGACATTTAAACCAAGCTTGTTACACCTTATTTGCATTGGTAAAGCCGCTCTCTGGTTTTCTAGTAAATCCAAGAATTACTCTGATAAACCCGAAGTGAAATGAAGACAACCTCAAATGGAAAGCAGACATTTGTAACTGAACTTCCAAAGCAGACAGACAGATGCTATCACAACGAAGTTGGCACCTTCGTGCTGACTCTCCTACAGTATAAGATTGCCCTCCCACCCCCTTTTACCTTTCAGTTGTCTTCTCAGATTCCACACTCTCCAACTCTTGCCCCCTTTCTTGCTTCCAAGCCTGAAAGAGTAGGTGCTGCCTTTTGCTGGACTCGTTCCTTTGGCTAGGAACAGAAGTTTTCATGGGCTGATCTGCTGTTTTCAGCCAGGTAGCCGAGCCCAACATCGGATTCTCGGCACAGAAGCTCTAAAGGAGAAGTCCCACTGTGTAAGAGAGAAAGCTGTGTGAACTCAGGTTATGGAAACACTTGTTTCCCTCTAAAATTAGAAGTAGTATCAAATAAGCTAAAATAATTCAGAGAATTCATAAAAGTCAGTTGTGTCTCTTATTTGTGAAAGATGACAATATGCTTAAAACTAAAGAAAAAAACCAAGGTAGTATTCATCTTACTCTGTTTGTATAAACCCCACCATTCTACTTATCATTTCACAAAAAAGAGCATTTTTATCATGAGATACATGTATCTTAATAAATATTTTAATTAAGGAAAGGCTGGATAGAACCTCATCCTTTTTTCAATAGGGGGAAAAAGTCAAATACAACGGGGAAATACTTTGGGATGAACTCTTAGACAACTAGCGCTCCAGTGCATCGCTCCTAAGCACAAAGAAACCCTCCCTGAAAAGCACCCCTGGAGAACTCGCCCCCTCATCCTGTGGGACCGGGACGGGAAAGCAGCGCCCAGAACTGCCCCCAAGTGTCCCCACGCTTCCCAGGAAACCAACAGCCCCCCTAAACCCTCCTCCAGCCAATACAACAAAGATTTCTAATCTGCCAGCTGGGTTTTTTTTCACCGAAGTAATTCCTTATTAACTTAAAATAACTTCCCGTTTAGCCCATGACTCATCCTCTCCTGAAATCTTTTTTAAGATTTTAATCTTAAAGCACTCTAATCTGTTCACCTCCCCCTAATCGACGTGTCACCCTTGAGTCACCAGCACCCTCGGTCCATCTCTCCCCAAAAGCTCCAGGAAGAGCCACCCATCTTCGTTTCCAGCTTTCACCTTGTTATGACTAAAACTAAGGGCCGAAGTCACGTCATTAGCACAAACCCAGCTGCTGTCTGCTCCCACCGGAGCGACCCTCCAAGGCTCGGCACTTGCCAGAGCTCCTCCGTCCGTTCGTCTCCAAACTTTCTCTCTTCTTATGCTGCCTACAGCCCCCGGTCCCTCATCGAGCCGGGAATCCCCGTCCCCACTTCCCCAACAATGGAGCAGCCCAGCGAGCACAACATGGCGGCGACAGCGCCCGGCCCTTCCCGCACCGCTCCTCCCTTACCGACTTCTGTCCGTCTCGTTCGCCCAAAAGCACAGACAAAAACACAGGGGCCTTTAGGAACGGACCCCGCTGCTTCTCCGCCGTCACTCTCCGACACCCCCCCCCGCAAAGCACAGCCCAAACCGCTCCACCAATTCCGGCCGCTGCCCCTCTTGTCTCCCACACAAAATGGCGGCCGCTTCCCTACGCCGTATAACACCCTCACCCTCCTCCCCCCTCCCCAGACCACCCCGCTCCAGCCAATAGGAGCGCGCCGCCTGCTCCCTCCGCCAATCAGAGCCAAGCCCCGCCTGTTGCCGGGAGGGGACGGGGCAGACCGGCTGCCGTTTGAATCTGCCCAGCGCAGGGCAGCTCGGGAGCGCGGCCGCCCCGGGGCCGGGGCCCTTCTTTGTCCGGGGACCGGAGCCCTTTGTCCCGGGCCCGGACCCTCCGCCGGGCACGGCCCGAGGGTCCCTGGGCTGCGCTGCCTAACCCCCCCCGGCCCCGCTCGGCAATTAGCACAACAAAAGGAAGGAGTAGGGGGGTGGCCGCGCCAGCTGCCGCTTGGGGCTTCAAAGAGGTGAAATAACTAACAAAAAAACCCCACCCCTCCGGCTGTAAGAGGGTCCCCGGCAGCGGGGATTCACCGAACAAGGAACAAAGAGCGAAATCCGGCCCCGCAGAGATGCCCCGCAGTCTCTAGACCGCCATAAAAGGGGTATCTCCGAGCAAGGGGTCCGGCGAGCCCGTGCGCCAACACCTGCTTGCGTTTTAATAAAATACCTTCAAAATTTTAAATCACTAAAAACAATTCAGAGGGATTTTCAACGTCAGACTGTAAGGAAATGCGTGAAGGGAAAAGCTTCCACAGTTTTAAACCACTGTTGTGGTTTAACTCAAAGGTGCCGAGCCCCCGGCGCTGGCGGCTGTTTGTGTTTATCTTCACATACTCTTTATTTTGCCTCAAGGGACCGTTTACACCGAAACCCACCTGATTTTACGTGTAGAGGTGGCGTGAAAATTCCATACACACAGGAAACCTGCACACTCTCACGGGAGCTCCGGCTCCTGTCACAGCTGAGGGGCCAGTCCAAGCACTGCACGCTGCGTGAAGGCCCAAAAAAAGGAATTTCAAAAGAAAACAGAAAGCAACTAAATCCGTTTAATCAACTCCGAGGCAGGGGGGGAAGTACTTACAAACCACACAAAGATTCAAAGTTTTGATTTTCAGGTACAAATACCTCGAAGAGTTCATTGAGGTACTACACAGTTATAGCTACAAAATGGAAAAATTACTGTTTCCTCCTTTTATCTGTAAACCGTTTAAACCAGAGCTGGTTTCTGACTGAGCAGCACCTGGTTTTACAGGGCTCTGACCCATCATAGGGTCTTGAGGCACTCGTGGGACAAAGGTAAATCCTGCAAAGGGAAGCTGCAACTTTAAGTTTGTCTTTCATTATGCAGTGTTATTGGAAAAAAAGATGCTATTTTTTAATATACGAAATGTGTTGACATAATGAAGTCCAGACCTTTGTTCTTGTTCTTTATTGTATGTTGCACAAACCAAGCTGAGATTAATTTGTTTTCCTCCCTTTGCTCTGTATTTCTTGGCACTTAATGTTATGTCTAAGATCCTTTTAGTAGCTTCCATTTAGATAGAAGACAACAGTATCCCCTGTAACCAAACACTTAAGCCTTGAAATTCCACTAGTTATCTCAAACAACTCTCCTATGGTGCATATCAGCAGATTTTTTGCTTTGGTTCTGTCTTCAGCATGTTTATATCTGCTAAAACATCATCTTAGCTCAGTGTGCAGATGTTTTTGAGTCAGGACATGTCACTGATATTTAGAAATAGCATTTTACTGGCTGCACACATGCTCTCTTGTCTGGGGAACAGAACAGCCATGTACTTTTCAAGTCAGATCAAGGATGACACAAGGTCTGGCAGTTGTTCCTCACTGTCTTTTAGATACTTCAAAAAATGTCATGTCTTTTGGAATTGCTTTTTGGGTCAGGCTGACACATTTAGCCAGAGCCACAGGAGAGCAGGAAATGTCAGGGATAAACCGATCATGTCCTTTTGCAGAAACTCACTGAAACACACCAAGAAACCAGTTGAATGCTACAGTAAGTTGTGTCATTCAGAGTTCAAGCAGGAACACAAAGGGGTATTTTTAAATCAAAAGGGCAGGCGGTCCAGAATACCCAAAACACCACAATGCCCAACTTGCAGGCGAAGATAAGGTTTCTCATGCTTCACACTTCAGCTGCTAAAACCTTGGGCAGGTTTCCTCTCCTGCAGTGGGAGGAGACATTTACTGTGAGGGGGGTGAGCCCCTGGCCCAGGTTGCCCAGAGAAGCTGTGGCTGCCCCATCCCTGGAGGGGTTCAAGGCCAGGTTGGACGGGGCTTGGAGCAACCTGGGCTGGTGGGAGGTGTCCCTGCCCAGGGCAGGGGGTGCCACTGGGTGGGCTTTAAGGTCCCTTCCAACCCAAACCATTCTGTGATTCTATGATTCCCAGAGCTACAGGAACCCCGACACATATAGAGGCCCCTCAAGTGCCTGCCATGTCCTGGAGACAGCACAGACAGTCCCAGCCTTCAGTCTGGATCCCTTATTACTAAGGCCTGAGACCCCCTCAAGGGAAGTTACTCCACTCCCTCAAATAATGATTTTTAAACCCTCTCTGCTTTTTTTTTTTTTCTTTCTTCAACACAAGACTTCCCAATCCAAAGCCTGTAGCACTATATGCACCTCAGTTGCTCACGGGCAGACGGTCTGGGCTGTGGAGGGATGTGAGCTGCCTCGAGGAGCAGCTTGTCCCCACCACCCATGCCGTGCAGCCCTCCACCTGCTGAAGACAAGGTCCAAGAGACAGTGCCCTTCAACACACTGCTTGAAGCTCCAAACCTGACATTGCTGCACGTTGCCACGTGGCGACACACACTCAGTGACCTCAGCTCCACTACACCTTTGCTACACACTCTTATTGTACGTGTTTTTTCTATTGTGCAAGCGTCTGCTTGGTCTAGGATTATTCTGCTTCCTCCAGGTAATCTAAGGCTGACTGCAATAACTACCGAGTTTCCCCATGTTCCCGGGAGCCAGGATCTACATTACTCAAATCCTCCCCTCGGCCCCTCACCAGACTTGTGCTGCCACAGTGACAGCAACTCAAGGTTTTCCCTAGCCACTATTATTTTCTGTTCAGCATCTCCGTTCCCTCTCAAAGCAAGTGTTAATACCAGCCCAGGGAAGCAGCTCCATCTGTGCTGGCACTGCAACAACTAGCAATTTGCATAGAAGTTCCAGTGAAGACAAAGTCCTCTGAGCTTCATTAGCCCCAAACTGAAATGCTTCCAGCTGCGATCGAGACGGATCCAACCATGCACATATTCATGCCCGAGCGTTTCAGTGGAAACACCCACTGGTGGATGCTGCAGGAAGTAAAGCAGCAGCGCAGATGAATCATTTGTTAAGTCAATAGTGAACCATTGCCCCAGTTTTATTCCACAGGTGACGAGCTTCCGGTGGTACTTGATTATTTAGAGCCATAAAAAGCAAACACCTTGGGGTTACTAAGAGTCCCATGACACACCTGAAACTAGTCAGATGTTTCCAACAGAGCCAAACATTACCCAGGGTAACAGTTTTCCTTGTGTGGGAAATGTGTTGAGTTTGTGTTTTCTTAAAAACCTGCATGGAAGTAACGAGTATACAGTAACATTTAGAATATCCTTTATTCTGTTTGGCAGAGGATCCCTGTTTCTCAGTCAAATAAAGCTCGGGAAATCCACAGCAGTGATCTACAGGAACTAAGTGAATATTTGAATCTCTGCAGAGTAAATAGAGAAGAGGCACAAGGTGAGCACCCCATCAATTCAATAAAACAATGTACTTTAATTGCTTAAAGCTCCTTATATCAGTTTGTTGTTAAATAAAGCAGAGGCAGGATAACTAAAGATAATTTCTATATAAACTGTAGATATTAATTTAGTCAGTGTCCACCAGTACCCGGAGTTGCATCGTCTCCAGAATAAGAGTTTCCTCCTCTGCACGGCTGAAACCAGTTACACACTCAAGAATGTCTCTGAGAACAAATCTCCTTTGCCTGACCGCAGCGTGCACCTCTGTGTACGCACACACGTACCCAGAACAACAAACGCAGCACCGAGATTGCTAACACCATGGACACACAGGGCTCACCAAAGATGAGTTATCCAAGCCCTGAGCCTCATGGCCCAGGGGGGTTTAAAGGGCTTGTGTTTCATTACAGCTGATGTCTGAACTTTGTAAATAAACGCCCATCCAGGCGTGACTCCCCCATCACACCCTGTAGGTTTTCTGCCTCAACAGCTCCCTGTGCAAACCCACACCAGCACTGAGTCACCAAAGCCTGCGGGAGCCTTCAGCCCATTCAGAGCAATACACCTGGTTCATGTGCTATCAGCAGGAAAAGCATTTCCACCCTCAACACACCTCACGACACCAGAGCGAGCAGAGGTGGTTCTCCAGGACAGCCCACCCAGGGCACAGCCTCACGGGGACTGAGGGCAAACTCCTCAGACGAGCCATGTTTCGCTCACCTGAGCTATGCTGTGCAAAAGAAGATAAGGGTGTTTTTTTTCTCTGAGCATTTCCTCAAAGAGCACAGTATAAAGTCACGCTGTCTCACCCTGATTCACACCTTATCAGCGTGAGTGGTGCCTCCACCCTCTGTGCTGTCTGGGCCACTCGGTTTCCAAATTCAGCCCCAGCACACGCCAAAGTCAGAGAAATACAACCAAGTCACTATCCTCTCAGCAAAGCACAGCCATGCCTTCTGCAAGTGCTGGTGACAAAGTGCCCCATCACATGAGCTATGTCCTAACAGCAGCCCCAGGGGTTGTTCCCTACAGCTCTGGAGACAGAGACACTACTACTGAGCAAGACAGGGGGTCGTGGCTTCAAACTGAAAGAGGGGAGATTTAGATTAGGAAGGAGTTTTTCACTCTGAGGGTGGTGAGCCCCTAGCCCAGGTTGCCCAGGGAAGCTGTGGCTGCCCCATCCCTGGAGGGGTTCAAGGCCAGGTTGGACGGGGCTTGGAGCAACCTGGGCTGGTGGGAGGTGTCCCTGCCCAGGGCAGGGGGTGCCACTGGATGATCTCTAAGGTCCCTTCTAACCCAAACCATTCTGTAACTCTATGGCCAAGCTCATAAGCCCCTTTCCCCGCTGCCCACACAGCTTTTCTTTGAGCCCCCCCTCCAGCACACCACAGGACCAGAGTTAGCAGCTCACCCAGCCCCAGCCCATCCTGCACCCAGCAAACTGGGGCACCCACCAGCCCAGAGTGAGTACCTGCACCAGGGCTGCAGGGAAAGCACCCCTCCCTAGGTCATCTCCCCAGCTTGCCAGTTCTGCTCAGCCTCCTTCACTCAGAGGGATGCAGCAAGGCAAGAAACACAAACCGTTGCCAAGACCATCCCAAAATGCCCAGCAAAACCCTACACCACCATCTACATAACTGCCCAGTTGTGCCTGACGATGTTTCTGGCTTAAATACCATAAAAATCAGGTGCACAGAATTCAAGCCCCACCCAACTGGGTGGGGAGGGGGCATTTAAAGCCCACCCAGCCAAGGTATTCTCTTAGAGTGCTGGTGCTCCTGTAGTTCCTGGTATTCACAAGTTTACTGTACTTCTGCTCAGTACCAGCAGGCAAAAAGACAAAAGCAGAACATGACCTTTATGGGAATGTAAAGCTGATCGTTGCTCCCAGGGGCTGACCCTGGGTACCAGGGGTTTCCCAGAGCAGGGCTCTTCACAGCTGTGTTAGCTGCAGCTGATGCCAAGGGAAAGAAACTAAGCTAGAGGGGAACAAAAAGCCCTTACATTACAGAAGTCAGCTTTTAAGAACTTGCTCTTACTCTAACAGGTCAATTTTGCTGCAAAAGTGTGTCCAGAAACCAAATTGCAAGGCTTTAGCTGTGCTGCAGTAATGGTGTTTCTCTCTTTATAGCACATGCTCCTCTGACAGAACAGCAGCTCTCACTGCAGATGGAGGAAACCTGGGTCTACGTTTCACAGGATCCTGCTGGTCGTGAAGCTGCGACAGAGGAGGGAATAGTTTGGGGCTGAGTGCTGCTTTTCTAACACAGGACTAGCATAAAGTATCTTTCGGGTTTTCACGAGCCCTTTGCAGTCTCACATTTGTTCTTGCAAAGGAAAATTTGTCAGGAGCCGAAATGGAAGCCATTGTTTTTTGAGATGAAGCCAATAACCTGCCTCTTCCCCTTTGCTCATACAATAGTCCTTGAGGCCTTTCGTCTTTATTGTGGTTTCCGTGCATGAGATCCAGAGAGGGACGTTCAGAAACAGTCAGCCCTGAGCAGCATCGAAAGGGTCAGACAGGACCCAGGTCCCAGCCATTCTCAAGCGCCCCAGCGTGCAGGGAAACCCCCTCTCCCCGGCCAGGGGCCAAGAGGAAGCGCTGGGTTCCCAATTCTGCCTATTTCTCAAGTGTCCGGAGGCTGATGTCCCCGTGAGTGTCGTGGGCTCCCCTGGAGAGGGCAGCCGAGCATTGCTGAGCTCCAGCAGCTGCTGGGAAACTCCTGAGCCAGGAATAATGGCAGAGGGGAAATGTGCGAAGCAAAGGTTTAGAAAGCAGGAGAAGTAATTGCTGTTCAAAACCACCATGAATCCACCGAATGGGGAGAACTGGGATACGAGCAGGAGGGAAGGCTGAGTTCTCGCTCGGGAGAAGACAGGTTGATGGTTGTGGCTGCTCTGTAAGATGTCAGAGTGGGACCTGCTGCGGGGCAGGGTGCGTCTGGGAACCAGAAGCACAGCCTTTCTTTTGCAGCCAGCGCAGCGTGTGCTCCCCACTACATGTTGTACGGTCTCTACCCAACCATAATATGGCCACTTCCTTTGGGATTTTGGGCAAACTTGCCTCTACCCACCGGCAGCCTCGAGTAACAGGAGATATTCTCCCACCGCAGTGCTCTGGTGTCCCCTGCCAGGTGTCCCCGCTTTCCAGCAGCAGCAGCAGCACAACCTGCAAATGACCAGCTCCAGACGCTGCTGCCCAGCTGAGGGGAAGAGGGTGGCTGAAAGCGGGTAGAGCAGAGCCCTCAGCCTCTGCGGCCCTGGGTCCAGCATGACCACAGGGCTATGATTGTGTTAACTTCAGACCTTAAGCCGTTTCCTGTCTCTTCCA
Organism: Chroicocephalus ridibundus; assembly: GCF_963924245.1. Lineage (NCBI taxonomy): Eukaryota > Metazoa > Chordata > Aves > Charadriiformes > Laridae > Chroicocephalus > Chroicocephalus ridibundus. Next base: position 4,014,687 of record NC_086302.1, on the reverse strand, counting down.
CTTGCAAAGAGAAAATCACCTTATTCTTCTGGCATTAGCAGAGCGCGTTTGTGCACAGAGAAGTGGCTTGCCCACTTTCTGGGGCCCAGACAGGTGGGGTTCTTGCTATTAATGGTGCCAGACAAGCACTCAGATGGCAGATTTCTGAGCTTGCCCTTATACCTACACGCAGCTAGGTATATCCAGATTTTTCCATGTCTGCCTCCTAGCTCTTTTCCTTCCCCTCCTCTTCCACTTCCCCAGAGAAATCAGGAAAAGCCCCTGAGTGTCTCTTGCCTCAAACACTGCAGGTACACAGAGGAATCGGAGGGACGGAGCAAATTATTTCAGCGAGCCGGAGGGTTGGGGTGGTTGTGAGATGTGACACTAGCAGCCAGAAGCAGAACACAAGACCCAGAGGGGAAGTGGGTAAGGAAAGAAAACCTGACACACGTTCACCAAAAGAATGCAAAAGAGAGCAAGAAACCAGAGGAAGGATTTGCACCGATGGATTTCCAGCCCAGGGGAATAAAACAGAATGGTATGAGAAACCCAGATGAGACCAGAAGTGATGTGAAAGGAGAAGGAAGCAGGCGCCGTCTGCGGCTGCACAAACTGCCCTGAGAGCTGGAGGGATGGGAAGCCCCCAGGCACCCCCAGCCCGCGGCGCGGGCGAGAGGAGGTGAGTGGTTTGCGTTCGCTGACACGGGGGGAGATCCTGCAGCCAAGGATCCTTTTTCTCGCAGTAAAATGCACATCGTCCCTTTGAGCCCACGGTGCTGACACACACACACAGACTGGGGAGACTCTGCCACGCAGGGCTTGTCACGGGGAAATTCCTGGGGTTATTCAGGATAAACTGCAATGCCATGTGTAACAAAGGGTGGGAAAATTGTTTTTTAGGATGAATCCTTTCTTAACGAGAACACGGAAGGTAAGTGTCTAAATAGCGGAGTGGGGATTAACTCTTTACAGCTGATTTTAGGAAATATTAACACTGGATATGTCAGAGGTATTTCCAAATGTCTCGCAAGCACGAGTACGATACTGAGCTCTCAGGCTGAGCGTTCTGCCAGACTTACTGTTTATTATGACTTCGCGTGCTGTGGTTTTGGTGGAGTGAGAGCAGCTCTGTTTTGTCACGCTTTGTACCCAGACGGGCATTCGCAGTGCTGCTCTGCACCCACCCCCCCCGAGCAGTCACCCATGGACAGAACTGGACGCTAAATAGAAATAAGCGTATAATCTTCGGTGTGGCGTTTGTGCCAGACAGTTCACCAGGGAGGTAACTCTGCTCGGCATTATTTAATGTAGTCGGAGGAACAAACCGGGATGAACGGCTATTTCCAAAATAATGGCAAAACTTCTCCTGCAACTAAAACAAGAAATCGTGTACAAACTGTAATATTTGTAGAGCAAAAGATATTTTGCTTTTTCAGCAAGTGAAATTTCCAGTTTTTGGATAAATCACTTCACTTGTTCATACTAGGTGATCACTTAAGACATTTTATTTTATTGTAAACATCAAATCTCTCAGAAATTCTGGCGACAAAATATTCAAGACCAGTGATTTCAGAGTGCTGCAGGCACATTGCACTGGCTGATTGCATCAGGAAAATGTAATTTTACATTATCTAAGCAACCGATATGTTAACTTATTAATCAACAAGGATTCTGAGATGTCTCTGTAAATGAAGAAACCATCCCAAGAGATATCAGAAATGGTGCTGCTGTGTGCAAGGCAGTGTGCGTCTGACAGCTGAAATCAATCGCAGCAATGCGCTGAAATGGAAAAGGACTTTTTCACTTGTAGATTTAATTTCAGCTGAAGCCGGTGGAGTTATTAGGCTGGAGTGAGTGGGCTCACAAGCAGATCTAGCGGGGGAAAGGTTTCTCTGCTGCTTCTGGGCAGATTTTGCAGTCAGTGAGGCTGTATCAGAAATATATTGCATTCCCAAATGCCTTATCTATGTTTTGTTTTGCCGGGCTTCTTGTTCGTTCAGTGCGTTGCCTCCATTTGCTGCCTCCCGGGGCTCTGCTATTACTATTGGCACTGTCTGGGGGTTTCTCCATTGCAAGAGATGGGGTTTCCATTGCTTTATTTTGCAGAATATTTCCCACCCTGGGAGATCCTGCCGGCAGGAGACACTTTGCTGTGCTAGAGCAGAATTAATCCTGTGCATAGGCCCAGGAAAACCCTCCTTGGCTCCTGCAGCTCCCAGGGACCCAGTCCCTCTGTGCCGCAGCCTCCTGGCTCCAAAGGAGGGTGAGAAGCCCCTTCACTCTTTCTTGCTGATCTGAAACATCAGCCCAGCAGGCAGGGACACTGGGCTTGTTGGGCTGGTTGTGGCGGGGATGCACAGCCGTGCCTGGGGCTGTAATTCCCAGGGAGGTGGAGATGCCGCCCCTCAGAAGGGGGTTTCCACCCTGGAAGTGGGACTTGCCCCATGGAGGATGCTGCGGATCAGCTCTCCCCTGGGATCCAGATACGGGCTGGCTTGTTTCCCAGGAGCTGAAGCGTGCAGGAGGCAGTGGGCATGAACAAACAAATGGTTGAATCCAGGAGCCCATCTGACAAGAGAAAAATGTCCCCTGGGCAGGAAAAAGCAGCCTTATGGCTAAAAAAACCCAAAGGGACAGGCAGTGCAAGGAGAGAGGCTCTTGGCACCGTGTTTTCTCTGCAGAAGAGATCTTGCGCTGGAGCAAAGCCTTGTGCTTTCCCTCACAGACACAGGAGCTGGAAGGAGGATTTGGTGGAGTTCAGTCAAAACTGTAAAGGGATTCATCCTTGTCCTTCAGCCTGAGACACAACACATGTGGGAAGAGAAGGTCTGGGCTGGCTGATTGCTACGAGCCCAGCACAGTATTCTGAACCTAAGGGCTTATCTGAATTATGTCAGCTTAATGGAGAGGGCTGTACCAGAACAGTCAGTGCAGGAGTTAGTTTGCCGTTATAACCAAATTCTCTCCCCAAGCAACGTAACATGAGCGATGGCATTTTACTGGCCTCAGTCTCTTGCCTAGCATTCAGCACAGTTTCCAAGCTCCTAAGTATGTTTGTTGGACATTGCACGACTGCGGATACTGAGAATTTAAGATGGTCCTGGGAATGCTGGCTGCAATTAATACATGTCAAGGTGGTGCTGGAGTCTGCTTAATTAAGAGATGTCTTGGTTTGGATGCTAGGGTTTTGGCTGGGGAGTTTTGGGTACTTGAGGAGGCAGCTGCTGCCCTGGTGGGCCCTGGTGAGCCCTGGGATGTGTCAAAGTCGATCTATCCGCTAAATCCATCTCTCTCTGGAGAGGGAGATGTTGTCAGGTTTAATAACAGCAGTTAGTAGTCACTGCTGCCCTTGTAGTGTTTTTGTGGAGAGCTGCAGGAAACAAGAGTGCTGAGATTAGAGTGCAACATCTCCGGTCCTGTGTGATTGCCCCATGCCAGAGCCTGATGTAAGAGGAGAGAGGTTTGCTGCAATGCCGAGCCACATCTCAGCCCAAAGTCCAGGACTCCGCCAGTCTGATATGCCAAGAAATGCAAAGCAGGGTTGAACTGCTCTGGCTGCAATACGCACCGAATGCCCTGCAACTGCCCATGTTCGAGCCCTGACAGGCAGGCAGGAGCAAAGCGTGGGGCTTGGGCTCTTCTCCGTGACCTCTTGGGCAGCATCTCAAGTGCTCAGGGCTATTTTGCAACTACTGCTAAACACAGAAACAGTGATGGGTGCCAGGGAACGGGGAAATCAGTGGGGAAGGACGTAATGAAGACAGGTATAAAATACGTGTCACTGCTAAGATGTTGTGGACAGAGGTTTCTAGGGTGTTGGTCCCTGCTGGCTATTGTCACCTCTAAAGACAGCCGTTGCCTTTGATGAATTTCAAAAAACAGACAGAGAAACCACAGATGGTCGGCCACAGATGGAGCCCAGCAGCGCAGCCCCTGCATTGCCTGGGTGCTCGCTCCGCTCCCCGGGTAGCCGTAGTCATCACACATCCCGTCTGCTGTGGCTTGCACGTTTTGGACATTTCCTCTTTCGAAAGAGAGCTGACGGCAGGGAGAGACGGTGGCGTGTTTGTTCTGGGGGAAAGGGAACGCTGTCAGCTCAGTGCTTTCCTCCAGCAGCGGGAACCCGTGGTGCCTGGATGTGGGATCTTGGATACTCAAAGCCAGGCGTATGCTTTTGAGAACGGGTTCCTGTCCCACAGGTGGTATGACCTGCTGGTACGTGGCACTTGGGACACAGCATCTCTTTGGTAATAAGGCAGCTTTAGTGTACTCAACACCCACCTCTTCATCTGCTCTCTATAACCCGGTCCAGGATGACCTTGTTCCCCCTGTTACATGAGGAAACGCAAGGCAGCTGAGCCCTCAATGAAAGTGCATTTGGTTTAAAGCACGAGTATAATCAAGAGCAAGAATGGGAGAAAAACAACATTTGAAGGACAAGCTCATCTGTGTAATGAAAATTTAAATGCATTAAGCTGCAGAAGTGTAGAGAAAAACACAACTTTGCTGCCACAGGGTGCACCGAGCAGTTCAACATCTGCCTGGGGGAAAATAAGGCCTTTCCCTCCATCACATCTCTGCTGAAGCTAAAAATACTGATAAAATTAATCTAATCGTGGGCATATACAGGGGTTCTTAGGTTTGTAGGTGGTTTAACTCCTGCATGTCCCCATTGTTAAGTCCAACCTGCATTTTAATATAGATGTGAAACTATAACTTTTAATCACTCTGACCATGGGACAGGCTGACTCATGACACAGGGATTATGGGGGGAGAAACACAATTTTAATGAGACTAAGCTTTATAAAACTGCAATGGGCAAGCTTAAATATAAAATCAATCTTGCAATTTTTTGTGTTCAAACAGCTTTGGTGAAGAGTAAATGCTTCAAAGTACACTTTGTCTTCCCAGATGAGTCGCACCGAGTCCTTGGCAACACAATATCCCTCGTCCTTCTCCATTGTACAATTCTCAGCGTTGCTGCTTCCCTCTTGTGGTGAGGAAACAGCCCAAGAGACAGACGTGGTACAGACTACGGACGTGGTACGGACGTGTTACCTACGCGCTGTGATAGATGGGTCTCAGCCAAATTGCCGGTGGGACAAAGCCTGGATCGCTGCTGGGAAAGGGTGGAATTGGCTCCAGCGTTTGGGCCGTGGACCTGAAAGTAGGTGTCCCTGGGCTATTTTCCTTTTGCTTGCCTCCACCTAAAGAGAAGGATGTGTCTGAGTGGGCTGAATTTATTGCTCATTGTGCTCCTGTAAGTTCCCTTCCCCTTGGTCTGTTTCAGAGCATCTGAAGAAGTGTAGAAGGAAACAAAAACTGTCTCTATGAGCTCCTGGTTCCAGTTAATTACAATGGATATTTGTAAGGCACATGAAAATGCCTCCAAATGCAGTGTGAACACCATGCAGTGCTTCATGGTCCTCAGCACGCAAGCGCAGAAAATAAGCATTGCCACACTGTGTGGCCTCTTTGGGACACTGTGCATTTTTGAGAACTCTTTGGTGCTGTACTTGATCTTCTCTTCCCCTGGGACCAGGAGAAAGCCTTCCTACATCTTTATCAGCAGCCTGGCCTTGGCTGACATTCTGGCCAGCATCATCTTCGTCTGCAGTTTTGTTAACTTCCACGTCTTTAATGAAATTGATTTCTCTAAAGAAACGTTCCTGCTGCAGCTGGGCGGGGTGAACACGTCCTTCTCCGCCTCCCTGAGCAGCTTGCTGCTGACAGCCCTGGACCGTTACATCTCCATCAGCCGTCCCTCCGAATACAAGCTCCTCATGACAAGGAAAAGAGCTTGGATAGCCCTGGTGGTGCTCTGGGTGACATGTGCGACCATTGCTTCCCTGCCCCTCCTGGGCTGGAACTGCTGCACACTCAATTCAACCTGCTCAGAGCTATTCCCGTTTGTGGATGACAAATATCTGTCGAGCTGGATCTGCTTCATCATGGTCCTGCTGGGGTGTATCATCTACGCCTACACGCACGTGCTATGGAGGGCTCACCAGCACGTGGCCTACATGGAGAAGTACCAAGCACAGGTGGGAAAGCAAAACACCAGGATGAGGATGGATGTCATGTTGGCCAAGACCCTCGTCATGGTCTTGACTGTCCTCGTGCTGTGCTGGTCTCCGATCCTCGTTCTCATGATCTACAGCATCTTTGCTAGGCTGAGCAATCACCTGCGCAAGGTGTTTGCCTTCTGCAGCACCCTCTGCCTGCTCAATTCCATGGTGAACCCCATTATTTATGCCCTGCGCAGCAAAGAACTATATTCCTCCCTGACGATGGTCTTTTCTCGCTTCAGGAGGCAGCTGAAGGCCTCTGAGGAAAGCCCAGAAGTAGAGAGCACCCACAAGTCCTCCGTGATAGAGACCGCCTGCGAGGACATGCGTGTAATGTAGGGAGACAGTCATGGAAAGTCCATGCTCGGACTGGCAGAAACAGTCTGGATCACTTTTCTTTTTCCTTTATCTTCTTATGGAGGTCCTGGGACATGAGGGATCAGATGCCTGTCATGGAGCCAGCTCCCACTGATGTTATTCTTAGGTGCTGGGACAAAAAGTGCACAGACTTACACAGGCAGACGGTCCCCAAGCTGCAGAGATACTGGTGCCACGTCAGTGTGCCAGCTATGAGGCAGCAGATATTGCCATGCCCCAGAACAGCAGATCCTACCATTTTATGACAAATCCTCCTGCCTGTCCTCCTGCCTGTCCACCGGTAACCTCCTAACCCGTTTTTTCTTATATTCAGCGGTGTCTTCCTTACAATTCCTTAAAATATAGCTAACCTCAAGTAAAACGCTCTGCAGACCTTCAGTTTCTCTAGAAATCCCCTGGCATCACATAACTCTCTCTAAACCCCTTAACTGAGCACAGCCAGAGTTGTACGAGCACCGTCAGCAAACTGCTAATAGCACATCGCTACGTAGCAGAGGTACATCGAATGCTCGAATGCTGTCCCCGGGTGTTATGTATTAGCAGCATGGTGACGAAAGCACTTCAGGTCCTGGCAAAGGTCGCAGAGAACACCACCGAGTCGTGATGAGGTCGTGGTGATGGTTCATGCCTCGCTACATCATTCGGCAGCAGGACCAGCAGCAGGAGGGACCTCAGCCCTTGCTGGGAAAGGTGCAGATGATTTCTCTGGACTCGCTTGCAGATGGTCCTGCCTAATCCTGTCTCACAGTATTTAGGGTCGTGTTGATGTTAGCATCTAATTCTTCATGGAAAACTGAAATGCTCTCACTGTGGTTTATGGACTCTGCCATAGTTGAGGATTTCGAGGTGGACCGGACCCTGCAGGGCAGTGTGTTTCTTTCAGCAAATTTAAGGAAAGCTAACCTGTGCCACGCAGGCATTTTTTGGATGTTATGTGATTAAACATTAAAGTAATTTTCCAGCCTTTTCTTCCTTTAGCCTCTGGGGTACAAACTCCTTCAGGCGACAGGTTTAAGCCCAAGCTGGGGCAGATACTCTGAGCGTGAGGAACTCGGTAGGTTTTTTTGCAAATTACACAAAAGCAGACATCTTCAGCTGCAAAACCTGCAAGGAGAGCAAAGGGGGACAGGGCCCTTTGCCGGTGTCCCCAAGAGCAGCGGGGCTCCCGAAATGCCTCCAACAGGGATGAGCCTGGCCTGGGGAATGGCCATGAGACCCCTGGACTCTGCCCTATTTCCCCAGGGGATGCACTTAGCCCTCACGTGCGGCTTTTGGAACCAGGCGCTGGGCCTGCTCCGGCTGCCCAGGCAGGCCAGGGGGAGACGGGTCTCATGGAGGCCCAGCCGCCATGGGGCCAACCCCATGGGCTCTCTGCTCGCCCCTCAGAGGCTCAAACCGCAGAAAAGGGCACTCAGGCGGTTACAGCGGGGCAGAGCTGGGCTGGGAGTGAGGGAAGAAGGGAGGAAGGGGGCGGCCATCCCCGCTGCCCGGCGGAGCGCAGCCTCGAACCGGGGGCCCCTGGGCAGCGATGGCGGCGCCTCGCCGTTGCCTCGGTAGCCATGGCGGCGGCCGCGGCGCCGTTGCCTCGGTAGCCATGGCGGCGGCCGCGCTGACGTCAGGCGGCAGGATGGCGGCCGTGGGGCTGCTGTGGCTGGCGGCGGCGCTGGGGCCGGTGTTGGCCGGGCCGCGCTACCGCCCGGACTGGGACAGCCTGGACGCGAGGCCGCTGCCGGCCTGGTTCGACCAGGCCAAGGTGGGGGTGTTCGTGCACTGGGGGGTGTTCTCCGTCCCGGCCTGGGGCTCCGAGTGGTTCTGGTGGCACTGGCAGGGCGAGCACCGCTCCGACTACCAGCGCTTCGTGCAGCGCCGCTACCCGCCCCACACCACATACGCGGACTTTGCGCCCCGCTTCACCGCCCACGACTTCCATCCCCGCGAGTGGGCACAGCTCTTCCAGCGGGCTGGGGCCAGGTCAGTGCCGGGCACCGGCCGGGGCGGTTGGGGGTCCCTGGGGGGATGGGGGGGTCCCTGAGGGGATGAGTGCCATGCCCATGGGTCCCTGAGGGGTTGGGGGAGCCATTTCTGGGGATCCGTGAGGGGATGGGGATCCCTGGTCACTGAGCGCATGGGGAAGCCATGTCTGGGGGTCCCTGAGGGGATGGCGGGTCCCTGAGGGGATGAGTGCCATGCTCACGTGTCCCTGAGCAGATAGGGGAGCCATTTCTGGGGATCTATGAGGGAATGGGGGAGTTCCTGGTCACTGAGCAGATGGGGAGCCATGTCTGGGGGTCCTATCTGGGGGTCCCTGAGAGGATGTAGGAGCCATTTCTGGCGATCTGTGAGGGGACGGGGGTCCCTGGTCACTGAGCAGATGGGGGAGCCATGTCTGGGGATCCCTGAGGGGATGGGAAGGCCTGGAGGGGATGGGGGGTCTGTGCCTTAAGTCCCCAGGAGGATGCGGGGGTCCCTGAGGGGATGGGAAGGCCTGGAGGGGATGGGGGGGTCTGTGCCTTAAGTCCCCAGGAGGATGCAGGGGTCCCTGAGGGGATGGGAAGGCCTGGAGGGGATGGGGGGTCTGTGCCTTAAGTCCCCAGGAGGATGTGGGGGTCCCTGAGGGGATGGAAGGGCTAAGTCTGGGGAACCCTGAGGGACTGGGGGGCCCTGAGCAATGCTGGAGATCCCTGAGGGGTCATGCCCAGGGTGCTGAGGAGACAACGGGTCTTGCTACTTCCCAAGTCTTCATTGTTCATTCTTTTCCAGCATTAAAATCCGTTTAAAACCTCTATTATTCTTGTAGTTGCTTCTCAAAGGGTAATGAAAGAGGGCTCCTCACAGCATGATTATTCAGTCCCTTGCTTTCTTAGTGACTGGGTTTGGCAGTGAGGCTGGGGAATATCTTAGGTGGTTCCTTTGTCATCCTGATCGAGCACTTTTTTTCCCCTCAGGTACGTGGTACTGACCACGAAGCACCATGAAGGCTTCACCAACTGGGGGTCGCCCGTGTCCTGGAACTGGAATTCCCTGGATACAGGGCCCCACCGAGATCTCGTAGGAGAGCTGGGACAAGCCCTCAGGGAGAGGTACGGCCCTGCCAAACTGTGCTGTTCCTTTCTTCTATGTGCATTGAATTCTCCTGACTGTTCTTGATAAATAGCGGAAAACAGATTAATATGAAAACAGTAGTTCTTGCAAAGTCACGATGTCTTCTGTGAAATAGTAATGCTAGTATTCTAACCTGCCACTGGTTCTTAGTCCCTACTGCCAGCCTAACTCTTTCCTCTGTGTTTTCTGTCCTTCAGCAACATACACTATGGACTGTATCACTCTCTGTTAGAGTGGTTTAATCCACTCTATCTAGCTGACAAAGAAAGTGGCTTCAAGACCCAGAACTTCGTTTTAAAGAAGACCATGCCAGAACTTTATGATCTTGTCTTGAAGTAAGAGCTGCAACCAGTTAGGAATCAAGAACATTTCCTGATTTCAATACTGTAGAGAAAGATGCAGAGTGGATGCAGACAAGAGAGGTGACAAATGTTAATTTTTGCCAAGGCAAATCTGTTTATTTATTGGTAATGATTTGTGGATATTAGAAAAGGGCTTCACATTTGCCCTGTGGACAGTCTAACTTGTAGAATAAGGTAGAGACAAATTTTACATGCAGAGTGGCTTTGAAAGTGGAGCAAGCTGTTTAGTATGTAGTAGAGTAGAAAAGCAATTTCACGGTGAATTTACATCCTTGCCTTACTTCCCCTTGTTGACAAAAATACGAGGCTTGGACACGTGTTGCTCAGAATGGTCGTTGTACCAGGTCAAGTATGTGCCTTGTAATTGCCTTTGAGGTGCAATCTTCTGGTTTTTGGAAGAACTGCATCCTCTCTTGAGACGTGATCAACACATCATTCTTTGCTGCTGCAAGAACCTCACTTACAGCTTTGTCTGAAGCAGAAAGCAATAGCATAAACCTGCTGGTAATGTCAGGGAATAGGAAGAGGAAGTGAAGCTAGACTTCAGACGCAAGAAACACATTTCCTTTGTGGTAGGAGAAAATAAGCCATTTTGAAATAACATTCATCTCTCTGTTAGATATAAACCAGATTTGATTTGGTCGGATGGAGACTGGGAAGCTCCGGACTCATACTGGAATTCTACCTCTTTCCTTGCCTGGCTTTATAACGATAGTCCTGTCAAGGTATTTTCTTTCAGCTACCCCTCATGGCTGCTAGCATTTTATGGGTATGGAAGGTCTGTCAGCAGTGAGATATAAATGCAATCGAATCAGAAACCTGCTTGACAGGTGATAAATGTGCTTTATTATTTCACAAAAAATAAGACACCTACAGTGTGCTCCTACGAGAAGACTCTCATGGCCTTACAGCACACACGTGGGAGGCTCAGAGGCCAGGAACCTTGTTGCCTCAACTTCTACCTGAGTGAATAGATAGAGGTTCTCCCAGGAAGGGATTCAGCCTTCTCTGGAGGATCCTCTCTCTCTTTCCTTTGTTTACACAGGGAGTTACTTCCTAACTTTGATGCCTTTGCTAACTTAGGAGGGATGAATGCAAGCTGAAAAGTCCAAGACAAGACATTCTCCCTACTGAGCTGAGTTTCTTCTTTCAGGACACTGTTGTTGTTAATGATCGTTGGTGTAATAACTGCTCTTGCCATCATGGAGGCTACTACAATTGTGCTGACAAATACAAGCCAGGGACCCTGCCAACTCACAAGTGGGAGATGTGCTCCTCCATCGACAAGCTTTCCTGGGGCTATCGGAGCGACATGAACATTTCTGAGTTAATGGATGAAGCAAGTATCATTGAGGTAAGAAATCTCAAATCAAAATAAGAGGTGTGGAGGAGTTACTGAGAATTAGAGGTTCCCTTAATCCTCTGACTTGCAGAAAGAGTTGTCATGTGTTTCATACAATTGGGCTGGAGTTAAAGGAGCAGTTGATGAGGACGAAGCCCTCCTCAGGTTTCTTTGTTATCAGAAGTGAAGATAACGCAATTTGTTACCTGGGTTTATCTGTCACAGGAGCTAGTGCAGACTGTGAGTTTTGGAGGCAACTACCTTCTCAATGTGGGACCTACAAAAGAAGGGGTGATTGTTCCCATCTTCCAAGAAAGACTTCTGGCCCTTGGGAGGTGGCTGGACACTAATGGGGAGGCAATTTATGAATCGAAGCCATGGAGAGTACAGATGGAGAACAGCACAGATACGGTCTGGTAAGGACTCCATTGCTCGGTACCATTTGGGCTGGGGATTCCAGAGCTGACATTTCTTTTGTGTTTTTTTCTTAAATTTGGTACACTATGAAGCATTGCCATCAGGTGCAGATGGCATTTAGGTAATCTTACAATTGGAGTGTTGAGTTCCTGCCCTAGGGTGTTATCTAAGGAATATCTTAGAAATAAGAGAAATAAGAGAATGAAAATCAGGACTTCATACATCCTGCTTGATTTAGAAAAAAACCAACTCTTCCTTTAAAAAAACGCCCATGCTGCTGCTGTCAGGGCTGTGTAAGTAGTGGTCCTGGCTAGTTTGAATTGCACAAATGTAGATCATCCAAACATACAGCTTGTAAATATAGTGATATTTGCTTTTAAGCTGTTATATCACTGTTACCCAACGCTTAGAGTTACACTGACTGAGGGGGGCATAGTGAGTCAAGAGAGAGAAATTGCTACAAAACAGAGGGGCTTTTTTTCCTGTAGTGTGCCCAAGTGTGTTCAATCTGGAAATGGAGAGCAATGATCAGGATAAGGCAGCGTATCCACTCTGTTGACCACAGGCTGAGGCAAGGACAGATCGTCAAATGACATTTGCTGTTAGGAAGCACGCATGGACTTTGTTTGGGTTTCATCAGCCAGTGCTGACTGGCTAAATGGTGGGTTCAAAGTGACAGATTTTGGAATGAGGGGAAAGTAGGTGACCCCTGTGTGGTGACAGTAGGCAAGCCAGTGTTCTTGTGCTTGTAGAAAGGTCAAGCTCATGTCTGGTTCTCACTCTTATCGGGCTCTTCACCTTGCTGAACTCTTCCTCTCTTAGGTACACTTCTAAGGGACCAGTTGTCTATGCCATCTTTCTGATCTGGCCTCGGGACAACGTTTTGGAGCTGTCCTCGCCCACTCCATCCCCAGCCACACAAGTAGGGAACTTGAAAAAACAGTAACGCGCTCTGTGAGCCTGTATCGGGCACCTGTGGGCTGGGAAGGTCCAACCTGACTTCATTTGGAAACTGGGGGGAGTGTGGAAGTTGTCATCCCGTACTTCTTGTTCTGGGGTGCTCTGGCCTCCCTCCAGATCCTTGCAGCATCCCAGGTTGTTCTCCAGGCTTTAGCTCGCTGTTCAGCACAGAACATTGGATGGGGCTTGTTGGGAAGGCTCATAGTCTGCCATGGAATAGGCAGAAACGCTTCTCCCCAGGAGTCTTTTGTTCCTGTTGACGCAGGAAGGTGAAGTAAATAAAAAGCCTGTCCTGTTTTACCTCAAACCAGGACAGCCTCACACATAGAAGGGATCACTGGTATTGCATCTCAAATTCAAATCAGGTACACTGACCCGCTAATTGTAAATGTAATTGTAAGTGACGCAAATGCTAGAGTGCCCTTTGCTCTAAACAAACAGAGGTAATAAAGCCTTCTCAGTAAAAAAAAAAAACAAACACCAGAAAACCCCAAAACAAACAACAAACTACAGTTTGGCCCCAAAATATCCTGTGTGTTACCTTTTGTGCACTGTGAATGATGGGTGGAAATGTGCGGGACTGCTTTGGATGTCGGGGAAATGCTATAGGGAATGTAAACGCGTTTTGGGGTGTTCAAATGGGAAGTACCTGGGTGAGCTACAACTGATCGTTTCCCCTGTCCTCCTCTGCAGGTGACAATGTTGGGTTTTGCAGGGACTCTGAAGTGGCAGGAGTCCCCAGGCAAAGGACTGCTCATAACATTGCCCTACATGCTTCCCTCTCCTCTACCTCCTCAGTCTGGCTGGACTGTCAAGCTTGAGGGTGTGAAGTGATGCTGTGGGATGAAAGCAGCAACCCCTACTGCCTTTCTTTTAAATTGAGTCTGAGAGGATTTTTCATTTATTGTTGAATAAATTGTTTTTCTCTTAAGAGAATTTCTCTTCTAATCCCTTTTGCCTGTAAGCGACCTGTGTATTGGTAGACCTTGTTTGGCAGCAAGGGACTGACCTCTCCGCTCAGCAGTGGGAAGTTGGGACGTCTTTTGCATTATTCTGCTGGCATGGGACAGCCCGCGAGCCAAACATCCATCTACACTTGGAAAAAGAAGATTTTTTGATGTAAAGCTGGGTTTCTTGGCAGATGTTACTGCTTCACTGCTGTGGTTGTAGGTGATGAGGCTGGACGGACTTGGAGTTGGTGGGAGACTGGGCAGAGGGCAGGTAAGAGGACCTGCACCAGGGTGTCAGGCCAGGCCACGCGGCACCCAGGTACTGATGCGTGAAGCTGCCAGATCACGCAGCCACAGAGGGGATGCACACGGTAACGGTGAGAGGATCTGGTCTGCTAGAGCAGCTTGCAGGACGTGGAGCCACGGGAGCCGCATCCATGTTCACCTGCGTGTAGCCAGCGCTGGTGAGCCATGCTACCCACGAAACGGGGACCGTGCCACCCAGACAGGAGTAGCCCCTGCCATGTCCCTGGCTTAATTACTCGTGGAAATTAATTTTGATAACCAATGTGATACTCTTACATGTAGAATCATGAAGACTTGCGTGTGATGGGCATGTTCTAATGAAGACCAACCACAGCGCCATCACAAATACCTGCATATAATGTACTTGCGTAAAAATAGGTACTTGATAACGTGTTGTATCACTTTGGTCTTGATTGAAATAATTACAATCACATATTTCCATCATGAATAAATATAAAGGAAGCTGATTGTTGGAAGAGGTCTAGAAGAAATCAGCTGTAAAAAATCCTAATCTAATACAAATCCATTAATGAACTTTTATTTATAGTCTGGTGGAGACAGCTATAAGCAGATGTTTTTGTTCTTACACGAACTTAACACAGAAGCCGCCGTTCTGAATTGAAACTATGACTCCTGCTGTTTCAGTGAAATAAGATTTCCTGTGTTGACGTCGAACTTCTCTAAAAACGGTTGACCAATATGTACTTAAATGATGAAACTCCTCATACTAGCGTGTGTTTCTGCCGCACGGCTGTTGTGAAGGCCCCACAAGGTTGCACGCCAGTGTTGTTTTGTTACTGTACCGGGTGGTGCAAGGTAAAAATTGCCAGAACACTCGGAGTTTAGCACAAGCGAAGCCCCAGGGCTGGGACGCGTGCTGGGCTGGTGGTGTAGGAGCTGTTACTCAATTGACAAATAATGATCTGTGCTGATCAACCTGTGCAGACTTCAGGGGACTGGCACCGGCTGCCAGAGACCCGCTCACGGGAGCATCACCCCGGCTCCGGCGATGACGTCGTTAGAAACACAGAACTGGGGGAAAAGGGAAAAAAAAAAAAAAGAAAAGGGACAACAGAGCGATGCCCCTTTTGTCTCCCAACCCCATCACGCCGGTAACCTCTGGCGCGGAGAGGGGGCCCGTCCAAAACAAACACGCCGTGTTTATTCAGCGGCACGGGCCGGCCGAAGCGCCGCGGTATAAAGTAAGCGGCTGCCGAGCGGCCGCGCAGTGCCGGTGGCGGGAAGGAAACATGCCCCAGTGCGACACGGGCTCGCTGCCGCGGGACGGCCCGCGGGGACAGGTACGGGCTGGGGCTGCCTGGCCGCTGGGGGCCTTCGCGGACGGAAGGGACGGAGGGGAGGGAACGGGACGGCGGCAGCGACCCCGGCGCGGAGCGGGGGTCCCAGCGCCACGTGGAGAGCGCGGCTGTCATGTGACCACCAAACCACACCCCTCCTCGGGTCACGTGGGGGCGCGGTCACGTGAGGGCGGGCGGACATGGCGGCGGCGCGGCGGCTGCTCCCGCGTTGGGCCGTGTCGCTGCGGCCGGTGAGCGGGGCCGGGGGGACGATGATCGGGGACCGGGGGGCGCGGGGCTCGGCTGACGCTCTCCCTCTGTCCCCAGGTCAGCGGCGCGGCGGCGGCCGGAGCCTTTCCGAAGCGTGTGAAGGTGGTGGAGGTGGGGCCGCGGGACGGGCTCCAGAACGAGAAGGTACGGACGGGCCGGGGCTGCCGGCACCTCACGGGAGGCGCTCTCTGACCAAACACCCGGAACGTGCCGGTGTGCCCCACCGGCAGGGTCTTTTTTTTTTTTAAATGCCGCTTTTGACCTTGAAATGTGAGGTGTTTTGCAGTAGTGGAAAATTTTATTGTGAAAATAATAACTTAAAGTCGTTTTTCCTTTTCCTTCTTAGAATGTTGTACCGACACCGGTGAAAATCAATTTAATCAATATGCTGTCAGAGACGGGGCTTCAGGTTATAGAGGCCACCAGCTTTGTTTCCCCCAAGTGGGTTCCTCAGGTCAGTATTCAAACAGGATTTACAATTCTGTGGTATAAAAATGCCAAATAATAGATAGTAATCTAATGAAAAGATTGTGCTTGCCCCAAAATCCTTGTTACTGTGGCTTGTAACTGGGCAAGAAGCAGCAAAGCCAAATAAAAGAGGTTGCAGTGTCCCAGACCTTCCCTTTGGACCCTGCGAAAGACCAAATGTGCAGCTCAAATGCAAACAGACGGTTGCGCACGTGTTGGCGCTGGCTCGGCTGGGTGACTGAACTATGAGCCTTCACAGGGTGCAGTGCTGTTTGCGCTTTAGAGGCCCATTTCTCTTATTCCTAAATATTTCTGTTCCTGTTTTAAAAATGATTTTATAATTTTGCCGAAGTGGATGTTGTCACTCTTAGAAACCTTTCCTTGTTTGCTTTGCAGATGGCTGACCATACCGAAGTCATGCAAGGAATTAATAAGTTGCCTGGTATTAGTTATCCTGTGCTGACCCCTAATCTGAAAGGATTTCAGGCAGCGGTAAGAGCTGGCGGCGTCTCGGTGTTGTCGGTGCCTCGTGTGCAGGGCTGCCTGCGAAGGAATATTTCGGCTGTGGTTAAGGGTGGGAAAAGTATCTTTCCACCTGGCAGGCAGCTGTCGCATCTTGTAGTTCCTTTACAAGGGACCATTTTGCTAGGGAAATATATAGCTGTTGTTTATAGTAGAAAATACTTTGATCCATGTTCTGTTAATAAAAAAAAGTAATCTATTTTAATTGACAGTGATGCTTTCAGCCTAATCCTCATGTCTCGCAGCTCTCCAGACTATATCCTGCAGACATAGCTTTACTGCTGCATCTGTAATTTTACACTTCCTTTGAAGACAAACTCGGATGTATCATGTTTTTGCTGTAGAATGAACTGAGGAATGAATTGGGTTATTTGGGGAAGAATTGGGGAAAAAATATTTCTTTATAAAATGAGAGAACTGTGGTCATGGTTGTGCCTGTCATTTCCCTTGCAAGAGAAATCAGCTCGCTTTAATTTATGCTTTTTATTGGCAGGTGGCAGCAGGGGCCAAAGAAGTGTCGATCTTTGGAGCAGCATCTGAGCTCTTCACTAAGAAGAACATCAACTGTTCCATCGAGGAGAGTTTGGAGAGATTCGATGAAGTGATGGCCGCAGCGAGAGCAGCCAGCATTCCTGTCCGGGGGTAAGGAGTTCCTGCTGCAAACTTGGCGTCGAGCAGGTCGTGTGGAGAGATCTGACTGCTTGAATTTAGAAGTAGTAGTTGTTGAATAGTTAATTATGTAAGCTTTGTCCACTGGACTGATTTTTAGAATATGAAATTAATTCTTCCATTGTTCAGAGCATGCAAGATGCAGCACAAGTCCTGACTAATTTGGCCAGTATAATCTTACTTCAGTTCTCTAGCTAAAAGTGAATTATTTTTTTTTAACCATAGATATGTTTCCTGTGTCCTCGGATGTCCCTATGAAGGGAAGATCTCTGCAGCTAAAGTCGCAGAGGTGAGCTCATCATAAATATAACCAGAATTTCAGAGAGGTTTTTGGCTCCCTTTTTCTGGATATGAATTGGACACTGGGGGCTGGAGGATGTGTCAGGCCATTTAACCGAAGGCTGAGGGAAGACTGGGGAAGGTCACAGCTAGCTGCCACCACGGGGAGGGAAGGCTGGATCTCGCCAAAATGAATGGGGGAATTCAGGGAGAGGAGTCTCCTGGTTGTTGCGCTCCAGGGAAGCAGACTCTGGCTCCTCTGTACGGCGAGTCTCCAGCTCTGGGGAAGGGAATGACAAAGCTGCCTTCTCAGTGAGAATCTCGCCTTTTGGACAGGTCTCAAAGAAGATGTACTCGATGGGATGCTATGAGATTTCCCTCGGTGACACCATTGGCGTTGGGACCCCAGGGAGCATGAAGGAGATGCTGACAGCAGTCATGAAAGAGGTGCCGGTGGGGGCTCTTGCTGTTCACTGCCATGATACCTACGGGCAAGCTCTTGCCAACATCTTGGTAGCGCTTCAGGTAAGATTCTTGTTTTGCAGTATAGCATCTTTCCTCGAGTTTCTTCTGTGCTTGCTTGTGAATGGTAGATTTGAGGAGTAGGACCGTAGTTTTTACTTTAAGAGGAGTTTACTGATAGTGGTTTTGTTTGCAGATGGGTGTGAGCGTGGTCGATGCTTCCGTCGCTGGCCTTGGAGGCTGCCCCTATGCCCAAGGAGCATCAGGAAACGTTGCTACAGAGGACTTGGTGTACATGCTGAACGGCCTGGGCATCCACACGGTAAGCGCGAGCAGCCTTTGCCCGTGGCAGCCGAGCCTCTCGCACAATGGCTCTGCTTGGGCTTCAGAGGGGGTTCCAAATTTGTCCCGGGGAGCCTGAGTGGAGCTGCAAGGGCTGCTCCAGGGCTGTTTTGCCATGCTAATCCCACCCCCACCCACCAGGAGAACTTCTTCCTCTCCCTTTTTCAGTGCTCTGCGGTTTGACCCTCGCTCAGAATCGCACTAGTGAGCAGCAGGCACTGTGCTCACTGGTTAAAGTTAACCCGTTAACTAAAGGGTACTTTAGTTAAAATACCCTAAACCTCCTTAAAGTACCCTTTAAAGGCTCCCTCACCCCCTGCTGGCCTCTCCCAGTGATGCCAGTTGTTACTGGGCAGCTTTATGTGGCAGAACCGGTACCAAGGCGTGTTGTATCTTTTTTTTTCCCCAATGAAGGGTGTGGATCTGCAGAAGCTGATGGACACGGGCACGTTTATTTGCAATGCCCTCAACAGACGAACCAATTCCAAAGTGTCCCAGGCGTCCTGCAGACTGTGATTCCGAATCGTGTTTCTCCTTGGATCAAGAAGAAAGCAAGGATCTGGCGTTGGCTGGGTTTCCCCTCTCTTCTGCTGCCTCTGATCTTCAGTGCTCCTTCCAGGCTTGGCGCTTGAGAGGAAATGCATAATCCACCAGAATCTTTGAAGAAAAGAAAAAAAATGAGAATACTATATCCAACCTCGAAGCCGTTAGCCATTTGCCTTAGAGAAGGGAGGACGTGGAGGGGCTGAGGGAGAAGTAGCCACCGTAGCACTTGCCTTCCCGCAGGGAGCTGCGGTCTCCAGCACCAGCTCAGAAGACCGTCCAGTAACTTCTGCCTTGAAAGTGTGTTTCCATAAACTACCAGCAAAGGATAAAGCACAGCTCTCCCAGTTAGAGCACTTCTCCAGGTTGGGCTTGACCCTTCCTGCCCTTCTCTCTCCTCCCTACAGACGTTAAGGCTGAAATCGAAAGGCCTCCCCTTCCTCCTGCAAGGGGCAGCCTTGGACCTTCTGTCTTAGCATTTAGGGCTTGTAATAAAGGACTGTATCTGTTGTAAGATACTTCTAAATACTAGCAGTAATAAACACATTATTTAATATTCTAAACTATTAGAAATTGAGTTTATCTAAGCCAGTTAAAGAGCTTTTGCTGCTGGTTTGGTTCCAAGTGCCTCTTCCACCACCCCTCAACGTGGAAACGCCGCATCGTGGTGGGCTGTGGCCCATCCCCTGCGAGCAGAGCGTGGAACACCCTCGTTCTCTACGCACACGTGCTCGTCACGGTAGACAGGTCCTAGGGCAGTCGTACCCAATCTTTTACTTGAAATAATTTATTTAATAGTTTATTAGTGAGACCAGAGACAAGCTGCGTACGCGACCGTCCCTCCGGGTCTCTCCGCACCACTTAAGTAAGCTGTAACGATTAAATAAACCGTGACACTGAAATAAGCTGGAATCGGTGAATGAATGTGTGGGTTTGAGACCGCGGCTCAGCGGCGTCCTCCCGCCGCCAGGGGGCGCTGTGGGGCCGCTCGCTCACCGCCCCCTCCCCTCCGCGCGCCAATGGGCGACGTTTCTCTATGCTACTCCCGTCCCTAGGTCTGCGTGCCCCCGCGCATGCGCCCCCCGAGGCTTATTGTCCCCGCCGCCGCCCCGTAGCTGCAGCGGCCGGTGACACGTTTCCATGGGAGAGCGGGGCGCGTGGCACCGCGGGGGGGCGGGGAGCGCGGCCGGCCCTTAAAGGGGCCGCACCCGCCGCGGGGGCAGAAGCAGCGCGGCGGCGGGAGGCGGCTGGAGCGGCGGGTGAGCGGCCGGGGGACGCCGAGGGTGGCGGGGGGCGAGCGGAGGGACGTGCTGCCGTGCCCTCTCGCAGCGGGGGGCTCCCACGGCCCGGTCCTTGAGGTAAATCCAGCCCCTGAGGTAACCCCCAGGCCCCTGTGGTGCATTCAGACCCTGAGGTAAATCCGGCCCCCGAGGTAACCCCCGGCCCTTGAGGTAAATCCGGCCCCCGAGGTAACCCCCAGCCCCCGAGGTAACCCCCGGGCCCCTGTGGTGCATTCAGACCCTGAGGTAACCCCCGGCCCCTGAGGCAAATCCGGCCCCCGAGGTAACCCCCGGCCCCTGAGGTAACCGCGGCCCCTGAGGTAAATTCAGCCCTTCAGGGCCCCCCAACCCCACGGGGCCCCCAGGCCCCAGCCCCTCAGGTAAGCCCTGAACCCGACCCCAGCCCCCCCAGGAGAACCCTGTCCCCACAGGCAGCCCTGGTCCCGGCTCCTCAGGTAACTCCCAGCCCTGCGGGTATCGGCAGCCTCGCAGGTAAGTCGGTCCTGTGGCTGCCCCACATCCACACGCTGTCCCACAGGCCCCTGTCCCGCTGCCAGCTCACCTGCCTGGCGAAATGCAGCGTTATTTTGGGTTTCCAGCCCTCGCCTGCCTGGCTCGGGCTTTGGCCTCCCCTGCAGCTGCCCCTCCTGGCTGCCAGAGCAGGCCCGGGGCCGGCAGCAGACAGAGGACAGGGAAGTTTAGGAGTGTCAGTGTGGTTTTCAGCCTGAGACGCAGCTCTGAGAGTGACTAAAGTCACACAGGGTGGAAACTTTCCCTGTGCTGCCTCCACATGCCTTGGTAATAAAGTGGATTCTCCCTCCTGCCCACTGGGCAGGAGCCGCTGCTTGGTTGCCAAGGAAAGGGGTTTTCTTGCAGGTTATTTTCCAGGTTTCTACTTTGTGTATGTCAGCAAATGTCCTTGTAGTCTGCAGTGACCCAATGCCCACCTTCCTGGGAAGCAGGGAAGGAACGGGGCCAGTGCTGGGCCTGGGCAGGGAGGCTGGAGGGAGTGCTGGGGCTGTTGTGTAGAGAGGCTTTCAGAATGGGAGGAAAAACAGGGAATGGGGGGAAGAGGGCAGAGCTGATGCCCCTTGAGGAGACTACCCGATACCCAAGTTAATACTGTCAGATGTCTCCCTGCCCTTGTGCTGAGGGGCGAATTAGCATGAGGGATTTGTGCTGTAGGATGTGGGTGATACCAGGATCTTGATTGGATACAACAGGAAGAACAAGGGTTTTTTCCTGGTATGTGACAAGTGTCAGATAAACCCTCTCTGTCCAAGAGGTGTGAACCACGTCAGCAGGGTGTTCTACACCCTGCCCAGCCCGTTCCTTTCCGGATGTCATCCTGGCACTGGCCAGGCCAAGCACAGGGAGTGCCCAGAGGCAGTGCTGACGTGACAGTGTCCAAATCCTGCCTGCCCCTTCCCTCCCAGGGGCCCTGGCTGTCGTGCCCACCCCAGGCTGCTTCACACAGTGCTCCGTGCTGAAGGGCCTTTCCTCCCACAGGGAACCATGGCAGAGAAGATTCTGGTGACCGGCGGAGCTGGCTACATCGGCAGTCACTGTGTGCTGGAGCTGGTGGAGGCTGGCTATGTCCCTGTGGTCATAGACAACTTTCACAATGCCATCCGAGGTACAGAGAGCCGTCATCCCTTCCCATGCAAGGGGCTCAGCTCCTCTCAGCCTGTGTCAGGACCTCCAGCTATCCCAGCGCCTCACTCCCTTCCATCTCCCTAGGGGCAGACGCGCTCCCTGAGAGCCTCCGGCGTGTGCAGGAGATCGTGCACCAGCCCATCCTCTTCCAGGAGCTGGACATCACCGACGAGGCAGCGCTGCAGGAGCTCTTCAGTAAGGTGAGAGCAAGAGCTGCAGTGCCCCAGGGTGGCCTCATGGGTTCTGAGGGGTGTGAGGGGTTTGTGCTGGGGAGCTCAGAGGGGGATGTGGACTGGGCAGGAGCTGAGCAGGGTGGACAGTGCTGAGGAAATGCTGTGACCAGCAAATGTTGCTCTGGGCCATGGAGACCCACATGGGCTGGCTGAGTGAAACTCCTGGGGAGACTTCTGCCTGGTTTCTGCGTGGAGCTTCCATCTCCTATTGCTGTGGCCCTGATACCAAGCTCTTTCTCGCTCTGCAGCACCGTTTCGCAGCCGTGATGCACTTTGCGGGGCTGAAGGCAGTGGGGGAGTCTGTGCAGAAGCCCCTGGAGTACTACAGGGTGAACCTCACTGGGACCATCCGGCTGCTGGAGGTGAGTGGAGCCAGCAGGCTGCATGTGGTGCTCGGTGCTGCATGGGTGCTGGGTGACTGGTGCTGGATGTGATCCTGCTCTAGAGTGGCTGGCCGGCAGCCTGATCCCTGTGGTGGTACCCATGCCCAGGCCCTATCCCAGGGGTGTAACAGTGCCTGCATGGTGGGAGCTGCCACCTGTGGAGGGCTGAGCTGGAGGGCACGGAGCTCGCTGGCTTAGAGGTGGCTGGTCCCTGCTCCCCAGACCATGAAAGCCCACGGCGTGAAGAACATCGTGTTCAGCAGCTCTGCCACCGTCTATGGAGACCCCAGGTACCTGCCCCTGGATGAGAACCACCCGGTCGGAGGCTGCACCAACCCTTACGGCAAATCCAAGTACTTCATCGAGGAGATGATTCGAGATCTCTGCAAAGCAGAGAGGGTGAGGAGCTGCCCCGAGGCGCGCAGGGCTGGGAACTGGGGTCTTTTCCCACTGGAGTGTGCTGGGGTGACCAGGTAGCGGCGCACAACACTACACTCTCCCCAGGCATGCACATCTGTGTGTCTCCCCAGGACTGGAATGCCATTCTCCTGCGCTACTTCAACCCTATCGGTGCCCACGAGTCGGGCATGATTGGAGAAGATCCTCAGGGGATCCCGAACAACCTCATGCCTTACGTGGCCCAGGTACTGACCTGCTGCAGCCTTTGAGAACCCCGGGGCTCACGATACCTGTGTGGGGCACAGACTGATGGGGCTTTTGCGGGCTTGTCCCTCTGTGCAGGTGGCAGTGGGGCGCCGGGAATTCCTGAGTGTGTTCGGGAATGACTACAAGACAGACGACGGAACGGGTGCGTTGCAGAACCTGTGGGGTGGGGCAGAGACACCCCATCCTCCAGGGCAGCCGTCACAGCTCCCCAGCCCAGCCTCACCCCAAACAGGAGGGATTTGTGCTCACTCTGTGTCCCCACAGGTGTCAGGGATTACATCCATGTTGTGGATCTGGCCAAGGGCCATATCGCTGCTTTGAAGAAGCTCAAGGAGAACTGTGGCTGCAAGGTATGAAGGCGGCCATTGTTGGGTGCAGTTGGGGCTGTGGGGCTGGGGCTAGGCCAGGGCCGGGCTCTCAGATCCCTGGGGGAGCTAAAAAGGGGCCTGTCCCTTTTCCCCTTGTGAAAGAAACTGACCTATGTCCCTTATCCTCCTCTCAGATCTACAATCTGGGCACAGGTACTGGCTACTCTGTCCTGCAGATGGTCCAGGCCATGGAGAAAGCCTCGGGGAGGAAGGTAAGGTCTGACCCACTGCCTGCAGGGGCCACAGGCACAGAGCCAGCTGCTCCCACAGCCCCCTGCCCTCGCCACCCCAAGCCATCACAGCCACGGCAGCCCTTGTGCGTGTCTGTGACAGCCACTGGCACCGCTCCCTCAACTCCCGGGCCTCAGATGAGTCCCCTCTGCTGAGAGCCAGGAGCCGCCAAACCCCACGGTGCTGCTTTCCCTGTAGATCAAGTACAAGATCACAAGCCGGCGGGAGGGAGATGTGGCCTCCTGCTATGCCAACCCGG
The DNA here is from genome assembly GCF_963924245.1 of Chroicocephalus ridibundus. NCBI lineage: Eukaryota > Metazoa > Chordata > Aves > Charadriiformes > Laridae > Chroicocephalus > Chroicocephalus ridibundus. Next base: position 3,990,891 of record NC_086302.1, on the reverse strand, counting down.
CGCTGGCCGAGCGCGAGCTGGGCTGGAAAGCTGCCTTTGGCCTGGACAAGATGTGTAAGAGCATCCCCCTCCCCAGCACGCCGTGTGTTGCCAGCTGCCCCTCTCCTGGCCCACCCCTCACCCCCACTCTCTCCTGTTGCAGGTGAGGACCTGTGGCGCTGGCAGCTGCAGAATCCCACAGGCTTCAGCAAGAACTGAGCTGTGGCCCGAGGGCTCGCCTGGCTGCCATGGGTGGCTTGGGACCAGCCCCACCTGCCTCCCAGCGAGGCTGCCACCATCCTGGGTGCAATTCCAGCTCCCCCTCCTGCTTCTCGCATGGGGCAGGAAGGCAGGAGCATCCCCAGCCTCTCCACTCCTCATCCTCAACCCCCCAGGTTCTTTGCAACTCACAGAGCAGAAACACAAGGAAGAACAGAGCCAGGGCCCGGCTTTGGGACCCAGGGCATGAAATCCCGTCAGGGAACTGTACAGGGGCTGGTGACAGCCCCAGCAGGGAGAAGGTGCTTGGCTGGGCCCTGTGGCTACTGCTGGAGCTGCTCCTGGGCTCTCCCTGGGCCCTGGGAAGTGGCCGCATCCAGCGCTTAAACACTTGAGTCCTGTTGAGCCGAAACTGCAGAGGAAACCGCACCTTCTCTGCTGCACCGGGCCCCCAACCCACCCAGACTGGGAAGTGGGGGAGCTTCCCACTCTTGGAGAAAGGCCGGGTACCTGCTGCCCCCTGCCCTGGGTATGGAGGCGGCTGCTGAGCCCCTACCTCAGGCCCCAGGAACCCCCAGGCCAGGGTGCCACGTCTTCCTCCCACTCCCACAGGGACCAGTCACAGCCCGAGGCTCGTTTCCCTCCAGGGATGGCTGCCAGCAGCTGCCCCCCATACTGTTTCCCCTGGCCCCTAGTGCAGTTTTGGGGACCAAGCCTCATGTCCCGCTGCGCCGGAGGAGCCCCTGCCCACGGCTGTGCCAGCCCTGGGCACGGCCAGCCTCGCCCGGCTGCACGCAGCCCCCCCTGCTGCCGTTTGATGGGGCCGGTGCCTGGTTTTGCTTCCACGTTGCCTGTGGCAGCCGCTTCCCTAATCACATTGCCAAAGGCTGCCCAGGAGAAGGCTCTGCTCAGCTGTCAAATACTGGTCCTATTTATTACTGGCAGCTCTAACGGCTTCGTTAGGCAGTGCTGACGCAGTCAGCCCAGTCTGCTGTCAGTTGGATTAATAACTTATGCTACTAAATTATGAATTGAGCTTTTGATTTGTTTTTAAATAAACTTTCTTACTTTCTAAGTGGCAGCTCTGTTCTGCTTTCCCTCAGCTGGAGCTGCTGCCCCCAGAAACGGCACCCTGGGGCCTCACGCTAATCCGCTCCCCCCGAACCTCCCTTACAGAGGTGCTGACGGCGCTTCCTGCCCGGCCACGAATGACGCCAGTGCAGCTCTGGGAGAGGTTCATGATTTATTTAACCTTGTATCTGACTCTGTGGAACACACGCACAAAAAACCCCAAACATTTACAAGGAAGACAAAAACAGAGAAAGAGAGGAGAGGGGAAAAAAAAAACCAAAAAAAGCTGTATTGAGGAATGGAGAGAAGCCGTTCTCCCTCCCGGGTCCTCAGCACGGCCCCGGCCAGGCGCGTGCTGCTCAGGCAGGGAGGGAGCAGGAATGCTCTGCAAAGGGGCCAGCGCGGCCACCCGGGCCACGCCCAAGGATGGCCACGAGTTCCGGGCCCCCGCTGGCCCCCGCTATGCACATGATTCCAGTTCACAGTCAAGTAGGTCGGTCTGTCTGTCCGCCAGCCCTCAGGTAACCTGCACGGAGCTGTGCTCCCGTCCCAGCCAGCCCCGCTCGTCTCCCTGCCCGCCGAGCGCAGGGAGGGGAGGACACAGCAGCTTTAAAACAGACAAAGTAAAAGAAATAGCAGGACTGAACCACAAAAGCAAGGGGAAGAGCCACCCACCCACGACCCCCCCCCAGTGCCAGCAGCAGGTTTGCTGGTTTAAGACTTCCTAAGGCGGCGGGGGCGGGGGGGCGGAAATAACAAACCCAAACACCCCAACCAACCCAAGAAACCAACCGAGGATGGGTCCGACAGATCCGACTCTCCGGAGAGCGGGTTATTGCTTTGCGCATCCTGGGCGGGGATGGCATGGCTGGAGCAGAGCTGCTGGCGCCGAGCCCCCCCGCCTGCCCCCTCCCCAGAGCAGCCCTCGCCCTCGGGGAGGTCCCAGCCCCTGCTAGCGAGCCCACTGCGAGCCATGGGGCACGGAGCAGAGGCTGCGGGGTGAGGAGCCAGACAGAGCACGCAGGAGGGAGCGACAGCCCTTAGGCCAGGCGGGTTTTGTGGTGGTGGTTTGTTTTTTTTTTCTTAAAAGACATGTACAGCTCCAGCCCGGAAGGGCCCAACAGCGCTGTGGGCTCAGCCCATGGAGGGGAGGCGAGGAGAAGGGCAGCGCTGCTCAACAGCGAGTGCCCTCAGCCCTGCGGGAGGGGAGGGGGTGGCCAGGAGCCCACCCGCAGAGGAGACATTCGGGGCCCTGTGTCCAGGGAGCTGCTCTGCTGGTGGGGACGGTCCCAGCCCCATGCCCCAGCCGGCCACCGCTTGAGGGGACAAGCCTTGGCTGCAGCCTCCAGCTGGAGAAACCTGTGATTGTACATGGAAAGGCCAACAGAACCCGCAGGCCTGGCCCTGGGGCGCACAGAGACTCCCCCCGCTGCCCCACAGGGTGGGGTGCAGCGGCACCCAGGCGTTAGATGCTGGTGAGATGATGGCTGGGAGCAAACCTGCTTCCTCCAGCTGCGCCAGGAGCCATCCATGGGGGCCGGGAGTCTCTCCTCACCTCACCTCTCCCTCCCAGAGCCAGCCCGAGTCCAAAGGGAAGGAGAAGTAGCAGCAAGAGAGATGTCAAGGACTGGGCCAGCGCCAGGCAGGCTCCGCGGCAAAGCTGCTCAGACACCGGCTGTAAACGGCAGCACTTTGAGGCTCTGAGGGCACAGAGCTGGGCTGAGGGAGGGAGAGACGCCTCTGGGACCCCCCGCCGGGCTGAGGAAGAGATTGTAAAAGCAACAAGAGGAGGAGGAGGAAGAAGAAGGAGGCGATTATCTCAAGGAGGGCAGAGCTGCCACAAGCCGAGGGCTGAGGCTGCTGGAGTGGGGGACAAGCCCGCCGGGGAGTGTGCGTGTGCGACAGGGCGGGGGCCGGGGCCCCGTGCGAGGAGGTGCAGGAGCTGCACGGACGCCTTTCTGCCGGCCCCGGGAGATGGGGCAGCCTTTGGCTGTAGCGGCCCGGAGCAGAGCCTCTCCCCTGGGCCTTGAGGCATTCACAGGAGAGTCTCGGGTTCCTGAGCTCTGATTGAAAACCCGTGAGTCGCCTGAACGGAGGCCGAGAGCAGCCGCGGAGAGGCCAGGCCGAGGGCAGAGGAGGAGCACGGGCTGCTCCAGGCCACGGAGGGCTCCGGAGGGTGCCCCAGCCCTGCCCTGTGCCCACACCGCTCCTCCTGCCGCACGGAGGCATGTCCCACCCCTAATACTGTTACAAAGAAAACCAAACCAAACAAAAAAGAATACCTCACCCGCGCTGTGCCAGACCCACACACTGCGGTGCCTGAACGGGGAGTCAAGGGGATGGTGACCCCCACAGAAACCACTCGGAGCAAGAGGAGGAGAGAAAAGGCCACTCGAAGACTCGCCTTAGACAGCTCCAATCTCGGCTCCGAGAGCAGCAGGGAGAGACGGGCACCCCCAGATGGAGAGGGCACGGTGCAAGGAGACGGGGAGAGGCGGGGGCCGGGGGTGCGGCGGGAGGTGCGGTGGGGTGCCATGGCTTCCGTTTGCAGCGGACAGGTCACGAGGGAAAGATCGGCGGCTGCAACCTCGGCATCCTTCCCTGCGACAAGTCTCGATTGGCTCCGCTTAGATCCGGGGCAGCAGCTTCTCAATGAACTCCTTCACCGCCATCATCTCCTACGGAGAGTGCAGAGCCTGTCACTCCGGGGCTCCTCAGCGCCATGCCTTGCCCCAAGCGTGGGGGCACGAGGACTGCGCAGCCACCTCAGAGTGAATCGAGGAACAAACGCATTGTGGACTCAGCAATGTCCCTGCCCCGCCTGACCCACGGTGGCGGGGTTGGTCCCGAAGGTGAGACCAGCCCCTCACAGCCCCGTCCCCTCTCTCCACGCCGAGGCACTGACCTGAGGACAGGAACTGTGCATCACGCCAGGGTAGGTTTTGAACTGGACCTTGGTGGGAGTGACAACAGATTTCAGCTTCTCAGCAGTGAGGGCCCCGAAGCGGACAGGGATCATGGGGTCCATCTCCCCATGGCACTGCAGGATGGCGATGTCCTTGTTCACACCATTATTCGCCGCCTGCAGCGAGGAAGGAACTGCTCAGGGGTGCCCAGGAGAGGGAATCCCCAGTGAGGAACGGGGCAGATGCTTTATCTATGTCCCCATGCACATCGCCTGGCAGCTCCCCTCCTCAAGAGGGACTTGGGAGAGCTGCTCACCCAGCGCCTGCCGCCCTGCCACCAAACATCTCCCACGCTGCCACCAGGACCAAGCTGCTGCCCAGCGGGCGTGAGGAGGCTTGAGGAAAAGATGGGCTCACAGACGCCCACACCAGATAGGCGACACTGATTTCTCCTGTGCCCCCACCTGCCCCAGGAACAGGGCTGTGGGACTAATCCCTCACCACAGGCACCTCATGTCTCCAGCAGCCCCAGGCTCACACCGCAGCAAACTTCAGATGGGAAAATCCCCCTCCCGCACCGACCCTCCCTGTGGACACACCGGACGGCAGCAGCGCAGGGTACCTGCGGGAAGGCTTTGTGCAGCGGGAGCCAGCAGCTGAGCGCCACGATGCCGGCCAGCTGGTGCTGGCAGGTGAGAGCCGTGTACAGCGACAAGGCGCCGCCCTGCAGCAGATGAGGAAGGTCTGTTAGTGCGATGGAGGGACCTGCAGCCACGGACCACCCACCAGACCCAGCTCACCCAGCATCCACCCATCTCCTCCCCACGGGTGCTCCCTTTGAGGGGTGTCTTCGGAGGGGAAAGAGGGGTCCCAACCCTCAGTCCGCTCCACCTTAGCCCCCTGCAGCCCAGCTCACCTGTGAGAAGCCCCCCAGGATGATGCGGTTGGGTGGGATCCCATTCTTCATCTCATGCTCAATAATTGCTTTAACTGGAAGAAGACAGAGAAATGGGTCAGTGAAAGGCAGGGGAGGCTGAAGAGCATCATCTGATGCCTGGGGGTGCACACAGGACCCTCAGCACGTCAGGGAGAGGCAGGTGCCAGAGGTCCCAGGGACTGAACACACTTGGCTTCAGCCAGGGAGAAGGTGCCATCCCAGACAGGAGAGGAGAAAGGAAGGAAGACATTGCTCCTGTCCCACAGAGGGAGCGGCACCCAGGAGCTCAGCACTTCCCCCTCCCGAAAGCCTCTTACTGTTTTCTGCAGCTTTCTTGATCCCAGCTTCATCCTCAGGTGCATCTGGAGTCAACCCCATCAGGTCAAACCTGGGAGAAGAATCAAAGTCAGCCCCAAACCTCTCCCAGCACCCAGGGCGTGGGGAAGTGGGAGCTGGGTGTGCTCTGCCCTTCCCCTGATTCCTACAGGGCAGTGGATTTTGGCTCTTCAATGCCTGCACCCTTCGCACTCCCCAAAATACATCCCCAAAAGGGTCCTTCCCACCCCTGCCACCCAAAGCACTCACCAGGAGGGCATAACCATCTTCATGTTGAGGGTCACCGGGATCCGGGGCCTGTGGAGAAAACAGTTTGGGTGTTTTAGTTCAAGTGCAGGAGAAAAGAATCCGAGCCAAGGGAAGCGTGGTGGCTGGCCCTCCTGGCTGCAGCTGCAGGACACCTCTCCCAAGGGACAGCAGCAGGTGAGTGCCACCAGACCCAGCCTGGGGGCTGCAATGTGACCGCAGGGTTCACCCGCAAGCCCCGAGCAGATCCCGGCTGAGCCAGAGGCTCCACGGCGTTGCCAAGCAGCCCGCCTGGGGAGGAGAGCACCTGCGTCCCTCTCCTGTTTGCTGCTGCCGAGCCAGGAGACGCTGACAGAGCAGCTGCCTCTGCTGAGACGGGACATTGGGAAGCCCAGGCCCTGCTGCCAGGGACACCGCCACGGCAGAGCTCTCCCAGCCCGGTGAGTGCCCCCTGTGTGGGCTGCTAATGACACTGGGGAGACATTTCCTTCCCTTTCTGCCTGACCAGAGGGATGGGGAAGGAGCTTTTGGCCTTAACTGCAGCCATCGGGGAGAGGAAGAGGACAGGACGGGGGAGAAAACAGACCCAGCATCAGCGCATGCTGATCAGCTCTGTGGGGAACCGCCCTGCCTGCAGGCAGAAAATGTCAGGGCTGGGGCCCCGGCCGAACTGGCGACAGCAGGAGAGCAAGCCTCACTGCACAGCCCCGCGGGTAGGTCAGGGCACAGGCCACCATCTGCCTCCCTGAACAGTCTTGGCAGCAGGGACCAGTGTCACAGCCCACCCAGGACCCCCAAGGCCCCTCCTGAAGCAAGGATGGCACTTACGCATGAGGGCAAATATATTTCACGTAGGGGAGGCGGATGGAGGAGAGAGCGTCAGCCCAGCTGTGCCTGGGGAGAGAGGAGAGGAAGGAGTTCAAGGCTTGCCTTTGGAGGACGCTGGCAAAGGTGAGGGTTTTCCCCCAGGGACAGGCTTTCTCCAAGGTTGCTGGCCCCCTGCCCCTGCCCTGATGTTATTTTACCAGGTCCTGCCCACCCCAGCAGCCTGAATCCCAACAGGAATCCCCAGCACAGATCTCCATATCACGGCAAAGGCAGCACACAAAGTCCCGCGGGTGGAAGTGGAGGAGCTGCTATCAGCAAGGGAGGAGAGACCTCTCCTGTGCGGGGAGAAGCCTTTGTTACTGCTGGATCTCACGCTGTCCTCTAAGGTGGCCTTGCACATTACAGAGGTGCACTCACATAGACACAACCCAACTTCCCAGCCCTCCCAAGGAATGGAAAAACTGCAGTGCTTATCTGCTTGCCTTAAAGAAAGCAGAAAATCAAACCCACGGGGGCCTGCCAGGCTGCTGGGATCATAAATATTCAAGCTGAATTGCAGACAGCCGCTGGCCGGCGATTCCCTGTGAGCGTGGCGCAGGCACGGCTATCGGACCGAGCTCAAAGCCACAGAAAATCTTGGAGCTGCCCCTGGGGAGAGCAGCACCAGTGCTCGCAGTGAATGGCCAGGCGTCAGCAAACCACACGTCACAGCCAGAGCCAGCTCCAGGAATACTCACCCCGTGTCTCCAAGGCCATGTAAAAAAATGACCTGTTAAATTAAGCAGAAAAACAAAAGAATTAGCCAGTGCAACAGCGGATGCCCTGGGAGAGAGGCAAGGCTGGGCTCACAGGGAAGCGGCAAAAGGCCACTTAGTTACTAACTAGAAGAGACTCAAACAGGCAGAAATTAGCCGATGCTAACGACACATCTCTGCAGCTTTGAGCACGACGGATGGGTGGAACAGGCACATCATCGTCATCATGCCACAGAGCCTGCTGTCACAGCCAGGTCCGTGGGCGTCATCGGCCCCTGGGCTGCCCAGCGTAGCAGCAGGACAGGGAGCGACGGATCATCCTGCCAGGCTGCACAGCACCACGCTGCGCGGAGGCTGAGCTTGCCAAGGACTCACAAACCCCATTCCTACAGGCTTTTCATCTAAGGCTAGAGCAACCCCTAAGCAATGGGGAGCAGAGGGAAGGCAGCCCCAAGGAAGGGAAGAGGATTTTCTTTGGGGATTTGCTTTTAAAAACCTAAATAGACAAATCAGATCCAGCTCCCACTGACTTCAGTGCAGGTCAAGCCCAGCTGCGAGGCTGTGCCTGTGCTCCCGCGCTGGACCAAGCACCAGATACAAACAGCCCAGCCCAAAGGACAGTTACTTTTCCCCAGCAAGATGGGACCTTGCTGGTCCTGTGTCCCCTTTGATGCACCATGATGTACACCTGAAGAGTTGAGGGATTACGAGCTGAGCTCGTGGCTACTCTGAACCCCAAGGAAGCAGCCCCTTATCTTCAAAACTGCTAAAAGGGAAGAAGCAGGTGAGGCAGGAGGGGTCCGGCTCTTACCGCGGCAGTCTCCCGCTCTGGCCCTGAGAGAGTCACTGCATCAGTGAGGAGGGGGACAGACATGTTGTTACCACACATACACCGAGAGGGACTCAGACACTGGCACCTGCAGGACAGAGGGACAAAGGTAAGCAGGAAAATAAACGCCTCTCCCCCCCTGGCAACTATTTGCTCCAGAGGGACCAGCTATTTGGGGGAAAATTAAAGAGTAGATGAAGGCTTTGATGTTTAAGCCCTTGGGACAGCCCTGCTCCATCCTTGGCCTGGCAACGCCAGAGAGCCAGGAAACAGCAAACGCTTCCCACATCGCAACACCAGATGCGTGTGAGCGGAGATGGGCGCGTGGGGTGTTGGAAGTGTTAAAATTAGCTCTTTCTGTTACACCTCAAAGCCAAAGTTATTTCTGTGACTGTAACGACGTGGGCAGAGGGCAGCCGGGCGTCACGCAGCCTCAGCATCCCTTCCCGGCTGCCAGCGGAGACAAGGAGGAGCCTGACCCACATCTGCTCCGACAGGGAAGCAGGAAACGCCGGCTCTCGGCACGCAGCAGCACAGGCTTTATAGCACTAATAAAAGGTCCAGCCCTCTTTTATGGAGCTGTTCAAGGATAAACCGGAGCATTCAGGCGCTGGCCTGAGACCCAGCCCCGCGCTGCCTTCCAGAGCCTGCACCCCCCCGGTGACGGCATCGCTGTCTCTCCTCGATGGGCAGCCAGCCAGGGCCACCACTGCTGTCCCCACCACAACAACCTCCTGCCAGCACAAAGGGCTGACTGTCACTTCCCGGATCCCAGTCACCTGTGAGGGAGGCAGCTCCGGCAGAGCTGACAGCCCCCTCGACACCGCCTTCAGACACAGCAGTCGATGGTGTTTGTTCCTAGTCCGGCACAAATCGCTAAAACTACCGCAACTCACATGACAGGCCCTAACCCCTGCTTACCGCCCGGGACTAATGAGATCAGAGCACGTTTAGTGCGCTGCCATCATCTCCCAGGAACAAGATCAGCCTCCCAGCTACTGCCAGGAGCCAGATCAGTCCCCATGATCTGCTCGAGTCTTCACATCTCACAGTGAACCCCATCCCCAGAGGGTTTTGGATGGCACGGGACCACCTGAACCCCCCCAAACTCCCGGTACCCCAGCAGACAGCCTTACCGAACAGAAACAGCCGCCTCCTCTACCAGCCTGGACCGAGACCTGCCCGACTCGTTTCACCAACTGTTCGTCAGCTGTTTGCCCGACTCAAATAAAAACACCGGGAACAACAAGCTCCTCGGGTCTGGCAAACCTCACAGACACACAGCCCACGTGCTCGTGTGTACTCCAGGGTCAAAACAACCAGCGAGGAAAAACAGCACCTGCCAAAATTCCTGGCAAGAAGAGCCATAAATAAAAGCATCTTCCATGACAGATGGAGACGCTGAAACGCGCTCCCTGAGCAGACACAGACTCATGTCTTTGCCTTATTCACAGAGGCTTCAGGGAAAGGAGGGGTTTGGAGGGTCGAGGATACCTGAAGCACCCCACGGGCACCCCTCCAAGACACCTGAGACTTCTCTGGGGTGTTTCTGCTCTACGCCCTGGGTAGGACAAGGGAAATGGTTTCAAACCAAAAGAGGGAGATTTAGATGAGATCTGAGGCAGAAATTCTTGGCTGTGAGGGTGGTGAGCCCCTGGCCCAGGTTGCCCAGAGAAGCTGTGGCTGCCCCATCCCTGGAGGGGTTCAAGGCCAGGTTGGACGGGGCTTGGAGCAACCTGGGCTGGTGGGAGGTGTCCCTGCCCAGGGCAGGGGGTGGCACTGGGTGGGCTTTAAGGTCCCTTCCCACCCAAACCATTCTACAGTTCTATGATCTACAGGAGGGTCCATGGCTGCTGCCACAACAGCTCGAGCAGAGGCAGCTCTAAGGCCAAAACGTCACACGGGAAGGATAAAGCCCCCCACCGTGCCTGTGCCTGGATAGCAGCACCCACGGGCACAAAAAGGAGACGAACTTGCGTCTGATTTGGGCTGTTTTGGTGGCAGCCCCAGGGCTGTCGTGCCCCAGGAGCGATGCCAGTCGGAAACCCACGGCCTGGCCCGGTCGGGGGGGAGCAAGGCACTAATTATCCTTTAGTAACGTGTCCCCGGCCTCTCCCGCTCCCGCAGCCCGGAGGGGAACCGGCGCAGGGAGGGAACAGCGACAGGAGGCTGGAGAAACCCCGGGGGAATGGGGGGCTTCAGCTCGGCCGCCCCCGCGGGCTTCCCGGCTGGAAAGGGAACGCCGGTTTTCCGTGGAAATGGGGCTTTTTTGGGGGTTTTCCTAAAGGCCGGGAGCCTGGGGACTCGTACCGACGCGCGGGAGGCCGCGGGGCGTGGGAGGAGGCGGGCGGCGACGGGAGGAGCGGCCCCGTTACCGGCAGCGTGGTCCCCCCACCGCCCCGAGCATGAGGCCGCGGGGAACCGGGGCCCGCCGTCGGCTACCGGCGGGAGCCAGAACCGCGGCGGGGCGCGCCCGGGGAGCGGAGCTCCGGATCTCCGGCCTCTCCGCCGGAGCCCCCCGTGCCCGGCCCGCGGCTGCCCCAGCCGGTGATCTACCGGCTCCCCCGTTCAACACCCCGGGAAGGGCCCCGCCCCGGCCTCCCGCCGCCCCGTCCCCGTGAGCAGGCCCTGCCGTCACCGCGCCCCCCGGTCCCGGTCCCCGCCCCCCCCGCACCTCTCCCGCGGGCCCGGCGCGCGCTCTCCTCCCGGCTCCCCCGACGCGCTCCCAACCGGAACTTCCGCCCGCCGCTGGGGTCAGCGCGGCGGAAGTGACGCGCCCCTTGTTCCTCATGGGACCGCCATCTTGGCAGCGGGGCTGAGGCGAGCGCGGCGAGGGAGCGCGGGGCTGCTACGGGTTTATTGGTGAGAGGCTGCAGCCCCCGTGCCCCGCCGTTACCCCAGCGGCCCGGCTCGCACCCCCCTGCTACCGGTGAGGCACCGAGCGCCGCTCCCCACCACACAACTGCCGGTGCCGGGTCACGTCCCCGTGTCGCTACTCCCTCACCCCTGTCAGTTCCAGACACCAGCTGCGACCCGCATTCAGGGAGGGGGATGGCGGTGAGCAGGCCACAGCCACAGCTCGGCACCTCAGCGTGTTTTATTGGCAGTCAGAGCAGTAAACAATACCGGACCCGAGCTCACCACCGCCCCAAGACTGACTCTCCCGTGAGGAGAGCGGATCCACTGCTTTCTGCGGGACCCAATGCGCCACTGCCCTTAGTGGCCGCCTTCATACAGGCATCGCCCACACTCGGCGCTTTGCTTTCCGAGGCAAAGACCGAAACGTAAAACTGATCCAACACTCTGCAGTGCTCCAGGAAGGCAGTTCTGTCCGAGTCAGCCCATCGTGTCCGTAGCCTTGTATCAGAGCCTTCAGGAGATTCCCGACAGCAGTTAGGAGATGAAGTGAGTCTGTGGGGTGATTTGTTCCAGCTTGTGATCTGCTGGGTTTGCTGATGCTTCATAATTGCAGATGGTGACTTCGTGGCGATGAGCCTGAATTCAGATTAAAGGTGTTACTCCAGAGGAGAGCAGAATTCAAGTTCCTCCTAAAACACCTGACTGGCAAGAGCTGAGCAAGTTCCCATCTTACAGACTTTTCATCACAGGCCTTCCATCCCCAACGCCCTCACCACTGCCACTTCTTCCTCACTGCTACAGCTCCACTTAAATTCTGATTTAAAGCTCTTTTTACACTACTAGCACAGCCTTGCACATCCAGAGATGACCTACCTCTGTCCACTCCCCTTTCAGGCCTATATAAAATATCTTTGTTGTCTCCGCTCCAAAGTTCTTCGGAAAGTGGATGGAGAGGTGGTAAACATTGGAGAAACGGGCAATTCTGAAAGAAAACACACTCTGAAACTGGAGCTGTGTGTCCAGGCTGCCACCCTGCTGCCTTGCCACCTCTTCTCAGCATGGCGCTGCAGAGCTCCAATCCTAATTCAAGTCAGACTTGGAAGCCAAGGACCAAGGGTGCAGGAGGAGTAGCTTCCCTCACGCCTGTGGCAAGGGGGCCAGCAACAAGCTGATACTGGGGCCAGGAGCAGGGGACGTGACATCGGGATAATTCTGCACCCCAAAAAACCCTGGGGCGCAGGCACAGGAATTCCCCTGGCTCCAGGGAGATGGGTTTCAGGCCAGAGCTCTCACCTGACAAGAGCAGGAAGGAGCTGTGGAGGCAAATCCTACTCTGGGCAGCTTTGAGATGCAAGGGAAGGAACTGCCCTAAACTTGGGGGCATGCCAGCAGGCTGGATAGAGTGTGGAGCCTGCACTCAGGAGGAACAGCCCCCCACAACCCCCAGGCCCATGATCGGCATCGTACTTGGTTGGGTACTCCAGCTCCCCCGTTGGATCCCGGTTCAGGCTGAATGTCTGCTCCGGTTCCCTGGCTGTGTCATCAAAGGACATGTGAGGAATGTTCCTGAACCTGGGAAGAAAGGGAGGAAACCCAGGAAGTTATTACACAGATCAGCTCGTTAGTTTCCTCCCCAGCCATTCGTACTACCCACATTCCTCTCAACAATGAGAAACTGCATTTGCTCCATCTTCTAAGGGAGAAAATACCAATAAATGCCACCACAAAGCATCATCGTGTTCCAGATACCAAACACCCTGAAGAAAGAACAAGGAAGAGCGAGGAACAAAGCTAGGGAGATACAGATCTCCATACGCTTGGGTGCCGAAGGAACCCAGACTCCAGTACACTGTTGGTGAAGGAAAAGAAGGGCTTGAAAAAGGTGTATTTCTTTCCCCAAAAGCAGGAACCGCAGAGCACTAAATACTCTCTCATTTTTTGAAAACAAAGGCAGTATTCAAAGGGATCCCCCTCCCTTCAGGGCCTAAAACAGGCCACATGTCTCAACACAGCTGGACTGCTGCCAAGAGCCTTAGAGACCTCACCTTGCTGCAGGACACTCTGTCACTTGTGTCCCTTCCTCCTGGCCCATGGATCCTTCTGCAGCCCACTAAGCCCACAGCAGGTTGGTTTCTTGACAGCACAGCCAGTGTCTCAACCAAACGGCCTCTTCTCATTAAAACCAGCGCCTCATTTCTCTAGAGAAGAGGCAGCACGTAGCCACGCTCATCCCCTTTCATTTAGAGTGTCTTTTTCTTCCCAGGGCCCTGGAAGGACTGAGGAGCTGCACAGTGATGCTGGTTTCTCCCACACTGTGCACCCTCGCTGGGCACTGGGACACTCAACAGCGTGAGAATTGCTGCTCTCGTTAGCTACCACTCAATCACTGCCATTTACGCTGCAGCGGAGTTGATACTCATGTCACTTACAGTCTCATCTCTGCGGGATGCGTACCGTCGTCTTCTCCCATCACGATTATTCCTTTTAATTTCACATTGCCTGTAAACCTGCCCAGAGACACACAAGTGGCGGTTTCAGCTCTGTTCTCCCCAAACCAGCCCCGGTTACCGCAGCGTGCAGACGTGCCTCACGCCTGGGGAACGCAAAGGCAAGGAACCGGCCCTGCCAGCGGCCAGGACGCTGCTGGAGGAGCTCGGGGAAGGAACTCACGGGACGTTGAAGAGAAGCTCCTCGTCGTCGTCGCTTTCCACGAACTGGGGAGAGAGAAGCGCAGGTCAGGGGAGCGCAGACCGGTGGGGCGGGTAACCCCGGTGGGTAACCCCGCGACACGGCGGTGGGGGCTCCGGGACACGGCGGGGACACCCAGCCACTCGCTCCCTCCCCCACGCGCCCCCTCCCGCCGCCCGGTTCCCCTCAGGCCGCGTCGCCGCTGCAGGACCCGGCCCGGCCCCACCTGGGCGCGATCGCCGCGGTCCTCCCAAGCGCGGAAGACGAGCGCGCCGCTGCCCTCACGGCGCTCGTTGAGGCACTGCAGCCGCTGCCGGTCGATGCGCAGGTAGAGGCCCCAGGCCGCGCCCCGCTCCGCGCCGCCCGCCGCCGCCGCCGCCTCCCCGCAGCAGCAGCAGCAGCGCCCTGGACCGTGCGCCATGTCTGCGCCGCCGCCCGCACTGCGCCTGCGCGCTCCCGCCCCCGCCCCGCCCACCGCGCGTCGAGGCCCCGCCCACGGCGCGCCGCCCATGCGGTCACACCCACCGCGGCCCCGCCCACCGCGGCCACGTAGCCCCGCCCACCGCGCCATTAGCCGTTTCTGCTCAGGGGCAGCAGGAGGAGGAGAGGGGGTGCATTTTCGGCTTTTATTGCGGCATGATTTCCCTCTTTTCGTGGAATCACAGGATGTGTTGGGTTGGAAGGGACCTCTAAAGGCCATCTTGTCCAACCCCCTGCAGTCAGCAGGGACATCTGTAACTAGATCAGGTCACTCAGAGCCTCATCCAGCCTGGCCTTGAATGTCTCCAGGGATGGGGCCTCCACCCCCTCTCTGGGCAACCTGGGCCAGTGTCTCACCACCCTCAGTGTACAGAACTTCTTCCTCATGTCTGATCTGAACCTGCCCTGCTCTAGTTTAAACCATTGCCCCTCGTCCTGTCGCTACAGGCCCTTGCAAACAGCCCCTCCCCAGCTTTCCTGGAGCCCCTTTAGGGACTGGAAGGGGTTGGAAGGTCTCCCCGGAGCCTTCTCTTCTCCAGGCTGAACCCCCCCAGCTCTCTCAGCCTGTCCTCCCAGCAGAGGGGCTCCAGCCCTCGGATCGTCTCCGAGTCCCCACTCCGACAGGTCCATGTCCTTCTTGTGCTGAGGGCTCCAGAGCTGGACACAGTACTTGTAGAACTTGGGCTCCCGACCTCCCTCCCCAGGGGAGCTCTGCTCCAGGGCACCTCCTCATGCTTCCACCAAGCCCAGCGGCCCCAGCCACTGGGCTACATAGCACACTCTTTCCTTTCAGACCTCCACTTCCCCAGGCACCAAGCACAACCCAGCTTTTGGAAATCCTCCTATGTACTACGCACACATTAAAAACAAACCACATTCCCTTATTCACTTCCTTCCACCCCCAGTCAAGTGGTTTCAGGTTAAAGACTAAAATCCTTGCTTTTTCCAAGAGGGTGCAGAAGAAAACGTACAGGGAAGAGACGGGACTTAAGCACCAGCTCCCACACTGGCAATAATTCCTTCTCAGTTCCACACAGAAAACAAAATAAAAGGATTCCGTCTTTCCACCAAAAGAGACAAACCGATGCCTTCATTGATCTCACAGAATCATAGAATTCCAGGTTGGAAGGGACCTCAAGGATGATCTGATCCAACCTTTGGATGTGAGGGCGATCTGGCTGTGACATCTGTCACCCCATGGGTGACCAGGGTTGATTCGGCTGATGTGATTGGTGAGGGGCGTGTCCCCTTCTTCCCTCTGCTCCATGTGTGTCCCTCCTGAAGCTGCGCGCTCAGTCAAAGATGACGTTCCCCAATAGAGACACACCATTCATCTGTCAAGGGTACAGGGAAGCTGTGCTCCCCTGCTAGAACCTCCAAACAATTGATCTTAAAAACTGTTTTTAATTTCAGAGGCAGACAAAGTCCCCTCTTTCTCTCTCTCAAAAAAAAAAAATTAAAATCTGATTTGATGCAAAGTTAGATTTCTCCCAAAACCCCTCAGAGTTTTATTCCCAGTAGCCAGCAGAAAACAACATCAGCAGAGAACAAGTCCCTAATGGCTCTTGGCATCCCTGCATGACAACGTAATCATCTGCACAAAATCTACAGTAACAGCAGAGAGAAGGCTGAAAGCTAAGATTTCATGAACATACATGAGGAGAGAGCAAAGCCTCAGGACTTGGTGTGCTTGCGAAAGGATGGATGAGCAGACAGGCCACAGGTCTGACCTGTTCCAGAGGGTCCAGGTGGGGCTTTGGCCCCAACAGGTACCAGATCATGAGGAAAGAGTCCCGTGACTCCCAGTGTCCGCTCAGACAGAGTGACAAGGGGCAAAATACTAATGAAAGCCATTTTATAATTTATTAAGAGTTTAAACAGTAAATGGTCTCTGGATCTTCCACTCTCCACCGGTGCCAAGACTTCCCAGGTTTTTGTGTTGGGAGATTCTGTACGCCCTTCTTTTGCCAGATGACAAAGCTGCAGCCTCCCCAGAGTCCGAAGAAAAGGGCTGTTTGGGGACCTTCTCCTCCTTCAGTGCCACTTGTCCCCGGGAGGGAAAGTGCCAGGCCGGCCCGGCAAACTTCTTACCGAGAGAACCTGGTTTTGAAATCTTTGACAGCCTTGGCCATCATGGGTGCAATTTCTGCAAGAGAGAACGATAAAGATCCACAAATGAACGCAACCCCCCTGACATTAAAGCAGCAGGCACAGACTAGGGGAGCAGAGAGCAATTCTAAACTGCAATTTTGAAGAGCCTTTAGCCTCTCCTTAGGGAGGGGAGGGGCTGCCAACGTGACCCCTCCTGCAGAGCCGGGATTTCCCTTGCAGCAGAAACAGCAGATTTGTGCCTTTGGAAACGGGGAGCTCTAAGAGACCAAGGGATGTTCTGCGGTTTGTACTTACTCTTGGCTGGTGGTTTCTTGGGCTCAGGAAACCAGGAGGAGAACATGGTCCTGCCCAAAGATGGGACAGAGTGGGGAGTGCTGGTGCTGGGCCCATCGTGGGACTCGCCCCCACTCCCAGGAGCGTGGCTTTTGCTAGAAGTGCACAGGACAGGTTTTATTATGGAACAGATATGGGACAGACAGTTCAGGCAAAGACATCCGGAACAGCAAGCGCTACTGACAAATACTCACTTGGTCTTCTCTGGCAGAAGAGCTCGTCCAGTCCCAGACCTCTCTTGTCTCCTTTCTTTGTTCTGAGGGGCCTTTGGTGGAGAGGCCAGAAACACAGTTTTGGCTGCTTGACCTGTAGGAGACCAAAGGGAAACATTGCTCAGATGCAGCTTATGATAAAGGAGGCTCCTCAGTGCTTGTCTAATGTCGGCAAGCTCCAAGCACCTCTTCCCAGTCCATCCATTGCAAAGCTGGGATTCTGGGGAAAATTAACCCTGTCCCTCCCAGCCGGAACCAGGACAAGCAGCCACAGCCTAGGAGAGCAGAGAGCAATTCCAAGCTGCAGCCCTGTCAAAGCAGAAGCAAGGCAGGCGTAAGCGTGTGCTCTTTGGCCACGACCTGTTGTATTTTCAGGTCACACACCGAGGAGAGCCCACTCAGCTTTCTGCATGGCAAGAGCACAGGTCTGTGGTGAAACTCTCCCTGCTTCCTTCCCAAGGGAGCTGCAGGACAATTTCATGGTTCCCAACAGCTGGACAAACACAGATGGACAGCAGGAGGGGCAAGGCAGGGTTTGTGCCTCACCTGTACCATTAGGACAGGCTGAGACAGTCGGCACCGAGCAGGCAGCTGAATCGCACGTTTGCCTGTGCTTTTTCTTGTGCAAGGACTTTGAAGAGCCTTTAGCCTTTCAGGGAGAGGAGAGGGAGGGAGAGGGAGAGGGAGAGAGAGGGAGAGGGAGAGGGAGAGGGAGAGGGAGAGGGAGAGGAGAGGAGAGAGGCCAACAAAAATGACCCCTCCTGCAGAGCCAGGATTTGTCTTGCAACAGAAACAGCAGCTTCAGGTGTTTGCAAAGGAGGAGCTCTAGGAGCCGAAGGGATGTTCTGTGGTTTGTACTTACTTTTCACTGGTGGTTTCCTGGGGTCACAGGAGGAGAAGGTGGTTGCTGAAGGTGGGACAGAGTGGGCACTGCTGGTGCTGGGCCCATCATAGAACTTCTCCTCACTCCCACGAGCGTGGCTTTTGCTCGCGGCGCACAAGACTGCTTTTATTCTGAAAGAGAGATGGAACAGACATTTCAGGCTAAGGCACAGCAGGCAGGAACAGCAAGGCGCTACTGACAAATACTCACTTGGTCTTCTCTGGCACAAGAGGTCCCCCAGTTCCAAACTTCTTTTGTCTCCTTCGCACGTCCCAAGGGGCCTTTGGTGGAGAGGCCAGAAACACAGTTTTGGCTGCTTGACCTGTAGGAGACCGAAGGGAAACGTTGCTTAGATGCAGCTTATGATAAAGGAGGCTCCTCAGTGCTTGTCTTAGTAGAGAACAGAGAGTTAAGCAACTCCTAAATTGGACTAGATTTAAACCAGCCACTCCGGAAGACCTTCCCCACACAAAGACATCCCCAAGGCAGCATTCCCAGACCCCTCTCTCGTCATTCAGCCCTCCCTTACCTTTGTTGCTATGAGCTGAGCCAATCTTCCGGGATAACATGAGCAGCCGCTGCTCTCGTGCCTCGTGCAGGCGAAGGTACATCTCCCGCCAGGATTCAAACGCTTCTGGCTTCTCGTTCTTGAAGTCTCGGAGACAGTGGATGTGCCACAGTCGATCCGTAGACTCAATGAGGGCCTGAAACAAATGCAGATGTAATCTGGGATCCCCCCTGAGACCATCGCCCCCCTCTCCCTCAACAACAGCTAGTGCCAGTGGCGCTGGAATACCACCGAGGGCAAGGCGGCTTAATGACCAACTTGCAGCAAGAGAGGGGCAGATGGCAACTGCAGGAACTCAGAACTAGCAAATGCCACCTCTTGTTCTAAAGAGCGCTGTTCTTGACTCTTCAGCTATTGCAGGTGATGAGAGAACGTCCCTCCTGCGTGTCACCAGCCCTTCCCCAGGCCCAGGCACTCACATGATTACGTTCCTCAATGCGATGGAGCTGCTCTGGGGTGCATCTCTCCAATACTGGCTCCAGCTCTGAGAAAGGGACACCACTAACTTCACAGATGGCTAGAGAGAAGCAAAACGCAGAGTATTTATCCCGCTCCCTCTCCGCCAAGGAAAGGGTTTGACTCGTTGAAGGCAGTGGAGAGCAGTGCAGCGCTGCACGCCACTACGGCAGAGGAGGGGAAGGAGAAAGGAGCCGCAGGTGCCGTAGCTCTAGTGGGCCATCAGGCCCCAGTCTCTCCCAGTGAAGGGGTGCCTGCGCAAGGCTCCGTTTACCCCTGTTTCCCGTGCTTGAGCGCCCCCTGAAAGCACACTGGCTGCCGATGGTGCAGCACCTGAGCTTCCGGGGAGATGTGCCCCATATGAGTTCGCTTGCCTTGCGACAAGGGGCAACTAACCATTCATGTGCTCCCAGCCCGATGCTGCTGGGATAGATACAGACAAGTCAGGAAGACAGCAGTATATCTGCCTGGCAACGCGACTTTAAGACAGCCGAGGAAGGGTACTTACAGTCAATGCTGTTAGTGAGGAGTCGGGTACTTTGCTGAGGAGGAGGCACCGTCCGTGGGACCGGGGCGGTTTTAGGGCCTGGACGCACTAGCGTCTTTGAATTCTGCCGGTAGCATGAGAGCCCCTCTTCGCTCTCTTCAGGTGTCAAGGCCGGTGCTGTAAAGTGAAAGACTTGGGGTAAGAAGGGAAGTGAGGAAAGAAGAGCCCAGCCTGAGGAATGGCACAGGAGACACAAATCAGAGTCCCCCAGAAGCAAGCTAAAGGGCTTCTCTAAGAGACCCACAGCCTAGTTGAGGAAGGGCAAGTCCAAAGCCCCAGGCTCCAGCAGGGTCAGCAGAGGATCTTCCTCATTCCTGCTAGAGCACATGGGAGAGAAGCCACCGCTTGTCTGAATCCCGGGCTCTGGGCATTACAGGTGGGACGCCAGACCCCAAGAGAAGGACTCAAACCCAGCCACCATCCCCTCCCTCCCACACACAGTGGCTGCAGCCCATTTCAGACCTATTTGCCTGCCCAACGTACCTTTCCTTTTTCTCTGTGAACGGGGAGCGGACTCAACTGGAGGAGGAGGGCTGCAGCTGGCCTGGATCGGCGGCAGCGGGATGTCGGGCAACTTTATGTCCACATCTAACAGTATCTGGAAGGAGACGACGTGCATGCAAGTCAGCCAAGAATACGGGAGAATGTTACATCCTGCCAGCGTACAAACTGTGCTGAACTGCATTTTGTTTGATATTTTGAAGAAGCCGCTCAACGCTGATCAGCTCACACCAGGGAGTAGCCTCAGCGGGAGGCTGCCCTTCTGCCACGTTACTGTGGCTCTGTCTAGGCTGTCAATACAAAGAAGCCAAAATTCGGGATCTGAATCACTCAGCTCTTGGCTCCATCCAGTAAGAGCCATCCACATCTTTAACCTACAAGGTTGAGCACCAAAGGCCTCCGGCAAGAACCCAAGGCAGATTAACAATGCAAAGAACTCATTTAGTCAAACACTCGTTGACTCCTCCTGCCTCTTCTCCTCCTCCCTGCCTCCTAGAAAAAGCTCTGCAGTGGTGGAGGAGAGGGGAACCTCCCAAAGTGGGGGAAATCCAAAGCTTGGATGTGAGGCACCATTACAGCATCATAAAAGGCTGCTAAGATTATAAACACACTTTTTGAAGTGCAAAGTGTTTCAAAGTTGAGGAAAAAGCTTCATCTGTCAAGGTTTTACACAGCCAGCACCTCCAAGGGGAAAACTAAGAAGCCCCAGATGGCCGAGGACCGAGAGCAGCTGATCCCACCTTCTCGGTTCACTTGCAGATCCTTCAGAACCTTACCCTCTTTGGTTCAGGAGCCTCTGGTGGTTCCTTCTCTGCCCTTTTCTCATTTGTGCGCTTGAGGCTTGGGCTTTTCGCACTCAAGCAGGCGCTGTCGAGGCCGTCTTGGCACGGCAAACAGGTGCTGTGCCAGTGGTCTTTCTGCCCAGGTGACACAGAGGGTTTGACCGCTTGCTTCTTTTTCTGGGGCTGGTCATAAGTGAGGTACTCCTCAAAGGACATAGTAGGTGGTTCACAGTTGTCCTCATCGTCATCCTCCTCAGAACTGCTGGAAAAGCCCACTGATTTTCTGCCAAAGCAAGGAGAAACCCCGGGCAGAGTCAGCACACTTGTCTTAAAAGTGTTCGCAGAGCCTTCACCTTTATTACCTTCATCAGAGAAGTTTATCATCCCCACTTCAAAAATAGAATGTAGTTTATCCATCAAGATCACCAAACAGGTTCACTTACCTGTCTCTCTCTGGGGACACCAGGCCCAGCTTCTTCCGCCCGGCTAAGAACTTCCTGGCAAAGTCTGCGACAAGCTCGAGTTTCCGTGAGCCGGTCACAGTCTTCCCAACAGCGATCTCCTTCTGGAGAGAGCCCAGACATCAATTCATCTTAGCAAAACACGCAGCATTCTCACCTCTGCTAAACTTCCGACAGAGTGAATAAAGTTACCCCGCTGCCTATCCCTGCCAGGTAGAAAGAAACCCCCTTGATCTAACGGCAGAGATACCCCATATAAGCCATAATGATTTCAGTGGCCATTACAGCATTTCTGTAAATCAAAGACGACTTAACTCTGCCTTAGGCAAACATTAATTATTAGTAGCAATAACCCAAGTTAGTATTTACCATGGCTGCGGGTAGGTTTGAAGACAGAAGTCGTCACAAATAATTGTCAGGATTAGCACTTCCTAATCTTATGCCAATCCCGTTAGCGTCAGAAACTGCTCCAACTTGCAGATCCCAATCAAGTGTGAAGCTTCTGGAAGAACCGAGGGCGACCCACTGTCCTCCAAGGCTTCACACTCGCTCTGCCCCGCTCCGTCCGCGTGCCTTTTATCTCTAGGACCGCATCACAATCGTGCCTGTGACAGCGGGCTGCAGCAGGTGGCCGAGGCAACAGGCCCCATTCCCGGGAAAGCAGCATTGCCGTGGCCAGGATTATCCGGTGACTTGAGAGACAGGAGGGAGGTGGGAGAGATTTCCCAGCCCTTTACCACAAGAGCGTCCACTGTGATGGGCAGCTCAGACAGGCTCCTGAGATGCTTCTGTTCACCAGAAACCACTGATCCATCTCCATTGCATTTAGGAATTCATTGCCATGACTGAAAGTTTGGGTTTTCTTGATTGTTTTGGAAGAGGGAAACTGACACCACCAGTACCGGTGTGTTTCAGTGCTCTTGCGCCGGGATGCTGAGGGGGATGCAATAGTGCCGTAACCACGGCTAACTGGGTCTGCAAGCCCTCCGTCCCTGCACCTCCGGGCTGACGTTAATGCAGAGTCTCCCTCGGGATTCACGGGGTCCGGGGCAGGTAACGCGCTGCACCACCTACCTCAATCGATGGGGAAACAAAACGGGGGAAAAAAAGAACCCAACTGAGCTAAAAATGCCGGCATCCTCTCAGAGTTCAGAACCGCTGTTCCTTTGCCCACACTGTGGCTCAACACGGTCCCTGGCAAACGCAACCATTGGCCCTGTTTCTTCCTTCAGTCCCGCAGCAGAGTTTGTATCTTCTCTGCTGGAGTAAAAAAGACCGTTTCCAAACGGTTACAGGGGTGTCCGTAGTTTCACTCATACACGTCTGTGCCAGCAGCCCTATTTTCAACCCCAGAAAATATTCATACTTGACACCTTTCAGCAAGGCAATATAGAGTTGTACACAACACCGGGCAAATCCTATTCTTTCACATTACTGATAAATGTTTCAAAAGGAGAAGGCAAGAAAACCAAAGACTGGAAATGGTGCAACGTGTGGGTAGCACCCAGAGGTGCCGGGGATTTGTCCTGCTGACAGGGTAGAGCTGTAGCTGCTACAGAACTGTAGTGGCAACAGTTATAGCAGAAGAGCCAAAAGCCATTTTCTGACACAGGGAGGTGCTCAGAAGATTCACAATCTATCAAGGTGATGCAAAGGCAACTAAATTCAAGCCTAGAAACACTAACACTGCCACGGATATCGTTGAGAAGGTATCGGAAATAGGAAGAGCACAGGTTACAGCACCTTTCTGCTGGAGCAGGGGAATGGTTTAAAGTCCTACCCTAGCTAGGAACAGCCTGAGAATGCTTCCCACTCTCCTTCCCCTTGCAAAACTGCATGGGATGAACAGAGAAAGGACTGAACACGGCAAGGTTACTGGAGATGGAGTCAGCCTGTGCAACCAGTGCCTGAAGGCTTACAATGGCCAAGACACACAGACAGGAGTTATTGCCCCAATCTGAGACGAGGGTCAGCAAACGAGAGCACTAATTCTCTGTGCACAGCATGCTGAGCTGAGATGGGAAGTCTTGCGTGTGCTCCCAGCCCCACGGAGCCCCTGGCATTGACTCCTCAGCCGTCCCTCAGCTCCATTTGGGGATCACCGGTTAAACCCTGCTCTGGTCTTGGCTGAGAGGGAGGGAAAAGGAACCAGAGCCCCCATTGTCGTGGAGAGCATGAGCCAGCAATGTGTCCTTGTGGCCAAGGCGGCCAATGGCATCCTGGGGTGCATCAAGAAGAGCGTGGCCAGCAGGTGGAGGGAGGTCATCCTCCCCCTCTGCTCTGCCCTGGGGAGGCCACATCTGGAGTGCTGTGTCCAGTTCTGGGCTCCCTGGGTCAAGAAGGACAGGGAACTGCTGGAGAGGGGACAGCAAAGGGCTGCCAAGATGCTGAGGGGACTGGAACACCTCTCTTACGAAGAAAGGCTGAGGGATTTCGTTCTTTTTAGTCTGGAGAAAAGACGACTGAGGGGGGATCTCATCAATGCTTATAAATGCTTAAACTCTCTGTTAGCGCTCAGGGGTCTGGCTGGGTGGTGAAGGGAAGAGATTGTCCTGCCGCAAGCCATGTTGGCTGTCCTAGGCCTTGGCTGTCTCGGAAAAGGTGGCGGTAGTGGAGGCTGTTGTTGGTGGCAGCTCTGGAGCAGCTCTGCCGCTGGTTCCGTGGCTGCCAAAGGCCGAGCCGGCGGAGCTGTCTGTGCGCGCTGACCGGGGCAAAGCTGAGGCCCAAAGCCAATCTTGGGCGCTGCTCAACTGGCCCTTAATGAACCCTAGAGCGAGCGGCATACTTGGGTGTGGGTATTGCCCCCAGCATTGCTGTTAGGGGGGAACGTACCTTGATGAGGGCAAAAATGACAAGGGGCAAAATAGTAATGAAAACCATTTAATAACGTATTAAGAGGTTAAACAGTAAATGGTCTCTGGATCTTCCACTCTCCACCGGTGCCAAGACTTCCCAGGTTTTTGTGTTGGGAGATTCTGTACGCCCTTCTTTTGCCAGATGACAAAGCTGCAGCCTCCCCAGAGTCCGAAGAAAAGGGCTGTTTGGGGACCTTCTCCTCCTTCAGTGCCACTTGTCCCCGGGAGGGAAAGTGCCAGGCCGGCCCGGCAAACTTCTTACCGAGAGAACCTGGTTTTGAAATCTTTGACAGCCTTGGCCATCATGGGTGCAATTTCTGCAAGAGAGAACGATAAAGATCCACAAATGAACGCAACCCCCCTGACATTAAAGCAGCAGGCACAGACTAGGGGAGCAGAGAGCAATTCTAAACTGCAATTTTGAAGAGCCTTTAGCCTCTCCTTAGGGAGGGGAGGGGCTGCCAACGTGACCCCTCCTGCAGAGCCGGGATTTCCCTTGCAGCAGAAACAGCAGATTTGTGCCTTTGGAAACGGGGAGCTCTAAGAGACCAAGGGATGTTCTGCGGTTTGTACTTACTCTTGGCTGGTGGTTTCTTGGGCTCAGGAAACCAGGAGGAGAACATGGTCCTGCCCAAAGATGGGACAGAGTGGGGAGTGCTGGTGCTGGGCCCATCGTGGGACTCGCCCCCACTCCCAGGAGCGTGGCTTTTGCTAGAAGTGCACAGGACAGGTTTTATTATGGAACAGATATGGGACAGACAGTTCAGGCAAAGACATCCGGAACAGCAAGCGCTACTGACAAATACTCACTTGGTCTTCTCTGGCAGAAGAGCTCGTCCAGTCCCAGACCTCTCTTGTCTCCTTTCTTTGTTCTGAGGGGCCTTTGGTGGAGAGGCCAGAAACACAGTTTTGGCTGCTTGACCTGTAGGAGACCAAAGGGAAACATTGCTCAGATGCAGCTTATGATAAAGGAGGCTCCTCAGTGCTTGTCTAATGTCGGCAAGCTCCAAGCACCTCTTCCCAGTCCATCCATTGCAAAGCTGGGATTCTGGGGAAAATTAACCCTGTCCCTCCCAGCCGGAACCAGGACAAGCAGCCACAGCCTAGGAGAGCAGAGAGCAATTCCAAGCTGCCGCCCTGTCAAAGCAGAAGCAAGGCAGGCGTAAGCGTGTGCTCTTTGGCCACGACCTGTTGTATTTTCAGGTCACACACCGAGGAGAGCCCACTCAGCTTTCTGCATGGCAAGAGCACAGGTCTGTGGTGAAACTCTCCCTGCTTCCTTCCCAAGGGAGCTGCAGGACAATTTCATGGTTCCCAACAGCTGGACAAACACAGATGGACAGCAGGAGGGGCAAGGCAGGGTTTGTGCCTCACCTGTACCATTAGGACAGGCTGAGACAGTCGGCACCGAGCAGGCAGCTGAATCGCACGTTTGCCTGTGCTTTTTCTTGTGCAAGGACTTTGAAGAGCCTTTAGCCTTTCAGGGAGAGGAGAGGGAGGGAGAGGGAGAGGGAGAGGGAGAGGGAGAGGGAGAGGGAGAGGGAGAGGGAGAGGGAGAGGAGAGGAGAGAGGCCAACAAAAATGACCCCTCCTGCAGAGCCAGGATTTGTCTTGCAACAGAAACAGCAGCTTCAGGTGTTTGCAAAGGAGGAGCTCTAGGAGCCGAAGGGATGTTCTGTGGTTTGTACTTACTTTTCACTGGTGGTTTCCTGGGGTCACAGGAGGAGAAGGTGGTTGCTGAAGGTGGGACAGAGTGGGCACTGCTGGTGCTGGGCCCATCATAGAACTTCTCCTCACTCCCACGAGCGTGGCTTTTGCTCGCGGCGCACAAGACTGCTTTTATTCTGAAAGAGAGATGGAACAGACATTTCAGGCTAAGGCACAGCAGGCAGGAACAGCAAGGCGCTACTGACAAATACTCACTTGGTCTTCTCTGGCACAAGAGGTCCCCCAGTTCCAAACTTCTTTTGTCTCCTTCGCACGTCCCAAGGGGCCTTTGGTGGAGAGGCCAGAAACACAGTTTTGGCTGCTTGACCTGTAGGAGACCGAAGGGAAACGTTGCTTAGATGCAGCTTATGATAAAGGAGGCTCCTCAGTGCTTGTCTTAGTAGAGAACAGAGAGTTAAGCAACTCCTAAATTGGACTAGATTTAAACCAGCCACTCCGGAAGACCTTCCCCACACAAAGACATCCCCAAGGCAGCATTCCCAGACCCCTCTCTCGTCATTCAGCCCTCCCTTACCTTTGTTGCTATGAGCTGAGCCAATCTTCCGGGATAACATGAGCAGCCGCTGCTCTCGTGCCTCGTGCAGGCGAAGGTACATCTCCCGCCAGGATTCAAACGCTTCTGGCTTCTCGTTCTTGAAGTCTCGGAGACAGTGGATGTGCCACAGTCGATCCGTAGACTCAATGAGGGCCTGAAACAAATGCAGATGTAATCTGGGATCCCCCCTGAGACCATCGCCCCCCTCTCCCTCAACAACAGCTAGTGCCAGTGGCGCTGGAATACCACCGAGGGCAAGGCGGCTTAATGACCAACTTGCAGCAAGAGAGGGGCAGATGGCAACTGCAGGAACTCAGAACTAGCAAATGCCACCTCTTGTTCTAAAGAGCGCTGTTCTTGACTCTTCAGCTATTGCAGGTGATGAGAGAACGTCCCTCCTGCGTGTCACCAGCCCTTCCCCAGGCCCAGGCACTCACATGATTACGTTCCTCAATGCGATGGAGCTGCTCTGGGGTGCATCTCTCCAATACTGGCTCCAGCTCTGAGAAAGGGACACCACTAACTTCACAGATGGCTAGAGAGAAGCAAAACGCAGAGTATTTATCCCGCTCCCTCTCCGCCAAGGAAAGGGTTTGACTCGTTGAAGGCAGTGGAGAGCAGTGCAGCGCTGCACGCCACTACGGCAGAGGAGGGGAAGGAGAAAGGAGCCGCAGGTGCCGTAGCTCTAGTGGGCCATCAGGCCCCAGTCTCTCCCAGTGAAGGGGTGCCTGCGCAAGGCTCCGTTTACCCCTGTTTCCCGTGCTTGAGCGCCCCCTGAAAGCACACTGGCTGCCGATGGTGCAGCACCTGAGCTTCCAGGGAGATGTGCCCCATATGAGTTCGCTTGCCTTGCGACAAGGGGCAACTAACCATTCATGTGCTCCCAGCCCGATGCTGCTGGGATAGATACAGACAAGTCAGGAAGACAGCAGTATATCTGCCTGGCAACGCGACTTTAAGACAGCCGAGGAAGGGTACTTACAGTCAATGCTGTTAGTGAGGAGTCGGGTACTTTGCTGAGGAGGAGGCACCGTCCGTGGGACCGGGGCGGTTTTAGGGCCTGGACGCACTAGCGTCTTTGAATTCTGCCGGTAGCATGAGAGCCCCTCTTCGCTCTCTTCAGGTGTCAAGGCCGGTGCTGTAAAGTGAAAGACTTGGGGTAAGAAGGGAAGTGAGGAAAGAAGAGCCCAGCCTGAGGAATGGCACAGGAGACACAAATCAGAGTCCCCCAGAAGCAAGCTAAAGGGCTTCTCTAAGAGACCCACAGCCTAGTTGAGGAAGGGCAAGTCCAAAGCCCCAGGCTCCAGCAGGGTCAGCAGAGGATCTTCCTCATTCCTGCTAGAGCACATGGGAGAGAAGCCACCGCTTGTCTGAATCCCGGGCTCTGGGCATTACAGGTGGGACGCCAGACCCCAAGAGAAGGACTCAAACCCAGCCACCATCCCCTCCCTCCCACACACAGTGGCTGCAGCCCATTTCAGACCTATTTGCCTGCCCAACGTACCTTTCCTTTTTCTCTGTGAACGGGGAGCGGACTCAACTGGAGGAGGAGGGCTGCAGCTGGCCTGGATCGGCGGCAGCGGGATGTCGGGCAACTTTATGTCCACATCTAACAGTATCTGGAAGGAGACGACGTGCATGCAAGTCAGCCAAGAATACGGGAGAATGTTACATCCTGCCAGCGTACAAACTGTGCTGAACTGCATTTTGTTTGATATTTTGAAGAAGCCGCTCAACGCTGATCAGCTCACACCAGGGAGTAGCCTCAGCGGGAGGCTGCCCTTCTGCCACGTTACTGTGGCTCTGTCTAGGCTGTCAATACAAAGAAGCCAAAATTCGGGATCTGAATCACTCAGCTCTTGGCTCCATCCAGTAAGAGCCATCCACATCTTTAACCTACAAGGTTGAGCACCAAAGGCCTCCGGCAAGAACCCAAGGCAGATTAACAATGCAAAGAACTCATTTAGTCAAACACTCGTTGACTCCTCCTGCCTCTTCTCCTCCTCCCTGCCTCCTAGAAAAAGCTCTGCAGTGGTGGAGGAGAGGGGAACCTCCCAAAGTGGGGGAAATCCAAAGCTTGGATGTGAGGCACCATTACAGCATCATAAAAGGCTGCTAAGATTATAAACACACTTTTTGAAGTGCAAAGTGTTTCAAAGTTGAGGAAAAAGCTTCATCTGTCAAGGTTTTACACAGCCAGCACCTCCAAGGGGAAAACTAAGAAGCCCCAGATGGCCGAGGACCGAGAGCAGCTGATCCCACCTTCTCGGTTCACTTGCAGATCCTTCAGAACCTTACCCTCTTTGGTTCAGGAGCCTCTGGTGGTTCCTTCTCTGCCCTTTTCTCATTTGTGCGCTTGAGGCTTGGGCTTTTCGCACTCAAGCAGGCGCTGTCGAGGCCGTCTTGGCACGGCAAACAGGTGCTGTGCCAGTGGTCTTTCTGCCCAGGTGACACAGAGGGTTTGACCGCTTGCTTCTTTTTCTGGGGCTGGTCATAAGTGAGGTACTCCTCAAAGGACATAGTAGGTGGTTCACAGTTGTCCTCATCGTCATCCTCCTCAGAACTGCTGGAAAAGCCCACTGATTTTCTGCCAAAGCAAGGAGAAACCCCGGGCAGAGTCAGCACACTTGTCTTAAAAGTGTTCGCAGAGCCTTCACCTTTATTACCTTCATCAGAGAAGTTTATCATCCCCACTTCAAAAATAGAATGTAGTTTATCCATCAAGATCACCAAACAGGTTCACTTACCTGTCTCTCTCTGGGGACACCAGGCCCAGCTTCTTCCGCCCGGCTAAGAACTTCCTGGCAAAGTCTGCGACAAGCTCGAGTTTCCGTGAGCCGGTCACAGTCTTCCCAACAGCGATCTCCTTCTGGAGAGAGCCCAGACATCAATTCATCTTAGCAAAACACGCAGCATTCTCACCTCTGCTAAACTTCCGACAGAGTGAATAAAGTTACCCCGCTGCCTATCCCTGCCAGGTAGAAAGAAACCCCCTTGATCTAACGGCAGAGATACCCCATATAAGCCATAATGATTTCAGTGGCCATTACAGCATTTCTGTAAATCAAAGACGACTTAACTCTGCCTTAGGCAAACATTAATTATTAGTAGCAATAACCCAAGTTAGTATTTACCATGGCTGCGGGTAGGTTTGAAGACAGAAGTCGTCACAAATAATTGTCAGGATTAGCACTTCCTAATCTTATGCCAATCCCGTTAGCGTCAGAAACTGCTCCAACTTGCAGATCCCAATCAAGTGTGAAGCTTCTGGAAGAACCGAGGGCGACCCACTGTCCTCCAAGGCTTCACACTCGCTCTGCCCCGCTCCGTCCACGTGCCTTTTATCTCTAGGACCGCATCACAATCGTGCCTGTGACAGCGGGCTGCAGCAGGTGGCCGAGGCAACAGGCCCCATTCCCGGGAAAGCAGCATTGCCGTGGCCAGGATTATCCGGTGACTTGAGAGACAGGAGGGAGGTGGGAGAGATTTCCCAGCCCTTTACCACAAGAGCGTCCACTGTGATGGGCAGCTCAGACAGGCTCCTGAGATGCTTCTGTTCACCAGAAACCACTGATCCATCTCCATTGCATTTAGGAATTCATTGCCATGACTGAAAGTTTGGGTTTTCTTGATTGTTTTGGAAGAGGGAAACTGACACCACCAGTACCGGTGTGTTTCAGTGCTCTTGCGCCGGGATGCTGAGGGGGATGCAATAGTGCCGTAACCACGGCTAACTGGGTCTGCAAGCCCTCCGTCCCTGCACCTCCGGGCTGACGTTAATGCAGAGTCTCCCTCGGGATTCACGGGGTCCGGGGCAGGTAACGCGCTGCACCACCTACCTCAATCGATGGGGAAACAAAACGGGGGAAAAAAAGAACCCAACTGAGCTAAAAATGCCGGCATCCTCTCAGAGTTCAGAACCGCTGTTCCTTTGCCCACACTGTGGCTCAACACGGTCCCTGGCAAACGCAACCATTGGCCCTGTTTCTTCCTTCAGTCCCGCAGCAGAGTTTGTATCTTCTCTGCTGGAGTAAAAAAGACCGTTTCCAAACGGTTACAGGGGTGTCCGTAGTTTCACTCATACACGTCTGTGCCAGCAGCCCTATTTTCAACCCCAGAAAATATTCATACTTGACACCTTTCAGCAAGGCAATATAGAGTTGTACACAACACCGGGCAAATCCTATTCTTTCACATTACTGATAAATGTTTCAAAAGGAGAAGGCAAGAAAACCAAAGACTGGAAATGGTGCAACGTGTGGGTAGCACCCAGAGGTGCCGGGGATTTGTCCTGCTGACAGGGTAGAGCTGTAGCTGCTACAGAACTGTAGTGGAAACAGTTATAGCAGAAGAGCCAAAAGCCATTTTCTGACACAGGGAGGTGCTCAGAAGATTCACAATCTATCAAGGTGATGCAAAGGCAACTAAATTCAAGCCTAGAAACACTAACACTGCCACGGATATCGTTGAGAAGGTATCGGAAATAGGAAGAGCACAGGTTACAGCACCTTTCTGCTGGAGCAGGGGAATGGTTTAAAGTCCTACCCTAGCTAGGAACAGCCTGAGAATGCTTCCCACTCTCCTTCCCCTTGCAAAACTGCATGGGATGAACAGAGAAAGGACTGAACACGGCAAGGTTACTGGAGATGGAGTCAGCCTGTGCAACCAGTGCCTGAAGGCTTACAATGGCCAAGACACACAGACAGGAGTTATTGCCCCAATCTGAGACGAGGGTCAGCAAACGAGAGCACTAATTCTCTGTGCACAGCATGCTGAGCTGAGATGGGAAGTCTTGCGTGTGCTCCCAGCCCCACGGAGCCCCTGGCATTGACTCCTCAGCCGTCCCTCAGCTCCATTTGGGGATCACCGGTTAAACCCTGCTCTGGTCTTGGCTGAGAGGGAGGGAAAAGGAACCAGAGCCCCCATTGTCGTGGAGAGCATGAGCCAGCAATGTGTCCTTGTGGCCAAGGCGGCCAATGGCATCCTGGGGTGCATCAAGAAGAGCGTGGCCAGCAGGTGGAGGGAGGTCATCCTCCCCCTCTGCTCTGCCCTGGGGAGGCCACATCTGGAGTGCTGTGTCCAGTTCTGGGCTCCCTGGGTCAAGAAGGACAGGGAACTGCTGGAGAGGGGACAGCAAAGGGCTGCCAAGATGCTGAGGGGACTGGAACACCTCTCTTACGAAGAAAGGCTGAGGGATTTCGTTCTTTTTAGTCTGGAGAAAAGACGACTGAGGGGGGATCTCATCAATGCTTATAAATGCTTAAACTCTCTGTTAGCGCTCAGGGGTCTGGCTGGGTGGTGAAGGGAAGAGATTGTCCTGCCGCAAGCCATGTTGGCTGTCCTAGGCCTTGGCTGTCTCGGAAAAGGTGGCGGTAGTGGAGGCTGTTGTTGGTGGCAGCTCTGGAGCAGCTCTGCCGCTGGTTCCGTGGCTGCCAAAGGCCGAGCCGGCGGAGCTGTCTGTGCGCGCTGACTGGGGCAAAGCTGAGGCCCAAAGCCAATCTTGGGCGCTGCTCAACTGGCCCTTAATGAACCCTAGAGCGAGCGGCATACTTGGGTGTGGGTATTGCCCCCAGCATTGCTGTTAGGGGGGAACGTACCTTGATGAGGGCAAAAATGACAAGGGGCAAAATAGTAATGAAAACCATTTAATAACGTATTAAGAGGTTAAACAGTAAATGGTCTCTGGATCTTCCACTCTCCACCGGTGCCAAGACTTCCCAGGTTTTTGTGTTGGGAGATTCTGTACGCCCTTCTTTTGCCAGATGACAAAGCTGCAGCCTCCCCA
The DNA here is from genome assembly GCF_963924245.1 of Chroicocephalus ridibundus. Classification (NCBI taxonomy): domain Eukaryota; kingdom Metazoa; phylum Chordata; class Aves; order Charadriiformes; family Laridae; genus Chroicocephalus; species Chroicocephalus ridibundus. The sequence continues at coordinate 3,959,000 of NC_086302.1, read as the reverse complement.
GAGTCCGAAGAAAAGGGCTGTTTGGGGACCTTCTCCTCCTTCAGTGCCACTTGTCCCCGGGAGGGAAAGTGCCAGGCCGGCCCGGCAAACTTCTTACCGAGAGAACCTGGTTTTGAAATCTTTGACAGCCTTGGCCATCATGGGTGCAATTTCTGCAAGAGAGAACGATAAAGATCCACAAATGAACGCAACCCCCCTGACATTAAAGCAGCAGGCACAGACTAGGGGAGCAGAGAGCAATTCTAAACTGCAATTTTGAAGAGCCTTTAGCCTCTCCTTAGGGAGGGGAGGGGCTGCCAACGTGACCCCTCCTGCAGAGCCGGGATTTCCCTTGCAGCAGAAACAGCAGATTTGTGCCTTTGGAAACGGGGAGCTCTAAGAGACCAAGGGATGTTCTGCGGTTTGTACTTACTCTTGGCTGGTGGTTTCTTGGGCTCAGGAAACCAGGAGGAGAACATGGTCCTGCCCAAAGATGGGACAGAGTGGGGAGTGCTGGTGCTGGGCCCATCGTGGGACTCGCCCCCACTCCCAGGAGCGTGGCTTTTGCTAGAAGTGCACAGGACAGGTTTTATTATGGAACAGATATGGGACAGACAGTTCAGGCAAAGACATCCGGAACAGCAAGCGCTACTGACAAATACTCACTTGGTCTTCTCTGGCAGAAGAGCTCGTCCAGTCCCAGACCTCTCTTGTCTCCTTTCTTTGTTCTGAGGGGCCTTTGGTGGAGAGGCCAGAAACACAGTTTTGGCTGCTTGAGCTGTAGGAGACCAAAGGGCAACATTGCTCAGATGCAGCTTATGATAAAGGAGGCTCCTCAGTGCTTGTCTAATGTCGGCAAGCTCCAAGCACCTCTTCCCAGTCCATCCATTGCAAAGCTGGGATTCTGGGGAAAATTAACCCTGTCCCTCCCAGCCGGAACCAGGACAAGCAGCCACAGCCTAGGAGAGCAGAGAGCAATTCCAAGCTGCAGCCCTGTCAAAGCAGAAGCAAGGCAGGCGTAAGCGTGTGCTCTTTGGCCACGACCTGTTGTATTTTCAGGTCACACACCGAGGAGAGCCCACTCAGCTTTCTGCATGGCAAGAGCACAGGTCTGTGGTGAAACTCTCCCTGCTTCCTTCCCAAGGGAGCTGCAGGACAATTTCATGGTTCCCAACAGCTGGACAAACACAGATGGACAGCAGGAGGGGCAAGGCAGGGTTTGTGCCTCACCTGTACCATTAGGACAGGCTGAGACAGTCGGCACCGAGCAGGCAGCTGAATCGCACGTTTGCCTGTGCTTTTTCTTGTGCAAGGACTTTGAAGAGCCTTTGGCCTTTCAGGGAGAGGAGAGGGAGGGAGAGGGAGAGGGAGAGGGAGAGGGAGAGGGAGAGGGAGAGGGAGAGGAGAGAGGCCAACAAAAATGACCCCTCCTGCAGAGCCAGGATTTGTCTTGCAACAGAAACAGCAGCTTCAGGTGTTTGCAAAGGAGGAGCTCTAGGAGCCGAAGGGATGTTCTGTGGTTTGTACTTACTTTTCACTGGTGGTTTCCTGGGGCCACAGGAGGAGAAGGTGGTTGCTGAAGGTGGGACAGAGTGGGCACTGCTGGTGCTGGGCCCATCATAGAACTTCTCCTCACTCCCACGAGCGTGGCTTTTGCTCGCGGCGCACAAGACTGCTTTTATTCTGAAAGAGAGATGGAACAGACATTTCAGGCTAAGGCACAGCAGGCAGGAACAGCAAGGCGCTACTGACAAATACTCACTTGGTCTTCTCTGGCACAAGAGGTCCCCCAGTTCCAAACTTCTTTTGTCTCCTTCGCACGTCCCAAGGGGCCTTTGGTGGAGAGGCCAGAAACACAGTTTTGGCTGCTTGACCTGTAGGAGACCGAAGGGAAACATTGCTTAGATGCAGCTTATGATAAAGGAGGCTCCTCAGTGCTTGTCTTAGTAGAGAACAGAGAGTTAAGCAACTCCTAAATTGGACTAGATTTAAACCAGCCACTCCGGAAGACCTTCCCCACACAAAGACATCCCCAAGGCAGCATTCCCAGACCCCTCTCTCGTCATTCAGCCCTCCCTTACCTTTGTTGCTATGAGCTGAGCCAATCTTCCAGGATAACATGAGCAGCCGCTGCTCTCGTGCCTCGTGCAGGCGAAGGTACATCTCCCGCCAGGATTCAAACGCTTCTGGCTTCTCGTTCTTGAAGTCTCGGAGACAGTGGATGTGCCACAGTCGATCCGTAGACTCAATGAGGGCCTGAAACAAATGCAGATGTAATCTGGGATCCCCCCTGAGACCATCGCCCCCCTCTCCCTCAACAACAGCTAGTGCCAGTGGCGCTGGAATACCACCGAGGGCAAGGCGGCTTCATGACCAACTTGCAGCAAGAGAGGGGCAGATGGCAACTGCAGGAACTCAGAACTAGCAAATGCCACCTCTTGTTCTAAAGAGCGCTGTTCTTGACTCTTCAGCTATTGCAGGTGACGAGAGAACGTCCCTCCTGCGTGTCACCAGCCCTTCCCCAGGCCCAGGCACTCACATGATTACGTTCCTCAATGCGATGGAGCTGCTCTGGGGTGCATCTCTCCAATACTGGCTCCAGCTCTGAGAAAGGGACACCACTAACTTCACAGATGGCTAGAGAGAAGCAAAACGCAGAGTATTTATCCCGCTCCCTCTCCGCCAAGGAAAGGGTTTGACTCGTTGAAGGCAGTGGAGAGCAGTGCAGCGCTGCACGCCACTACGGCAGAGGAAGGGAAGGAGAAAGGAGCCGCAGGTGCCGTAGCTCTAGTGGGCCATCAGGCCCCAGTCTCTCCCAGTGAAGGGGTGCCTGCGCAAGGCTCCGTTTACCCCTGTTTCCCGTGCTTGAGCGCCCCCTGAAAGCACACTGGCTGCCGATGCTGCAGCACCTGAGCTTTCAGGGAGATGTGCCCCATATGAGTTCGCTTGCCTTGCGACAAGGGGCAACTAACCATTCATGTGCTCCCAGCCCGATGCTGCTGGGATAGATACAGACAAGTCAGGAAGACAGCAGTATATCTGCCTGGCAACGCGACTTTAAGACAGCCGAGGAAGGGTACTTACAGTCAATGCTGTTAGTGAGGAGTCGGGTACTTTGCTGAGGAGGAGGCACCGTCCGTGGGACCGGGGCGGTTTTAGGGCCTGGACGCACTAGCGTCTTTGAATTCTGCCGGTAGCATGAGAGCCCCTCTTCGCTCTCTTCAGGTGTCAAGGCCGGTGCTGTAAAGTGAAAGACTTGGGGTAAGAAGGGAAGTGAGGAAAGAAGAGCCCAGCCTGAGGAATGGCACAGGAGACACAAATCAGAGTCCCCCAGAAGCAAGCTAAAGGGCTTCTCTAAGAGACCCACAGCCTAGTTGAGGAAGGGCAAGTCCAAAGCCCCAGGCTCCAGCAGGGTCAGCAGAGGATCTTCCTCATTCCTGCTAGAGCACATGGGAGAGAAGCCACCGCTTGTCTGAATCCCGGGCTCTGGGCATTACAGGTGGGACGCCAGACCCCAAGAGAAGGACTCAAACCCAGCCACCATCCCCTCCCTCCCACACACAGTGGCTGCAGCCCATTTCAGACCTATTTGCCTGCCCAACGTACCTTTCCTTTTTCTCTGTGAACGGGGAGCGGACTCAACTGGAGGAGGAGGGCTGCAGCTGGCCTGGATCGGCGGCAGCGGGATGTCGGGCAACTTTATGTCCACATCTAACAGTATCTGGAAGGAGACGACGTGCATGCAAGTCAGCCAAGAATACGGGAGAATGTTACATCCTGCCAGCGTACAAACTGTGCTGAACTGCATTTTGTTTGATATTTTGAAGAAGCCGCTCAACGCTGATCAGCTCACACCAGGGAGTAGCCTCAGCGGGAGGCTGCCCTTCTGCCACGTTACTGTGGCTCTGTCTAGGCTGTCAATACAAAGAAGCCAAAATTCGGGATCTGAATCACTCAGCTCTTGGCTCCATCCAGTAAGAGCCATCCACATCTTTAACCTACAAGGTTGAGCACCAAAGGCCTCCGTCAAGAACCCAAGGCAGATTAACAATGCAAAGAACTCATTTAGTCAAACACTCGTTGACTCCTCCTGCCTCTTCTCCTCCTCCCTGCCTCCTAGAAAAAGCTCTGCAGTGGTGGAGGAGAGGGGAACCTCCCAAAGTGGGGGAAATCCAAAGCTTGGATGTGAGGCACCATTACAGCATCATAAAAGGCTGCTAAGATTATAAACACACTTTTTGAAGTGCAAAGTGTTTCAAAGTTGAGGAAAAAGCTTCATCTGTCAAGGTTTTACACAGCCAGCACCTCCAAGGGGAAAACTAAGAAGCCCCAGATGGCCGAGGACCGAGAGCAGCTGATCCCACCTTCTCGGTTCACTTGCAGATCCTTCAGAACCTTACCCTCTTTGGTTCAGGAGCCTCTGGTGGTTCCTTCTCTGCCCTTTTCTCATTTGTGCGCTTGAGGCTTGGGCTTTTCGCACTCAAGCAGGCGCTGTCGAGGCCGTCTTGGCACGGCAAACAGGTGCTGTGCCAGTGGTCTTTCTGCCCAGGTGACACAGAGGGTTTGACCGCTTGCTTCTTTTTCTGGGGCTGGTCATAAGTGAGGTACTCCTCAAAGGACATAGTAGGTGGTTCACAGTTGTCCTCATCGTCATCCTCCTCAGAACTGCTGGAAAAGCCCACTGATTTTCTGCCAAAGCAAGGAGAAACCCCGGGCAGAGTCAGCACACTTGTCTTAAAAGTGTTCGCAGAGCCTTCACCTTTATTACCTTCATCAGAGAAGTTTATCATCCCCACTTCAAAAATAGAATGTAGTTTATCCATCAAGATCACCAAACAGGTTCACTTACCTGTCTCTCTCTGGGGACACCAGGCCCAGCTTCTTCCGCCCGGCTAAGAACTTCCTCGCAAAGTCTGCGACAAGCTCGAGTTTCCGTGAGCCGGTCACAGTCTTCCCAACAGCGATCTCCTTCTGGAGAGAGCCCAGACATCAATTCATCTTAGCAAAACACGCAGCATTCTCACCTCTGCTAAACTTCCGACAGAGTGAATAAAGTTACCCCGCTGCCTATCCCTGCCAGGTAGAAAGAAACCCCCTTGATCTAACGGCAGAGATACCCCATATAAGCCATAATGATTTCAGTGGCCATTACAGCATTTCTGTAAATCAAAGACGACTTAACTCTGCCTTAGGCAAACGTTAATTATTAGTAGCAATAACCCAAGTTAGTATTTACCATGGCTGCGGGTAGGTTTGAAGACAGAAGTCGTCACAAATAATTGTCAGGATTAGCACTTCCTAATCTTATGCCAATCCCGTTAGCGTCAGAAACTGCTCCAACTTGCAGATCCCAATCAAGTGTGAAGCTTCTGGAAGAACCGAGGGCGACCCACTGTCCTCCAAGGCTTCACACTCGCTCTGCCCCGCTCCGTCCGCGTGCCTTTTATCTCTAGGACCGCATCACAATCGTGCCTGTGACAGCGGGCTGCAGCAGGTGGCCGAGGCAACAGGCCCCATTCCCGGGAAAGCAGCATTGCCGTGGCCAGGATTATCCGGTGACTTGAGAGACAGGAGGGAGGTGGGAGAGATTTCCCAGCCCTTTACCACAAGAGCGTCCACTGTGATGGGCAGCTCAGACAGGCTCCTGAGATGCTTCTGTTCACCAGAAACCACTGATCCATCTCCATTGCATTTAGGAATTCATTGCCATGACTGAAAGTTTGGGTTTTCTTGATTGTTTTGGAAGAGGGAAACTGACACCACCAGTAACGGTGTGTTTCAGTGCTCTTGCGCCGGGATGCTGAGGGGGATGCAATAGTGCCGTAACCACGGCTAACTGGGTCTGCAAGCCCTCCGTCCCTGCACCTCCGGGCTGACGTTAATGCAGAGTCTCCCTCGGGATTCACGGGGTCCGGGGCAGGTAACGCGCTGCACCACCTACCTCAATCGATGGGGAAACAAAACGGGGGAAAAAAAGAACCCAACTGAGCTAAAAATGCCGGCATCCTCTCAGAGTTCAGAACTGCTGTTCCTTTGCCCACACTGTGGCTCAACACGGTCCCTGGCAAACGCAACCATTGGCCCTGTTTCTTCCTTCAGTCCCGCAGCAGAGTTTGTATCTTCTCTGCTGGAGTAAAAAAGACCGTTTCCAAACGGTTACAGGGGTGTCCGTAGTTTCACTCATACACGTCTGTGCCAGCAGCCCTATTTTCAACCCCAGAAAATATTCATACTTGACACCTTTCAGCAAGGCAATATAGAGTTGTACACAACACCGGGCAAATCCTATTCTTTCACATTACTGATAAATGTTTCAAAAGGAGAAGGCAAGAAAACCAAAGAGTGGAAATGGTGCAACGTGTGGGTAGCACCCAGAGGTGCCGGGGATTTGTCCTGCTGACAGGGTAGAGCTGTAGCTGCTACAGAACTGTAGTGGAAACAGTTATAGCAGAAGAGCCAAAAGCCATTTTCTGACACAGGGAGGTGCTCAGAAGATTCACAATCTATCAAGGTGATGCAAAGGCAACTAAATTCAAGCCTAGAAACACTAACACTGCCACGGATATCGTTGAGAAGGTATCGGAAATAGGAAGAGCACAGGTTACAGCACCTTTCTGCTGGAGCAGGGGAATGGTTTAAAGTCCTACCCTAGCTAGGAACAGCCTGAGAATGCTTCCCACTCTCCTTCCCCTTGCAAAACTGCATGGGATGAACAGAGAAAGGACTGAACACGGCAAGGTTACTGGAGATGGAGTCAGCCTGTGCAACCAGTGCCTGAAGGCTTACAATGGCCAAGACACACAGACAGGAGTTATTGCCCCAATCTGAGACGAGGGTCAGCAAACGAGAGCACTAATTCTCTGTGCACAGCATGCTGAGCTGAGATGGGAAGTCTTGCGTGTGCTCCCAGCCCCACGGAGCCCCTGGCATTGACTCCTCAGCCGTCCCTCAGCTCCATTTGGGGATCACCGGTTAAACCCTGCTCTGGTCTTGGCTGAGAGGGAGGGCAAAGGAACCAGAGCCCCCATTGGTGTGGAGAGCATGAGCCAGCAATGTGTCCTTGTGGCCAAGGCGGCCAATGGCATCCTGGGGTGCATCAAGAAGAGCGTGGCCAGCAGGTGGAGGGAGGTCATCCTCCCCCTCTGCTCTGCCCTGGGGAGGCCACATCTGGAGTGCTGGGTCCAGTTCTGGGCTCCCTGGGTCAAGAAGGACAGGGAACTGCTGGAGAGGGGACAGCAAAGGGCTGCCAAGATGCTGAGGGGACTGGAACACCTCTCTTACGAAGAAAGGCTGAGGGATTTCGTTCTTTTTAGTCTGGAGAAAAGACGACTGAGGGGGGATCTCATCAATGCTTATAAATGCTTAAACTCTCTGTTAGCGCTCAGGGGTCTGGCTGGGTGGTGAAGGGAAGAGATTGTCCTGCCGCAAGCCATGTTGGCTGTCCTAGGCCTTGGCTGTCTCGGAAAAGGTGGCGGTAGTGGAGGCTGTTGTTGGTGGCAGCTCTGGAGCAGCTCTGCCGCTGGTTCCGTGGCTGCCAAAGGCCGAGCCGGCGGAGCTGTCTGTGCGCGCTGACCGGGGCAAAGCTGAGGCCCAAAGCCAATCTTGGGCGCTGCTCAACTGGCCCTTAATGAACCCTAGAGCGAGCGGCATACTTGGGTGTGGGTATTGCCCCCAGCATTGCTGTTAGGGGGGAACGTACCTTGATGAGGGCAAAAATGACAAGGGGCAAAATAGTAATGAAAACCATTTAATAACGTATTAAGAGGTTAAACAGTAAATGGTCTCTGGATCTTCCACTCTCCACCGGTGCCAAGACTTCCCAGGTTTTTGTGTTGGGAGATTCTGTACGCCCTTCTTTTGCCAGATGACAAAGCTGCAGCCTCCCCAGAGTCCGAAGAAAAGGGCTGTTTGGGGACCTTCTCCTCCTTCAGTGCCACTTGTCCCCGGGAGGGAAAGTGCCAGGCCGGCCCGGCAAACTTCTTACCGAGAGAACCTGGTTTTGAAATCTTTGACAGCCTTGGCCATCATGGGTGCAATTTCTGCGAGAGAGAACGATAAAGATCCACAAATGAACCCAACCCCCCTGACATTAAAGCAGCAGGCACAGACTAGGGGAGCAGAGAGCAATTCTAAACTGCAATTTTGAAGAGCCTTTAGCCTCTCCTTAGGGAGGGGAGGGGCTGCCAACGTGACCCCTCCTGCAGAGCCGGGATTTCCCTTGCAGCAGAAACAGCAGATTTGTGCCTTTGGAAACGGGGAGCTCTAAGAGACCAAGGGATGTTCTGCGGTTTGTACTTACTCTTGGCTGGTGGTTTCTTGGGCTCAGGAAACCAGGAGGAGAACATGGTCCTGCCCAAAGATGGGACAGAGTGGGGAGTGCTGGTGCTGGGCCCATCGTGGGACTCGCCCCCACTCCCAGGAGCGTGGCTTTTGCTAGAAGTGCACAGGACAGGTTTTATTATGGAACAGATATGGGACAGACAGTTCAGGCAAAGACATCCGGAACAGCAAGCGCTACTGACAAATACTCACTTGGTCTTCTCTGGCAGAAGAGCTCGTCCAGTCCCAGACCTCTCCTGTCTCCTTTCTTTGTTCTGAGGGGCCTTTGGTGGAGAGGCCAGAAACACAGTTTTGGCTGCTTGAGCTGTAGGAGACCAAAGGGCAACATTGCTCAGATGCAGCTTATGATAAAGGAGGCTCCTCAGTGCTTGTCTAATGTCGGCAAGCTCCAAGCACCTCTTCCCAGTCCATCCATTGCAAAGCTCGGATTCTGGGGAAAATTAACCCTGTCCCTCCCAGCCGGAACCAGGACAAGCAGCCACAGCCTAGGAGAGCAGAGAGCAATTCCAAGCTGCAGCCCTGTCAAAGCAGAAGCAAGGCAGGCGTAAGCGTGTGCTCTTTGGCCACGACCTGTTGTATTTTCAGGTCACACACCGAGGAGAGCCCACTCAGCTTTCTGCATGGCAAGAGCACAGGTCTGTGGTGAAACTCTCCCTGCTTCCTTCCCAAGGGAGCTGCAGGACAATTTCATGGTTCCCAACAGCTGGACAAACACAGATGGACAGCAGGAGGGGCAAGGCAGGGTTTGTGCCTCACAGGCTGAGACAGTCGGCACCGAGCAGGCAGCTGAATCGCACGTTTGCCTGTGCTTTTTCTTGTGCAAGGACTTTGAAGAGCCTTTAGCCTTTCAGGGAGAGGAGAGGGAGGGAGAGGGAGAGGGAGAGGGAGAGGGAGAGGGAGAGGGAGAGGGAGAGGGAGAGGGAGAGGGAGAGGGAGAGGGAGAGGGAGAGGGAGAGGGAGAGGAGAGGAGAGAGGCCAACAAAAATGACCCCTCCTGCAGAGCCAGGATTTGTCTTGCAACAGAAACAGCAGCTTCAGGTGTTTGCAAAGGAGGAGCTCTAGGAGCCGAAGGGATGTTCTGTGGTTTGTACTTACTTTTCACTGGTGGTTTCCTGGGGTCACAGGAGGAGAAGGTGGTTGCTGAAGGTGGGACAGAGTGGGCACTGCTGGTGCTGGGCCCATCATAGAACTTCTCCTCACTCCCACGAGCGTGGCTTTTGCTCGCGGCGCACAAGACTGCTTTTATTCTGAAAGAGAGATGGAACAGACATTTCAGGCTAAGGCACAGCAGGCAGGAACAGCAAGGCGCTACTGACAAATACTCACTTGGTCTTCTCTGGCACAAGAGGTCCCCCAGTTCCAAACTTCTTTTGTCTCCTTCGCACGTCCCAAGGGGCCTTTGGTGGAGAGGCCAGAAACACAGTTTTGGCTGCTTGACCTGTAGGAGACCGAAGGGAAACATTGCTTAGATGCAGCTTATGATAAAGGAGGCTCCTCAGTGCTTGTCTTAGTAGAGAACAGAGAGTTAAGCAACTCCTAAATTGGACTAGATTTAAACCAGCCACTCCGGAAGACCTTCCCCACACAAAGACATCCCCAAGGCAGCATTCCCAGACCCCTCTCTCGTCATTCAGCCCTCCCTTACCTTTGTTGCTATGAGCTGAGCCAATCTTCCGGGATAACATGAGCAGCCGCTGCTCTCGTGCCTCGTGCAGGCGAAGGTACATCTCCCGCCAGGATTCAAACGCTTCTGGCTTCTCGTTCTTGAAGTCTCGGAGACAGTGGATGTGCCACAGTCGATCCGTAGACTCAATGAGGGCCTGAAACAAATGCAGATGTAATCTGGGATCCCCCCTGAGACCATCGCCCCCCTCTCCCTCAACAACAGCTAGTGCCAGTGGCGCTGGAATACCACCGAGGGCAAGGCGGCTTAATGACCAACTTGCAGCAAGAGAGGGGCAGATGGCAACTGCAGGAACTCAGAACTAGCAAATGCCACCTCTTGTTCTAAAGAGCGCTGTTCTTGACTCTTCAGCTATTGCAGGTGACGAGAGAACGTCCCTCCTGCGTGTCACCAGCCCTTCCCCAGGCCCAGGCACTCACATGATTACGTTCCTCAATGCGATGGAGCTGCTCTGGGGTGCATCTCTCCAATACTGGCTCCAGCTCTGAGAAAGGGACACCACTAACTTCACAGATGGCTAGAGAGAAGCAAAACGCAGAGTATTTATCCCGCTCCCTCTCCGCCAAGGAAAGGGTTTGACTCGTTGAAGGCAGTGGAGAGCAGTGCAGCGCTGCACGCCACTACGGCAGAGGAAGGGAAGGAGAAAGGAGCCGCAGGTGCCGTAGCTCTAGTGGGCCATCAGGCCCCAGTCTCTCCCAGTGAAGGGGTGCCTGCGCAAGGCTCCGTTTACCCCTGTTTCCCGTGCTTGAGCGCCCCCTGAAAGCACACTGGCTGCCGATGGTGCAGCACCTGAGCTTCCAGGGAGATGTGCCCCATATGAGTTCGCTTGCCTTGCGACAAGGGGCAACTAACCATTCATGTGCTCCCAGCCCGATGCTGCTGGGATAGATACAGACAAGTCAGGAAGACAGCAGTATATCTGCCTGGCAACGCGACTTTAAGACAGCCGAGGAAGGGTACTTACAGTCAATGCTGTTAGTGAGGAGTCGGGTACTTTGCTGAGGAGGAGGCACCGTCCGTGGGACCGGGGCGGTTTTAGGGCCTGGACGCACTAGCGTCTTTGAATTCTGCCGGTAGCATGAGAGCCCCTCTTCGCTCTCTTCAGGTGTCAAGGCCGGTGCTGTAAAGTGAAAGACTTGGGGTAAGAAGGGAAGTGAGGAAAGAAGAGCCCAGCCTGAGGAATGGCACAGGAGACACAAATCAGAGTCCCCCAGAAGCAAGCTAAAGGGCTTCTCTAAGAGACCCACAGCCTAGTTGAGGAAGGGCAAGTCCAAAGCCCCAGGCTCCAGCAGGGTCAGCAGAGGATCTTCCTCATTCCTGCTAGAGCACATGGGAGAGAAGCCACCGCTTGTCTGAATCCCGGGCTCTGGGCATTACAGGTGGGACGCCAGACCCCAAGAGAAGGACTCAAACCCAGCCACCATCCCCTCCCTCCCACACACAGTGGCTGCAGCCCATTTCAGACCTATTTGCCTGCCCAACGTACCTTTCCTTTTTCTCTGTGAACGGGGAGCGGACTCAACTGGAGGAGGAGGGCTGCAGCTGGCCTGGATCGGCGGCAGCGGGATGTCGGGCAACTTTATGTCCACATCTAACAGTATCTGGAAGGAGACGACGTGCATGCAAGTCAGCCAAGAATACGGGAGAATGTTACATCCTGCCAGCGTACAAACTGTGCTGAACTGCATTTTGTTTGATATTTTGAAGAAGCCGCTCAACGCTGATCAGCTCACACCAGGGAGTAGCCTCAGCGGGAGGCTGCCCTTCTGCCACGTTACTGTGGCTCTGTCTAGGCTGTCAATACAAAGAAGCCAAAATTCGGGATCTGAATCACTCAGCTCTTGGCTCCATCCAGTAAGAGCCATCCACATCTTTAACCTACAAGGTTGAGCACCAAAGGCCTCCGTCAAGAACCCAAGGCAGATTAACAATGCAAAGAACTCATTTAGTCAAACACTCGTTGACTCCTCCTGCCTCTTCTCCTCCTCCCTGCCTCCTAGAAAAAGCTCTGCAGTGGTGGAGGAGAGGGGAACCTCCCAAAGTGGGGGAAATCCAAAGCTTGGATGTGAGGCACCATTACAGCATCATAAAAGGCTGCTAAGATTATAAACACACTTTTTGAAGTGCAAAGTGTTTCAAAGTTGAGGAAAAAGCTTCATCTGTCAAGGTTTTACACAGCCAGCACCTCCAAGGGGAAAACTAAGAAGCCCCAGATGGCCGAGGACCGAGAGCAGCTGATCCCACCTTCTCGGTTCACTTGCAGATCCTTCAGAACCTTACCCTCTTTGGTTCAGGAGCCTCTGGTGGTTCCTTCTCTGCCCTTTTCTCATTTGTGCGCTTGAGGCTTGGGCTTTTCGCACTCAAGCAGGCGCTGTCGAGGCCGTCTTGGCACGGCAAACAGGTGCTGTGCCAGTGGTCTTTCTGCCCAGGTGACACAGAGGGTTTGACCGCTTGCTTCTTTTTCTGGGGCTGGTCATAAGTGAGGTACTCCTCAAAGGACATAGTAGGTGGTTCACAGTTGTCCTCATCGTCATCCTCCTCAGAACTGCTGGAAAAGCCCACTGATTTTCTGCCAAAGCAAGGAGAAACCCCGGGCAGAGTCAGCACACTTGTCTTAAAAGTGTTCGCAGAGCCTTCACCTTTATTACCTTCATCAGAGAAGTTTATCATCCCCACTTCAAAAATAGAATGTAGTTTATCCATCAAGATCACCAAACAGGTTCACTTACCTGTCTCTCTCTGGGGACACCAGGCCCAGCTTCTTCCGCCCGGCTAAGAACTTCCTCGCAAAGTCTGCGACAAGCTCGAGTTTCCGTGAGCCGGTCACAGTCTTCCCAACAGCGATCTCCTTCTGGAGAGAGCCCAGACATCAGTTCATCTTAGCAAAACACGCAGCATTCTCACCTCTGCTAAACTTCCGACAGAGTGAATAAAGTTACCCCGCTGCCTATCCCTGCCAGGTAGAAAGAAACCCCCTTGATCTAACGGCAGAGATACCCCATATAAGCCATAATGATTTCAGTGGCCATTACAGCATTTCTGTAAATCAAAGACGACTTAACTCTGCCTTAGGCAAACATTAATTATTAGTAGCAATAACCCAAGTTAGTATTTACCATGGCTGCGGGTAGGTTTGAAGACAGAAGTCGTCACAAATAATTGTCAGGATTAGCACTTCCTAATCTTATGCCAATCCCGTTAGCGTCAGAAACTGCTCCAACTTGCAGATCCCAATCAAGTGTGAAGCTTCTGGAAGAACCGAGGGCGACCCACTGTCCTCCAAGGCTTCACACTCGCTCTGCCCCGCTCCGTCCGCGTGCCTTTTATCTCTAGGACCGCATCACAATCGTGCCTGTGACAGCGGGCTGCAGCAGGTGGCCGAGGCAACAGGCCCCATTCCCGGGAAAGCAGCATTGCCGTGGCCAGGATTATCCGGTGACTTGAGAGACAGGAGGGAGGTGGGAGAGATTTCCCAGCCCTTTACCACAAGAGCGTCCACTGTGATGGGCAGCTCAGACAGGCTCCTGAGATGCTTCTGTTCACCAGAAACCACTGATCCATCTCCATTGCATTTAGGAATTCATTGCCATGACTGAAAGTTTGGGTTTTCTTGATTGTTTTGGAAGAGGGAAACTGACACCACCAGTAACGGTGTGTTTCAGTGCTCTTGCGCCGGGATGCTGAGGGGGATGCAATAGTGCCGTAACCACGGCTAACTGGGTCTGCAAGCCCTCCGTCCCTGCACCTCCGGGCTGACGTTAATGCAGAGTCTCCCTCGGGATTCACGGGGTCCGGGGCAGGTAACGCGCTGCACCACCTACCTCAATCGATGGGGAAACAAAACGGGGGAAAAAAAGAACCCAACTGAGCTAAAAATGCCGGCATCCTCTCAGAGTTCAGAACTGCTGTTCCTTTGCCCACACTGTGGCTCAACACGGTCCCTGGCAAACGCAACCATTGGCCCTGTTTCTTCCTTCAGTCCCGCAGCAGAGTTTGTATCTTCTCTGCTGGAGTAAAAAAGACCGTTTCCAAACGGTTACAGGGGTGTCCGTAGTTTCACTCATACACGTCTGTGCCAGCAGCCCTATTTTCAACCCCAGAAAATATTCATACTTGACACCTTTCAGCAAGGCAATATAGAGTTGTACACAACACCGGGCAAATCCTATTCTTTCACATTACTGATAAATGTTTCAAAAGGAGAAGGCAAGAAAACCAAAGAGTGGAAATGGTGCAACGTGTGGGTAGCACCCAGAGGTGCCGGGGATTTGTCCTGCTGACAGGGTAGAGCTGTAGCTGCTACAGAACTGTAGTGGAAACAGTTATAGCAGAAGAGCCAAAAGCCATTTTCTGACACAGGGAGGTGCTCAGAAGATTCACAATCTATCAAGGTGATGCAAAGGCAACTAAATTCAAGCCTAGAAACACTAACACTGCCACGGATATCGTTGAGAAGGTATCGGAAATAGGAAGAGCACAGGTTACAGCACCTTTCTGCTGGAGCAGGGGAATGGTTTAAAGTCCTACCCTAGCTAGGAACAGCCTGAGAATGCTTCCCACTCTCCTTCCCCTTGCAAAACTGCATGGGATGAACAGAGAAAGGACTGAACACGGCAAGGTTACTGGAGATGGAGTCAGCCTGTGCAACCAGTGCCTGAAGGCTTACAATGGCCAAGACACACAGACAGGAGTTATTGCCCCAATCTGAGACGAGGGTCAGCAAACGAGAGCACTAATTCTCTGTGCACAGCATGCTGAGCTGAGATGGGAAGTCTTGCGTGTGCTCCCAGCCCCACGGAGCCCCTGGCATTGACTCCTCAGCCGTCCCTCAGCTCCATTTGGGGATCACCGGTTAAACCCTGCTCTGGTCTTGGCTGAGAGGGAGGGAAAAGGAACCAGAGCCCCCATTGTCGTGGAGAGCATGAGCCAGCAATGTGCCCTTGTGGCCAAGGCGGCCAATGGCATCCTGGGGTGCATCAAGAAGAGCGTGGCCAGCAGGTGGAGGGAGGTCATCCTCCCCCTCTGCTCTGCCCTGGGGAGGCCACATCTGGAGTGCTGTGTCCAGTTCTGGGCTCCCTGGGTCAAGAAGGACAGGGAACTGCTGGAGAGGGGACAGCAAAGGGCTGCCAAGATGCTGAGGGGACTGGAACACCTCTCTTACGAAGAAAGGCTGAGGGATTTCGTTCTTTTTAGTCTGGAGAAAAGACGACTGAGGGGGGATCTCATCAATGCTTATAAATGCTTAAACTCTCTGTTAGCGCTCAGGGGTCTGGCTGGGTGGTGAAGGGAAGAGATTGTCCTGCCGCAAGCCATGTTGGCTGTCCTAGGCCTTGGCTGTCTGGGAGAAGGTGGCGGTGGTGGAGGCTGTTGTTGGTGGCAGCTCTGGAGCAGCTCTGCCGCTGGTTCCGTGGCTGCCAAAGGCCGAGCCGGCGGAGCTGTCTGTGCGCGCTGACCGGGGCAAAGCTGAGGCCCAAAGCCAATCTTGGGCGCTGCTCAACTGGCCCTTAATGAACCCTAGAGCGAGCGGCATACTTGGGTGTGGGTATTGCCCCCAGCATTGCTGTTAGGGGGGAACGTACCTTGATGAGGGCAAAAATGACAAGGGGCAAAATAGTAATGAAAACCATTTAATAACGTATTAAGAGGTTAAACAGTAAATGGTCTCTGGATCTTCCACTCTCCACCGGTGCCAAGACTTCCCAGGTTTTTGTGTTGGGAGATTCTGTACGCCCTTCTTTTGCCAGATGACAAAGCTGCAGCCTCCCCAGAGTCCGAAGAAAAGGGCTGTTTGGGGACCTTCTCCTCCTTCAGTGCCACTTGTCCCCGGGAGGGAAAGTGCCAGGCCGGCCCGGCAAACTTCTTACCGAGAGAACCTGGTTTTGAAATCTTTGACAGCCTTGGCCATCATGGGTGCAATTTCTGCAAGAGAGAACGATAAAGATCCACAAATGAACGCAACCCCCCTGACATTAAAGCAGCAGGCACAGACTAGGGGAGCAGAGAGCAATTCTAAACTGCAATTTTGAAGAGCCTTTAGCCTCTCCTTAGGGAGGGGAGGGGCTGCCAACGTGACCCCTCCTGCAGAGCCGGGATTTCCCTTGCAGCAGAAACAGCAGATTTGTGCCTTTGGAAACGGGGAGCTCTAAGAGACCAAGGGATGTTCTGCGGTTTGTACTTACTCTTGGCTGGTGGTTTCTTGGGCTCAGGAAACCAGGAGGAGAACATGGTCCTGCCCAAAGATGGGACAGAGTGGGGAGTGCTGGTGCTGGGCCCATCGTGGGACTCGCCCCCACTCCCAGGAGCGTGGCTTTTGCTAGAAGTGCACAGGACAGGTTTTATTATGGAACAGATATGGGACAGACAGTTCAGGCAAAGACATCCGGAACAGCAAGCGCTACTGACAAATACTCACTTGATCTTCTCTGGCAGAAGAGCTCGTCCAGTCCCAGACCTCTCTTGTCTCCTTTCTTTGTTCTGAGGGGCCTTTGGTGGAGAGGCCAGAAACACAGTTTTGGCTGCTTGAGCTGTAGGAGACCAAAGGGCAACATTGCTCAGATGCAGCTTATGATAAAGGAGGCTCCTCAGTGCTTGTCTAATGTCGGCAAGCTCCAAGCACCTCTTCCCAGTCCATCCATTGCAAAGCTGGGATTCTGGGGAAAATTAACCCTGTCCCTCCCAGCCGGAACCAGGACAAGCAGCCACAGCCTAGGAGAGCAGAGAGCAATTCCAAGCTGCAGCCCTGTCAAAGCAGAAGCAAGGCAGGCGTAAGCGTGTGCTCTTTGGCCACGACCTGTTGTATTTTCAGGTCACACACCGAGGAGAGCCCACTCAGCTTTCTGCATGGCAAGAGCACAGGTCTGTGGTGAAACTCTCCCTGCTTCCTTCCCAAGGGAGCTGCAGGACAATTTCATGGTTCCCAACAGCTGGACAAACACAGATGGAGAGCAGGAGGGGCAAGGCAGGGTTTGTGCCTCACCTGTACCATTAGGACAGGCTGAGACAGTCGGCACCGAGCAGGCAGCTGAATCGCACGTTTGCCTGTGCTTTTTCTTGTGCAAGGACTTTGAAGAGCCTTTGGCCTTTCAGGGAGAGGAGAGGGAGGGAGAGGGAGAGGGAGAGGGAGAGGGAGAGGAGAGGAGAGAGGCCAACAAAAATGACCCCTCCTGCAGAGCCAGGATTTGTCTTGCAACAGAAACAGCAGCTTCAGGTGTTTGCAAAGGAGGAGCTCTAGGAGCCGAAGGGATGTTCTGTGGTTTGTACTTACTTTTCACTGGTGGTTTCCTGGGGCCACAGGAGGAGAAGGTGGTTGCTGAAGGTGGGACAGAGTGGGCACTGCTGGTGCTGGGCCCATCATAGAACTTCTCCTCACTCCCACGAGCGTGGCTTTTGCTCGCGGCGCACAAGACTGCTTTTATTCTGAAAGAGAGATGGAACAGACATTTCAGGCTAAGGCACAGCAGGCAGGAACAGCAAGGCGCTACTGACAAATACTCACTTGGTCTTCTCTGGCACAAGAGGTCCCCCAGTTCCAAACTTCTTTTGTCTCCTTCGCACGTCCCAAGGGGCCTTTGGTGGAGAGGCCAGAAACACAGTTTTGGCTGCTTGACCTGTAGGAGACCGAAGGGAAACATTGCTTAGATGCAGCTTATGATAAAGGAGGCTCCTCAGTGCTTGTCTTAGTAGAGAACAGAGAGTTAAGCAACTCCTAAATTGGACTAGATTTAAACCAGCCACTCCGGAAGACCTTCCCCACACAAAGACATCCCCAAGGCAGCATTCCCAGACCCCTCTCTCGTCATTCAGCCCTCCCTTACCTTTGTTGCTATGAGCTGAGCCAATCTTCCAGGATAACATGAGCAGCCGCTGCTCTCGTGCCTCGTGCAGGCGAAGGTACATCTCCCGCCAGGATTCAAACGCTTCTGGCTTCTCGTTCTTGAAGTCTCGGAGACAGTGGATGTGCCACAGTCGATCCGTAGACTCAATGAGGGCCTGAAACAAATGCAGATGTAATCTGGGATCCCCCCTGAGACCATCGCCCCCCTCTCCCTCAACAACAGCTAGTGCCAGTGGCGCTGGAATACCACTGAGGGCAAGGCGGCTTCATGACCAACTTGCAGCAAGAGAGGGGCAGATGGCAACTGCAGGAACTCAGAACTAGCAAATGCCACCTCTTGTTCTAAAGAGCGCTGTTCTTGACTCTTCAGCTATTGCAGGTGAGGAGAGAACGTCCCTCCTGCGTGTCACCAGCCCTTCCCCAGGCCCAGGCACTCACATGATTACGTTCCTCAATGCGATGGAGCTGCTCTGGGGTGCATCTCTCCAATACTGGCTCCAGCTCTGAGAAAGGGACACCACTAACTTCACAGATGGCTAGAGAGAAGCAAAACGCAGAGTATTTATCCTGCTCCCTCTCCGCCAAGGAAAGGGTTTGACTCGTTGAAGGCAGTGGAGAGCAGTGCAGCGCTGCACGCCACTACGGCAGAGGAAGGGAAGGAGAAAGGAGCCGCAGGTGCCGTAGCTCTAGTGGGCCATCAGGCCCCAGTCTCTCCCAGTGAAGGGGTGCCTGCGCAAGGCTCCGTTTACCCCTGTTTCCCGTGCTTGAGCGCCCCCTGAAAGCACACTGGCTGCCGATGCTGCAGCACCTGAGCTTTCAGGGAGATGTGCCCCATATGAGTTCGCTTGCCTTGCGACAAGGGGCAACTAACCATTCATGTGCTCCCAGCCCGATGCTGCTGGGATAGATACAGACAAGTGAGGAAGACAGCAGTATATCTGCCTGGCAACGCGACTTTAAGACAGACGAGGAAGGGTACTTACAGTCAATGCTGTTAGTGAGGAGTCGGGTACTTTGCTGAGGAGGAGGCACCGTCCGTGGGACCGGGGCGGTTTTAGGGCCTGGACGCACTAGCGTCTTTGAATTCTGCCGGTAGCATGAGAGCCCCTCTTCGCTCTCTTCAGGTGTCAAGGCCGGTGCTGTAAAGTGAAAGACTTGGGGTAAGAAGGGAAGTGAGGAAAGAAGAGCCCAGCCTGAGGAATGGCACAGGAGACACAAATCAGAGTCCCCCAGAAGCAAGCTAAAGGGCTTCTCTAAGAGACCCACAGCCTAGTTGAGGAAGGGCAAGTCCAAAGCCCCAGGCTCCAGCAGGGTCAGCAGAGGATCTTCCTCATTCCTGCTAGAGCACATGGGAGAGAAGCCACCGCTTGTCTGAATCCCGGGCTCTGGGCATTACAGGTGGGATGCCAGACCCCAAGAGAAGGACTCAAACCCAGCCACCATCCCCTCCCTCCCACACACAGTGGCTGCAGCCCATTTCAGACCTATTTGCCTGCCCAACGTACCTTTCCTTTTTCTCTGTGAACGGGGAGCGGACTCAACTGGAGGAGGAGGGCTGCAGCTGGCCTGGATCGGCGGCAGCGGGATGTCGGGCAACTTTATGTCCACATCTAACAGTATCTGGAAGGAGACGACGTGCATGCAAGTCAGCCAAGAATACGGGAGAATGTTACATCCTGCCAGCGTACAAACTGCGCTGAACTGCATTTTGTTTGATATTTTGAAGAAGCCGCTCAACGCTGATCAGCTCACACCAGGGAGTAGCCTCAGCGGGAGGCTGCCCTTCTGCCACGTTACTGTGGCTCTGTCTAGGCTGTCAATACAAAGAAGCCAAAATTTGGGATCTGAATCACTCAGCTCTTGGCTCCATCCAGTAAGAGCCATCCACATCTTTAACCTACAAGGTTGAGCACCAAAGGCCTCCGTCAAGAACCCAAGGCAGATTAACAATGCAAAGAACTCATTTAGTCAAACACTCGTTGACTCCTCCTGCCTCTTCTCCTCCTCCCTGCCTCCTAGAAAAAGCTCTGCAGTGGTGGAGGAGAGGGGAACCTCCCAAAGTGGGGGAAATCCAAAGCTTGGATGTGAGGCACCATTACAGCATCATAAAAGGCTGCTAAGATTATAAACACACTTTTTGAAGTGCAAAGTGTTTCAAAGTTGAGGAAAAAGCTTCATCTGTCAAGGTTTTACACAGCCAGCACCTCCAAGGGGAAAACTAAGAAGCCCCAGATGGCCGAGGACCGAGAGCAGCTGATCCCACCTTCTCGGTTCACTTGCAGATCCTTCAGAACCTTACCCTCTTTGGTTCAGGAGCCTCTGGTGGTTCCTTCTCTGCCCTTTTCTCATTTGTGCGCTTGAGGCTTGGGCTTTTCGCACTCAAGCAGGCGCTGTCGAGGCCGTCTTGGCACGGCAAACAGGTGCTGTGCCAGTGGTCTTTCTGCCCAGGTGACACAGAGGGTTTGACCGCTTGCTTCTTTTTCTGGGGCTGGTCATAAGTGAGGTACTCCTCAAAGGACATAGTAGGTGGTTCACAGTTGTCCTCATCGTCATCCTCCTCAGAACTGCTGGAAAAGCCCACTGATTTTCTGCCAAAGCAAGGAGAAACCCCGGGCAGAGTCAGCACACTTGTCTTAAAAGTGTTCGCAGAGCCTTCACCTTTATTACCTTCATCAGAGAAGTTTATCATCCCCACTTCAAAAATAGAATGTAGTTTATCCATCAAGATCACCAAACAGGTTCACTTACCTGTCTCTCTCTGGGGACACCAGGCCCAGCTTCTTCCGCCCGGCTAAGAACTTCCTCGCAAAGTCTGCGACAAGCTCGAGTTTCCGTGAGCCGGTCACAGTCTTCCCAACAGCGATCTCCTTCTGGAGAGAGCCCAGACATCAATTCATCTTAGCAAAACACGCAGCATTCTCACCTCTGCTAAACTTCCGACAGAGTGAATAAAGTTACCCCGCTGCCTATCCCTGCCAGGTAGAAAGAAACCCCCTTGATCTAACGGCAGAGATACCCCATATAAGCCATAATGATTTCAGTGGCCATTACAGCATTTCTGTAAATCAAAGACGACTTAACTCTGCCTTAGGCAAACGTTAATTATTAGTAGCAATAACCCAAGTTAGTATTTACCATGGCTGCGGGTAGGTTTGAAGACAGAAGTCGTCACAAATAATTGTCAGGATTAGCACTTCCTAATCTTATGCCAATCCCGTTAGCGTCAGAAACTGCTCCAACTTGCAGATCCCAATCAAGTGTGAAGCTTCTGGAAGAACCGAGGGCGACCCACTGTCCTCCAAGGCTTCACACTCGCTCTGCCCCGCTCCGTCCGCGTGCCTTTTATCTCTAGGACCGCATCACAATCGTGCCTGTGACAGCGGGCTGCAGCAGGTGGCCGAGGCAACAGGCCCCATTCCCGGGAAAGCAGCATTGCCGTGGCCAGGATTATCCGGTGACTTGAGAGACAGGAGGGAGGTGGGAGAGATTTCCCAGCCCTTTACCACAAGAGCGTCCACTGTGATGGGCAGCTCAGACAGGCTCCTGAGATGCTTCTGTTCACCAGAAACCACTGATCCATCTCCATTGCATTTAGGAATTCATTGCCATGACTGAAAGTTTGGGTTTTCTTGATTGTTTTGGAAGAGGGAAACTGACACCACCAGTAACGGTGTGTTTCAGTGCTCTTGCGCCGGGATGCTGAGGGGGATGCAATAGTGCCGTAACCACGGCTAACTGGGTCTGCAAGCCCTCCGTCCCTGCACCTCCGGGCTGACGTTAATGCAGAGTCTCCCTCGGGATTCACGGGGTCCGGGGCAGGTAACGCGCTGCACCACCTACCTCAATCGATGGGGAAACAAAACGGGGGAAAAAAAGAACCCAACTGAGCTAAAAATGCCGGCATCCTCTCAGAGTTCAGAACTGCTGTTCCTTTGCCCACACTGTGGCTCAACACGGTCCCTGGCAAACGCAACCATTGGCCCTGTTTCTTCCTTCAGTCCCGCAGCAGAGTTTGTATCTTCTCTGCTGGAGTAAAAAAGACCGTTTCCAAACGGTTACAGGGGTGTCCGTAGTTTCACTCATACACGTCTGTGCCAGCAGCCCTATTTTCAACCCCAGAAAATATTCATACTTGACACCTTTCAGCAAGGCAATATAGAGTTGTACACAACACCGGGCAAATCCTATTCTTTCACATTACTGATAAATGTTTCAAAAGGAGAAGGCAAGAAAACCAAAGAGTGGAAATGGTGCAACGTGTGGGTAGCACCCAGAGGTGCCGGGGATTTGTCCTGCTGACAGGGTAGAGCTGTAGCTGCTACAGAACTGTAGTGGAAACAGTTATAGCAGAAGAGCCAAAAGCCATTTTCTGACACAGGGAGGTGCTCAGAAGATTCACAATCTATCAAGGTGATGCAAAGGCAACTAAATTCAAGCCTAGAAACACTAACACTGCCACGGATATCGTTGAGAAGGTATCGGAAATAGGAAGAGCACAGGTTACAGCACCTTTCTGCTGGAGCAGGGGAATGGTTTAAAGTCCTACCCTAGCTAGGAACAGCCTGAGAATGCTTCCCACTCTCCTTCCCCTTGCAAAACTGCATGGGATGAACAGAGAAAGGACTGAACACGGCAAGGTTACTGGAGATGGAGTCAGCCTGTGCAACCAGTGCCTGAAGGCTTACAATGGCCAAGACACACAGACAGGAGTTATTGCCCCAATCTGAGACGAGGGTCAGCAAACGAGAGCACTAATTCTCTGTGCACAGCATGCTGAGCTGAGATGGGAAGTCTTGCGTGTGCTCCCAGCCCCACGGAGCCCCTGGCATTGACTCCTCAGCCGTCCCTCAGCTCCATTTGGGGATCACCGGTTAAACCCTGCTCTGGTCTTGGCTGAGAGGGAGGGCAAAGGAACCAGAGCCCCCATTGGTGTGGAGAGCATGAGCCAGCAATGTGTCCTTGTGGCCAAGGCGGCCAATGGCATCCTGGGGTGCATCAAGAAGAGCGTGGCCAGCAGGTGGAGGGAGGTCATCCTCCCCCTCTGCTCTGCCCTGGGGAGGCCACATCTGGAGTGCTGTGTCCAGTTCTGGGCTCCCTGGGTCAAGAAGGACAGGGAACTGCTGGAGAGGGGACAGCAAAGGGCTGCCAAGATGCTGAGGGGACTGGAACACCTCTCTTACGAAGAAAGGCTGAGGGATTTCGTTCTTTTTAGTCTGGAGAAAAGACGACTGAGGGGGGATCTCATCAATGCTTATAAATGCTTAAACTCTCTGTTAGCGCTCAGGGGTCTGGCTGGGTGGTGAAGGGAAGAGATTGTCCTGCCGCAAGCCATGTTGGCTGTCCTAGGCCTTGGCTGTCTCGGAAAAGGTGCCGGTAGTGGAGGCTGTTGTTGGTGGCAGCTCTGGAGCAGCTCTGCCGCTGGTTCCGTGGCTGCCAAAGGCCGAGCCGGCGGAGCTGTCTGTGCGCGCTGACCGGGGCAAAGCTGAGGCCCAAAGCCAATCTTGGGCGCTGCTCAACTGGCCCTTAATGAACCCTAGAGCGAGCGGCATACTTGGGTGTGGGTATTGCCCCCAGCATTGCTGTTAGGGGGGAACGTACCTTGATGAGGGCAAAAATGACAAGGGGCAAAATAGTAATGAAAACCATTTAATAACGTATTAAGAGGTTAAACAGTAAATGGTCTCTGGATCTTCCACTCTCCACCGGTGCCAAGACTTCCCAGGTTTTTGTGTTGGGAGATTCTGTACGCCCTTCTTTTGCCAGATGACAAAGCTGCAGCCTCCCCAGAGTCCGAAGAAAAGGGCTGTTTGGGGACCTTCTCCTCCTTCAGTGCCACTTGTCCCCGGGAGGGAAAGTGCCAGGCCGGCCCGGCAAACTTCTTACCGAGAGAACCTGGTTTTGAAATCTTTGACAGCCTTGGCCATCATGGGTGCAATTTCTGCAAGAGAGAACGATAAAGATCCACAAATGAACCCAACCCCCCTGACATTAAAGCAGCAGGCACAGACTAGGGGAGCAGAGAGCAATTCTAAACTGCAATTTTGAAGAGCCTTTAGGCTCTCCTTAGGGAGGGGAGGGGCTGCCAACGTGACCCCTCCTGCAGAGCCGGGATTTCCCTTGCAGCAGAAACAGCAGATTTGTGCCTTTGTAAAGTAGGAGCTCTCAGAGATGAGACGGTTGTTCTGCAGTTTGTGGTACCGTGGTACTCTGTGGACAGTGGGGAAAGGTGAGGAGCCGTCCCACATCCTGAATGGCCCTACGCCTTACACCCCTGCTGCTTTCTTGAGAAATGCTAAAACGCCACATACAGGTGCATACAAGATGCTCACCCAACCCCTGCTAGATAAACAATAAGAGAAAGACCATCAGCAACTTACATAGCGTACAGCAAAAATGGCAAAACCACACACAGTTCCGTCTTCAATAAAGTCAGGAATTCTAGGAAAACACGGTGCTCCTGGAATAAAGAAAACCATACAATAAAGAAAAGCATCACGTTGACTTTCTACTATCCAGGGTGCGGAACATTAACTGGTTCTGAAGGTCTTACCTCAAACTTCTGACCTCTGCCTCTCTACATGCCCAAAGACACCTGCCCAAAGGGCTGGGCCAGCCCCAAAACTGCAGCCGACTGAGGGCATCCTGGAGGACTAAACTGCCATAGAGACGGCCTCCGGAGGACTGAGGGGCCACTTCTGGCGTCCTGGAGGACTAAAGTGACATAGAGACGCCCTCCGGAGGACTGAGGGGGTACTTCCGGTGTCCTGGAGGTCCGCGCTACAGAGATTGCTGCTCGGAGGACAGACGGGGGCGTGGGAGCGCGGTAAGAGCCGGTACCGGGGCGCCGATGGTCGCTCTCTCGGGGCCGGACGGGTGGCACAGAACCCGCTCCGGTTGGCGGGGAGGTCGCCCGAGCCCCGTCGGTCCCGGATCGCCCTCCGGCCGCCGCTCTGTGGGGCCCGGCGCCGGCCATGGCTGCGAACCGCGCATGCGCACGCGCTGTGGGACCGATGCACGGCGCCGCCGGGGGGCGGGGCCGGGGCGGGCAGGAGGCGGGGCCACGGCGCACGCGCGGCTCCGGTCGGCAGCACCCGCTTGTTATCCCGCGCTCGGCGCTCATTAGGGCGATGAGCAGCGACCGCTCTCAGCCCGCTTTAGTCCAGCCGAGGACTGGAACCACTTACTGGGGTGTTGGGCTCCCGTCTCTCTGCCCTGTCCGCGCTCGCAGCCCAGGCAGCGACAGCCAGCGCCTCCGTGCCAAAAACCTGCGGAACAGGGTTTTTCCCCCAGAATGACCCCCAGGGACGCTGCATCGCTCCGCGCGGGGCACCAGGGCCGGGGGGGGGGGGTGACAGCAGCGAGTCCGCCGGGGACCAGGGAGGGAGGCGGTGGTGGCAGCGCCTTATCCACAACATAAAAATTGGCGACTTGCGCTTTCCTGCATGAAAATGTTTTTTTTTTTTCTCTCCTTTACAGCTGCACAAATCCAAGTGGATTTAGCTTTCCAGGGAGCCCCAAGTGGGGATTTTTTTGGACCAAGGGGGTGGGAGGCACGGCTGCCGATGCAGTCCCAGACTGTGCGCCATACCGTGTCCCTCTGCCATCTGCACCCCAACCCTGGGCAGGCGGCAGCGCGGCGGACCCTGCTGCATCACCCCGTTCACTGCCTCCCGAGACAGAGATGAGTCTGTTGTCTCTGGTTGCAAGAGGGGTGGGAGCAGTCTGCTAGGATGGAGGGGAAATACAGGGTTGTAGGCAATAAAAACAAGCTAAGGTTTGTTTTTGTCTGCCTAAAACATACAACACGAACGTCTTCTCCTTCTCGGCCCCCACCCCTCAGACAGGGACATCCAAGGGGAGTGCTGAGCAGCACATGGGCTGTGCCTGGCCAGCTGCTCACTGAGGAGCTTCTCCCTTCTACAGCCACCTGCACCAGCCACATGCCCACGTCGACCACAGCAAGACTAGAAAGCTCCTCCCAAAGTGCCTTTGCAGTCTCTTGTTTTACTTGGCCAGCTGGCTGGACAGGTCTCCCCCAAATCTCTCCTTGGGATAAGAGCTTGATTCCAAGCGAAGCACCAGTCCTGTTGGAAATGAGACAGGTGGTAGAAGGGACAGTGAGGACACGTACAGAAAAAAGCATTCCTTATGCGGGAAGGAAATATAAGGTTTTGACCCCAAATCTGTCTCCTTGTTAAATTAACATTGTATTTCACTCCAGTGAGCGTTGTGCTGTATTTAGGAGCACCGATTCATATTTCCTCTGACAGACAAATATCAAACCCAAGTTCCCTTATCGCACCAGGGTGCCACCAGCCAGGCAAAGAGCATAGCCAGCCTGTCCTGCTGCCAGTCGGAGCCTGTACATCGCCTGTGACCTGCCCCAGGCTCCAAAACGACCCTTGTGCATGCACATCCGCATCACTCCCAAAACAGGCAAATGGCCGCCCTCTCTAAGTGGCTCCAAGGAAAGGAAGGGGCTGCTCTTCTGTGGTGGGGAGGGAGGCAAGGCTGCGTGTTGGGGTGCAGCCACGGTGGGCAACACTGACTTAGCACCATCTGGACTGGTAACATGATAAATTCCCCAGGGAAGGAAGAAATGCTTCCTACAGGAGTCGGTGTGCCCTGCACACCTCATCGAGTGCAAACACACATTAGGGCTAATAAATGTTAGTGGTTACTACAAACTTACAGGATCTGCAAACTCACAGTGCCACCCTCTCCAGCTCAGCAGGCGTTCAGGATCAAGTTCAGATGCTATAGCAGACACCACTGATGCTCTTCACAAGGCAACGTGTGAGACTGTTCCAATAAGACATTTATTAACAAATAGCTTCTTCCGTCAGTAGTTCCTCAGGGTGTGAGGCTGGAAATTGGCCTTTCCTGCCTAGTGCTTTCCTCCCCTGCAGCAGACGGGCAACTGGGAGCAAAACCATCCCCTTTGAGCCCTGCTCTGGGGGATCAAGCTGAGCCTCTGCATGCTGCAGTGCTGTGGCTGCTCTGGATGCAGGGCTTCTTTCTGCTGCAGAAGTACTTTAAGCAATGACAATATCCAAAACAAGTTTTTCTTTTCCACTGCAAACAGGTTTATTGAGTTTTCTCCCCCCTCCCCGATCCTTCCCCAGGCTGAAGATAAACAGCAGATGATGCGGGGGAAAGCAAGCACCGGCACCAGGCATCCCCAGAGCTGCGATCCAGCTGTTGGCTCCGGGAGGAGAGAAGGTAAAAAGTGTAATTCCTAACGATTTCCGCTGGATGGCCGCTGAAGTACGGGCATGAAGCTCTCGGAGGTGAAAAGGTAAAAAGTGTTACCTGCGACTGGATGGCCGCCCAGGCCGGGGGTGGCCGCCCGCCCTCCCCAGAGCAGACACAGCGCACAGGGGTCATCGCCAAGCGCCCGTCCCCAGGGATGACAGACGGCACCGCAGGCAACACAAGGAAATCAAGTAAAGTAAAGCAAGTAAAGCGCTACAAAATGCACGCCCAGAACAAGCACAGAGGAACTTTTGGAGCAGCTTGAACTCGAAACAGCCGTATTTTGTATAAGGTTAGATTTTAAATCCTGCGCCATGATCGGTAAATGACTGAACGGGAAACGCTGACTGATAAATACCGAGGCCCACAGAATAAAGTAGTGAACCGTGAGCACCTTCGTGAGAAACCCTCAACAGCAACCTCTGAACAAAACAAAATGTAAATGGCAAACTCCGAACCCTCCGTTTTAAACAAAAACCAACCACACACATACGAGCAGGAGACTGATACAGAGGTGCCATGGAATGTTTGCTCACAGCTCGAAATGTTTTGCCCCTCACAAATCTCAACAGAACATGCCGACGGACACCAGCACACGTTACAGTTGCTTTTTAGAAGTTGGTTTTAGCCGCCTCACTAACGTGACCATAGGTGTGAACCAATCCCAATCATTGAACTAAAGTGCACTTCCACCCACTCTACCTGCAGCCCCACAAGAACCAGTTAACCTGCATTAGGGACAGTAACTTGATATTTTTAGTCCTCGCAGCTCCACGGGCAAACGTCCAGAGCCAGTGACAACTGTTACAACCAATCGGCCTCTTCTTTCTGCCTTCAAACACAGTACCACTGGATTTGGCGGTCCCAAAGACAATATTGAGTAGTACAGTCGTCTGTATTTCTCATTATTGCCGTTTATCATTTGTGATCCTAACTTCACTACTGAAAGAAAACTGTGGGAGTGAGTCCCTGTTGCCCGGAAAGCCTGTAGGACACATCACTGATGTTTGTGCCTCCAGTTATCCAGCTGGCCTTGTGGGTCGGTCAAATACTGTAGAAAATAAAAATCAATTGTACACATAAAGTGCACGTTATTGATGAGTAGGAGTGAAAAGGTCTTGATCTTCCGAGAATATTTCCACAACTGAATGATTTCTGTGGCATTTGACCCTGAGCTCAGAAAACATCATATAGTCGCTAAAGTTTGTGGGATGTTTTGCAGCAAACCCCCCATCAGTGAAAAGCCAGTGAGGTAGCTTCTAGAGCTGTAAGAAAAACAAGTTTTCTCTCCTTAGATGACAAAGTATTTTGTTACTAAACACCTAATGTTGGTGTGACGTTTGTGTAAATAGTCACATCTGCAAAATGTCTGGACTAAGGTGAAGAGCAGCATTCGTGTTATAAAATTGCCGTTGGCGCTTGAATTCATTTTCCCTCCCAACTTGTTGTCATTTGACTGAAATACTATTTTAAAGGAGATAATGCGCCCCAGAAATATTATGTTCAGATTGTTAAATGTTTGTCTTAACATTTATTTTTACGGAACAAGTAGATTCCCAGCCGCTGTAGTTTAGTCTCGCCAAACACTCAGACTTTTCAAACAAAGCTTCAGCATCTTTGCAGGAGGTGGGCTGGGAGGGTCCGTGGACCACTTTGAAGGACTTAGAATTTTTTTCACCAGTAGCAGAAAAATGTTTAGAAACCTACTTTAAGTACTTGCTAGAAGAGATGTATGTTTAGAAGCCTGCTTCAAGTACTTAATAGAAATGGCTGACTGTAGTCTGATAGCTTGCCAAAATGATCGAATACTTCCAGGCAAGTGTCGTTTAACCATGAAATCGGACATGACCTATTGACTGATCCCCAGCACCAAAATTAAAATATAATGATTAGCTTTTTAGAGTTCTCAGTAGAGGAAGTTTATTTATCCTATCCTGTATTATCCTGACACTTAGATCAGTGACACGTTTTTGCAGGGCGCTGAGGAGAATCATCTAAAAGAGCATTATAGTATTAGATCTGCTTCTTACCTCCTGGTGATTCTAGTGGTGGAGTTAGGCCAGGCCTAACAAGGCCGTAGCCTTGGCCATCGCACCGCTGACGCTGGCTCCAGGACAGTCTTTGTACACAAAACAAGCATATTTCTTTCCCTGTCTTTCCTTTTCTGAAACAAGGTCTCTTTCCCTCCCTTCTCCCCAGCATTTTTGGCAGGCATTTCCTAAAGCTTAGAGTGTTTGAAATGGTGTTCCCCAGTCTACCGTTGGTCTGCAAAATACACTGTGGCAATCCAATAGGCTCAAAAAAAACTCATGTAGATTTTAAGCTCTCTTAAGAAGAATGACTGACATCTTTAGGATGTCCAACACTTAGACTGGAATGATAATGACTTGCTCCTAAAAAGAAACACTGAATTATATGGCTGGGGAAAACGGTGTAAATCATTTGCCACGTTCAGAGGTGTTTTAAAGATGTCGGTATGACAAGTAAGGTGGGATAAGGAGAATAAAGGAGAGGTGCAGAATTGTAGAATGTAAGGACAGATACTGTCTCTGAAGAGGGAGTGAGTTTACCGGGGCCAAAAGCACTACCATTGGGTTTTTACACGAGGAGAGTGGTGCTAAGCCATTCCAGGAGAACGGAATGTCTGCAGAAATCCACAATGATGGTATTTGGGAAGATTTACCTTCTTGGCTTTGGCATAGGCAAGTCCAGTGTTTGCTGCTACTGAGATGTGTAAACTAAAATACAGTCCAAAAGTTTTCTTTTATTTTGTTTTTCTGAGGCTGAGATCGTTCTTAAAACTTGGAAGGGTGAAAACTTGGCGAGGTGAAAGGGAGGATAATCTGAAGGCAGTTAGAGCTGCGGATTTTCCGTTTCTAGCCTTGTTTAATGAGGTTTTTCACCGGTCATAGTTAAATTATGCTTGGAGCGGCAGCAGACTGAACCACAGATTGATTTTCTCCTCCCTCCATCCCTAGCAAATATAAATTCAATGGGCAAAGCTTGCACTCTATCACTTGCTCCCGTAGCAAAATAAACTGCTTACAACGTGAAACTTGCTCCCACGGATGGAAGATGGCAGGAGGTGTAACTTTTGAATCGGACACCGCGGTTCTTTAATTTTGCACATTTTTGTAAAGAAAGGTACGTTCTATTTTGAATTTGCCGTTTATTTTTAATTTGTTTGTCTTTAAAAAATATCGGCCTTGCCTATTTGTGTAGCAATTTGCAAAAGTATTTTCATGTGTAGTAGGCTGCCCTGGCGTAAAGGTTCCTCTCTAGGCATCGGTATCACGGCCCTAAGACTGCAACTTCCATTTGATTTCTTAACCCTCCTGTTTTACGGGGTGAAAATTAATCCAAATTGAACAGAAAACACTGTGTTAAACCACCTTTATCCTAAAAAAAAATCAGATTATTTTGTTTTTAGTATAACTGAATTCTATTGCATTGTACTGTACGTAAAAAGAAAAGATCTACTGGTTATCCCTGCACATAAAAAAGAAAAATATTTTTGTTAGTGTGTACAATAACATAAACACAGAAAATGAATTTAAAATCTTGTCCACAATGTAGTATCCTGTAACAGAGAAAGAAACAAACATAGGAAAGAAAGGCGGGATGTGCGATTGCACGCATATATTGCCAGTTTATCTGTACTCAGATGGTATTCATTTCGGAAAATACCAGTAGAGAATTTTTGCATAAATCATTTATTTTTCACAGAATCGAGGCCAAAGATAGCAACGTGTGGCACCTCGGCACTCTATCCTGTATTTCAAATGCAGGTATCGTTGATGAGAGGAAAGTGGAGTGATTATGGTGATTCTATTTATTTGTTTATTGTTGACATCTGCAAACAAAAAGCAATTGTCTGCCCAAAATTATACACTTAACCATTTTCCCTTTAATTCACAATGCAATTTTAGCAAGATGTTTTATTCCCTCTCAAGTTCCTTTGCATAACCGACTTTCACTGCGAAACAGTAATTGGACATTACCGTAACTTCAGCTGCGACGTGGGGCTCAGAACATCCAAAAAGGGGGACTGGGAAATATTCCTCTACCTTCATGAGCGTCCTAAATGCAAACGTACTGCTCTCACGCTGCTGTCGGATGATGGGTCAAACGGATCGCGCAATGCTCTTAAGATCTTACTACAAATCAGGCATCTTAGTTTCCACCGATTTGATGCAGACGGAGGGTGCTTAACACCTCATAGCCCTGCGCTTATCGGGATGTCTTCTACTGATAAGACACAGGCGGATGATGCACTTCATCTTGTAGATGAGAGAGAGTAATATGTAGATTATCGATGAGCAGTGGGTCACGTTGCCATGGTTACAAAGTGAGATACGATGGGTTTTCCCACTGTCATTTTTGTCATAACGTGTTAAGGACTGCAGCTTTTACAGTGTTTGATACTTTTTCCTCTCATACGTTGTAGTGTTAGGATGGCAGAATAACCATGGGAGACTGGAACTTCCTTGGAGGCATTTTAGAGGAGGTCCACATTCATTCCACTATTATTGGAAAGATTTGGTTAACGATCCTCTTCATATTTCGAATGCTTGTCCTCGGAGTGGCAACTGAGGATGTTTGGAACGATGAACAATCAGAATTTATATGCAATACCGAGCAGCCGGGTTGCAGAAACGTGTGCTACGACGAGGCCTTTCCCATCTCTCTCATAAGATACTGGGTCTTGCAAGTTATATTTGTGTCTTCCCCTTCCTTGGTGTACATGGGTCATGCCCTGTACAGACTAAGAGCCTTGGAAAAAGAGAGGCAAAAAAAGAAAGCTCAGGTGAGAGTGGAACTCGAAAGCACTGAATTAGAAATGACTGAAAATCGGAAAAGGCTGGAGAGAGAACTCCGGCAGCTGGATCAACGAAAGCTCAACAAAGCGCCCCTGAGAGGCTCTTTGCTCTGCACCTACGTGATACATATTTTCACAAGGTCCGCAGTGGAAGTCGGTTTTATGGTTGGGCAATATCTTCTTTATGGCTTTCATCTGGATCCCCTTTATAAATGTCAGAGAGATCCGTGTCCAAACACCGTTGACTGCTTTGTATCTAGACCCACAGAAAAGACAGTGTTCATGTTATTCATGCAATCAATAGCGACTGTATCATTGCTTTTAAATATCCTAGAAATTATCCACCTAGGATTCCGAAAAATTAAAATGGGACTCTGCGGGCAGAATAAAACCAAGGACGAGCCTGCCAATTTCTATGTAAACAAATCGAAGAAATACTCTGTGATCCCGCATTCTTCTTTGGGAATATCCACCACCCCGCAAAAAACTGTTCCTTCTGCACTTAGCAGTTATACCTTTTTAATGGAAAAGCAAACTGACGCCGCTGGCTATCCGGTTCTAAATCCTCCTCCCACGTTTCAGTCTGTGCAAAATAACTGTACAGAAAGCAGCAATAATTACACCCATCACAATCAGGAAATTAAATCACCGAAGAAGAGGCCGGCTGCAAATGCTTTAGACAATCAGACTCGAAATACCAGCACAAATAATAACGAGGGCTCGTTTGGCAGCCTTGGGACCGAAGTGCGTGATGCTCAGAAAGAAGGTGAAAAGAAACATTTCCTTGTTGGTACCCAGAATGCAGATATGGCTTCGAGCACGTGCTTGAGAAGCTCTGCTGAAATGCCGTCTCAAGCATCGCTGCAGCCCGATACAACTTTTCCCGTTGCCGGTTTCAGAAGACAACATGGAATCAGTTCGTCTTGGAACTGCTCGGCCGTGGTGGAGAGCGCAGGATCTTCAACGAATTCTCTCCCAAAGAACAGCAAGAGAAGACAAAGTGGTTTCAGTGCAAACAAAGCCCAGCCTCCTTACAACGCCGATGTAAAAAATTCTAGCCGGCCAGAGACTCCGGATTCTGCCGGGGAGGTGAGCTCGGAATCTAAACACAGCAGAAACTGCGACAGTCCTACGCCTTTCTCGCTCTCCCGGCGGCTGTCGCTGGCCAGTGATGCCAGCAGCAGGCGTGCCCCCACTGACCTGCAGATATAGCCCGAGTTAGCCCGCGAACGGCGCTCGTCAGTGCCGGGGTAATTAATGTGCACCCGCGTCAGTGCTGGGGTAGTTCATGAACATGGCGACACAGGCAAGGCCTCTGTGTAAGAGTAGCCAAATCGTTCAACCTGAACCAGCTGCTTCTCGTAGACAGAAGAGTTGTGCAGCCCTCGGCATATCAGCGAAGTGACTTCTAAAGAGCCGAGGAAAGGCTGGCTTAGACCTCAGCGTATAAACTTCTGCACTACCCCTAAAAAGGAAAACGTACATCGTGTAAATCCACACATCAGGAAAAATCAGGCATAAAATCTCAGCTGATACTGTTTAAACTCAATAAAAGTAGAAGACAAAATTTACAGTCTAAATATATATGTTACGAAGGCCGGTAAATGAAATTAGGCTAAATATGGGATGGGCGCTCTCAGGAGAAATTAATTATTGGTAAATGCATTTCTGCTTAATCTCTCTGAGGATTCAAACGGACATTTGGCAGCTGCTCAAAGCAGAATGGCAAAGGTGCTCCGCTCTTTGAACTGTGTTAAATACAAAAAGAACAAAACATTTGATACATGTATCGCTCATTCCCTGGCTCTACCCTACGCTTTTTCTTCAGTGTATCACCACCGACTTCCTCCGAGAGAAATCAGAGCGAATCTCTTACCGTACACTATCACCGTTAAATACACTATTGCATTTTAAAAGCAACACGAATTACAAATGAGTCGTGAGCTTTAATTTTGAGATTTTGCATAACGTTAGTAACTACCAATTATTATTCTTATTTTTTTTAATCAGAATACAAGTTACTGAAAATTTTTAATCAGAAATTTTGGATTTCACAAACTAGGCGGCTTACTATGCTAAAAAAAAAAAGACAAAATGATGGCACCTTCCTACTTTCAGTTACGATGTCAAGAAAACATATAAAAGGTTTATCAAACTGTAAAACTGCCCCTTTTCTGGATGCCCTGGGGTCCATCTATCCCCTGAATCCTGACAAACTTTAGAAGGAGCGTTTCCATCTGTGCTTTTTATGGGGGTAATAAAACAAATAAAGGACATTCATCCGCGTGATGCTCCAGTCCATATAGCGTAAGGCAAGTTCCAGGAAACACCTTGAAATAATAAAGGAGAGAAAGATGAACAAAATTCTACGTTACGTTTGTAATCAAGACTTCTACGAACGAAATACATTTACTTGAGTCGCACAACACCGACAGGCTGCAAACGTGCGGGGAGGTGCTCACCTCTGGGGTGCGTTTGTGCGTACTCCTGTATTTTTTACCGGAGGACTTGCCTTACTCTACGTGTGCTGGAGAGATAATTTGTGAGATGTAGCGTCACGTTGTTACGACATCATTAAACTCTTAACGAGCGTTATCATTGCGCTCACAAGCCAGCCGTGTGTCAGATTGGCTGAAGGCGGTAGAGTATTAGGAAAAAAAGGAGCCAGAAAACCTAAAAGGCTCTTTTGCTTGCAGCAGCAGCATTAATTTGTCCCTGTCCACGTAAGAAATACACGCTAATGCTACTAAAACTATTCGCGGTAGACTTCTCTGCAGCAGCCGCTCTGCTCACCGCTGGTATCGCTGTGTGTGTACATAAACACAGCCCCGTGTAATCCTGCTTACGCTGTAAAATTTGACATTGTGTAATATCCAGGAATGTATATAAATGGATAGCGTGATTTATCTGAGTTGATGCTGCTCCTCTGGCTCCAATTCTTGCACTTCTCGATGTGTACGTTTCTGGGGGCGGTAACTGTGCTAACGCGTGTTTTGCATTTAACGTCTCTATAATAAAAAGCCTATTATTTAATGCACTCTGCTCCCACTGTGTTAATAACAGAAAATTAGCGTTTCGATGGTCACATATGGGACATGACATTTGCATTTCTGCTGGTTCAAGACAAGATACAAAAGAATTTGTTTTTCTGCTGCTGACAGAAGAGTTTTAGTAACTTTTGTGGTGTGGACGTGGGCCAAACGTTCTGTTTCATCGCAGCGCCTGGGAAAGTGTAAATGCCGCGCGGATTGCAGACGTTGCAGGAGAGCGCGCAGAAAAAGCGTGGACAGACCCTCACGTCGCCGCTGCGGGATTCTGCGGTTCGTTCTTTTTTGTTGAATTTTCATAACCAGCCGGTTTTACCGGCCCGTAGATACCCCGGCGTTTCACAAAACCCACACGGCTGTGACCGCCCCCGCGTCTTAGAGCGGGCTCGGGAAAGGCACTTTCTCTTCGGCGCGGAGGTTTCCCCGCGGGAGCCCCTGGGGCGGCGGCTGCCCCCGGTTCCCCGGGCCGGGCGGGGGGCGCGTGGCGGGGCGTGGCCGGGGGCGCGGTTCGCTCGCGGGGGGGGGGGGGGCGTGGCCGCTCGCCCGTCGCCGCGGAAACCGCCGAAGCGCGGCGCGCGGGGCAGGGCGCAGGCGCGGGGCCGGGGCAGGCGCGGTGCGGGGTTGATGGCGCATTGCAAGGTAGGAGGGAGCGCGCCGGCGGCGGGGCGGGACGCGGACCGGCGCCGTGCTCGGCCCTTCGTGCCGCCCCCGCGGAGGAGAGGGCGGGCGGCCCGGTCCCACCGGCCGCCTCCGTAGGTGAGGGGGGGTGCGCGTCGCCGATCTGACGGTGTGGGCGTCCTCCCTCAGGCCGCGGACTCCAAGCGGGAGCAGTTCCGCCGGTACCTGGAGAAGTCGGGGGTGCTGGACACGCTCACCAAGGGTAAGTCCCCGGCCCGCGTCCCGCCGCCCGGCGGCGGCTTTTCGGGCGCTTCGGCGGGCGGGGGCCGTTCCCCGCGGGGCGCGGCCGCCGCCCTGTTCCGGCTGTGGCGCGGCCGCCCCTCGGCCCCTCCGGTCGGGCGCTCGCTCTGCGCGGCGGAGCTCGCCCGGAGCCCGGTGGGGCGGGGGGGTGGGGGGGCCGGGGCGGCGGGCCCCTCCGCTGGCGCGGCCCCGGGCGCGGAGCCGTAACCGGCCGCTGGCGGCGCGCACGGGCGCGGCGGGTGTTGGAGCCGCGCGGGGAAGAGGCGCGGAAGGAGCCGGGGGCGGTTCCCTGCCCCGGAGCCGGGGGGGACTCGGCCCGGGGGGGACTCGGCCCGGGGGGGACTCGGCCTTGGGGGGACTCGGCCGGGGACCCTTCTCTGTGCTTGCTCTCGGGAACGGCTGGGTTTCTCGGGGGCCGTTATTCTGCCAGAGCTCTCCGGAGAAAGTAAACGCTTGAGACAAAACAACAGCAAACGTGCTCTCAAAAACGCTCGAAAAAGATTCTTTCTGGGGTAGAGCTTGGCGCTTCCCCTAAAACTAATGGACCCCCGAGTTTTCTGAGAGTGAATGGGGAAAATGATGATGCTAAACTTGATGTATACTTTGGCTTTCTGTACGGCTTAGCGTCTTTTAAATCCTTCTAAAGTCTCCTTGAGAGCCTCCCGATAGTTTGGGGAGAAAATTCCTGCTGGAAAAATACACTGTTTAAAGAGGGAGCAGCAGATGTAGGATGCCAAGCAAATAGGTGCCGTGCTAAGACTCTTGGTCTGGCACGCGGGTCCCGTTTGATTTCCTTCTGTTGCAATACTGAGCATCCTGTGGGATGGCAAAACAAGCCTTCCAAGCAGTGTGGCATCCTAATTTTGTTTTTAACTTAGGTGCTTGGCTTAAAACCAAAGCCAAAACCACAACTTGGCTGTGCAGTTTGGATATCTGAAACTGGGAGAAGGGCATCTAAGTATTTATGAAAGCAGATGTCTTCTGTAGCCACATGTGAGCCCTGTGAGGAGGTGGGGTGGTGGTGATGTTTGGGAAATTTCTGAGTATTTGTGTGACTGAGTTCTCCAGCTACGGAGTTGGTGTGTGCATGGCTAGTTTTATTTAAGCTGTCGGGGCGCTGCTGCCTGTGCCTGACCTCCCTGGCACTCTGTTGGCTGCCAGAGCCCCCATCCATGAAGATTATCGGTGTCACCTGCTCTGACGGTAGCCGTTAAGTTTTGTAACTGTAGGTGTTCGATGGAGCTTTTATGCTGAAAGTCACGGAAGGGCTGATGTCCTGCGGTTCAAAGGTGTAGCTTAAGTGAAAGTAATGGTTTGTGAAGGGAGAGTCTCAAAATAGTTAGAATTTCAATTTTGCTGATGAAAGCCAATACTAGGGCTGTGTGTGGAATGTCTAAAAACCGTCCAGGCTGTTCTGTGCTAGAATAGTCAAAGACTGTGGTTAGGGGGATCAACAGAACCTCTGCCTGGCTGTTACTGGGTGGGATGCTCTGTTCCCTCCTGTACAGCAAACCTGTTCTTTATGTTGAAGTATACAGGTGAAAATCTTGTTAAACAGAAAA
This sequence comes from Chroicocephalus ridibundus, assembly GCF_963924245.1. Taxonomy (NCBI): domain Eukaryota; kingdom Metazoa; phylum Chordata; class Aves; order Charadriiformes; family Laridae; genus Chroicocephalus; species Chroicocephalus ridibundus. The sequence continues at coordinate 3,921,562 of NC_086302.1, read as the reverse complement.
ACGTGCGGTAAATGTGGCATGCAACTTGTGTGCCTTCAGACTGGTGGGACGTGTTTTAAAAACTTGGAGTTGCATGAACTTCCTGCAATTGTTGAATATTTTCTATTTGCAGTGTTGGTAGCCTTATACGAAGAGCCAGAGAAACCAAATAGTGCACTGGAGTATCCTTTTCTCTTCTGTGAATTCTTTGTAGAGACTTGACGCGAAACAGCTGTCCTGCTTCTGACTCGTAGGTGAACTGGAGAGACTCGTTGAGAACACGGCTTTTATGGAGGCATTTCAGCCGATAATTGCGTTGTTACAAGGCAACAGACAGTCTGGCAGGACGCAGGGGAACGTATCAGTGTGCCAGCAATTACGAAGTTACAGGCCATTACACAATATCGTAGACCTGCAGCATTAGATTTGAGTGCTTACAGTATCTGTGGCTTCTGAAGCTGGCTGCTGCACACTTCTGGGTTGTATTTTTTTTCCTTTTAATAATACAAGAGGGGGAAAAAATGTCTTTTGTTTCTCGCTGGTTTTAAGCAGCGTCCCTTTTTGGCTATTCCTTCTAATTTTTGGTTATTCCTCTTAACTCTTCAAAACTTCTGTGTTTGATAGGAGGATGTAGTAAAACATGAGACTTTGTCCTGTGTGTACTGATCTCTTGTTTTTGTTTTTTCTTTTCTTTTTTTTTTTTAAAGGAATATACCACTGAACTTGAAAAGCTTTCTTATTTTTGTAACTTCATCCTGTGGGGTGAAAAGCACTGTAGTTACCGTAAGTGGTTTAATGCAGTTTTGGTCACGTGTATTGTAGTACTAACTTCATCGTAAGTTTTAAAACTAAAATGGGGTTATGTTATCTAACTGAAGAAATACTTAACATCTAAATATCAGCTTTCTGAAGCATCATCTAGGAGCTTCAGCTCCTGAGAATCCAGAAATAGAGGCACTTCGCTTGGAAGTGGCAGAGATGAAAGAAAAATATGAAGCTGTGTTGGAAGAAAATAAAAAACTGAAAACCAAGGTAACGGTCTACTTAGTGTTCCTGAGTAGTTCCATATCACTCAAGAATACTTTAATACTTAGAATACGGTTAACTTTTGTCTGTTAGAGTAACTGATAAACGTTGTTGCGTTGTTTAGCCTCACGTCTGAGGAATGCTGGTAGAATTCATCATAGTAAAGATTTTTATTTTTTTTTTTGGATGGGACACTTCTGATATTCTATAACACAGAACGGTATTGCTAAACTAGGGATTTTATTTATTTAGTGAAAGTGTATGTTCTCCAGGCTAATCCCATGTCTTCATTCAGCCCTGCCTGGATGTGTTTAAGTTGTCTGATATTATGTAGCTCATGTTTCCACATGAGTTTTGGAGAAAAAAAAAAAGCTGATGTATCTACTATAAAGGCTTTCAAAAGGCAAACTGCAGGATGAAATATTATACATTAGCTTGTGTGGCCTGGCACAGACTCGCACGTGGCAGAATGTTACCAGTGGAGGCATTCGTATCCACGTCAAAGAGTAACTTGCACTTTTCAGCTAAAATGACCCTGGTATTCCTCTGTCTGCAACTACGGTGGATCTGAAGCGCTGGCGAAGGCAGAGCCACCCTTTAACGGGTCTGTGGGCTGCCTGGAACAGCTCCGAGATGTGAACAACGTCCCCTTACCAGAGGGCACTGACCGTAAACCGAAAAACACTGAAGAAGGAAACATTTGAGAACTTTAATAACTAGTAGCTTACGTGCTGCTGCAGGTTTCTGTGCATTAGCTGGAAGAGAACGGCGGCTGTTATGTGTGAAGATCCCTCAGTTTTTTATTGGGAGACAACTACCACCCCTTAGGTCTGGGAGAAGGGATTCTTGGGCATTACCCTTTTGTATTTCTCATCCGGAGTGCCCTCTTGCTGTCCTAGTAGTTCTCCTCCTCCTCCTCTGTTACCCGCTGCGAGTCCTTACAGCTACATTTGTTATTTCTTACTAGGAAATATGGCAAAGAGCAGAATTTTAGGGGGAGTAGCAATAGACCAGCAGTTCGCTCGGCGTAGCCGACTTAAAAATGCAACTGATAGTAAGTAGACACATGAAAGTGGAGTAACCTGGGTCTTTGTTTAAAGAAATCTTTTTAAAGAGGTCAAAATTTGTTCCAGGAGAGTAAGCTTTTCCATAATCATGGGGTTTTTTTTGTGCTTTCACCTTCTTCAGCCTTCAAATGGTAACTCTTACTTTACCTGTTTCCCATCATTCTGGTATACTGTAGAAGTTCAGAGGGACAGGATGCAGGGAGAACACCACTGTTTTGCTTTGAGGTTTTTTTGCTGTTTTTTTTCTTTTTTTTTTTTTTTTAGTGGTCCTCTAGTATAAATCACATACCTTTAATTGTGCATTTATTGGTAACTTGAATCATGTCCACATAGGTGGTGTTCTTCTGTTGCATTCATCTGTGAAGAACTGTTCTTTTCCTTACGTTTACTGGTCAGAATGTCGGGTATTTGGGTGGAGTAGGGGCAGGAAGTCAATGGTCAGGTCCTTTGTGAAAAAGAAAACTGATTTGGGATTGTGTACTGGCCGTCTCTTGTGGTAAAATCTACAAGAATGACAAAACGCTATTTTAGTGGTTCGTGTTAGTGGCATAGTGATTGCTGTAATTTAGTGTTGCTACGAGAAACATGTGGGTATCTTAATTTTTTTTATGTATTTTGTTTATTTTTAACCTACTCTGCAATTTGCAGGAGAAGGGAAGAATCGTAATTAAGGAAAGTGGACTGGCATATTTCAGAGACTTGGTCCTAATGCTTGAACTGTTTCTGAAGCTTGAGCTTATCTTTAATGTAACTGAGGTCAAGTAAACACCTTCATATATTTACTTGGAAATAACTTTAGTGCATAGTTGCCTAAGGTCTCCAGAAAGCATAACGAAAACTAGAATGATTACAGGAAATGTAAGCTTGGGTACTGTTGTTAATCATATTTCAGTGACATCAAAGCTTAGAAGGCACTGATCGTTATCAGCTGCAGTTTGAGATGAAAAGTACTTAATGAGGCCTAGAACAAGAAACAGGGGAAAATGAAGAGCAAGACCTATGTGCTTGAAAATGCATTTAAAAACTTGTTATAGCTGCACGATTATACAAGGTGACAAACCGATGTTTTAAGGGAAGGGTTACTTTGTTGCCTGACTTGAAAATGGACTGGCATAAAAGCCAGTGGTGGATTAAAATGCACAAAGTGAATGGAACGCTTCCAGACCACGTGTTTTCCTACACTTCTTAATGTAAAAAGTGTCTCTGAAATGTTGCAGCTAACTGAATTCCTCTCTTTAAATCCACAGCTGGCTCAGTATGAACCACCTCAAGACGAGAAGCATGGTGAATAACAGTAGTTTCTCCTTTAATGCCTTGACTTAATAAAGGGCTTCCTGAGAACTGCAGTCTTTTTTTTTTGTTTGTTTGTTTTGGTGTATGTGTTTTGTGTGTGGGTTTTTTGTTGTTGGAGATACAGTACCTCCTGAACTTACACTTTTTAATTTGCATGAGGTGTACCTGTTTCCGTGCAGTTCATGTTTCTAATCCTTTTTCAGAAACCGGACCTTGGAGAGTTGATACAGATACTGCCTGGACAGTTCTGAACAGAATATAAAATTCTTACTTGTAATGGATGTCCTGTGTAATGGGAGTGGCGCATGTAAGAGTACAATGTGGAGAGTTTTGCCTTCTGATTCATCTAATGGGGAAAAGAAAATCTAGGCAGGGCAGAAAATCCAAGGGGGGAGTGTGTGTGTGTGTGTGTGACTTGTCATTTCTAATTTCACCTCTATGTTCCACAGCCCCTGTTTCCCTGAATTGGCTTCACATTTCTTCTGAAATGCAAAGTTGTCCTTAAAAAAAAAAAAACCCACAACATTATAAAGAGCTGCATTTGTCTCCTGTCATAAAACTAGGTAGTTTAAAGGCAACTGATGACAGGAAAAATAAAGGAAGGGGAGGGGGAAAGAGTGCAGTAGTTGTCTTATGTATTAGATCTACTGGATATTAGTTTAACAACTTTGTTCTTAGGAAGTGTTTTGCAGCTTGTCTTACAGGTGTGGTAGGCCGGGTCAGAACTTTTGCTAAAGGCAATTTACAAACTGATATGAAGGGCTAATGAATGTAATGGTTGCTTAACTTACTACTCTACCTATTATTGATCTAAGGAGACCAGAAGGGAGCAAAATGAGGGGAAAATATTGTGTCAAATCCTTAAAACAGCAACAAAGGAAAAACCTGAGAAGAACCCCAAACAGAAAAAACACCCCACCCTCTGTGTTAGAGGTTTCTTTACCCTAAGTTTCCCATACGGGTGTCTAAGGCAATAATCCCAAGGAGAGTAAAAATAACTTGAGTTGTAGAGCAGCAAGGACAGCTGCCCCCAGAGAGGAACCAAGAAACTCCCGGGTGATGGTGCCCTTACGAGCCTCAGGTGTCCTTCATGTGCCTCACACCCGCCACCTGCTTCAATGCTGGTTTGTGGTCTGGGCCCTTCTTCCTCACTGGAGTCTTTCTGTCTCCGGGCGGGCTGAAAATGTTCTTACCTTCTCGAGTTGCAGGCTCTGCTGACCCCAGCAGCCTCCCGCTCTCTGGGCCTTCCTTTCTGTAATTAATTAAAGTGCAAAACGAGCGCAGCTGCCGCCGGTGAAAGCTCGCAGGGTGCGGCCTGAGGCCTCAGCGACTCCAGCTGCTGGAAGCGCTGCCCCGGCGCGGCCCGACACCCAGTGAGTCACTTTATTCAAACCGAAGCGCTAATATCCGTGTTCCTTTAGGCTCTGCCTCAGAGGGGGAGGAAGGTCCCTTGTCAGGGGGAGCGGGGCGAGGGGGACGCTGTGGAGCGGCGGCGGCCGGGCGGGGGTGGGGGGTTCTGGGCTCAGGGGGTCGTCGGGGGTCGCGGCGGCGCGCGCTCACCCGTCTGGACGTTCGCTCTTGCGAGCCCTGCGGGCGGTGACGAAATAACACGCGTTTGCTGACGCTGCGCTCGCGCAGTGACGCCGGCGGGCAATTAACGCTTACCGAGGGCGCTGAGGCGCCGGGAGGGGGGGGGGGGGGCGGGCGCTCCCGCCCTCGCTTTACGGCGGCTTTTGCGCCGCGCGCCCGGGGCCGCGCCTCGCCCCGCCCCTCCCGCTCACGTGCGGCAGCGCCGTCAGGTGACTTGGGTCGTCTGACCGGAGCCACCCTACCCCGCTGCCTTCCTCAGCCAATCGGCGCCGCGGAGCCTTGGCGCCAGCCAATCCGGTGGCGGGTTGGGTTGGGCGAGCAGGAGGAGGCGGTGGGGCGGGCGCTGGTGGCCGGAGGGCGGACATGGCGCTGCAGTTCGGCGGGGCGGGCGCGGCGGAGGAGCCGGCCTTGGTGGGGGGCAGCTTCGGGGCTGCCGACTCGTTCCCTAAGGACTTCGGCTACGGGGAGGAGGAGGAGGAGGCGGAGCTGGAGGGAGGCCCAGGGCCCGGCGGGCCCGGCGGCGGAGCGGGCGGGCCCGGCGGCGGAGCGGGCGGGCCCGGCGGCGGAGCGGGCGGGGCGGACTCCAAGCCGCGGATCCTGCTCATGGGGCTGCGGCGCAGCGGCAAGTCCTCCATCCAGAAGGTGAGGGGCGGCCGGCGGCTCCCCGCCCCCGCGCTCCTTCCCCGGTGGCTGTTCAGGCCGGTCCTGCTCTTTAACGTGGGCGCGTGTGGCGAAGCCGGAGCGAGGGGAGGCGGCTGCCAAAGGACGCTCCTTCCCAGAGCGGACCGCGACCCTCCGGCCCGGAGCGGGAGGCTGTGTGGCACAGGTGGTAGCCTCTGTAGTTCTTCACTGTAACGCTTCAAAAATAAAAAGTGAAGATACTGGTGTGAAACTTACTACGTTTTGGTGAGAGCACCACGAGCGATGCAGGTGCGCGGTGTTTAGCTGTCGCTCCGGGTCGGAAGAAGCTGTTGTTCTGCCTTGTGATCCTTTGAAAGAGACTTCTGCTTTTGTACGAGCAGAAGGGCAGCCTCTGGTTTCCTTTGGTGCGCTAGGCCGAGCAAACGAGAGTCGCTGGTCGAGGAGGAAATAAAAGTTTCAGTGCCTTAGGTTGTTGGTAGCTTCGTAAAGTTGCTAGTGTTTCTTAATAAAAACAAAAGACAAAACTGGCTGTTTTCATTTGCCACGTAGCTCAAGAGAAGTGAGCACTAAGAACCATCCTTGTTCCTCAGTGCAAGTTCTGTATTTCCAGTCCCTATTATGAAGTTTTCAGGTGATATCTTTATGGGAAGGCGTCACTAGTGAAACGCGATGGTTTCCAAGCTCTAGACTTAGGGCCCTCAAACTTTCTCAAATCCAAGTGTGGAATCCTTCAGAGATTTTCCTGCAGAATTATGATTTGCCTACTTGGACCTGCTGTACTGTCCTTATGTAATAGGAACCTGTAAAGAGTTCAAACAGAGTACCTGGTTTGTGGTTTTTGGGGATGTGGGTTTTTTTTGTTTGTTTGTTCAGGGTTTTTTTTGGGTCACGGTCACCAGACTTGCTGTTCTGCCTTCATAAGATTAGCATAAATATACTATTGGGGGAGGAATTTGTGTGTGTGGTAGAACTTTAAGCAGCAACTTGTTTGGAGCTGCTGTAAAACCGTTCATTTGTACCCGTTTTTCTTTAAAGGTGTTAAATAAATGAATTGAATTAGGTGAGTAGAGAGTCAGAAGCAGCTGTCTGTCGTGCTTCTGTAGCAAGCTCTAATACTTAGAAAATCTTATAGCAAGATGTAATGTAGTGCTCCTAATAACTATTGAATTTCTTTAAAAAAATTGTCTTGTCTTCCTTTCCCTGTACTTACTCTCTTCCCTCGTCACCCCACACCCCAAATCTCTCCTCTGGAGAAAAAAGACAGCTGCTACTTCTGAGACTGTCTCGTTCATTATCAGCTTAAGAAATCCACAAAATCAAAGATTCCTGAAAGCATGCAAATGACAAAATGTTTGTACATCTTACTGCTGTGAGGGAATCCTTTGCAACTTGCTTTTCGTTGTTAGCTGTGAAGCAGTTGTTTGCTTCTAGTTATGAGGTTCTCGGCACAATCGTGCAGTACTGTACACTTTCTCTCTCGTTTCAGGGACCTCCTTCTGTCTGCCCATGCAGATTCCTTTCTGGACATCAGGGCAATAGAAATAGTCTAATATTATCTCAAGAAAACAAGGGGTTACTATGACTGGAAAAAAAAGGGAGTTTGAAAACCCATTCTGTGTTTGGACTGATAGGTAAAGGAGCCTATTTTTACGTGCAGAATGGTCCTGTGCTGCCGTGGGGAGACTGGCTCTGCGGACTTCATGGAGGCGTGTTTCGTGGTGGCCTGGGACAACTCCCAGTGACGGATTCTTCCCTTCGGGTTACTTGCGCTGTGAAGATTCTTAGAAAAGTTCTGGCTCCGGTTGTTGTTTCCTTTCTGAGGAAAAGGATGTAGATGTCTTGGATAGAAAACAGTTATTCATGTTTGCAGTGTGTCAGAAAAAAGAAAAGGAGGAAACTGTCCTAGGGTTGTTACTTTCTCAGCAACTTGTAATTCCTGCCCTAGATATTCTTCTTGCATTTTCTAGGTGTTGCTACAATGTACCCTGTAAGGTGTCTTGTGGCGGCAGGTTATATTCGATCATAAGCTCCTGTAGTAGGGATGCTGTGGGAGTCATGCTTGTCACTTCACGCGTAGGATTATTGTTTGGTAGTTTGTGTTTGTATGGATTAGGCCCACATTTCAGCTGGAAGTCAAATACCGAATATAGCTGTTCTCCGATTTGTTTAAAAAAAAACCAAACCAACAACCAAAACAACCACATACTTCCCTGGAGAGTCTGTTCAAAGTTTAAGGTAGCGGGAATGAACGTGTCCGACAAGCTCAACTCACGGGTCCAAGGAAGGGTAACTACTCAAAAACTGAGATTGTGAGTTTTTAAAGAAATGAAACAAACAAACAAGAAAAGGGCAGTCCAAAGCCACGGAGATGGTTCAGAAATGTTGCATCAGGAGTGCAGCTTACCTGCTGCAATTCAAAAATAAAACCACGTGCTGCTGTAGAGAAGTTATTGTAGAGAAAAGGTTGGCGCGTCAAAAACAATCCTGAAGAGTCAGCGATCCTGACAGGTCAGGTGTGAATGGGAAATTCAGAGGGATAAAGAAAAAAATCTGAACAAGCGTACTGCTGAGAGTGCTCAAGCCGACAGTGAAAAGTTCTTAAAATATGGTAAAAGCAGGAAGTCGATGAGACTGTTGGATGTTGAAGGCATAAAAAGAACACTTGGAAATGATAAAAGTCATAGTGAGGAAACTCAGCAGATTCTTAGAATTTTAGTAGCTTTCTCTGCTCTGCCTGCATATGCCTAGTCAAAATTGCTTGGCGTCAGTGTTAGCTGCGTGCTTCCGATCAGATGTTTCCACAGCTTTTTATTGGCTTTATCGAAGCTGTGTAAAGCAAGTAAGAGTGGGGATAGATGCTGGGTGGTAGAAATGAAATTCGATCAAAACTGTGTCCTGGTCCCCCTATTAGTGTAAAAACCAGATGGGGAACAGCAGTCTGACGAAACGTGCTGCTTTGGGAAGAAGGGGAAAGGGGGATGATGGCATTGCTTCTCAGAGACTCTTCCGCTTTAAACTGGATTCACTAATTCTGTCCTGCTCCCTGTGGGAGATGCTGAGTTCCGAAGAAGGAACGTTGATTTCGGAATGCTTTAAAATTGCTGCAAACGCTGAGAAATTTCCAGTCCTTGCAATGCAGCCGCTACATATCTAGAACTGTTCTTACTTTTCCTTGCAAATGTCCTGCTGTTTAAAACCTCATTTAGATCCTGGCTTTGTCTGACTTTTGCCTTGAGGAACAGTGCTGGTTTTTTTCCCCCTCAGTCTTAAAAATCTAGGCTGGTGTACTACTTTGAACCTCACTAAACAACCCATTAACTACGCTGGGTGTAGAGTTGTTTGTCTTGCAGTTTTTTTGACAGATTGTTGCACTAGGTCTCTGTAATGGATGACTTCTCTAACTGTGCAAAATGTAAAAAAAAATAAATAAATTACCAAGTGCTATATAGAAACAGTCCTAGTGTTGGACCACCTTATGTTTGTAATAACTTCTGTAATATGTGGTTGAGTTGCTTTAGCAGGACGTTTGCTGCTGAAACTGACTGCTTTGGCTACAGGCTGCTTTGCTGTGGGGTTACACGTTAGTTCTGTTTGTTCCAGAAAGGGCTAAAATCCCAGTTTTTGAGTACTAGCGATGTTTTCCATCACTGCAGCTAAACTGATTACCACCTAGCATGAAAGCTTTCATCGTTTCTTTAGGGTATTTGAAAGGAGAGGGTCAACAAACATAATTTAGTTGTTAATAGATGGCAAACTACCTAGCTATTCTGGTCTCTAAAGCTGAGACGTTGTACACTTTTATTGTAGTTTAGGACAGTCTGATTATATTCTGTCATAACACTTGACACCAGACTAAAAGCAAAGTTTCCTTTAGGAATTTCTAAGACTGGAAAGCAACAGTTCTTAAAAGCTTGCTTGATTACCATGCTGGCTGTATACCAGATCCAAATTGGCTAATAAAACAGAATTTGGAAATACTGTGTTAGACTTGCAAGGACGAAAGAGTAACTGGGATGTCTGTGTCTCTGGGCAGCAGTGTTATTTAGACTTGTGAAAATGTTTAACTGTGTCCGGTTGCTTGGTTCTGGTTGAGAGTAGGTAGTTCCTTAGCTGATACAGGGAGCTGTCTATTCACCGAAAGGAGACTGTACGCTTTAGAATGGACAAACCTATTTGTAAGATTCAAGTCACAGAATTTTAACCAATCTCTTCCAGTAAGATAAAGTTGAGACTATCATTTGTGTTCTTTTAACAGGTGGTGTTTCACAAAATGTCTCCCAACGAGACTCTGTTCTTGGAAAGTACCAACAAGATCTACAAAGATGATATTTCCAACAGTTCATTTGTGAATTTCCAAATATGGGATTTTCCTGGACAGATGGACTTTTTTGATCCAACATTTGATTATGAGATGATCTTCAGAGGAACAGGTGCTCTAATATATGTTATAGATGCCCAGGTAAATACAAATCACTAAGAATCACAAGGAATTTTTCTTTTTTTGCTTTGTGTGTGAGAGGAATTATTGAGAAGCTAATAATTTATACTTTTAGGTAAGTTCGTATAACATCTATTACGTATGAAAGGTTGCGTTGGCAATCTAACTTCTGGTGTGTGGTTTTTCGTTTTGTGAAGTGACTGGAACATACGCTCCAGTGGAGAGAGTGGAGAGGGGCGAGTACTCTGAACTTCCCTTTTCTACTATAGCAGTGAGACGCTGCTGTGCCAGGTGCTCTGAATTCTCGCGCCTCTGCTCTTGGCTGCTGTGGCGTTCATATAACAACAGCACGCTCCTGACCTCACTTTCAAGCACTGGTACTATTGAGTATCTGATAGCTTCTAGTGAATTTAGGAACTGCACCATGGAAGATTACCTGGTTATTAGGACCGTCTTGGAGATTGCTGCTGCCTTTTGCTGGAGTTGAAGCGTAGCCTTCCTGTTGCTCTGAGCCCTAGTTCTGCATAGCTGAGCCTTGTATAGCTGATGCAACTTAATTTACATAACAATCTAAGCTGCTTGGATTTCTGACACTCCAAGGTATTATCTTCTTCCATACTTCTGTTTAGTTACACAAGTGAAGTTCTTGCACTGAAATATTTTGTCCTTGTGCAGAATGGAATAGTTATCGGAGATAAAGCCGTGTCATTCATTCCTGCCAAAACTGATTTACAGGATGACTACATGGAAGCTTTAACAAGACTCCACATTACAGTTTCAAAAGCCTACAAGGTCAACCCGGAAATGAACTTTGAAGTTTTTATTCATAAAGTTGATGGTTTATCGGATGACCATAAAATAGAAACTCAGAGGGATATTCATCAGAGGGCTAATGATGACCTTGCGGATGCTGGGCTTGAAAAACTTCACCTTAGGTGAGTTAAAGATTCTGGCGTGTGTGATCTGCTGTTGCTGATATGCATACAGACTAATGGCTTTTAGATGTAATAGTGGAAGGATTGGAGCAGGACTTGTTAGTTTCTTAATATTGCACAAACTCTTGTTATAACATACACCGCTGAACTTAAGGCCAAGCCTCAGCTGTTAGGCTGACTAGAATAAGGCAGGCTACTGTATCGGATTCCAGTCAACAGATTTATTCATAAACTTGCTGATAACTCAGGGTCCTTTTGCATACTTTTCATTTAGCGTAAGAGGCCAAATCTGTACGTGTGGCCTGGAGGGGTATGGGCAGGGGAAGGAGAGGGGAAGCTAACTGCCTTCTAGTCCTGGCTAGCACTGACTTCTCAGCGTGATTGGTTTTAAAAACTTAGTCTCTTACCTGATATTTGGCTTGCTTTTAAGCCAGGTATCTTCTACCAACACCTTTTAAATGAGCTATCTTTTCGCTGCTTTTACTGCTATTTTGATTCTCACGGAGCTTTTAAGTATTGCCAGTGTCTTTCATAGAATCATAGAATCATAGGGTTGGAAGGGACCTCTGGAGATCATCTAGTCCAACCCCCCTGCCAGAGCAGGGTCACCCAGAGCAGGTTACACAGGAACATGTCCAGGCGGGTTTTGAATGTCTCCAGAGTTGGAGACTCCCCCACCTCTCTGGGCAGCCTGTTCCAGTGCTCTGCCACCCTCAGGGTAAAGAAGTTCCTCCTCATGTTTAGGTGGAACTTCCTATGTTCCAGTTTGTGCCCATTGCCTCGTCCTGTCCCCAGGCACCACTGAAAAGAGCCCGGCCCCATCCTCCTGACACCCACCCTTTAAGTATTTATAAGCGTTGATAAGGTCACCCCTCAGATGTCTTTTTTCCAGACTGAAGAGACCCAAATCCCTCAGCCTTTCCTCATAAGAGAGGTGTTCCAGTCCCCTAATCATCTTTGTAGCCCTCCGCTGCACCCTTTCCAGCAGTTCCCCATCCCTCTTGAACCGGGGAGCCCAGAACTGGGCACAGTACTCCAGGTGCGGCCTCACCAAGGCAGAGTAGAGGGGGAGGATGACCTCCCTTGACCTGCTGGCCACGCTTTTCTTGATGCACCCCAGGATGCCATTGGCCTTCTTGGCCACAAGGGCACATTGCTGACTCATGGTCATCCTGTTGTCCACCAGGACTCCCAGGTCTCTTTCCACAGAGCTGCTCTCCAGCAGGTCAGCACCCAACCTGTACTGGTGCATGGGGTTGTTCCTCCCCAGGTGCAGCACCCTACACTTGCCCTTGTTGAACTTCATAAGGTTTCTCTCTGCCCAGATCTCCAACCTGTCCAGGTCTCTCTGTATGGCGGCACAGCCTTCTGGTGTGTCAGCCACCCCACCCAGCTTGGTGTCATCAGCAAACTTGCTGAGGGTGCACTCTATCCCCTCATCCAGGTCATTGATGAATATGTTGAAGAGGACTGGACCCAGTACTGACCCCTGGGGAACACCACTCGTCACTGGTCTCCAACTAGACTCTGTGCCCCTCAGTGTTAGTCGGAATACAGTGGAAGATCAGGAATGGGACTTGAAATCTAGTTGAATGTTTAACGCCTTTGTGATAAGCATTCTTTAGGCTAAATGTGTTAAAGCGTGTTCAGATTTTTCTCTCTGTTCTCCCATCTCCTGGGGATGGGGGCAGTCTTGTTTCATGTTTACTGCAGTCGCTTGGAAATTAGGTTCTTGGTGCAATGGCCAGGTATATTTGTGATAAAGGCATCCTAGCTAAATCATCCGGCCTTGATGTTAGAAAGTATAGCTTTAACATTTCTATTGCAATTCTGAAGTTCTCTTGAATCTTTTTCCTTTTTTTTGTCCCTCTTCCTCCCTCCTCCTCTCAGCTTTTATTTGACCAGTATCTATGACCATTCAATATTTGAAGCCTTCAGTAAAGTGGTACAGAAGCTCATTCCGCAACTGCCAACGCTGGAAAATCTACTAAATATCTTTATATCTGTAAGTGTTATCTGTAAGCATTAACTAGTATCTTTATATCTGTAAGTGTTGAGTGAAATACACGGAATGGTAAAGCAAGTCGTTCTGCTAAGGAACGCTGGCTAGATGTGCCCGTGGGAGATTTGGGTGGCACTCATGTTGGTGATCTCTGCTGGCCAGGTTGTCTGCATCAGAAGCTCTTTACCACAGCTGAGTTGTACTGTTGTGTGCTTTGTGACGGTTTATCTAAAATCTGACAAGGCATAGTTTGGCTGGTTATAACTGTTGATACGAAGTTTTCTGTTAGCACAATATACTGATTAGACTGCTAAGGCACTTAGTAGTCTAAGTAGCTGTACTGGCAAGAGACTTTTTTCATAGTGTGAACTTGGCCTTGAGCTAAGCTGACTATTTCATGTGGTCTGTGAGACTTTTGCCCTTATTCCTTTAGTGTTTGTGTTTCTTATAGAATTTATGATATAGGAATTTGCTGCTGTCTACTTTAAATCAAACGAAATCTCACCCTAGAGACAAGGCTGAAGTAGCTTGTCTCATTTAAGTTACATCTGTGAGGCTGCTGTTGCAGGCATGTGGACAATGTGGAAAAAACCAGCTGTGATTGAGAGAAGCCGTGCAGGTCAGACGTGTCGCCCCTGCTGCTGTATAATGCTTGTTTCCTGTGTTGGTAGAGGACTGTCTCTAATAACCCAGCCCAGTGAATAAAGGGCACGTTAATGGCTCACTGTGTTCAGTGCCACAAGGGTATAGAGTGTGGCGCTGATGCCAAAAGGATCATCTGGATGTCCTCAGGACACTGCCCTGGGTATTCAGACTAGCTAGGAAGAAGCGATAAGGAATGCTTCTGGTGCATAAATAGAAATTAAGCTTTGCCAGAAATCCATCGTGTATATGTGTTGGCTCGCTTAACAACAGAAAGCTTCTGAATTTGATATGAGCACGTGCACTTTGCCAAAGTGCTCAGTTACAAATGGCATGGTACAATGGGCTTCACGCTTTTCCATACACGTAACTGCCATGACGTGATACTCTCCACGGAGTCATAAGTTTAGAAGCTGACTTTATCTGCTCTTGTGTTAAACTACACGGCAACTGCCTCACACAGAAACTGAACTGCCAAGATACTACTACAAGCGTAACATTTAAGTGTCAGCATACTGCTATGAAGTAGCTTGTCTTTGAGCCTGGTCCATCAGGTGGATGTGGATGTGTGGCTCTTCTGGAGTTAACAGAACCACAGAAGAGGAAAACTGCTGAATTTGGGTTCTGGAAGCATAGTAAAATGTAACCTTAATTATGATCTGGTAAATAATAAACTAAAAGATTTCTAACTGAGTCCCCAGCTTTAGTTTTGTAAGCTAGAAGGTAATGTTGATATGTACTATGACAACAAGGGTATTGTATTTATAAACTATATGCTCTAAATCTTGATTCTGTCTTAAGCCTCTAAATTGGTTATGTTTAAACCATTTTCTGCTATTAAGAATGTGAAAGTGTATGCATTCTACTTGCGATTTTAAAAATGCAGTTATTCTTAAAATTCATCCAAATTCTTTCTCTTTCTGAAGAATTCAGGCATTGAAAAAGCTTTTCTCTTCGATGTAGTCAGCAAAATCTACATTGCAACAGACAGTTCCCCTGTGGACATGCAGTCATATGAATTGTGCTGTGACATGATTGATGTAGTGATAGATGTTTCCTGTATATACGGGTAAGTGATGAATACTCTTAGGAAAAAAGTCCTTGAAAGTTGTAGAATAGGTTGCAAACTGTGCAAGTGGTGCTGGCTTTGTCATCCAGCAAGATGTCATTGGTTGGGCTGTTGAGCACATCGGTTCTGTAAGAAACTAGAATAAAGCCAAACGATTTGGCAGCTGGATTGAGCATTTGTACTCAGTTTGTTGCCCTCCACTCGTGGCCTTAGGCCAACATCTGACATTTGTAAAAGTCAAGTGTTTCATGTAAAACACGACTACTACTGTGTCTTGTTTGGCATGGTGGGTGCAAGTATGTTAATACCTGTAAGTAATTGGGGTCGATAGCTTGCCATAGCTTTTAAGCGTAACTTGCAGTCACATTGCTTTAAGACTTGCCGCTATCTGAACAGAACAGCTTGTGTGAGGTCAGCTTGGCTCTTGCTGACTTTCTCTGAGGGATGCATATAGTGCTTGTTTCTCACAATTTACGGCTGAATTATAATTCACAATGGATTTTTGAAGTGGCTCTGGAGAAGCGGTAACTTATTTTAGAACTGTGGTTGTAGCCTGTAAAATTCAGTGCTGCCAAGAAGTACCACGATGTTTAATGGTCTGTCTCCTGACGGGTCAACCCATGGTTGCGTAAATGTTTTGATTTTTTTTTTTTCAGGAGTGAATGCTTAGAAGTAGCTTGTGATACATCTTTTGCTTCTACCGTAACTTAACTTACGCTAATAACTTGCAAATAGAAAGCAGCATCCTAATCTTTTCTTGAAAATGCAGGCTGGTTTAGCTTAAGACCAAAAAGTGTCCTATTCCCTGTGGCGCACACCTTGCCCCTGCCCGCCCCAGCCTCACTGAGGAAGCCTTTGTATTAATTTACTAAAAGGAATTTCGCCGAGATGTGACTCCATTGACCTTTCTGCATAGAAGTGCTGCATTAGAATCTTCAGTCACCTGATGCTTCAGTGTGTCATTGTAAGCTCAGTGAGACACTGAGTAGCAGTGACTCTTTGGGCTGAAGGTAAACTGTGCTATAACTGATGTACTATACTACCTCCATGAAGAATGCTCGGCTGTAAGCTGAAAACAGTGTCGACTAACCAGCCACAGCTCTTGCTTTGATACCAAGAGAAGGCATGCTGATAGCTTGCCCTTAACTACTCATCTAAGATAGTGTCTTGTGAAGGCCTCTACTCTGTTCAGGTCTAGCTTTCCTGAGAAACTTAAGGTGTGACAATGGTCTTACAATGGTATTAAAACCTGCATTGCAGGTTCTTCACTTGCTCACTGTTCAGTAATATTCTTCCGACTGCATTTAACAGGTATTTGTCTTGAAGTTACGCGTGCGTGCCTACTATATTATGTCTTGGGTTAACTCGTTCTTTCTTAGGTTAAAGGAAGATGGCACTGGAAGTGCTTATGATAAAGAGTCAATGGCAATTATCAAGCTCAATAACACAACGGTCCTGTACTTAAAGGAAGTAACAAAGTTTTTGGCATTAGTTTGCATTCTTAGAGAAGAGAGTTTTGAGCGCAAAGGTAAGGACTGCCCCCTCATGGAATGGCTTTTATCTAATGGTTTTTATCAACTATATTAATATGACTTTACAAGTCACCTTGATTTTTGTGTAACTAAACTTGTTTATTTTTTTCTGGGAGGGATTTTAAGCTTTCCTACAGATAGGTGTAAAGAGGTCCTATTCTTATCCTTGTGAATCATTGCTTTAATTGCTATCCTGCTGAAATGACTTGTGTAGCTAATGTGCTCTGTGTCACTACCATCTGCTATAGTGGAATCAGTAGAATGGAATAATGCTTATTATGTTCTGCTTGACAGCTGCTGTATTGTGAATAGCCGTATTCTCTATTATGTGTTGCACTGATGTAACTTTTTTTTAATGTATGACTGAAGAAATCAACAGTGGTAGGCTAATGCAGTGTGTGGTAGGAGTGTGATTCTGTGAACTTAGAACAAAGTGTTTAATACATTGCAGGTCTAACCAACTATAGTTGCTTGGACCTGTAGGAGATGATGGTGTGAATGGTCTTGCCCATGTTACAGGGTAGAAATGACAGCATAGGCCCTAATTTCAAAGTATTTGACTTAAATGGTGACAGTACTTACCTTGGCATTTTAAAAAGATAAAAACCAGATGTGTTCTTTTAATTACTGTACTGTAGTTGATCTCAAAGTTTTTCTGACTGGAGTTAGCATATATATCAATGACATAAAGTACAAGGTAACGTTCAAGTGATGGTCATTCTTTACTAGCATGTCTTTTGGGGGTAGAGTCTGGTGGTGTCCGCTCACCTTCTGTTTAATTATAAATATACTCCTTGCGTTCCAAATGAGTATCTTTTTTAATTTTTTTTGTAAAAACTGAGACAGTCTAAATAAATACTGGCGTCAGTAACACTTTGTTAAATCTTCTGAATCCAAATTCATACTAAAATAAGAAGCAAAATAGCTGTTGGTTAAATTAAGTATTTTATATTTATTTTGAAGCTGTGTTGATTATGTAAATGTGCCGAACTAAGCACAGTTTTTTCCTCTCCCCCTTCCTTCTTGACAGGTCTGATAGACTACAATTTTCATTGCTTCCGCAAAGCCATTCATGAAGTCTTTGAAGTAGGTGTTGCTTCCCACAGAATCTGCAACCATCAATCAAGCGCCTCAAATATGAAAGCAGTGACTCACAATGGCACACCTAGGAATGCAGTCTAGAGGAAAACTAAAGACATTGGATAGACTTGTCAGCTCTTCACTCCAAAGTTTTGTGGAACAAGAGAAGAGTAGTCTGAAAGCCTGAAGTATGTTTCACAGGAGAAGAGTGGCGCTAACTGTGGAACAGCAGCTTGTAACTCACGTTGGACAACTGAAACTACTGTAAAAATACTTTGAGGCCAGTGGACTTAGAAATGCCGGTTTGAAACCAGCTTTATTGCAAATGCGGTGGTTTTTCAGTTTGGAGTCCTATTTTAACAGTCTGTCTCTGACTGATTGCCCGGTCAAGACTTCCAAATGATTGAGTTGAGTTTTGCGTGAAACACTGAACAGTCACTTGCTCAACTTTTTTTTTTAAATTAATCTGTAGAATATCCACTTTTGCTTAAGTTTACCCTTTTGTTATGGGAAAAAAAAAAAAGAAAAAAGAAAAAAGGTGGTGTTATTATTTAGGCTTGTGAAACACAGGCTTTTTGTTTGGTGAGGCTGGTCTCACAAATCATTCCATAAAGTAGTTCTTGCTCTCGCCGGTGTGCTCAGAGTATTCTTGTGAATTCAGTACCTGTTAAATGGATGCAAGGTGATTCTGTGTTTGTTTGGAGAGCTGACCTGGAGCTTCATTTTTCAGAGATCGTGATACTTGCTTTCAGACCACGCTTCTTGGTATGCCCCCTTTGATGGAAGGGAAGTATTAAAAACAGAAATAAACTACCTGCTCTCTTTTGCAAAAACATGGATGTCATAAATCTGTGCGATTCACAAAACAACTGCATGGCTAACCAAACTGAAATGTCTGCCATCCGTTGGAAGAAAACAACCACTTTCAGCTATTCCCAAGCAAAGAAATTGCAAAGTAACTGACTTTTGATGGTGGATCTCTCTCTACCCTCTGACTGATAATCAAGACAATTCTTAGGAAAATGTCTGAGGGTGTTATGCTTGCATGGCGATTAAATATCAGTGTGCCACAACCTACTAATAATACTGGACATTGAAAGTGCGTTGATTCTGGACTGTGGCAAACACCTTCTTGTTTGTCGCCATGCAATCTGAATAGAATAGCGTTTTTTCTGATTTTGTGAATGCTGGCTTTCATACTATGGGAGGTATATCTGAATTGTTTTAATCTAATTTATTGGTATTATTACTGCAGGTGTCATTCTGTACATCAGCCTTGCTATACGGTAAGCTCAGCTTCTGGCCCATAAAGATCTTGCCTCTTTTTACCTGTCCCTGTGTATGTATAGGTGTCGCGAAGCCACCGGACCAATTGACTATACAAGTGCCACTGTAAAAGTTTCTGCAAGAAGATCTGTAACTGTAAGCGATCTCTGCAACTGATGTATTTATGTGGTCAGAGATAACCACGGGGTTGCTTCTGTGCTTATAAAATGAATTTTCATTGAACTGTGTAAAAATGAATATACATGCATTAACATTAGGGTGTATCCACATACTGTCTAAATGTTTTTCCTTTGTTTTAAAGATGTTGTATGATACTAAATACATAAAGGATCTGCTCCAAAAGTTACCACAGTCAGCAGGAGACTTGAGAATTCAAGTACTCTAGTTCAGTTCTCTTAATACCAGTTGTAGTTCTGAACCTAGGCCAAGCCCCTTTTTGGTAATGGAACTGCAGGGTTTTGGGTTTTTTTAAGAAAATGCTGCAGGCTTGTAAGATTGGGTTTTGCAGCTTGCAAGCTCTATCACAGTGTTTTAGTACTCAAGGTGAGAGGAGAAGTAATGGGCAAGATCACAGGAAGGAAGAAATCGTTGCCACTCGTGCAGTGAGTTTTCCATGTTGTAAGTACACATGTATGTTTCCTCTCTTTGTCTTCACTCTCTACATGATTTTGTGCTAATAAAATGAAAAAAGGTGAAACATAACACTGTTGTTTCTGTTGGAGGGTAAGACACTTCAACAAAAGTCTATAAAGGCCAATATGGTTAAGCAAATTTTAAAAAGCCATGTTATCTTCACAGTATTTAAAAAAAAAAAAGGTAAATACCACTTTCCCATGTCAGGCTTTAAAAATTTTAGTCACCCTTAGCTTTCTTCTCAATAGCTGACTCCAAACTGAATACTCAGTTCTCAGAAGATGACTCTAGACTTTAAAGGCATATAAATGATTAAGTGACTTGTTCTCTTCTTTTGATTAATGGTGAGCCTTAGGCAGTGTTCTGAAATTCTGCCTTCTGGTGTGCGGTGGTTGTGTGGTTTTGTGTGTGTTTTTGGTGGTGTTTTTTTTTTTTTGTCAGCATTACCTTACTCTTAAAGGTTGCATTTACTTAAGGTAAATGGTAGCATCTCAAAACAGAATATTGATTATTTTCACTATTACCTGAACAATATTAGCTTTAAAAGTTAAATTTGTCTCTACTGAGGAGCACATTATTTCTTTGATTTACTAGAACTAGTCTTAACATCTTTCCTAACATTACTCAATTTAAGTCAGATGCTGCTATTCAAGCAGAGTGTTACTTAACCCGTTGCTGCTTTAGTGAGGCAGTTTTTGGTTTCTGATGAAGCCTTCATGCTGCCGGGGAGGGAGGGGGAAGGATAGTAATTACGCTTTATTTTCTCCCTTGTGCTGGGACAGTCTCCCCTTCCTGCGCTGACCTGCTGGGGGGAGGTAGAGATTCCCTGTTAGAGAGAAGGGAAGGCAGTATCACAGTCTCTCCAAGAAACAGACTGAAATTATGAAGCAGACCATCAACTACTGCTTCACCTTCCCGCCTTTTTTTCCCCTCTGAACCTGTACCTGTACAGGTGCCCTGCAGTTGTTTTTGCAAGCTGAGGCCTTGTGCTTCTGAGGAGAAAAAAGTTGCAGCCAGGGGCGGGTGTGAGGGAAAAGGTGACTCCTCTGCAGGGGGAAGGAACAAAATCCTTTTCTGTTGAAGACTAAGGCAATCCCTTGTGAGGTACCTTCCAAAGCCTGGAGGTGGCCGGCGATGGCGGGCTGGGCTTCCAGTGAGGGTCGCGGCGGCGGCTGCGGGCAGGCGAGGCCCAGCCTGGGCAGAGGGGGCGCAGCCACGGGCAGTGGTGTGTGTCTGCTGCCCTGAGGGCTCCAAGCCGCCCGTCTTCGGCTGGGGCAGCGACCGGCCTGCCGGGGCCTCCCCGAAGACACGCGTGACCGAGGCCCCCGCTCCGTGCCGGCGGGCGGCGGGGCGGGAGCGGCGCTGAGGCGGCCACAGCGGCCGGGCCCGGGGCGCCGCCCTCGTCCGCGGTGTCTGCCCCGCCCAGCAGGGGGCGCGCGAGTGTCGCAAGGGCAACGGTCGCGCGGCTTCCGGGCGGTTTCCCGCGCGCTTCCTTCTCTCACGCGGGGCCGAGGGCGAGGGCCAGGGCCATGGCGAGCCCCGGCGCCGTTACTCGCCCCCGTGGGAGCTCGGGCAGGTGCTGGGCTGGCGGGTCCCGCGGCGGCAGGGCCCGAGCCGCCCCCACCTTCCGGGCAGGTCCGTGTCCCCGTCGGCGCGGAGCGGCGGGGCCGGTGTCGCTGGAGACGCCGCTCGCGGCAGGTGGCACTCGCGCGACGCGCCCACCTGAGGACTTGAAAAGCCGCTGAAAAGCCGCCGTCCCGCGTCCTCCCTCACGCACGTCCCCTCGGGGCCTGCCGGGCCGCGGGCGTTGGCGGGTCCTCCCCGGAGACCGAGTGGACTCCGAGAGCAGCGGAGGAGAACGGGCGTCTTTAAACGCTTCTGTTTTGTCAACCGCCGCTGCTGTATCCCAGGTAAAGTGCTTTATTTCTTCTTGCTTTGCGTTTCCATTGACTCCTGTTAACCTGTGGCCACCCTCTCCCTTTCTTTCCTTCTCCGTTGTGCTTTGCCTTCCTAGCGCTGGCGTCTGCCCTGAGAGCTGGGTGGCGGGAGGGGACTGTCCTCTAAAAAGGAGTTCTAGAGGTGCCTTTACTGGAGTGTTTCTGGAGTCAGCTTACGTTTGGTAAAATTCTCTTATGTTGTGTGGATAAGTAGGATCTTCTCCTGTCACGTTTGTTCAAGTGCATAGTAAATGTTTTTTGCCCGGAATCTGTTATATTAGGATTTTTCCCATTGTGTTATGAACAGAGTATTTTTCCATGTCTAGAATTATTATTCTGTTTCCTTATTTTCAGTATAACTGTCCACCGTGTTTTTGCAACTACGTGATACTCTTTTTAACCTCAGTGTTTGTTCTCGCCACGTGTCTGTAAATGGACTGTCAAAGTGGAGGTACAGAGATGGTAGAGCAAAGCTATTCTTGATAGTGGCTGATGGCACGATGAGGGAGAGTAACAAGTTGCAGCTTGGGCAGTTGAGGCGAGATACTAAGCAAAAAAGCCTTAGCTGAGAAGGTGGTGCAGTACTTGGAACAGGTTACCCAGAGAGTTATGGGTCTCCATCCTTGGACGCTTCAGCCAGGAAAAGCTAGGGCTGACCTGGTGGAGTGTTGGTGATAGCTTTGAGAGGGCAGTTGGGCATGAAGACGTTCAGGGGCTCCTTATGTCCAACAGCTCTATGATGCTGCAAAATATTTCTGACTCTGCTAGGTGAGGAGTATGAGCAACAGATTAAACACTTTCTACTTTGCAGTCTGTTCGTGGTTCGAAATACAGTATTACTGAAGAGAGATCGGTGGTAGGACCACCAGGAATAGATGTGTTGTCTGTAGTGTGTAATATGTTTAAAAATAGTGAGAAAAATGCTTTTTTCTTTCTGTAAGTATTATTCCCCAAGAGAATGTGAGGTAAGTAAGTAAACGCTTGGCTACTGTTGGGAATAAAGGTTCATATTGATGTAAACATTGCGCAGGACCATGCAGTAAAGCAAAACAAAGCATCTATCTTTGTTTTAACTAACTTTGTAGTTTTAAAGGATGTATTGCCTAAATTTACTCTGAACCAAGCAAGTCTGCCGAGCTTTTCTTAACATATGGCTATACTAGCTGCACTTTTGTCTGGATTTGAGAATTATTTGACATTCTTCAGTGCTCCTGAGGTTCAAAGCTGTATGTTGCTGCTCAGTTTGGACGTTAATGAGTGAACAGGTATCCCTTAAGCATGAGAAGGAAAGCAATGCCAATTTCTTCTTTTTTAATTAACCGCATGTTAACTGTATCTTGATTTTTGGGTATGCTCTGAAATCCATGTAAAGGTGCTGCTGGTGGGTGTTTGTGTATCTCCAGGTGCACAGCTTTATTAAAGGCACCATTATAAAAATACAAACACTGTAAAACTAGGAGGGAGAGCCATATCACAGAGAAGGCTGCATAGCCTTGGTATAATTTTATTTAAGTTTGTGACTTCTTCCTGGTTTTAGTCAGGAAGTAGATTGGTTTTTGAGTAGAAGAGTTTGTTTTAAATACAAGCATTTTTGTGGTTCCAAATAGAAGTCAAAGTTGCTAGCTTGCAATTTGGATGTTGTCCTCCTTTGCACTCTGTTCTGATACTTGTTTTCAAAGCTATAATTTTTCTGGGCATAAGCAGCTACTGTTTTGTTTCTGTGATTAACCTTCTAGATGGTTGTGTTTGGGCTGAAATATTAGTTAAAGAATTTATAACAATATAATATATTCGTCATGAAAAGAAATGTCACTGAAACAGCAAATAACTTAAGATGTGCTTTTTGAAAATTCAAGTTTCATTATTTCACAGAGGAATAGATCAATATTCCATCATTTAACAGTTGAGTCTAAAAACCTGCTGTGAAGTGAAGCAATGTATCTTATATTGGATGTAAGCTACTTTGATGTTAATTCCCTAGTTTTGTGTCACTTAGGGGCAGATAAGCCTTCCAGCTCCAGTCATGACTCGTTATGTCATTATGTCAGGCACTTACTGTACCTCCACAGCTAGGCAATTTGTATTCAACAGAAAGCTACTTATTTATGCTACCGATTTATTGGTTTCTTAAAAAAAAAAATCTTTTACAGCTTCAAGCGGAGTGACAGTGTGAGTCTATAATGTAGTTTGGGTTCTGCCTGGGAACAGTTTTCGTGGTATTTTAGAAATGTAAGTAAAGGTACTACCATTTTATTTTTCATCATTGCTGTGACAGCATTGATCCCAGAAAGAAAATGTGAGCTGTATCAAACAAACAAAAAACCCCAAACACCCAAAACCCAAAAAGTCCCCCATCAACCCCCTAAATATTTAGTGATAATACAAGTCGCAAAGCAACTCCTTCACTTAAATGAACAAATACCCACAACGCCTCAGTCCTTTGCACGGCATGAATATCGACTGCTTGCTGGGCTAAGATTTCTGTGCGTTATTAGAAAACATTTCCCTCTGGGTATTCCTGGACATGTACCATCACGACCCGTTCATGAGTGTAGGTATTAGGGGAGGACTTCCACGTGTCGCGAGAGCATTCCAAACTGCGTGTGCCTGGATTGGGATTACTTCTGCAGTTACTGAATTGCTTGTCCAGCCATTTGTAGTTATTTTTCACTCGTCTTCAGTGTTAACTGAGCACAGCTGAGGATCTTAACCTGACCCTCCTCCCCACTCCCACTGTAAAAGTTCCATATAATGGAGGAAAAAATTTGAAATACAGTCTATCTGGTGTATGTTTCTGCGTAACTGAACTACTCGGAAGGTATTGAGTGCTTGCTGTTTGACGCTGCTGGCTCGCCCTTTAAACAAATCGTATTTCTATTTATAGAACTTGTCACTGAAATAATAGACCATTTTATATTTGATAACGTAATTAATGCTGACAATTTCACAGTATTCTCCCAGGTGACAAATAGATTGCTCATTATTCCCAGTCTCTGTGCATACACAGGATGTGATCTCTTTGAATGACGGGGTAACATACTATACAATCAAAAGTGATTACCGAGTAGGACACTTCGTGTCAACTAGGAAAAGCAGCATAGTCACCGGGCTTGTGCCACAGCAGCCTTTCTCTGTAATCACGCTCAGTGCAAGTACAGAAAGACTTGGCTTTAAAATAATTCTCTCGGCAGCATCAAAACCTGGTTACTGTTTTACAGTTACTAATTGTATATAATTTCTTCAAGTTTAGGAGGTGTCCTGAAAACATTTTCGTATGGGCTCTGGGATGAAAAATTTGATTTGAATAAATCGGAAGCAGACTCTTTAAAACAAACCTTTGTTCTGTGTTGTAGGTGAAAATACAACAAATGCATGCAACAACAAAACCCACCAAAATACAGTTTCAGCACTGGGTACAAACCCAGTGGTAAGTCAAGAAAGGTCCTTATTTCCTTGTCTGCTCACCTGGGTTAAATGCTATACCAAGCACACGCAGGTGTAGCCTGTTACCCCTCACTTGAGGGGAATGATTGGCATGACTTTTCTGTGTGAGATGCCCCTTCTTCTACCGACCCAGCCACGGTTTTCTTCCTCCTGCTCTTTTAAGAGATTACTGACTTCAAAAGTTCTAGCTTGCATTAGAATAGTACCTACTGTATGCAAATATATTTTCCGTCTTTTTTGATGCCATTTATCTAGCTAAGATATTTTTACAACATAAATGGAAAATTGTGTGGAAGTAAATTCACAGCTGGTATTAATAAATCGGTCCAAGCTAAGCCAAACCAAATCTGCCAAGGTTTTTGTAGTTTGTTCCAGAGAAAACAGGTTCAGGGCTGATGACACCTCCTAAAGACTGGTTTGCTGCTTTCTCTCTTTTACTGATGGTGAAGATATGATGGTTGGTCATGTTCTTCAGATTACTGAGGCTGCAATCAGTGAGTTCTACTGGGTATTTAATTGTCACAAAATGGGGTTTGCTAATTAGGTTTGTGAGCAACTGATTTGCCTTTGGTAGCAGGGAGTGTGACCACATTTGCTAGCCTCGTGGGCTTGATGGAGGACAGAAGACTGTTCTGAGTGCCCTCTTCCTTTCTGCCCTCTATTTGTGTGTTTTGTTATTTTGGAATAACCCTTCCTGCTTTTTTTACCTTAGATAATGTCACTTCTTTCAACAATCAGTTGGGCAATTCAGAACTAATTATCCTGATTTACTTCTCAGACACCTGGTGAGGCAAGTGAAGAAAAGCAGTTGGGGACCATTCAGAAGGAAAAGGACCAATTAAAATAAATCTATGTTTAAACAGGAGGTTAGAAAAATGCTGGAGGCTACAGCTGAGGCATTTGGAGAGTGGAGTGTTTGTAAGATCCAGACTAAAGAATCTGAATTATGACTTTTCTGGAAACTCTTCTTTTCACAGCAAAGTAGAGAATATTCCAAATGCAGGAACAGAGCTCAGCTCCTGGAGAGAAACTTTGTTTTTAGCTACACCTCATGCAGCCTTTTTAATAGGGTTTTTGTATTTATTTCTAGCAACTACAAATGTCTAAAGTTACACACTTTGCTTTCATAATGGAATTGTCTGGAGGTGAAGTA
The DNA here is from genome assembly GCF_963924245.1 of Chroicocephalus ridibundus. Lineage (NCBI taxonomy): Eukaryota > Metazoa > Chordata > Aves > Charadriiformes > Laridae > Chroicocephalus > Chroicocephalus ridibundus. The sequence goes on along the minus strand of NC_086302.1, from coordinate 3,895,813 downwards.
ACTCTTCCCCTGAAGTCTGTTGCAATCCTAAGGTAGGACTTTCTTTGATTAAAAAGTGGTAAATGTGTAAATTAGGCGGCTGTTGATTCTTTAATGTTCCGTTTTCTTTCTACATCTCGCTTCCGACTTTAATTTTCACAGTAGAGGTTTTTATTGTTGATGGAAGAAATGTTTTATGCTGAGGTTGGTGAGACCCTGGACCAGGTTGCCCGAAGAGGTGGTGGATGCCTCATCCCTGGAAGCATTCTAGGCCAGGTTGGACGGGGCTTTGAGCAACCTGGTCTAGTTGAAGATGGCAACTTGGTTGGACTAGATGGCCTTTAAAGGTCCCTTCCAGCACAAACTATTCTGTGATTCTATGTCGTGTCCATCCCCATCCCACCCTTTCTTCCCCAGTCTGCCCCTGCAGTGTCTTTCAGGCTGCTGACTGCTTATTCTTTATCTGAAATCTGTAAGAGAAAAGCAAAGAGGAAATATTTGTGTTTATAAGCCTATATAATTGTGTTTTGATTACCATTGAAAGCAAGGAAATATCTCCCTTCCCCATAAGGACATTCACTCTTCAAAAATCCTGTGAGCCTCCCTGTGTCACCCTTGCAGTCCCCAGTGGCTCAAGGCCAGCTTTTGTCACACGTCACGTACCCGTCAGCTGGAGCTCACTGGGATAAAAACGTGCTTCCAGGCTCATCATACTTATTGTTCAGAGCATCTTCTGAGCTGTTGCAGTCACTCGGGTTTTGAAATATCATGTGAAGATCAACCAGGTGCTAGGCCAGACAGTTTTTGACCTGGAAGGTGGTCTGATTTGCAGCCTTTCTTCCCCTCTGCACCACCCCCCTCCCTTCTTTTTCTTTTTTTTTTCTTTTTTAAATAGCCTTTATGGTATCTGATACAAATACTGATGTTAACAGCTTTTGGAAAATGGCACTATGTAGAGCAGGGGTTATTACAACTTAGAACTACAGAGTGATGAACAGAAATGTTACCTTTGTGCAGCATGATCCAAATGTTAAATAGACAATTATCTTAAGACAGTGTCTTGGTCTGAGCTTTCAATTTTGGTTGATGGTACATGATTTTTTAAATACTGTTCAAAGACTGATAAGAGATTAAGAAAACAAAACCCCACCAAATAGCAAACAACAGAACTCCTGAAATTGTCCTGTTTAAAGTGAAAGAATTTATTAAAAAAAACCCAACCCAACAATGGGCAACATCTGTCTTTCTCTTGTCATCCAACTGCAGGGTGTACTCTTTATCAGACTGTCTGCTGAAGGCATGACTCTGTAGCAACCTTCCATTAGCAGATAGATCAAAACACTACCTTTTATAGTTCCTGAGGGAGTTTAACTTCTTCCCATTAAAAATGAATAATAAAATTTACAGCTTTTATCATAATGGGGTTAGGAGGAGGTGTTTTGCTTTTTATAGCTATACCAATGATCGAAAAGCCGGTTGAGACCACTGCAAGATTAGGGAAGAGGTCATCATTAGAAGACCAGTGTAAAGAGTCTTTAAAAGAACACAGTTGGATTTAATTCAAATATTATTTCTTGCTGGTGTTGGTAAGTAGGCCATCCATGCTTCATGTCAGATATGAAGCAAAGAGAAGGTTTGAAATGTCTTGGGCTCACACAGAAATCTAGCGGATGAGATACTCAGTTGTTAACGGTCTTCTGTAGGCTTTTTTCTAAATCAGTATACAGTAGAATTAAATGTCCCCACCCCATGCATCCCCCCACTTCCTGCGTGACAACCCAAGACCTTTACTCCATGTTGTGGAAACGGCAAGAGATGCGAGAAAATTTTGTATGTCCTTGTCCCCCATACAATGAAAAATATGCCAGGTACCTGTAATGGGCTTAAGAGACAGCCTGCAGTGGTCACTGTGGGTAGAAAATTAGACCAACAAAAAGGGAAATCAGTCCAGAGAGAGAGAAAAACATTGCTGATGTTTGTTTCACCCCGCAATCTTCCTGTACCCAATCTGAATCAAAACTCTAGAAAGATTTTTCTCTGTACTTTTTTCAAATGATAATTCAGTTCTTCTGCACGTTTTTCTTCATCTATAACATCTGTTCCGAAACAGCTATGCTAACAGAACTGCATTAAGCTTTCCCGCTGCCAGGAATTGATCTGAGTAAAACAGTAAGAATTACCAAGAATCCTTTCCCACTGGGCTGTAATCCTCAAATTTATACAATCCTCTGGTGTACAAAGAATTGGCTACTTATAAAGATGCCCTGCTTGGAACTGCCACTTCTCTGACTTACTGTGAAGTTTACAACTTACCAGTTATGAACTGCTGAGGGCGTTATGGCCATAAATGCTCTTTTACGATACTGTAGTAAGGAAGCACACTGGTAGTTTAGCTGCCTTTTTATGCTGTGTGGGGTTCGCACCAGAGCCACTCAGTATGGGAGAAGGAAATGACGAGCACAGTAATACAAAGAAGCTAGACAGAATGGACATCTTTATCCCTGCTTATCCGTGCTTTTTAGACTTCTATGCCATATAGCGAGAAACACTTCTATAAAAATGTGTACTTTCTGCATAAATTATCATCCTAAATAGAGAAAATTGCCACTTTTGGGGTTCAGGGTTATGGATTAAGTGCGTTATGTTGAAATACCATATAAAAATCAATTCCCTGGTGGGTAACAGTAAGGTGGATCCTTTTCACGTAGGTTCACATCCATTTGGCCTTTTTTCTCCCCCGGCTTGCAGTGGGTGAATTGGTCATTCAGCGTTCCCTTGTGATCTAAAGATAGTTTATTTTTCTTGCCCTCTAGATGGCTGTCTTGTTCTCTTTTAAATAATCTGTTACACAATGAGTCTAGTAGAGCTGTAAGGGAGAAAGTTTATTTAAATAGTCACAGTTTTTACATGTTTGCATATTTGCAGTGTACTTAAGCGTTTATGAGCAGAAATGTTGATATGTGACAATATCATTGAAAACCTGCTGTGAACAACTGTGAGCTGATATCTCTTCTGCTACTGGGCAGGAGGAGAATAAGTACTAACTTGTTTCAGGGAACTGGAAATATTTCATTATGTCAAAAAACTGCTAATTTATCCTGAGAAGAAAAATTCTCTCGTGGTTCTAACAGGCACAGCTGTAGCAGTATTTTTCCATCTACTTAATTCTATAGGAATTTTGCTTAATTAATTTACCTTAAAAACTTCTTTAAGTCTTTTGACTAGAGCCACAAGTGTGTGGGGAGTATAATAAAGATACTGAAGGAATGTTCTTGCAGTATTTCTAATGTGTTAGAGCACAGGACATACAAGAAGGTTTTTTGAGTGATTTTTTTTTTTCTGTTTTGTCTTTTTTTTTCCCCTTTCTTTTTTTTCCAAAAGATTTCTTGCTTCATTTTGCAAATTTGTATTTAGATGAACTAAGTCTGCACAAGGAACTTTTGTAGAGCATTGTCTGTGAATGGACAATGACAAATTAATTTTTAAGATGAATAAGTGTTTTGTACACTTTACATGAAGGAAAGCCAGCAATGTAAAAATCTGTTTATTTTGTAAGCACTGTTTAAAAAAACCCCAACAACAAAACCCCCAAAATATTAAAAAAAAAACCAAAAAAAACAACGAACCCAAAACCAACCCACAAGAGGAAACCCCTGAAAACCTCCAAATGAAACAGTTGTCGTAAGTCACATGTCTATTTTGGCTAGTTTAGACATTTCTAAAACATATGTGCTTTACAGGTATTAATGAATGCGCATGACTCTCTGCAGCACTTGGTTTATATGCTTTTATAGGACCATATGTGTAGTTGAGTGCCATGCTACACTCATTCATCAAACCTTTGATTTATTGGATAATTGTTAATTTATATAATTTGGTAGAATTGTGATTTATTTTTTTTCTTCACATATGTGTGTTGAAGTATGCACCGGGGCCCTTTTGCGATTACCCGTGCAGCTTATGGCTGAAATCCTAAATAGCGACTCCTGAATCTAACTTTGTGGGACGTGTAGGATGACCGAGCTTATGCATTCCTATTCCTGTGCATTTTTTTTGAATGCTCAAGTCACTAATTTTAGGCATTTAACCATGGTTTGGGCCTTATAACTTCTTGTAAATCATACAGTAATTGCTAAACAACATCTGCTTAAAACCAAATCTTCAGGAATCACCCTTTAGTGGTGTGGAATGAAAACTTCCTGAGGTTTTCGGTTCTTCATTGGTAATAAAACTAAAATTTTTGTTTCTCTAAGTCCTTCATTTATTTTGTTAGGTACAGCTGCTTAACACAGGAAGGAGTGAGTCCAGTGTCTGCTATTCAGTTGTCATTTATCTTTATTCATAAGTAAATCATCCTAGAACATGACCTTGATATTTGCTGTATTTAAGTACAGGGAGGCAGAAGAATCTATTCTACAGTTTCTGAACTGTGATGAAGGTGTTTAATTTTTACAGTGTTTTTTCCTTTACTTCTAAATGTATGCATATATATTTTTTTTCGTGCTTCTGAGCTACTGAAAATGGAGTTTTCTCAATAAATGGCCCACTGAACAAGCAGCGCCCTCCTTTTGACTGCAGCACCGATCTTGGGGTGTTTAGAAACAACTGTCTAGTTAATTGCTTTTAAAGGCACTTGTTAAGGGATGATAACTTATGTGATTTAGCATTGATTAAAATAATTGCTTTCTGGAAAAGACTCTCTCACCTAATAAGTTATTGCTTCTGAAGGGGAGATGTTAAGATTATTAAGCATCCTCCTACTGTCATGAAGAAAGATGCCAGTTTCCGTAAGTGACAATTAGCACAGTCTGATAGTAACTTTGCTTAGGAGGTGATGAGCTTAATCCTCCTCTCCTGCATACAACAGGTCATAATGTGATAGATAAGCAGTTATGCTTACTCCATGATTAAGGATGAATCATGTTTGAAAATCATGGTGTAAAGCATTCAGTGATCCTATCAGTCATTCATAATAACTCCCGTGTCATGCAGACTTTTTATGAAAAAGAGCAAAGTAATTGGTATCCGTCACATGCACTTGTGTTAAGATCACAATTTCCATGACAGTACTGCGCTTTAATAGAGTCTGTCAACTTAGCTTAGCCTGTAATGGCTCACAGCACATCAGTCTTAAAGAATACATGAATCTATTAGTGAATAAGTTAACTGTAATTTTACATGGGATTGTACCACAGAACTCTCCTAGGGACAAAAAGGTAAATATAGAGGAAATACAGTGCAATGAGTTTACGCAGCTTCTCAAGTAGTAGGATGAGGATAAATGGTCAATTCACTTAAGGGGTTAAAAAAAAAAAAGCCTAATGAGATTATTTTGAGATTAAGAAAAACCCATCATAAGGTTTATATTTGACTATTAAGTTATATATTTTTATAGAAGTTTCAAGGCTATCTCATTTAAATGTATTTCCAACCGACTAGATGGCTTGGTAACAATCGTAAAAAAGCTTTAAAACTGCATTTGTTTCAACTTTTGGAAATGCATGATCACCCAAATTATTTGTTATAAAAGAAAACAATCAGAAAACTCAAGGAGCAGGAGAAATATTAAGTTTTAGTCATTGTGCAGCTATGTTCGTATGATAGTGATCCTCACCAGGAGTAGTGACAGTGAAAGCAGTTGTGTTTGAAGAGAGAGGAGGATCCCTGAAATCTGTCAAAAGCAAATGAATGGAAGAGTTTGTTGGCGGAGTTTTTTGTCTTTGGAAAGCCTGTCTTCAAGACAACAGAAACAGGTGATCTTTCATCTCAATGTCTGCAGCAGAGTCCTCCATTCAAAAGTTGGATAGTCTTTTTTCTTGTGTTGCGTTTTTTCTGATAGTGCCTTTTTCAAAGGATACTTGTTCAAAATGTCAAAATGCCAAGTAAGAGCATATCCTTTTCTCAAACTTACTTGAAAATACCATAAAGACAGTGTGAATTTAAATGAAGCTCTGAATTTCATAGTCCAGCTGTGCACCTTGCAGACAGACCAACACGCTCTCACAGATGTGGGATGGAAGACTTACCAAGCTGATCACATCCTTTTTAGATAATGTTTTCCCCATATTTCTTCCTTTTAATGCTATACAGATAATGTGAGAAAAGTCGTACTGAAAATATCAAAATCTAAATTTTTCATTTTTTTTTTACCATTGTGCTTCCTCTCTAGAAAAGTAAAGATAAAGTTTGCTAGCACAAGTAGATCTAGGCCTCATGTAAAGAACTTTAAAATAACAAGAGGTTTCTAGCTACACGAAGAATGACCGAGACAGACTAGTAGCAACACCACGTGAGAACGTGTGTAATCCAGGTGTGTCCCAAAACAGCGGGGCATTTTATTGGAATGGCAGAATGGCATGAAAAACTTCGAAGTCCGCAGGCACGTTTGTCCAGTATGTTTGTTCAATTGGATGCTGCCAGACCATTAATAAATGGCAAATTAGTACCGCGTGGTAGATGTAACTGATGTAACTACAGTTTGGATGAAGTAATATTCATCAAATTCTAAAGGAATTGGCCTTCCCAATGGTCCTTAAGAATATAGGTTGGGGGATAAAAAAGGCTGTCTTTATCCATCTGCTAGGATGGAGCTAAATAAGTGAGTCACCTTTTTTGTTTGTTTGCATTTTATTTTTAATTTTGCATAATACTATTAATGAAAGAGAAATGTGTAAAATAATTTTACCTTCGTAACCTCTGTTTGTTGTAAGGAAGATGTCTCTGGCTATTTATTAGGATCTGATAGAAGACTGTATCTTATCTTATTCTGCATAATACTCTGCCTTAAGTTTTATGACTACCTCACACCAGAAGGTTATTAAACATGAGCATATGGCTTCTGTCCTGGTGGTAGAACTAAGTACTCTCACTGAAATGCGCCAAGCATTTGGAGGAAGGAAAAGGAATACAAAAGAACAAATAAAAAAAAAAAAGGGGGAAAAAAAAAAAAAGAAGCTGTAAAATGATAATGAGGGAGCATGCAGTCCCTCTCAGCAAGCAGCTCACCAGAGCAGAAGTGTGGCCTCAGTCACGGCACTGTGACTCATTATTAGAATCCTTTGCCTAAAGGCTCGGAGCAGTGATGCAGGAGAACTTCACGCTGGGAAGCTGATAGCTCCTTGGAGTGACTGTGAGACTAATCAGGCAGCCGCGGCTGCTGAAGGCTTGCGCTTGTTTCCTGACAGACATATTCAGAATCAAACATTAAGACTATTGGGTTTCGTGCGTTTCTGTGAGGGCACAATGCATGCCGGCTTATTTGGTATGAAATGTTGTTGTTGTTGTTACGGTAATAAAAATTATTATCATTATTACCAGCCTCAGTTCTCTGGGGAATAAGAAAATGTCCTTCTGGAACTGCTGCAACTCTGACATTTTGTTTTGTAAAATACCTCTCTGAGTTGGACAGGCCAGAATGCTCGTTTTCAACATTAGAATAATATTTTCCTGTTAGCGTAGGAAGGGCATTACTAGAATGAATATTCTTCTGGCGCGGCTCTCCATCATTATAGTGACAGCACAGGAATTATAATGCCTAATTTTAAAAATTTTCTACTTATTTTCTATTCCTGATTGGTTCAGCATCTTTGTGTAATGTGACTCCTGCATAAATCCACTTTTGTAATGATAAAGGTATTCATCCTTGGTCACCTCATAATGTTGCAGATTCTTTACCGTGATATCTAAAAGCCTGTTGAAGTTTGAATAGCATTCAAGTTTCTTTATTTTTCTTTATGTTATGTGTTGTGGGTTCTTAGCTATATATCTGTATCCATAACTGTTCATAAAGGCTGCAAAATTTTATGTTAAATGGAAGCATGGGAGGCCTACAGGGAAGGGAAGACCAAAGCTCGAGAAAGCCAAAAAAATCTAAGTTACAAAGCAGTCTGTTATTTTAGCATCATAGTTCCCATCTCTTACGTCTTACAGCACAACGTAATATGCTGTCCTTTTTCCAGTGATGATGCTGGAAACAGTTACCTCGCATTTCTTTCTTTTGACACTGGAGGTCTAGTCTTAAGCATCTCATTTTCATTGTACCATATAGAGAAAATACCCAGTACCCAAAATTGGGGTCCGCAACAGCCTGCTTACCAAATTGCTTTCACCAGCAAATAGAAAATGCTAAAGAAAACTATGGGCTTAAGATTCTGTTTTGTTAAGGATTCAGATGCCTGACTTCATTAAACAACCAAGGCAGGTTAGTCTTTTTTTTCATACAGAATACAATGAGGAGAAGGTCCACTTGTACCCAGATAGACAGGAATTAAAGTGCCTTAGGATTTTGCCCAGTGAAAACTTAAGTGCACAGGGAGTTTGGGTACCCTTCCGAGCTGACAGGCAACCGAGTAAATTTTTTTTACTGGCAACTTGTAAATTTTTTGCTGAATGGTTCTTTTGAGTTTTCTTATTCCTTTCTGAAGATCTAAGAGGAGAGAGAACATGTGGTTCTTTATGTCTATGTACATGACCAAATCAATAAAACTTATTTGTGTTCACAATGATGTTAAGAACAACAGTTATGGATTCCTGGGATTTTTAATTGTCTTGCTTGGAAACATGAACTGTCAAGATTCAGAAAATTGTTTTCTAAACCAAGTGGTCACGACACATGCTTCTGTCATCTCATTTCCTCCATTGGTTATATTTGAAATGTGTTGAACCCAGGAATGGTCTGAAGAAGAGCGCTGTAGGTCGAGATGTGATTAAACCAGAGACAGTATAAAGCGGGGAGCGTCTGAGACTTTAGTTTGCCTCCTCTAGCTGAAATGAATTTGAAATGTAGGATAAACTTACACCCTCGTATGTTCCTGTGAGAACCTACTTGACATAATCAGCAGCTATACAGAACTGTGAATTGGACCTCTCTGTGGCTGGATTTAAACATAGTTTAAAATCTGAGCAAAACGAAGGCCTAGATTTGGATGCATTTTCATGAATTTGTGTCATTGCATTTTAACTCTGTGGAAGCAAAATGGACTGCATATGCCAATTCAGATGCATACAAGTCTGAACCTTAAGTGTTTAAAATAGTACTGGCTAATAATTTTAATGGTTTGGAGGTTGGAAAATATTATTTCTGTCTGCGTGTGCTTTCTTCTGTTTGAAAATTTTGTCATGCTTTGGAATGGTAACTTACAAGGGCATCGTACTCTGCTAGAAAGTATTTGTGTGCCTGGGCTTGTTGAATTATTGGCTTATAGTAAATTGTAAGCTGTATGGCCAGAATACTTGCCAATGATTTGCAGATTGCAATACACATACTGAAGAAATTTACGGAAAAGTTTAAATTCAAGGATTTAAACTTTAAATACATTAAGTAATTGTCTCTGCTTCAGATGTAGTGAAGCTGGTGGTTGGTCCAGTGCAAATGGCGCGTGGGCAGCACCAGGTAAAAGCAGTTACTGGAACGTTTTGTTCATCACTGAATACTTGCAAATAATGCCATAAACAAAATTAACTGAGGAACATGAATACAGTTTAAAACCTAGGCTTAATGCAAATATAAAGAAACTGTGTAATTCTGTATAACTCGGGAATACGATATTTATGAAGTGTGGTGTTTTCTAGGTAGGTGATGCAGGGCTGCTGTTGGACCTTGCATTGTGGTGACAATCATCTGTTCTAATTTTTGTATCTTGATAATATTTTTGGTTACTTGATAGGATCGAATCACCACTGACCAGGGCAATAACGTGACAAATTTTGCTCTTTCTTATCTGTACATTATTCCCAGACACATCTTGATTGATTGTTTGCCTTTTTTTTTTTTGTTTTTAATTCTCTAATCCCTAAATGAACATTATGGGCAACGTAATGATTATTTGTGCCGCGGTTTTCCTTTTCAGCGTTGTTTGTTTCTCGAAGGATTACACTGCATGCTTTTCTTTGCGACTGGCCTCTTACAGCAGGAGACGTGGTAAATGCACCATTCTCTGCCATCTCTTCACTGTATTACCTTGCTGAATTTTGTGCTCAGTCTTTCTAAAGAATTCCTTGTTTCATCTCTTAAAAATAAACTTTATAAAAGACGGTTTAAATGTCTTTATGGTGCATCTCTTAAGCCTCTAAATGACCAAGGCATTAGTTAGCGCTTTTTGACTTTCCTTCTGTTCTGTTTATTGCTTTGGGCAAATAATTTGAGTGAAAATATGAATGCTTTTGTGAGGTGCAATACGCTGAAAGAACATTATCTCTTAATTTTAAATATATTCTGAATACAGGTAGAATGTGAGACTTGTTTAACATAATATTCCAGTTTAGTTATTGTATAACAGGGTAAGAAAACCCAGGGGAATTTTGTTAGCAAGGTAAAATAGAATCACATACACTTCTTATTATTGCAAAGGTTTCCTTAATTACATTGTTTAAACTTTTCAATACACTGTAATGCTTATTAGTGGTTTTTCATTTTCAACTGTCAGATAATTCCTTTTGCTAACTCTGGATAAATAGTACTCCCAATACTTTTGGTTTTAGTTATAGATGATTTATATATGACCAGACAGCTGATATAATAAAGAAGTATTGTGTTTTCCACTGTCTTGAACTTAGAGGTTCGAATGTGTTAATGCAATTGATTTGACTGTAATACTTTATAAAAGTTTCTTCAACTAAAATACTGTTAGTGTTTCTTGTTGTCAAAGGTTATGAAAGGAAATTAAATGTACTTTGAGCTGTAATGACAGCAGATGGTCGGGGTCTAAACCAGAGGAAACAGAAATAATCTCATGGTCCTTTTTATAATTAGAGGCACTGAAATGTATCTTCTTTCACACGAGCATGTATGAGGAAATAAATGAAATTTTTCCAAGATTTAGAATATCAGTTTGCTGTGCAATTTCCAATGACGGTTCCCCTTTCTGGCTATGTCTTCCTTTTTGTTTCTTTTGTTTACTAATTTGAAATTTGATTTGTGTTTGAGTTGGAAGTATTCTAAGAGAGAAGTGGGTAAGGATGTTGAATAGACCTATCAAAGTTGTCATGAGCTTTTAAAACCAAATTTTGTTTGCTGGGTGTGGGGTTTTTTTTGTTTGGTTGGTTTGTTTTTTGTTTTGTTGGGGGGAGGGAAGTACTGAGCCTTGGGCTGGCTGGGATCTGTATCCTTTGGTATGGAAGAGTCATTTAGTATTCAAAGGGGAAGATAATGAATGAAGAATCTACTTTTTAAACTTATGAATGCAATCATAAGAATTTTCAAGTCTGGCATGAGTCTTTTAAGATTTGAACTTCATTGGTTACATTTTATTTTTTTTTTTAATTGAAGCAAGAATTGAATCAATTTTGAATTGATCAGCCTTGGGATACTGCATTGGGTTTGGCTTAGTAGAATTTCTAGAGTGATACCAAGTGTGTACTTTCCCAAGATTGAAAGTTCAGGCAAGCATAAGATCCATCAGAAATCACCGATGATAATTTCTAGTCATTTTTCTCGCCAATGGAAGAGGAAGGGGGGGATCCTTCTTGTCTGATCTGCCCCCCTTAACCTTGCTAACTGTTGTAAATAATTGCCGTTAAAAGCAGTTGCCTCTCTTCAGAGTAAGACTTTTGAGATAAGATAATTAACATTTTAGTAAATTACGTGGGGCAGCTTATCATGTGAAAATCTGAGTTACTCAGTTTATATTTAGATTCTTTTCTTTCCCCTTGCTTGAAACTTAGGAGGCTGCTATTTCTGTGCCTCTCTGGCTTCAAAATGTTTACAGAAAATGAGTGACCGCTGCATTTGAACGCAGAGCGTGTCCTTGGTGCCAGCTTCTCCCTGTAACGTTGGGTGGCTAAAATGGAGCTCTGCCGGAGCCGGGAGTCGGAAGGGCTGACCCAGCGGAGCGCTGCGCGTTGACACATGGCGAAGGTTGAACTGTCTGTCTCTGGGGTGGCGCAGCAGATCAAATCACAGAGGATCAGGCAGAGATGTGTTGCCTGGCTCTGAGTGACAGAAGTTAATAATTAGTGACAATGATTGACAGGTACACTCCATCTGCCGCTCCGACGCCTAGGAGCGGTTATTCCACGACTGTCTGCAGGCGCAATGAGCTCCTGCGGGAGGGAGAGAGGGGCCCTGATTGACAGCTGCCTGCCAGAGCGACGGGACACTGACGGGGAAGTCACTGTCAGCAGAAGTCTTGAAGTCTCCCCCTGTTCCCTGCAAGTTTCACTAGCTGTATACATTTATTCTCTTTCATTTATCATGTCAGGTGGGATTTTAAATATATTACTAGCCAGCCGGTTTCCTAACCGCAGTTTTTTTCCAGTGGTAGTGTGGAGATCCATGTACAGTGAGAGGACTTCACCTGTCTTTGGCAGAATGGAATACTGTACACTGGCATACTGACATAGCTGTAGCTAATTAATCTGCCTGTCTGGTTGTCGGGAAAGAAGAAATCTTGCGTTATTTTCTCTGCATATTGATATTTTGAATGCTCATGTAACAAAATGTTAACATTTTTAATATTTCCAAATGCAGAAAAAAAGTATTTGGAAAGACTTGGTAATTTAACTTCAGCCACGTGGTATTATCCTTTCAGATTTGCAAAATTATAGTAGAAATATAGGTGGTTTTTGACAGATCGTAATCTGTATTCCTAGATTTTAATAACAGGCACAGCAAACTGATAATTATGATTTGTAATGTAAAATTGTACTTAAACAATAAAGTCAAACCAAATTTGTTCTGAATTCTGTAAGGTAGAAACACGTAAGGAAATGTATTGTAGCACACTTGTAACACATGTATTCTATCCCTTTACCTAATTATAGATTATTTGTCCTATGAAAATAAGTGCAAACGGCATTAAACTTTTGTGGGTCTCAATTCTTAACATAATATTAGCAGCATTCAATATTTGGGAAGATTTAAGAGTGTAATACTACTTTTTACTTTCTTTTGTTTTGTTTTCTTTTAAGTTACATTAGTATATCCAGAATATATTTAACCAAACCCTATATAAAATTGCAGTTGTGGAATATTAGATACCAAGCTGTTTCCATTTAGCAGGAAGTAGGTCTTACCCTACCACACAAATAAAAAGGAATTCTGTGGTCCGTTCATAGTTCCCTACTTTCTTCTTTCTAGCATATGAGACCACAGGAAAGAACACAGTTGCTGCTCCAACGCGTTCCCGCAGATGCTCTAGTAGTTCTTTATGGTCTAGGTTTCTTTTCCTTTAAGGATTTTATTTTTGGAATGGTTTGTGAAGCTTTGAGGTGAGGTCTTGTTTTGCTAATCAAGTATTATATACTAAATCGAGGAGATCTACGTTGAATTTTGTTCCCATTTCCTTTTTTGTTTTGAATCCTTCTATATGTTTTTGATTGCCTGGCTAGATAAAAAGCTGTCAAATGTAGAATGAACAAAATACTGGAAGAGGCTTCCTTTGTGCTTCTTTTCATAACAACCCTTATTAAGATCTGCAGCGATAGATACAGTGCTTAAATTTTGAATGAATTTGGGTTTTTTATTTACTTTTTATTAATGTTTTTTTATTACATTTGTCTGATGTTTTTAAGTGATCAGCTAGTCCTCATGCACAGGCTGTGTGTTGCGATAGCCTAAGACGTCTAAATGGATTCAGCCGTAATAGAAAGCTTGTCTGTAGAGAGGCCGGGTTGACATCCATCTTTCTGTGACTGTTCTCTTGCTATACAAGAAAAAACTTGCAAAAAACTTTGCTCCTGACAGGCCAGGAAGGAAGTACATGGTAGGCTAAAAATACATGCCATGTTCAGTGAAGCAGTTCCACATAGAAGAGCCCTGACACAGCAGAATTTGAGGTAAAGGCTCCCAAGATCACTGTGCTCCCCATTGGTGGGTATTAGAGTGCTCTAGGTACAACCATCTTCAAATTGTATTTTAGAATAGTTTCTAACAAAATACATGCAGTGATATTAATGTGTTTGAATATGGTTACCTATCCTCGCTTTGAAACCGCAGCTTGGTCTCCAGATTTGGAGGCCTGTAAACCTTAAACAAATTTGATTATGAGAAGGGGTATCGTTGCCTTCCTGTCTTGTTGCAGGAGCTTTTAGTATTCTCTGGCTTTCTGCAAGAGAAAGGGAGAAGAGATTCTGTGGTTAGTCATATAGTTAGTCGGCAGACTGAGCTGGAGAATGGCAAAAACTTTTTAACCCACAGCTGTACATGACTATGACTGGAGTTAGCATGATATATTAAGTAAAAAGTTGAAATTCTGTCACTTAAGACATTTAAAACAAATCTTCATGAAGAGCTCGGGAATTTGGCAGTTGTGAGAGAATACAGTTGTCAATAGGATTTAAAGTGTCTTCTAAATCTAACCCAAGGTATCTTGTACAGGGAGTGAATTATAATTTGTAATTACTAGATTAGATTTTATTAATTAGAGGAACTGTAAATCTGTAGAATCTTTGTGTATTTTGCTTATTGGCTCTATCTTGCCTTTAAGGAAAGGGATTACGCTGCAATCAGCACTATTCTGTTCATTCCTCTCTAAATCCCAGGAGATTTTTTTTGCTCTGTGGAGCGACAGTGTTTCCTGAGCTTGAGAACACAGCAACTGCTCCACTTAATTTTAAGAATCCTGATTTGGCAGCGTGTGTGGAAGTTTTTTTTTGTTTCTTTTTAATTTGAATCCTATAAGAAAGGACTTTATACCCAAGAGTAACTCAGGTTAAAATATGTTCCTAGCAGGTCAATATGTGAGTAAATAATTCTCACTTCTTACGCATTTACGAACTATAACATCAGCACATAAACTGGTGATAACCAGTTCTTCTCGTGTGCCCTGAGGTCTTCCTTCCTCAACCTGCACCTACCTCTCATGTTGTTTAACTATTAATGGGGCTGGGGCAGTATAGTATTGTGAGCAAATCCAAGCAAACCGTATGTAGATTTGCTGTCAAAAGATGGGCAGTTGTTGAGTTTACAGTGTAGTGTTCGCTTCAATGGGGACAACAAATTGAATGGTTTTCCTCCCTCTAGCTGTTGGGGTTTCGGTTTTTATTGTTTTTTGTTTGCTTTGTCTGAATGTTGGGTTTCTTGCTGCATTTTGTTTTGGTTTGTTGGGTTTTTTTAAAATGAAATTGGATAGAACGTTGGATCTTAATTCTTCTGCCAAATTTGCTTGCTTTTCACTAACCAGGTGAAAGCAATTGTTGGGCTCTATTAAAAAGAAAAGTGTCAGCACTCTCCCTCTGCCCTTCTGGTACTGCTCTATCCACTTCCAAACTTATAAGAATTTACACTTGCATGTCTACACTGGATTCCTCGAAGTTGCTCTTGGATTACACTGTGGTAAATAGCAGAATAAAATCCTGTTTCCCTGTATTTTGTGCTCTGAGATATTGATAAGACACAAACACTTACTAACGTCGTCCTTTTTTTTTTTTTTTCTCCTTTCTTTTACTGGTAGCAATTTTGGAGAATTGCTGTCAAAAAAAAAAACAAAACCCAGCATTGTTTTATTCATTTATTAGTGAATGGTTTTGACTAAAGAACTTACTCAAATTTCCTTAAAGCTGCTAAGCATAATTGAAATCTTCCTTGAGGGCTCAAGAATGCTGTGCTGCCTTCTCCTGGTTGCCTTTTTCAGAAAAAGTCTTTTACCAAATGTCATTAGAACTGTGGCAAGAAACTTAAGGGTTGTGGGTTGATGTTGGTTTTTTTGTTTGTTTTTGTTTGTTTGTTTTGTTTGTTTAAGAATGTGTCATCAGGCTCCAGTTATTTTAAGTAATGGTAGATATATCTACCACATATCTACGCACAATCGCTGTCCTCCTTCCAGGTCTGGGAAATAGTCCTTGATGGTCTCCCTGCTTGCCGTCCAAGTCATTATTTAGATAAATTAACTAGGAAGTTCTGTGTTACTCTAAAGAAATCAAGTTCAACATGCAAAGTTTGAATTTCAGTTATTCCAAAGTCTGTATGAAAAAGCTCTTATGGAATATAATGGTATAATACTGGAAAAATAAAGCAAATTTGTTGCCTTCATTTTAAGGGGGAATCGCATTACACTTTCATTAAACAAAACGGATATTGATTTTCCAGAATGTTACATTTTTGACTGTCAGTAGTCAGGTTGTGTGTCTCTTCCCATTTCAAATCTTTCCTTGATTCACAATTTGAACTAAAGATCTGGAAAGAACAAGGCCGGCTGAGAGAGCTGCTTCCATCAAGCTGAGAGGCAGAGACTACAACTTGGAGTCTGAAGCTTTGGGCTTTTTTGAACACATTCTTTCAGTCTGAGGCTTCATTTGCAAAGTTCAGTGTCCATGCCTGTTAGCAGTGAAAGTCAAGTCGTGTTGAGTGTCTGTTTGCCAGCACAGCAGGAGGTACATCAGCTGTCTTTGAGTAGGGCTGCTGTCGTTTCAGCTGACATGTACAAGAAGCAGCATGCCTTGCAGAAATCAGTGTGTGATAACTATACAGTGAACAAAATATTCTTAAGGCATTAGGAAACTGAACATATCTCACTGTGTTATACTTCATCTTCACAATTCAAAATGACACATTTTTATAAGTTCAACAGTCATAACAGAATACATGTGTCTGGCCCTGTGAGCGTGACCCTTTAAAAACCCTTAAGTTTTATGGACTGCTCTACAATGCAGACCTCTAGAGAGATGGTTTCTAAGGAGAGGGGAAAAATCCCCTCATCTGTCTAAGCTGTGATCAGAAAGAAGCTCCCCCCTTCCCTGTCCCCCTCCTATGGTTAACTCACAGAACTTAAAATACTTCGTAGAATGAAAAAGTATCAGCTGAGAGCATCTTTTTTTTCCATCTTAATAATTTTCTTTCCTTCTCTCTTTTTTTTTTGTTTTGTTTACGCCATCCGTTCTAGCCTGTGCTACCTCAGCATTATTATTTGAGTAGGCGTCCTTAGCAGCAAGATGTGTCTAGATGTAATCTTTGTCTCATCATTAGCAGCCTGCTGTGAATCTGTTCTTCAAATGCTGGCCGTTGATTCAGTAATGTACATTTCTTCAGTGATGCTTTTCTTCTCAGAGTGTTAGTTTTTTCTGCTTCCCATTGTAGAATAATTAACCCTTTTGACCAATATACTGAGATCACCTCAAGTGCTATGAATAAGCCCCTTAGGGATGAGAGGAAACAGATGCTACTAGCACTGTATCATTTAATTATGATTACAGATGTTTTTGCACTCAGGAGACTTGTTTATCTTGGCAGTACATTTACCACCCATTCAGTCAACAGAATGTGAAATACATTTCTGGGTTGCGTTTGCAATACAATACCGAGTTACCTCCTGACTGGAAAAAGCCCCACACCAGTGTCAACTGGAATGATGCAGGTCAGGTGTTTTTTCTACAGTCAGAGCGGTCTTAAATTGCCTAGCTCTGTCTAGAGTTGATTTCAAATCTGTATTTTTTTATTTTTGTTTTTTTAAGTCCCAAGTTACGTGTGAACAACTGTAGAAATATACCTGTAGTGTTCATGTATGTTTTGGGGAGCGTGGAAAGTGCTGAGGGATAGTTTGGTTCAACCCTTGCATGGCTTTTTCTCCTCTGTTTTTGTCCCTTTAAAGCACATTTTAATGTTGTTCTATATATTGGTCTGTGCCTTTGGTTTGTTTTCTCAAATTAAGTTGAAGGACTTATTTAATTTGGAGAGTGGAAATAAGCCTGTGGTAAGGGCAATTGCAGTAACAGTGAACTTAAGAAATGGCTCAGTTTAAACTGAGACACAGCTGGAAAAGTGGGTTAGTTTCACTGCAGTTTGCTTCTCTAAAACATGTATGTGGTTAAGCTCTTTATAATCTTATTTCTTCAAGACGCTAAGTGCCAATTTTAAAGCCATTTAAGTATTTTAATGGAATTTCATTCTTCGCTAACTTGAGGTGCCAAACAATATCATATCTATGCTTGACTCCCCAAGATGGTATTTCAGAAAACAAGATCTCTGTTGATAAGGATACAGCTCAGCAGCCAGACCTATCCCTCGGAAATCAACTTCCATTCTTCACGGAGGTTCCCTGGTGTGTGAGTACACGGTCACGCATGTACGTTGCTTTGTTGCTGGTGTGGGCTTCTCCCTCCAGAACAGCGAGAGTTAATAATTTTCTCTTAAAAGTTTTCACACAGTTTTGTTGATGCAGCTTGAGTAAAGAAATACTTGTGTGTGTATGTGTAGTTATTGCGTGTGTAACAAAAACATATTTACGAAAACATTCTCAGGAGTAGAACTCTTGCAAGAGCAGCACTGCGCGGAGCCCAGATGCTTTCCTAGAAATCCAGTTACAGAGCCTAAGGCTCTTCCTGGCCTGGGATGTGGCAGGTTTGGGGCAGGCACAGAGGATCAGAAAGGTGCCTGCTGAAGCCTTGGCAAAGTGCTTCATCACTTGTCTTTACTCTTCTGCCAAAGCACTGGTAACTCTTTAACTCATAGTGCACTGGTGCAAACTGCTCTGCTGTTCACAAAGTGTCATTAAGTTTTGCTTAAGAGATGTCAAAAGGTAATTCAGAACTTCAGAAGTATCCTAGCAGTTAGTGCTTTTACTTATCTTGTTTATAGCTGGAGGATGGAAAGTGATTAAGTAGGTTCAAGGACAGATGCTGCAGTCTACAAATATTCTTAATTTATTTTAAAATAATTTGTGAGGATTTTTGGTAACTCTTCACATCACAATAAAAATGCTTCTGATCCAGGGTATATTTTCTCCAAATGTTTATGTTTGCAAAAAGTATGTGTCTGCGTAGTAGAATCAGTTGTGAAATCTGTAGCCTCTCAACTCTATCTCAGGAAGGGAAATAAAGAAAGATGGCTTTCAGACTAACGTTTTTTTTTATTTGATCAGGATTAAAAAAGCAGGACCATTTGTTTACTAGACAGATGAATTGGGAATGCCTATTAAAATCTCTTATGTTTTCAGGTAAGACATGTTAGATTTTTCTTTGAAATGAAAGGGCCAGGGCCTGCAACAAAGCTGCTCCAATTGAAAATAAAGCTTCACATGAATCACATCAAAGACGCTTCTATTGTTAGCTTCTCCCATGCAGGGGAAGGTTGTCTCATTATAAGCAGGAAAAGCACACTGTTTACAGAAGAGGAGCCTGATTTACTGCATACAATGGCTGCCATATTTATACCACCTTGAGCTTTTCTGCCACAGGAGAGTACTTAAGTGATCTGTGATGGCTCCTTTGAAGGTGCGCTCCCTTGAAAAAGGATGCCTGTGATCGTCCTTGTTTGGTTCCCTTTCGGTTTTCTTCTCTAATTAGGTGGTTACAGATGGAGCATTAGCTAGTAAGTTGAGACGTAAAACAACATAACTCTGTCTGCAAAATTAGCTTCACAGTTACGTTGATTAAGCTGTACAGTGTTAGAAGCATTGTCGTCCTGCACCGTTAAATCCTTGTTCTTGTGGGACTTTCATACTTTTGATCATTAGGTCAATGTTTGTCGAACTGCTAGGGGTACTTTTACAGAAACTGTAAGAAAGTAGTTATGGTATAATTATTACAGAACCCTATCATTATTGGGAGTTTTTCCTGAAAGGGCAGGATGTTTATACATGAAAAGTATTCCTGGTCTGGGAAATACAAATCTAAATTACATCTGATGTTGGGTTTTTTCATTGTTGCTGTGTTTCTGGTTGATTGGTTGGTTGGTTTTGTCCCTTAAACTCTACTGGGTACAGCTGTCAGAGGGAAGCGCGTGGCTCTATTGTTCTTCATTAGTATGTCAATGCAGGCTAGAAATTTGGAGCTAGACAGCCAAACTTGTTTTGCATGTTTTTCACAATAAGTTATCAGATCTGAAAGCTCAAGTACTGTGGTGATATATAAAGAAGTACTTAACTCTATGTAAGTAAATAAAATACAAATCTCCCTGTACAGACTATGTCAAACACATGAGAAATAATTGTGCTCAGATGGATTGTTTCTGAGACTTGGATGATCTTCGAGTCTTTTGTTGTTGCACTTGTTGGTTGTGTGTGGTCATTTTGATACGCTTTAGGAAGAATTGAAATCTGATTTGTTTGGAATTCATTTCTGTTCTTTGTTGTTGATTTTTACCATCAACAGCAAGGTTCCCAATAGAATTTCTTAGTTATGTCAACTGACTACTTGATAAAGAGCTCACGAGCCTCTTGAAGACAAACCCGTCACTATTCTGATGTTTATAATAGACAAGCCTTGTGTTGTTTTGCAATAAGATTTCTGGTATGTTTGTTGAACCCCTGTAATATCGGGATGATAAGCTGATATTTCAAGAACTAGTTTTATCTGTAGATTTTATGATGTTCCTGCATGTTGGAATTGCTGACCTTGCACAAGAGGTGTCCCTTTCTGTCTGGGGACTGGAGTTTGTATCTGGCATTTTAATGAGAAACAAGGTGCCGATGGTGACCGCAGGAGCCTGCTGACAGCAGTCTGTTGTCAGACTCCCGCTCTCTCATCATCCTGAACTTTGTTTAACCACATCTGTTGCTTCTATGAAGCTTGTTGGAAGAGCAGCTTCCTCAGTTATTTTCTCAATAATTTTTTTTGAATTTTTTCATGGTTTGCAGAATCTGCAGTTATTTTTGTAATTAAGGTGACAAATGCGATAAAAATGCAAACTCTAATTTTACTGTAAATTGCATACTTTGGTTATCAGTTGCCAGTCCCACTTAACTTTGTATCAGAATTTTAAACAGGAAGGCCACGGTTAGTTCTATTAAGTACATCGAACTGATTTGGGGGGTCAGGGTGGGGGGTGGCGGTTGAAGTGACTTTTTGGCTGAACCAAATACACTTTGGAAGAAACGTGAAGCAGTTCATAGATTTCTTGTGCTGTGAACTGCTTGTAAAATGCCACCAGGACTGACTGACACTTGTAGCTTGGCCCATGGGGTGGCGTGAGGTCATCTCTGTAATTGGTGCAGAAGTCCTCAATGAACATTTGCCAGGTGCCTTTTTGTGTTGCACAGGTATCTGACAGCTCACTGAAACTTTGTAGAGTGTTTGGGAACTGAGCAGTGCAAGTGCTGCTGCAACTTGCCGCCTTCTGATTCTGAAGCGTGTTCTAATATGTGTGGTGAAACTATAAACTTCTGCGTTGTTTGTTGCTCTGTTAAACTGTACTGAGCTATGTTTCAGTTCTTCGTATTATTCTTTTTATTCAAGTTTTGTTGATGCTGTTGATTATTATTTCAAGTTCAAGGTAGGCTTTCATATTGGGCTTGGGAAATAAGCCTAGTAACGTACTATTTTCTCTTGAGGAATCTTCTAATGATGTTGTACTTCAGTAAATTCTGTGATTGCATGAGGTGAGCAAATCTGGTATTTTGAAACCAGATTTATTTTCTGGAACAGGGTGGAATTCCAATTTCACTCCTTTCTGGTGCGTTTGTAATCCGTTTTTGTTTGTTTTTTTTTCGTCTGGGTCTTCTTGGCTAGTGTGATATTGCTGTGCCTACTGGCATAAGACTAACCAAAACATCTCTGGCTAGTGAAAGAATTAAGTTGCAGGTCTGCGATATTTCTGACTGGACAGATAACTGATCATGTGGTCAGCTTTTGTTTTATAGTTTTTTAGGCATTTATCTCTATTTGAAGCTTCTTAAGAAAGAGTTGAAATATTTCAAATGTTCTGTTGCTATACTTCCATGTTTCTCCTTTTACTGTGCATATATTTTAGTTCTGCTTTAGTGACTTTAAACCCATAGAAGTAGTCTTTACTTACTTAAAAAATAATTCTTTTCACCAGCCCTTTTAATAAAGAGGAGACATCTGAAGTGCCTGGTTATGGTTCCTGTTTCATTTGCAGGGTGTTGGCCCTGCTTCATTCAGTATAAACTGTAATGCAAAGGTCATGGAGATTAAATAACGTATTTAAAAATGATAATGATGCAGATAAAATAGTAGGGTTATGTCACATTTTTACAATCTAGAATTTTTGACTAATGTAATGAATCAAGAACTGTGTTTGTTAGAAGATAGGGGTCTTCGACCTTTCTTTGGCTTGATTAACTGAGAGCAAGATGGTAATTTTAAAATTGATGGGACTGGTAGTTAATATCTTCCAATGCTTTGTTTATAATTAAACAGTAACACTTTTAATGGCCATTTTTATCAGTCCAATCTGAAGATCTCTTTCTGTACTTTTTCAACCAGTATTTCAAATATCGATACTTGTGGTGCAAGAAAATACATATTTGCCACTTGTGGACATAATTGGGTAAAAAACTAACTGGCTGGCTGGGCCCAAAGAGCTGTGGTGAACGGATTTCAGCGCAGTTGGCAGCTGGTCACAAGAGGTCTTCCCCAGGGCTCGGTCACTCCCCAGGATGAGGGCAGTGACTGTCCCCATGTACTCAGCGCTGGTGAGGCATCACCTCGAATACTATGTTCAGTTTTGGGCCCTCACTCCAAGAAAGACATTGAGGTGCTGGAGCGGGTCCAGAGAATGGCAACGAAGCTGGTGAAGGGTCTGGAGCACGAGGGACACGGTTTAGTGGCGGACTTGGCAGTGCTGGGTTAACAGTTAGACTCAATGATCTTAAAGGTCTCTTCCAACCAAAATGATTCTATGGCTCTGTGATTGTTTTGTTGATTAATGGAGACTATGCCTAAGACCAAAATGAAAAAGCAAGGTGAGGAAAGAAGATTCTAAGCTTTCATTAGAAGGCAGAATGTTCAAAGGGGGTGTTCACGAAAGATTGCCTGCGGTATTAGCTACTTTCTAATTATAAGAAGCATTTCAGAACATGAGAGATGAGATTCGTTGGAAATGAACATGCATCCATAGCATGAGAAGTATATATATAGCTCCTATTTTCAAAACAGATACGAATGGTTGGATTCAGTTACCTGAACACCAGCCCCTAATAGAGTTTTATGTGCTGCCATCAGCATCTACCTCGACAGAAGGGTATGGCTTTCTTCTGTCCTGTGTTGTGTTTGCAAATCATGTGTGGTTACCTAGGAAGTCTGCAAAGTTTAGAGATCAGACTGTGTGGTATCAGAAGTCAGTTGCTTTTGAATGGTGACTCGCTTATTTTTATACTGTTGCCTGCTGAAGCTGGTGTACCCCAATAATGTTTCATGAATAATGCTTTAATTCCCCTGAAATTGCTTGAATGGGTCTGTTGCCTCTCCAAATACAGGTACACTTTCTTGTTGCACACTTGGGGTGACGGTGAAGGAGCAGTTCTGGCAGTTTTGAGTTGGGTGCAGCTGCGCTTCTGATCCTGGACTGCTCAGACCGTCTTGCCTTGTGCTCTCGTGTACTGAGAGCCTGGATGAGCGGGAGGCTGAGAGGTGCCATTGGACCAGTTGCACGCTGTGATTCAATAAAGGGTCGTCTTCGTTATCAACTAGGCAGGCGTGTTTCGCTCCAGGCCCTCATCACCTCCCTCATAAGAATGCACTGACTGAAGCGTGTTTGCCCTCATGGCTCTCCTAGAGGAGCCGTCTCCTCACCTCTGCTCTGTCTTCAGTCACCCCTCTTTGGCTGTGAGGAAAGTTGTTAAAAAGGATGTTTCTCCCTCTGCTGTTACAATCCACTTAGTGACACGAGAAATGTCACTCACGATGATTAACATTTTAAAGCCGTAAATCTTGAAGGTCAGTCTGAAACAGAGGACAGGGAATGCTCATGGCTTTTCCTTCTCTGTCTGCCTCCCATGAGGAACTGTATTGCATGAAAGTAATGTTGGCAGGGTAATAACGACCCCTTGCTTTTTCATTGTTTTGCATCAATGAAAAGGGTAGATATTATTTTAGACACA
This sequence comes from Chroicocephalus ridibundus, assembly GCF_963924245.1. Classification (NCBI taxonomy): domain Eukaryota; kingdom Metazoa; phylum Chordata; class Aves; order Charadriiformes; family Laridae; genus Chroicocephalus; species Chroicocephalus ridibundus. The sequence continues at coordinate 3,872,123 of NC_086302.1, read as the reverse complement.
CTTCATGTAAATATAAAATAAATAACCAACTGTATCTGATAGAAAATGCACTACTTTGGCTTATTCCCATATTCTCAGAAAAGAGCTGCTGCTTAAACCACTGCACCTTCCTCTAACACAGATTGCTCTTTAGAACTCATTAATTAGGCTACTGAATTGATACCGTAAACATAAAGAAAACCCAGCACCATAGGAACAGGGGATTTTTTTAATAGCAAAAGAGGCCCCCTCTATAAAATCACCATATTCCAGAACTCCTCCCTTAGACCCCCCCAGGTTTCTTGCTAAGTGCATTCTGATGTCACATTGAAACATAAAATAGGTAGAATCAAGCAGCCACCAACGGCTATTTATATGCTAATATACATCCCCCAAGCTGAAGTAGGCACCTAGAGCCTATTGCTGCTACTAATGATGGCTATGTTTTAACCTCTATGGAAAAAAGAAAAGTATTTTTCCTTAAGAAAACAACCAGTTTCTTTAAGATGAAATGTAATTATCTATTATCAGATGTCCTTTAAAAATGGAAGGCCTATTTAAGCTGCTAAAAATATTGAAGCCCTAATTCCACCATAATAGCATTTTAATTTCAGCAAATCACAGCTCTATTGTTACAGGACATTTTGCTGTAGGAATGTGGTAAGAGGTCCATCTTAGCTTTTTAAAGAAACGTTTCCCTTTCTTTTAGACATTCAATTAAATCTTTGCAATCATCTAACCTTTTGTGACACAAAATTGTACTTACTAAGTGAGAAAACAATGGGCATTAGCATCTAAAAGAATTTGTTTTAAAAAGTAGTTAAAGTTTAATTGCTTTACGTATTCTCATCTGAATATTTTTTGGCTGTTGGCTTACTCGTTTACTTTAGAAAGCTAGAGTTTAATTCATTACCGTTTCCCATTTAAAGTACTTATTTAAGTTGCTGGTCAAAGTTGGTGTAAACTTCTGCTGTAACTGTGTGTGAATTGATGCTGACGATCATTTAAAGAAAAATGTCAATAGCAGATGAACGCGAGGGTTACTGTTTTCTGTTATCATCAAGTAAATTTAACTTTTCTGTTTAAATTTGCTTATTTATCAACATTTTTACTGTTACAGTGCACATACATGGGTGCTAAGCATCCTCGTTTATATTGATGATTTTGTACTGTCATGAGAGTAGGTGGCTTCTGCAAAGCTGTGCTGCCAATACGTACCTCAGATGGCTTTTTAAAATTGAGCTTTGCTTCACCTCTTCTATTGCATGCTACTCCTGCTTATCTTTAGAATTTTTGTTCTACAGGATCAGATGAACAGTTTTTGTGTACTGGCTTCATTATGGTATCCAGTGTGGTTATATGAGATTTTCTTTCCCAGCGTTCAGTAACACAAGGGCTTCTGGTGCTGTGAAACACTTTTGTTAGCCCTGGAGCTGAGCCTTAATGGCACTTGTGTTTGAATGCCAAAATCCGAAAAAAGACAGCTTTCTCTCACATCAGAGAAAACAATGATATATAAAGTTGTTTCCTCACCTGTTCGTCTGATCTGAATTTTGTATGGAATCTTTAAGATCTTTAACTTCAGATGCTCTATAATGCTTTAGCACGGAATTCTATATTTAACATGTTCTTTGCTCGGGGTTTTCACTTTCTGGCTTTTCTCTTTTAATCAAAATAATTTGGAAAATATTGTTGGGTTACTAGTAATGCATAATGAAATTCTAAACCTCCTATAATGTGCTTAAAAATGTATTATTGTGGTTAAACAATCAGACAAAATTCATCTGTGTGAGACTTATTCTCAATGTTGTGAGAAGTGCATTAATGAAAGCTCTTTCATTGTCAGAACTAATAGGTCATATGTAGTGCAAAAGCTTCTGTATAGTTCCTGGATAATTACAATAATACCAAGAAGGGAACAAAAAAAAATAATTAAAATTGTTAAATTTGAGACACGTTCTGCTGCCTGGGGTGGAAAAAACAGTATTGAGAATTACCCTGATGTTAAATCTGTGGCCATTGATAAAGAGTTTCCACTCTAAGATATTTTATTTCTAAAGAGTTTTTTGGATATGGTGAAGAAAGCTAAACAGCACTAACTACGTGATTTCTTTATTCTGTAGGAGAATTTATTTTCTTTTGTACATTTCTTTATTCTTACCTTCCATTCACTTTTCACTGAGGTTTCATTTGCTCAATAGATTATCTGCTCCGAGTTAAACTTGTGTTTTTTGAACAGTGTACTACTTTGATTATACCCAGACTACTGATAGGCTTCAATATGTGTCATACTGATACGAACTGAAGCAAAATATCCTTATGTATGCTCTGAATTTGTACATTTTCATGGCAGTAGGAAAGATGAGGCCAAAGTCCCTACAGGAGTTAAGTCCACTCCTCAGATTCTTGTCCAAACTCTTATGTTATCTGGACAGTGTTGTGTAGCTGTGCATAAGCTGGGTACTGAATTAAAGGTATCTTGAAATACGTAGGTGAAAGAAGCCTGATTTTGATGCACGGGAAACAGACTTGTACAACTTGCAGATCGTCTTCTGTAAAATTGGCTCTGGAGAGTGGTGGTCTTTTTTTAATCAACAATCCTTGTTAAACTCGAAGCTCAAAAAGCGTCAAATCTCTAAACAGAATAAAAGTGATTCTAGCTCTGCAGCATGTTTAATTGGTACCGTCTTATTTTGTAAGGTGTAATAAACAGGATACAGTGTAATACATACATGGAACAGTTATAATTCAATTAAACTCCAGTTATTGCGGCACTGAAAAGAATAGCAGTGGCAGGCCTGTATAGCTGTGGCATACAGCTATATGAAACAACCTATTTAAGGTAAATCAACTCCTACTTAAATGACCGTAATAAGCATTCGCTGAGCAGCTCTACCCCTGGGGGTGTCATTTATCACAGTGTAATAGAAAATTGTAATGAATAATAACACCTAGCTATTCTGCAGGAGCTTGCATATATTAGGGGGGCTGCAAATAACAAGTCCAAGTGAAAAGATGAGCATTGTAGTGTTTTGGGGTTTTTCTTTCTTCCCTTACCTCTCCCCATCCCTTTCTAAACTACGTGTCTGAAATGTGCGCAGAATGAATTCTTGCCTGGAATGTTTGTGTTTGAGAGGTAAAGACTATCTCCCTGTCATTCTAATCTACATCTGTTTTCTCTGCAGTGTACTGTATAATACTGATTTAAGGGATATTTACTAAACAGGAAGGTGAAGTGGAGAGAAAACCGTTATTCTGTAGGGAGTGTGGGCTTTGGCCTGACCCTTAGCAAATGTGTAAGAATGCAGAATTGCAACAAATTTGCCAGAGCTCTAAACAAGATTTTATAGTTGCTATTCCCCTTGATGCTGATGGCTAATTTTCAGTGTTCTGTACCAGCAGTCGCTCTTGTCCCTGCCCCTCTTGTGTCAGACACCTAAACCCATGCCTTCTCTGCGCTTCTCTGTTGACATAAATGTCCCTGGAGTCGATCTTGCTATAGGTACTTTTCTATGACACCAGACAATGGGAGGGTTTAAAAGATATATTAGAGGGGCCAGCATGCTGCTGTTATCTTGGTTGTCCAGGGATCTCTCTTGTCCTTGGTGGACAGGTTTGAGATTCTGAGCAGCGAAGTCCTCATCTCCAGGGCTGGGCTGTCCCTCTCTGTCATGAGCTGGGATCCTTTAGTTTTCTTGCTCAAGTGTAGCTGTTCAGTGTACAATGTGAGCTACATCTGTATCTTAGGAAAGTTAATATAATGTCATACTATGAAGGCTAATTGGTACAATAGTTAAGGAATGCAATTTTCCAAACAACTGGAAGCTCCCTCTCCCCCCCGTAAACTGGATTTTGTTGTGTTCTAAATGAAGCAGAGTACCTGCAAGTAGGTTTTTATGATGTTTTTAGTTTTATTGAAAAATTCACACTCTATAACATCCCATATTAAGTTGGGTGAACTTTTTGCACGACTGCAACTTCTGCTTTGTCACGAATGTAATGGACATCCCATCATCCAAGGTGTGCTAATAACGTCCATGTAGTTATTATTCCATTAATAAGACCATTACAACCATCGAATGCAGACATTTATTTGAAGGAGCAAATATCACTTGCAAGTGGACTGTTAACAGCTGAATAAGCATATTTCTTTGCTTAAGTTCATAAAACACATCTACTAGTAATACTTTAATTTTGATGATGAATGAAAAGAGCAAGCCATTAACAAGACCTTTAAAAGCTACTGACTACTGTAATATCTTCTGTAAATGGAAATAGCACTTTTTAATCAAGTATTTAAGGTTATATACTCAATAGTAAGTGCCGCTTTGTCCATTAATAGCTAATCTAATTCTGTGATGTAACGAAAGGTAAAAGTAAGAAGATAATTTCAAATGGCTAATTAAGCTATTTTGTAGGCCAAGTTATTGAAGTTGAATCAATGTGAAGCTACCTTTTATTAAATTATTTTTTATATTTTTTCATTTTGATCATAAATGGGGGCCACTGTGATTACATTGCATTAGAAGGAATTTAAAGAGCAGGAGTAAAATGGTAAGGAATTATTTTCATGTCTTGCTCAGAGGACCTGTGCTTTGAGAGAAGTTTTGAACGTAGGAAGAAAACATGGCAGTTGTGACGTATGTTTCTGTAAAAATGACTCTCCCTGGTGCTGGAAAGTTACTCATTGTTAGGAGTTAATTGCTATAAAATGACCATTGTAATAAATAGACTTGAGATTATGTATGCACAATTATACCATCAAATTATGTATTTTTAAAGAGTTTTAGGCGTTGGGAACCCAGTAGGAAATTACGGTCTCTCACAGCAAACAACAAATCCCAGACCATCAACTCTAAAATCTACGCTTTAGGGGCTGATGCCCGTGCGGTGTGTGTGGAGTGTGAGGGGGTTCCATCTTTTTAAAAAGTTGTATCTTGTTGTTTATTTTCAAGATAATTATTTCACACACAGATCTCTTTGAACAATAGTTTCAATAGTAAAATCAAAAAGCCTTGTCTCCTAAGGGGACACTGCGTTTTGAGTCCCATTCTTTGTGCAGGTTTAACTCGGAAGAGAGTTTTGCTCCCCTGGTAGTACATCATAGATGAGTTCTGTGCTTTCATCTTCGTATGTTAGTACTATCGACAGCCAAATAATGCCAGGGAAGTTCAGATTAGTGGTTGCAGTTTTAAATGTTATAGCTGAAGATGCGAGACGCCTGTGTTAACCCCTTATTGAATTGGAGCGTATGTGTGTAAACTTTCAGAAGCTTCCTGATGTTCCTGATGCTCATATTCAATCATTTCCTTAATCATCTTTCTAAAAAGGTGGGAATGTTGTTTCAGTTCGTCTCGACTGCATCCTAAAACATGGGGGGGGTAGTTTTAAAAACTTTGGGAAACAAAAATTTAAAAAACCCAAACAAAACCTTACTGAACTTGGTGGTGTGTAAGCAGAGGGAAGGTAATGAAGGCAGGCTGAATAAATATTTAGATGTAAATGAGTTAAATATGTTTTACAGCAAGGGGTTGGAACAGACACAACTCAGAGTTACAAGTGCCAAAATGATAGGTCATTATCACAGCATGGTGATAATGACAATTTAAAGTCATATTATCTTTGTGATCGGCACCATTTGTTCCCAGAATTTCAGAAAAGAAATGGCCCTGTTTAATGCTGTTGCTAATAATAAATAATTGATTATACTGAGACTCATTTGCCTATAAGGCAGTTGATTTAAAGCTGCAGTTCACAATAATTCTCACCTTCAGTGGGAATGTGAAAGTTTAGTACTGAGATGCGTAAAAGAAAGGAAAAAGAAAGAAAAGAGTAACACAACCCCTTTCAACGTTCCCTGAAACCCAGAATTTACCTGAAAAGTCCTTACTCCTTAGTTCCAGTTCACAATTTGGACTTCATGACACAGAGTCAATGTGTAACTGTGGCAGAGGTAGGTCTGCTGTGTTTGCAAAGTGTGGAGAATGGGGATCCAGCAGCTGTTTGTCTTATTTAAAATAGCTCAATAAGGGGTGAGTAAATAAGAAAAATGTGAACATTTTGACCAGAGATGCTACTAAGAGAAAAGCTTCCAGACAAATTGTGTTCACTTTTGTAAACCTTTCATTATATACTGCACTTATGACATCCAGTGATGTAAAAGGTTGGTTTGTTATGTTACAGTAGTCCTGAAAAATAGATCACTTTTATTCATTTCTCCAAAGAAAACTACCATGCAATTACATAGTTATGCATTTCTGCAGTGTCTTGGTGCTTATTCTGGTAATTGGGTTTATAGTTCAGCTGCTTTCATGATGTGAAAATTGAAATGTGTAATAAAAAATTATCTGTAAAGTAGTTTTTATATGTAACATTTTATTTTAAGAGAAAAACTAACAAGAAATGCCCATAATAACAGAAAAGATGTATTTCAGATTATGAAGAATATATATAAACTTTTATATGTGGATATGCATGAGGCTGCTTGGGATTTGATGATTTTCTTAAAAAATTATTTATTTATTTTGTGATTTTTTTTTTTTAAATATGTTCGCAACTATATAGATACGAAGCTGTTTCAATTTGACATCTTAATCATGAAACAAATGGAGTTTGAATAAAATGGGTTTTGGGAGATGTGGCAGTGGCAATGGTTGAATTTACCAAATTTGGACAAGACATACTTGTTGCGCTCTGAAATTATCTGAACCTCTGTTCTTAGTAAGTAGTTTTCAAATGGCATATATATGTTTAAGCAAAAATAGTAGCAGTATATAACCTGAGAATCATAGAACCATAAATCATAGGGTTGGAAGGGCCCTCTGGAAATCATCCCGTCCAACCCCCGGCCAGAGCAGGGTCCCTCACAGCAGGTGGCACAGGAACGTGTCCAGGCGGGGTTGGGATGTCTCCAGAGACGGAGACTCCCCCACCTCTCTGGGCAGCCTGTGCCAGGGCTCTGCCACCCTCACAGCAAAGAAGTTCCTCCTCGTGTTGAGGTGGAACTTCCCATGTTCCAGTTTGTGCCCGTTACCCCTTGTCCTGTTGCTGGGCACCACTGAGAAGAGCCTGGCCCCATCCTCCTGACACCCCCCCTTTCAGTATTTAGCAGCATTGATGAGATCCCCCCTCAGTCGTCTTTTTTCCGGACTGAAGAGACCCAAATCCCTCAGCCTTTCCTCATCAGAGAGGTGTTCCAGTCCCCTCAGCATCTTGGCAGCCCTTTGCTGTCCCCTCTCCAGCAGTTCCCTGTCCTTCTTGACCCGGGGAGCCCAGAACTGGACCCAGCACTCCAGATGTGGCCTCCCCAGGGCAGAGCAGAGGGGGAGGGTGACCTCCCTCCACCTGCTGGCCACACTCTTCTTGATGCCCCCCAGGATGCCATTGGCCTTCTTGGCCACAAGGGCCCATCGCTGGCTCATGGTCATCCCATTGTCCCCCAGGACTCCCAGGTCCCTTTCCACAGCGCTGCTCTCCAGCAGGTCAGCCCCCAAAATAGAGAAAATAAGAAAAATAGAAAATAATTTCAGCCTTTTTTCTTCTGTGCCTCTCCAAGTAGATATAATGCTGCTACTTCTTAACTAAAAGGGTGTTTTCACTCTTTTACAAAAGGTGATAGATGAGATTTTCCTCAAAAGTCTCTTCTTTAGGTAAAGATTAGTGTGAAATGTGGCCAACCAAGAGTGAAGCTACAAGAGACTGCAGCAGAAACTGTTGTAATCCTTGAAGTGTCACGCTAGTTGGTCATTATTTGTTGAGCATCAACAGATGAATGGAAGATGGAAATTGTTCTGCCAATACAGGCTAAATCCTGTCTTTGTGTTCGTGGACCTTTAAGATTTGTTATCAAAACTATAAGTCTAACAAACAGTGGTCTCATAACATTACTTCTAAACAAAAATACAGTTTTGAAAAATTATTGTCTATACTCAAGTGCCTCTCCAAACTTAAACCTTTTCCTTTCCCTCTCCCTACCGGATGCGCAAGCTCTTGGGTCCATATATTATTCATTACAATCAAATAAGACACAGTGGTGGCTCAGTAAACTTGCTTTTCATATAAGAATTGATTTTATTGAGTAACGCACACTGCAGACCCTAGCTTCCAGCAGCCAGGGCTGAAATGAGCAATTCTCTCATTGTAATAATGCGCCTCTGTCATCTCCTTATTATCAGCATGATAAAAGATGAAATATTCACAGATGCTGCCCTCCTAACCTGATCACAGCTTGATATTTGAGCTTTGGAAATGAGTTTTATAAGCTTTAATATACTCCTTGGCGGAGTGACCCCTGAAATTAAACATTATTACAGAGCGGATATTTAAAAAGCTGGGGCCACAAATTACATCAAAATGAAAATATTAAGGAGTATTACGACTATACCAAGTGGGAACTCACTGCTGTTGAAGCTGTGAATGCCATAAAGCTCAGCACTTTGGTGTCATAAACATCAGAAAAAATAATAACAGCGCAGGCACCTTGACTTCAGTTATTTTATACGTAGGGCTAAACTAAATTACTGGAATGGGTTTTTTCCTATAGGCTGGTTTTTCAGGAAGAAAAGGCACATTATTCTCAACTTTGTAGCACTCTTCACAGTTCTTTTAAAATCCACATTGCTTCTTTTCTGTGCAAACACCAATAAAAAAATACTTAAGTGTAACGAAAGCAAAGATTACACTTAAAGAATAAGCCAACATCACTAGATGAAACATTTTGATTCCATTTCCATCCCTGTTTTGATGGACAGCTTTCTACCAAGGCCTGGGACATGAAGAGCTAAGGAAGTTTCCTAAACATGAAAATAGAGGAATGTACAACATATGTTACAGATCTTTCAACTCAAATATTATCATCTTCTTAAAGTCAGTAAATAGCAAATTTTAACTCCCTTTAAAGGTGACTTTACCAGAAAGAAGCACATGTAGTTTATTAATTTATGTATAATATCAGCTAAAGGAAGATCTGATATTTCTTTCATGCTTGTAACTCCAGTTTACCAAAGAAACTGTTTGATTTTTAAAACAATATAAAGTGTCTGGAAATGTAAACAGTTAAAAGAGATCAGATTTGATATCCCTTTGTGTTCCATATATTTGGATGACTTAGAAACAAATATCCTTTTTTTTTTTTAAGGATAACCTTTTTAAGGATAAAAAAAAGGATAACTTTTTTTAAGGATTTTGAGGAATAACCCCCACATTTCGATGCCTGCAGCGTTAACTTTCCTAATGAGCATATTTATACATTAGTGATTGTTCAGGTTTAAAACTATGCAAATAGTCTGTCACTGTACATTCCTTTTAATGAATTTATCTTTTTTTACCTATGTTCTGCCCTCAATGTTTCTCTAGAGATATTAATGGAAGTATTGGTTCTGTTGTACCATCACAACCTATTTTGTCCATTAGTTTAAGCAAAAACATTTTGGAGAGATTTTTAGAACACCATCTACAAGCATACAGTTCTCTTCTGTGGTCCCTTGGGCTCCAGCACTCTCTGCATTGTTAATGCTGCATAAAAATAAGCTTTAGTGGCAAATACTGGTCAAAGAAGGTACCTTGGTCACAGAGCTGCTCTGTTACGGGCTGCCCTGTGCAGTTTAATTGGAATGTACCCGCTGTCCTCAGGATACTTTAGCAAAATAGACTGGGTTGCTGAACTTTTGAAAAGGAATCAGTATCCTGTTTTTACAGATTGCTGCTTCCATAAGGATGCAATACCTTGATGTTTGCCACAGGTATTACATACTTCTCAGGTTCTGAAAACTGCACGAGACAAAATCGTTAGTCGTTTGCCAAGACCAAAAAAGCAGTTTTATGTTAAAGCGGGGACTGGATCCAACCGGGTAAATTCTTGCATAGAATTTTATTGTAATTCTTTTATGCTGTATGAAGTTGAGAGATTGAAGTGTATTTTCATGACTTCTCACATCCAGTAGATGATCTCTGACTTCCCTCTGTAACGCAAACCCTGACTGCTGAGCCTGACCTGCGCCAGTAGGCTGTAAGCCATATGAAATAAAAGATTGGTGGGAGATGTGAAGCCCTCCTCCCTCATTTGTTCCGGAAGTAAAACACACTATTGGTTAGCTGCCTTATTTTCCGAGAAGACAGACACATAGAAAAATGTGTTTTGTGGCAGACTGCAAGTGTAAAGCTTGTCATAGAGAGACTTTTGTCCTTCCAGGGATTCTCTCCTGTTGAGGCTATGTTTTTTGCATGACGATTCAGAATTCTCAGGGCTATTTGGGTTCTGTAGTTCACACTGATAAATGAAAGCAAAGCAAGCAGCGAAGGTGCAGGAAGAACAGTGACAGGTTGCTCGGAGAGGATGCTGAGTTGCCATCTGTGGAGATTTTTTTTCAGAAGGTGACCAGGAAAAGTCATGAGCAACCTGATCACACCTTAGTTACCTCCGCTTATGGCAGAAAATTGAGCTGGATGATCTCTGGAAGTCACTTCTAACCAAAGTTTTCCTGTGTTTCTAAACCAAACAGCTCAGGTCATAAGACATGTTTCTGTTTCTAAGCCTTAAAGGCTGTTTGCAAAAATTGAAGTGTATTAGCTTCAATTGAATGATCACTGAATGAGGAAGTTACATAGAAAAAGAAATCTTTGAAAAAAATAATGTCCAGTTCTTCCTGGCTGCAAGATCTTCCTGACCAAAGCTATCATCACAGACCTGTAGCCTGATGTGGGGTAGGGAATGACCAAGACTTTAAAATTTTTTAAAGTGCCTCTAGAGAAATGTTGCCTTTGTTCTGACGTTTGTATGGAAACTGACTGTTTGCCCAGTAATTTTCAACCTCCTGGCGAAGCTGAGTTAAATGTAGCTGAAAAGTGGAACTTCCAAAGACAGCGGAGTTCCCATCTGCTTTGGGAAAATGGTTATTGAGTAAAAGAAGGGGTTATCCCCCGGCGTCCCCACTGAAGAGCGAGCAACCTGCGGGACTCCTTGGTCGGCAGCAGCCATCGGGTGTGTGACACCCTCCTGTTGGTGGTAGTGCTCCTGGTCCCCAGCCGTTGCAATTGGAAAGGGGAAGGACAGCAAACGTAGCTCTTAAACCTCTGGGAGTCACAGTTCAGCTATGCATGGAACAACTTGTTTAAAAAGTTCCATTATTGTTAAAAATATGTGGTACTTCCTGCTTCAAATCCTTGTTTTTATATATAGGATGCCAAAAAAAGATAACTTAAAAGGAAGGGGATGAAAAATTTAGGTATGTTTTGTTAGGCTTGTTTAGAAATGCATGAACTAAAGAGAAACCGTCTTACAGGACAGATACATTCTGTATTTATAGCTGTTGACTGTCTCTTGATTTCAGTGATCGTTAGACAATCCCCGTAAGGAAACGTGAGACTGGAACACAAACCCTGTGCAAGTCGTGCGGTGAGGTGGTGCTCAGTGCGTCAGAAGATAGGGGTGGTGGTGGGGGAAATGTTTCTTCTTTCTGTGACGAAAATGAGAGGTGGGGGGTTCCGTTGCTGCTTCATGGGTTATTTTTGCTTGTTTGTTTTAAACCGAGGCCTTCCATGACCTTCTGAAGTTCTTGTTGACTTCAGTATGCCTGCCTTGGCACATGAGCTACATCCTTTTATTCTACTCAGAATTAATGATGCCTTTAAGGTCATTAAATAATTTGTATTTGCATTTTAGCTTCTTAAATCTGGCTTTTGACTGACGTGTATAGCTTTCAGTCTGTTGATAGTTTTGAGTTACGTATCTGCAGTCGTTTGGACATCACCAAGTCAATGTGATTGTAATATTCTCTGTGCTGATATAGCCAAAGCTCTTGCTAAATTGAGCTCAGCAGGAGCAAGTCCAGTGACCTCATAAATAGTGGAAATGATTGCAAATAGGAATTCATATATGTTCCTGTCTCAGTGGGTAACCGTATCCCCCACAAAGGAAGCAATCATCTCTTTCAAATTTCTGTTTGCCCTTTCACTCAGATATGTTTGAAGATAATATGGAGAGGGAGATCTTGCAGTGTCTGACAGAATTGTTACCAGAAATCTAAAATAAACGTCCTGTATTTAATGGTACTACTTAGAGAGGTATGTTTCAAACGTTACCCCTACTGCAGAGGCCTTGGGGCATGGGGTGTTACAGTTCCCTAGCTGGGTTTAGCACTTTTTGGCATTTGTACTTGTTTCCCTAAATAACCTTTTAATTTTATTAGAAATGAGATTTGCTTTGTTTTTCCTTACTATTCTGTGATCTGAATTCTTGTTTCTATTCATAGTTTGATATTGAAGCCGTGGAGATTCATCTGCAGTTTTCTTTCAGTAACATTCTATACAGTTCTCATGGCTCGAGTGGGTGCTTACTTTGCCAGTCTGCTGGAAGTTAAAAGCAATTACTCTATATATTAATAATACACGTATTAAGAATTCTTGCCTCAACTTCTGAACATTACTTAATGACGCTTGTAAAACAGGAATCCGGTTCTTAGTATTTTCTTCTGTTTTGTCTCGATGAGCATGTAACTAGATATAAGTTGTTACGATTCTAGCGACACTAAGCTTCTTTATAGAAGTAGGAATACGTGTAGCGTTGCGTCCTGGCTGCGGTCCTGCACAGTGATACATCCTTAGGAAAAGCAGAGAAGAGATGTTTTGCCCAGTATACTTTCTCTTCCTTTGACATTGGTTTGGGGCTTCTTGAGAAAGCAGTTGCACCTAGATTTTCACACATACTAATCATCACCTTTGTAAGAGCAAGACGAAACCTAACCATAGAATGGGCAATATTTCTGAAAGGCATTCATACGCTAGCTTTTTTCCTCCCAGTTGTACAGTTAAGATTGCACCCTTTTTCTGTTTCTTTTTGCTGCACCGCTGCCCCAGTTCAGGAAAGCATTTGTATCAATCTGCTTACGGCTGTGCCATTTCCTGCAAGCACAGTCTCTTTTCTGTCTCTGCTCTGCCAGTTACTCATACTCAGATGCGTGTTTGGACACTGGCTTTTCTTTTTCCATTTTTTTGTAATTTAGTTATGTGGTTTGCCTTTATATTTGTGAATTAACTTGAGAATGGCATATTTAATTGGGATTTATTTTACGTTGCCTTTAAGTTTGTTTAATCGCATCATACTAAGTTTGGAAGAATTTTACAACAGTGTAATGGAAAGAGTGAGAAAGGTTTAATTAAACTCTGAATTTTGTTCACATTTCTACCCACAACGTAGTTGATTAATAGTTTATTTCCAAGGTGTCCTTATCTTAAATCTGTCAGTTTTTCCTCTTTTGCTCGTCTAACTCGCCTTTTCTTTTTTCCCCTCTTACCAAGTGATTTAGCATGTCGCTGAAACCATTTTGTATTTCAGCATTCGTGATCTATGCTGGAGACCCCATTATGTCCAACATTAAATGGTATTACTGGCATATTTTATGGTTGCCTGCAAAAGTGCTGTGATATTTTAATTGCAATCTAGCTGTTAATGAGAAAGATCTATAATCTTGTAGGAATGAGTGACACATTTGGCACTTTCAACCCAAGCAGTACACTTCTTTAAATACATATACTGTTCTCTACTATTAGTGAGGGAGGAGAAAAATCTCACTACTTAAATCATTTTGTTTGCTTACTTCATATAAATATTGACACAATGGAACTAGGAAACACTCTGTGTTTAAAGTCATGGGAGAGCAGTCAAAATCTCACCTTTCTGTATTTTCTGTGTTGAGTTATAAGACTTCCACTTAAAAGAAGTCTTAAGAGCACCAAATCTGTTTACTGCTCTGAGGATTCAGGTAACTTTACACTGAGTATTCCTCTTCTGCGCATCATCATTACACGCAGAGATTAGCTGGAGGGGAAAACATGTCAGAATACCTATGCCTAAATAAACTGGCTTGGATTGATGGCTCAGACCTCAAGAAAACTTCTGCCCGTCCAGCTGTCACTTTCTTATTTAGCAGCCCAGATGCACCTAGGAAAGAGCTCAAAGCAGTTTTAACATCTAAAACAACAGACCCGCTTGTTCCTCGCTTCTTGACTGCATTGCAGGATACCTTTTTCTGAGAGTTTCACTTCGGTTGCACTTGGAAGGAAGCACCAGTTGTCAGGTTCTTCTGCTGGTGTATCAGCGGCGGCGGGCATATGTTTTGCGCCTGCAAAGGAATGACAAATAACTAAGAAGACAAGGAAATTTGTGGCAGTGGTATTTATTCATTAGTCATAAACAGCCAACTGTAGCTTCTGTCACACACTGTGGCATTGGCCACTGTAAGTGCTGATGACACAGTAATAGTTTTGAGCGGGCGGGGGAATCCTTTTTGTTGTCTTAATGCCTTTTGTGAAGCAAAGTGAGTTGATGCACAATTATGTCTGTACTGCATCCTTCCTTTTCTTCTGAATGGCTTTCACCTTTTGAAAATTTGTCTTTCCTTTAAAATGTCTGTGGTGCCAGGTTGTATAGTGAATTTAAACTAATCATCAAAAGCTTCACCTTGCTCAGTTACCTTTCAAAGGTCATATAGCTGTAGTAATATGCAGAGTCTGTGAACCTCAGCTAAAAGAACACCAGGTTGAGAAATATTTAAGCAGACAAGTATCTTCTACTTGTGGACCCTCGAAATTGAAGGCATGAGTAGGAATCCTGTGAACACGATGCAGTTTATGTTCATAACTCCTATAGCACTGCTTAAGTGGCATCTGTACTTGAATTCACAGCCTTTATTTTCTGTCTCTCAGAGTTTGCTCTGATTATCCCAGAGGCAGGTAGAGGGAGAAATAATGCCTTGCCTGGTACTGAATTAGTTAGGTTACTTGGAGGGGCTTCAAGGTCAGTAAGTGGAAAGCGTATTTTGCTTTCAGAGCGTGACTACGTGTGAAAGGGATGAGGCTACTCTGCTGCGCCTCAGGACCGGGGTGCGAACGGGCTGCGTCCTGGGTAACTGCTCTCATGGCTTCTGGGGTAGCCTTGCTGTGTGTTCTGAAGTTACTCTCTCGATCCGTTCTTTCTGCTTTTGGTGATTAACAGATCAGCTTGTTGAATATTCAAACAGGAAAGAAAAAGACAGAAACCAGTAATTAAGCTCTGAAAGTCTAAGCAAGCACCAGTATGTATGTTTATGGGCTCCCTTGGCAGAGATTCTCATGTGGGACTGCTATTAAAAGCCAAGGGAAAAATAAAATACAGCATATGTAAATAGAGTCCAACAGGGTATGATTCACATCTGGGAAAGCAATGTAGACTATAATTTCAAGACGTTCTTTAAGATGAGGAGTATCATGATGCTTGCACTAACATTTGGGGGCTTTTAGAAAGAAATTCTGAGCTATTCCCAAAGGCTTTAATACAGTTGTGGTGTCTTCCTGACTGAATAATTGGTACAGCTAAAAAGATCACGCTTGTGTCCCATAGGCCTTCCCCAGGCCAGTACCCCAACAACACTGTAGTTAAATCCCCGTCTGCAGTAACTAGTCCAGAAATTAAGCAGCCAATCCGACTTTGTTACTGGATATTTTAATGAAAATGGTAGTGCTGTATTCAAGAGAGGCAAGGAACTATTATTCTTGTCCGTTATGTTTTGAAAATGCAGCATGTTGTTTTGCACTAGGAGGTGCTTGTTCCATTATGATCCCAGTAAGAAAGGCACTCGGACTCTGTAGGATGTCATTTAAAACGTTATTTATTGGAGCTAATGCCATAAGAAGAGAATAGCGTAGATAATCTTATGCCCCTTTAGATACTAGGAGCAATGTAGCATCGAACAGGACTCTGACCCACGTGCAGCACGCCATGCACACCTTGTCCATAAGCAAAGATTCTCACCTTTCAGTCAATCGAGCTGTTATGTGACTTTTCTTACAAGGAGACAACTCTGTTTATCATTTCTACAGCCAAACAGAACGGGGCTTCTCATGAGAACTTCTTGCTGCACTGCTAGGTCGAGGCGAGGCCATGCCATGGCGTTGTCACCGGTGCCGAACGGGAGCTGCACTGCCTTCTCTAGCATCTAACTCCTCCTTCTCTAGCATCTAACTCCTCCTTCTCTAGCATCTAACTCCTCCTTCTCTAGCATCTAACTAACTCCTTCCTTTCTGTCTGTGCAGCCATTTCTTTGGGCAGACTTGTGTTCAATGCACATTTTGTAGTGTGAGGTAAATTATGGCACTGGCCCAGGTTGCCCAGAGAAGCTGTGGCTGCCCCATCCCTGGAGGGGTTCAAGGCCAGGTTGGCCGGGGCTTGGAGCAGCCTGGGCTGGTGGGAGGTGTCCCTGCCCAGGGCAGGGGGGTGGGACGAGGTGATCTTTAAGGTCCCTTCCGACCCGAACCATTCTGTGATTCTGTGGAACTATAAATCTACCTTCAACTGTACTTTGATGCTGTTATTACAGCTTAACTGAGGAAGGTGCAATACTCTGTTCTGGGTAGTTGTGGGTAGGAAATGCACATGATGTTTGGTGTTCACATGTTTTCCATGCGTCTGCATCTGAATTATGTATGTGCCCGCGTCCTTGGATGTTTACAGTTCTGTAGATGTGCCCGTGGTACTTGGCTGGAGCATCCTTTGTCTTGTAAGGAAGCATAGGCTGTTTTATTATTATGTGTTAGCAACTTGTGTGACAAGTAGAATAAAGAAAAATCTATCTGCCTGTATTGGCAAATATAAACCTGAAAGTTTAGTGGAGGATTTTAAGCCTTTACAAAATGTGCTACCGCTGTCTGTGAGTTTCTCAACTACTTCAGCAGTAGGGACTTAACAGAGCATTTCCCCTTCCCTGTCGCTCTGAAAAGCTCCTGGAGGTGGTGCTGTTTAACAAACACATCGGCGAAGGACGCTTATCTGCCAGTTCACTCGCACTAAAGCAGTAGCAACGTTGCTGAGATTCAGAGCAAGTCGTATCAGCTTCCACCGTGTGCTGGCAGATCCTGGGGATGAGTTGGGGTTTTTGTGGTTTTTGGTTTTGTTTTGTTTTTTTTGGTACTGGCTAATAAAGTAGAAACTTGTACGTCTGATACTGAGAGCACCTTACAGTAGCCTTCAGGCTAGCATGTTAAGATTTCTCATCACATAGCTGCGTGAAGAACTAACTGCTACTTGTGAAAAATGACTTAAAAAGGCAAAATTGTGTGTGCGTGGTGTTATATTCAGAGATCCAGTCATGGATATGACTCCTTGTGTAGCTCAAAGCTTTTTTTTTTTTTTTAAATTAAACTTTGAGTAATTCTGGCATTTTTGTGCTCCATGTAAATGCAAATAGTAAAGTGGAGTCACTTCTGACCAAAGCAACCTGGAATCAGGTATTCCACAAGTGTTTCCATTCTGTTTCTTAAGGTGCTGGTTTGCTTTTCTTAAACATTTCTGTTGGTCTGAAAAGTCAGAAGGAAGTGGCATCTGCTGTAGTTATTAGACACAAGTCCTCTCTTTGTCTGGCAGTAATGTCGCCACCTTTCTGTTGTCATACCTAGATTTATTCATGGCTTCTTGGCATGCGCTGAATGCAGCAAGAACTTGTGTACCGGTCCCTTTCAAAGTTGGCATTTTGACCACAAATGGGGGCCAAAACAGTTACCAGTTACGAATAGACTTGCGATCTGTGCAAAAATGGGCTGGAGCCCCAGTAAATAAAACCTCCTGGCTGATCAATGTTACCACATGGTCTTCTGGAGCTCTTCAACTACTAAAATATCGGACAAGAGGTCTGGTATCTGTGACTGTCTAATTTAGGAAAACCAATTGAAGCATGGTGTTTCAAATTACAGTATTAGATGATTGGCAATTCGCACTAGAGGGAGCCCGTCTTTAGGACACCGTGCTTTAATGAAATACAGTTCCCAGGAGGGCACATCGGAGTAGAAATTGAAACATGTGGGTGCAGAAATGGAAACATTTAGGTGCACGTTTCTTCCCAGTTTGCTCCCTTTCTGTTAGAAGAGGCCAGCAAAGCGTTGTCTGAGCAGGGCCTGATGCCCCAGGACAACTGACCGTGTTAGCACTGTTGGCGAAGCACTGCATCTCCCTGAAGCGTCCACGTGGATGCCACAGAGCTGCCGGTGCCAGGTGAGGGCTGGCCCCAGAGCTGTAAAGCTGGACCATGGCCCATCTTCATAGGTAAAGCTTGGCCTTATCCAGGATGAGATATCCAAAATACGCTAGCGTAGGCTCTGGGGATGGTAGAGCGTAATGTACTTGAGCACAGCTGTAGCAGTTTTAACTCCATTACCCTTTTACCCTGTTTAACCGGACTGCCCCTTACTGCAGTGAAACATCAGGTGCTTCTCAGTCATTCATCCCGTGGGGTTGGGATCCAACATAAATAGTGCCATGTTACCCTTGAAAGTGGTTACAGGTCCGATTGAAACATGTTGAGCTAGAAAAGTGTTAGGAACAGTAAAAACTGTCAAAATAAATATGTGGATCCTTGGCACTGCTGCTTATTATTTCTAAAAATAAGTTGTTATGTCATCAGTTTAAAAGCATCTTTCGGTGTTGTGGGAATATGTAGTGCTGAGCTAGTGTGAGCAGTGCTGATCTCTGGTAAACCCCGACTCTGTGTCCAAGAATTTACAGTAGAGGAGAAACATAAGGCAGGATAGAAAGGAAAACTTTGAAATTCTATACTTCTGCTTCTGTAAACAGAAGAAGAAAAGGTACTACCAAAGAATTCCCCAATTATGACTTAAGCAACTGAGGCCACTCGAAAGTCCACTTCATATTCAAGTTATTTGTGAGTTCGAGGGTGAAAGGCTAATGTGTTTGCTTTTATAAAACATGTCCAGTCTTTTTCTTACATGGCTGCAAGCTAGTTCACCACAGCTCAGGATTGTAATTGGCATATTTGGTCCTTTGGCTGGTGGAGACTTATTGCAGAAGTGACAGTAACAGCTTTCAGGGAGAATGGGGCCAGACGATGTACACAGCTGTCAGAGCCTGGTAGAGCAGAAGCTGCTTTCGCTCTGGAGGCGTTCCTTGGCCATCGTTGCAGCCAACAGGGAAGTAACCAAGGGCAAGACTAAGACTGGCAATGGAGGAGTATAGTATTACAAATTCAGGCCTTTTAGTAATGCAGAATCATTACAGGAGAAGAGAAGATTGAAAGATGTTCATGAAATAAAGCAACTTTTTTTGCACGCACAGAGATATGAGGATTTTTTTTATTATTTGCAGACTGAATTAATTTCTTGAAAATTAGGATTAATTTCACACAAGGTCTGTATGTGATTATACAGCAGAGTGTATCAAATTAACATGGAGGGTTTCACTTCTAAGCCCTTGTACCTGTGAAGCCTGGGATCTAACAGCCACCAGGGTTTGAGAAGCAAGGCTCAAATTTGGGTTACGGTGGGAAAACCCTCCACAGAAAAGTGACTTGATTGTCTGTATTGGCGATAAGAATAATGGGCTTACTAAGAGACGAAGTTTATGGCAATAGGGAAATACTGTCACGAGTATCCTAGAAAAGAAGCGGGAAGAGGGGGGGAAAGTGGCAGGCTGAAGGAAAGGTCAGTAAAGAGTAGCTTGGGTCAAGTGTGAAGGTACATACCAATGCACTGCCCGAAACCCACAGCTGCATCAGAGAGGCCACCAGGCATTACTTGATTCACACCGCTGGTAAGAATGAGTGCTTCCATAACACTAACAGAAAGGGCTCCCTGGGTTATGTTGAGAAGCACCTCAAACCTCTCTTCTTCCCGCCCCTTCCCCCCCGCCCCAGCCCCGTAGATATTTTGGTTCTATATATTTGTCCTTTTCAACATTCATCTCAAATTATTTTATGGAAGACACTATTCTGTTACGAGCGTCTCGTGGTGATTTTTTTAAAAGAATTACATAGCAGGAACACTCACAATAAAATTTTACTTTATGGAAATGAGTAAGAATGCCGTCCAGAAGAAAGAGAGGGGTAGATAAAAACAACTTACTTGGGCTTGTCTATTATAGGCATTACACTATATAAAAAGGAGGCACTGGGAGCCAGGAAGATGCTCCAGGTTATCCAGGTCAGGCAGTTAACTCTTTCTGCTGAATGGGAATCACGCACTTCAACGGACCACTCGGATGCTGAGCAGGGAGCACCTTCGTGCCAGTAGATACTTAGATTGCTGTAAATCTGGAAATCTGCTTGTCTCTGGATATCAGGTATTTGGCTGTATGGTAGAATTCTCTGGGTGCCAGATGTAGTGTGCTAATAAATCTTATGTCTGGTGTCCTGGCATTTGGAACGTGTACTCCAAAATGGGCAGAACTGAGTTCAAGGTCAGCGTGAGAGGGTTCAGGCTCCTGATCTGTTCTCCGAGGTGCCTGGAGGCTATAAGCAATTCAGAGTTAAGGCTTATTCTGACTCCTGCTGAAGCTGCAAAGAATGCCAAAATCATGGGTTATGGAAGTGTCTAGGGAATTGGCCCAAAATGGAAGAGACCTGGTTTCTGATCTTTGTTCCCTGGACTATGTATGTGTTTTTCCATGAGGCAGTACCTGGTATTAGAACAAGGATATTAACAGGGAAGTGGAAGAATAATAGACTCGCGGTTTTACACACTGGTGATGGTTTAAAAAGTTCTGTTTGACTGAGAATGATAAGCGCTTAAAATGCTCAATAAGAATATTTCGCTTAAAGTAGAGCTGTTAGAAGTGAAAATTTTCAAGGAAAGTGGTAGGTGTCAAAGTGCTCTGTTTTTCAATGAAAGCCAAAAAGTTCATCTCCTTTCTTTTTCTTTTGATTTATCTTTTTCTTTTGATTTGTCTTTCAGTCTTGCCTTTCTGCCCTTTTCAAGGGAAATAGAAGAGAGAAAAGGAAAATCCTATCATGTCTTCTGAATTAAAAAAAAAAATCTGCAAGAAAATATAAATGAAGAAAAGAATGTTTTTCTAAACGCAGTGGAAGTTTGTGCCATAATTAAAACAAAGGTCGTGGTGACTTGCTGTCCTAAGTTTACTGTGGTGCTGCCGTAAGTTTTGGTTGAACTTGGTATAGAAAGGGACAGCTCTTCAGGAGGCTTCTGCTCTCCCTTGCCAATGGCAACTTTATTGGGAAGAGAAGACAGGGTTAACAGTTGGTGGGTGCTGTTTCATTACAGATACACTGCGTGTCCTTGTGGAGTTTGCCGGGAGCAGTGCTAGCCCTGCCAGCAATCATTCCTATCCGGTGTCAGGCTCATGATTTATAGGCCTGTTTAAGTGAAGGCCGTGCTTACTCCCAGCACAGCCATTTGTTTCAACTCTCTCTCATTTTTTAACCGCTTCAGAAGGATGTAGTGTTGGAGGTGCAAAGATGTAAAGCTTGCTATTGCTGACAATTACGGGGTTTTGTTCTTTGTAAATGAGAACTGCTTTCTCACTGATTAGACCTAGAGAGCAATTCAGTGTTAAAAACAGCAGTGTAGATTCGAACAGTGATCACATTTTCATCTCTCTAGTATCTCCCTAACGTTTAGATAGCATTTTTTAACAGCAGCTCTTGCTATATCTCCATTTTGCAAGTGGGAACTGGTTTCTTTAAGGTTCTGCTGAAGTTGGCCCCAGACTAATATGATCAGGAGGACTTTGTGTCCCTCTTAGTATGACAGCAGCAGAGAACCCTTTTACTGTCTTCTCCATAAAAACCTTAGTTCCCTTTGTCTTATCTTGGAAATTTGCAGTTAAAAAAATAAAAACAACTAAATAAATTAATATAATACTGAATTTTCTTTGAAATTATGCATGAAGATCATTTAACTTGAGTTACAAATGTCCCTCAGTGTTTTTTCTAGTGAATGATGCAAATTTTTATTTACCTGTAATGGACTGGAATTCTTATCCGTTCTGGCTACCTGTAATTCGGAGTGCTCAAAGCACTAAGAATTAAAAAGACAAAGATTTCACAACTTCCACAGACAGTCTGATCCCGTGCTTCCCTATTCATAGCCTTAGGAAGTTTTCCATAGTATTGAACCTTACTTCCATTGCTATGATTTGAGCCATTTACCTTTTGCCTTGTTCATATTCCTGCTATGTTCATGGGGAAGGCATTATTTCCCCTTTATGCACTAGCCTTTTATATATTTGAATACTTGCTATCATGTTTCCCCCCCGCCTCCCCATCTCTTCTAGATTTCATGTTCCAGTTCTTTCAATTTTTCTGTGCAGATCTTGTGTTCTACATATCTACATGTCCTTGTTCCTTTCCTGTTGCTTGTATTGGGTTTATACATGCCTTTGTTAAAAATGGTACCCAAAGCTTAATTTTCGGTATTCCGGCTAAGGCCTCACAGTAGAAAATAGTCAAGGTTTTACAAATTGGCATGTCATCCTTGTGGAGGCCCGTATTAATCTAAGTATCATTCACTTTTTAGTTCATGTGACATAAAGGCAAGCAAATAGCCTTATAATGTGCCATGTTAGTGTCTGTACTTGTACTTGCCAGCTATGGTAATACAACAGAGAGCCTCAAACCGAACGTGCTCTGTACGTCTCATTGATGTACTATGACGAGATGGAACTCTCTTCTGCACGACAAACACTGCTTTTCTTTTTTCCGTACCTGTGAGTACGGTTGGATGTAGAGCTGTGGCGCATGCCTTTCTTGCTTGGCTACAAATATTAAACATCCTTTGTGGTGGTGAGAAGCTGGCAGTTAGCTCATTGGTTACACTCTAAAGCAAAAAGGAAGAGTTAATAGTGGTAATATGGGTCACTGTGTACACGTGCTTGCAGTTGCTGTGCTGGCATCTTAATCTGACTTTGCCTTTTAGCCATAGTGCAAGTTTCTGTGTGGGCTCTGTCATATCTAATATTGTCTACAAGGATAGCTGAATTTATTATGCTACTTTTACCTCTCTTCTCATTCCTACCTGTGGTGACCTCTCTATTCTCCAGGTCAGATGGCTGAATTCTTTAAAGTCATTCATTCTTGTCTGTGGACTTAAAGACATTTGAAAGTTTCTATGGATCTTTGTTATTGAAAGGCAAAAAATTCTTGTCTGGTCGTGGAAAGCTCTAGAAAGTTTACAGATCACTTACAGCTAGGCAAGAGACTGATCTAATGTAAAAGTTTCAATTTTGCTAATCAGGCTAGCCTGAAGGTAAGCCTGTTCATCAGTTTGATTCTGCTATCTGCACGATCTTGGCAGCAAGTAATTTGGGCCTTACATAAATAAATGATATGTGATCTGTACTTTCAGAAGACTGTAAGTCAAGGAATGTTGTATGGCTTCCATATCTTTTCTTTGGACCTCTGCCCTCGACTAAATGTGATGGAGGACAAGCTGTTGAGGAGTGAATGCGTACTACCAATTCACAGCAGCTCTGAGCATCAGACACTAAGATGTTGAGTGCTGAGTCTTAGAATGACTGAAATTGCTGTAATCCAACTGCAAAATGCAGATGCTGTTTCTTGCAGACATTGGACATATTTCGGGGTGGGTTCGACTTTGAACAGTAGCTGTTTGACATCTGGAGAGGCTGAGGCTAGAACTAAAAATTTGCAGAGACAGCAGGGCTTAGGGTTATAGAAAGAGGGCTTGGTAAGACTGGCTTTATTTATATGCAACTGTGCTGTGTACAGTTCTTTCGGTTACTTATCTAGTTTCACACTATCAACAGCGGAGATGTTCAGGGTGCACACATGATGACAGGCTGGGTGATTTCTGCATGACCGTCTGGTTTAAAGCTGCTTTTTGATTTAGTCTGACAAGGGGTCATGAAACACAGCGATCATCTGAGGATGTTGCCTAGTCCCTATAATGCTGGAAGCAACAGGCTTGACATACTTGGAATGTTCTTAGGTGATGGAAATGGCATGATTAAATTCCTGTAGCTTATGTGTACAAGGACAAGAAAAAGAATGGCCTAAGCATTCTGCCCAAGAGGTCTGAGTCCCTGTATTAGTGCTTAACTTGCAGAGACTTTTCTTCCTCCGAGTCTTACACGAGAGGAATTTGATTGGTTATGGTAATTGGTTTCTTATTTCTCTTTTTGCCTTTTTCTCACTGGGGACTGTTCATGTGTTTTGTTTGAGTTGGAGGGTCACCAGTGTTAAGAAGGGATCTCTTGTTGGCTTACTTCAGCCTCTAAAGGAAGACTAGTTATCAGTTACCACCTTTGTACCACGGCTGGCAGAACATAGAGTCAGTCTCCTACGTGCGGCTTCCTCTGGTGCCAGCTTCCCAGCCCCACTCCGCTTTCGGAAGAGGATGGTAGTGGCAGCTGCTCAGACCAGCTCCAAGTGCACAGTAACTTCTTTATCTTAGTTGTTCTTTCCTGTGGTCTTCAGAAATCTTATTAGATTATGAATGAAGGACCTTACAGTATTGTTATAAAGAATTAGTTCTAGGGCTAGATTTTTGCAGGCTCTTTGTTACTCTGTTATGACTACCCGCTTACATGTAATCTGTAACAGTCAATTGATTCGAAATCTGGGCATCGGCTGCTGTCTGCAGAGCAGAGAGGCATCAGTTTGGGCCCAGAGATTCTGCGTTATTCCAGTTAGGAGCTCTGCATTACCGTTAGGGCACTGCACAGCGCGGGGCATGGGAGCTGCACTGTCCCTGGCACTGGTGAACTGGTGTGCTAAGGGGTGCTGCCAGGGCGTCGG
The DNA here is from genome assembly GCF_963924245.1 of Chroicocephalus ridibundus. NCBI lineage: Eukaryota > Metazoa > Chordata > Aves > Charadriiformes > Laridae > Chroicocephalus > Chroicocephalus ridibundus. Next base: position 3,847,617 of record NC_086302.1, on the reverse strand, counting down.
CGCGTGTTCCGTTAAGCCCTAATATCTCATGTCGGCATTGTGAGCATTGCTAGAAGTCTCCTCCTGAGTTCAGTTTTTGCTAAAAGCCCCCTGTGTCTGGCTGTTGTATGGCGCGTTCTGTTTCTCTGGCCTTTCTACCAAGAGTCACCCAAGGGAACCCATCACTTTATGTGTCTGCGGTGGCCTCAGGTTTTGCAACTGAGTACTGTAACTGAAAAATGCGAGGAAGGGGCTGTGTTAATGTCTCAGAACATTATGAAAGAATGACTAAGCAAACTAATTAGGCATTTGAAGGTTTTGCCTACAATCTTATGTCACTGTCATTTCAGTGCAATCTGTTGAAGGTTTCGATGGAATATATGAATCAAATTTAAGGTCTACATCTAAAACATGATGAAGAATATGACTGTGTTTTAGTAATGGAAGCATTCTGTTACTGACTTCAAGCTAGTAGAGTGGTTACTTGACCGTCTTCTACCAACTTCACTATCCTTTGTCGTCTTCAAAATCCCTTGTTTCATGGTGTACGCGTGCTTAAATGCCTGCCGAATCTGACCCTCAAAAATTTACCAGAGCCATCATATCCAAAGGTGTGTGAAATCTATTATTAAATCTACAGAGCTTCCTAAAGGTTGGGCCTTCCTAAAGGTTGCTCATTTACATCTTCAATTTGAAGTTTGTGGTCAGGATCCCACTGTGCTGAATGCTGTATAAATAAGTTTTGTTGTTTGGTTGGTTTTTTTTGTTTTGTTTAAGGAGGCAGTTCCTGCCTCGGAGGGTTTACAATCTAAAAGGAAGACAATAGATAGCAGATAGATAGCAATAGAGAGCAGATAACTTCCTGACTACATTGCTTCTACAATGATTTAAAGAGAAGATTCCAGTTGGTGAAGCTTAAAATTAGAAAGCTACAAAGTCAGAAACACATGTTGACAAGGCTTGCCTAGAGACAGAAAATTACCACTTTCTTTCAAGTAACAGCAAAATTTTCCAGTTGTCTCTTCTTTCAGTGCAGCGGGTCTCTTGCAAGTCTCATTGTGTTGTCTATTTTTAGCCCAGAAGCTCAGTAATGGAAGAGTATATTTAACAGCAAGCAAATAATCTGTTTTTGAGTTTAAAGCAGGGTTGCTGGGACTCTGACCGCATCACCTGCATTACCAAACCTTCCTTCCAATATGGTATTTTATGGCCACAGCTTTAGTTCTAGAAGTCCATTTGTTTGTTTTTGGTACCTTGTCTCAGTAAGACTTGGTGGTCAAACACATTTGTGCGGCTGTCAGTGTTCTATCTGTTCTTTACCCATCTGCTGCTTCTTACTGACCTTGTTTTGAATTCAGTTTAGAATTTCCATGTTTATCTGCACTGTATTTACTGACCTTTTACCCTAGCTTTTTCTGCTGTGAAGTATTATAAGCCATTTTGAAGTCCAAATACATTATGTCTGTTAGTCTGTCCCATCAGTTCTTATTGCGACTTTTTCACGGAAGTTAATCAGATTTGTTCAGCATGACCTACTATCTCATGATTTTCTGTTGTACCTCTTCCTTTGCATGTGTCCCTTTATCATTTATGTCACTTAATCCATGTTGTAATGACTGCATCCAACATACAAACCCATTTTCCTTCAGTATTAGTCACCTTTGCTTCCCTTCTGTTTTCTGTACTGCTGCTAAGGCTTTTTCCTCTGCTTCGCTAATTTTAGTTTTTACCACTGCTCCATCTGTGTTACTTATTCCAGTCCAAGTCCAGCATATATTAGGTGAATAGGATGTGACTTGGTCCTGAATGTGTTGGTGTCCCCTTTTTTTTTTTTTAAAGTAGGAGGAATTCAGCATAACACATCTGATCCATCAAGATACTTTAAATGTCCCGACAGTCAGTGGTGATAGGCAAACTCAAATCCCGCTAGTTAATCTAAACATAGACGTTCCCTAAGAGGGCTTTGTTCTTCTTAGTGAGGCTAAAAAATCCTTATTTACTGGTTTAATGCAGTTTTCTAGTACAGAGCATTCAATTTAATATTGGTACTTCAGTACAAGTCATTTAGTCGACGTAATTTTGAGGGTCCATTTCTTCTGTATTGACATTGGCTGCAAATAATTTCTTTGAATCTACCCATTTAAAGTTCTGTTCTTGTTGCTGGTTCATAAATGTTGATACTGGGATAAGCGGTAACAGAAATCTGTTGACCAGTACCATAGCAGAGCCATCACAGGGCCAACGGAGACGTGTTCCTTATAAACTCACCATCTCTTCTCGGGCTTCTGATGCTTCCATTTGCCAAGCTGCTGAAGTTTTGCAATATTGTTTCTTCCCTTTTTCTTAATCCTTGCCACTAATATTTGAAACGTTCATCAAACCAGATAATAATTGCACAATAAAGTATTTTGTTTTCCGTGAAAAGAAGAATCTTTTTCTTCAGAAATACTGTTGAGAAGGAATTCTCTTATTAATGTATGCCCAAATGTATGCCTGTGTTCCGTGGGTTTATTTTTACAGCAGACAATACATTACAGAAAGACTCACTTTGGAATGTAGTGAGTGTGTAAGGGATGGATTTCTTCTAGTAGTTCATTGCTGGTTTGATCTTTTAATAGTTACACGGACACTAATTGTATTGTCACTGCATAAACAGCTACAGAAACACTCTAAATAGACATTTGCGTGGAATGCATTTAACAGCCGTACACAGACAGTATTTTTCTTAGGTTTGTTTGTCTGTTTAAATAATTTCCTGAGCGATTTTTGGTCTGAAATTTAAGCTTGGTTTGTATTACTTAACTATGATAAGGGATTGTTTGGAGTTTGCTCCCTGTTTAGGGATGCAGATTTCTCATTTTATTGGTATGCACCTGCTTACGTAAATTCAAATGTTTGTTAATCACAACTTACTTGCTAATATACTAGTGGAACAGAAGTACAACGAAGAGCAGAACACAGCTCAAGCAAGATTGCTTTTCTTATTTCTAGTCAGTGTTCGTGGTGTTGTTTTTCCATCATCTGTTACTGTCTTGTGGTGCACGAGTACTTAGGATGTATTTTGGGGAAGAGTTAGAAACGACTGAAGAGGTTTGTTTTAATCTAGGAGTTGGTTTCATTCGGGGTGGGGGGGTAGGAATGGGTGGAAGCCTCTCTCTCTGCAGTTGTTGCATTCAAACAGTGGGTGTGTATTTTATGCTTAGGTCGTTTTCTGTCTACTCATTTGCTAGCATTCCATGAGTAAGAAAGTATCTGAAAGAAGGGGCCGTAATAGTGACCCTTATGAAGGAAATCCTCATCAGTTATTCCATTGCTTGCACCAGTATTTGCTAAACAAAATAACAGAGAATTGAAAAGTTACTATTTTTGGCTACCGAGTGCTAAATGTAGATACGATATGACAGCAATTGCCTATTCCTTTGTACCATCAGTTGTGATGCTTTGCTGCTCATTTATATAGGCTTGCTTTGTAAGAAGATGCATTTAACAGAAAATTAGTCATCCTCTGCTCTCAGAGCTTATTTGTAGTGTATTTGTCAATGGCTACTCTTGAGTGGATGGGTTACAGAGACATGTGAAATCTGGAGTACTTCCCTCTCCCAGGTGTTGGCTGATCATTTAAAAAACTTCCCTAGAAGTTTGTCCTTCCGTTCCTTCCATACCTTCCCTAGAAGTTATGGAAAGCAATCTGCGGTAACACAGAGTCTTTGGAATCTGTCAAATCAAAGCGTTTACCATGGAGCTTGTCTGGGAGCTCCATAGAAGCCAGAGCAGGCTGTGGACAAGTGGCTCCGCGTATGAAGCCCCTTTCTCTTTTTAAACAAAAAAGGAAAAAGGAAATAAAGCAGAGGGGGGTTGGAGGTGTGTGGGAAGAAAATTGGCAAAGCAAGGGATGCAAGCCTAAGATAGAATTGATAACAATCTGGGTAAGAGCAACAACATATTGCCTTTGAGAAAACAAGGTTTTGGTTTTTCCCTCCACTTAGAGGGACAGAATGATCTTTAACCATAGTTGTTATACAAAAGTAAATTAGAAAATAGCGATGCAATAAGGATCCAATATTAAGACTCCTATTCCCATTATAAATCAAGGGAAAACCTGAGAATATTTCGTCAGTTAAAACATCTCGTACAAATTTTATGGCCACTGCTGTCCCTCCCAGTCAAGAGTCATTTCTCTTTGGGGAATGGCAGATAAACGATGACGGTGGAGGAAATAATGTTATCTAAACTAGGGAATGAAGGCATCTGGCTGGGAATCTGATTGGTACGTTTTGGACTTTTCTTCTCGATGAAGCTTTACATGCCATTTGCTGCAGGTTGTTGGCAGGTCCTCGTAAACTCTGGACAAATAAGGGCTATCTGCTCTGTGAATTCGAGCTGCCTTTTGAGTATTTCTCTTCTTGATCTACTGGATTTGCATTTAGCTCTATTTTTAAAGTTCTTTCTAGCAAGGCCTTTGCATAGTTCTTGCATAGGCCTTTCTAGCAAGGCCTGTGCAAACCGCAGAGTTTGCACACAACAACTTAGTGGTTGTATGGTCTCATGGACTTTTTGTTTTTTTCTGACTGCTCTATATGTCCCACTAGCAAGATGCTCTTCCAGCTTTTTGGTTAATCTGATTTGGAATACATTTTTCTTCCTAAAAATGCCCTCAGAGGAAAGAAGATTGTTGGACAATTCCATTCAGAAGAATTCAATTTATTTCACTTCTACCAACTGCAAGATAATTTAAAAATAAAACAAACTAAATAAAATGATAAAATAAATGACAGTCGCAATGATTCTATGTATTTAAATTTACCATATTTGTCTGATTGATCAGTAAGTACGCTAATAGATGTTTCTGCATTTGGAATTTTTCTGCCTTGCTCGAGTATTTTATTAGAGGGGGTAGCCTCAGAGTGGAGAAATCGATTCTCCTAATGTTTCCGTACCGCAGATACTAGGAGAGAAGCGACAAATGATGGAAATAGGTAAAGTACAGTAGTTGAGAATGTGCAGTAGTAAATACTGTATGTTGAAACAGTTCAGTCTTTTAAACAAGTAGAATAAATACAGTTTTTTAGATTGCAGTTACAAATCTGGAAGGATAAGTTGAGTTGTTTGTTTGTTATCCTCTCACTATAGGACAAGTAGTGCTACAAGAAAAGCCCAATTGAAGTTGACAGAACAGAGGAGGTGATGGGAAATGGTTTAGAGGAGGTTCCTTTGGCCACAGACTCTATGGGAATATGTGCAGAACCGGGGAGTTAACTGCAAAAGATTTTGCCTCAAAAACATGTCTAATTTCATTTTTAAAACCCTTCCAGTGGAGGTGAAACTGTCTTGTATCTGTGTATTATTTAACCCCAGGAGGGTTTCATAATGGACATTAAAATAGATGAGTTGTGACAGACGCTTCCTGAAGTCTGCAGTAGCCGTTCGCACTCGGGGACGTAGTGACCATCACAACTGCAGTGAGCTTCATGTATTTCTTCTCAGGTGTCTGGGCAGGATACATTTGGTGCCAGAGATAAGATTGGACCGTTGTGCAAACTTCTTGCACTTAAAAACAAACCCTCTCCTTTTAATTTATTACTTTAAATGCAGGCTACTTTCACATTAGGCATGATTGGAATATTTGACAGTGGAAAAAGAATTTTTAGAAATCGCACCTTGCAGCCCACAACCCACTGGGCAGATTAGATAAACCGTGCGTATATGTTGTATCTGCATAGTTGTTGTCTTCAAATCGGTCTTATGCTGGAAGTTTTGCAAATTAGAAGTCATTTCAAGACTTCTTTCTCAATTCTCTGGCTACACTTGTTTCTTTCCTTGAGATGCTTATTATTTTTCTCCTCACCTTTTCACAAGTATTATATGCATGTTAATATTTCTCTGGTATTTGATGATTTGGTGTATGGGTCGGTCCTTTTTCAAGCTGCCTTTTTCATCACATCTTCCTAAAAAAAGTTGAACTTTTTGACAGAATTTTGCCAATTCTGGATTCTAGGTTTTTAGATCAGCTAGTAGTAGTGGGTGTTTTCCTTCTTTTTGCAGTTTTTTCATTCTCTTACGTATTTGTCCTTTCTTCAGTGTCCTTCAATGGTTAATTCAATAAGCAACAGTAACTTTGTCTTTTCTGCATAGTTGATTGTTTCTGTTTCTAAGGAATTTCAGCTCCCTGTTCATGAGCTGATTAATGAACAACTTGACGATTTCGTTACAATTCTAGAAGCGTTTCTGGGTTGCTGTAGTGTGTTGATACTGTTTAAGATCTCATTCTTTTAAAACTCACGTCAGGTCCCTGTGAATGTTATTATTCCAGATGCTGCCTAGCAATCACCATGACGTTCCCATGCCAAGATCTGTGTCCCATTGCAATTGCGAATAACGAAGTTGCTGTGATTCTCTTTCATCAGTTGTTAAAATAGCTGTTGTTAATATTGTGATGTCAATAAATGTGAATTAGAGACTATTTCAGGGAAGGACAGTGCTTTTATACAGATGTTGAAGACATTCTTTCTTTTCATTGTTTTGTTTGAGCTCTCTCCTGTAATAGGTAATGGCAACGTTTGGTTGTAGGTTTTTTCTCCACCAGATTTTCTGCTTTCCCTTTTTCCCCTGCCCTTCAGTGCCGTTTTTCTGAGTATCAGGTCTTACCCAAGAAGTTGGTAGATTCGATACTTGAGAAAGACAATGCAACTTGTATTTAAAGGCGAATGGACAAAATGCATTGCTGACATGAACTCTAAAAAAATTCTGGAAGAAGTTCCATGCTGCTCTATCTGCTGCATTTCAATGCACTGTTAATATCAGGTTTTTCAAAAAAGTTACTGATGGGTGCCCAAACTGTCAGCAAATGGTATTTGAACTGCGCAGTAATCTCTGGAAATTTAGTCACTTAGCCTTTTTTTGCCAGAATCTGAAGAGAATCAAGTGTGTAATTGATCCTATCAAAGCTGACTTCAGTTCTGCAGCTGGCATCTACCAATTCAGTGACAACTTTTTTTTTTTTTTTTTTCTTTCTTCTCTTCAGAGCTAACACAGTATTAGTTTCATGTGACAGGGCCCACTTGATATGCAGTGGAGAAACAGAACTACAGAGAATATAAGATAAGGTGAGAATGTTGAATATTTATTTTTCATGGTTGGAGGGTATTTTTCCTGTGATTCAGTTATTCATATTAGCTTCAAATTGTAACTCCTATTTAGACAACAAAGACTTAAAGGAACATACAAATTATATCAGTAATATGAACTTCCCACAGTAAAAACAACTTTTTAAGCCTCTGTGATAACAAGTATTTGGCTAAAGTTCTTAGGAACGTGTATTTATAGACAGGCCTCTTTTTTTTTCTTTCCTTTTCTTTTCCTCTTTTTTTCTCCTAATAGAGAATGATATACTGCAGACTTTTTTCTTTCTCATTGCGCAGGGTAAGATTTGACTACGGCTAAATAACCAGCCTCAGTATTTTTAGAGAACTAGCTTGTAACTTAGTACTTCCTCTCTTTCAGGTTTTCGAATGGATGGCTTGCTTTGTGTACCTGAGTTTGTGTTGTGCGTTGCGATCGCTCAGGAAGCCTGCCTTCCTTCAGTGCTCCCTGGCGGGGCAGTTGGTTTGAGGGTCGCTCTTTGAGGACCACCCCTACCTGCTGGTTGCACTACCTGAAGAGTTGTGTCTTGCTCTGACAATTTCCCACCCTGAGGATATTTCACTCTAAGGTCAGTTAAAGTGATACACTGATGGTCTTCAAAGAAAATCTTCCTGTGTGAATTTTCTAGGTGCCGTCTCTGTCAGGAAGAAGTCTGCATCAGAGTGCACCTATTGATCTTTCCTTTACAGCTTGTCAGCCCGCGCTCATCTGACCACCTTTTTGGCCACTTACTTTTCTGCCACACTTTTCCGAGCTTGTTGTCCTCTTACATTTTAATGTTCTCTTTGGTCTCTCTCTTCTCAGTCTTGCCAGTGCAGCTGTGTCAGCAAAGTTAGGAACATGTGTTTCCCTCTGTATAGTTATAACCCCGTTTATTGTTTTAGTGAGGTTGTTCATTAACAGCTCTCAACAGCTTCTTCCCATCTTGTCTTCCACAGGTAACGCAACATACAGACACCTGTAGACGCATCATAAATGATACTTCTGTTTGTCATGGCTCTTGAATGTACTTAAAATCTGAAATGATGCAAACAAACTTGGTACAAATTGTGGCATTACTTTTAAAAGTTTACTTGATGTGGTTAACAGCTGATATGCATATACTAGGTTAAGCTATTAAAGCATTATTGAGACCCTGGAAATACAAACATAGAAGGTCAGTCGTTGTTTTACTTGTCCCTGTCACGTACAGTTATTTTGGCTTTAGGCACACTTATTAGAATAGAGTAAGTGAAGCTTGAACAGTTGTTGGTATTGTCATACCTGATCTGTGGCTAAATGCTGTCTCCGGTCAACAGGCAGGCCCTAGCTAGCTGAGCCCAGTACTAGGAATCAAAACGCAATTTAAAAAACATTCCTAGATATTGTTTCAACTGACAGAAGGTGCAGTAGGCTACAGAAAGGGCAGAGTATGTGTATTCTTTCTCAGTTTTTATTCTTCTCTTTTTTTCAGCAACTAGGAGCCTTTTTGCTTATTTTAAATCTGTTTTGATCAATTAGATGAGCCAAGGGTCGTTTTGTACTTTTTCTTTGCATTTACACTTGTTGTCGAAACTTAGCATTTCTGGCTATGTGGAATGGCATTTTCCATACAGCACGCAGGATTTCCACAAAGGTGACCACGCTTACTCCTGAATAAAACATTCTAGTATCGCCATGCGTGACTCCCGTCGTTTTACTGGCTAATAGTCATTTGTTCTACTGGAGGTAGCAGCAAATTGCGGTTTAAGGTCTGTCAGCCGCTGCTCATCTCAGAAGCTTTGCTGTCTTCCCTCCAAATCCCTCTCACCTGGAAGTGGACGCTACAAGCAGAGCTGTTCTTTAAAGGTACTTTCATTGTTTGCTTGTGGCTTTTTGAAACACAGGACAGCTCACTTGAAGGGAGAGTTTCTTGCTGAAGTCTTTGTTGGGTGTTGTTTTACTGTATTGCTGTGTGTCTGTGAGGATTTGATGTATACAAGCTCTTTGGGAAACCACAAGGAAGCCATCATGACCTTCCTTCTGTCCTCTGTCGGGTTGTCTGCTGATGTTTAGCCCGTACGCTAAATGATACTAGCGCCACACAATGATGTACTGTTACGGATACGTGCTACTGCCCAGGCTACGTGGTAGCATACTGTTCAACTCAATATTCTGATTATCAGTGCTCTGGACAGGTATTTTCAGTGCATCTTTATTTTAATTTTTTGGTTCTGTTTGTTTAATTACATTCTTGTCTTTCTCACCATTACAGTTATCTGCTTAAATGTTTTCAAGTCCAAGCTGTGGTTTTCCAGGAGATTTCTATATTTTGCCACCTCTAGAGAGACACCTCATACTTGAGAGAAGTCCTCACAGTTAATTCCCACTTTCCAGATTATCTGTCCTCCCATGAATTATTTCCCGAAGTGGGAAATACTGCCTGACGTGAGTGAGACTGTTTAACATACGGAAAACTAAGCATGAGAATCTTAAAGTCTTTAGGGGTATATTTCCAAGGTTATTCTAACATCTAGTTAAATAGTCTTACTATTTCTTCTACAAATATGACTCAAAAAATTGAGACGTGGTATTTGTTAAAATAATAGCCTTGAAATGAAACTAGATTTCTGTTTTTGCAATGTTCCTTGAGGACACTTCAAATTGCTTTTCAACAAATCTGTTTTCATTTTTATTGTGTAATAACATTAGTAACACTAGTGACACAGAGCTGGTGGATGCTCTATGCTCATAGTGATGAAGGATTGATTTGTATCACTTTTAATGTGATCTCATTTTAGTAAAAGTATAAATTCCCTGAAAATTATTGGAAATTGAAATCTTCCCATGCATTTGGTTACCAAAGGGCCTGCTGTCTTATATGCTATTTTCAAATCCATATATGCTCTTCCTTCGTAGGTTACTTGCCGTCTTCTCTGTTTCCAGTGAGCAGTACGCTGTGACAGAACCCTTTTCTCCAGTTCAGCCTCTGATTGATGATGCTGGGTGTTCCGGGGACTGCTTGTGTCTCCAGGCATAAATTCTGCCCTGCGTTTTCTCATGCCGCTGCTTTTGGCGCTGTGCTGCAGCAGTAAGCGATGGCGTGGGGCTGGACTTGGCGTGTCATGCATGCAGCCGTATGTCACAACAAATGGCTTTACAAAAGCCATTGATATGATCCACAAGGCAGAATTTTTGCTTTGTGAAATTTCTTCCTGGGAAGGAAATCTGGCCACTGTATCTGGGCTGAAATACAAAACATAAGGCTACCGGTTGCTGTCATATCTCCTAGGGATTCAGAGGGAAAAATAGGGAAGCTTCTTTTTAAGAGTGGACAACTCTTTGTCCTACTGTAATAACTATTATTTATGGTGATAACACAGTAAGAAAATAAGATATTGTGGGGAAAAAATAGGGGGGAAAGCTTTAAAAATGTTCTTACTGGGTTTGCAAAAGCTTCTATGGGAGTGGCTCTAAATATGCTGTGGCACTCTGGTTTTGTTATCTGGGGCTCGTTGGTAAGTCCTTGTCCCTCGATCAGGCTCCAAATTTGATTCCAATGTAAGGCAGCATATGCTTCCCCAGAACGCAAGAGCTGTGAAGAGAACTTGGTACCCTCACATGGGAAAGGATTACAATTGCAAGGTTTGAGGATCTTAATCTTTTTTAGCTTTTCTATTGAAGAACCATAGTTTGGATGACAGCCCAGTGTAGTTCTGGTGTTTGGTGCGCTCCGTGCTGCTCACATCTGATTTCAGATGTCCTCCTTCATTCTGTCCCAGGAAGAGCAGTTCCGATGAAAGATACTAAATGCTGAAGTGTCAGGCACTCTTGGAACTTTTTTTTTTTTTAAACCTTTTCTGCCACTCGTCTGATGGCTTTAAAGCTTCCTTCCATTGAAAGGGCGCTGCCCGTTTTGCTGTTCTTTAGCAGAGGTTTGCACTGGTCACACAGGGAAGTCTGGAGATTGTGGTCTGGGTTTCACTATGCTTAAACCCAAAAGGTGAGTGAGGAAGGGCAGGGGCGAGATATGTAAGATACAGCGTTGACGGGGAACTCAACTGGGACGCAAGGTCACACTTAGATTCCACGGCTGCTGCATTAGCTAGGTGGAGCTAATGTATTCCTGACCTCCAGAGGTCTTTTAGAGACAAAATCCATCAACAGTTGAAACCGTTGAAAGATTGGAGGATGTGGTATTAAGGACTGTATATAAGAGCTAAGGAGAAAACATTGTTATTTCTACTTATAGAAGGAGAGTTGCGTTAGAAAATTCTGGAATTCTGTATTGCCCTCAGAGCTTCAAGCTAGCCTGTGGGGAGGAAACGTGGATGAATGTCTTCAGTATTATGTTCCAGGGCCTTGGTCCTGAAGTAGTCCTCCCTCTTTCTTAAATGCTCTTCAATTTTGAATCCAAACAGAAAGAAAAGAAGTAATCTCGGCATAGCATGTTGTGACTGAAACAGACAGGTAATTCAGCATTCTTTCGAAGCAGAAAACATAGTGACATCTAGTCAAATAAAACCTAGTTCCACCCCAACAGCTGCCTTAAGTCATCGATCGCTATGATTTGCTTAGGTTGTGGGACAGAGTGGCTGTCAGTTTCTTGTTATAGTGCAACTGATACTAGTTTTTATCGGCTTTTCTCCCTACCAGTTCCATGCGGGGTGGTGTGGGTGTTAAGAAAGCTCTAGATTCAAACATTAATGTGTTTGGATGTGAAGGTTTATGGCTCTAGTAGAAAAAGGCACACAGGACAGGCTTCAGAGGAGCTGCACAGCAGGGCATCTTAAGGAACCTGCAGCTTCCTCTGGTACAGGCTGAAATCGGCTTAAATTGTGTTCTTCCCATGACTAGTCACGTCTTGAGTAGAAAGCTTTGTTAGGGTCTTCGTGCTCTGTGCTGTGTTCTGGCTCACAGCTTGGGAGTATCAGCGATTTGGGTGATTACGGAGGGACAGGTGGTGTGCTGGGGAGAGCAGCAGGGGCTGTGGGTGTGATGGGCTGTAAAGCCAGCGCCTGACCAAGGCGGCTTTGTGACTGACCCTGTCGTGTTTGGAATTCTGACCTCTGGAGTTTTGATCTTGGAGTAAGGTTAGCAGCTCAAGTGCTGCGTACAGTAGTGTCATGCTGCTTAGATAAATCAATATGAGTTTTCATTCCACTGCTTACTCTTTCATGCACATTGTCCAGTGAAGCGAAGGTCCCGGGCCCTTTGCTAAAGTTGTGAGAAAAAAATAAAGGGAAAGAACTTAGTGTGGTTACCGGTATTCAGTTAAAATTGTTAAATAGTTGGCCAACAAGGGATTTTGAATTTAAGGAATTTAAAATTAGCTTGGGCATATATATATATATACACACACATACATATCTACTGAATAACCACTAGATTTTCTTTTCAGATTATTCACATTTGCCACCAAGTATCTGTGTTTTTCCACATAAAGAGGGAAGTGCCAGTAGGTGCCAACTTGCAGAGTCAATTTAAGCAGCATTTCTTTAGAACTGAAAGTTTGGGCAGAGAGTCATTGTTGCCAGAGAAATGTCTTGTTCTGTTCCACTTGCTCTACGAGAGAACAAAATTGGTTGGCTCCATGTTTGTATGAACATACTTTTGCCGCAGTTCCCAGGTTTAGTGAAGAACACGCAAACCAAGTCTGTCTTTGATGAAGGGTTTGTTTTTGTGTTTTCACAATTCATTTCACTTGGAGCTTATCTCCTAGAGGATAAACTCCAGCATCCTGGATATGGAAAACATTGCAGTCCTGGGACTCTTTCATGTGGGGATGAAAAACTGGGAAACTGCTTCAGTATTGGGTACAATCTTCAATACTGTACTAAGGCAAGACAAAGGAGCAGGTAGGTTTCTTGCTAGCAGTCCTTTAGGCAGTTGTCTGACTAATCTTTGGACGTTTTTTGCCTCACTTTAAGCTGCGTGGCAATATAGTGGAAAGTAGGGAATATGCTTTTTCTCCTGGCCTGTGTGGTAAGAGACTAGTAACTGATAAATACTGCGAACCTGTTAATTGCTACTGTGGGTGAGGCTAACAAACTGTTTAATGTTAGACAGTTGGATCTATCTGGACACATAGATTTTCCTTGCAATGCTCGCAACAATACCCTTGAAAATATGTTTGTGTGTGGCTGTCACTGTGCATTAGAGAGAGAGAACAGACACATTTTCAGCTTTTTTTTTTTTAACTGCACCGTGATTTCATTGCCATCATGCAAGCTAAGCTGGTGCTGCTTGGTTTTGTTCCCTGAATAGCGACAAGGCTGCAGCTGCTGATTTTTCAAATGTAACTCTTTCAGTGCTGCTAGGACAGAAGTTGTTATATCCCATGGTGGGGGAGCAAGTCTGAATATTTTTTAGTCCATCAAAACATTATCTTTGCAGAAGATCTTTGCTGTGACTTTTGACTACTAAAGTTAAATGAAATGGGACTTGTAAGTCTTATCATAGAGTCAGTCGATTTAAACTCAGAAAAAGGGAATGTGGCAAGTGGCAGGAAGTCCTCTTTTATGGAACTGCCTTTAATATGAAGACCAATTGGCTTTTCAGCATTTTCTTTGAAGTAGAGGCTTCATCTGAAGCAGAGCTTTCCCCTCATCCTCTATCCAGATCGTTTCATTTGAGAGCATAGAAAGGAGCTGATGAACTGAGCAACAAGCTCAAATGTGTTAAGGAAAGCAGGGTGTGCACACCGTTTCCTGGAACGCTGCCGTTCCCATCTGTCAGCGGTGGACAGAGCGGAGCTGTGTAAGGAGAGGAGACTGAAGATGATGCAACCCTCACTCTCACATACTGATTGTAGGAACTGGTAGACCTGGTGTTAGTTGAGTCCAGCATATGATACAGGACAGACCTCTGATTTTTTTTTTTTTTTTTTCTTGACACCCATTCATAGTCCTAGGACTTGAGTACTGTGGTTTTATTATAAATAGCATAGTTGTTGCTGCTTCATGACTTTGCTAGTAAACATAGACAGGCTTTTTCTCAAGACATGAGAGGGAATGCCACCATTGCTGTTAGAGGAGCTTCTGTTGCTTTCTAATCCCTTACCATTTTTGATCAGTTGATGTTGTTATTATGTGGTACCCTTCATCCCACTTTGTTCTATTTATTTCCCCTGTCCTTTGCACTTACTTACCTCTCCTCGTATTCCCATTCTCAGTTCCCCTCGTGGCAAGGGGAAATACATTTAAGGAAGAGGAGTGTCTTCACACTTGGTCTTTTTTTTTGCCTTGGGCCACAGGTGTCCAATGTGTATGAGAGTGAGCCTGTCTGGCTCTCGGAACAGGTTCTGTTAGAACGTATGTTGCAGCACACAGAGTATGACTTGTGCTGTGTGCACCGTCTCCCAGGTTGCTCAGTTTCTTCTAATATTGATGGTAGTTGTGAAGGGGCAGGAGAGAAGGTGGAGGGAAAGTGTTTGCTAATGAAAGTGCGTCAGACATGGTGAATTTGTGATGCTACAGCCTGTGGAAAATGATTGTTCAGCATCTGTTGTATTAAATGGCCAGAGCACATTGCTTATTTGTTACTTCCTTGTGAAATGTCTACAATTGAATCAAATGAGATGGAGAAAATAAATTAAATCCTCCTTTTGCTGCTTTTTGCTTGCTTATACATTCATTTGGACTCCTCTAGAGTAGCAGGTTACATCTAGGAGTAAAAAGCTTATGTTTTCTACTAGAAAACCATCGCAATCACGTATATTTCTTTCTCATCCCAAGTAGATTTTCCTTCACTACCCAATTGGGTTTGAAGTTTTCAGCATTTCTGTGAAGATTGCTTGGGAAGAGACAGAACACTATAAATTGTAGCTAAAAATACGATTTTTCTGGAACTGTCATAACAACATTTGGGCTAATTGATTCTCAGTAGAATAATGACATCCAGTATGTAGTGAGAAATATTCATGAGGGAACCTGTGAAAACCTAGATCTGCCTTCATCCCCCAATAAATCAGGAAAATTCATTAGAGTCCTCTACTTAAGAAGAATTAAAAATAAGCCATCCTTAGAGATTCTTTTCAGTCTGATTTGAGGACAGTTGGAATTCCTTTAAGTGTCAGTGAATGTAGATTTGGCAGAACTCCAGTTCCAACGGTGGTGTGTGGTTTTTTTCTTTTTTTTTTTTCTTTTTTTTTTGCATATGCCCTGGGAGAAGACCAGAGGAATTTAGAGAATATAGATGAAAGGCAGAATTGCAGTACGAGGGGAGAGAAACAAAAAGCAAGCTGTAGGCATGTGCGGGAGAATATAGCGTCTGTCTGTGAAGTTATTCATTTAGGAAATGGGATGATTGAGACAACCGATAGGTTAACTTCAGAAAAGTGGACGTAAGACAGTAATAAGGGTGACTTACATTCTGTGATGTCTGAAGACTTTTGCGTGTCCCATAGACTTCGCAAACTGAGTGTGGTTTGGCAGCTGCCGTAAACTCACCGTCTTTGTGATTTCCAGTGTTGAGTCTGTGCAGGACTTTCCACTCGGTGAAAGTGCGGTGAATGTGAAGATGTGGCAGCTGTTCTAAGCAAACTTTACAAGAAAGTCATCCATCGCATGAAGCCAAAACATGAAGGACTTGATGGGAGATTTTGATTTGCAGAACAGAAGAATCCAAAGCATCAGGGTGTTCCAAAGGAGCTACAGAAGCAGCGTGTCTCTTACAGTGGGACCCTGTGAATCAGCAAAGTGATTTGTGAAGGTGTCGATTTGGACCATCCAAATCTCCTCCCCAGCTGCCATATTAGGGGCATTTTCCTTCCTGCATTTGCAGCTGGGCTTGCTGATATATATGGCTACAAGCGCGGCAGGGGAGATCCAGGGAAAAGTGGGAACTTTAAATGGAGGCTGAAGATAATGAGGTTAATTGGCTTTTGTCTGATGGATTGTTTATTTGCTCTGAAAATAGTGTAGATTACAAGAGCTTGTTTCCTTTCTTCTTTGAACGGGGTCACATTTCTGAATCCCCCAAAAGCCTCCTGTTCTGTGAGCTCAAAGGCTCTTTGTTAATTTACTTGGTACTGCAACAGGGAATAAATGCTGGGGTTTTCTTCTGAAGAATACAAGTATTTTGGGTTCTTGCTGCAGTCAATGTTAGGAATGCTCCTTAGTTATGAGAACTTGAGCATTTCCGGCCATAGAAAAAATGTCAAACATGTCTTCATAGGATCCTGCTGGTTTTTATTAGTGCACGTAATGTGGTACTGGCCAGAGCTGCGCTCGCTGCCTTCTGTGCTGACATTGTTCCGTTGTTGATGCTAACGATGTGGTGCTGTCGCGTTCTGCTGACTGTGTGCCAGACATCTGCTGACTGCGGTTCGGGTATTTCACCCACTGAGCTGAAGAGGTTTGGGATCACTGGGGCATGATCAGGAGCACTTGGCAGCCACAAGGTCTCAGCAGGGGGACCGCGGGATGTAGGCCAAGGCAGACATAAAGCCTGTCATGTCGTTATAGTTTCATTTGCTTGTGGCTGCACTGAGGCAGTTGCCTGAACTCCGGGATTTATTTATTTTTACTGTTCTTCAGAGAAACTTTAGTTTTAGAATGGTAACTGGCAGCAGGCACATTACGTACAGTGCAGAGGGTAGAGGGCATTCATATGGAATCAGCTGATCTCAGCTTTTTTTCAAATCCATCAGAGGTGGTTTAGGTTTTCGGTATCTGCCTCACTGTTACCTGTCCAGTAGTGAAATTTGAACCATAGAGGTTTTATGCTGTTTTACTCTCTTTAAAGGAAACCATCTAACTGACAGCCAAATAATCCTCCCTCTGCTTGCGGCTCGTCGGAGGAATATCGTGTCATAGAATAGAATCATTTAGGTTGGAAGAGGCCTTTAAGATCATCTGAGGTACAAAGCCAAGATCCCCATTTCCAAGCAAAAGCTCATGTCTCAGGACTGGTTTATGTATGGAGGTCACTCAAGCAAAATCCAGCATTGTGAGAGAACGCCTTATATGTAACTCAGAGTAAACAGTGAAATAGATACAGTTATACAATGCTAATTATATCATTATATACCATAATGTTGTTATGGTAAAACAATTGATACGTCATCCTGAATAAAAGTTAGCCTAAGCTCCTCAGTTGCAGGGAAGAGAGTAAGCTGCAGTGAGAACCATTATGTTTTAACCCAACCACAGATCTTTTCCCCATGATAAAAAGCAGAAGCAGTCACGCTTCTGCAGCTTTTCTACAGGTGTAAAAATGGTGACCGGGGAAGAAAAGAGGACAAAACCCAAAGAAGGTTACACCTCAGTTTTATTTTCTACTCAGTGTGGATGTAAGAGGTTAAATGGCAAAAAGTTATTTTAAAATACAAGTTACCCTATCGTTATGAATGAAGAGATCTCGTTAACATAATAAGCGGTTTCTACAGTTCCTTGTATTACAAATGGGCATGGAGCAGTATGTGTGATACCAGTTAACAAAGATGCTGTCATTCATAATTATTTCTCTCAGCTGAAAAAACTGTGCTTTGCAAACAGTATCATATATTCATACATTCCCGCTGTTGAGAGATTTTATGGCAAGCGTGACACCTTGTTACAGAGTTTGTGGATCTCACGCTCTTGGGAAGCGAGGTTGGATATTCAGAGGCAAGACATAAATCTTGAGTCCGGTCTCTTCTCTGCCGTACCAGGTAACACTCACGCAGTCAGCTTTTACTGGAGATCAGCCCAGCTTGTTCATGGGCGTCATGGAAAGGAAACTTTTCAACATCATGCATGTAATGAAAGGGCAGCAGTGGCTTTTCTTGCATGAAACCTCTATTAATAATGTCAAAGGGCATGGAGTGATTCTGTGTAAATCTCAAGTAATCAGGCGTAAGGCATTTGGACCAGCACAAGCTGAAGCTCTTCAGTTTTTATGCTGAAAAACCTTTTTGTTAAAGATGGAGGTTTTTGTTTTTTTTTTTTTTTTTTTTTTTTAAATAGATGGGTGACCTGCTGGACATGTCTTGATTAAACCTGATGAAGCTTTTTTTTTGAGGAAATGAGAGGGAGAGGAGGGGATAACAACTTAGGAATTAACGTGCCAACTATTGGAAAATGGATTCTGGAAGCAGACTGACTGTTTGGGAGTTGAGAAAAGCCTGTGTTATCGTGACAGAAACTGTTGTGAATCCTCTGGGCGCTTTAAACAATATAAGTACAGAGAAGATTGTCCCGTCAGAAGAAGAAACAGCACTACGTGACAAAGAGCAGTGAGAAATGCTTCTGTGATTTTGAAGGTATTTTGTCTGACAGTCTCATCATCCCACGTTGTGTATCTCAAAATAAGACTTGGCTGAAGCAGCACTGTCTCAGAGTCCTCCTTCCTGCCAGCCACTGACTTTTTACAGCCATTTGAATTTTCCTGAACTGTAGCAGCTGAATTTATTGAAGCTGGAGATACCTCAAAATCTGTTTGGACACTTGAGTCCCAGTCCCTCTGTGTAAGTGTGAGAGACTTGAACGTGAATCGGAGCTTAATACGTGGGCTGCAGGAAGTAGTGCTGGAATGTGGCCCAGTCTCACGGAGGACTGATGGGATGGTGCCTGGTAGTCGTTTTCCAGCACGCTGGTTTGTCTGGAGTAGTGGGGCAGAGAAAGTGGTGCCACATGGCGGTTGTTGATATTCTGTGTGTGTGGTGAAAGCATGTATCAGGGAGGAAAAGGCGGTTCCGTAAGACTGATTTGTTGCGGTTGAGACTCATTTATCACATCTTTCTAGAAGAGAGTCGTAAGCAGGTGCTTGCAGGTCATTGTGGGAGAGTTCATAAGTATGCAGCCAGTCTTCAAAGGGAAATGAAAACACGGTCATAAGTCTTTCTAGTGGCAGGAACCTACTTATGCAGCTGTGGCTGACATTTTTTGGTAATACAGTATAAAGACTATGTTTAGCTCATGGACTATTTAGCATCAGTTCCTCTAAGTACTTGTGATCATCTTTCCACACTTTGCCTGTGATGGCAGTAAAGTAATTAGCTTTTAGCAGAAATAAAGTCGCACTTGCAGTATGTGTCACCAGGCGTGTGCTGTTGTCTTTGCTACCCTAGTCCATAGGAGACAGGTAAATGACATGATTATTAACCATTTAGAGGATGGACAGTGCATAGTTTTGTCTTTCACGCCTCTGATACCAAATTAAATCTTTTTGGAACTGTATGTTCCTGGTGCAGATTGCCTAATTGTGACTGGGTCTTTAGAATTTGTATCTTTATAATTTTAAGTTCTATCTTTGTTGTAACCACACAGTTGGTATGTTTTATGTGTAAACTAGACTCTGGCTTAGAGCATACGTTGCATGTACCTGTGTAGTGTTCTGCCTCTGTCAGGGAATTTGTGTCTCAATTCAAATGGAATGTAAGCTGCTAAATAAGAACGTTAGTGTGAAAGTTAGGCGTGTGTGGTGCTGAATAATGTGTTACAGCCATATACCTTGCTTAAAGCAATGTGGAGGTGTTAATAGCATTGAAAAGTTCCCACCCCACCCACCAAACCAAACGAATTAGATAAACTGTCAAAGAAAAATGCAAAATGAATGATGAGTTGTTTGTGCCAGTGCTTTTAATTATGTATTACAGTGGTTTTAAACAGTTAAAATTACCCTTAGAGGTAGTTTCTCTCTCAGTTTACTAAGTGCGGGGCGTAAAGGTGTTTTCAAAATAGCTCATGTATTAAAGGACCCGAGTGGCTCAACAAGCTCCAGGTTTACTGTCAAGGTTCTGTTGCCTTCAAGAGGTTGCCGTTTGATCCCTGGTGCCATCTGTTCAGTTAAAGATGGCGAATTGAGTTGAGCACCATCGTTTTGAATTGCACTATAGGAACCATGGGGCAGGTTTGTCACTTTGGGGCAGTTGGGGCCAGTATAGAATAACAAACTAAGGGATGAGCCGGCTGCCATGTTCATGCGCACTCAGTTCAGGAGAGCAGCTTTGGGAAGCTTTTTGTGTTGTTGCTTCCAACGCATTTCATTAAAGACATAGTCAGAAAGTTGAACACAATATTAGAAAACGTTATGTTCTTGATAAAGATGTCCTAATGAATAGTCTTTTATTAATTCTCAGGATTTGGAAACGGACCCCTGTGTCTTCATTGCGAGTTAACTGAGGTCTTTGCTGTCATTGATTTTGATGCTGAATTTGTATAGTGAAATAGATACCACATTCCACATGTATAAAGCTCTGCTTTGCACTGAAATCACTATCTATGAAGAAATCATAGGATAATATTAATAACAGCCCTGATAGGCAAAACCCACTTTTAGGATGTCTTTAATACTATGAGATACTTCTTCTTTTGTGAGAAAAGAACATCAGTTTGTATGTGGTGTGCTGATTTAACAAGTATTGTGATTTATTTAGCTGTACTGAATTCTAAATGGGCGAACCACTAAAATTACACATACAACTGAATAATTTTATAGATTTATATACTCAAGAGTTGCTCATATTATTTTTCATATGTGAAGTGGTGTTCATGACAATGTGGTGAAACTCTGGAAAAGTATTATTTTGAAACTATAGATTAGCAGTTTATTTTGTAATATTTATGGGGGGGAAGGAGGTGCATAAAGGTACATCTTGAAAAAAACCTAATTACAGATGAAAGGCTCCTGCATTACTGTTTTCAATATGTAATGCAAACTTTTACAGTTTGCCCTGAGGTAGACTCTTACCCGACTGTTCCTATGGCATGCTGCTTGTGCTTTTAAACATGACAGCTTAACTCTCTTCCAAAAGTACTATACATTTTACTTTAGCAGATTTTCCAAGTTGCTAAAAACTACTGAAGAATAAAATAAACCTACCTTCAAAATGAAGCAACAGCCTGATATTTAATATGAAGTCTAGACAGGTTTGTAGTAGAATATTTTCCATTTTAACCATGCAGTGATCTGGGCACTGAGAAGCTGCCGCTGTGATTCAAGGCTGAAACAGAATTTATGTCTTTTATTAAAATTCTTGATCTCGTGGAAGGGAACTTTACTGCAACTCCAGTGCATATGTCTCTAGGGATTTATGATTTTATTTAATACACAAAGAGAAAAGAGGGAGGGAGAATTCATAATGGGCTTCTTGCAGATTAGGAATCCTTGTAGCCTAGGCAAAAGGATGGTCTGCTGCTTCATTTTGCTTTCATCTCAGAATCTCAACTGAGTAACTGTTACAACCATGATTAAACAATTAAACTTGATGCATGCTCTCGGCTTGTGTGAGCCAAATGATTGTGAAAGCCTTGTGCTTAATGAGGCCAGGAAAATCATCAGAGCACCTAACCAGGAGTTCCGTTGCTGCTTCAGTCCTTGAATGAAGCGTTAGCAGGTGGCACCTACCATGAGTTCCTCCTCTCTCAGATCTTCAGTGTTTTGGCGTCAAACCTTTTGTGCCGCCAGCATCACTGTGCTGTTGGGGAACCTGAACTTGCCCTTTCTGTTGGTGCTGTTGCCTCCCTGCTGTGGGCGACTGTTGGGAGCAGAGGCTTACAGCTGCTGCCACTGCTGTGGGCTTCAAATGCTGTTTGGCCAGTGGGTCAATGAGTGCTTTCTGTGTTGCTCACAATTCTGGAACATCAATAAAGAAGCATCCTTCTCATTCTGTGAGTGGAAACCCTGTGTGAGTTTGGCATCTCTGGCATGCAGGAGGGCAACCCGCCTGTGTGATTCAACTCAGCTGTTCTTTTACAAGGGTTCACAGACTTGGAAGTGGTCCTTACTCTAGTGCATGTCAACACCAAAGAACTGGTAGTCATTCTAATTATGCTGCATCGAGGTGCTTATTATGAGTAAATAGAAAACATCTCCAGTAACTGTAATTAGCTTTTGCACTATAATAAGTAAAGAAGGCCTTTAATTTCCAAAGCATGCAATAATTTTATTTTATTCATGCAAATCGTGCTTTCTGGAGCCAAATAATTTTGCTTGACTTGTCTTGTGACTGCTTCCTTCATCCCCCATGGACCCGTTTATGCGTCAGTTATTGCACCACCTCCCTGTGGAGGGCAGTGCTTTAGGCTTTAGTTAATGTTTCATTCCACTTCGTTTCTGAGTTCATGGCGAGTGTGTCTGCAGTCTCGCTGCCTGGGTGTGTTGGTCCAGTGCCAAGCTCCTTGCAGCTCTTGGCTTAGTGACACTGCTTTGTCAAACTCCTGGCCCATTTTTGAGAAAATGACCCATCTCCCAGATGCCTTTATGTTTTATGAGAAGAGACAAGTTATTTCCATTTATTGGTCTTTGTCCAATTCTTCCCAGTCATACCTCTCTGAATTAGAGCTCTTGTTCTCTTGCTCTGGGACTGTTGTTTACCACCAGTAACTGAAGAGCACCCATGGCATCTTCCTTTAGGCCTAGAAGCTATCTCTGCACCCTTGTGAGAAATGGTTACTGTCAGTGCCACGTTCTGGGAGGCTTCTTATCTGAGACACCAGGGATGTTTTGCCCATAATGTAGGATACACACACTAGTAACTTCTGCTGAGATCACGTGTTACTGCTAGACCAGCACACTACGTTGTAGTGTCCAGAAGAGCAAGGTGTTTGTGTGGATGAGCAGGGCAAATGATGAAGGCAGATCCATCTCTTGAGTACTCACTGTCAGATAGGTAAGATTTAAAAATCTTTGTCACAGTTCATTTGTTGTAAAAGACACAGTGTTAGAGGAATACACACAAAAGTATTAATCTTATATTACTATTAGGGGAAAATTTATTGAAGTACGTGGTTTTTCTGTCTCCTGAGCTGTATTTGCAGACACTCTTCTAAAGGACAAATCAGTTGGCTTAGTTAATCCTAGTTTTTAGGCCATCTTCTCAACCATGCTGTCTTGAGATTCTAATAAATGGAAATGCAACAATTATTAAAAGCCTTATCAATATTTTACCCTGTGCCTCAAAACAGGAGCAAAGCCCCAACACTGAAGTTATTGATTCATTGGAGATTTTTTTTTTTTTTTCCCATCCTTGAGCTTACATTTAATTCGCTTGCCTAGCTTTGGCATAGACAGCTACTCGACAGGGTTTCCTATTTATATTGGGTTTGTGTGGCAAGGTTTTGGTAGCAGGGGGTCTGCAGGGGTGGCTTCTATAAGGAGATGCCAGAAGCTTCCCAAACATCCGATAGATCCAATGCCACCAGCTCCAAGAGGGACCCGCTGCTGGCACTGATGGGGGTGGCGGTTACGTAGCTGTATTTGACCACATGCCTGTTGTCAGTATGGGATCTTTTAAACAAAAACGTAGCCCTGACCCATATCTGGTATTCATACTAGTCCTTTGCCAATTCTTACGCTCTTTTGTAAGTTCATCTGACACATCGTATCTTACGGGTCCTTCGGGCATAACCTACAAGAGTTAAGGAACGAGAGCAGGGTGTGCATATGTAGGTGTATGTGCAAAGCAGCTCTTTCAGGGATCTCCTAACCGCAAGGAGAACACATTCAGAACTACGGTCTTTTTCATGTCACTTTTCTTCACCTGACTGTGTCACAGGAAAAATGTGAAATCCTGATGACTCCTCAGCCATTTTGGTTGTTAAGTACTGCTGTGGGTCTGCAGTCAAAATAATTTCTGTCCTTCTCAAACTCAGGCAGAGAGTCCCACCTGGGCTTTATAAGAATTTCGCAAGGGATAGGATAATCCTCACCACATCATATTGTCATTTGTGCTATTCACCATTCATTCAAAGCTCCCAAAGACCACTGAGTTTTAAAGGATTCACAGAATCATTTAGGTTGGAAAGGTCTTCTCGAGATCATCTAGCTCAACCTCTTGCTCAAGCAGGGTCACCTAGAGCAGGTTGCCCAGGAACCGCGTCCAGTTTTGGTGGTTTTGACACCACAGCCTTTCTGGACAACCTGTTCCAGTCTTTGACCACTAACAGAGACAAATACAGAGATTAAAATCTCTGTATTTTAACCATCCTTGGCTTTGAACTTCCCGTTCGTGCTAACCTATGTAATACCAGAGCTTGTCTGGCATTTTCCCTCCCTCTTTAATCTTTTCTTTGAGTACTACATTAATTGAATTTTCACTAACATCAACTTGAAAATAATGTTTTAGCAGCCATTGTTGCTCTGGCTGTTCCTTTGCCTTATAATTATTTAAAGATCAAGAAGGAATAGTTAGACTGGTTTTAAACTTACAGGCAGACATTCATTGCACAGTTCTGCAAAGCTTTTTCACAAAGTAAAGAATTTGCGAGGCAGTGCTAAAAGAGGTCTCAGAAGTGAAGTGACATCTAGGACATTAGTTAATTATGTTAATTATGGTGTAAAAGAGGACTGCTTAACTGCATTCTGCAGTGACAGTTCACCTGGCCCTCTGCCATCCTGTGGCAGACCAGTTCCCATGGGCGATTTGGGAAGGCACCGTGAGTGAGATACCCGCTGTTCTTGATGGCCTGCTTTCCAAAACATGACTCTGTCCAATGGTAACGTGTCACACATGTGTTAACCATGTGATGGGGAAAGAACCCAGAAAACAGATACCAAGAGCAAACTCCTTCTGCCTGAGGGTAACGAGCAGTAGTTGTGCGTGGTCAGGTTTTTAACTCTGGTGACCAGCCATTCAAGATAAATTAGAGGCTGCAGGTGACCTATAGGTTTAGAATTATTAATCCATATAATCCAAATTACTGAACCAGTAATTTCACGTAAGAGGATATTTAAATAAATTCTTAATGGAATAAAATAAATTCTTAAATAAATTCTTAAATAAATAAATTCTGAAATGGAAAGCTTTGAAAAGGCAAAGAAAATAGAATAGCGTGGTATATTATTGGTATATAACGTGGTGCAGCTGCAGATCAGGCTTCTGTTGTGCCCGGCGCTCGGTACTCGCTTGTGTATAGACATATCTGCACTGAATAGGCAGAGAATATTGTTCACTACGTGCCCATTTCATGCCGTGGGAATTGCTGACTCTTATGGAATATTTCCAATGTGACTTTTTGTGTTCTTTTTTCTTCTTTTTTTTTTTTTTTTCTTTCAACTTCAAAAAATTGAGAGTAATTAAAAAGTGCAGTAGGTGTGCGGGACAAGATGTTAACACTACTGCTGTTTGCATACTTGCTACTCCGTGTATATTCTGTAATAACAGAATAATGTTTAAATATGTACTTACTTTACAGCACCTTGCTGTACTCACTGTGCTCTAGAGTAAAATATCTCATAGTAATTGTGTAGAGAATTAAACAAACTGCTCCAGAGGCGTCGGCAGAGAGAAGGAAGAAAAGATTTCGGGACCTGGTATGGAAGGGGCTGTTTAGCCAGCAGAGACTGTTTTGCTTCGTTTTATCTTGGTCCTGCTTGGTATGTTTGAATAAATAAATAAAACCATCAATACCTTTTGGAGAGTTTATTCCACAGATATAACATTTAGATGAGATGTTTAAGCTTAGAGAAGGTTGCTATCATAGAACCCAGAAGCGTGTTTTAGTAGTTAATGTGGTTGTAATAGCCAGAGATGCCTGTCCAGTAGTGTAAGGAGAACGTGGAATAGTGCTCAGAGGAGCAAAGGGACTACCAAGGTTGGATTCAGGTCTGAAGGCATCTCCATTTAGGCATATTTAGTACCTGACTGTACGACGTGTTTGAGTTGCATGGAGTGCGGGACGGTATTTACTTGAGTTCTTTACAAAATCTTATCAAGCCTTGTTTAAATTATTTATGTAAAGTGTATTAACTTTTCTTGAGGTAGTAATAAATGCGCTCTGCATTTGTATTATTTCTTGCCAGGCTATTGCAGCTCAGTCAGCACAAAGGGACGGTGCCGAGGGAGGGTTTTCGTTGTTGAGCTCTCCAGGATGCAGGATTTCATGCGGAGAGAGCAGAGAGCTTGCTTTGCAGGCCTTCGTGGGAAGCGCACCGAGGAAATGTGTAAGTGATAGACAACCTATTTCTGCCTTTTACCCTTAACAGAAGGGTGATTGTATTTCTCCGGATGCTCATGGGAGGTTAGTGTAAAACTCGTCACTGGGTGTCACTGTCACACCACAGGAATCTGGGTGGAAGTGGGTTTCTCTGGCCTCGAATTACAGAGGTCTTAAAGGCAGATGTTGACGAGGAGGAGAGGCAGAGGCACGTAGCCTTGGCTTGACTGTGGAACCAACGTTAGTGCAGTTGATTATATTTGCCCAGGAATAACTTCTGCATTTATTTCTCTTGAGTTGTGTGTGTTTCTTTTGACCCATTTCTACAGTTAAAGGTAAATACGAGTTACAATGCTGATCACCAAAGTGCTTGCAGCCCCTACTGTTTGAAGTGATTTGAAAATGACAAGTTATAGTCTATTCCTTTACCTAGGCCAGTCATGAAAATACTGGAAACTGCAAATTCTTCACAGGCTTCTGTGGATTACCTGGCAGTGAGCTACTGGGAATTGCTAGAATTGTGGTTTCCAACCTGGTTTGCGCTTGGTTTTGCAGCATGGTTTTCACATGAAGCAGTGTCAAAAGGTTTGCTCACACCGAAGCACGGGGCTCTGTCGTATCTCCTTAAGGCTTCTTAGTTTACCCTGGAAGGAATTAGACTAAGATGATGTGGAGGGGGTTGTGTGTGTTGTGTGACAAATTAATGTTTTGCTGTTAATAATTTTCCTTTTCTTCCAATTATATGAAAACTAGGTTATTTTTCCAGTTTCCTTCTGGATATTTTCGATAAGAATTATGGCACTGGTATATAAATTCTTGACTCCTCCTTTTATCCCTTTTTAAAGATAGGGTGTTTTGCCCTTTTTTGGTTTTCAAGAATTGTAACCATCTCGATAAGAACTTGTAGATACTCGATGGTGGCTCTGAGAGTACTTGAAATACTCCTCTCCCTGCAGCACACTACATACACTATATCACTTGCGTAATAAATACAGACACACAATTAAATGCTTACGACACCCCTAACTGGAATTTCATAATTGTTTCATAGTTAAATGAGCCCGTGATATCTCTCTAAGACAATTCCTTCACTTAAACTGTTATTGGAATGATACCTGAATCCAAGTCTTTATTATAATAAAAGTTTAATTTTCACCTTTATTTGCCTGTGATTTTAGAAATTCCTTTCTTATTGTTATTTAGAAGCGGGTGGTGTGGTGGTGCAAAGAAGTGCCGGAGTGGTATTTTGAGGTGTCTGGAAGGATTTTGACCCCTAAAAAAGAAAAATGTAAACATTTAAACATTCAGTAGTTTCTAGGTATTTATTTTTGTGCTAAGAGGTGAAACCTGCGTAGTTTAATTCCTGGTGTCATAACACATATAGTTATATTTTACCTTTTCCTTAAGGTCAGTGGAGCAGTATATTTGCAGGTCCTCTGATGGAACTGTGCATCTTGGACAGGATTGATGAGGCCAGTGCTGTGATGGTCAACTAATTGCCCACAACACTTGTTGAAAACCTTCTAGTTAATTAAATGCCATGTTTATCGTTACTATAAATGGACACAAGCTTTTATTTCTTCCTTGTTAATTGTCCCACATTTATCAGTGCTGGTTGACTCCACGCTCTTGATATTTCCGAGTTTATCGAGGAAAACTTAAATTATTTTCTCAGAAAAGGGGATTAGTACCAGCATTCTTGTCAGTCTCATTGACAGCTGATGCTTTCTCCACAAGCATATTAACTTGACCTCATTAGTTTTTGCATCCAGCTCCCTTAAACACAGAAGATTGTATTTCAGTAGGAGCCAATCACGTTAATTACATCTGATCAGTTTGCATATTCATAAGCCATTGGCTGTTTTATGGACAGCAAAAATAAACACCATATCTTTTTAATAATTTTAAGTGGGTCACTTTCAGGACTGTATCTGTTTTAAATAAATTATCATATTGTTAAGGGCCATGGGCAAAAGCTTTTTATTAGTAATGTGACGGTTTGGGTTTGGTTTTGTTTTTTAAGGACAGCAGTATTTGTTTATGAAATCAGTACTAGCCAACCATGTTAAAGATATGACAGTATATCTTACCTGGTTTGTGGGAATTCTACATACTGGGGGTAGGTGAGAAACCATTTTTACATGGAAATACCATCATTACCAATTTGAGATTCCCAAACTGCACAGAAAGCAAATCACGATAAGGGATATAATCATAAGGTATTTTAAATTGTTGTAACAGCAGTACCTAAGTTTGAGTTTTGTTGGTCTCTGCTAGTGTTTCCTAGTGTCCTTTAATGATGTTCCTTGCATGTAAGTTTGGAGTAGCAGTGGTTTGTGCGTGGCAAGTGCCTATGTCAAGACAAGGTTTCTACCTTGGGGAGCCGACCCTGATGGAAGCCGGTGTTTTCAGCCGTGCTGCCATGAGGGGGTCACACGGGCTTTCAGCCTGCTGAAATACTTGTTTCATTTATTCTCACGCCCCAGCTCCTCTGCTTGGGTACGTACCCGAAAGAGTGCGCACCAGGCGCTTGGGGCCTCCCCGACGGCGCAGGTAGGGTTTATCCCAGCTGGAGGGCGTGGGCTTTCGCTTTTGTGGTGCTTAGTGAGACGTGGGATGTTCTGCACGCCTGATTTCATCATCAGACCTGCTGTTGTCCAGGCTTCTTACTTAAATACAGTAGGGTTTAAATCTGGCTCTTTGAGAGTTTGCCGTTTTTGTGTGCTCTGTCTTTTTCCGCGTGGTCCCTCACGTGCTGTGGCGCGTTGTCATCTCCACGCTCTGCGAGACTGTACGCAACTCCCTCCGGTGTCTGGTGCGCGCTGAAATTCTTCAGGGATTTCCAGAGGGTTTTCGGTTTAACATCAAAAAATATTTTACGGTGGTATGAAATAAATTTTCATGTTATTCTGGAGATTAAAAGGAGGTTTCTATACTGAAACCTCCTTCATTTTGTAACATACTATCACAGATAGTACTAACATACAATCATATGTGCAATCTGCTTCAGAATTATAGCTAATAGTCTCAGTAAATCCTGACATACCTGAATTGTTTACAGGCTCGTTTACCTCTGGGAAATATGTAGTGATCTTTTTTTGTGTGTGTGTACTTAGTCTGTGTCAAGTGGGACCAGATACAGAGCAGGACTGACTGACAAATTAATACTTTCAGCTTCTGCTCAACGTACATGAATTATAAGTACAAAAGGCATGTTATAAACTAATAATTTTAACTCTATTCCATTGCTAAAAGCTACTAATAATGAAAACAAATCAAAATAATAACGTAGCCTAACTCGTGAAAGAACAAAAGGACAGGCGGAGCAGGGACTGTACAGCAAAAGAATTGTTCTAATTAAGAATTGAGGAAGACCGAGAACATTACTCAATTTTTGATGGATTCAGTTCTGTAGGGGAGTCACTTAAAGCATATCTACATCCGTTTCCTCTCAACATCATACAATATCGAACATCTAAAAGTTAGTACTATCAAAATTGAAATATTCATTCACAAAGTGTGAAACATCCAGCTCATTTTGCGAAGTATCTAATGAAAGCATACTTATTGGTTACTGTAAACTGTTATTTTGGAAACCTCCGGTGACAAACGTTAGAAATCCCTGTGCAGGGAGCTGTTATAATCAATTAGTAGCGTGACTAATAGTCTTCTCATTAATCAGAATGTAGTAAATACCTCACCTACATACTCCTTGGGACCTGGTCAAAGGTCTAGTGGAATGTCACTTCGGAGAGAGGACTTTGTAGACTTCAGGCAGCTTTGGCTAATCCTGGTTTTCTTGTATTAAAGCGTAGGATCTTATGGTAAGCAATTGACCCTACTGGAGGTTTACAAATACATGTATTTTTCTACTCAGTTCTCATTATCTGAAAAATGTTACTGTATTTGTGGAATTTTTTGCTAATGTAAAAGAAGTAGAATTAGCAATTCGAATGATGGCAGCACGTGTAGAAAGCAAATTTTGGTAGCCTAGAGTACAGGAATGAGATGAGAAATCATTTCCAGAGTTTCGTTGTTTGAAAAAGTTTACTTGATTTACACAGGTCACAAAAGAGTAATCTCAAATATTCATCCCAAAAAATAATTTCTGATCTTAGATTCAGATTACCTTGGATTTGGTACAAGTTGTCTGTCTTCTGGTTAGTTTTAGGGAAGTTGAAAATTAACCTGATGAAAAATATATTGTGATGTTCATAAAATAAACAGTTCAGAGGTAAAGCTGGAAAGGCTTATATAA
This sequence comes from Chroicocephalus ridibundus, assembly GCF_963924245.1. Lineage (NCBI taxonomy): Eukaryota > Metazoa > Chordata > Aves > Charadriiformes > Laridae > Chroicocephalus > Chroicocephalus ridibundus. Next base: position 3,817,422 of record NC_086302.1, on the reverse strand, counting down.
AGAGGAGTAGAATAACCAATTCCTTGGTCAAAGAAGGTGATTTCTTACTACTTCTACTCTTGAGAATTACTGTTTTTCTACATCTGAATAACTGTTGGGATTTTTGCAGTCAGATGTAAAACAAGGCCAAGGGGAATAGGTCAAAACCATCAAAAGTACTTGTTGTGTTGTTACGAGTGATCTCATAATAATTTAAACTTTTTAAAAAAGGAACAATAACTTCAAGTGTAGATGGTTGATAGTTATACTTATTTCAGATTTTCTGTAACCATAAAATGTGCATTTCAGATTTGTTGACTTTCAAAAATATTAAATAACATTTTTAATACAAGCATGAATAAATGGAAACACCACCTTTTTATTTTCTGCTATAAGAAAAAAACACTATCTGGAAGAGATATACTTAAATTTCTGAGAACCTCAGATATTCTGATCAGCCACCTTTATATTTATACAAATGCAGTGGACAACAATGGATATACTTCCCTGATAATTTTCCGATACTGCTTCTTTTTCTTTGTGGATAAGCGTCAGAAAGGACCACTGCAAAAAGAGAGCTCAGTCCGTGGTGTTGCATTTTGTCAGTTGAGAAAGAACTTTATAACTGTAATGTAGGAGATTCTGAAAGATCTATATTATTGAAATTAGAAGGGCTGATAACACAGGTAGGACCCAATCTCTTTTGTGCCACGCAGAAATCACAGGTGTAAGAGCAGATTTCAGTTCAGCATCTTGGGAGTTACAGGACGACAGATATAGCAAAGTATTTGAGTATCACAGATATTTGTGTTCCTATCACTTCCATATTTTATTTAATGACAACTCAAGTGGTCTGACAAAAAAGTATTTATCTTGTTTTTCGTAGAAAGGATTGAGGATTTTGTAAGGATAGAAACAATAAGATAAACGCATCTAGTACGATGCTGATGTAATTTTTGGGACAGTTTGTTTTTCTTTGTCTCCTAGCTTTACTGTCTTAATTAACTTTTCTCAACGCTTTAGTGTTATAATTTCATATTGACTCTATGGAATCTCAAAAAACAAGACATTATTGGTCCTATTAATTTATTGTTTCACATAAAGACGTAAACATTTTGCTTTATGTAAATCAATATTCAATTATGGTAGAGAATTACATAGAAACAGCTGAATGTAGCTGTCATACAGAATTAGGTAATTTTACTCTGAACATTATTTACCATATAATAGAAAAATTATTCAGTGATGATTTGTTAGTATAGAACAGATTGTTGTTATTCATACAGAAAGGAATATTATGTGCAGAGGAAAAACAACATTTGCCATTATTAAATATTAGTGATACTTTCCATGTACTTTTCTCTGAAATGCTGTTGCAATCCATTATTAATACTGGCAATTTGCTTTATTTTGTGTAGTATTCAGATCTGTAGCCACTGCCCCAAAAGGCTTACAATTAAATGGATGTTAAAAAAAACCCTGAACAACCGAGCAAAAAAATCGTGTAAATTTGAAAGCCAAGACAAAGACCAAAACCTAATGCCAAAGCCAAATCCGTTGAGTGTTGCGTTCAGTTCTTACACCGTTTCCTGACTCCCTCGTCACGAAACAGCCTGTGCCGTCTGGATTTCGGAGTGGGTAGAGGGGCCGTGTCTGCTGCTTGGCGAATGGCGGCTGTGTTTGGGGGCGGGTGCTGAGGTTTTGTTTGTTTATTGTTTACTGGCGCTGGGGCCTGTTCCGCGGCCGTGGGCCCGAGTGCCGGCAGTGCTCTTCGGTAGGTATATGCAACACGGGTGTCTGAATATAATTAAAGGAAAGAGTCAGACTTGACGGTTTCAGCATGGAGGTTCTTGAATCGCATTGGGAATGTTTACATAACTGCTCAGAAGAGGCTTTTTCCATGTACCTGTTTACACTCTCTACTTTTGAAATTCTTGAAGCATTCTGCCCTTGGAGAGCCCTTGCAAGCCCTTGATTGCTGGGGAGAAAAGCCCCGTTAGTGAATTGTTGGGAAAACATTCCATAACAAACCAGTCTCTTAATGAGGGCGGCTGCTGCCTTTCCAGTGGCTGGAGAGGGTCGGGATGGGGAGAGAGATGCCGGTACATTGTGAAACTGTTTGGGAGCCACAATAGCGGGGAAGGACCCAGACACCACCGGGCCTTTGTGTGCAAATTTCCCACCACAGCTAAGCGACCTTTTTTTTTTTCTTTTTTTTTTCTTTTTTTTTCTTTTTTTTTTTTCCCCCCTCCAATTTAATTAAGTGGGTTTGGAGTCCAGCGCTGGCCTAACAAGCACTTCTTCATGAATGAAAGATTTGTCTCCGGCAGCGAGGCAAGGCTCCCAACAATGTCAACAGCAATTACTGCCCGCGCTGGCCGCTTGAGCAGCTCCCATGGTCGGGCGGCGCTGGGAAGGCAGCGCGGCGCGTGAGGCCGGCAGAAGTGTTTCGGGCTTGTCTTTGCCTATCTTACAGCAAACTTGTCATCCGTGCACCCAAGATTTTAACCAAAGCTGGGCCTCTCATGGGAAGGATTTGTCTAAACATGCTAATGCAGTCGGGGAGCTTTCTTGGCAGACGTGACACCAGTTGGTGCGAGGGAGCTGGTAGGAGCCTGTGTTAGAAGAAGAGGTGATGTTTGTTTGGGTGAGGTATGGGACACAATCAGTTATCCCAGAAGTGGTGAAGGTAATTTCACTTAAATTGAATGGGATGAATCACTGAAGGTTATAATGATCCTGTTCATGAATCCACCAATCTGTCTAAATTTGTAGGCCCATTTGAATGGAATTTAATGGGCACCTAATGAATCTATTCTCTATATTTTGCTTTGTTTTCGTTAGGACGCGCTGCTTGTCTTAGGCTTTCTCTTTGGAAAACTGAACTCTCTAGCACTGGAGTGATTTTTTCATTTGATAACTAGTTAAAAACAAACATCAAACCCACAGTTTCTTGTGTTAGGGGGTAAAACATGTGCAGCAGTGGTAACCCTACATCTCCTGTGTGTCTGCTGCCTGTGCCCTGAGAACACCTACTCTGCTGGTTTTGCTAACCATGTCCTGAGAAAAAGTTGTTATGCAATTGATATTCTGTAGGAGAGTAATGTATTCTATGGCATGATCAGCATGAAATTGTGGTGTGAATTGAAATTTGTGACAGCATGGTTGGTGCTCAGCGGCCAACGTGTGATCCGCTTACACGTATGGTTCACAGTGTCTAGAATCCATGGGCACACTGTGTGGGCTTATTGGATTTAGTGAAGACGTGTCCACGTAATAGCAGAGGATTAAACTTCTGACAAATTTGAACGAGGCATTAAGAGCAAAGGGAGCACAGTTTGTTAAAGTAACCATTTTGAATTACGAGCTAATGAATTATGATTTCTGATATTTGAGCTCAAACATATAACTATATGGCAGCTTGTTTTCAGAGTCTGTAAAGTTATTTCTTTTATAGCCTTTGAATTTTTGTCTCTTAAATTTTATTTTTTTTCCTCTCTTTTCTTGGAGGGGAAGGAGGACCCATCATCTCTTGTTATGCTACGTAATTGTTAGATGCAGTGGATAAAAGTAGACAAATCTGAGAGATTTCTGAAGCTCTGGGAAGTTTCATGTCAAGTTTGAAATCTGTAGGTTTTGCAAGCTGTACTCCTGAAGTAGAGATTTACAAAACAGTGAAGTCTGCGGTTCTCACAAACAGCCTTTGGTGTTTGTTAGTTCCGTAATGTCTACAGAAAGAATTTAGAATTATGGGATCCTGTAGTCTCACCTGTGGCTCAGTGACTACCAGTGTAAAGGCTACACTCTTTACAACAGTTCTTCTGTAAATATTGATAATTTTGTCTGTGGCTAAAAATGTTACGGAATAGAATAGAGTAAAACTGTCATAAAACAGGAAAGCTTTTAATTGCTTTCAGTTGAACTCTTTCACCCGTTATTATTAAGAGCGTCAAGCACAAAATCAATTGCTTGAGGAGAAGTTTAGTTTTCCAGAACTCCCAGTGTTACAGAGCACCTCCCATCGCATCGTTTGCACTTTCATGCAGTAAGTGTGGTTTGCAGCGATCATCTTAGCAGTGCCAATAAACTGTTTTGGCATCTGAACAGTAGGTAGTAATAGATTTATTTCCTCAGTCAGGAGCTAAAACCAAAATGTATGGTGGTGGCTGTTTGGTTTTTTCCCTAAAAAGCCTATGACAAACTAGTGAGGGATCTTAAATCAATTATTAGCAGCCCATTCCGAATGATACGCAGTCAGGGAGCTTGGGCATCCCAGCATGTTGAGGTTTGCACTTCAAAGCTATGGGCAGACAGAAATTGAGGTGTGTTTGTCGGGAGCAGCTGTAATGGTGGGAGAATGTTACAGTGATGAGAAGCCAGCAACAAAAATGAGGCGGCGTTGATTCCTGGCTGCCTGACCCTCAAGGGTGTCGCGGGGTAACCTCGTGCTGGTGGGATAATGGACACAGCGGTCTCTTATGGAGATGAGTCAGCTTAATTGTGCACAGGTTAAATATGTATGTGCCTGTGTGTAGATACATATGTCGTATTTTAATACAGTCTTATAGTCCCAAACCTGATGTTTTATGATGTGGCTATTGGATTATTTATTTAAACCATACTGAGCTTGCTTTTGTAACAGTGCCAACAGCTTTCTACTTGTATTCAGTCCTATTTTACTCCGTAAATGCCCTGAGACTCCTCGCCAGGACAGAGAAAAATTCTGTGATACAGTTCTGCACTGTGTCACTCCATTCTCGGAGAAACCAAACGCTGACTGAAATTGCTTCTTTTTACTCAGGTTTATGAATGCAGCTTCTGACTTGGGATGATTCCTGTCAGTTTGAAGCCCTGACAGTACTATTTAAAACTGACAAGACATACAATGAACTGCCTGAGCATCAGCTTGAAGTAGACAATGAGAAGTTTCTTTGGGGCATTTTCACAAGCAGATGAGGGTGAGAAATACAACTCTGCATGTTTATGTAATGCTTTATCTGTATAATGCTTTGAAATGTATCCAATTAATGATTATAACACCCTCACAATGTCAGTCAGGGTTTTTTCACCCAAGGTGACCATTTTACTGGTTTCTTTTAGTTTGGTTTTTGTAAGAGATTTTCGTGGTAACAATCATCTTGGTTAGATAATCATCTAACGAGACAAAAATTCAATTTCTTACTTAAAAAGAGGGGTTAAAGTGGCAGTTATTACCAATATGTTCCCAGTGAGCAGAAACACATCTGTTTACCTTTTTTTTTAAGTATTAAACAATTCTTTCAGATTTCCAGATTTTTTTTTCCTCTCAGCTCTGCACTTCTGAATTCATTTCTTTTGGAGGCCTCGCTGTGGTCCACTTAATACTATCAGAAATACTTCCTTCAGAGTGCAGAGCATAGACTGCAAAGAAAGGAAATTGCCAGGTGTCACGGTATCTAAGACTATGATTTCAACAAGAACAAAATCTTGACCTAGAGCTGCTGTCCAGAGCGGTGGCTGTGGCCTGAACGAAACAATGTACAGCTTCACAAGTTCAGCAAAAAGGTTTTTTTTCTTGAGATCAGGTCTTCTGATGAAGGATTTGCCGAGAAGCTCAGAAATCATCAGTCTAAGTTATTGGTTTCTCAGCCTGCCAATGGCCATAATTACAGCTGAGTGAATAATTCAGAGCAAATAATTTGTCTGACAAATTTCTTTTTCATCTCATGAAAAATCCATGAGTCGTTCACAAGCTCTTTGCATTTGTTTGTTGTTCATATTTATTTATTTGCTCTTGCAGAGCTTTTATTGGCTGTCTAAGTCACATGGTATGGTTTGAGGTTTTTTTGGTTTCTCTTTTTTCACTTGCATTGTTTGAGCCTGGTTGTACATTCGTATTAAATACTGGGCAGCTGGAGGTCTGTGTCTTGAACAGCTCTTTATGGTTTCAGCGCTTGCGGAGTGTATTTCTCAGATGCTCTTCCCTCTATGTGTGCATTTGTCTCCTCAGGTCTTCATTGCCGTATCTGGTTGCCCTGTGGTCCACAGTGTAGTCACTAACCTTACTATTCTTTCCATCGGGATGCTCTGTGCTGTTTCTGTGTTACTATTTTAGTTAGTGAATTTCTGCTCTGGTTCTGAGGAGCTCTACCCCTTTTTGTTTGTTTTCCTGCTGTAGGATAACTTTCGTGAATAAGACACAAACTTGGGAAGAAAAAAGTTTTACTTCAACGCAGGCTTCAAACAACTGTGCTATTATTAACCAGCCTTTAGTCTAATGAATACACACAGGAATGATCTAGTCTAAAACCTTGTTCTTCATGGTAAACACGTATAGTGTGCTATTTTTTTAGGTATCTTCTCATCATTAGAAGGACATAGTAGTCATTATGGAATGCATCTGTGTTCACAGAGTTGAATAGACTTTCTCTCATCAAATATGAAGAACTTAATATATGTTCAGTGACATGTATTAGTTGTGCTAATACTTTTTATTTTGTTTTACAGCCTGTGCAGAATCAGTACAGGACTTTGAATGTCCTAGAGGTACTCCAAATTCTTTTTGACAGCTCCTTAAGGAAGACAGATCTAGCCTAGCATGTAATTAGTGCTGGTGATTCCACTCTGATCTTTTTACTCCTATAATGTGCATCTCTCACTGAGGAGGAGATAATGGACAATCATGTAAGAAAATCCTTGATTATGGCTTGATTGAGCTTGTGTGAGCTCTAGACAGCTAGTGTTGTCATGGTTTCCAAGCCATTTAACGTATGACATTTTTGCATAGACAAGATGTTAGATAGTCATCCAAAAAATTGTAATTTGGATTATGTCTAACCCTTCTTTGAATGTCAGATCAGGTTTATTTTCATAGAAAATCAGTAACCAGTTTTCGTATTAGAAGTTATAAAAACCATATTGTCTTCCATAAAATTTTCAAAACAGAGGACTGGTCTGTAAAGAAAAAATTTCTGCCATTCAAAACAAGCAGATCTGCAGTTTTTAGCAATACATATGGATAAACAGTTCCTAATTCTGATTATCCTAGTATGTCATTCTACACCAAAATGAGTCTTCGGTCAAGCGTTATTTTGTGACAGGATGGTGTATGTCTAAACATGCCAGTTCTTGCCAGTGTATGGAGGCAAGTGGGTCTTGTCACTACCTAAAGAACCATCATAGTTGTATGTTTTGTTTTATTTTTACAGACCTGTACCTATTTTCAGAGGATAGAAGGACTGGGTAAAGGCGAAAACGTAGCTGCAGAACACAGGAGATAATGGCTTGTATTTTACTTGCATCACAGTGATTGTATTATTGCCAATGCCACTGTCGACTTTTTCATAGTGCTGCTTTTGCACAGGCCATACAAGTAACGTTTAAAGGGACACCATATCAGAGAGAGGTTTGTTTTCCCTTTTCTTCACTTAACACCTTGTGGAGTCTTTATCCATACAGAGATCACAAATGGAGTCTCTCACTGGGCTGTCTTAATACTCTCCCCCCTGTGGAGGAGCTTTGTGCTCCCGTGCAGGAGAGCATTGTTTCCCTAACTGTTTGCAATGTTTCCCTAGCCGTTAGGTAGCACCTTGCTCTCAGGATTGTCTTTCTCAGTCTTTGGAAAAACCCAGAAGTTTCCTCCTCTGAATCTAAAGAAACTTCAGCCAAGATATTGGGGCATTTCCAGCGTCCAGCTTTTGTGGATTGGTAAGCATAGACGTCAACATAGTTCTGCAGGTAGTGTTTTTCCAACAGTGATTTTTTAGAACCAGCAGAGGGAGCACAATAATAAAAGTGATTGGACTTACAGATCTTTTTACTTGTCTGTAGTCTAAGAATCTAAAAGTGTTCTTCAGATACGTCGGTGTTGCAAGTCCATTTTGCTGTGTATTGGGTTTGTGTGGCAAGGTTTTGGTAGCAGCGGGTCTGCAGGGGTGGCTTCTGTGGGGAGATGCCAGAAGCTTCCCCTACGTCTGATGGAGTCAATGCCACCAGCTCCAAGAGGGACCCGCTGCTGGCCGAGGCTGAGCCAATCATTGATGGTGGTAGCACCTCTGTGGGAACATATTTAAGAAGGGGGGAAAAAACCCCTGTGCAACGGTGACTGCAGCTGGAGAGAGAAGTGAGAACATGTGAGAGCAACAGAGATGTAGAGAAATGGGGAGTGAAGCTGAGCCTGGGAAGAAGGGAGGAGTGAGGCGAAGGTGTTTTTAGGATTTGTTTTCATTTCTCATTGTCCTACTCTGATTTGATTGGTAGTAAATGAAACTAATTTCCCCAAGTTGAGTTTGTTTTGCTTGTGATGGTAATTGCTGAGTGATCTCTCCCTGTTCTTAGCTCGACCCGTGACCCTTTCGTTACGTTTTCTGTCCCCTGTCCAGCTGAGGAGGGGAGTGATGGAGCAGCTTTGGTGGGCACCAGGCATCCAGCTGGGGTCAACCCACCACATACTGATAAGTGAAGTGTGTACCAAGGTGGGGGAGCGTAAGTACAGGAAGCAGAAAGGCGGGGACAGGGCTAAATTTCAAAACAAGAAATAGTGTTCCTCATTTTCTGTCGTTGCCATTGAGAATACACAAATAAATGACAATATTTTGTGCTGGAATACTAGAAAATCTAATGCAGCAGCTCAAGTAATTCAGTAGCCTGTAGGATCCTTGTTAAATCATGACAGAAATGCAATTCTTACTGACTTAAAAACATGCCTTACTCATTTAATCATTTTATGTGGCTCCCAGTAGGTTTAAGGAAAATCAGAGAGATAGTGTGCAAGTCCTTTGTTAGGAGAATGTCTTTTAGTTATACATACATATAGAGCATAGTGAGGATTTTGAGTCCGACTGTAGCTTAATGTTTGTGGACAGCAATTGCAGCCGTATTCTACTGGATCTGTTCCTGTGGTACCAAAATTTTTCTCAAACCAGCGGTCATTGCCCAACTTCTTGTTTTGCATTTGAGTGACTCTTTAACTGGGCACTACTGCAATGCATAGGGACAATAGCGATAATTTGTAAAGCAATGGCGTTGGTCCTCATCTGTTGCAGTTTTGCTCTTCATCTGTTTTAGTCCCTTATACTATAAGGGTTTTTTTGTGTGTCCTTTTGCAGTCTCCAGCAATGGGGCTATTGACATGGTTGATAGAATTGCTAATAGTTTTTGCCATGTTAACGTGCCGTCCAGCAACGCAGCGTGCATCTTTTTGTGACTGATAAGCACTCTCAATCCTGCAGAGATTCAAAATGGTTTGCAAGTGGTTATACCTTCTCCTGCTCTTCTGATGTGGTTAAATTCGATATATCCACTGGAGGCAGCATCACAAAGCATCATTGTCAGCTGAGCTATGAAGGTTTCTGATGTCCCCTGGGAGAACAGCGATACGTGATGGGGACTCTGGTGATAGATACCAGAGTGAGTCATTCAGACTGGGTTTGATGACTTAAGTTTGCCTAGCAAAGTCAGTATTGGGGAACTCAAAAGGCAGTCCATTACTTAGATTTTTCTCTTTTCATCTACATTCAAAATTTACTTGAGTTAACTAAAGATCCACAGCTCTAACTGCTTAGGTTGACCAAATCGCATTAGTGGGTTGGCTTAACAGTTTTAAATTCAGCATCTGCTGCTACCTTCTCCAACAGCCCCACTGCCATTCTGAGTGCACTGTAAAGCCTTCAGTTGTGATTAATGGTCGATGTGTTGATTGCTTTAATCCAGCATGTCAGTTTTGTGTGTCTGTAGCACCTTCTTTCTACTGTCAAGCTTGTTGGGATCTGTGTGCCTGGGATGGAGCCTGAGGCATTTGGCTTTTTAGCTGTAAAGACAGGATTTGCAAATTAAAAGGCAGAATGCTAATCACTTAACGTCCTTGTTTGTTCCTTTTTAAACTTTGTGGAGTAGACAGTTAATCAATTATTTGAAATGATGATTCCTGCAATGCTCAGGTATGAACAGCAGCACCCTAAGAGAAGTCAGTGGGCAATCTTGTAATAAGATTGTGAAGTGGGTAATAATTTCATTTCTTACACGGTCTTGGCAACTATAATACACCGTCAGTCTGTGTGTTGATGCTTATTTTAATTTAATCAAGATTCATAAGTAATATATTTGTGTTTTTGCCTAACTGTAGGATGCATAGTTTATTCTGGGACACACGTTAATGAGTAGTTAAACTGAAAAAACACCCATAGAACCTCTGGGGGAGGGTAGCTGTGATTTGTGTTCTTTGCTTTGTCTGGTTTTCTGAGAAGGATGCCTTTGCCTTTCTTACCTATGGTCTTTTTTCCATTTGGCTTTCTGTTTCAGAACCCACTTAGGTTTTCTTGCGGGTTGGGAGGGTGTGAGCTGTGCAGAACCACAATCCAGCTTCACGTTTTTCTTTTTAAAAACTGTACGTATATGGCTGACAAACTTTACAGACTGATTTGTTAAGGCTGTGCACTTTACAACTGCTTTCATTTCTTTGTGGCGCAAATAGGGAAGTCCGGTACTGCCAAATTGTTCATGTTGGAGGTCTTCTGGCATTGGTCATCTGGCATTAGGTCGTGTGTATACTTGAAATTACTGTGAATTATTTTAGTAGTTCTGTTTCTCTGATTTTTCTAAACTGACTACTAATCTTATGGGTCATGAAAGCAGTCAGCATAATCCAAAGAAATTAGTCATGTGTGTGAACTTCTGGAAATTACCCAGTTCACCTGGGTGAAAGCAACGCTGGTGACATGATTTTTTTTAGTCACTGTGTACACAGACAGTGGAGCAACTGTTATAGTCCAGAGACATCCAGTGGTTGGAAAAAATGATCAGATCAGAAGGCGGCACTGAAGTTTTTCTTTCCCCGACTGCCCAGTGAGATAGCTGCGCGACGTTTTGTCCCACTCCCTCCACATCAGGTGCAGTTTGTCGCTGTCGTGGACCCGTGGCAAGGTTATGATGATACCACATCCTTCCATCTTCAGTGTGAGTATGATATTAGACTGAAAATTGTTGTTATACAAGGACATTACAGACACTGTAAAAAGATTGTGATGCTATGTACTTCTTGTACATCCAGTCCACAGTTCACTGTTTTTGTACCTGACTGTCTTGGACAAAGACACCAAATTCATATTACCGGCCCTTTGCTGAAAGAATTGCCAAGAGAGAAGGCAACACCACGTGTCTCGTAGTTAAATGCATATTCCCTTATCGAGTATCCTCTTAAGAAAACCAGCAGTGATTACACACAAGCTGGGTGCGACAGGGATTGAGGGGGACGGAGTGGCAGATGTGGGCTGCTCTGAGTCCTGTCAGGAAGGAATGATTAATGAACACCAGCTCCAGCTGAGGCTAACCTTTGGAGAGCTGAGCAGGACATCTGCAGAACTGTCAGAGCGCTGACAAGGACAGAGCTGAACAACCAATTATTCCACCATCACTAAGGTGGGCTGTCAGTTTAATCCCAGCCATTCACTTAGGCAAGGACAGGGAAATTTCTCCTTTACATAGCACCACTCTGTTGTGACCTTAACTCTTTCGGTACCACCGAGGGGAGCCGTGGGGCAGCACCACATGCACAGGAGCTCCTGCAGACGGAGGAAGGGTAGGGTGACCAGAGACCCCGTGTTAAGTGAGAGCCGTTGTGCAAAGAGTTGTAGTAGTTCTCTACTGAACTATAATGACACCTGGGAATTCTTGTGGTTTTAGAAAACGGTGACTACCAAGTTGCATATTCTGCAAACACCCCAGTATTAGTCGCTGATGTTGTCAAAGTCTTGTAGTGACAAGAAGATCTGGCGATAGCTAACACATTCTGACTTGACCAGGCTCAGCTGTGTTTGTCCTCCCCAGGAAGGCTGAGTATTGTTCCAGGATGGTTGACAGCAGCTCGTCCAGGGACCTGTGGTGTCATTACAGAGTACTAGGAGCGTTTCGGTTGGCTGAGTGGGAGCCAGGGTCAGCCCAGACTGGGAGGAGACCTTTTAGTGCAGGTTTCGCTGCAGACATGCACTTCGTACGCGGAAGGCCCCGCAGTAGGGGTATGTACCTTAGCACAGCCTGTGGAACAGGCAGTAAAAGCTTTTGGTCACATGCCATTTTATTTCCTGCATAGACAGTGCTCGTGTTGTATGGATCTTCCTAGGTGAGTTTCGAAGTGAGGGTGGTAATACATCTCTTTGTTAAGACTGTAGTGTTCCAACCGTCCTCTCAACTTGGGCCCATTCCTGCAGGATCCCAAGCGTTTTGGAAGCTAGTCTGATGGTCCCTGGCTGTACAAGCACTCAAAACAGGAGGAAGCAATGTCACATAGAGAAATTCCTTGACAACCTACAGAACAGAGTCCCAAGACTTGCAGGCGGGATTGGGGATGCATTAGGCTGGACATACACAAGAGGAGAATAAACAGTTACATACAGCAGGTGTGTTTCTGTTGCTAAAATCTGTGTTTAAATGCTGGTATGTCTGGATTACAAAAACAGTAGGACTCGCCAGAGAGCAAATCCTATTTACTTGTTTAGCTCCGCTTAGTTTTCCTGCTAAAAAATGCAAAACACTGAGAATTCTGAAGAATTATTCAGAACAAATGTGTCTTCGATGTATGACATCGAAGTAGATGTAGAATGTAGAGTATGTAGAATTTGTAAACATGGCCCTTTTTTTGGTGGATTCCTGGTGTTTAAATATCTTACGTTGGAAAACCTTTAGGCTAATTTATTCCCAATGAGAGCTATGACCTCAAAAGTAAAGCGTCCTGGAGACATTTAAAAGGCATGTAGATGTGGCGCTGAGGGACCTGGTTTAGTGGTGGAGTTGGCAGCGTTGGCTTAACGGTTGGGCTCGATGATCTTCTAACCTAAATGATTCTATCATTCTGAGATGTAAAGACGAAGCAGTCTCTCATCAAAGATGAGTCAAACGCTAAGATAAGAAAGGATGCACTGAAAGAATGGTGAGCTCTGGAGGGTTGAGACGTGGAAGCTAACTCACATCCTTTGATATCTCCTTTGTTTGCGTGTGTATAAGTCTCGTGTTTGTGTGTGTGTGATTTGTTTAGGGAACTCTGAAGTCTCATGTGAACCTTGCCATTTTCGAATCTTTAACTTAGTCGCTGTGTTGATTATAGCAAATCTTGTTAAATCATTCTGATAATTGGCTGATGACTAAATGTTGTTAAAAATCATACAACCTAATACTATGATTTATGATTTTGTTAATAAATCTTAAATTGCTCCTAGCTCAAAGTTGTGTAGGATCCATTAATCGCTCATTTTGCGACAAAGGGATGTAGTCGGCAGGATCCTAAAGTCACATTTATGACGTACAGCACACTTCTTGATTTGGAATGCCGTCCAGTTTTGGTCTGATGTAAGTTCTTGAAGGCTTTAAAACGCCCTTTGAGCTGAAGATGTACGAAGAGCCTCACGCTGAGATATCTGACAGACACGAGAACAGCTTTGTCTCTGCTCTGCTCATACCTTGCCTCCTGTAGATTGTAGGTTGTTTTTGTTTTATGTTTCTTTTGATGGTTTTTCGGTTTGGTTATTTTGGTGTTTAGGAGCTGATCACACAGTTTATGTTTTACTCTAGAAGAATCTGTTTAAACTGGTCACGCAGTTCAGGAAACTGCCACAGGTACCTTCAGTGCTACCAGGAAAATCCCACGTGGGTGGGGAAAAAAATTGTATCCTGGGTACATCTCTGGAGAAAGCCAAATCATAGCCTTGTCTTGTTGATTTTTTTTCTAAGCTCAATGAACACAGAAAATGTAATTGCCACTGCACCCCTCTCTCTAGATTCTCTCTGTAAGCCTTGAATTTTGCCTTCCTGAATTAGGAAATCCAGTCTGTAATCACTTTTATCTAGGAAATGCACTAATGTCACAAAACAGGACATAAAAAGACCTGAAAATTTTGAAGTGGGATTTTGCAGTAAAATGGAATAAATCTTACTCCCTTATGGTTTATTTTCTGTGTATGTTTGAGAAGTTTTTATTGAAAAAACAGAGATGATAAATTCTGTCTGTTTTACGCCTGTCTAAATATATTTTCAAGTATGTTCCTGTTATGCAGAAATTTTGCTAATGAACTCCCAGTTGAGTTTCGGGCATTACGGCAGTGTTCTAGATAGCAAAGAGCTTATCTGAATGAAGACGAAGTAATTTCTCATGGAATTATATTTGCAGATTGCCTCCAGTGCGTGCCAGCTGTAAAAAGGTGGTATACCTATTATTGTACCAGAAATCAGTTTTAAAACAGCAGAAGATCTTTGGGTTTCTGATCAGGGCAGCTCTGCTGCACCAAAGGTTGAGAAAATCCTCTCAAACAGTTGGCCAAAGAAAAAGTATACAGAGACTATTACTTTAATCACGCGCATTTTTCGTTACACGGCAAATTTTATCGCTGTCTGCATTTTCATGTGTGTATCGCATTTGCTGTACTGTGCCCCTGTGCCAGTCTGGGAAACACAGGAGGCAGTCATACCAGTCGGAAGAATGGAGTCAGATCTATAGGTGTGCGTGTACCATCAGCTTGCAAAAATTCAGAACGTATCATCTGTGTTGCACGAAAAATGTTCTTTAAGACATGAAGATATGCAAAATTTGTTCTTCACTTTCAAATGGTGTCAGCGCTCCTGCAGAAGGTGGAATTCGGTCTGGTGTGTCAGGGAGGCTGCAAGGGGAACAGGCTTGAATATTGATTATTTGATGCTGAATTGCAACCCAGAAATGTTGAAACAGCATGTATGCAAAACAGTGTTTTCAAAGCTGAGGTTAAGGCCAAAGTGATTGCTCTTCCTGCTCAGGAATGGATTAAATCTGAAATTCCAACGTTAACTTCCTTTGCCCTGCGAGACGCATCTTGGAGAATGAATCTGTTCGTTATCTTCTGTGTTGAGTTTGTGGGGTTTTTTTCGTTTATCTTCCTTCCCCTGGCACTTCCCATCTGGGTTTGCAGAGCACAGTCTTTGCCAGGGTCCGGACTGGGTCTTTACTGCAACCGAGCAATACAGCAACAGAAAAAATAGCAAGAAATAAGAGGTGGAATTTTTGTTTTCATTTGATTTTCTAAAATTAGTCATAAATCAGTAACAATTGTGGAATATTGTTCTCTTTAGACAAAGTTAGTTGTCTGAGGACGTGAGAGAGTTGATAAGCACGTGGTACTTTGGCCTAGACTCCCTATCTTAGGAGCTGTCTTTGTGATTTCTGCATTAAAGTGCATCATGTAGAACTCAAAGGACAGAAAAGAAGTGCGCTTTATGGTTAGAAAAATCTTGTCCACATTAGTAACTGAATTTGGGAACACTGGTAGTCGTGCCATATAGGGTGCAAAATCTGGGGCCTTTCTGGATGAATCAGTTTGGAATGATTTAGAAGTGCAAGCTAGAGAGTATACAGTGGTTTGTGTTCTAGTTTGTGTCTGGACTTTACAAACAAATAATAAGGAAAAACCTAATTTTAAAATGGTAATAGATAGACTAATCTAAACCCAAGTAAAGCAGTACATCCTTACCTTTACTGGCACTGAGCTTAGTCACCTCATTGGGAAAAGATGCCCGGTGTTTCACAAGGTGCTGCAGAAGGATTCAGCGCAGTTGCAGGTTTGCGCTTTACTAAACAGGGACGTTGCGCATTCATAGAGTGTTTAGAAGTGAGTGTTTAGAATTCAGCACATCCCATCGTCTGACATGTTATTAATATCTTCAAGTAAAAGTCATGCCAGCACAGCAGGCTTATAGTTTCATCCTCCTGGTGGGAAATAGCAACCTCCTCGTTTCCCTTGAAACCTAGCTTAGAGCCAAGTTGTGTCGTTAGCGTCTGGCCAATTGCAAACAAAGTGATGAAAGCAGGAATTTTAGAGATTAGTTTTTAAATTAACCGTAATGCTTCATTTTATATATTTTTGTCTGCACCTTCTCTTCTTTTCTAGGATGTCCTGGATGACCAGTGCACGTTCAGGCAGTGAGGTATGCTTACCATAATGCCCTCTGCCTCGATAGGGAAGAAAGATGTTCTGCCCAGTCATGCAGTTCCCTGCATTTTGATTACCTTGGCAAAGTTTAAAACTGAAGACTTTATGAGTGAATTTGCAAATGGTTCTTTCAGCCTACAGTGCAGTGCGGTTCTGCATGTTGTGGAGCAAGTGCAGAGTGCCTTGCTCCTGGGTGGAGGTTGCCTTGTGTCCACTCGTCTCCTTGTGAACAATCTCCCCCTTTTATCCAGTGCAGAGTTAATACATCTATTGACAGAAACAGTAAATATGAAGATATCTAATTATTTGCAGTGGCAGGTGCACAAGTGAAGTTTAGAGCATTGCTATGGAAATTTAAGTAGAATGTTCAAAAATAATTTAGATTTCCCTTTCCTTTGGCCTGCTCTATCTAAATTGCTGAGAGTCTTACTTTGAGGCTGGGGAATAGAAACAAGGTAAAAAGTGCTTTCTGGCTGTCTTTAGTGAAAATTACTGAAATATCTTTGTTTCTTAGCATAAATGCTCATAAAACTTTGGAGAATAGATCCTGAAAGTCTATTGTTCTGTAGCATATTTATTCATATCACAAAAGCTGCATTGAAATAACACTGAGGGTTTAAGAAAAGTATTCCAAGAGAAGGATTAACTTGCTAATCCTTCTCTCTTAGGAAAAATGTTCCAAGGGACTTGGCAGGACACATTTGAAGGATGTTATGACTGGCACTCACGTGTCCACACCAGTTTTTTCAATTTCACGAAGTTGGTATGAGCAGGGCCAAAGAGAGATCGGAAAGCTCCTAACTACATTTTTATTCCTGTGGGGAGGTTGGACAGGAGCCCCCCATACTCTTGCAAACACCCTGAATTAATCTGCTGCCGTGTGAGTGGTGAATGGGAGTTTTGGCTACACTATTTCAAGGGTGTTGCTTTCCTTCTTGTATTCCTGTCTCACTACTCTGCATTTTTTTGGATTTCCGTGATCCTTGTGTATTGTCTAGCTCTGAGGCTTGACAGCGCAGCATATTAATGGAAGTGATCATGATCTGCTTCTCCTCTTCTGGGAGTAAAGTTTTCCCAAATCGAATGAATGCTGTCATTCAGAGAGGTTCCGAGCTGCTTCTAGTAGAGACTAGCACAGCTGTGGACAAGAGAAAAGCTTATGATATCATCTTCAATTCTGAAGGGCTAAAAATGGAGCTGCTTATTTTTTCACATGGGATCCTCGCAGTAAATATTACACAAGCTGCTACTTTCTCTTATGGCTAACCTAAGAAAAGTCTCCACCAAGGAGTTGTCTTGTGTCTCTCTCTCCGTTGGTTGTGTATGTGGCCATACATGCACGTGTGGCCTAGTTGTTGGACACTTTTGATGAAGAATAGAGAAGGTGCTTTATGCAATTTTTGCCTGTTCCTATTAAACAGAAATTGAACCAGAATGAAGCAAAAGTTGCCTTTGTGTGAGGTTTGCAAATATTTCTGGCTATCTGGAGCTACCATCTGTTGTTTGACCAAAGGCTCATTTTTTTGCTTTTGTTTAGCAATTTCCTGCTATAAAAAGTCCTTCACGTTCTTTACTGAATCCTTTAAGTATAAGCTGTGAGAGCATCTAAGCAGCCACATGTGCATGCAAAAGAACCTGATTTCTAACATCAGTATGACTGAGGATTTCAAACCTTTCTGGCTTAGGAATTTTTTCCTTTGTAGCAAATTGTTGACCAAAGCACCTTTGGTTCCTAATGTGTTTTCACGTGAACTCTGGCATCGAGCAGTTCAGAGGAAGATGAAGGTACCCAGTCCAGAAGAGACCGTTCCTTTGTGATTTTCTGTATTGTGTGGTTCTTCCGCGCAATGTAATGCTGCAGCTTAGACAGCTGCAATCGTAACTTTTCTTGTTTTATAATTTTTGTTAAATTCTTGTTGTTCTTTAGTACAAAATACCAAAGAAGGGTGCCCTCTAAATTGAGGGAGAGCGTTCTCTGCCAGAAGGAGCATAACCAGTGTTAGACTTCCCAGTCAGAAGCTCCCTCTGAACACAGGATTAACTCTTCTACGCGATGGCTGCCATTTACCTGGGCAGAGGGTTGAACACTTGTATTTATGATCAGCGTAAAGGGACATGGGTGTCCACGGCCTTACGCCTCAATCTGACGTTCAGTCTTGGTCCCCTTGGCACTGGAGTCCAGCCGTTATTTTTTGAAGGTGGAAAAGTCTGGAGCAGGAAGAAAAAAAAATAATCTAAAATTCCAAGAAGAGTTCTCCTCTGCCATTCCTGTGGAAAGAAATCAAAGCTTTATGGAATTGTGGATTTTGTCTTTCATACCTATCTGTAAAGTCCTTTTTCTTTAAAGCGTGGAAGCAAAGCCTGTTCAAACACTCCGGTTGTTTTACTTAGAACCATGTTGCACAGACCAGGTGTATTTATGGACGGGCAATCTCTTTTTTTAAGCCCGGGCAGGTTAGCAGGTGCGAGTCTGGGCCTGTTGTTTTCAACAGAGGTATTTGGATCTGCTGTAAGAAGAGATCATGCAGGAAATTCTATGTAAGCTTTGTTTTGTCAGAGAGGTCAGGACGTCAGGGTACCAGGAGATGCCTCCTACTTGAATAACAAAGTTTATGGCTGATGTTGTGGGGATTCAGTCATTTCTCCTGCCTCCTGTTGGTCATTTATATTTATTACGCGGTTGCCACATGGGCTTGTGCATTTGCTGTTCATTAAGTTGCATTATTCCTTAACAATATAGATGAAGTATGCACTAAATGAAACAAAATAATTAATTACTGAACACAATGACACCATTTAGCCCTAAATTTTCACAACTAGAAGGATTAACTAAGTATGTAATGCATCACTGAATGATTTAACAGAGTATCATAACTCTTTTCTTTTCACCATAAATTGTAACCTGGAATTGTTTTTGTAATGGTAATTGCCTTATCTTCATAAATTCTACAGTCTTACATAATTTAACTAGTATTGTAGCAGGATTTCCCAAGAATAAAAAAAGCAGGTGCTGTCAATGGTAATTTAAATAAGAAAAGACACGTTAAGTGGTTCTTCTTTCACTAGTAATAGAAATTAATTAGCTTTGAGCTGCTTTGGAGGTTTTACATTTTTTGCTGTGGCCTGTTATGTTTTATAATTGTATGGAAAGTAGTTTTGATTTGATCACATTATCTGGTGCGAGGGTTCTGCAGGAAGGCAGAGGTACATAAGTCAAACGTCAGCCTGCCTGGGTACGGAGACTGCAGAGGATCAAGAGTGTAAATTAAGATCTTCCAAATAAGTCTTTGGAGCGTTGGCGAAGGTTGTGCTACAAGTCTGAAACCTGCTGCTAAACATTTCTTCCTTTAAGTCTAGGAGCCACTGAATGTTTTAAACTAAAGTACGGCTGCTTTAGACTGGTGCTACCCTGATGTAAACTGTTGGCAAATAGAATTGATTCATTCAGATGAAATCAGTGCAAACTCAGAGAGAATGGGCCCACATATGAAATATAACTCCTGCATCCGTGCGTACATTAGCAGCGTCACTCTAATAACAGGTTTTGTCAAGGGACCATGGTGTATGTCTGCACCAGAACCTAGCGGAGTCCAGTGAGTGCGGATTTCTACATGGTTAGTGCTGAGGTTCAAACTTTGTGTTTTTCAGAGGGTTTTTGGTTTTACTTGCTCTGGTCTGACTCTGATGGCTCGATGTCCGTAGCTGTTGGAGCGATCTCCTGATGTAGCTTCATGCCAAGGAACTCCGCTGGTGTGCTCCACGCCAGCTCTGCAGCACAAACTGAAGCACAGTGAAAAGGGCTGATGAAGGGACTTCTGTCAAAAGCACACTCCTAATGTGGGCGAAAAGACCAACATGGATAATGGGCGCGTGTGCAGTGACCTCGTTAGTGACGAGAGCAGCTCTGGTCTCAGTGAAACACAAAACATTCGCTTTTGGTATTTATGTTGCCTATTTGTTTATATTTTAAGAACAGAATGATTCTTCTAACATTTTTATTTATATGTTTTTATTCTGGAAAATTTATTAGTTTTTCAGAGCGTGTCACGTTACTGTTAATGTGTTTGCTTAACACGGGAGCACTATTAATAGGATGTGACTATTAGGAAATGCCAGCCAGTGCTGGGGTGTGTCTGTTGTGCCAGCCTTACTTCTCCTGCATGAATTACAAGCCGTAATTACCCCTTTTATGTGAATTACTCTTGGATCTTGGAAAGACTTTCTAATAGTCATTTAGTTTTCTCTTCTAGGTAATTTTTTTGTAGAGAGATAATCGCCAAATCCTAGTCATACTATTTTCGGTTGAGAACGGACGTCTTGTCTTTACCTCTGAATGTATAAATTAGGGGTGGGGTAGGTGGGAATTAATCCTTTTTGAGTTAAAGTGCAGGTTGTAAAAGCTGCTACTTTCCTGAGGATACAAATTTTATCTTTAATGTCAAGAATGAAAGATCCAGTTGTTCGAAAGCAGAGTTATGGTCATACTTCTTGCATTTGTGGAAAGCGAAATATTTAATATACTGATTAACAGACAGATAGCCAAAGACTTGTGTCTTGTTTTCAGGTTAGCAGCAAGTCACTCAGCTTTCTGTGCCTCAGTAAAACGGGATGGCGTCCTGCAGGTGAGGCTTGGTGTCCGTGTGGGGTTTAGGCAACCATCTCAAGCAGAAGCTATGGATGAACCGTAGTGTTGTCCGTTCATTTGTGGCAGGGTGAATCTGCAGTCCAGACCAGCTGCTCATGAATGATTGAAATTGCATATTTCTCTAGATCTGTAGGGAAGAAAAGATGACTTAATATTTTTATGTTGTTAAAGAAACAGTAAGGGACATTCTAATCATTGTAATATACACATGCCGAAGAATCAGATTTAAGACCGCAGATGGCATCTTAATATAAATGCTTGTTTATTGTTAAAATAATTTTGATAGAAAGTTATTTTTTTTACACCATTTTTGTTTTGACTCCTGTTCTTGAATGCTCTTTACAGACTGGGTTTCCTAATTGTGTTGGTTTTGTCTTTGTGAGCTTTCATATGAAATTTTAGGCTAAATTTGGGTTGTATTTTCCTCTCCTTGGTGTGTGACAGTAAGACTGTGTATCCCTGAGCAAAGAAAATTCGACCTTAAAATAATAAACCTTGGAAGTTACTTCCTATATCCTCTCCTCCTTGGTTTCTGTTCTTACTATGTTGTGATACATGAGGCAGTTCTTCAGGAGTGCTGTAAATTAATTCATATGTAATTACAGACACATGGAGAATGGATCGGCTGTTGTTCCCAAGTAATTCAATGACTAGGACTCTTTGGACTTCGGGTATTGTTATTGGACTTGGAACAAAAGCGCACCAAAGAGATCAATTGTCCTACTTCCTATTAATTGAGCAAGTCACACAAGCCTGCTCCCATGAACAAAACGATTCTTCTTGAATACAGCCTTTTTACCCTTACAAGGAGCTCCTGCTGCTGTCACTGCAGCTCCCCAGGTTGCATCAGAAGGCATCAGCTTGTCTGGCAGTGAAAGTCTTTGGCCTTTGAGTCTCAGAAGGAGTAAGGAAATCTGCCCCCAAAGTCACTGTGCAGACGTGCTACTGAAAATCAGTCTCTGTCCCACCGAAGTTTCTTTAAAAATAAAAGTGTCATGAAACTTATGAAAAATACCAATAGAAAGCATTTCAGAATTAATATCATCATCATCATCTGCTATGATGGTGTTGGTTTTGGCATTTGTTCAGCTTTAATGCTGTGTGTCAGGGGTGGCTTCCCTTCTGAAGATCAGGGTCATACATGTTAAAAGGAGCTGGTCAACTCAAGGTTAAAACTCTGGGTACGTCTTTCTGCTGGAGACAACCAGTACAAGGTTACACCAACAAAATAGAGCTTCAGCAGGATTGAGGTGCTCTCTATACAGGCATTTTTCTGGTGTTCGGGAGAACTAATGCTCTTTTTCTTCCGAATGCACATCCATAGAAGGTTACCGTTAGAAGTATGGGAGCATTTATGGTCCCTCATCTGCGATTCAGCTAATTAATTCAGCTAGTTAAGTAATTTTTACCTCTTGAGTTGAATGATTCTGAGAGGTCTTTTGCAAGCCATTTTCAGTTGTCTTGGATTTTTTTCCCCCTTCATGGTAAAAGTAAGTGTTTTGAATATTTTTGTCCTAATACTAGTAAGTGAAGAGCTAAGAGCTGCAATGCTGTATTTAGTCTTTTATTTAAATAATTAAAAAAAATATTCTAAGAGGAGAAGGCTAAGGGAAAACCTTACTGTTGTCTACAGCTACCTGACTAGAGGATACAAAGAAGGGAAAGAGTCTTCTCAAGGGTACACAGCAATAGGACAAGAGACGATGGACACAAATTGGAAAGTGGGACGTTCCCCTTAGATGTGGTAAAAAGATTTATATTCCCCCTGCCCCGTGGGTAAATTTTTGTTCTTGGAGGTGTTCAGAAGACTTGACTAGACAGGCCCCTGAGCAAGCGGATCTGATTAGACCTGCTTGGAGCAGGGGGTGAGACTAGATGACCTCCAGACCTAACTTATTTTACAATTCTGTGATTCTATGAAAATACAGAGATATGGTCTGGTGTGTGATGCACACGGATACAAGGTGGCTCTTGAGGTGAAGTGTTAAGTTCCCTTACTGTAGATTGTACAAAATAATTATTTCAGAGCACTCAGGAAGTAAAGGGTATAACGTGTGTGTGGGATCATCAAACTGCACTGCAGACTCTTTTTTTTTTTTGTCTTTTTCTTTTCAAAAAAACCCACAAAAATTACACAAGTCAGATTAATAGAAGCCACTGCAAGCCTGAGGAGGTATCCAAGAGCAAATAAAGCTTGGAGGAGCAGTTTCCATACTTCCCTCCATGGGCCATCATGGAGGCTGCAGGATACGGGACACGTCGTGTGTCGTTGGACACAGTAGCAGAGAGATATGATGCCGAAGAGGGCCCCTTTGAATTCAGTGCTGTCTGTGCATCCCCTGTAGAACATCATCATATTCTTGCAGATCGTAGCTGGAATGGGAGCAATAGAAAACCTCCTTTTGTTTCCATTGAAAGTGGAGGCAGCTCCTGAAGGTGAACCACCTAATGCCAGCTAAATTAAAAGAAGGAAAGCACTTGGAATAATTCAATGAACAATAAGTGGGCAGCAATCTAGAAAAAATTAATTCATTTTATGTGTTCAACATATTTGCTATGTTATTTAATTACTGTTATGAGAGCTTGGAAAATCTGAAGGCAAGTACACTTTAATTCACGATAAGTGAACACTTTTATTTATGTTGAAAAGGGTCCTGCTTTTCTCTTGATTGTGCTGGCAGAAGGAAGAGAGAAACAAGGGGCTGCCCCCTTCCATCACAGCAAAGACTTTATTTTCTCAAAGCCTTAGTTGCAGGCTTCTTAATTTTTCTGTCAGAAGAAATTTCATTTCACTTGACTTAGGTCACGACTACCTAAAAATTTTGAATAGACTGACGTGAGAGAAATGTGGTATTCCAGCTTAGGCAGCCTATCCGAAGATCTTGCAGTGGGTCCGACGCAATTCATAAGGGGCCTTTTCAGCCTGGGTGAATGAAAAACTCAAATCTGGCAGTAAATATCAAGGTCCTTTTGGTCTTTTTTTGTAACTTATTAACATATAACAGAATTTACTCCTGCAACTAAAATAAGTGCACTTGGGAAGCAAAATGGCTTTTGGACTGTAGTTTGCCAAGCACAGAACCCAGATTTAATCATTGGGATACAGAGCTTACTTTCTTTCTTTAGGTTAAGCCTAAGAAGAGACAAAGGGAAATATTTGTTGGTTGACCTCTGGCCCCGATACAAAATATAGAGAGAATAGTGATGAATCTCCAAAGCCTGCTGGCATAGTAAAGTGCTTGGTATTCTATGAAAAAACCATCATGTATTCCCTAAATAGTTCATTTTGTTTTCTAAAGTTCTGAAAAACTCGCTTTATTGAAATGCATGTTGTTGCATCGATTTTTCTAAAATACACCTTGTTATCTTTTCTTTGGTAATTGGTGACTGGTAATGACTTTGGCAATTTAACATGTTCTTGCAGACACTTTTCCCATTCCCCCAGATAACTGAAGTCAAGAGAGAGGGCCTGTCTGTCAATCTCTGATGCCTGTCAACCTGCTTGATTGACGGGTTTTGGTCCCACAATAGAGACCATTTCTGCAGCCCCCATTCTGTTATTTTCTTCTTTCTTAATACTTGTGGGGGATGGTGTTTGCTTTGTAATCTGTGTTTAAAATCCAACTTGGAATGAGGCCAGTTCCTAAGAAATTATCACAAAGTCTTGTTAGCTTTGCATCAAGAAAATTCTCTGGAGAGTTTCTTAAGCTGTGATTCCACCTCCTGAAATTACCTTTGCTCAAAACCTAAGCTTCATTGTTCCTCCAGAATCCCCTTCAAAATCCAACAAAGAGGCTGTGAGGTCTGCCTAATATGTTTTTATGTAAAAAAAAAAAAAGTAATTTGTTCGTGCTTTACTTTATTTGGGAAGTTCTTGCTCATGGGATAACTGGCATAGACATTTCTGTATGTAAGGAAGGTGGGCAAAATATGTGAGACCGGGAGCAGGGAAGGGGAGGGATATTTGCATCGTGAGGAAAAGCTCTAAAACAGAAAACAAGGAAACTTCTAGAGGATAGAGCAAACGTTTACTTAGTTAAAAAGAAAAGTAATGAATCTGTCATTGTTCATCCCCACAATCACACATTCTTACAAGCATTCTAATCAACTTGGCATTAATTCGGCTAATTGTGAATTAGGATTGGTATTGTTCATTTATTTCACATTCAGTGTTTAGAGGCTGAGGATTCTGTTACGGACCGATGTGAGAAGTGGATGCTCGACTCGAAGGGTTTTTGTTGGGAAAGGGCTGTTTGGTTTGTTGCACGGTTACTTTACATCCCCACCCCCCCCCAGTTACTTACTGAAATGTAGGCCAAAAAAACCCACCAAACCCAAAAGGATATGTTTAATAAAACTAAGATCCTTCTCCTCTGGTAGCTCTGTGTAACATCTGAGTTTCAACATAAGGCATAAACAATAGCTAAATTTGGGGTTGTTGTTTCCTATAGTAACAAATAGCATAAACATAGCGTTTCCTATAATAAGAAATAGCATAGCGAGAGTCCAATAAGCTGGCAGGGAAAGTGGAATAGATGGAAGCAGACCTAGTGTGTGGATGTGCGTATGAATATCCATTTCTGTTACACAATATGGACCTTGAGATCTTGAATCCCGATCTTACTGTATAAAGTGCTGAGCACCCTCAATTCTTTAAACGCGTGGAGCACTCAGTAGTCCAAAAGAAATAGCCCCATATATTCTCAGTTAAACCACTCGGACGGTACCTCTGCTGCGGTGGGTACTAACCTGTTACCTTTTGGCCACAGGAGCGGGCTGACACTGGTAGAAAAAAAGAAATAACAGACGCAACTGACACGCTAGCAGATATTTACAGAGGGGGGAAAAAGCAAATATGGGAAAAGGTATAATCCTTGGACTTTTTCCTGAGGTCCTCATTGCATGAATGACTACATAATATATTCTGTGTGTCAAGAATTAAAAAATAGCCCAGTATGACACGAAGTGTTTGAGAGAGATACCCTGGACATCTTGTGTCTGTTTAGTTGGTTGTGTTTGGAGGTTGCTAGCCCATTTTTCCAAAGAGTTCCAAAGACCAGTTCAGGATAAAAATGAGCTCATTCCCCACAGTGCTTTCCACATAAAGTGGCCACAAGCCTCTACATCAGGCGATACAGGTGGCATGTTGGAATGACAATTTATGGAACTAAGAGAAACCACATCTCCACTGTCATTTCCTTTTCAGGGGGGTTCTTTCCTGTCCCTGCTGAACCATTCAGAATGCATAGCTCAGGGAAAGTTGTAATTTTCTGAGCTTCAGAATAGGGGGCAGTAAGGTCACAGTATTCCTTGAACACTTTTGTTCTATTACTGCGGGAGTACATAGTGTTAAAATGATTTAGAATGACTGCATCTTTGCATTTGAACCAGGACTTACCTCCCATAGTATGGTGAGCTGACTGTTGCTAGAACCCTGCTGTCGCAAGAGACTTAGCGGTGGACAAGGTGGAGAAATTGGCTGAACCCCCGTTAAATAAGGCCATTCTGAAACATCTGGGTGGTACTTTTAAAAATGTCTCATAAACCATGTTATGCATTTAAAATAGATCCCATTGTACAAAGAATGGCAAAAATACAACATATTCTTCCTCATTTGAACTCGGAGGAGAAGCCACCAGATGTAGACAGAAACACCTACCGTGTGGCTTTCTTGCAGTCCTGGGAACCTGGAGGAAAAGTCTCGTTTGTGCTATGGGTGATTACAGACTTGGTACCAGCCTGATGCACCAGGTCTGTGGGGATCACCGTCTTTATCCTTACAGAGAGGGTTACAACGTGTGCTTTCTACACCTGTGCAATTGCCATACCCTTGCCTACACTGAACAGGTAGAGTAGTTTCAGAGGCCACGTTCTCCTCTCTCTCGAATTTCTGGAACAGTCATTTGGCCTGGCGTGACTACGGTCTCTAAATTATGTCTGAGTCATCACAACGTCACTGGTGCTACAAGCCCTTCACTTGCAGAATTTTTCTTTATCTATAGCAATATCTCTTGTGTTATGCCCTACAGAATTTTATGTGCAATTTCATTCTTTCCCCAACCCCTCTTTTTTTTAAAGATTGCATTAAAGGTACTAGTTGCTTTTCAGATTTATTTATCACGTTCTTGTATTCCTGTATGCAGTAAGTAGGAACTCTTGTTTCACTCCCTATCCAGTTTGTTGTTTTGTATTAACTGCATGAAATCTTCTTCCTTCTGAACTAAGCAGACCCAGTTTCTAATTATGTCTTGTAGTTAAATTCCCGCTGGCCTGGCACCATTTTTGTGACCTGTCTTTGAATTCTTTTTCTTCCTGCTGTGTTATTTCTGACATAAAGCAAAATGAAACTGGTATTCTGGGCAAGGCCATACTATTGATTTAAAGAGTGGCTAAATACTTAAAGAGTATTAGCACTGTTGGTTTCTCTCTCGTTCTGGGTGGATCCCAGCAGATGTTTTGCTTTTCTGATTGTGCTGCACTTCAGCAGAAGACTTTACAGAGTTTTCCCACAATGATGTGCAAAGCTGTTGCTCTCAATGGAGAGCTCTGAAAGATAGTATGAAAAGGGGAACGTGTAATGTTAAAAAGATACAGAAATTGGTGGTAAGGAGCAGGTGTGCAAGAAAAGGATCTAATGGCAGGCTTATGTCAAAAGAGTTCATGAAGTTAGCGTAGGTCCAGAGAAGGTGGGAGAGAGAAGAATGAAAAATAGCTGGTAAGTAAAGACGTTAATATGAGAAAGTATGCGTCTGTACTCTGGATGTGATTGGTAGTGGTTAGAGCTTCAGTATCTCATGTTGGAAAGTGGTGCTTGTTCTAATACTGGCATCTTTACCAGTGTGCGGCGATACGACTTGTACCTAATTGTGCCTGGATGTGTCTGTCTAGCTCTTAATCCATCTGCTGAGGTATTATATAGGTAACCAGAAGCCTGCACCGAATTCCACGGACTGACAGCCCTCAGGTCTGAAATAACTCTGTAAATTATAGCAGTTTAAGTTAAATCAATACATTTTCTAAAATTTAGCCTCAACTAAACAACTGTGACAGTTCATAGCAACCTGAACTTCCGATGAACCTACCCTATGTAGAAATGAAATGTCTGATGTCTTTGTTAGTTTCTCACGTAGCGTCTTTCTACACTCTGGCTAGATGCTCTGTATCTTATCTTTCTTTCTAGCAGAAGGTGTATTTAACCTTCTGATTGTCACTGTGTGGAGTATGATGATGGAAGCCCTGATTTTGCACACAATGAATATATTGATAGATTTATCTCATTTACTATACTTATCTGTCATGCCTAAGGACACTAATGAGTTGTTTTCAGGAACTAATGAGAACTGTAATGGCTAATGGATGTTTACAGCATCGCTGCGTTTTACCGTGTGATAATGTGAACACCAACTTCAGTTCCTTCAGTTCTTTAATTGGCACCATCAGAGTCTTTAATTACATTTCATCAGACAATGAAATTCTCAGAAGAAATCAATGAGGAGAAGCTGGTGATCCTGCTGGAGTGACCAATTGCTCTGATGGACGCTTTCTTTGAATGCAATACTCTTAAGTGATAAAGTAATAAAGTCCTTTGAGAACTAATTTTTAAAAAGACCAAACTCAAAACCAGATTTTTGGTATTTGCTCTTTGTTTCCCAGTAATTCAACTGTGAAAAGAAAAAGTTGGCACTGCCAAGCGCTTTGTTTTTTTAGTTATCTTCAAACTGTGTTCATTTGTAAAATAGGAAACATTAACTGGAAAAAAACAATGTTTCCCTTGGTCATAATAGTCCAGATTTGTAAAGCTAAAGAAACAAAGGTGAGGTAAGCTTCGTGATTTCACACTATCAAACCCACTCCTAAGAGGTGTGGGAACACAGGCTGTGATAGAGCTCGTACCCCTGAATTAAACTGGTACAGTATTTATTTTTAGGTTTTTTAAAAGAAAGAGCGTGGGTTCCCTGCAGTACTGGCACACACCACCGGTATCCGATCGAGTGACAGATGTAGTCAGTAAGATACAAAAGGTGTTCTCTCCAAACCATCTCGTTTGCCTATTCCCCAATGATTGTTTCTTCTGGAGAGATGTACTGTCATGTTACAGACTGTATCACAACGTTGTCTGGCTTACCTGACCTGTTAGACATTTTCAGATGTGTCTCTGTGGTAAAAGACAAAACCAATGAAGCTTGGGGTATTTTGCTAGAGAGTTGTGCCTTTTTGATTGCTTTCGCCTTAGTCATAGCATCTACTCACCATTTTAGGGCTGCGTGTTCCTTTACATGTGCATTTCAAAGATACTTGCAAACGGCATTTCTTGTCTCAGATTCACTGCACGATTTGTGTGTGCTTCTTGCTCTAGGTTGGGATGTTCAGGTGAAAAGGGAATACGAGTGATTGCTTTCTGGGTTTTTTTCCCCACTACAGAGTTGTCTTTCCTTTGAACGTGAGTATTGGTGGACTACTCAGTCCTTTCACTCATTCTTCATTCTGTGCTGTCTCTAAGTTCTTCCTTTATTTCTTTGGGAAAGTACTCTTTTCTCTTGCTTGCGTAACAGGGAACAGTTCTGGGCAGTTACCCATCTGTCTTCACTCCCACAATGAGCAAAATGAGATAACAGCTTATTGTTCTCTGCCTGATGAACTCTTGCCATATGCTGGCAGGTGCTCCAGCTGCACTGGCCTCGTGGTACTGATGCACAGGCTTCTTTTTTTTTTTTTTTTTTTTTTTGGTAATCTGATATAAATGCCCCTACCAGCATCTTCAACGCCGATCTGGAGCCAGAGTTCTGCCTTCTGATTTGCGTTGGATAACGAATGGTCAGTGAACAGCAACAGCTTTTCGCTGTTGATAGAAAAAGTCTACAATTTCAGTACCTCGTATAATGCTCCTTTCCTTACTCTCCCCTTCCTCCAATGTTTTTGAGTGTGCAGATGTTTCCTAGTTAGTTATTATTTAAGTGAGCAGCTTCTTGCTAACATGTTAATTAAAACTCGCTGTCCGGAATCTCTTGGTACAATTTGCAGTGTAATCTGTAGCCTCTAGTGCATCATTGTATCTCTATTAAAAGGAATTCTGTGTAATGATGCTGGGATTTAATTAGTTTCTTTGCCGGTGTTGTAAAACATAGTGATAAATGAGCTAACAGGTCCATGGATCATTATTCTACTAGAGATGAGCTTATTAGCTGATTATGAATCATTAACAAAGTCTACATGGGATTTGCTTATCTAATTCAACACAATTTTGAACATTCAATACTCTACATTCATTTCTTTCAACTAACAACATTCTATTTAGATTGCAATCTTTGCATCCTTTATTCGGGGAATTTTCTTCTTTAGTGTTGAATTCCAATTGTATTGCAAGTGCTGTGGGAAGACCTTGTGTCCACCTGTGATGGATGCAAAGCTGTGTTGTAAGGTTTTACACAACTGCGTAGTTTTTCGTTTGTTTTCTTGAGTATGTCTGTTTATTAATCGTATGGCATTGCAGGAAAGAAAGAAACGAAGACTCTACTCAACTTGAGTTTCTTAAACAGTGCACTAACTAAGGAAAAGAGAAATACCCTGCAGCCGCTAGGACGGATCATGTAGAAGGGGCACGTTCACGCCGCAGCGGGTTTTTGGGGTGGGGACGGGCTGTGTAGCACCACCGCAGTTGTCAGAAGTCGAGCATGTTTGTAACACAAAAGTGTACGTCATGGAGAATACTCACTTGAGAGATTTTTTTTTTTTTTTGAGAATGAAATATTCAGAAATTTGGTGCTGTGAATTTATCTTCAAATAAATAAGACAGAATTTCAGAAGATTTTTCCACTTTGAGTATGTCTTTAAAGTACGGTCTCACCTTGACCTCCCTGATGCTTACCTTTTTAGCGAAACCAGCCTTGGTTAGATAGACTTCAGGCTATTTTTTTGGTGTGCCCTAAGGTTAATTTGGGGTTATTTGTAATTCAAGAACAAACATTTTCGGTCCTGAATTTTGTTAACTTCTTGTTTTTAAACAAAGTTGTGAAAGGACATACATGTACTAGAAGCGAGAATGTGCCCTGTTTTTGTGTTCAGTTGTTGTTTCTTCCGTTTAAACTTAAAATAAGTGAAATTAATGAAGGTCACCTAAGGAAGCATCTCTCCCATTCCAGTGCATCATGGGACCGTAGCAAGTGGAGTTTGTGTTGTACTTCTGTGATGCCAGACCAGCAGAGAGAGATCACGCCAGGATGGCGACGCTGGGGAAGAAGCGTCTGTGGTTTCCCCAGAGCTCTGTTTTGGGGGGAGATGTGTCCCACTTCACCTCAGCCGTGAGACTGGTGCCAAGGAGTGTCGCAGGCAGGCAGAGCACATCACCAGACGTCGTGCAGCTTCCTGCGCGGGCTCTGCTAGAAAGAAGGGATTCCTTGATATTTCTAAACTCCTTTTGGACTAGGAGCGCGAGTACTGCTTGGCCGATCAGTTCCCTTGTGAGATTTGAGCAGGTTTCTTGCAAAGTGATGAAGTCTGTCTGTAATTTTCGGCTGAGAAAATGGGCTGTAATATGTTGTTGCAGTGTGTGTGTTAAATAAGAAGCTAAAAAATAGGAAAACCTAACATGCTAAAAATTCCTACGCATCAAATGCTGGACATGGGCTGCGTTAAGGGGTCCAAGCAAATGCTCTGTAGAAGATCTCACTGTAACTCTTCAGCTTTGTGCAACGTGAAACTAAAAAATGGTCGTGGCAGGTAGGTTTTTACTGGAGATGAATACACAAATGTCTTTTGTTTTCACAGCTTCACTGATTTTTGAACCAGCAGAACAGAAATAAGTTTCGTCTCTGTCCACTTGTCTAAGCTCTTTAAAGCTTCTTCCCTGCAAGCTTCTCTGTTTACCTCACACTCTGCATATGTCTCTGTTTAGCCAATGTATTGTTATGATTGTTATCCGTATTACTAATTAAGAGCCATTTGTACAAATAGCTAGTCTGTATGCAAATACTGTTGTGCATTCCTTGTTTCTTCCAGGCGTATTTTATCGTTCAGGTCGTAGTCCCTGCAGCGCAGCCGTGGCTGTTCTCAGCCTGCTCGCCGTGATTTGCAGGGTGGTGGGCCGTTTGCTGGGTGTGTGTTCTGGAGGCTGTGGCAGCGTCCGGGTCAGTAGTCTCCCTCATACGTAGGTAGATGGCACAGAAATTAGGGTTTAGGGCGACTGGCTGTTATTAGCCGGAATGGTCTTGCAGTCCCTGCAACAGGATAAACTAGGGAAGTTATGGATGAAAACATACATAGCAATCAGCAGGGTGCTATTGCACTGACACCAGTCTGTGAAGGATGAGCCACTGCTTGTCAACAGCGGGTAGTTGGGTGTAACCCACCTCATGTACTCCTTACTAGAACATAACACGCTTAGGTGTTCAAGGTGTATCCAGCGGGCGTGTGTCTGTGACTCTCGAGCATCCTGACACATCCCTAGAGCGTTGACTTGCCTGCGCTGTGCTTTAGGTGTTCTTATCCTGCCTTTGACCCACAGCTGGAGAGAAACAAACACTCAGAAGTGGGTGTTTGGTCTCCTCTGCCCAGGGTCCCCTTGACTTGAGTCCTACGTAAGGATACTCGTGAGCTCTTTCTGGAAGGTGGGCTCTTGTGCTGCTCTCAAAAACGTAGCTGTCATTGCAAATGACCTCTGTGGAATGTGCCTACTTGCTACCGCGCAAGAGACTGTTAATAATTCTTCAGGAGAAATCTTGGCAATAATGTAAAAAGATGATGATGGTGATGGCAGAGTTGCTGCCATCATACGCTGTTCCATAAATACAGAGTTAAAAAATCAGGATGTTCCTCAAAAATTGGCAGCTGAAAGTGGATACAATTTTCTTGCGATTCTAGCAGGATTCCTCTCTTATGAATATACTATTTACAGAGCCATTAGTCCTAATCCTTTCTGATCTTTTGTTTATCGTGTCAGAGGTAAATATTACTTGGTTTGTCCCTGTGGGAGCAAAGAGCATACTATTTTTGTTTCCATGTTATTTTCTTTCACCGAGACAACTTGTTATTTCTTCCTTTGAAAAAGATTTGTAAAATGACAGATGAATTTCCAGCAACAGTAATATTTCTTAATAGTTAGGGAAACAGGTTTGTATTGCAGAGATGCAGCCATGAAGAAAAATAGGAGAATTAGAAAGGCACGGTATAAAATATAATGGGATAGTAACATCAAGTGAAATACTAGAAATTTTCAATATCCTTCATGGTGCCACTGGAAAAGTTGATTGCATAAACATATACCCTTTACCTGAGTTTCTGTTTACGTAAGCATAATACCTTTTCAGTCGCACGTTATCAGTGGTCATGAATTACAGTATTATTCGCTGCACTTAAATCTTTATATAATTGGGATTTGATATTATACAATAATTTATTCGTTTTAAACCACTTACTCAATTTCCAAATAGAGATAATGTTATAAAATAACTTAATCTGTTTTATTTGAGATTTTTGTAAACAAAAGATTGGATATAATGTCTGTATAAAAACATTCAATTGTATTCTTTTGTAATTAAGATAAAATACTTGCTCTCAAAATTAGTTTTTTTTAACAAAGCAATGTTAATGTTTATTTTGAGCAAAATACTTGAATCCTAAGAATCATCAGGAATACAGTTTTTCATGTCAGTCTCTGTACAGCTCTGGCAGCAATGTGACTGTTTATTTTGTAGAACACATTCCAATTTCATAAGCAGTAGGATATGGACATTTAAATGAATTGAAACAAAGCAGGTTAATTATTCAGGGACCTCAGACTAAAATAAGTTAAGTCACAAATAATGCATCATGTGTTCTCATTATAACCTGGATGTCCCTAGATTACTGTGAGTATTGCCCCTCGCTCTTAGACCAGTATTTTCTGTCTGATTAGAGGTTTCTTTTCCTTTTTAGTATCTATTTTGCTATTCTCAAAAACAGGGTCCCTTTTTAGGTATACATTAGTACCTTGAGAGCGATAAATAAATCTGTGCATCTGCTAACAGAGTACTGATTTCTGGGTTTTGTAAAGGTTGCATAAAATGTGGTTAGGCAACATCATTCTTTGAAGATCGTTATTACTACCTCTGTAAATATATAAAATAGCCAATAGCAGAGAATACTAACTTTTAGAGCAACATTTACAAAGCTTTATCTTCTCAAGGTGATGCCCTTTAGTAGAGGACAATGCATGGTTCTTAGTTCAGCAGTTCTGTCAAGTCAGAGGCAGTCATTTGATTTCACTTTTATACATATGCTTAGGTGTTCAGAAAATTACTGTATGTAGGAGAGGATTCCTGAATACTATAAGGCTAGGTCAACAACAAGGAGGTAGATTTCCAAATTCTTATTGTTGATGTTTTCTGGGATCTGACTTTATTCTGACTTTGACTTACTTTAAACAGCAACGTGCACAAATATGAGTGCTACTACACATTTTTTTAGTTCCATTTTAAAGGACTTTGTACTTGCTTGGAGTTGTTCATGTGCTGCCGATGAAACAGTAGTGCTAAATGTTTGCATTTTTATCTCTTGCAAGAGGAAGAGGCTAGTTTGGGATTCTTCAGGTTTTGATTTTTTTTTTTTTGTTTTGTTTTTTAATTTTATGAGCAGCTTTGAGTGGGCTGAGTAGAAGCAAAACTCAAGTATAATTTATTCTGCCGAGTGTTTGGGAAGTTCTCTGTATCATCCACCTTTTGTCTATCTGATCATACAGAAGAAGACACTTCTACCTTAGCAAAAGGCAGCAAAGTAAGTCTCAGTGAGTAAGGGGACAAATTTAGTCAAACCATTGTTAGTTCCAAATAATCTGATTAGAATGACATACAAAAGAACACGGTGGGTTATTCATCATTTGTCCCGCTACATGAAAGTTTAGCATCATGTTTAAAGATCTGTTGTAACACAAAAGCCGTTATAGACTTGTTGCCCAAGTTACAAGTTCTCTGATCTCTTCGACTAGTCTGGTCTAGGTTTGGACAGCTTGCTTATGCTGGCTTCTAGCCCTCAGAGCCTTGTGCCTTGCTTGTAAGTAGTATCTCTTTTCTCCTATGCAGCAAGGAGTTTTCTTTTTGTGGACTGTGAATACTGGGGATTGATTGATTGTGTCATTTTGTATTTTTTACGGAATGTGCTTATATATCTCACACAGCAGCAGCAATAAACAGTCAGTTGTAACTACTGAACGACGTGGTGCTTCTGGAGTTACCTGAGCATTCAATACTTTTGGACCCAAGTGTATGGAAGCCATCATTGATTTTTTTTTTTAAATTTTTTTTTAAATTGATCTATGACCAAAATACTGGATACCCGTATGCCAAAGTATGTTTAGACCCAGACAATATTGTCTTTGTTGAGTGTGGAGGCATTACTTTGTGCATGTGTACGCGTGACCTAACATGGAGTCTAACATGGACCTGAGGAAGGGTTTCATGTTCGCGGTTCAATGAAGAGGCAAGCGTGTGTCACGTATGCTTCCCTGCTCCCTTGTGCAGGGTTCCAGCTCTGTTCTGAAGCTTTCTCTTGAACAGCTAGTGTCACCAAAGACATGGATGGATGGGTAATAGCCTATGGAGTTCCTCCTTTCTATTTTTTATTTCTCAGTGAGGATGCCCCGGGAGATGAGGGAGACTTGGCTTCCTCAGTGCCTGCATCTTTGTCATGCTGTTGAGGCAAATCAGGCCTCGACGTGCTGCGTGTCCGTGTCACATCGTCAGACTGTGTAACGTTGATCTTCATTTGAGCCCTCACAGACAGTGACTCAGAAGAGCAGGCCCATGGCAGCTGAGAAACGATGAGCGATGGTTTCCTTGAGCTATACTGGATGTGCTTCTCTTGGTAAATATGGTGGGAAAACAGGAAAACAGGTCCCAGATTTCTTAGGTTAAGAGCTATGGGACTCAATGTCCTCCTTCCTTACAGCGCGTATCTGTTCCATGACCATGTGCGTAGCTTCCTGTGAGGACAGGCCTCCAAAGCCAGAGCTGCCTTTGGCTTTTCCACTCCAGTTTTGTTGTCCTTATTTTTCTGAATTCCAAAATTCCTCAGAAATGCTTAGGCTGGGTTAATGTTTCACAGATATTGGGCTAAACCCCTGAAACTAATACTTGGTTTATACTCAGACATTACTCATGCAAAATTCTCAGTGAAGTCAATGAGATTTTTGTTGATTTGAGAGAATTTGGTGCAATGTTTTTAAGACTTAACTCATATTGTGGCTAATGTCAGTTGAGGTGAGCCAAACCCGCCCCCCGTCCCGCCATGAACTTCACACACGTGCGTAAGAAATAAAGAAGGTTTACAGCTGAGTCCAGCTGACAGTCTTAGAGCATTTCATGTTCTTTCATTCATGTTTTTACACAATCATAAAGTGTTAGAATCTGAAAGGTAGTGCTGTCCTTACCTTAAAGTAGAGGAACTCAGCGCAACAGAAATCAGCAAGCAGCTCACTTCCAGGCTTCCTGTTGTTGAACTGCCATGTGGTTTCCCCAGGAATTGTGGAACCCTACATATGGTTTTAATTAACTCCAACAGGTATTTAATGGAGATTTAATAGGACAGTTATTGTATGTTAATTAAATGTCAACTGATTGCTAAGAGGGTTTTGCAATTATTGAAGTTTACTAATTATCTGATAGATAAATCAATTTTCCATGTGAATAACTCACATCTGTGTAAGCAATAAATACGCTGGTAGGTAATGTATATTGTCATGTTGAAATGAGGGATGTGCTGTGTTGAATGAGCTCCGGCCCTCTGTCCGGTACGAGCCGGGGGATGCTTCCTGCCCCCCTCGCCCCGGTGGTGATTCCTGCGGAGGGAGCCCGGCTGCGGGACCCGGGGTGCCCAGGAGCAGCTGGGTGGGACCGGACCGAGACCAGGACAGTACCTCATCTTTCCACCCTCCCCCAGGGCCCAAAATGAAGCCGTGTCCTGTAGGAACTAAAGAAACGATGGGGTCTTTCTCTTCCCTTCGGAACAAAGGCTGCGCTGTGATGGAGACTGGTCGTCCTTTGTGGGTTGAGAATGAGCGCTCTGGAACAGGAGTTTTGTTTTCAGAAACACTTTTGGCGTGAAGCATGCATTCAGACACATACAGATGCATCAGTACGTTCTGTGTATTACCGATTATTAATCAGTACTCAGTGTATTAATGAGGAAAGTAACTGTAATCAGCTCTGATTTATGCAAATTAAATCCAACCCTCAGACTCTTGGTCAGTTGCCAGGACAGACTGCAGGTGGTGAAAGCATGGATGATGCTGCTTTTTTTTTTTTTTTTTTTTAATTTAAAGAAAAGGAAACAAAACACTACTTCTCTATGAAAAAAGTTCTTGCTGCTAATAAAAAAATGTATAGGTCTTTGATGAGCTTCCCCTCTGACAGTCTTGCTTAAGTCCTAATTCATTAAATAGATTACACCTGATACGCAGCTTTTACAGGTGGTTAATGAGTCAGGCCACTTGAGAGATGCAGACAACTGCCTTAGAACGTAAAAGTTTAGATTTTAATTTGGAACACTTAATACTGCTGTGTAACTAAGTCTGTGTGGGACTGTAGCACAGAAATGGGACTGAGAAGTGCCCACCAGAACAGAGGGGATTTTTTCATTAATTATATCAAAGCTAGCAGAGTATCTGAAAATTTTGTTGGACTTGTAGAAAGAGCTAAAGCAGGTTCTTGGCTCATCTCAATCGCTTAACACACCTCTAGGTGAAGGGCATGCTTTGGCCATCCATAAGAATGGATCAGTTTGCCACAATTTACTTTTAAAAATGCAACGTAGCAAAAAGATGCAAAAAAAAGATGAAAGCAGGCTTGTAGAGTACCAAATTGCTTCATTTCCTCTAAATCCTGTTCCTCTAAATTCGAGAGAATTGAAAGTATATCCTTCTCAGTCAGTGCTATGAAAACAGCAGACTCATCCTGCAGTGGAAAAGAACGATGATGATGAAAAGAACTACTGCTCCCAGCCGCCGCCAGACCAAATAACACCCATACCATCTGATGTGAAAGGGAAAGGTGCTTCTTTATTTCTACAGAAATCTTTCTGGAACTCAGCTTGGGTGGCAGGCGTGCTCTGTTCAGGATTAGTGGATTATCTCTGCTTCTCTCAGTCTAGGAACTGAGCACAGCTGCCCCGGGCCCTTTGTCACGGAGACTTTTTATCTCTTTGCTATTCTCCAGTCCTGCGTCTCCTCCAAAGCCATTGTGCTGTTCACTTGCAGGAGACAATAGCTTAGAGATGCGCATTGACCAAGTAAACCTCATCAATAATATGGTGCAGGAGGGGGACACAGTGCTGTCGATGGCTAATCAATAAATGCTTCCTGCTGACTTCTGCGCATCTGGCATGGTCAGTAAATAAATCCTATCCTTCTGAAGATAATTTGGCCCCAGACATACATCACTTATCTTTGGTTTATGGCTTAACCAGAGAGAGATTTAAAACTTAGATGATGTTTCAGCCAATTTCATCCTTCTGTTATGCATTTAGTAACTACAGAAATTGATAAGACATCCTTAAGAAGTTGTTTTCAATAATTTGCTACTTGAAAAATGGAAATTATTTAGCAGCTTCCAATAGAGAATTAAAAAAAATTTTCTTTATTTGGCAGATAAGTATGTATGAATCTTTGCGGTTTTCCTTGAAGAAACTGGTGTCTGTCCTACAGCCTGATGAGAAAAAAAGACCACTTTGCAGAATGCTTCCATTTGGCCGTAGGCGTTTACATGGGTTTTTTTCTCTTGCCTGTGTTGATTTCCAGTGGTTGCAATTGGTAAGTTTGAACTAAAGGTTATAGCCAAAATATGTAAATAACTACTAAGATAACTAAATATAACCTAGAGTCTCTTGGCAATTGACTGCTTAAGATGCATTTTAGTCTTACAAATACGTCTGTCCTAAAGAGCTGATTTTATTTGTTATGATAGCCTTGTCCATAGCTGTTGTTATTGTTTGGGTGGAAGTATTTCTTAAAAGTTTGGATTTGCTTCATTCTAAGGTCATTCTAAAATTAATGGTCTGCTTAGGTTCATTATGCACTTAAGTATTGAAAATTCTCTGCTATTAACACCCACCCATTCCTCACACCTTCAGTTCCATAGAGACGTTTGCTCTCCTTACTAGGCTTCTGAAATGAGGCGTTACTCGTGTCATCTCCGCTGATGACTGACGTCAGTTGGACGAGATGACTGTTGTAGGTCCCTTCCGACTGAACTATTCTGTTCTTTTCCAAGTAAGAGAACGAAAGGAGGTGCCACGTGAACATGGTGACTAACGTAGGTCACTAAAGCTCAGCAAACCCCATTTTCCCTCTGGGCTCTCCCTCTCGCAGGAAACTGGGGTGCAGTGACGGCTATGACAGGGAGCTGTCTTACACCGCCCAAGAACGCAACTGTGCCGTAAATGAGAATATCAGCCCTGTAGCTTGAAAGAGGGATGTATTTCCATTTCTCTTCATATAATCATGGTGCTTCCTATGGGATAGGCTACAAAATCCTTTCAACCCAGAGCATGCCTGTGTGCAGGGCAAGAGGAATTACGTCTGTAAATCTCTCAAGCCGCCAACTCCCTTTCTAATAGGAGAAGACAAATCAGTTTTTAGATTACAGATAAGGAAATAAGGTGTGCATGTTACGTTTTTCCAGGAACTGTTTCAGTTTACTCGCGTCTTTCTGGGACAGTCCCTCCTTGAGATCTGCGTTCATCTGCTACGGAAAAGCATTGGACAGGTTTTTCCTGAGGCCTTGACGGTGAATCTCCAGAGGCTACAGATGTCTACCCTGCAGTCACAGAAATGATTACAGTACAGTGTAGATGTACCTGATAGAACTTTAGGCTGTCTAGGTCGCGTACCAATCATGTTTTGGTTGCTGTAGTATAAAGCCCAGTCTTGAATTGATTTTTCTTGATGGGATTTCAGTGGAGGTTAAATGGCTTAATTCAAGCTACGCAATTAATACCTTCATGTGTGCGCGTCTTGTCAAATATTAAAGGAAGAATATTGGGGAAGGGGTGGAAGGAGTCCTTGTAATGTGAGCTGCTGAAAGGCCTGAATATCACTTAAATACCTGAGCTCCAGTGAGACCGGAGTGATCTTTTAAATCAATGTTGCACCATAAGTGGACAGTTCTGCAGTGTCTTATCTTAATAAAAGTAGTGTTTTTCAATAGCAACTGTTTACTATATTTAATTTGTTTTACGTTACTTTCCTCCTTAATGGAAAATGTTTCTTAGCGCAATGTGGTAGCAATTCCCCCTTGTCCAGAAATAGAGTATTGCCCAGAGGCCGTTAGTTAAGGATATGCCATGATGGTGTTCTCCCATGTTTGGGGCATTAGTAGAATTCTCTTCATCACTTGAAATGTTCAGGGACGTGCTGCTGGATTTGAAAGAGATTTCAGACCTTTGAGTTGGATGATGAAAATATTTGTAGCCTTGTGTAAGAGAAAAGTAAGTCTTTTGGTTTGGAGTAATGCCTGTGAAGATTTAGAAAACAGTTGTCTGCTGTGATGTCTTACGTGTTGCCTTCCCTGAATCATTTGCAATTCCCGTGCTGCTGTTGGAATTCCAGATTTCCTCATAAATATTTCTCAGGATTGTAGTATAAAGACCAGCGAAATTTGAGCAACCTTAATCTCACAGATGTTTGTTCTTGCCTCTTTTAATAGCGATTTTCTTTACTGTCTTGTGTGGCTCTTCCTTTTTCCCCGGACTGCCAGGTCCTTTCCTTTCTTCCCCATCCCAAGGGCTCACTTTGTGAGAGGCAGAATTGCTGTCACAAGCAGAATGTGCAGGTTCCAACTGAGCAATGCAACAAATGCGGTTCAAACTTCGACCTTATGCCTCTCTGCCTCTAACTTCCGTAGACCATGTTCACGTCTTGCTGGTGGCAACCCAAGCACAACTCTTCCGATGAGTCTGGAGAAACGGGGCCTCAGTCTGTGTGAAGTGGCCCCACCTGTCTGTCAGCTTTGGACAGAATATATTCCTGGTAACTACCATTTTCATGTTCCCATCACATTTCCCAGCTGCTGCCTGGAGGTGGGCAGCAGGAATGGGAAGGAGCGAGCGCAGGAGGTCCAGTGGCCGTGGGGTTTGTGGAGACGCAGGACGAACTCAAAAAACCCCAACAGCAGACATCTCCTTTGATTGTGGTTTCATTCTGACAACTGAACTGCTCTGACAGGTTAAAGAGTAATTCATCCCAAGGACTGAACTGAGCCTTTTTGGGCTTATTCTCGTGTCCCCCTTTTTTGTGTGGTATTCTCCTTGCACTACATGAACGTGCAGTGAAGACGCTGTGAAGCGTAGAACCACATGGGGACTGGAGAGCTCGAATCCAGCTGCCTGGCCCTTCTGTTGATCGAAGCTGTTAAAATGGCATTTCTTTTTTGTGGGAGATCCTCAGGAAAATTCTGCACAAAAATATTGTAGCTTTTACTAAGATCATTTTTCAATTAAAGAGGAGCAACATGCTTTGGTTGTAACCGGCTTTTAAATTTAAGCCCCTTTTCTCCTGAGAAAGATTCTGTTTTTCAGAACAAAACAGTTATTTTTCTTATGTAAATGAAAATAATCCATAAAGGATATACTGAGTTTTATGAAAGGACATTTTAATAAGGCAGTTCCAATCCAGTGAGTAGCATAGGACCGTGGTAACAGGAACTAATATGACACAGCTGCCTGTTGGGCAGCTTTTCTCCTTTTCTTGGTTATTTGCCTAAGGAAACATTACTTATGGACTCATTTT
The DNA here is from genome assembly GCF_963924245.1 of Chroicocephalus ridibundus. Classification (NCBI taxonomy): domain Eukaryota; kingdom Metazoa; phylum Chordata; class Aves; order Charadriiformes; family Laridae; genus Chroicocephalus; species Chroicocephalus ridibundus. Next base: position 3,776,126 of record NC_086302.1, on the reverse strand, counting down.
TCTGAAACCTCTTCTTTGGGACGCGAGACAACTGAACAATTTCTAAAGCAAAACAGAAGTTGTATGGAAAAGAATATGGTAAACTAAATGGAAACTGAGTACCTGGGCACAGTAAGTGAAAGAAAACCACTCATAATTCTTAATTTTCTTTTAAGGTTTATGAAATGTGTTTTAACTCACATGCACATTTTACCTCTTGCTCTTTAAAAAAATATTTTAGAGTCTACACTTGTCCCTTTTTATTGGAGAATTTACATACACACAGGTGCATATATACACACACACGTGTTTATTCAGAAACTCCAGCTTCTCTACTTGCAGCCTTGGTGTGCAGAAGTTATATCCTATTAGTATGTTGTTCACAGTTGTAAGGAATGATGCAGGAGAAATAACAGCATTAATCCAAGATGGCTGTAAATGTAGCAGTAATTTAGCTCATAAATACGACCCAGCACTGGGCACGTGATCCACTGTCTTCTCATCTCTTACTGTTTGCTCTGGTGTCATCTTTGTTGTTCACCATGCGGGCTTTCTGTATGCTGCGCACAAAATAGCTAAATCAGGAACTTGAGGCTAAAGTGAGAGGATGAATTCTAACCTCTCTGTCCGAGCCAGCCCCCAGTGGTTGGTGAACCCACTCTCTGATTCTGCTATATCATAGCTTTCTTTTCTTTTGACTGGGCCATTGTCATATTGCTGTTGACCTCTGACCCCGCATACACAAACCTGAACTCTGGATTAGGCTTCCCAGGGAATAAACTATGGGCAAAGTTGAACTACTAGCTAGAATGAGGGGAAATGGTTCATGCTGCCATAGTAACATGACCTCGTACTGTCTGCCTGGAACAAAGACGGTTTTCTTGTCCTTTTTTCTGCCCCTGTGAGTGTTTAAGCCCCCCTGCTGTTTCCCCACTTGGGCGGGGGGTGAACACTGTAAACCATGCAGTGAAAAAAGAGGTTACTCTCCCCTGCTTAAAGTGGAGCAGTCAGCTAGGAAACTGAGGCCAAAAAACCCAAAAAAAAACACACAAAAAACCCCAAAAAACCAACAAAAAACCTAACCAAACCCCCTCCCACCCTGCAAACGGAGGTGGAGACCTTTTGGTCAATAATTTGAGTTTGGAGTTTCACATCAGTACATGTGACCTTGGGCTCAAGAAGCCCCCAGGCTACTAAAGATTAGAAGGTGGGAAAGAATTTTGGAAAAAAATTGCTACGTCGTATGCCTATTTGTAGACTCTTCCTTGGGCGTAAGCTGTTGACCACTGCCAGGCCCAGGCTACTAGGCCAGCTGGGTCTTCATCTAAAAGACCTTCTCTACAGAGCTGAGGGGTGCTGCAGAAGTAACAAACGTAATTCAGTAAATATAATATGGGTTCACCCAAGTGCTGATGCCTGTCATAACTTTTGCAATGTAGTGTCAAGTCATCATTGTCTCTGGAAGCAGTTCCCTTGATTTAAACGCAGGAACAATCAGGTAGAAACCAGTAATGCCTGCTTCAGCAAATGGCAACATCTCAAATTGATTGTTATTCACTTAATTTGCATATGTCTTTACAGGAGGGGAAGGGTCAAGGGAGGAGGGCTGAGTTACACATTTCATATTGATGATTATTAAATACTACTCTGTCACCCAATCGAGGCTTTTTCAGTATTACAAGAAGCATTTACAAGTGGTCTCCAGCAGCTTTCCTTTTAAATCTCTGAAGATAAGCCTTAAAAAAACAACCAACCAAAAAATCCGACTAAACAACACCCAAACCGAAAAATACCCAAGTAAAGAAAGTGCTGGACAGGGAATGATAATTTTGCAGGAGTACCAATAAAATCACAGGCAGGCTTTGACTTGAGTGTCTGTTTTCGGCTGAATCCCCTGTCCCGTTCCGTCACTGTTAGAGGAGCACAGCTGGCCTCCCCTCAATCAGACGGTGAGAGCAGAAACCCGTTCTGACGTCTCTCTCCTCTGCATGCAACACTGTCTTGCAGAGCAAGGAACTGGTGAGGAGAGAAATGCCAGCAGTGTGCTGCTTTGCTGAATGCTAGTCCCTTCGGGCCGGAGATAAACTCACTACAATTCTGTGAAAACTCTGCCAATAGAATGTGGGGGGATTAATTGGTTCCGCTTTTCACATAAAGAAGCGGTGTGCAAAATTATCAGGTCTGTTGTCTTTGTCCCTGTTAATTCTGCTCATAAAGACTGACCATCCCTAAATTGCACGCGGCAGCTCCTGTGGTATACAATGCATGAGCCATTGTGTGAACCGGACCCAGGCCTATCACATGTGTTCAGTAAGCCCAGGAAATATTTACATTTCTTACGAAATTCCTATAATCCTTTAATTTCGTCATTATTTTCTTTCTTCACAAACTGCTCATTTTTCTCTGCAAGATAAATCTCTGGAAAAAAAGAAAAGCAGGGTGTTACAAATAACCTGCCTGCGTTTGCAGCGGTTCATCTTGGAGCCAGGAGAGCCTGTGCTGAGACCGTCACACCTCGCGGTGCCTCCCGCTGGCCAGGCGCGTCTCTAAGTAAGGGTGGGAAGGCAAACTTAGCAGATGAAACTTCGGCAACTCCCTGCTCTCCCCAGCCCCACAAAAGACCTTGCCAACAAACCCAAGGCTGTGCGTGGTTGGAAGCTTCCCCCCTCCCAGTTCCGTTGTTCTGTTCGTGTGTGTGGCCTCTGTCTTCCTGTTGCCCTGCGGAGATCAGAGTCTTCCCAACACAATGACTAACTATGACATGTTAGAAGAAGACGGTGCTAAGAAATGAGGGGAAGAACTTCAAAACCTAATTTTGAAGAGCTTTCTATTTTTTTTTAAATGAAAGAGGAGTTGGATTCTTTTCCTGCTTTTGAGCATGGCCCTCACTTGTCGCTTCTCGGACTCCTCCCCTGTCATCATCATCCTTTGCAGTGTTTGGTGTGTTCCACAGCAGGCCCATACCAACGCCACGCTCCCTTTTAGGGCAGCGCTCTGCTGTGTCTAGGATGCCGTTAGTGGTCAGCTGGGTGAAGGGAAGAGGAGTAGAGAGACACAACTAATTTGTGCCAAGACTTACTTTGGGGAGCAAAGGACGGTAGCCCTTGTAGGGACTCTGCAAATGACGCAGCCCATTTTCTTTCTCTGTCTCAGCTTTTGTTCTATCACATTGTCACTTCCCATTGCTCTTTAAAGTGTGTGATAAGATGGAGCATTGCATCCTTCGCCATCCTGCAGCAATGGAAAGTCTCCTCTGGGGTTCTCAGAAGAGCAGCTTCAAATTATCCTCTCATTAGTGATGATACATCCCTTTTGAACACTGTGCCGTTCCATCGCACTGTTTCAGCATTGAACATTAGGAGATAACTGCCTTCACAACATATGCCATTACTCATTAAGGGACCCTTCCTGGATTATGGCTGAGGTTTAATGTCTTGTTAAAGATGTTTAACACTTACAGTTTTGTTTTTAATTTAGGAAGTAGCATGATCAAAGTGTGCCCTGAGAATTTCTCTCTGATTTTGTGAAATTTGCAGGTTGGCCTGTTCAGAGGAGGTGATCCTTAAATTGAATTGCAGCCCTCCAAGGCGTGTTTGGATGTCAAGCACTGCCATGATCTGACATGTTAATGGCTTTGAGAAAACAATGTGTTTCAGAGGTAATTGCTGAAGCAGTGAGTTCCCAGCAATATTTTACTTAAAAGAAATGTGCTGCTTCTCCACTGCGAGGACTGGAACAATGACACTGAACAACTGAGTGATACAAATCTCTGCTTGCCTTTTAATAGTCATTAAATTCTTCTAATAGACTGGAGCAGGACCTCCATCCCATCCATTGTTTGGAGCTGAGGATAGCATTAGAATCAGAAATGATGTTGTTACTGTAACTGGACTTCAGAATTTATTTTATTAAAGCAAGAAATATTTTAAAACTCATAGCATAGACCTGAAAAGAAGTCCCTAAATTAAAACCTCACCATTTGGCTCTTCCACTGGGGGTCATCTTCCATTTTACCAGATTAACTCAACCAGGGCAACAATTCATAGCAATCCTGTTGCTGCATGTTCAGTGCTTGTCTTTTAATTAACGTGCAAAAGAGACATGGGCAGGAGTAGCCGTTTTTTCAGGCAGCTGAGTGGGATGGCGCGGATGGAAAAGAGGGTAGGTATTCGAGAAAAGGCTAGATAACACCAATGCGTGGTGGTAAAAGGATGAATCCTCTAGACTTGACCATTTTAATCACTATAAAAATGGATTTTTGAAGTAGTGAATCAGTCTTTGGAAAATACTTAAAATTGTTGATTACTCAGCTGAGAGCCAGGCTTATGTGGCAGCATCTTTGCAGGGACCTACTTAAGCTGACAGATGTAGTCCTCGATTCAGTAGATTTTATTCAATACTCTTTCTATGTCTTATTGAACTGTCACCCTGAGTTTCTAGAAAAAAAATTCATTCCTCAGTTCTGATAACTGGCAGCAAAGACTGTAGACTAGAGGAGACTCCTGGCCAGTGACTCGTGGTTGACTTCAGAAGGCCCAGGGCCTAATGCTGTGTTTAAGACTGCAACCCAGGACCTCTGCTGTCCCCGGGGACAAGTGGATGGTATTTCTTTCCTGTAGCCTCCAAATTTGCAGTGGACTCCAAGCCAGACAGGCTCGTCTTCTTCAGAGCACCTGCTGTTACTGGGGGAGCTGCTGGCTTACAATTACTTTTGCAGCAGTTCTAGTCAAATCTGTTGTCGCTCGATATCTGAAAGTTCTCCTGAGCACAGTCAGCCTGACAAAACCATGCTGGTTGTCTAGTATCCTTGGCTAGGTTGACGCAATGACAAGACAACAGTTACTATCCCTTAAGCTTTTACAGAAGGAATGGGTTCTTCATGGGGAAAGCAAAGGAAAGCTTTCAGTAGTTCCGTGCTGGCCGAGGAGCAGAGTGCCCTTGCCAGGTAATAACTGTGGAGCGTAGGTTTGCATCCTGCTATAAGGGACATATCTAACTCATGCAAGCCAGTCGCCAACTACGTGAACCGTTGGGCTGCATAATAAGCTTTCAGTGTCTATGAGCACAGGGGTTAGTTATTAAATATTCCTTCCACTTGTTGAAAACCCATACAGTCTTCTAGGTAGAGACATAAACAGCCAGACTGTGTGTCTTCGGATAGGCTCATTTGGGTGTAATATTTTATTATATGCCATACCGTGCACTTTAGTTTTTTACAGTGTAGGCTGCTGCACCATAATCTTCAAGTGTCTGTACGTTAATATGTGTTAGCTGAATGAAAAATTTTAGAGATACTTCATGGAAATGGTCAGAAGGGAGGAAAACCAACACATATTCTGTACTGGTGGGTGAGGTGATCCAGGTGAGACAGACTAACATTAGAGGACTGAGGTCTGTGATGTTCTGTAAGTTTAGGCATTTATTTGAACCTTTAAGTCCCCTTCTCTCCCAGGATCAGTTCAAGTGCTTTCCTTGCTTTCCTACCTGAGAACATCAGTCTGCTTCCTCACACCACTCACTTCAGTGCTCTTCTGGCAGAGGCGATAAGTGAGATTACAGCAGATGTTAGGAATTCTTCTTTATTGAGTCTGTAGTTGTTCTGTTGTAATGACAAGAATAACTTGCTTTGTGCAGGGGCTGGAATCATGTTCTCGCTCCAGTCTCGGGGAAGGCACAGCATCTAACAGCTTTTTCTCTGACGTGAGATGGTCTGTGCTTTTTTTTGGTTTTTACTTTCCCAAACATAACTGCAGTTTTTTCCATGAAATCTCAGGGCAAAAGTTCTGTCTCCATGAATAAGGGATTTTGTTGTGAAATTCTTCACAAAAATGCTTAGAGAAATCATTCAGTCTGTGGCCTTTGGAATTTTTGACAGACTGGCTGAAATGAATTATGCGTATGTAAAGGTACTTGTTTTAAATGAGCTGCAAACGTACCGTGCAGGCACAATCATCCCAAATCTGGATGTCAGCTTGCTTGATTCCCCCGTTCATTTCCTTCACCGTTAGGTGATCTCATCATCTTCCATACCACCTCTTTCTTCAGGGACTTTGTTTGCTGTTTGTCTTACAGGTGGCCCCGGTGGTGCTGCTGTGTCCGCTGGGAGCAGCGTTCGGTGGCACACAGGCACCGGATTGGGATTCAGGAACACCGGATTCCACACATGTAAAGATGCCGGACGTCATCTGCTGTCACTGGTGAGTCACAAAGTCTGAATGCACTGCGGGCCCTTTTATGAAAATTGATGACAGTAAAATATCCTTAACGGAAAGGAGTCTGGCAAGGGTGAATTGGATAACCAGAGTGAAATGGTCAGGTGCTGTAGAGATGTAGAGGGACGGCTGCCAAAACCGTGTTGCTGAGTGTCAGAATTACGGTATTTGCGACGGTGATTGGACCCGTTCTGCATGGAGGCTGATCCCTGAACTAAGGCGACAGAATTGAACTCCCACAGTGCCCTTGAATAATTTCAAGGTCAGTCATTAAAAAGTGAGGTAGATTGTTCTAAAAATAGAGAATGGAAGTAAGATCATTGCTAGTCTTTAACGATACAGGCAGTAAGGTTTGAATTTAATTTCAGTGTTGCTCTTAGAAATTCATCTGTCTAGAGAAAGAATGGTTTGGGAAGTAATCACTGAGAGCATGTGCGTGGCATCAGAAAAGAGGTTCCCTTGGTTGAGCATAAACCTTCTTAGCTCTTGCAGTCTAGGGGAAAGAAAACGGGGATTTGGGTGTCCGTCGGGTAAGTGTGGGATAATCCTGGCAGAGGTGGCCCAGCGTGAGAAAGGGGAGGATCAAAGGAGGGAGGACTTGTTCCCTTAGAGTGCTCTGAACCCAGGACCCCGGGGGGCTGATGCCATCATACACGACCTCTGTAAACCAAGTGGAATGTATTTTATTAGATTCTGAGGAATTTATTCTTCTGCAACATGGACCTATGTTCTGCTTTTTTCCTCTTCCTCACTCCTTGCATCCCTGAACATGAGTATCACCTCTCCTACCCTCCAGTGCACGTTTGTGTCAGAATTAATCACACCGCCAGGGGACAGTAAACAATAAATACGAAGAGCTTTAGCAGGAACTCACATTAAATAGCATCCGATCAGTCCTAGAGAGTCTGCCATGCAAGAACTTTGCTTGTGACTTGAGATTTGACGTCTCGTCTCTATGTATTTCCTCTGGTCAGAAAAAGTTGTTTTGTTACAGTGCTGTTATGATCCTGGTTGTTTCCTAATGAGTGAGCAAGAGACTCAAAATTGTGACGATATGAGTAAAACAACAGTAAGAAGCACTGGAATAGAAGGCCGTTTCCTGTACTGTTACCCTTCAGGAAGGTAGCAGTTTATAACTGTTACAGACAGATACAGCTTTTGTATTTTTGTCGGTTTTGGTAGCCATCACAACTGGTGCACAGCATTGCAAGGGTAATTAATCTTTTTGCACCAAAATCGGCTTTAATATTTTACACTAGGTAACGAAATCATAATACTTCTTGGGAAGAGGTATATTTTTAAAAATACAACAAATTTAGATACCTTGTTTGCTTTCTGGTTTCTTAACTGCCCATATTTAGACCTATTGTTTTTCATTGTTTGCATGTGTGTGTGTTAGAAACTTTATCTTTTAAGGAATATTACTCCATGTAATAATCTGATCCCAGTATTTACGGTAAAACAAAGCATAAAATATGACAAATTGCATGATAAAATTTGGCACAACTACTGCTCAAATTCACCTGTATATGAAGTCGTCACTTATCTCTCACTTTGGTGCAGAGCGAATCTGACATCCATGTTTGTTTCACAGCCGCTACAGTTTGGATGCATTTCTTAACCTATAAAGCACCAGGCTGACTCATTAGATGCAACAATTATAAATATTTCAACCGAAAGCCGGTACCTTGCTGTACCAGAAGGAGTGAAATGCTGGTGAAATGCCATTTCTGCTGGTTTGCTTCTCAGAGAGAAATGGCACTGGCACTGTGCTCCTTGCCGTGCTCGCAATGGTTCTGGCTTCCATAAATGACAGCGTCTCACGGACAGGTTTGCAGTATGTAGTAAGGGGACACTGGACAGAGAACACGGGAACTGACACTGCATCAGGCCAAGGTGCAGTACCGGTTGGCCTGGCTAAGAGGGGAGAAGAGCGGGTGACGTGTGTCTGCCCTCGTGTCTCTGGGAGAGGAGCGAGCCCAAGGTTTCAGGATGTATTGCTTTGGAGGTGAACAAAATCACTAGATCACGTCTGTGAATCTGTGACTGAATTTTGCGGAGAGCGTTGTGAATGTGCTGGTACTTTTTCAGGGGCAGATAAACTTTGTAAAATTCCCTTCATTCTCTAAGTGCGCGGGGTTCACTTTAAAAATCTGTGCTTAGTTACTAGGGGTGTAGGAAATCAAAAGTCTGATGCTTTCCAGGGGAATGCAAAGAATCTGAAGATTTTTATTTTTTAGTGTGTTTGGGATGAACACTTGAAAAAGGGTTAAACAGCAGCCAAAACAATTAATTGCAAGATCTTCAAAGCAAATCAGATTTTTTAATTATATCAAATTAAGGTTATTAAAAGTAAGTTCTGAACTGAGAGCATTTTCCAATGAAAGGTGCTGCAACATCATTATTTCTCCCCAAAACGCACTTACTGTACATTTCTCAAAGCCATCAGCCTTGATTGAAAGCTAATGAAAAAGCTGTCCTGCGTCAGTTTATTCCTTGTATCCATTAAGAATAATTACGGCTGAACAATTTTTGATGCCTGTAACCTTCGCAAGTGTTGCTAATGGCATTATAAATTGCTCCTTGTCCAATGACTACAGTCTGAAGCTTAATTCAAAAGCGCTCTGTCAACAGGGCTGATTTGTGTGGTTAATGAGTGCGTTTAAAACAACAGCCTTGGCTCATGCATCCTAATGTCGATAAGAGGATGTGGTTCAATAAAGAGGCTTGTCCGTAATAATTAGCAGTGACAAATGCTCTGGATTAGACCGATCGCAGCATTAACGACTCTGCTTTCAGCCTGTTACAGAAAAAAAGTTTCCAGCTCTAACTTTTCTGGGCTTAGATTTAACTTCTAAGGAATGGTCTTTGGTCAGCCAATGGCGCCACCAACTAAGCATCAGTCTCGAGTACAGGTTGTGTCAGTAGAGTCACCGGGCAGTCCAAGGCCTCAGTAGAGACTCTTGTGCGCAAAGTTAGATTTTTCCGAAAACGCTTTTTTTCCAGATGTGTATCGATGAAATAGTGGGACAAATCTACCTTCTACCACGTTTAGGATATGAGCATTATAATGTTACTCTTAGACATGATAGTACTTGCCTGGCCTTCCCATGTGCTCCCTGTTCTGCGGTTTGGTTTTGCCTTTAAGATACATGAAATTGGTGTTGGATTTAAAAATATATTTAGGCTTTTGGCGTAGAAAAAAATACATCAGAAGGGAATCCATGAGGTACAGCTTAAACACTGCCAATGATGTCTTGTTGATGACGGAGGGAAGGCGTTGACTGAGCCACACCTGCAAGGGAACCTTCTCGTGGGGGTAGGAGGAGGATTGGGAATTTATGACAGTAAATACATCAGCTAACGAAGGTGGCTGAAACAGGTTTCCTGATGGAAAACTTGAACTTGTCGATTCTGTCAAAGTTCAGGTGCTTCAGATGTCTTAGAAGCAGAGGGACGTTGTGCTAAACCTTGACAATTTTTTCTAAAGCAAAGCCAGACAAAATTATTTTTCGATTTATGCTTTGGGGATTTATTCATGTTTTTGGGATACCGATCTTGCTCTACCTCATCCATGACCGTCGAGTTTGGTTCTAAGACGTTGATGATAGTGGTTCAAATATCTTACAGCCTAATCCTATTACATCCATCTCAACAGAAAATTAATTCATCATGCAATTTAGAAAATAAAAATCACAATGCGCAATTACAGAAAATGCTAAGATTTGGACAGTTGTGTCCTTCTTGAATGTGTCATCCAAATAAATTTCTAGCTATCTGTGAAATCAGCTTGGGAATAAAGTACCAGAACTTCGCGGTGGCTGCATGGACGCAGTGGAAAAACAGCTTTTGAAATAGGAATAAGCGGAAAGCTGAACTTCTGTGAATGTCCCTGAAGAAATTTCCCTTTGACAACCCACCGTAAGCTTTCACAAAATATAAAATAATGTATTATAGGATAAATACTGATTTCAAACAATGTTTTTTATTCTTGAATATCAGAGCAGTATAATGTACGTTATTTTAATCTGCTCGGTGCCGACTCTTATCCAGAATGCGAGGTGTCACAGCAAATCAGACAGGATGAGTAATCAGATGGGGGGTTCTTTGGTTTCTTGTTTGGTTCGTTGTTTTGGGGTTTGGTTTGGTTTGGTTTTTTTTTTAACTGGAGCACAGCAGTCACTCTGGAGTTTGTTAACAGAGTTTGAGAATCTTTCAGTTAGTGCACAGAGTTACTGTGTTAGAATTTAGGGTCTATTGAAAAAAATCTGTAATCTCAAGTCAAAATAGATTAATTCAACTTAAAATAGATGAAGTCTGGTATTTTTTGATACAGTTCTCAAATGGAAACTGTGCCCTCAAAGAGCTGTTCACAGGAAGGAATTTACTTATTGAGAAACAGTCTCAATCCAAAACCGACGTGCGAAGTCAGGCCCCTTGGATAATCAGCTGAGGGTACAGGCATAGTCCAACGCTAGAAACCATGAAAACAGCGATTACTTTCTAAAGACTGTTAGCTCAGGTTGTTTCCTCCTCCTCACCGAGTTGTGCAATGAACTTTGAAACAACTTTAATATCCAGTCTCAACTGTGGCAGTTTTCTCTACAAGTTACAAATATGTAATAAACGCTGAAGTGCTGTGAATATTTTGGAATAGTACTTCTGTGACGAAAAAACGCAGACGCCCTGTCAGGTAAGAGTGCTCTGACGTCCCGGCCTCTCCCTTCCCTGCCGTATCATACAGTTCACCGCGAAGGGGCTCCTACCCTGCCCGTTCTCAGAAGTCATGTGTGTGCAAAAAAGATTCATTTAGTTTACTTCCTTTAAAATCAAGTTGTTAAGAGCAACCTTCATACTTTAATTTGGTTTGAGTGAGTATTTACTGTGATTTTCCTACTTGCACACGGGAACAGTTACCAGATAGTTTGCTTGTTGCTGTTTAAATTTGACATTGTCCGTGGTCAGACAAGCTCCATCGGCATTTTGAGGGGCTCTCCCTGGGACCTGTCAGGAGTAGCAGGGAGGAGAGATGTGGTTGAATTTGGACAAAGACTGATTTATATATTATTCATGTCAGGCAGGTAGGCTTTTTTTAATACTGTAAGAAAGAGAGCCACGTTCTTTTACAGAGGCAACTGAAACTGCTGCAGGGAATGCCTGGAATATCCTGCTGGAGAAAAGGGGCCAGAAAGTCTGGGCTTGGGGCTGTGGAAGTGTGAGAGCTGCCGGGGAGAGCGGGGCCGGAGGGTGATGCCGAACCGCAGCCTCCGCTGAAAGGCACTGTGCAGTCAGGGCTTCCAAATACCTTCCTTGGCGCTTGCTCGTTATTTTTTTGCTTGTTTGTTTTTTTTCTTCCCTTAGCAAAAATGTCAACTAGTTAAAGGGTAGTTTTGAAAGAATAGTTTTATGCCTATAAAGTCATTTTGCCATGATTAACTGAGCATCACAGCGAGTAACCCTTTCATTGAGTCCTCTCTTCTCCAAGTTAGCGCTTTGGAGCGGTGTGCTGTGGCTAACACCGTACAAATTGCTGGAATGGGCAGTTAAACGTTAAGGTCAGAGGTTAAATGAACATGGTTGTTTATGAGGACACAGCCCGAATCCATTTGCATTTTAATATTCTTTCTGTGAGACGAAAAACCATTTTGAGGACAGCTTGTTTGGAAATCCCATTAACAGGTTATTTATGGGACTCATGACTGCGTGACCCTTAGCCTTGTTTTGTTAAACATGAACTAGACATGAATCAGATGGGCGGCTGGGCTGCTGCTATTGTTTTCCATAGCATTAAATGTCATTGAATTCAATTATTCCGAATCTGACACTTTCTAAGTTATTACCCTCATAATGCTCAATTTTCCTTTTTCCTTTGTCAACCTTATTATTTCTATCTGCTTTAAAAAGCAGAGACACTCTAAAAAGGCCATTTCCTCTCTTATCACTGATGTAGGTGAGAATGGAGAGCTTATCTATACAGCTCTTAAATAAATAATTGGGAAGACACAGTTTGAAGAAATTAGAAGATTCCAGCTACTGTCACGGTGCATTTTAGGGAATACAGAAGTCTAAAATTCTGTCAGGGTAGTAAAATTAGCCATGTAAAGGTCAGGTACTAAATGCTTGGAAAGGGAGGGCTTTTAACCCTTTTTGGCAGGAGTATAAAATCATGAGTGATAAATCAGACTAAGATGATGATGTTGCTATCAATCAAAATGTGAAAAAAACCCTCCATCGTTCCAAAGAACAAGTTTTATAAAGCAAGTTTAGGTTTTATGCCCTTTAACACAAATCCTTTAATTGAAAGGAGATAGCGTACTGGGTGACAGACTGTAGCAGAAATTAATGAAAAAGCATGGATGCTTCTAATATGAGAGTTGTGTAGCTGAGAGCAGCGTTATCTTTGCTAAAGGCCATGCGAAGTCCTGGTAATCAATATTTCCTACCTTACATATTCTTCTCTTGGCATTGATCACTTACTGATCCAGTATTTGTGGTACTGCTCAAATATGGAGAGGACTTGAAGGCAAAAATCACGCTACAGAGTGAGCAGCTGATAGCAGGTAACGTCACTTCAGCCCAAGGTGTCTTTTGACCGGACAGAGCTCCTGTGCGTGTGGGCTGGGAGCTGGAGCGGGGCTGTGCAGACCCCCAAAGGTTAAGAACAGGATGAACTGCTGGGACCGTTCGATCCAGCTCTTGCACACAAGCCTCAGGATTTCCCGTGTTCAGGAAAGGTTTGAGCTATAACACATCTTCCCTCAGCTGGAGGGGAAAGCTGACAAAAACAAATCTCCCAAGCCTGTGCAAGGTATTACAGGGTGCTTTATGGAATCCCGACTGAAGAGGAGATGTTTTTATTCTGAAGAAGTTGGTAAAACATATAAAGAGACTCGTGAAAGCGTGTAAAGAAAGTTGTGTAGGTATTCCTTCAAAGCTTACAGAGAGGAAAAAGTTGTCAAAGAGACTGGAGTTCAAATGCATGTCAAATTCATTTATTTTTTTTTTTAATTAGGTAGCAGGATGTTTTGGGATAAAAGGCTTAAACAACATCTAGATCTCCAGAGAAGTGTGGTCAGCATTATGTTCATCGCTGCAGCTTTCGTAGTCTGGTTTACAGGGCAGAGCGAGCCCTCCCATGAGATCCCCTCCATGCTTGGGGTTCACATACCTCGAAAAATAGAACTGGTTTTATAAATCATAGGTGTGCATATATATATATATATTTGTGTATGTATGTATTTACAGCGAGGATGTCTGCTTTTTCTGCAAAGCTGGCTGTTCCGAGAGCAGCCCCTACCCCCTGAGCAGGGTAGCTTGCTGTTGTGGGGGCTGCTGCTCCGCGCACCGCGTGCCAGGAGTACGGTATTTCTGCACGTATTTGCATTCTTCTCTCCCTCCCTCTTTTCTTCCCTTTTTTCTCTTCCTTTCTTTTCTAACTTTAAAATAGTCTTCCAGTATGAATTGGCCATCAATGGAATTCTTTAGTGGTTAATTTATTCTTAATAGAAACTGGTGGGTTTTTTCCTGAAAAAAACCCTAACAATACATCTTTAGAACAAGTTCGTAAGTGTCATGATTTTTCTACTAATTTATACTACATACTCCCCTTTTTAAATGTTAAATTACCTCATTGTATCTCTGAATATCATATATACTTGGGCCTGAAATTAAGCTTGCTGTATAGTTGTCAAAATGACCACAATTTGCTCTTTGAAATGTCCTGATTGCATGTGTAATTCAAAGCAATCCTAATCTCTGTATAAACCAGTACAGACTGCTTAGGGGCAGAGTTTATGTATGCTGATTGGGCCTGCAGTGCAGCTGATAGCGAATACACCTGCATGTTGAAAAAGATGCATTACAGATTTTCAAACTCCTAAATGCTAAAGAGAAAGGAGAAAGAAGGAAGAGACGAAAAGCTGTTCCGCGGCAGTAAAGGGCTCGGTTTTTCACATATATGTTTGTTCCAAGCTCTGTTGAAAGTTGCTTCGCTATTACCTCTGAAGTGAATATATTCGTGTCCCAGAAATTGTATTGCAAATATGACTCTTGCTTTGTCCCGCTTCTTCCTGAAGTGTGGGATTCCAACAACAAAGATGAAGCATTTTAGGAAAACCCCTTCATTGAAAGTAGCCCCGTCCTGAAACTTTAATATTGTTCATCTTTCTAAGACGTACTTTTAAGGTATTTTAGATATTTAGCTGGGAAGCAGCTGGCTATTGAGGAAAGTTGCTGTAAGTCTTCTGAAATACTGCGTAAGTCTGTGATGCTTCCTGGGGGAGCCCGTGCTTTCATAAACCCTTGAGTGGGGCCGGTTCTTCCCTATATGCCATTTGTTAACAAACCTGTTACATGGCATAGAGACGTTTAACTATTTAATATTCTTTATGTAATAATTAAGGCAGACGTCCTGCACCACAGGGTAGCTGGTATGCTGTAAATAAAATACTTTTCAATTCTGAAGGCTGTTTCAGAAAGGCGCATGTGAGCGCGCACCAGAATGGAACAGCTTATGGGAATGCGTACAGATTCCATCATGTGAGGCCCTGTATGTTTTAGTACAAAGAATGTGTAAATTAGGGAAAGTTCCTACATCAGCTGCATTTCTTGGTTAGTTATGTATTATTTTAATGATCTGAATTCTGCCATTGTAGGCAAAAATGACTGTTCTCTATTTAGTGTCAATCCCAGTTACTTTGAAAATGAAAAAATACAGCACAGTGAGTAATTTAGTCAAAGAATTTAGGCTTTACTTCTGTCTGCATTGTACCTATGAGCAGATCGTGATTTACTCAAAATGATACAAAAGTAACATTCTTCTTGAAAATATTTTGCTAATATTTTTTATCAACCTTGAGAATGAACCATCGGGTTTGACCTGTGAAGTTTAGCTGTGACTGAAATTATTATCTGTCACAAAATTATTGCTGTGTTTTACTGAATAAGCACAAATTAATTCCCTCATTACTGAAAAGCAGGATTTGCAGTGTTTTCACACCAATTATCCTTAAAAGTTCCTTCAGTTAAAACTCTCAAAGGGAAGGGTATAGCTCTTGCCAGCGGCGGTGTGTGCTGTGCCGCCTGAGCGGGTTAGAACCCATAGCACGCAAGTAGCCGATCGCAGAGGCCGAGTGGCCGCGGCTCTCGTGAGCCCCGCTTTGCCTGCCTTCCCCGAGTGCGCCCATCAGGACTCCGCTTTTCCCAAACATTTGTATCACTACAAGAAATCCCTCCTACGCGTTGATGTCTGATAGACGCGTTTCATCGCTGTCATTTCTGCAAAAGGCATCCTTTAGAGATTGCAGCTGCCAAAAAAGCGTATTATTCAAGGCAGCGGTACCAAAATAATCAATGCAAATGGAGCTCACAAGCCCCTCGCAGGCCCCGAACCTCTTGCTGATGAGTGTTTGAAGATTCCGATGCAGATCTGCTGTAATTCTGTTCCAGCGAGAGCTTCTTCTTCACCTGTTACTCAAAGAAAAACCTAAGAAAGCATTTTAAAGGGTATGTTCTTCTTTTTCATGTTCCGATTTCACACCTCTTAGGCATTGGGTGAGAAACCAAGGCAAATACGGCTATTGAGAAATACACAGAGGGTTTCCAAACGAAGCATTTAAGCCCGTGAGTTTCTGTGCGTTCTTCTAGATCATCTGGGCTCTGACTAGACTGTGGCTCTGAAGTATCAATATGAATGTTTTTCCTAATGTTTGGAGATCAAAAATGACCATAAATACATGCATCAACTCTAAATCATAATAATCATAATCATAATGTGCTCAGCATTGATAACAGTTTTGATATGTTGTTATGGAAGAAGCATTTGATTTTCCTTCATTAAACCTGCCTAAGATGGTTTTTTATTAGCTTTTGAGTTTGGTTCATTTGACATAACAGATGAAGAGTTTGGTCAACCATCTGAACAGAAGCTGGAATGCAACAAGGCAAGTTTTTCCCAGAGTGAGCTTTTTGGAAATTTTGCGTTTTTTCCTCAAGCTTCTGAAAGATTCACAGAAGATCATTCCCGATTTCCTTAGCTTCAGTCATACGGTGGGAGTTGCTGGTTAAATATACGTGTTTAGTAACAGTAAATAAATTCTGACATTTTATTTTTACTCCTGAATAAAAATGTTCATCATGTTGGTGAAAATAAGCAATCACATTCTCTTTAATACTGAAAAAGAATTGTACATCTCACCCTGCAGGAGCTGAGGAATCTATTTTCATTATAACAAACATTGATTTTTGCATTAAAAATTCTCATTATTTGGGATAATGGCTGTTGAGTTTCTTAGTTACTCTTCTGGTTCCTAAATCATTTAAACTATAACAGTTAAAGAGCAAACAGGAATGCAAAAGATCCCAAACTGTATCCACATCAACTCTCATTTTGTCTTTAATTAGCAAATTGCAGTCGCTTTAAGGCAGTTACATACTATCAGAAAACTATTTATTTTGAGCTCATTTGAATGGCACCTGTATTTTTGCCTATAGAAACATCACTGAATCTGAATGTATTGATTTTTGGATTAACATTAGTAGAATTAATATGTGGACTGCTGGGGGCCTCATTCATCAGTGCGTTACTCCAGTTTCTCGGCAGGATAATTCCGGCTGCCCTGGGCCAGGGAAGCCGACCCTGCATTTCCGATGGTTAGAAAAGGCAAGACAAATCCCTGCAGCACGTGCGCGTGTGAAGATGTGCATTACACATGCTCGCGCCCTCAAATAATTCTGATTATGGACGTGTTGAGGAGGGGGCGGTGTTTGTTTTGCTTTCCGTAGACAGGGTGCTCCTCTGAATAATTCCGAGGTTTGTTTTTTTTTTTTTTTTTTGTTTTTTTTTTTTTAATGGCTCCGAAAGGAAGTCGCCCCTCCTGCGCTCCCCTTCCCCCAGCGCCGGGGCTGCCGGGGCACTAATGAATTCATTCCGAATAATGTTAGGGGCGAGCTGGATGTACCTTCCCACCAACAGCACTATGAATTATTGACGGCAGAGATGTTCCCTAGTGTATACTTTTCCAAGGTTATACTCTCTGATATTAGATATTTATTCGGCATAAGGTAGGGATAAGAACCTCATTGCCACATTATGTCTGACACAATCAAGTTTTGGGGAATTTCAACAACATTAGAAGATTTGTATAATGTATTCTTTTAGAGGCAGAGGCTCGGCTTTAAACAAAGCATAATCCCTACTGCATATCATTTCCAACCTAATGCAAGGAGAAGAAGCGGGACCATAATGCTA
Organism: Chroicocephalus ridibundus; assembly: GCF_963924245.1. NCBI lineage: Eukaryota > Metazoa > Chordata > Aves > Charadriiformes > Laridae > Chroicocephalus > Chroicocephalus ridibundus. The sequence continues at coordinate 3,758,687 of NC_086302.1, read as the reverse complement.
TCTGCATCGTTTTCCTTTTGTGTTCAGTTGCAAGGACTATTCACCTAATATTCAAAATCCATGTATTCATTAACTGGAACAGAATGATGGAAAAACTAAAGGAAGTAAGAAAATAATGAAATAGATTTCCATGAAAGTGGCATAAAATTGAGTTATTACATCTAGATAGATGATAAAGTATTTGGAAATAATTAAATAGTTGATATCCGCTACCTTTTCCGGCGCTTGAACACTGCAATTTTAGTATTTTTGATACTAGCATTATTCCTAATTTCTTTGCATCAAATATTGTTTGTTTTTGTTTTTTTTTTTTTTTTTATTTCTGCTATCTGTAACAAAAGGACCTTGGGAACACTTCATTCATTGTGTCACCCAGTCTCTCCTTGTCAGCCGCTTTGTGAGCCTTCGCCCCTAGGGTTTGTATCCTGGCCAGTGGACCTTTTGTACTCCTTACGCTATACTCTTAGACAATAGGGGGAAAAAATAAATCTTCTGTGACAAGTTTACTTAAAGGGACACTATCACATTAAATAAGCATATAAATATACCCACGAGTAATACTATTCCTCTTGAAATTTTGGAAAAAATGTTTTGTCGTTTTTTTTCTTGGTACCGTTAGTTAACACCCTCATCAGCTTGCGCTGCAGTAATTGTGAGAATCACGTCATTTTTCACACTTCAGGCTGTTCTTTACACAGCATTTTTCAAAAGCTAGGAAAACAAGTCAGTTATTTTACCGTTTATTTTTAGTCAGCATTCAGGGTCTGAATGTTGTCTGCTGCCCCAGTGGGAGACTGGGATGCAAATACTGTAAGGGAGCATTTGGTCTTAAACCAGACAGTTCTATTTCTAGTGAATTGTTTATGGGAAGAGGCCAAAAAAGCATATTTAGTAATGATGGGTGCTGTAAGTTAAAGAACATAAACAAAACTAAACATTTTAATGAGATTAACGTAGTCTTTTTTTTTCAGGAGAAATGCTATTAAAATATGAGGTCCTCAGATCTGTCTTGTTCTTCCTCTCCCTTCTGTTTTATGCAACTTTATAAATTCACTTAATGTAATTATCTTTGGTGAATAATTTAGTGGATTTTAGTGCGATAATAGAAGTGGTTTTATAGTCATCCTCGTGTCTTATTAAATCAGGTTGTTTATAAGTAATTCCACCTATTTGTTTATGAAATTCTTAGTGAGAGAGAGACCAAGGTCTCGTGATAGAGGCTGAAGAAAACAACAGGGTTACGTATTTAGAAAACATGCTGATAGAGAAAATACTGCTTAATTTGTTAACTGACTATTTAAACTATATAAGTAAATGAGGTTTTGCTAATGTTTCTATAGCTACCCACACTCCGTCACACGTTGGCATACACGCCTGCATTAATTTCATGCACGCTTTTCCATCGGCACATGAATGCCAGGGAAATCCCCTGGAATAGCAGGAGAAGCCGTGACAGCGGATCTGCCAGATCTTTGTACTGCCAAATGCATCCCTGTGATCGTCGTCGTCACCATCGTCGGGGACAGTAATTTGTTCTGGGCTGTGAGGCTGCAGTTCTCGGCTCCCGGCAGCTCTTGTAGCTTATACAGGGAATTCTCTGTTGCTGTTACTGCGCTTTCAGCTTTTCTGTGAATCCGTCTCTATATTAATTAATTACATGGAGGGTTTTGTTTGGGGCTAGTGTTCTTTGTTTTGTTTTGTAATACTGTTTTGTTTCGTTGAAAAGAAACCCTTAGCACTAGGGAAAGGGCTTGAGAGCTAATTGGATGTTGATGAATGGAGGAGGATAAATACTTTACAAAGGGGAAAAAAAAGTTTGCTATTTGAAGTCCACTTTCTCTAGTGATTCTGGAGTGTTTTTCTGTAGGTTTTGCCTGGGATGTATTCTAGGATATTATAAAGTTGTTATCTAATCTTTGAATTAACATACATATTGCCCACTTGAAATTTGGATCCCATCGTGCTGGACATTTTATCACGGTATGAGCATCTGACTCCCTTCATCTGAGGAACATACGGCTTAGAAGTATCTAGCAAAAAGTATCTGCTTCAGGGGTAAGGGGAAGGTTTTAAGAATACAGTTGAAGTGAAATCTTAATCTCCATTTCTGAATGCACATGGCAGTCATTTTCTTTGATGTTTCTTTATTCTACTGCCAGTCGGAATTGCTTGGCAATCTCTTCAGGTTGTGTTGGAGCCTTTGTCCTGGCACCCGTGTGAGTTTGTGACCTTTGTCTTGGCATGTGCGCTTGTAATCGTCGCTTCTCAGGTGCCTGCAGTCGGCTCCTGGTGTGGTTCTCTGCCTGCCAGTCTGCAGAAGTGTTCCTAAGACTGACTTGTTCATGATTCATGTCTTTCACTGCAATTCCTGTCTGTCCTCTCTGGTTGTATCCTGGGGTGGTTGTCTTACTCGTCCTGTTCCCAAGACCCACGACCTTGAACTTGCGCTTGGTTCCGAGTTCTCTGGACATCCACGTTAATCAGACAACACAGCTGTACTGCCCTCTTGGGACATAACTCCAGGTTGTGACCTGTGTTGTCTCACCTGGGGGTATACGTGAGTGTATACCTGTTTTTATTTTATCCTGTCGTGGAGTTTTAACTCGTTTACTGGTGCCCTGGACACCTGCAGTGGATGCATCCACAGATTTCCTGGTACAAGAACTGTGTCAGAGCCAGAACTTCTTAGCGTAAGCTCAAAGGTTGAAGCAATTTTGGGGGGCTTCCCATCAAGCGTTAGCAAATTGATTTGTCTTTAGCCTACCTGAAATGCCCAGAGCAGTTTATCTAGCCTTCCCTACTGGATGGGCACAGACTTTAATGGCTAGAGGCCTCCTGTATTCAAGGTATGACTTCAGAGTGTTCCTCATGTGCGTTCTCCTGATTTTTTGAATTTTCTACTCTTCCAGCATTGTGGGAAATTCTTGTTTCTCAACTGCATGTTCATCTCTGTGCAGTTTGTCAGCACAAGACCTCTTAATTGCTGACGATGCAACTTATAAATGCTATTAGAAATTCCCACTAAAGAGTCTTTATTAAAGATGCGTTTCCCCAACTCACTCTTCAGTCAGTGAAAATTCCCTTGTGCTGGAAGTGTTATTTGTTCAAGACTTGCCACTAACCAGACTACTATTTTACTCCTGTTCTACTTGCACTAATAATAAATTTGATTATTTTAGCAAAGGTCTCTGAGCTCTGCAGGAAGGAAGCAAAAGGACCGTGCTGCTGCCAGAAGTCTCATCCTCACAGCAAAATTCCTTGGCACGCGGAAGTCATTCGAATTGTAATTGAGTTGCAGTTCAGAGGCCCTTCTTCTTGAACTTGAGCATCCATAGTTAGCAGGAATAAATAGTTAAAAAAACAACCCTGCAGAACAACAGTAACACTGTTCATGTAGTATTTGACTTTCTCATTTCAAGGAGAGTTGTTTATAAAGCCTTTGAGAGGCGCTTAAGCCTAAATATTAACATTACGTCGAAGCACCACAGCGTGGTGTTCTAGGACCTGCTCGACTGAACACACTGCACTGCCATTCCACTAACGTGTACCGATAATTAGTAAAGAGACTTTTCTTTGTGCTTACAGTAATGCTTGCACCTGAAGATCTCTAAACACCTTCCTGGCCTGGGAAACTCTTTCTGTCTCTCCACAGCTGAGGAAACAGTAACACAAAGGAGACCTGAGATTCTGCCATTGGGATAGTGTCAGAGGCAAAATCTCTGTTTCTGACACCAAAACATCCTTCGTAGTCGCTGGATAACGTTGCTGTAGCAGTGTTTGCTCACCACATTCTTTGTGCCACACTTGCAAAAAGTGGCCTTTTCCCCCAGCTCTTTGGCCTGTATGAAATCAAGAAGCTGGCCTCGAGCAAGTTGGTTGGTTGGGGTTTTTTTCTGTTTTGTGACTGTTCAGGCTTTGTGACATATTGTTTGTTTTTCACCAGTACTATCCATGCTGGTTTTTCAGGTTAGATGTTTGAGTCGCCGTTTGCAACAAAGAGGTGTGCCACCAGGAGACCTCCCTGCCATTAGACCAGCAGCTGCTTGCAAAGTAGGAGAAAAATATGACTTAGTCTCTCAGAATCCTCTTCCTTCCTCCCAGCCTACTCCGATGAAGAGAGATATGTACGTGATTTGTAAGAGACATGTCAAAAGGAACTAGAGGTGGAAGCAGAGGACACTTTGAATGATGTCTCTCTCAAATGCAATGTCCAGCATTGGCTTAATGGTCTTCCTGTGGGCAGCTCAATGAAGGAGGTGTGTATTGTGGGAAAATACATAAAAAATGGAGACATCCCTGTTGAAATCACTGGGAGTGAGAAAATGACCATCTGAATTCAGTGACTTTGCCACTCTGACGGTGTGAGGTGGGCCTCTGCTGGGTTAGTCAGCAGAACACAAGTCGCGGGCCGTAGACACCGTCTGTTCATCAGCGGGTGCTGCCTGCTCGGCTCCATAATTGCTTTCACATATAAGTTGCTTCAGCGTTACCTAGAGAAACGAGTCAGAACTCCAAACAGGCAGGAATATTCGTGTTGTTGAGGGGACGAGGGCATTTATTTATTTCACTTCCAGGAAAATACCAAAAAAAAGTAAAAAATTTCCCCAAGAACTACTGAAACAATTCTGTTTACTGCAGTAATACAGACCCGTGTGAAAGAGAAACAGAGAGGCTCGAGGCACCAGGAGACACCTGGCAAAACTAGCCCAAGGAGTCGGGTGGCTGCTGCTGAGCCCGGTCATGTCCCAGAGCTGAGAGCAAGTGGGAAGTTAATAAATCACTTCTCGAGCTCTCAGTAATCAGCAGCTGATGATATTTTTCTGGGCCTGGGGAAAAGGCGCTCTCTAGTTGAAGGGAAAAGGTGGGACAGCAGCAGGGATGGCTTTCCCAAGCTTGCAGGAGAGCGGGCCGGTGTCTGCAGAGGGTCTGTCACTGCAGGGCGTCCCGCGGACAGAGATTCGCTGCGGCTGGCGGCGCCTCGTCTTCCCGTCCTGGCTCCTTGGCAGCACTTTGTCACCTTCAGGGAGGGAGGAGGCTTGGGGTAGAAGCCACCTCTTAAAGCTTGCAGGAAATAGAAGTCTAAAGATAAATGGATATAAATGAGGTGTGAGCAGGTACAGGTCCTGAGTAAATCCCTACGCACTCTAGCACACACACGGTACTTTCGCATTTTCATACATATATTTGTGGTTTGTATTAATAAGTAGGACCGATAGCATTTTTGTAAGTCACTTATTTTAAAATTCTTTCATATGGTAAGAGCCGTATGGGATAGACCAGCAGCAGAGAACGACTCGGGGCAGCAGAGCATGTTTCTGTTCTTGTGTCAATGAAAGGTGCACACACGCTGGGCGTTAGGAGCAAGTGTGTTTTTAAATTTGTATTTTCTACACGTGTCATTTTCTGTCACAACACGAAGGTTATTTAAGTGTAACTTTGCCGGAGAATATTCAGTAGAATGCTGTTCTCCATGGAAACCTTTTTTTTTTTTTTTTTTTTTTTTTAGGGGGGGAGGGTGAGTGGTGGTGGGGAACTATATCAAATAATTTGGATTTATTATGTCTTTTTTTTTTTTTGCAGTTTGTAACTGATCTCTTGTTTCTGGAGAGCGTCATGTTTGTCCTACGTGTAGTTTGGAGGAATTAGGCTGAGCTCTAATTTACACTTGTTTGACTACAGATGCATCCCCACTGCTATTTGTTTATCTCACATTTATTACACTCTTCCAAATTCAAGTTAAGCACTCAGGGGCTTTTTCTAGTAACACTAATGGAGGAGAATAGATGCATTACATGTGAATAATGTATTATGATGATACAATTTGGGTCTCTTAGCTCTAACCGAGACCAGTCCTGCTTTACATTATTTATAATTTACACACACCTTCCTGAACATTTTTATGTAAATATTTAATATAGAAAGTGAGTTAACTCTTTCGTTTTGGAGGTTTTCAGTCAAAAACCAAGAGAGAATGTAAGAGGGCACGCGAACACCGCACCCAAAGTAGGCAGATGGCCAGCCTTGTTTATTTACAGAAATTAAGAGAGAAACAGGAGAGATTACCGAGGAAAAATGTATGCTGGCATAGCACCAAATCTTTTTTACCTTTCTCCTTCCCAACTACTCTTATTAAATTGAATGAATGTTTACTGCAGACAGCCTATTTGTGGGCGCTTGGGTGGTAGCATTTGCAACACGGTGGTTTTGTTCTTTACTGTTTTCAGACGCATTTTGTCTTTTGGCGTTTTGCTCATTTTGTACCAATATATCCATTTAAGAAATGCAGTAGGGGAGCCCTCCAGACAAATGGGCAGACTCCCTCTCTTGCAGCCTCTCTAACGTCTGAATTTACCAACAAAAGCAATTAGTCATTTCTTGGTGATCTTGAGCTCTCCTGTCGTCTTCTGTGTGACCTCAAGTATATACAGAATGACTATAATATTGCACCACTGCACGGCAACATTTATAATTTTAAGTCTATTAATGTGTCAGCTGGTGGACCCTTATTTTCCTCGACTTCAAGAGCTGAACTTACCCTCCGCATGGACTGAGGAGCTAAAGGCTTTCCACCTGGAATCACCCCAACAGACAAACTGTTGCAAATTCCAGGAGAAATGTTTGGTGCGGCAGAGTCTTCCTCCGTCAGCTGCGTGAGCTGCAGCAGCTGCTCACAACAGCGAGAACTGTATTTGTGTGACACAAAAATGAGCAACAACATTGATTTTTCTAAAACTCCGCTCATTTGAGGCATAAAAGAAATTTGAACTCATGAGGTTAATGAATTCTACAGTCTAAAGGGAGTACTTTTGGTAATCCTTTGACATTTTGAGACCACAAAGTGTCAATGAGAAATGTGAAAGTCTTTGAAATGACGACATGCATATTGTTCAGATAGTGCCTTGAAATTATTACCAAGCAAGTTTTCGTCTTTTTTGTCCTCAAAACTTGTTATGAGCAGTGTTAAATTACAAGAGGCCGCCGCACATTCCTCTTGTTAGTGAGGGGACCACCGTGGTTCTGCGGCCCCGTCTTCTGCTGTGCGATGGCTGCTGGGCTGGGCAGAGCCTGACCAAGCTGGTATCACAGAATCATAGGATGTGTTGGGTTGGAAGGGACCTCTAAAGGCCATCTCGTCCAACCCCCTGCAGTCAGCAGGGACATCTGTAACTAGATCAGGTTGCTCAGAGCCTCATCCAGCCTGGCCTTGAATGTCTCCAGGGATGGGGCCTCCACCCCCTCTCTGGGCAACCTGGGCCAGTGTCTCACCACCCTCAGTGTACAGAACTTCTTCCTCGTGGCTGATCTGAACCTGCCCTGCTCTAGTTTAAACCATTGCCCCTCGTCCTGTCGCTACAGGCCCTTGCAAACAGCCCCTCCCCAGCTTTCTTGTAGGCCCCCTTCAGGTACTGGAAGGGGCTGGAAGGTCTCCCCGGAGCCTTCTCTTCTCCAGGCTGAACCCCCCCAGCTCTCTCAGCCTGTTCATAGCAGAGGGGCTCCAGCCCTTTGATCATCTTCGTGGCCTCCTCTGGACCCACAATACCATCATACCCATATGGTACCATCTCCCTTTACCCACCTTTTACAAGTTCTGTGGGTTCTCTAGTTATGGCAAAACTGGCATTTCCATCCGTTTTGAGGATTGCCTCTGAGGCAGCAAACCTTTTTGAAGGCTAGTGAAATACTTGTGTGAACAGGCCAGTGAACAGCTGCTGTGTCCGCTGGGCTGGTGGTACATTCTGTGTCCGCTGGGCTGGTGGAGCCCCAGAGGAATGGGGGAGATTACTGGGTTTTTCTTCATCCTGCTGCTTTATGTGGAGAGGCGCCTTGGAATTGTATCTGTTATTTTACAAATTTATCTTTCATGTTGTAGAAGCAGGACCTAGTTCCTCAGGTAGCTTATGCGTAAGACACAGCGATATACTAGAGTGGTTGCTTCAGTCTGTCGGTAATAAATTCATGCTGCAGAAAATAAGGTACTCCAGCCTTGATTAGGGCCGTGTGTACAGGTAGGAGCCAAATTGAAGTATAGTTTTGCAGCAGACTTTCATTAGCATTGGTTACCCTGTTATCCCCTTTTGGCAGTCCCGTACGCGCTCCCCTTCCCGTAGCCCTAGAGAATTCTGTCCCGAGAGGTGAGGAATAGGAAGCACGAATAGGAGCAATCCCGAGCGCTCCTCAGTATCCTTCCCTGGGGAGAAATTTTAAGGGACAACCTCTTCTAGTGTATTTAAGTCAAGTAGTTTATTTATGCAAATCTGATCACTTTTGTCTGAGGATAACAAATGCATTTTCAGGTGTGCGCAAACACACATGTGACAGAGGGTGTTGTCAAACTGTAGGGGTGTGGTGTCTCTTTTAGTGCATCCTGTGTTTTAGTAAGAGATGTTGACTCTCTTACCCGAGTTGCTGCTTTTGTTGTATAAAAAAAAATTATTTATTTTATTAAAAAAAAAAAAAAAGGAAGATCAGCTTCAGGTCTTTTGAAAAATATCATCCTATAATTTGAGTCCATGTACCTACAAATTCCCAGCAGGCTCCGAGCCAAAGAAATACACAGATGAAATAAACATATAAAAAGACGGCTGCATTTTGAAATCTAAGAATTGAGTTATATACCTTTTTGACAGCTTCCTGAATCACAGCCCATATCTAAGATGAGTAAATAGGTATCTGGCCCTTTAACTGGGTTCCATTTCATATAATTAAAGACTCCCAGAATTAAATGGCCTATATGGAAAGTGGCTTTCAGTGGACTAAATGCCTGAAGCAATCTCCTTGCCTGAGCGTAGAAGTGACACTGGCTTACGGATCAATATCATCTCTGTTATTAATATCAAAAGCGCATTACTTTGTTTTTGCCTGGCTGCGCTCCAAGCCTTGGGCCCAGCTCGCGTTCAGCCATTTGCCTGGACCATAATTTACTTTCGTGAGTTTTTAAGGTATTGTTTTGTCAGGGCCAATCACCATGAAGTTATAAATGATTCTGAGGACTTGCACTCTCTGTTAGTGGCATACGCGGTGAAATTAATTTTTAAAAGTTTCACGTCAATTACTCCTGTCCTTGAGTTATGCAAGGGGACAAAAGAGCAGAGACTTAAAGACATGAGTGATATCAAACAGATGAGGTAACGACAAACAGAAACAGCAGCTTGGGACCGAATCAGACATTACACTATCTCTAATTGATGCATTGAATTAAACAATGCTAAAGCTAAATAAATATTGACCACTTAGCAAAAGAACCATTGATTTTTATGATGGACAACATTTACATCACATACAGCTCTGCTCTACAGATCTGAGGCTGCCTGTCCCTCAGCCCTGGCACAGATGCTCGGCAGGACAGCGCACGCTGATGCTGGGTCCCTTCCTAGAATTATTCAGGCAAATGTTGGCAATTTCCCCACTTGCTGTTTCCAAGGATTGTTTATTTTTGAAGGGTTAAATTCTGACAGGTCTGTCTTCTCCAGTATCAGCAGCGTTAGCAAACCGGGGCCGTGTTCCGCACAGGTAGGTGGAGTTTTGCAGTGAATCCCTTGGCTGTGGGTTGCACCAGCCGTATCTGGTCATCAAACATCTGCCGTCCCCTTTCTTGGGGAACGAAGGAAGGGCAGGTGCTCGGTTTCTGTCCAGTGACACCACGTCCCCGCGTTGCGGTGGGCGCTCCGTGGTGGCAGCAGCTTCCCATGAGCTGGAAAGGACCGGGAGCGCTGGGCATCCTCGAAGGTGTGACCTTTCCAAACACTCGCCACAGCTGCTTTGCTCAAGCTGATGTGTTAATGCTCACTCTTATTAATATTGATTTAATTACTTAAACATGCCATATCTTAATGATATCGCATCTACCTACTCTGGAAGCAAACCCAGACAACAAAATGATTTGCTTACAGAGCGAGAGTTTACATCTCTGTGACTGCTAATGGTAAAGCTGCAGGGCTAAACTGTATTTTTTTTAAAAAAAATAGCTAATTTGTAGTTCTTTAGCATGAAACGTGCTCCTGATTATGAAACTTAACTAAATGCCAGTGATTAGCATTTTATATTTTCACAGAAAGGGAAAATGTGAGGTCTCTTCCTGGCAATATGGGGATTTCATTAAGGACAAGCCTATGTGCGCAGGAATGCCAGCTTCAGTTACATACGGCTTCCTGGGTCTGCAAGGACCGCCGAGACACCAGTTAATAGGTTATTGTTTCAATTAGTCCATGATTACTGCTGCTAATCTCTAATTCCTCATTGTTGTGGCTCCTTTTGACTTCACTCCAGTTATTAAGAAGCATTTGGATTTTATTACAATTGACAGGAACTCCAGCCTTCTCCATAGATAAAACACTGCCTGTTGCAAAAGAAATTCAGAAGTAATGAAAAGAGCCTTTTGAGTTTGTTTTTAGGGATTCTTAAAATTACATCATAAACACAATGTAGAGTTCAATTAAACCGGAAAATTATAATGCTCAAGGAGGAGAGACTGGATTTCTTACAGAGATAAATCAAAATGTCTTTAATTAGTTTTCAGTTATAAACACAAGTCCAGCTTGGTAAAATGAAAAATGAAAAAATGAACTAACACCAAATAAGATAAAGGAATTACTGATTATAGCAGGACAGGTGCAGGTGAGGGGTCCCGATAGTCCGCTGCACACCACGTGGAGATCTGCACATTGCGCTGGTCTGACCTTGGGAATCCCCATGGCTCGGTGCTGGCGAGCACGTGGCCGTGCCGATGCTTGTCAGAACCTCAGTTGGTAAGAAGCTGTACGGGGAGCAGCTGGAAGGACAGGGATGCTGACATCGTCTGTCCAGTGTCTACAACCGGCTCAATTTGCCAATGGGAGTAAATCTTGTAAAGCAATAGATAATAAACATTGTCCAAATGGGCATTTGCACATATTCCATGTCCAGCATTTACACAGATTCAATTTCAATTGTCGTTGTCTTTCTTTAACACGGCGTTGGTAGCTTTAATTGCTGTTTAATCAAAACTCTCCAGGTCTCTGTCAAAGCTTATTGAAGGGTCGGGGTGAATTTGCCTCACGGTGGGGAAGGAGCTGACCTGCATGCGGAATCAAAAGCTTGAACTGTGAGCAATAGTAAGAGCTTCTTAGCTTTTGATACGGACATCTCTAAACATAGGAAACGCCACTCCGCTACCTGATGCTGGGTTGCCTGTTCACACCAAGCAGTCGGTGCAAATGAGCCGCACAAGTATTACTTTTTACCGGATGATGTTGCAGAGTCTTTGTTAAGCTGCAGATGCTGGGGGGCATCTCATCGTTCTGGGAGTGCCTGAAGGGAGGATGTGAAGTAAATATTTCTTAAGGAGATAGCGGTTGACCTCCTAGGAAGCTTGCAGATCCTCCTGCATGGAGAACCTGACATCACAGTGTGGATTTAACATCCAGAGAAGCGCTTCATCTGTTACTTTGAAATACGGGCAATTGGCCATAAGCTGATGACGGAAACCTTCCTCTCCTCTGCTACCTGTAAAGGGGGTAAGAACACCAACGCAGGGCAGAATTAGAGGATGTCTCCTCTTAGGAGCACCCTGCTTTATGGGCGCGCAGGTCACTGGCTCGTGTCTGTCAGAGCGTCCCATTGCTGGGAATGGCCTGACCAAAACTCTTCCCGTTTGTGTCAACGTGGCAGGTCCGTGTGGGATCTCCAGTGCTGGACTGGCACCAGAGGAGTTTACACCTGTGTTTCATGTCATTTTACTGCAGAACTCGGGCTGGGCGGAGAGGAGAGAGGGACCCTGGGGTAGAGTAAGTGCCGAAGCTCACGGCGAGGTTCACAGTCCCGTTAGGAGGAACGTGACCTGCTTCGCATTTTAACGGTGGGGTAGGGAACAATGAGGAGAGTCCGTTTCCCCCTCCCCCTTCCCAGTATGCAGACGCCCCCAGTTACAAACACGGTAATTTAAAAACATGTAAAAATCATAAATGAGACAGCAGCTGTGTACAGCTTCGGCAAAATGCTAAATTGCTGCATCACTGTGGACTCTAAATGACAATAAACCTTCCACCTCTCATAAATTAAGCAGGCTTTCAAAAAAATGCTATCTACAACTGCAACTTTTTATGGATGTTTGGTAACTTTAATCATTTTGCAAAATGTGATTCCTGGTCATAAATTCTCTCCCAAGTACAGATTTAGGGAGAGCTAAAGCACTGCAGTGAGTTGATAGGTAAGTTTTAATCTGACAGTGCCAAAAAGTCTATTAGATTTATCCTGAGGCAGTGGCTGCCCGGTAATTACAACAGGGCAGACTTAACAGAGGTTTTGAATACCAGGAAGGTGACTTAAAGGGTGTGTCACGGGTTCAGGAGATGAACGTGGAAATACTCCTTACCTGATTTTAAAAAGTGATTTTTGAACCCACCTACTTGTTAAAAACCAGTTCAGTGAAAGGCAAAGCTGTCAGGGAATAGCTGTGACCTTCCAGCATAAGCTCTGGTAACAAATATCTTGTAACCATTCAAGAGGAGTAATATAATCCTCCTTTCTTGCTGTTGTTTTTAATACAGAAATGACATTCCTGTATCCATGTGGCTGTGATTTTTCATAGTACATATTTGTTTCCCTAGTGTTCAGGGGTCTCAAAACACTGTACAAATTCAGCTTTGTCGGCGGCTAGTGTAATTATTCCTGTTCTACGGGTGGGCTGTTTGAGACAGACAACACTTCGCCCACCGGTGTAGCAAACTCAGGAATGAAATCTGGGTTTTCTCTCTCTTTTTCCGTTGTGCAAACCATGTTCACTGCAGATATGGAACGCATACAGTTATTACGCATAATGGGAAACAGAATAAGGATTAGGAAGTAAGTGCAAAAGCTGCTATTTGGTGTGTTGTTCCTCTGTTCAGTTGTTGATTAGCTGTGGATTGATGTAGAACAAATAATATTGATGGAAATGTATGACCACGAATGAGAGGGGGGAAAAGATTTGTCTCCATTCCTGAGTAGGAGCTGGTGTCCCTGGTCAGTGTTTGTACCAAGTGGAGCCAAGTTGTCGGGATGGACCCGAGAGCGCGGGAGCAGAGACGGGTGTTCCGCAGCGAGCTTCTCTGTTGGCTTACTCGCAGGATAATGGGATAAAAAGACCCAGTTCCTGAAGGATGCTTTGAATGCTGTTTGTCAGTGGTGCACGCTTGCGAATGAGCTGCAAGAACAAAGCTTTTTGTTCTGTGCAGAAGGTCGCAGCACTTGGGATCTTACCATGGAAAAAAACGTGAGGGAGAAGAAAACCCAAAGCTTCCTGCTGTGAGCTGTTTTGAAAAGCAGAAGTCCTTTGGTTTGAAAACATCCAACAGATAAACTGCATCGAGTCACATTTTACCTCTTCTTGGAGGTATACCTGCATTAATGGCAGGTGTTTAACTTCTTATTAAAGCAAGTAGGATGTACTGTAAAAATCGAGTAAAATCCCTCCTGGAATGAAGTGAGAACTGCAGACTTTTTGATTTGGCCCTAAGTCAGGGGCCAAGTGCAGGACGAGGACGTGAATCCACGGCCATCGAACGCCAAGGGCTGGAGCAGTGTTGCTGAACTGCACTGGACCACTCGTGCCAAATCAATGAGGGGTGGCATTTGTGATTAATTTCCTTGTTGGAAACCTGATTGCGCTAATTACTGCTCATCCTCTGCAAGTGTATTATGAAGAAATTATTTTTTTCAGTATGCAAAATGATTACTTTCAGTAACTTGAGTTTGGTTTTCTGTTTATGTGGGGATTTTTTGCAAAAGTCAAGTATTCAGTGGTATCGGAGGGTGGCCTGGCTAACCGTGCCTCCGTTCTCTAACTACGGAGTCTATCTTTTGTACTTTAGTAACTAAATTTAACATGAACTGAGAGGCAGCAGACTGTTCATTTCACGAGGAAAGCTTGGGTGGTCAACGCAGATGAGAAATGCAAATGAACTAACAATGCTATTCGGATGTTGACTTTTCACATTTATAAAATTTTACTTTCTGTATTTCCGATTTGAAAAAAAATAAATTAACTATTAGCTCATTGTGGTTTTTTTCAAAGCACTTAAGAACATTTTCGTATTGCATTTTCATAGTAGGGGGTTAATAACACCCCGGGTCCAACTCATTGTCAGTGGTGCAAACTCAGCCGGGAGAGGAGTCTCTGGGTGGCACCACACGCAGAGGGAGACTCAGAGCGCTTCTTCCAGCATCACTTCTATATTCAGACCAAGACTTTTTTGTTTAGTTTTATCGCTGTGCGGGTATGGATCATGTTAATACCAAGTTACGTGTGCATATGGGTAGGAGAGCATACACTCAACCTGGCTTTCTGTTCAGCTCCAGAGGCAAAGCTACATATCTGAACACTTACAGAAAAGGAAACCGTAGCTCCTAAAGTCACCTGGGGGAGACGGTGTTTGCAGTTATATACGCTATCATTTGGCTCAGGAGCAATTCTACCTTCAAGTGACAATTTGAGGTGACATTTCCAATGCTGTGGAAGAAAAATCGCTTTCCTGGATAAAAAAGGGAAAGAATGCTTTTTTTTTTCCTTTTTTTTTTTTTTAAGAGATAAATGCCTAATATCAGCATTAGTCAAATGAAATGAATGCTTCCAATATTTTTTAAAGCTTGCTCATATGAATCAATGATTTCTGAAATTGTAGTTTATCAAGTAAGAATATTGTAGTTATATATTAGCAAACTGTCTGGTGGCCATTGTGATACCTTATTACTCTATGCACTAGGGTGGCATTTTTAGGATAAAGTTAACGGTGGTGAAATATATCATGGTTCACTAATGTGTCTTCAACTGTCTGATGAAAGGCCTTGCCCCCAACAACATATGAATATTTAAATTACTGTTAATTATTTATAGTATATTTTTATTAGCGCTGACTTACAGCGTGGTCAAGCAGCAGATAAAGCTCATTATGCTCCAAGGTTGAACGTGCATCTCGAACAACTGCTGCTGGATGGAAGGGAACTTCCATGGTTTTCTCCTGTGTTGACTCCTGCGAGCGTGAGCCTGGAAGAAGGTCACTGAAATGAGGGGCTTGTTGACTTCAGTATTTCAGAGGGAGATTCTAATATCTAGGTGCAAGTTAAACTAAAAGTTACTGTTTCTGATAGGAGCATTTCTTGAAGCGTAGCATCTCAGCACATGGTTGGGGACAATTTAAAAAAAATAAAATCTGTGTCTTGCTATTAAAGTCCCAAGTAATGACTCTTACAGGCTTCTTGCCTCAGAGACTCTTCCACAGCCTCAAGTTTTTCATTAAGTTTAGCCTAGGCTATCCTGTTTTCATTTTATCTCTTTGAGCATGGCGTGAAAATGCATTTGTCCCTCCTTGATAATCAGATATGTTCGATATTCGCCACTTTTTTTGGCGGAGCTCTTTAACCCCTTCCTGGCCAAGCTAAGGGTCCTGTTCAGCGTTTTCCATTATTTTTTGCAGTTGTCCTTTGCGCTCCTTGTCGGTTTTCTGTTGATCCTCTTTGAGTTCCCTTTAGGTTGTTGTCAGTTCTGTAGTGGACACTGGTGATACAGTCTACATGAATACCTGGACAGACGGGTGTACTGCTAAGGCAACACCGTAGATACGACCTGATGCAGTATTCCATATGAGCTAACAAGAAATCCCTGTACGGCCTGATTCAAATCTCTCTGGTCTGTAACACAAGGTGATGCCTCTGCATATGTTGACAAGATTTCATTAGCCTTTTCTGTAGCCGTATCTTCTTGCGAAACCATATCTAATCTTCAGTTTGCTGTCTCTGCTAGATCTCTCTCAGCGCTGCAGCTTCTTTGGATCTCCCCTCTCTCTCGCTGAGTGTCTGCATTGTGGATTATTTTCCCTGGAGGTATTAGTGTATATTTTTCCATATATGAAGATAATAAATGGAAGAAGCAGAGATGAAAAGAAAAACAATTACTTGAGAGCAGAAATAGAAAGAGATACAAAGAAAAGACTGACAGGGAGATAAGGGAAAGAAAAATCAAGGAAGAAGAATATGGAAAAATGAAAAAGGAGTTAAATAATCAGAATAAATTAATTAATCAAAGTGCAGATCATGTGGACTAGAATAGCAAAACAGCAATGCAGAGAGCTAAAAGGAGACAGGGATAAGGATAATGAAGGATAAGTTGAAATGTAGTATATATTTTCAAAATAATGCATTTGAAAGTGTTATTTGACTTGTTAGACCTGACTTTTAGCAAGGCAGTCACGCTCTGGGCACTATAAAGCTCGTGACGAGGGCTTGTAAGAAACATCAGGTTTTTCCCTTAACAAAAGTGGTGATTCTTACTGTGATCGTGGTTTTATTTGCAGTTCAGACCTCCCTGATTTTTACAGTGGTGACTCGTAATTTTTATCCCTGTATCACAGATATGAAAACGTGATTCAGAATTGGCAAAGATTATAGAAGTCATTGCGAAGAAACACACATTTCTTGTGTGGGTCAATCCACTGTCCCTAAATTTCTGCAACGCTGTGGGTAGAGAGAAGGAATTCTTGTCAGTTCTCACTCCTTCTCTCCGTGTTATGGATGCCCTTTTATCATAGTTAATTATGATTTATTGACCCTTCTTTCAATGTCTTTCCTCAGGTATTTGATCATTCAATGCCCATATCATCCAATCAAAGTCATTGCCTAAATTAAGGATCGTTGCTAGAAAAGTGTTTGATTTGCTTTTGTCCTGGTACGGCATTGCGAGTGCTGGGTGCGAGGGGGCGAGATGGGGGTCCACAGAGCGAAAGGGCGAGATGGGGATTCACGGAGCAGCGTTTGGAAACCGCTGGCCCCAGAGTTACCATCGGGGGAAAGGGGGCCTGGAGCAAACCCCAACTGGTTCCGAGAAAAGGCTGTAAGTCAGGGAGGGAATGACAGGACCGGCAAATGAAGGTGGCTGGGGGGGCGCGGGGAGGGCTCGGTTCAGTAGCCAAGTTCCTGCACTCAGAGAGCTGATGTACCAGATATTGCTGCTCAAGGCATTCTCACTATTGCCAGGGGCTTAATACGATTTGCATAGTGCGTATGGGTGTTCCTAGGGGAGAAGGACAGAGATCATTAAATGAAAACAAATAATAAATAAGCTCCTTACAGCCCCCACAGGTCCATAAATATGACTGTACGTGGGGCACACAGGCAAAGATAAATGGCTCAGTGTGCGGAGGGTGAGGAATCCGTAAAGCAGAGAAGCTTCATTTTCCCCGTTCTGTCCGCAGACAACGCGTTCGCTTTCTGCTAAGGAGGGTCAAGTGGCTGTCACAGACTTTGCACGGAGGAGATGTGACCTGTGTCCCAGCTGCCAGCCGTCCTGGCTGGAAAAGGTTGGCTCCCCAGACGCGGGTGGTAATGTCAGGAGCTGAGAACAAGGGCCCTCCGGCACCGCAAACCCCGGGGGAGCAACACCGAACCCCAACGAACCACCCAGCTGCCACAGGAACAGCCGAAAAGGGGGCTGAGAACAGGCAGGCTTGTGTCTGTAGGGGAGCTGCACGTTCTTTCTTCATTAGAAGATATTTAGGATCCCGGTCAGCAGGGTAGTGTTGCGTAGGAAGATCAAGGATGCCCGGAGATCTCCTGGCTGTAGGTGTTGTGACACCCTTACTTATTCCACATTATGGGCTGCTGTGCTTCAAATCAGACTAAAGCTTAGGAAATTCTTTAACTGTGACCTTTCCCGTGACTCAGATCACAAAGATTTTCTGTCAGTTTGGTCTGGGCTAGATTTGAAATTATGTCTTAGAAGTGAAAGACACAGTGAATGAATCAAGCAGATTAAGCTAAATTATTGGCTGCAGGCTGGTGGCACTCTGTTTTCTACAGGAGATCACAAATAAATGTAAAAGGCTGATTTCTCATATCCCACGAAACAGTTAAGTATTTCTTTAATTATAAACATTATACACCAGCACCCAGTTTCAGGCTGTTACATTACACGGCAGGTCATCATGTACTTCACAGGAATTCAAGCCAACACCAAATCAACGTCTGTAGCGGAATAATGTCAGTTCTCTCTTAGCATTATTGTTTAGTTACATAAATATCTAAAAAATAACATTCAAAGAGGAGGATAACATTTTTGTTGCTTTCCAAAGAGAAAGGATAACGTTTATTCTTACTGTCTTAATAAAGCCTTATAAATTGGATGGGAAAGAGAGAGAAATCTGCAATGTCAGAGAAAGTTTAAAAGATACGAAGCTTAACGTCTACCAAATCTAATTGTGGCACCAAGTATGAATGGAGATTAGAACGCGTCTTTTCACTGCACAGCGTTATGACATGATACCTCTTGGGGATCTATTTCTATCATCTCAGGCTGTCTGTTCCAAGTAAATGTGAACGAGTCATTCATATAATAGTTTAAAAAGTAGCTTCACACTGTCTTCTACAGCCTTTAGCAGGTATTCATTTCTATTTTTTATAAATCTGAACCTGCAATGACGGTTGCAATACAATGAGGAAAACAAGTCCCGTAAGCCCTTCAGTGCCGGGAGTGGGAGACGCGGTGATTCTGCGTGCGCTGGTGCTGAGCAGATGTGGGGCTGCAGCTGGATCCGGGGCTGTTCATGGCTCGCGTTGCCTCTTGGGACTTCTCAGATGTCATGGCAGGATCAGACTTGATGGTCGCTTCGGAAGGTACTCAAACAGTAATAACTAAAACCGTCAGTAATTCTCTAGCTATGGGTTAAATTTTTTCCCTTATGCTTCTAATTCCAGCTTGCAAAGAATGCGGCTCCTTGGGACTAGAAGTGATTTATTACTAGGGCTGTATTACAGTATCCTGAAAGTTGCTCCCCCTTTTTTCTGACTCTGCTTCCTCATTTGAAGGTTCATTTTGGGAATGCACATATGTGCCCATCACCTCTTCAGCTGGGTGGGACCTGTGCAGGGAGTATCTGAATTGCCAAGCTCAAACACGTCTGAAAACTCATTTAAAAATAGGTGAGAATTTTTAGAATTTCTTAGCTGTTTGGAGAGGGAAGAAGTAATCACTACAGAGCTAATTTAATCTACAGAACTCATCTTTGAGCCAAATTTCCCCAATTCCAGTGCCTATGTTGAGGTAGTTGGACGTGTCCGTCGCTACCTCCAAATGCTCTGAAGCAACTGCAATTTTCCCTGCCCTTGCTGGAAGCCACAGCTCCTCAGAACCACGGCAAAATGTTTTGGTGTCCAAGTAAGTGGTGTTTAGCTGGCTCAGCTCGGACCCTCATACTTCTGTAATGCCAAAGATGCCTTAGAGGTTGCTTGATTATTTTTCTGGTGGGAAATTTTTTTTTTTTTTTTTTGGTTCTAAAGTGCTGCAAACCCGACATCTAAAAAATTAACATTTAAGACGGAGCAAAAGAATCAGGACATTCAGACAAATGGAAATATTTTCAGCACATTAGTAATCTGGGACCATGTTTCGGAAAACGTGATGGTTAACCTGGTCCCCTTAGGTCCCCTAACAGTTCTAACTCAGCAGCCGGTTTAATGTACACATTAAAATACATCAGTAGAAAAATCCAGAGTTCTTATGAAGTATCAGATACTTTCTGAAAGGGCTTGAAATAAAACTGGAATCTGCTAAATGAAAGATGGAAGATACAGTATTGGCCGGGCTGGGGCTCTTTCCTCTGTGATGACACTGAATAACTCTGTGACGTGGTTTGATTTCTTTCATGTTTTTGATCCTTTTGAAGGCTTGAAGAGTTGAGGCCATTCAAAGAGTTGAGGAACACCGTGAATGAAAGTTCAGTTGAGCAGAGGATGCCCGCAACCGTGAACCGATCACTAAGTACAGTTGTCTGCAGTGCTTAATTGCCCCTGCAACTTTTTTTGTCTGTCTTCTCGTTTTTCCTTGGTTGGCATTTTTGTGGATGAATACCACTGGGAGTTAAGGACTTGCTGTGACTCTCACTCTTACTTACAGGAGTTTTGCCTGCAGCAGTCACATAGTTGAAATATATAGATCCATGTGACTGCTAAGAGACCACTGAGAAGCCAAGTAAGTAGGACTCATGGCCATTTTGCAATTCCACCTCATTAGACATGTTTTGGGGCTTATGATTGTGCTGTGAGGATAAATAAGTATAAATATTATATTTGCCTCCAGGTTATCTTTAAAAATGTATTTCTGTGTCTCCCTCCCCCTCTTTCTTTCTCTCTTCCCCCCCCACCCTCCAATTTTCAGTGTAGTCTGTCAGCTCCTGGTAGGAGAGTTATCAACTCTGTGGTCTCACAGTGTGGTGGCCCAGCAGAAGGTATTGCATTGTAAAGGGTTGCCTTCTGCTGCCAATTACCCGAGGTTCTAGAAAGCAAAATGTGCAGCAGTGGGATTAAGTCCACGTGCAAGTACAATTTCACATAACCCCAAAGCTACTAATAGAAAAAAATGTTGCAAAAAATATTTGACTTGTCCTCGATGCTACATTTTCAAAATATAAAAAAGTGGCAATAGCTGTCTTTTTTATCATTTGAACGACTCTTGTGAATTACCTTCGAGATACAGAGGAGCGAGAGACTATGGAAAACCTTGGGTAAATATATACCTAAACTGATATTGTTGCCCAGGTGTTGGTCTTTCTTAAACACACTCAGTGTGAATTCTCTTCGCTGAACACACTGGCGCCGTCGGGTGCCTGCTGCAGACCTGTGACTCCAGCGGAGTCCATGGAATTATGCCAGTTCGCACCAAATGGCCGCCTGTCCCTCTGTTCTCTTTCCCTCAAAGTCCGTGTGTTTTCAGAACTGAACGGACCAATTCCCGAAGGAAAGGAATTGCACCAGGTTGCTGGAGGTCAGGAAGTATCCAGGGAAGCGATGTTTCTGTGGTTATTGCCATCTTTCTTGTGTGTGTGCTAATAGTCTCTGTTCGACACGTAATCGTGAGTGGGATGCAGCTTTAGTTTGGCTTTGTATGTTCACTCTTCATATTTCCTGATTTTGCTGTTGTGGCTACTGGCACTGGTACTAGGACAGACCCCTTTTGAACAGCTCTCTGGTCCACTTGATTAGTTTTAGGCTCTGTATGTCATATTTTCACAGATTTTAAGAGCTTCTCTCCAAGATATAGCTAATGTGTCGTCATCAACAGCTGTGATTTGCCTGTGTACAAAGGGACTGCACTCATCAGTCCACGGGATACAGTGGTTTAGACTATGGTCGGAGGAGCTAAGCAGGGTGACATCCACATCCTGATTTTTCTGGCTTGGTATGACACAAAGCACAGCACCATGCAGGTAAAACCTGCTGATTTCCTCTGTCCCCAATTTACAGGGGCAACATAAATGCTGGAGAAGGCGCTATCCTGCCTCTGTGTACAGTACTGCTCAAAAGCGGCAACTGCAGCGCGGGAGCGCGGGTTACCCACCGGAGTAACCCAGCCCTGGCTGCGGTGGCGGTGCTTCCACTGGCGAGCGTGCCAGCGAGCAAAAGGTGTCAGCACACCTTGGGAGGACTTCAGCATGTTCAGGCAGATGTAGCAATGCCTGGGTTTCAGTTTCCTAAAGTTTTTCCTGCTCTTTTTTTCCTTACAGGCCTTACAAGCAAGTGTCTTGTGTTATTCCAGGGTGAATATTTCAAATTCACTGTAGTTAATGCAGGTTTGGTCCAGTGTAAATGGTACCACAGTCTGCTCCAGTGGGTCCCATTTCCATTTCTACCCATTTGGGAGTTCGGAAGAGTTGTTTGAGTGCCTTGCTTCAATGTAGCGTTACCTAAAATGGCATTTTAAATGATGATCTACCTTTCAGTATACAGCCCTCTTAATGACTGTGTCGCGAATGGTGCTGTAGGAATTTATAGACCCTCCGTGTAACAGATGCTGTCTGTGTGTGGAAAAGCCTGAAACGAGTGAGTCGGTCTTTTGAGGCAGCTGCTACATGGTGCAACAAGAGCAGTTCCTTTAAAGCAGAAGGCAGCACTAGGGTTTGTATAACTTACACGCTCGTTTTGGCTCATTCATGTTTCTAGGAGGTGATGCCAGGAGGTAGCGTTGCCGTTTCGTATTCGAGTTTTAAGCGAATGTTTAGTGTTTGTGGCCCGTGTGGTTCTAGACCATGGGTCGGGATTACCACGAGGTGGCAGCGTGCAAGGCCCAAAGGATACGTTGATCATACCACCTCCCGTCTACGTTTGTTATCAGACCAGGTAACAATTGGACTAGATGATCGTTGTCGGTCCTTTCCAGCTGGAACTATTCTATTGTAGATTTTCTAGTAATTGTGGATGTTAAAATGTCATGCATAGATCCTGAAGGATTTCTGTTTTTACAAAGGATATTTTATATTGCTGTGTGCTGATAGTCAATATACGCTCTAGAGTTTTGATTCAAAGCAAGTTTGAATGCTGCTGGTGAGGAGGGCTGCAATCATTTGCTTAAGGATCAGAAAAGGGTTTCAGAAACACTGACCGTACTGTTCTCCGTTTCTTCCTATACCAACCCTCCGCGTTCCGAAGTACAAATACGAGTGCAAAGAGACTGCGCTATCTTAAATGGAAATGTTTGAGAAACACAGGGCATTCCCCTGTCGTGTGTGTACACACTGAGCAAACGGACACAAGACAGCCAGCAGGAAAAAACTGTGCTCGTGTAGGTTTCCAAAACATTTTCACTGGGACCATTAAAAGAGCCTTCGGCAGTATTTGGGAAACGGTACGCATCTCCAGTGGGGGACAGTCAGTGGGTAACCAGGAACCGTGAACACCAAATGGCGACCAACTTTGCCAAGAAGAGATAATTTTTTGTTTCCTTTCTTAATAACCGCGTATTCTTTTGAATAGTTACACAATGACAGCAGGAAAAATTGCATCAAAAGCAGTGGCTTAATCTACATGTAACACAGTCATAGACAGTGTGAATTCATAAATACTCTCCAAGGTTAGTCAAAACACAGTATGCTGGGAAGAAATCATTATTGCAAAACTTGTGCAAAACAATTCTTTTATGGCAAGAATTCTGAGTCTGCTTAAGAAGGTAAAGCTCTAACAGTGAGCTGAGCTGAAAGGAATCCTGTAGTTCTTCATGAACAGATACTGTCCAGAAGGCTTCGCGTGTCGCGTTTTGCAGTAGCGTACAAAGTCTCTATCCATAATGTCCACAGAAGACGCACTGGATATAACCCCTGGCAAGGAACAAGTTACTTGCAGTAGCGATGCTCTTCAGCTACGAGCCACGTACAGGTGAGGTTCGTGCTTGGTCCTGTGGGAGGAGTATAATCGTATTCTATCTCTGGTCAAAGTAGGCATTGGTCTTCTAATCACAGAAAGCTTCCTCACAATTTTGGCAACGCTTTTGATTCAGTGAGGGACCCTCAAGGTAAATAAAATTGAGATGCGGCTTGAAGCATTTCTGCTGCGTGCGTGCTTTCACGTGTGGTAGAGACTCTAACCGTAGGATCCTTTGCTTGTTTGGGTTGGGGTTTTTTCTGTTTCTTTCTGTTCCAAGGTCTAGTTTCAGGTTTTAAAACCTCCAAAAAAATTAGTGTCTTTTTAGGTCCTCATAGTGAAATAGGTAGCGTCAGGCTGTTTGGATAATGAAAGTGACAGTGTTTTGGGGAGCTTTGTGGCATTGCACTGTAATGCATTTGCATTTATCATCTCATATTATTTCAAATTATTGTCTGTAGGAAGGCAGAGAACCTGCCGTGGTGTGTTGCCTGTAAATCTTGCAAAAGAGGCCGTTTGGCTATTTGTGTGTGGTCGCTCTTCCCTTCATGCTGTTGAGGAGAGACAACCTTATTTAAGCATCTGAGTGTTGCCTTATTTGTGAAAAGCTTTTTCATACCAAGTACCGTATTTAGCAAAACTGAGTAAAATTCTGCTCAGCTTCGTATGTTTTTCTCCAGAACTATGCATAATTTTTGAAATAATTTCTTCCCCTACATTCAAGAGCCCCCAGCACTTTTCCCTTGTACCTTTCTCCTCCTTGGCCCCAAAAATTCTTTTGGTTTATTTATCCTTCGTCCCACTCTCTGCCAAATGAATGATCCTGCTTTAAGGTTCCAGAGCAGAGGTGGGAGCAGTAAGGATGCTGGCCAGGCTAGTGCCCTGACTGCCAGCCTTGGAAGAAGCGGTTTACTGGGAGCACGTAGTGAAGGATGCTGAAAGAGTCAGTGAGATGTATTAAACTACCACTAGATGATTCTGAGCCCTACCCGTTCCTTAAGAAACACATTACATTCCCCCAAACTTCACGTCTTCTCACTGCTGCAGATAAAAGCATGAACTGATTTCTTTTAATTTCCTAAACAAGCGCAGAAGGAGAATTCTGCAAACAATTAAAATTGCAAATTGCTTGTTTGCTCAAGATCAGATTTATTCTAGAGGGTGCCTGCTCTTTGGGGACTGGAAGAAGGTTGTTTTGAGATGCATTTTGAACAAGGTAAGCATTTTTTCAGATTATTCCCAGCATAATATGCCAAGGGGGATACAGTGCGTTTGTTATTTCCTTAAAAAAAAATAATCAATGAACTGAAACACTCCCTCTAGACCTATAATATTTATTTCAATGTTCTGTCAATAAATATAACAAGGTTAGTTTTCTATCAGATTAGTTGGAAGAATCATTTGAGGGAAGTTCTATGTGGTAAGCTCAATTGAAAAGAGCAATCAATAAGAAAAAATTCCCTTGCTGTTGTCAAAAGAAACATGGAGCTCTGAGGAGTTGTCCCAGAGCAGGTATTTATGTCTCTGCCCCCGAATTCTTTTGCTGGCACCAGAAGGCCAATTCGCCAGCCTTTCTTCTCCCTTGCTTCCAAATGCCAAAGGAGGGGAAATGAAAGCACTCGGGAAGTCTGGGACAGCGTTTGAAGCGCCAGCACAGCATTCCGAATACTGCCCTTCTGTTCCTTGTTCATAGGAAATCCCTGTTGACTTCTGTGCGTTAACCAGACCATAACGCCCCTGCGTTCCAGAACCTCCTGTGTAAAATCTTGACAATAGCGCTTCTCAACTTCAGCAGTCCTTTCGAAGACAGTTTTATAAAAGTAATGAAAACTCATAATGCATTTTCACCGTTTATGTGTAACGTTGGAGAAGAGAGCCAGGCTCGCCTGTCCTGCTAGAGTCATCTTCCCTTGGCGTTACCAACTCCTGTTGGATGTGCCAGAGGCAACGTTCTCACCCAGTCCTCTGCTGCAGCTCCCCTCTGTGTGACCCAGGGCGAGACGGCGTGGGGTGTGACAGCACGGCACGCGTTTGAAGGTACTCTCGTGGCTCCTGGGCAGCTGCGTTATCCATTTGGCCCAGAAAAGGTGAGATTTGTCATCACTTGGCACGCAGGACCGGAGAAAGTAAAGCCAGCATGTAAACAAACACGAAATATTTTGGAATGAAAATAAGAAACAAGACTTGTGAGGATTCTACATCCAATCATCATATTGTAACACGCTGTAATCCTACATCCCATGTTTCTTATAAAGTGCATTTTCAGCTCAAAATAGTTTAGGGGACAAAGAATTTCGCATATAAGGATAATCTCTCAGTTATTATCAGTGATTTCTGTGTATTCTGCAATATCTGTTGGAAGTTACTGTTACAGGTGTAACTACACGCTGCATGTTTCCAACCTGTCTGCGTTATATTTTACGGTCCAGCTTTTGATGGGAGCCTGCCGTCTGTACAGTTTGTTTTTACAGCACCCTGGGGAATATGAGGAAAGTACCTGGCTTCTTGCAGGTGGAAGTACTGGCATTAAAGTCCCATAAACATGTGGGAAAAAAACAGCAAAAAACCCTTATAACCGTCAACCAGGTTGAGACTAACCTACTGCACACAATGGAGGTGGCTAAAAGGAAACCATTTCTGCCGTAGATGCTCTGCGGAAGAAAAAGAGGAAAAGAAACAACCCAAATGGCTACCACTGAGCTTAACATTTAATTAACTGGTGTCATAGTTCTTAATTTTTTTGACTTGACATCGGTGCGTTTCTGCGTATTTCAGCCTTTTTTCCAGTCATACCAGATGCTTGTTTTAAGCTGATTTCTTGATTTCTACTGGAGAATCACCGCACGCGCACAAGTAGCTGTACTAGTACTGAAGTGGTCACCAGCCTGTTAATCTGGGCGCGGTAGAGAGCAAACTAGATTCAGTTGGTATCTTCTTTATGCATTTAAGTAGCATGGATTAGCCTAATTGACTTGAAGTTTTGCCCAAGCGTTGGGTTATTTGTAGGTGCGCCCATTGTAATTCCTGGTGCGACTGCGCAACCTGTGTGCGTGTGTAGTGTGTACCTGCCCTCTGCATGATAACGGGTGATGCCACAGCAAATAAGGTTTGAGTTAGAAGAGCCCTTAAAAGATCGTTTGAGAGACAGTTCTAATCAATTTAATTCTTTATAACTTTGTAAGGCAAAAAACCCCCAGTGAAAACAGAGGTTGTGTTACCATAGTCAAAATAAAGCACTTGCAGGCCGTTTCTCTGAGGTGGCATTGCGCGTCAGGCGTGAGGGAAACGCCAAGAGAGTCCCCTTCCTTCACTCAGCTGGATCAGCGCAATGCATCGACGAGGGCCCACTCTTGTGGGAGCCGTTGGCCAAAATTGCTTTTATAATATATTCTGGAACAGTGAGTAGGGAGGTGCTAGAAGCAGCCCAAAGGGGCCAGGGAACAATATAAAGGCTGAATGAAAAATAAATTTTTGTGATTATATATGGTCACTGAAGTGGAGCTGAAAAAAAAAGAGAGTAAAGCTAGTAAAGAAAAAGCTAATAAAGATAAAAACGGTGTTTGATAATACCGGTTTTCCCTTCAGAATATAGTCAAAGGTTTTGGGGCGAATCCTCTTAGTACAGCTGCGTTAACATTAATGGAGAGTCTCAGGTGGTTTTGGCTGGAGAGTTGTTGGACGTAAAACCTTATTTTATTGCTTAAAATGCCAGACAACTTGAGAACTGCACAAATTACGAGTAGCTTTTGTGATTGCTTTTTTTTCAGATTGCTACTGGTATTTAGAAAGAAGAGAGAAAAAGAGGAGAAAAGACACTAGGATCCAAAGATACGTGGTTTGGGTCGTTGCAGAACTTTGGTCTAAATGTTTCTCCTGATCTCTTCATAGTTGTGAGGCATCACAGTTGCCTGTGAAATTTTTGAAATACAGTTTTTTGCCTTTTGGTTACCCTTCCAGGACAGGACTGTGCTAGGACAGGGAACAGAGGGCACCAGCTACCTTTTGTTTATGGAGGTTGTGAATCTGCCTACATTTCTTGTATTTTGTGACCTTTAAAACCTAGTTTGGAAGTTTATTGAGCTGAGACAAGCAGATGAGGCTCTCCCAACATCAGGTAGGACATCATCTGATGAAGCCTCACATGATAAAGGCTACGTGTGGCAGATCTACGAGCAGAGGGATGCGTGCGGCCAAAGGCACGGTGAACAGAGCGCACAGAAACAGGAACGCGGGTGTCGATGCGGATGGAGTGAAGAGGGACTGATTCAGTATAAACATGGAAGGAAAATAGCTTCGCGAGCTTATCTTAAGCAATTTGAAGTATGCGTTTACTTGTCTAGCAGAGTGCATGGAAAATTTTAGATCTCAGGTATAAAAGCCAAGGCTTGAGAAGCAGTAAACGATTTCGTGCTTATCCCAGCTGGAGTCCGTGCCCTCGTACACCACAGCTACATGGTGCTCTTCAAAGCTGCGATGGTGGGAGTTGGCAGGTGGTTCCTCAGGTTCCTCAATGATTTTCCAAATTGTCAGTTAACAACAAAGGCAGCAGACAAATTGAAGCATGTGAGAGAGTTGTACAGAAGAGGACCTGCCTCGTGGGAAGGACCTGCAGTGTGAAGACAAGCGCAAAGTCTTGCACCTGGGAGTGCAACTGGAGCTGTTCTAGGATTTTCTCAGCAATTTATTCTTCTGTGTTAGTAGATGTCTTCTAGATGCTGACATCCAAAGCTACTGCTGTCTTTCGTCAGTGGCCACTTGCCACGTGAGACGACGTACAGAGTTGTCTGGTAAAAGCAAGCAAACATTTAACCTTTCCTTTCAGTTCGCCATTTAGAGCAGAAAAAGATCTTTACAATACACACATACGTGGTAATAATAGACAAATTGCCTTTTCTGTTCTGATCTGATATTAGAGATGGTTTTCCAAAAATGGTGATAATTCTCTTTAAAATTTCCTCTCCGCTGACCTAAGAATAGTATTCACAGTGGCAGAAAAAAGAGAAACAATTTTCATAAGGTCATGATCTTGTGGCCTGCAGAGAACTAAGAGGTCACAGCCCACACAAACGGGTTTGACCAGACAATTCAGGGAGACAATATAGAGAAATCACGGGGGAAAACTCTGCATTTTAGGTTAACCTTAGTGTTTTGACAAAGACCACCAGTGAAATAGTGTGATAGCGAATATTTGACATTGTTCTCCATTATTCCTCTATAGGCAGTTAAAATTTTGAAATTAAATCATTAAGGCTTTTTTATCCATGCTGAGTTGTATTTTCTGTCTATGCACAATCAGTTAACGCATTCAGGAAGGGAGTGGAAAATAGAGCTTAAAAACTGTGGAAACAAAACTCTGTTAAAAGCACGGATTGGCCTTTCATACGTTAGCATTTTCCAGCACGTCAGAGATTGCAGTCACGATATTTCTAGGTTGCTTGTGAGTCAAGACAGAGGATCTTCCTTTATGCCTCCAAGTGCAGTGTGAGTGATGAGGTGACATCATCTTGGAATATTCTACTAGTATGTTAATTAATTTGTAACTTTGGTTTAACTGAATACTTAAACTTGTAATTTTCTTAGAAGCTGGTATTCCAACAACTGCAGATACATTTAGCAGAAATGTGTTAACTCTGTGTTTGCCAATACCATTAAAGATAATAAGAAACAAATCTATGCAGATGTCCTATGCTGCAGTGGATAAGTGATTTTCCACTGTAACAAAAGGTAAAAGCCTATTCATTGAAGTGCAGCCAGAAATTATTTCTAATTGGTGTGAAAGAATCCTTAAATCTGTATGCTGCTTTTAACATTTTGGGCTTAAATTACAGTTAATAGTTCCCATAAAAGAGGCAATAGGAGAAATACTAAAATTCAGAATCCTTGAACACTAAATGCTGTCTAGATTCTCAGTCATAGCATCATCTCTAACGGCTTTACTGTCAAAAATAAAACAAGCAGAAGGTTGTTTATACCAACACAAGATGACGAAGGTTTTGGTAAATATCCCTAGCATTCCCCAGTGGAGAGCTCTCCGGGTTTTTGTGTGAAGCCGTGGGCTTAATTTCAGCATGTGCAGGCGTGAGCCTGCCGCAGCGTAGGGCATCACCCCGTCCTCGCCGCAGGATGCTCTCCGTTGCTGCTGGAAAGGTGGTTTTGGTGCTGCTCTGCTGCCCAGTCCCGGGGTGTTGCCGAGGGCATGGCCAAGGCTGCTGCCGGCTGCGAGAACGGCTCCGGGCTCTGCCCCGTTTTGTTCTCTCTGTCTGGTTGGTCTGATTGGGCTTCCTCTTTCACAAATGTTTTACACGCTGCTTGTATGTTTGCCCAAACTCAGGGAAGTTTTAACGTTAGATAAGCCTTCACTCATCAGTCAGAGATGGATGAATATGCAGAGTCATATTCTTCAAATTCCTTTCTCCCAATCTTTTTTGCATGAAACATGGTAATAGCAGCATCATTGCTCATTGCCCCAGGCAGCTAGTCATGCTAGTTTCTTGAATTAATACTTGATTGTGGCATAGAAAAAGTATATAGGCTTAGGATTCAAGTAACAGCATGATTATCTCTTTGAGATAGTTGGACCTACCACTACCAGTCACTAATCATCTCCTCTGCCGATGTTGTAAAGAGAAGGGTCAGGTGGTAGCTGGCTTCAGAAATGCCAACAGATGGGTTGTGTTTGAAGATGTGGACAGAGGCAGAGATCTAAGGAGGGTGTAAGTCTTGGCTCAGCTGTCTGAGTTGGAGTCAAGTTGTGTTTCTCTTTCAAGACCAAGCATGTTCTTCAGAAAAAGGGTGTAACATTTGGGTGAGCTTTCTTGACGTCTTGAGCCATGTGCTTGGCTTACGTTCTTTGTGAAGGTTGCAAGGTGTCCTCCCCTGTTTATGAGAAGACCTGACGTCCCTTTCATGGCGAGCACAGCACAGCTCAGACCGTGCGCTCTGCTGTTTGGCCAGGGCCGTGCATCAGGCGAGGGGAGGAGGTTCGTTCGGTGGAGCAAATGCGCCCGAGCCTGGGTGAAACTGGGTCCCTCGTGTCAGGCTGCTGGGGAGAAGGACAGAAGCTGCTGCCCGGGAGTCTCCGGCAGAGCACCAGTAGGCCTGTTTTCTTCCTAGGGATTTACATAAAGCTGGTATTTGGAGTGTTTTGTCAGTCCAAGGAAATTGCCTGCGGCCTTTACACCTTTCTTTGTTTTTCCCCTCCAGAATTCCGCACAAAAAGGTAAGCAGTATTACACACCAGTACCTTGCTGTAAAGCAAACAATCCATCGTATCGCACAGCAAGCCTGTAAGGAACCGATGGTAATCCATTTGCTTTGAGGTTTTCCTCTTTAGCCTGAAGACTCTTTATATTAAGAAGTAATTCTAAGTGGAATCCTTTGTGTTTAATAGTTCTATGATTCTTGAGTTCTTTTTCTCATAAGCGTGAGCTGACGTGTGCACGCAATATGAGCCTGCTCTGTTGTTTGTACTCACAGAGCTAGTTTTAAGCAAATGCATCTTTTATTCGCGTAAGTCAATAGTAAAGGGTGGCCGCCGCATGAAAGCTGATCTCAGAACTCCAGGAAGAAGAAAACTTCCCATAATTCCCAAGCTGTATTTTTGTGGTTTTGAAAGAATGCTGTTGAATCTGCACTTGGAACAGCGTAGCTGACTCTTATTTATAGCTCTGTTCCGTCTGGTTCATTTCCTCTCGCTTCCCTACAGAATGATATGAATGAAAATGACACTATTGACTATGTGGGTAACAATAAAAGAGCTTAGAGAAATGAGATTTTTATAGTTTCAAGACTAAGGGAATCAAAAGCGTAAGAATTATGATCTTAGAGAACCGAAGATGGAGCAGACTGTGCTAGTTGAAGAGGTCCCACTTGTGGATTTTCTGGGGTTTGGGGTTTTTTTTTGGTTTTAAGCACAACTTCACAAACAACAAATTCACATAAATGATGGGAACGTTGAGAAAGACTAATGTGGGCGTGGAAACTCCATGTCATAACTCTAATTCTTGGTTTCATTTGCAGCCAAATTGCAAGACAGAATTAATGCCTACAATGTACACTTGTAAAAATTAGTATTATTTTTAAGCATTCTTAATATTTTTGGTTATTCAGTGTTTTCCAAATGAGCAAATAAACCACAAAGCACTCAAACCGAAATCTGCACAAAGCCAGCAAAAGTCACTAGCCTCAATACATCTGAAGAGGGGATGCACCGCGGACATCCAGAAATACAAAAGCGGAAAAATGAAAACTTGTGTTTCCCAAAAGCACTGCTGCAGAGTATTGTATTACGGAAAGCCCTGTAACTTGCAAATTAAAACAGGCGAGTTTGTATTTCTTTTCATTCCCTCAGAAGCCAGATTATGCTAAATTTTGTCTAAGCCAAAGAAGACACGGTGCCTTCCTCAACAAGCTCACTCTATGCATTTAAAAATGAACGATCACGACAGCAGGGAAGACGGCGTGAAGGTGTGCTGGAGCTGAGCCGGCGCGTCGTCCGGAGGAGCTCTCTGTGGCCAGAGGTGGTGGAAAGGCTGCAGAGCTCCTTGCGCCCAGGACGGTGGGCACTTTGTCACAAAAGCAAGCGAAACGGGCCACATAACAGCACTCACCGTAAGCATTATTCTTCTTGTTCCATGGTCACGTCTGATGCATCCACATTGAGAGACTGGCGTTGATTTCAGAGAGAGTCCCACGCTTGGGCGAGTCTTCTCGTTAGCATCCTGAATATAGCGCTTCAACTTTAAAAGCATTTACTGTTTTAAGGGGAATTCTCTTTGGATGGATGGATGTTTTCTGGCCTAGGCACCACTGATAAATGGTGACAGATAGAAAGACTTATATTAGAAGTAAGCAAACACTACGACATCTTCAGGGTAATTTGAAGTGAAAATATTCAGACCATTTGTAATAACTTACAGGTAAAAGTGTATTATGAGCAAGATTACGTTCAGTATTAATCACACAGAGTAAGTACGTACAGCTATCTTATTGCTCCTGCCCTGGCATTTAATGACATTTTGATGTACGTAACGTATGAACAACAAATGTGTAAAAGAAAATCATCAATATATGGAAGAGGAATCATCACAGTGATGCGTATGTGGCAAATACAGAAGGGAACTCGAATTCTCAGAGAATGCAACTATGCAGGTAAAATACTGTCAAATAACATGAAAATTTCAGCTTCATTGCTTATAATAAAGAAGAGTTTTACAGATGTTAGGGAGGTCTATCAGACAGACTTAATTTCTGGCAGTGCCTGTGAGACAGGGATAAAGAAAAATGAAAGCTGTGAGGTATGAGAATACTCTTCTCAGTGCTTGTCTGTGCAACACCTTGGCCTTACAGCTTTAAGTCATCCACTCCATATTTAGTGGAATGCAATGTAAGTGGTTTAAATTTAGCTGAATGCTTCGCTACTTTGTACTGCTGTGAGGTTAATGAAACAAAAAATGAACCTAGAAACGTGAATCAGAAGCCCAGGCTGGCGTGGGATGCCACGCGTTGGTCTGAGACTCGTGTCGCTGAGCGAGGACGGCCCTGGGATCTCGGCATTCGCACCGGCCGAAGCCCTGAGCTCAGGGACCTGATGGCACCCAGCGGGGCATCCTTCTTAGTGATGAGAAGGAAAAAAAATCCAAAGGCTGTCTCTTCCATACGCTGTTACTGCTGTGAAGGTGGGGGGAAAGCCGGGTTTGTACATATTTTTCTTCTCTGTGCAAGAAAACTTTGCCTGCTGCCGTCTTTCTATTTGCGCGTTTCCATGCAGCAGTTTATGATGAAGATTTGCGTTCTTTAAGATGCCTTACAGATTGTTTCTTTACTGTCAACTAATAGTTGGTTTTACTTTAAAGTTGATAGCTGGCGTGTGGTTATCCCCGCTGAGAAATGGCCGCTTTGCTAAACACAAACCAATTAAATGAGCAACGAGTTATCAGACAATAGGAAATGTTCCGGTCTTTACATGCGTATGTATAAAAAACGTAGTGTGGCAATATTAGATGTCACATTGCTAAAATAAATTGTTGTCTATAGACTGTACAGTCAGACAAACTTGGTGATGCATTTATTTCAGTTTGAGGACATTTACTTTTTTGTTTTCACTTTGCTTTTTTAAGAAACAAAAATTAAATGACACATTACTGTGTAAATTTCTTCAATTTTAGAGTACCTGTTTGTCAGAGGAAGATTTTGACTGTTGTACTTTGCTCAAACACAAGCTGGAAGTTTCACTGTGTAAGTTAAGAGACAAAAAGGATCTATTAAGCAGCTGAGCCCGTTCCCCAGGACCAGTTCAGGATCATTCTTCACAATCCTGTTCTGTGCAGAGCTTTGTCCAGTTTCGTTTTTCCTTGTCTCTTGGGTTACAGCTCCTGCCTTGTATCATCGCATCACGTGAACCCAGTGAAGCTCGTGTAATTCTTGCTCTTGCACGGCAGATCTGAACGCTAGTGGATGTGTCCGTGTGGGTGGATTTAGCAGCAGTAAGTGTGGCTGGGATCACAGCGCTCAGACTGGCTCCGGTTGCAAGTTTCTGATCTTGATTACGAGCAGCAGGGAATCCTTCCGTGATGAAAGAAGAACGCGCTCAGCCGCCTGTCTCGCCACCGGGTCTGTTGAGCAGAGTCTCCTGGTTCGGGGAGTCAGGGGCCTTGCACAGATGCCAGAGCCTCGGAGAAGCAAAAGGGGAAAAGCACTGACAGCACCATGACTACGGCCTCGCTGTCTCCCGCGGCTTCTCCCTCCCCTCGCTCTGTGTCCTGCGTGATCTGGGCCCTGGCGTTACTCTACTGAGAGGGTCGTGGGCACTCTGCGGGGTATGGCCTGTCCCTCTGCTGACGCTGTGTCACTGTCACAGTTTTATTCTTCTCAGGGTGTCTAAGTTTCGGAGATCAGGAGAGATATATCACGTGCTGTATGCATCGTGGCTTTGAAGAAGGCAGTTTGTAGGTTGGTAGACGACAGAAACTGTGCGAACGTTTCTGCAATCCCCACCCAAGTCAGTCCGTGTCACAGTTAGAAGTGAGGGCTGTAACGCAGCCTCTTAGAAGTGGTTAATTTAGGAGAGGGGAAGGTTTCTGGGGAAATGTTGGGACCTCTTTGGTTTTATTGTGAATGACCGCAGCACCATTGTTGGGGAATATATTATATTATTATACTTAAATATTTATAGGGCCTGTGTACCTGTGATAGAAATGGAATGGATTAGTCGTACTAAAGTAGTATATGGCCGAATGCGTTGTGAAGTTATTTTATCATGTGTAGTAATTACAGCATGAACATGAGTTGTGTACATGTTATTCCAGTTTTAAATGAAATTATGGTTGCTGTAAAAAACAAACAAACAAAGAAAACCAACCCAAAACTTAGCTGTATCTTCACCCACAGAACAGCTGGGTTGCTGCTTCCTGTTTCTTATCTTCTTTCTTTAGCTCCGTGAGTAGTACAAATGTCCCAGTCCACAACGCTCTTAATTGCAAAGGTCAGAAATGAGCAGTATGATATAGACCGCTTTAAGTAGATAATCTGTATTGCGTAGGACAATAAGCCATCAGGAGCAGGCTGAATAGTTTGGCTTAATGGTCTCTTATTGGGTTCCTGTCTCATCAGTGTATTTCCTACTTAATCTGTCGTCTCTGAAATAGGGAACCCTGTTCAGCCTGTAGTGGTGGAGGTGTCAGCACTCGATGATAGTTTTCTTTGTAGTGTGGGAAAAAGGTTGTTCTAGGGATAACAGGAAGAAATATAGGAGACAGGAGCAAATGCACACTGCGTCACAGACTGTTTCACTTTTCCATGTGGTTTTTAATTGTTTATTTGCAGATATTTTGAGGATAAAGGACTTTGGAGAACACAATTTCTGGGGCTGACACTGGGTGGTCCTACGCATTCAGGTATACACAGCACTCTCCTGACCAGCCCCTTACGTCTGTCTGCCACCGTTCCTCTGGGCATCAGTTTTGCTCTCGTCCCTCCAATTGTCTGTACCCAAGCCCCGTGTCCCCCCCTGCTTTGCAGCTCATTTGCTCTGTGCTGACCCTTCCCACCTGTCTGTTCCCAGGCAGCCCCCTGCACTCCTCTCCTCTGCGGTACGAGCAGAACAGGACGCTTTCTGTGCCTCGCGGAGCCTAGGACCTGGGAGAAGCTCTGTAGCCTGCTCAGCTGTTGTTCACACATCTCCCAAGTGCTAAGTAAGAAGAACAAGAGGTAACACCTTAAATGAACTGTCTCGTATATATTTTAGTTTGATCTAAAAAGAGAGTGTTGCCTGGTGCTGTCGCTTAATAAAGTGAGTTGATGGATGCTTGGGATAATCTGTGTTGCACCCAGAGCTGGGTACCAAGGATATTTTCAGCTCCTTTGGAAAGTTACTAAAAGGAACTTGGCCACTGATCACAGTTCTGGGTCAAAGCGATGCTGGCACAAAGTAGCAAAGGTTCATCCCACTCTTTGCTTCTCCTGCCTTTGGATCTTCTCGGCCTGTCTAAGCGCCTGTCAGACCAGCATCCAGCCCTGTGCCTGAGCGGAGCCCTGCCTCTAAGGACGAGACTGGAGCACGTTTACACCAGTAAGTCTAAAGAAAATGGGCACTGCGAGGGAGACACTGCTTTCTTGTTATTTTCCCTCCCCCTCCTGATCTGTTTTTGATGAGGAGAGCAGAGGAAAGTAGTTTCTTAGTGTTCACCTGCAACACCCCAGAGAAAAATCTTCCATGCTCCGGGCGCCTGTGTGACATGCCGGGAGTGCTGGAAGCGCGCTCGAGAGAAGGCCAGCTGACCCTGCGCAGGCAAGCAAAATACACGCTTTTCTAGCCCTGCTCCACATATCAAAATATTCCCCAAATTCATCTAACATTTCTTGCTGGAGAGTTGGCAGATGTGCTTCTCAGACAGAGAGACTGTGGTACTGGAGTATGGTCCGGATGCCCTGGGGCTAGTAAGAGGCATCTTGTCAGAAGATTTGCTGGGGATTACTGCGAGGGAGGGGGTGTCACGTGCACTGCTCCCAAACCCAGCCAGCCGTTACCTCTTAGAATCTGCTGAGGTGTAGCAGTAAAGAGGAGCTGATCAGGAATCTCACTGTACGGCTCTACAAATGCCGTGGCTTGCAGGGAGACTTTTCCCACTGCAGACAAATGTAAGCAAGGACAGAATTGTCCCATATGTTCTGACCAACTTCCAACGAGTTAACCTCGTTATTTTCCTTTCCACTCATGCAAATAACAGTATGTAGTATTGCTAGGCCTTCCTTCTCTTGTTTAGGGTACGATATAAAAGAATATTTTAAGAATTTTATAGTATATGCCCTTCTTATTTTAAACCAGCATCATCTTGGTTTGCAGCTAAATGATGCACCACATCCAATGAGGATATTTGGGCTGATGCAGCCTTCATTTTTCAGGAGCAGGACAGATGGAAAGTTCCCGTATTCAGAGATCTCAGAGTTCTCTGTAAGTAATATGTCAAAGAAAGAGGCGCTAAAGGCTGGGAAACATGTAACTCACTGCTTCACTCAGAAAGAGACGGAATTGAATTTTTTTTCCCTTGTTCTTACCAGCCTGTTTGTGAGAGTGCATAAGTTTGTGCGTGTGTTTGTGTCTCTGTGCGTGCATGTGCGTGTGCCGTGTGGCTGCCACTCAGGTCGCTTTTTTTTCCTATTTCATTTCTACGTTTGGGAGGGAACCCTGAAACTCTGGCAGAGCGAAGGTGCAGTTTGACTTCAGCGTGAGTTCCTGTGACGTTGTTTGTGTGACGCGTTTCTCCCAGATTCCCTTGAAGTGGGAACTGCTCCCCATCACACCCCACCCCCAGTCCCATCTGGACGCCGACCACACCCCCATTTTCTCTATAAACCTAAAAAGCTCAGCTGCATTCTTTTGTTCTTCTGCCTGTGCTCAGCCAGGCCGTATAATAGCACCCTTTCTCTCAGAC
Source organism: Chroicocephalus ridibundus (assembly GCF_963924245.1). Taxonomy (NCBI): domain Eukaryota; kingdom Metazoa; phylum Chordata; class Aves; order Charadriiformes; family Laridae; genus Chroicocephalus; species Chroicocephalus ridibundus. The sequence continues at coordinate 3,721,623 of NC_086302.1, read as the reverse complement.
CTTCGAAACCTGGCTGGAATTGCTGTAATGAATATATAAGTGACAAAAAGAAAAGCAGAGTGTAAAAGATGCTAATCAGCCTTTGTTCTTTTCAGACATGACATGCAGGACCTGAAGTATAGATTTTGTATGGAGAGAGATAGATTTTAATTAAGCATCTTAATAGAGAAATCCTTCTTGTTTTTTTCAGAATAAATTAAGGAAGTAACTTTGATGCAATATCATTTTCATCTAATCAGTAACATTCTGAAATTACCATGTTGTTTTCCATTAGAAATACCATCATCCAACAAATCAGATAAAATTATTTAACGTAGCTATATTGCAACCTCAGCTAACATTAGCCTGGGCGTGTGTATACACAGAACAGCAGATGGCGAGTGAATTGACAAATGTTTATAGGGAGAAAAGGGCAGACAGTATCGACAATTTTATATACTCCTTTGAATAAGATGCCCATATCCAACCTAGATTCCCTAATAATCAAATAAAGGCTTATCAGGGTTTTGCCATCTGCATATAGAGAATACTGATTACTGACACCAATAAAAGGCAAATCTCATTAGCTTTTACTTGCATTCACAGGTTATTAATATCTCATGTTAATATCATTAAAACATTTGACTTTACATTTGGCGTGAATTCAGAGTTTTTTGCTTGACATAAACTGATACACCGAAAGAGACATTCCCATTAGCATTATACCACAGCATTTGCTATTTTTTTTAATATAAAAAACAAAGTGCATGAAGAGAAATCACCTTGCAATGCTGGGACAATAGTTATAAGTCTGGAAGAGCGAAGGAGTTGCTGCTGCGTCTTCAATAAGTGCGTGTGGTGGTTATGACAGTTTTACACAACTGTAGTTTCTGCGGACAAATTTGCAAAGTTCATATTCATGACAGCCAGAGGCAGGCCGCAGTTAGCCTTGCGTGTCCAAGCACTCTTTATTGTTATTAATATTTATTTTCTATTACAGGAGTGCCTTGAGGCGAAGTCAAGGGGGTGCCCTGTTTGCCCAAAGCGAGAGCTTGACAAAGCGAGCAAGGACGGGGAAACTGAGCCACCTGGAGACCAAGTGACTTACTCGGCAGCATACAGAGGATCTTGATGTGAGTTGGAAACAAACTGCAGCTCATCTAAGTAGAATCTCTGTCTTGACCCACAATAGACACTTCTTTTTCTAATGGAAGGAGTTTTGCCAAAAATAAGACATTTCCACTTGAGGTATGGGGGAGTGTTACCTCTTCATCGTATCATTCAGTTCTGTCAACGAGTCACATGAGGATCTGACTTAATAAAAAGCAAGGAAACCAGAAGTAGTCCCGTGTGCCATTTTTTCACCTACTGTAGAAGCTGAACTAAGGGTTTAGGGCATATGAATAGGTGTTACAGGAGCACGCAGCTTTCCCCTCAGAACAGACTTTCAGGATCACGGCAGTTGTCCTCCTGGTTCCTTCAGTTTGGCTGGATTTTTACCAGTTCAAGCAATAGGAAAATCTAAGACTGCCAGTATTGTTTTTATGTGACTTGAAGTTCTGTGTAATAGGCTCCATCAAAAAAAAAAAAAAAAAAAAGAGTCGCTTTTATTTCCATCACAGCTGTAACGCAATTTCATGTGGTGTCCTCAGGATTGCTACACACACTGTAATTTCTCATATACAGCTGTCAGCAATAACCTTTTGTGGCAGCAAAGAGAAAAAAATCCCCAAAATAGATATTTGTCTAACATATACTTGTAGCCCTTAAATCCTGTCTAACCACATACAGCTGTGTTTCTCTGATCTCTGGTGTAGTGGAGGGTTGTGCTTTTTGCTTGTAGGTGGAGCAGAAGCAGCTGGCAGGGCTTGTGCAAGTCGGATCTCCGAGGAAATTGGCCGTCCAGCCTTAGTTCTGCTCACCTGGTGCACGCAAGGGCTTGGCACCCTCTGCAGTCCTACATATGCACAAAAGCATAAAATATTTTGTGTTCTTATCGTTCATTTTTCCTTCTTTGATTCTGAACACAAATAACAGCTTAACCTAATGAGAAGTCAGAGGGGAAAAAAACCCTAAAAAGATGGTACAAGTCAAGAACAGATGAGGACTGCAGGACTCATGAATTTCAAACACCCAGCAGCGTGTGTTTCGCTTCCTGCTGCCTCTCCTCCTGTCACAGACCAATTTATATTTTGCGCCTCAACAGGAGATGCCCCACTGCCAGCAGAAACTTTTAATGATCCTCAGCCTCACACGCTGCTCTCGAAACAAGCTCTGAAGAATACGGAAGATTTTGCAACATATTATTCCTACAAATAAAAATGTATTTCTCACCAGGAATTCATATTCAGATACTCCTTCCACATTTTAGCATTGTGAGGTTTTTTCTCTTCTGGATATGCATTACCCCTTGTTCGTGTCCTTTTGGCTTTTTCAGATATCTCTTTGTCTTCTGGAGTCTGGAGCATAAGTGAAAATTCAAGCACCATCCAGCTGAGATCTGAGTCACTGGGCCTTGTTAAGACCAGAGCCACAGGCCCAGATATCATTAACTTCAGTTTTACATACAGAATGAGAATAGTGTAAGGATGACCTCAAAACCCCCAATTTCCGGGGAACTGTTGGGTGAAATGCTAAGGTTTACGTACCAACGTGACTAGCCAGGCTCTCTACACAGTACTGAGAAGAATCCCACCAGACATTTGACACTGAGTTCAATTTGGCGTTAAAAATACAGGATAAGGTAGAGGTGGAAGGGTTGGAAAACTTTCTGAAAACTATTTCATGGAGCTTGCCTGGCGTTTTTCATTTTTAAATTACGCATTTGAAACAATGTTCGACGCAGTTGAAGAAAGACCGAGAGAAGGGTGGCCAGGGAGACATCCCCGCAAATCTTGCCAAACCTAATAAATACTGAAGCTGAGTGCCCAGGCATCCCTGACTACAGCAAATCCTTTCCTAACTGAACCAGGGTGCCCCCGGATCTGGTTTGGCGTTCCAAGGTAAAATGCAGATAGCGTTTGTTCTGAAACTGGATTCTGCCAACCAGTTTATAAGGAAACTGTCTTCGCTTGTCTCCCTCGGCTTCTTGGATGCAGAGTTAGTGCACGTAAGAGGTGATGTCTCTTTGGCTGAGGAGCAGACAGTGGTGTTCCATATGACGACGGTACCTTGCCGGTGCTGTGGCTGGCAGCGCAGGACAAGGCTTTAGCGCGTTCCTAAGCATCTTGCTTTCTTGAGGCAGAGTTAAGGGGCTTTTGCAATTCAATCCTGCAGTCGCTTGATGCTGAATGTGACCGCGGCCGTATGGAGACACCAGTATACTATTGGAACAGTAGAGATTATAAAGAGATCATATGTTAGTTGCGCATGTAATTGCATCAGTTAAATCATTAAATTATATTCGTGATCAAATCTCTTTTGGATATAAATTGATGACTACCTTGCTTCATGAGGAAACTGCCCCTTGAGCAAGAAGAAACCTAGCATTGCAAATTGGTCCCTTTTTCTGGAACATCTGTGTTCAACCACCTTGGAATCAGGGAAAACCAGGTGGGTTTAGCTTTGGAAGGGACCTCTTTGCCAAGGTTTCTGTAAGAAGACGACTTCCAGCTAAGATCAGATCAGCTGCAGAGAGACTCACTGACAGAACTGAGTCGTGGTTCGTTGCATGCTGTGGCTGGTCCCGTACAGGTCGCCTCCGTGGTGCTGTCCTGCCAAGGGGCTCTGCTGAATTTCTGAAACTCCTGTACTTTCCTGAGTCGCTGTTTTCCACACCTGCAAGTTTAGTCCGTTTTTATTCCCTCTGTCTTGGCTCCAGCACTCCCTGAAGCCGTTCGGGAAGGGTTTTATGCTTCCCTTTTATGAATGCTGTGCTTAAGCAGTATATGGCTAGCAAGCACACAGCTTTTGCAGATCATAATGTTCTTTATTTTCTCGATGTGGTTCATTTAGAGGCACTTTAAGGAAACGTTTTCCTGCAAGTTGCTTGTGAAAGGAGATTGCTTTGGGTAGTTTCTTTATATTCAGTTTATCGACTTTTACACGAAGTGCAAATGTACATTGATAATACATGGAAGCGGTCAAAAGGAGAAATTAAAACTGCTTGCATATGGTTTTTGAAATGTGTTTCTGCTCTGAAAAGTAATTATGTGAATTTGACCTGGCCTCACTTAGCTCATCTTCTCCCCAAGAGTCAGGTCTGCTGACATTAGCGGAGTGGTTACTGTTGTCAGAATGGTCTTCCTGGCTACTCTCTGAGAGACTGAATTAAATTGGAGATTTTATGTATCATCAGTAGATTATTTTTTCCCCTGTAAATTCTAATTGCAGGAATACCTCAAGCGCTTCTGTGCCTTCAGGATATGGTTGACAGCCTTGCAGAAGTGTGACTGAGATCCCGATAAGCAAGTGAAATGACATGGATGCATAAGTTTACCGAAAACAGAACTAAGAGAATTTTGCTGGGGTGACAGATGGAACAAAGCTTTGGTGAATATGGATTGAGAATGCTTTGGCACCTATTACAGGTAAGGATGCCATGGAATTTCTTGTGTCTGGATGCATGGTGCGCATACATACGCCTCTGAATTTTTTTCTGATCCCATGAAGAATCCCAGGGACATGCATTTGACCACATTTTTTATTTATTTTTAAAATTCGGGCATGAGTTTGTACAAATTTAGGCTTACAAAGATCACATTTGTCTCTTCAAAAATCAGAGGTTATTAGAGGAACTTCCTCATCCCCTTGAAAACTGCCATCAGATACCCCAGAATGGCTCTTGACTTGAATTGTTAATTAGTGTTTAGGGTTGTAGGTGAGAAGCTGATATTCTCTACCACTCTGAAGGAAGAGAGGCCAATGGCCGGTTTAGAACCAGTCCATTTCCAGTCTTCTCCGTCTGCTCTCTGCACCGCTGGTGCTCCTGCACTTGCGTGTGAAATGAACCAGCTGTTACAAGATTCCACAAAAGAATGATGCAGACTCAGCGGTTGTCAGAAGATTGTGTGTATTCCGATTTGTGTAGGCTTCTCCTTCGTTATAGCCTCCTTCACTTGCCTAAAGAAACTAAACTGTGTGACTTTAGAAGCACCAAGATACCAGTATTCTCTCCCTGTATATGCTACGTGTTCCTCTTTTTACTGAGTCAGAAATGTGTGATCAAAACCTCAGACATTTTTTAAGAACAACATGAAGCTAAGGGTTTTTTTTTTACCTAACAAGTAGTAACAGTAAATACGATCATAACACGGGTGCTTTTACACAGAATATTGGTCCTGAAGTGATAAAAAGAGCTTAGTAAATGACGAGTATCAGAGTGGGGCGTGTCGGGCAGTGCACGGCAGGATTTATTAATGCTAATATCTCCTCAGAAAATACGTTTTTTGTTCGTCCTTCTCCACATGTAGTTTCAAATCTCTCCATTGAAATCTTGCTGTAGAAATAAACCTGTTTAAAAGAATTTACTTCTGTGGCGCAGCTTGCCTTAAAATTTAACCAAAAGTCAACGTGATAAAAAAATTGATCAGTTCAGTGAACACATTCCTTTGCCTTAAACTGAAATGTGCGTTCTGAAAGAGCACGGCTTGTGAATTGGAGATCCGTGAAAGGAACAGACCTGCTAAAAGAATAACATTCTGATGCAACAAGATTATTTGCTTAACAGCTTTCTACCGCAATTAACATATGCGGCAAATGCGTGTATTTAATGTGACAGTCTGCTCAAATAACCTTCTTTCGGGAGTGGGATTATATAATCTGGAAATAGCCGAGTTACACTGAGATTAGAATTATTGAATGTCTTCTTTATCCAAAATGCCAGCAGCATGGCTCCTCCTTTTCTCTGTACTTCATGCTGATTTGTAAATGATCTGCTCAAGCTCTGGTGTCCTTAGATTAATGAACTGTCTGAGAGCACCGCTCAGCATCGGACTGCTGTTGGGAACTAAAGAAAGAGAAACTGAAAGAAACCCCGAGGAAGAGAGTTGGCGCAGCGGCAGTACTGAGAGTGCTTGACCTCATCAGGCGTTGTGGGTCGGCAGTTAGCGTTGGTCCTGGGTGGAACTAAGAGGATGCTGATGGCAAGGCATAAAAAAAGCGAGGAGATTGATGTCAGGGGTCAGCCAGTCCCTTGGGCTTGGCTAATCGGTGGTTAGCCCGTGTTCAGCTGGCTCCACTGAGACCACTTTCCCCTGAGACACGCGCTGGGGACCTTCTGACCAGAGAACCCCCAGGCTTGGGCTGAACAGAGGGACACAGGCGGCGTGGTCTGCTGCCTGCTGCAGAAGATGCCACGTGGGGCATCCTGAGCAGGGTACGGCCGCAAGTCCCAGCAGCTGCCCTCAGGTGGATACTGTAAGCACGATTGGGACTTGAACTGCTGTTTTCAGGAATCGCTCTGCTCCCTCCGGCCTCCTCAAGAGTGTTTAAAAAAATACACAAATTGTTTCTTCCTCATGTTGGGAAATAAACAAATAAAAGGGGAGGGTGGTCTAATATCTTGTAGCTAATGGGTAAACATTACTGGCCCAGCAGGCATCGAGGGTGGGGAATTGGCATGGACTGGGACTCATCAGATGGCAGCCAGCAGAGCGCTACAAGGAGCAAGGAAGGTGACAGAAGCATCTCAGAGCAACTGAGACTTCTGACCCCCCAGAAGAGGTATTGGGGTTGCTGCTCCCTCACCTGGTAATTGCATGACTTTCATTTCTATCGATTTACTTGACTTGGCCCTCAGAGTGGCCCGTCTTTGAGCTGTTGCCTTGTTGTTTGTCCTTAAGATCATTTCTGCAGCTACGGAAGGATGTGGAAAGGAGGGGAGAAGGGTGCCCTGCGCTTCTCCATAGTCTGGTTTGAGACACAGGAACCCTGAAGTAAAGTCAAAACATGATCTTCAGAAATCACCTGTGAAAACAGACTTCTCCCTGCAGCTGCTTAGAGAGAGGAGCAGGTGAAACGCAAAGCTGGGGATGGTTCTACCCTGCACCACCTTAAAAGCGTTCAGAGTTATAGAGAGCTCAAGTGCGCTCTCATGCTAAGCCAAGAGATGATCTCCAGTTTCAGTTAGTTTTAGAGCTGTAACAAATTCCTCTTCCTGGTACCTCCAAAGGTGGGGAATGACGAAGAAAAGGTGGGTTTTTTTGTGACTTCTGAGTATGGTGTTCTCAGTTTCTAATACTGCCAAGGTGGTTAACTGTTTCACATAGTTGCATATCATTTTGGTTTTCCATTCTGAAACCTATTCTGCTCCATGGCTTTTTCTTGAAATAGCAGCTACATATTTCAGAAAATAAAAGGTTCATTCTGGGTATGAGTACGAGCTAGCAACCCAGGGCAGTAATCCAGCTGAAAGTCATACTTTCCCCTCGAGTGAAACATGTGGAAACTGAATAGGACAGTTCTGGGGAGTTGCAATTCTGCTTTGTATTGGAGAACAAGACTCAGGGGTCCGTACAGGAGAAGGGACACTCTTGTGTGTGAAGGAGCCTTTACCATTGATCCCTGATAGATGAAGCTGGGAGGATGTCACCTAGCCAGGCTGCACATGCACCTACAGTTCCGCTCCTGGCTCCTTGATCCTGTTGGGAAACTTGAGAGCAGAGCTGGGTCGGGGGCTCCAGATCATAAGCTGAGGCAGTACTTGTAGTCATCTCAAAGATTTTCTGCACGTTGGACTGCTACTACCTTGTGTGGTCAGTTTTGTGTCGTTCCTTTTCCTCCTTCCCTTGCACATCTCTGCACCTCAGTTGCATTCAACTTGTGCACCTCTTACCCTTTTTCTTGGCTGTCCTCTCCTGCCCTTCCTGTTTATTTATGTTGCATTGAATTTTCTCCTTTACTTAAACTATGGCAGTGTTATGCTGTTTGTTTCCATCAGCTTGTCTGTTCTGCTGGGCTATTTTATCCCTTTTGCCAGCTGTAGAAGTTCTTATATCTAAGCAGGTCGTGCTCTCTGTTGTTCAGTGCTTAGCACAGAGCCCCTATTCTTGGTTACCTCTTAGGATCCACGCCTGTAAAAGTTACAATTCCTTAACAGTAGTCAAGCTTGGGGATGCCCAAGTAGGATTTTCTACAGCCCACTGTAAAGTACCCTGACTACAGCCTGCCCACTCAGGAGCACACTGCATAAACATATGTAAAATTGTGAGGAACAAGGTAAGGAACCAGAGCTTTTCCCTTCTTATCTGGAAAAAAACCAACCTTTTCTTTGGTCAGCACTATGCTGGCAGAAGGTCCATTTTAAACACCTTCCAAGAGTGATTGTGAAACATCTAGAGACCACAGTATCAGTCACTATGTTTTTTCTGAGAGTCTGGGAAACTCCTCGAGACATCCCCAACCCTGGAAAACTTCCAAGTATTCCTAAGAGAGTATAATGAGGCTTTAACTCCGAGGCATTGCATTTTCAAATGTGGAGGAGGCTGTTTCCATTCTTGCCAGAGGATTTGGCAGTCACTGCGTCTTGTTGGGACTATCACCCATTTCAATTTGAGGATGCAAAGCCTCCTTTCAGTGTGGTCTTTGTAATATGGGACATGCAGATGGGTATCTGGGCAACATGGAAAAAGCTTTTGCTTACGGCTAGAGGATGAATAGAGCAACCAAAGAACTCGGTTTTTAGTCCCATTCTCCCCTCATTTTAAAAATGACTGAATTGTGAACTGGTGTTGCCAGTCGCCCAGAGAACACCGGGTCACCTCTAAGGGAGTAGCATTGTCTCTCCTACGTGCTAAACTTGCAGACTCTTCAGGCTACAGCACCCGAATTTCCCTCAGGTGTACTCAACATTTCAGGTGATGATTGACCGCTCTCCCTGATATTTGTATGATTATTAGTCTCTTCTCTGTGTGCTATTCAGCGGACAACACTGCTCATAAAAAGCAGATAGGAGCAAGTTGGGCTGCTGCCCCTGGTGAGTAGGAGAGAGGATGGGCTGATTGATGACCCTTGGCTGTTTTCTGATGTTGCAGTTGTTTTTTATGATGTCATTAGGAGGCTATAGTCACATTAAGGAATCCCTCATGACATCATAAAGAACTTGATATTTCGCTAATGTTATTTCAGCAGAGTGGAGCTCTGGCATTTTATAGTCTTTGCTTTCCCCGTAGAATTAGGAGTTGTCTAACTACAACCTGGAAGAAATGCAAAAATAGTCAAATGCCGACTTCAAAAGTTATGGTTGAAGAATGCTAATATATTTGGCTCTTTCAGAGCACACAGCACCTTTAGGTGGAATACATGATGTGTTTATAAAAGATGCCATCAGTGAATACATATCCTCGTGCAAAGGAAGAATCAGATGTGCCTTCTGCTTTTTTTGGTGCACAGACACAAAAAAAATTTTTCTTCTGGACATTTTTTGGAATAGTATGAGAGATAAATGGGCCATAGAACAGCACCATGGCACCATGTGGGCTTTGGCATAAAAAGACAGAGCTGTGGTGTAATGGTGAGATCAGGAAAACACTGACAGTGGAGCCAGAAGCTATCATTTCCTACCATAAGAGGGGTATGCTAAGCCCTGTGCTGAGAAGAGACTATTTTGAAGAGCTTGGTATAGGTGGAGAAACACTGTGCGGGCTGTTGCCAGCTGTACCATAAGGGGCTGTTTGCAGAGTCTTTGTGCAAGTGCATTTCAGATCAGGTACCTCATCATAAACGTTCCCTGCAGTACTAGAGGTTATGTCTCATTTTCCTCAGGCAGCCCTGCCTGCGCCTTTGAGTCCTGTCCTTAGATCTGAAGAAGGGAGGAGAGGCAGGCGAAGTGTATGCGTTTCAGAAGCCTACCAGTACCTGAGATCTTGCTGAGGAGACTGTCCTTCCTCGGTCCTTGTGGTCCTGAGGCCATCTCTCTCTGCCTCTCTGGCAGTGCCCTACTCATCACACTAATGCTAAGCCTGTGGCCCCTTGACGATCATAATCCCCAATTCTTGTCAGGGGTACAAAAATGTCTGTCTGAGAGCCTCCCATCTTGCCATTATTCTGACTGCCAGCTTGCGTGTGGTTGTGCATGGTTTGATTTCAGCAAGATTTGCCTGTGAATGGCACAGTCACCGAATAACAAACCCACACTCCAGAGTCTGTCCCTTGCTCTTCCCTGCGCTGCCACAAAACTCAGGCTTTGCATCAGAAGTGGGAATGGTGAACGCTGCAGCGTGTTCTGGTATTCTTCTCTTGGCAGTCGGTGACTAGCTTTGCCTGCAAGGAGGCTACTGTGTCTGAGGCATTGCTCACCACTCCTGCTGCTCTGTTCTCAGTTGAAGCCCGTCCCCTCTGCGTGATAGTGCAGCCGGCTGGCTGTGATCCTGCAGGTAGATGGGGACTTCAGATAGCAGGTGAGAAGCAGGGGGACACAACCCCCTGACAAACAAACAGTTTTACTTCTGTGTGTTAGCAGTGTCAGGTACAGTGAAGGTGAATATAAGGGGGAGTCCTCAGAGGACGTTCTGGCACTTGCCATTTCCCAGGGTCATTGGTGGCTTTGTGATTCTTTTTTAAAATGTATAAATCACTGATTGAACGTCTGTTTGCCAGGCTGCACCACCCTGGACGTGCCTGGAGATGTCCCAAAGGAGGAGGTGGGAAAGGGGGAGAGGGAGAGTTGCCTGCAGCCTGGGATAGTTATCTGTTTGCTTTGAACAGAGCAACTGATCTACCTCTGGGGTTTTGCTTTCACACAAGTTCATCCAGTTCACCTACTTATACTGCTCGTTATTAATAGAATTGTTAGCAGGTTCACTCCACAGCTTGTAGGGAAGGTGTGCACATGGGTGGCACCTGAAGACAGAAAGTATCTGATTATATCTAATACTTATTTGGCTCATCTTCCCAGGTGTGCTGTTCTACAGATAATAAACCAGGCAGCTTCACAGAGGGAGGTACAGGCACACCCTAGCTGTGGGCTCCGGCTGTATTCCAGCATCGGCTAACAAGTGGGCTACCCTTGGTGGTGAGGAGTTAGGGCCGTGCCTGCATATACAAGGGAACACAGACACGGATGCTATGACCTGCAGAAATGGCACAGGTGAACAGATTTGTCACTGGGCAGTAGGTCTTCAGGGGCACTTGTGTTCTCAGCCCAGGGCTGACACTGAGCTGCTTTGTTCTCTGTGGACGCATCCTTCCCTTTGTCCCTGACTTCTGCCTATTTGTACGTAAGCTCATCATGGCACAACTTGCTTTCTGTCAGTGTAATGCAGCAAGATGCGGCTGCAGCATGGGTATATTTACTTGAATTTGCTGGAGTGTACCTGCTCAGGTGCCAACAGATGCGTAGATGTAACCTGTGTGTTTGAGCAGAGTGTCATGTAGCAAAACTCAGGTCTGAAGTGCGCGTATGGGGAATGGATCCTGCACGCTGTTTGTGATGACAGGCTGCTCTGGGTCGTAGCACGTGCAAGGAGGAGGAGGTCTGTCATGGACCTGAGTGCTGTAGGCTGAGCTCTCCGCTCTGTGATACGTTCTGCGGCGTCTGCGATCTTCCTCTGGCAGTGAGGCTGAGTGCTGATACTGAGAGGTCACGTCCAAGGTTTCAGCTGTAGGCAGCTGAAGAACAGAAAGGAAACAGAGGAAACTAGATGACCTTTAAAGGTCCCTTCCAACCCAAACTATTCTATGATTCTATGCAAGGTCTCCTAAAACAATCAGACTTTTCCACCTCTTGGTGTTAAGTACAACAGTACGTGGACTTCTTCAACTGGATTCCATTACAAACTGGCACACTACACCTAGAAATGAGCCTGTACGGGTGAGCAGTTCATTAGTACTGAACGCTCCATTCTGCCCTCACATGCAGATAGGGATCTTGATTTAGCTGTTCAGCCATGGATGCCTTTGAACTCACACCTAGCAGAGAGAGGGCTGAATCTTTTCCATCTGATTCATATCCAGACCTTCCTTCTGCTATTTACTCAAGCCTCTCGGGTGGAGACATTGGGCTGGAGAGCTTGTGGGAACAACTCCCTTCAAGTTCTAGCTGCAATCTGAAAGCTGTGGTGTAGGAAGAAAAACAGGGTAACCAGCCTGTCTTCAAAGTGAGCCTTTCTTCTCCCCAGAGCAAGCGTGGCTCTGACCCTATTTAACACCAGCTCTCTCACACAGAAGGAAAGGTTAGTACATGCAGTGTTTCGGGCTCATAGAAGAACAAATTCTCCGCCTGAGTAGAGCAGGTACATGTGTTTAATAAGCACTTTCTTCAGTACAATTACAGTAAGGGCGGCAAGTGATTTTTTTTTTTTTTTTTGCATCTGGACTGCCAAGTTTTCATGGCAGTCTTGACATTTTTGCAATGCTAGCTTCAGCAGTCACGTGCGCTCCATGCACCGAGTGGCCCTTCGGCCAGTTAGCACTTCCAGATCTGCCTCAGAGTGAGCTGGGGACCTCTGGCCAGAGCAGCACTGTTTTAGCTTGTCAGGATGGCTTCATTAGAATTTTCATTGCAAATTTAGTGCATGAAATAAGTTTGGCTTCCAGCCTGGTGACTCGTCTCAGTCACCTAAGCTTTTAGCCTGTGTTCAGGATGAGCAAGAATGTCTTACTCAGTGGTAATCATGTCATCTTGGATTTTTAAACCTCGCCTTTATTCCTGGCAAACCAACACCTAATTAGTTCGATAGTATTAAACGCACTGGATATTTATGTGTTATCAGTTATTAATGTATGTTGCTGATACATGATTCTATTTGACTCGGAACAAAGCACCTTTTACAGTCTAGATGAAACAGGCGTTACTTTGCTTAACTACTGGGCAGATGGCAGCCTGATAGTCATTCCTCTGCCCCTAGAAAGCATAGCAGTAGTGGACCCGTCTCTTGGGCTATGCCTTTTTGTGCCTGGTAGCCAAGGACTGCCAGCTCTTGCTATATTGTTCTCGTACATCTTTGGACGTGAGTTCAGAAGGTATCGTGGGAGCTCTCCAGACTAACTGTATTATATAGATTTGAGGACTGTGGGTGTAATATCCATGAACAGAGAAAAAAAAAGAAGGCAACACACACAGATTAACGTACCTGTCGCGTGGTCAAAAAAACCTGCTCCGAACAGATGCAGCACAATGGCTGTTTGCTAAATGTTCACGGGCGATTGGCTCAGCGGAGCTGTGCCGCAGGGCTGCAGAGAGTACTCTGTGAACAGTGGCTCGGCAGCTCTTCGGGACATAAAGCAAGCCCCTTTTTCAGTGGAATTTTTTAATGCGCCCGGATGTATAATAGCAATAGGAGCATTCTGTAAAAGGCAGGAGCTTGACCAGATGAACTTTACAATAAAACAAATATTAATGCTTATTTATAGTGCCACGCTCTCCTTTCTTATTTAGAAATTGCTAGTCCCAAACTGGGCTCAGGTGCTTCATCTCCTTTTTGAATTATGAGCAAGAAAAAATAGGAGAGCAATGATACCCCTGGAGTGATAGCTTTACATCTTTAATCTAATTAGTTTATGAGCATTTCCAGGGACTCCCTACTGCAGCACCTGAATGCCTGGAAATCCTGCATTTTAAAGAGTTTTCCATTTGATATTTTGTTTCGTCCTGCTAGCGTGGGTCTCATGTTTCCAACCCTGTTGTGTTCAGTACATAGAAAAGCAGCATTAATAAGTCTTGGTGTTTATTATGTCAAATAAAATTGAATTAATTTCTCCTAACTTGTTTCTTGGTTATACTTGTCTTGTTCTGATGAGATGCTCACTGATAGCAGGGTAAGAGGTTGCTATTTGTGGCTTCTCCTGTTGTTTGTGAGGTCTCACCTTGGCTTTGTGTTCTGTGACAGCAATAACCAACACACTGATGTGTTTTCCTTAGACCACGTATTACAACGGCTGAGTTTCTCTTGAGCTACCTTTAGTTTTTGTAGGCTTCCAGGCAGCAGTGGTAGATGTGGAATCGTGCGACACGTCAGAGGTATCAGTCTCTTTCAAATCTAAATCGTGCTCCTCTTTCCCACTGGCAGGTGGAGAGATGGAAAACTCCTGAATTAGCATTTGCTGTTTGTCAGTGCTGCACTCCCTGACAGAATCAGACTCATATTGGCTCTTTTTTCTGCCTCCCTGTTAATTAATTTTGCCTGTGCTGAGCAAGCGGGCTCCAGCAGGCTCGCTGCCGTGGACTGATTTCCCCGTCTCCCTTTGATGTGTCTCCTGAGAGGGGCAGGGCACACTGGAGAAACTCATCAGAGAGACCTGCTATTGCTTATTTTCATGCTGCCTTGGGCAGAGCTCTTCTGTGTCCTCTACTCTTACATTATTTCTCTTTCAAAAGCAACTACCTTGTCATAATACAGCAGGCGTTTCTAAGTCCTGTGAGCTGTGGGAAGCCTGGGGCCCACTTGCTCCCTCGCCGCAGCAGGAGTCGGTGCCCGCCGAGCACCGGCCGCGGGGACATTGGTGGAGGCCGTGGGGCTGGGCCTGGCAGTCAATGGGGCTGGGCCTGGCGGTCAGTGGGGCTGGGCCTGGCAGTCAGTGGGGCTGGGCCTGGCGGTCAGCGGCACTGGGGATCCCTGTCCCGGCTCAGAGACGGGCGGGCCCGCGGTTACAGACCGGTGCTGGACGGCGTGCCACTCTGCCTTAGCCAGTGTGCCTCTGCCTGCCCGCGGAGGTTCGAGGAGTTTCCTTCTTGCCTGTGCTGACCGACCTCTCGCTCCTGCCCTCGGGCCGGGCCTGCCTGCGTCGCGGCTCCCTCCTTCTGGGGCCCACGGCCCTGGCCTGGCGCAGAGGGGGCTGGCGGAGCGTGGCACCGGAGCCGGCAGGGTCGGGGGGCCGATGGGGTGGCGGGGAGGAGGCCCCTCGGCCAGGGAGGGCCCTCGGGCCTGCGGGGTCCCCTGCTCGTGTCGGTGTTTCCAGGGTGCTGTCGGGCAGGAGTGGGCCGTGGGGAAGGCGGGTGCCTCCGGGCGTCCGCAGGCCTGGGCTCCCCGCAGGCCCTGGGCTGGTGTGTGCGAGGGTCGGCCATGGAGCTCTCGGCTTCACTGCGCCAAAACAATTGGCTTTCTGCCGTATTTTCTGTCTCTGTCTCTTTCTTTTCTTCTTTTTTTTTTTTACATATTGCCAAGTGAATCTTAGATTTCAAATGCCCTCATTATTTAGATTTATTCATGAGATTCCCACTTCATATTTCCGTATCGTAAAAAACAGTTTGTGAATGCTTGGGAGTAAATTTTTTATGTGAACTTTTGAAATTTGCTTTGTATTAATTAATTATTAACTTTTGTAAAGTATGCCTGTTCCATGACTGGACAGAGGAACGCAAGTCAGCAGCACAATATGAAGCGCAAATGTCAATTCTTTGCCACAGTCTCAGCTCAGAACTTGGTGATAGCACATGAATTAATTGTCTTACTCATGCATTCCCACTTAAAATATATGAAAACCACTTCTGCAGATCTTGGCTCAGATATCCACAGAAAACAAATATGCCCCAAAACTACAGACCTCATCTTACTGCAAAACTGATCTTTAAATTCAGGTAAGTAGTAGGCAAATAATTTTGTCCTGCCCGGTCAGCACTAGTCTGGAGTGGATGATCCTTAAGAATGGAAAATTCAGCAGGGCAGACAGATTACACTGCAACATGGTCGGAGAGAGACTGAAAACGAATGGAAAAGACCTTTCTTCCTCCATTGTTGGAGAAAAATAAACGGCAATCCAGTCCAAATTTCTGATTTAAAATTTGTTTGGCAAAGAAAGCCAAGGGAGCGCCCTCCCATCACCATTGTGCTCTCTTTCAAACCGAACTCATGCGTTCCCTGCTGGGTGTCTTTGCCTGAAGTACAAAGCGACAAGCCCTCGTTCCCACAGTGTCTTCAGCTCCCAGAGCTCAGAGCATCGTTTTGCTGCCCCGTCTTTGGCCCCGGCCGAGTCTGGGCCCATGTGCCTGGGAAGGTCCACTGCTCTCGCCGCCCCGAGGCACCTTCTTCTTTTCAGATACAACATTTCATTTCAAGATTTGTGTGTTTTCCTGGGGTCCATCTGCCGGCCTGTGATGCAAACAAGGATTTATCTCTGCCCCATGTTTCCCACACTTGACTCGTATGCTGCTTGCTTCAGTCACTCTTTCACACTCTGCCACGGCAAGAGGCCAAAATAAGCTTGTAGCAGCCTGACTTCTGTGTCGGCCGAGGAAATTAGCACCGCACTTCTGTGCAGCAGGATTCTGCAGCAAAAAAAAATGCACTCTCTTGTCTCAGTGGGCAGGTGGTAGTGAGCTGTGATCTGACCCCTCTTCCACGGAGGCCCGGATTCAAACTCTGCAGCAGCTCCTGTCAAACTGCCAGCGAGTTTGTCCCCTTCGGCACTTTGGTCTGGGGGGAAGCAGGGCAGGAGCAGCGATGGGAGATGGGGATGAAGGCTCTGTGGGGTGATAGCTGGCCGGGTCCCACTCCAGGGCTGGGCAGCGCGGCTGTACAACCCAGGGCCAAGAGCACAGCGCGGCTGTACACCGGGCCAGACCCCGGGGTCCGCAAGGACCGGGCAGCGATGGCTTCGGGCGCAGGCAGGGCAGAGGATGGGTGAAGCTCCTCAAGCAGCACAAGGCAGCTGCTGGCCTCTCCATTTTCCACAGGACTGGGGCTGGAGAGCCGTGTTTGCTGGGGGCTATTTGTTCTCCCAAGCCCGTCACCAGAGGCAGCTGCCCTGTTCTGGGCAGAGCACTGTAAAGGACAACAAAGGAGAAAAATACTTTCTTTGGTGAATATTTTCAAGGTTCTTTCAGAAAAGTGTGAGTTAGAAAGCTGAAACTGCTCTTCAGGTGTCTCTGTGCACCCTTCTTTCCAAAAATCTGAATTTGCAGGTAGGAGAACAGGCAGGTCTGCCCTGGGCTGCTGTGGTGGGGTGTTTGCATCCCAGCAAGTGTGTGTCAGGAGGCCCGTGCCCTGTGTGATGTGCTGTATGTGGTCTAGGGTAGTTTTCCCTCTGTTTTTCTCTGATGAATAGTACAATAAATATGTTCCCTGACCTTGTTAGTGAACAGGCTAGAGTACCCTGAGGCTCTGCCACAGCATACACTTCTTGTCTTTTTAATTGAACTGCCAATTATATATTTTAGTGAAAGAACTAGAGGTAAATAAGCCACAAATCTGGTGAAGGAAAATGGTCACTGAAGCCACATTTGCCAAAGCATGTATTACCTCGCCTTTTGTTACCTCTCTGTGGGGTCTATAGGCCTTTCTATGGGTTTTCTATACCTACTGCAGCTGTGGGAATTCCCATATTCTTATCCTGCTTTCAGTTTGTTCCTCTCATCTGGCCAGGCCTTCGAATACACCTCTTTAGCTGGTCTCTAAGGAATAATGTTTGAGTGCCTCTGCTTTGGGCGCACCTCAGCAGTGCCCTAGTAAGTATCCAGATAGCAAGTGCTGGTTGAAATATTTATTCTGACCCTGTAGAACTGGCAAGAAAAAAGTTTTCGTACAGTGTAACCTACAAAAGCAAGTCCCACGTGGCTCTCATTATATCCTCAGATCTTGTTCTCTTTCTCATGTTTGCTGTGGCCCTGGCCACAAAATATTTCCCTCGATTCCCATCAGTATTAGTTTTGCAAGAAGAGTTAAGAAAGCTGACAAAGGAGAGCAAAGAAGGTGAGCAGCTGGGGGAGAAATGGATCAGGGAGTTGGGCAAGGAACTGAGAGAAGGGCTGGGTCCTTGCTCTCGTTGCAATTTGTGACATTTTTGGCAGCTCTGAACCATTGTGAGGAAGCCTATGGCAAAATCAGCTTGATGGTTGCTGCCCATCTGCTATCGAAGAAATCTAAAGTGGTGGCATGACTTAAAGAACACGGGACATTTTTGGTCCAACTTGTCTTTTACTGAATCCACCGGAGGCCGTGTAAGAGCTGCTTCTCCGACTAAAAGATATTTGCTATGCTTAGGTGTTATCCACCTGTGTAGCTGTGCAGATGGTGTGTTGAATGCGTTCCTGCTGAGGTGGGAGCTCCAGTCCGCGCTGCCCGCTGCCAGCATGGTCGGTGGTGCAGTATGGTGCACGCTCACTTGTGAACGTTCTCAGCAGCATTGGCATGCTGAAGCCGTGGGGACTTCTCTCTCCTTTGTGCTATGATTTGGAGGTGAACTAGTTCAGTATGCAAAGTGAAATCCAGTACTTCATTATCATGATGCAGCCCTGTATCCATAGAAATCCTGTTTCTGAGAACTCATGTTTAAAAACATAGGCAAATGGATCATTATCTGTTTTAATTACCTAAGTCTGCTACGGCAGTTACTCAAACTTTTTGCAAGGCAACAACAGAACCATAAGACTGGTTATGAAAGATCACTTTTAATAGAAGGAAACCCTTTCCAGGCTATGGATAGCAACTAGAGTGGGGTTGGACTTGATGATCCCAAGGGTCTTTTCCAACCGGAATGATTCAAAAAGAAATCTCTTTAAAGGGTTCTTGTTCCCAGTCCCCAAGAAGATTCAGCTGAAGGGCAAGCAGGTCAACCGGGTACTTCTAGCAGGTGAAAACAAAGCCGTGGGTTTTGATCCTCCCTGCACTGATGTGATCCGTATGTGCACTTGCAGACGCCTTGGTGCCACACACGGATCATGAGAGCCAGCCTCTGTAGGTGTTCGCAGCAAGGTAAGCTTTTCTTAGTTAAGAAGAATTTGTAGAAAACCCACCCACACCCATACATACTCCAAAACCTTCCAGCACTACATGGGAGACCTGAGTGCTCTGCGGTCAGTCTGAAGTACAAAATATATTTTACTTGAGAGTTCAGGGAAGGAGAGTGATTGGGGAGAATACTAGCCAAGACCAGTGCTCTGGGTGTGCTGGCCAGGTAAACTGGATGTATTTATAAGCTTCAGTTTTTGTCTCAGTATGTTTATCTCAGGTAAGGACTCGATCATGCCGTTCACTGTGTCCCTCCTGACAAATGTTGTCTCCATACAGTGTCTGACCAAGCTGAAGTTCCCAAAGCCATGAAGGTCAGTTTAGCTGAACAGATCATCAGGGCAGCATTAAAGGGTTAATTACAGTTCAGGCTTAATAGAGATCTTTCTTAATATAACTGTTTTGATAAAAAACTTTTCAGTGTCTGTGTCCTGGCATGCACTGTCCACATCTCAGGGTTTTTTACAGTAGGTGAGTGGAGTTCCTCTGGGAGGATATTAGAGGTATGATTTTGCGGGACTGACATGCGTGTACGTTACGTGTAGTGCATTGTGTCATTTCATAGGGTGCAAACTGCCGTGCCACAGTTCTTTGAAATGTTGTACCGTGGAATGGTTCTTCCTTCACAAGCAGAAGATATTCAAAATCTAAAATCCAGCCTACAAAATGGTGTGGTATACTGAAAAAAGTGGTGTTGGCCCCTTGCCCTTCGTAACGGCAACTCTGAACGCAAAATGGGGAATTCTGTCTATTCGGTGCTTTGTAAACAGCTGGGTATTTTACGGAGTATTTTACAGACTTCACAAAGAATACTCAAGAATCATTCACCTATCATGGAGTTCATCCAGCAGTGGTGACTTACCACAGGATAATATTTCTGTTATTATCTGCGTAATATCACTGACAGCTTGTATTGGTCACGTGTGTCTCTTCTGGAATGAACGCTTCTGTTCTTGCTAAAAGAACACCGAGTGTTAATGTGAATTCGGTCTTTCCCTGCCTGGTTGGCAGGAAGCTGCAAAGATGCTCAGATGACCATAGAAACAGCCTAGAGGAAAAATCTGGGGATTTTTTTGTAAATTGGCCCAGAGAGCACATTTTCCAAAGCTAGTTTCTGGACTTTGTTGAGGCAGAAGCTCCCAGGGAAAGATGTGACTCCTTAATTACTGTTCACGCTTTCTGCCGTCCATCTAGTATCTGGTTCTTTGTGTGAGCTCTTGGTACTTGGGCTACAAGCATGCCCTACTTCAGTTCAATACAAGGACCTTCCAGCTTAAGCACAGACATTGCCCAGTTTTCACTTTAAAATGAAAGACAATATTATTTGCACATCAACTATAACGTTCTGCACAGCTACTACTTGGTTAGTAGGGAAGGGAAAGAAAGAGCAACAAAGTCTGCCTGGTACAGATTGCTTGAGTCATGAATATTCATCATTAAAATGAGAAGACCTGGAGTTTTCACAGCAACTCCACCCACCAAACTGAAATAACTGTTAACAGCCTTTGCCAATAAAATGCTGAATGAGACGGATAGAAAATGAAGCAACGTAGATGGTGCGAAGCGGCTGTTTTCCACTCTGTGAATTTAGTGGCCAGAGGTCTCCAGCAGCAAAAAGCAGCTCTAGGTCTTGTGATCGAATATCTTTTAGCAAACCCCATGTGGAGAGGGTGTGTGATCTGGGCTTGTGCTGCCGTCGCCCGCGGCCGCACGCTGCCCTCACGAGCACCACGTGGGCGCTCCAGCCCAGACTTTTCCGATGTGACTGTAGTAATCCTCTCCTGCTAGCTCCGCTCGCTTTCCATGTCAATTCTCTTGTATCAAAACACCTAAAAACCCTTCACTGCTGGTTTTAATTACAAGCGTGTTAGCTGCTTCTCTCCATGTAATTACTAAAATGAATGGGGAAAGCAGAGATGAGAGAGTGTAAATGCTCTTCACACAGAAATGCAATTACGTCTGCGGGCATCTTTCCAACTACTCCGTATGTTATGTAAAGTTTTGTGTGTGTATGTATGAGTTAATGAGGATATTTATGTTTTCCCTTCTTACCTTCACAATGGATTAATTTCAGACATATTTTATAAGGTATTTGTGATTGTTAGGTAGGCAGATCAGTATCTCCTTCAGGTACAGTCATATCTGCCTCAAAAAACAAAGAAAGAGATTACGTGATTATTCCAGTGGATGTGCACTATAGGCAAATACTTGATCCTGTGTGCTTAGAGCGCTGCTAATCGTCTAAAGTCAGTCGAAGTGCAAAGAGCCCGAAGAGCCTTTGAACAGCCTCCCAAAAGAGGTGACGTTAGGGAAGCACCTGCGCATCATTTCTTTAAGGACTTGCCTTCACTGTGAAATTGAGTCAAGTTGCCTGCACCTGAGTTTCTTCTCCCCACTTGGCCTCACTGGAATAAAAGCAACTGCATTGAGCAACTTTAGTTCTTTGTCCCGAGACAGGCTGAGCTGTTCCGTGAGCTGCCGTTAACTCAGTCCTTTTGGGATGCATGGCAGGACTCAGAAGAAAAGTCTGGAATGCATTTCGTTTTTATCACTCAAGATAGAAAGTGAAATCTAGCTTCAGTGAGGTCAGTAGAAAATTTCTTCTTGCTATGCCACCCTTTGAAGAGGCTCTTAAATGGAAAAGAAATTCGGTTGTGCACACAGGGAACATTCTAGTGGTATTGTACTTACTAAAATATTCTAGAACTTAATATACAGTAACATTCCTTTTGAAGAGGGGAATATTTGAAGAATATTCCATTTGAGTGGAAATCAAAGAAAAAGTGGCTTGATTTAAAAAAAAAAACAACTATAAAACACATGATAATATATCAAAAATGGGAAAAATATACTGAATGAAATACAGGAATTTGCTACCATAATGCAATTAAGATTTTTCAGTCAAATGTACTGTTTGTGCAGCCTCTGTTTTCCATGCTAGAGATCTTTGTTTCTCATTTTCGACCTAATTTTTGGTTTATGTCATGACTCCTCAGGAGTATCAAGAGGAAGTCTTTATGCAAGACAGTGGTTTCTGAGATTTGTGTGACAAGCCTGGGTAAAATTCAAATGACTCTGTGATTTAATCCATTTGGAGCTGTTGCACTAAATCACTGTAGCTGTTGCTGACATACCAGCCCACAGAAACCTGGGAGCCGATGATATAAGTTTATCTGCGTATCTACAGGTGAAAACTCAGGCAGCCTTGAATTGCAGTGAGAAGTGTTTGCCTCTGTTCTGAATACATTTGGGGAACGAGCAGGGTCTGCTTCTCTGAGCACTCTGTAAGATGCCTTACTGCGCTTTTCCCCCTGAAATAAATTGTCCTCAAGGTCATGCTATCTTACAGAATATACAGTAGGAACTTTCCCTTTTATTCCCAGTGACGCAGGCCGCTACCTTATTTATTCAAGAAACACAGATCAGGGAGCCAAAAATATTCATAAATTGCCGGTTGCTAAAGTAAGTATCCGCTTGACAGGTTTGTAGCTGGCCTCAGTCTCCGGCAGCGGAGGCTCTCGTTGGGAGCTCGAGTCTCCGCAGTCATCCTATCCGCGTTCTCGCCTGCCTGCAGAAACCGCTGACTTCTGGGCTAGGACTCAGCTTGCAGGTAAAAGGAAATGGAGAACGAGGGAGGCTTTAGTCATCTGTGTAAACCCTTTTGACATGGCTTTGGGAAAGTGAGCGGTAGCATTAACCTTCCACTCTTCTGATGCCAATTTCACATCTGCTCTTACTTTATTTATAAACTTTGAGGTCTCAGCCATGCCCCTTTAAGCTGACTGAATGTGTTACAGAGCAATTGGAAGATCCATAGCGTCTAGAATTGCAGGTGTGGGTACGAATTGGGAGAAATAGTTCATAGAAGCTAAAATTGAGAATATTGGAATACAGCAGGAGCTAAGATCAAACAAGATACGACACTTTCTAAAAGAAGAAAGAAAAGTTAGAATTTTCCGTTCTTGGTTTTCCTCTCAAGGAAGCAATTTTTAAGAAGTCCTGAAAGGAACGGGCACAAAGCTTGGGGCCTCCAGCTTGCAAGTCGATACGAACTGGATATGAAAACTCCGAGTGGCAGAGCAGCACACGCAGGCAAATCACCCAGACACCTGTTTCTGGGCAGAGCATTTTTCACTTGTTCAATCCAGCTGTATTTTAATTTCAGTTAAGGTATTGTTTCAGAGGCTATCGAAATACCCTCCGAGATACCAAAAAATCCTCCGAGGCCAGGAACATGTTGTACGGATGTTGTGAATAGGAAATGGAAGTTTCTGTGGGGCCTCTGTAAGTCACCAGATACGGGTTCAGGAACTTGACTTGCAGCATTTACCTGCCACACAGGATTATGCACAGGAAGCTTTTGCTGGAAGAAATATGGTGTAATGTTAAGATTCTGTTCTGTTCTTAAGTATATTCTTTCTGGCAGCTGCGCCGGAGTGCAGCTATTGAGCTTCCCACCTTGTGCCAGGATCTCAGCCATTCCTTCCGGCGCAGAGGAGAGGGCTGCAGAGACAGTTCTACTCATTAAATGTATTCTTCTCTTTAAATCCATTTTTGTAATTTTATTTTTGGATGAACCAACAACTAAAGGACTCTATTACGATAAACGGAGGACTTGCAGCAGCTATAATGCACAAATTAAAGTTGGAGCAGGAGGTTTGAAATGTTTCCATATTTCATAATGAAGCTTTAGTCAGTTCTGTCATCACTGTGCTGAGCCGGATAATGTCTGGGAAGAAATACACGAGAGCTTCCCTGTCCTGTTTTGGGATAGAGGAGAGCGGGATGCCAAGTTTGAGCAGGTGGAGGAAAGTTATTGCTGTTAAAACATTCCTGAGCCTGAGTGCATGTGAGGAGAGCACAGCCCAGGCGTGGTGCTCCGGAGAGGTTCTGGACACAACTGCAGTGCCTATGCAACGGCCATTACATCATGTGGAGGGCAGCTGGGGAATGAAACTGGTGTTTGGACTGGGAGTGTTTCCAAAACAATACCAAGTTCTTTCCCTTTGTCCTCTCAGTTATACCACCTGTGTGCCTGGGAAAGGCAAAGCCTGTGGAAAGACTCCAGTAAATTGTAGGTGTGGAGTGAAATGCCTGGAGAGCACAGGGAGGGTAGGCAGTGCCAACCCTAGCCACTACCTTATTAAATTTGAGATGAAAGGCCTCAACCCCCTTCCAGTCTCTCTTCAGACAGCCCCAGATTAAAATTTTCTGAATCCTGCAAGCTACTCTGCTTTGCTCAGGAAAGTTAATAACATTTTCAAATACCTGCCTTATGGTGAAGGGACCCCTGAGAGAAGTAGGTGGTTGGGAGCGGGTGCCAGAGCAGGAGTGAACCAATTTCAGGATGGCGTAACTTCTTCCAAGTGTGAAGTGTCCTTCAGGATCTCTCTCGCGTGCCCTGCAGAGCTGGCAAGTAAAGGGAAAACCCAACCTCTGACTTTTTTCTTTGCGTCAGTGGATATCCTGCTCAAATGCACACGAATGTTTCTGTCTTTCCTGCATTAGATTCATCGGTTGCTATTCAAAAGCCACATCTCCTTCTCGGGAGACTCCACTGTGCAGCTTCCCTAGAAATTCCCATATTATCACACTACTCTGTGATTCTGCTGTAATTCCCGTCTCAGACGAGCTCTGCAGAAACAGGACCGTGATCAGAACAGAAAGATTTCTTTTTTTTTTTCAAGGAAGACAATTTCTTAGTAGCTGGGAGAAGCAAGAAGGTGAATTTTGTTTTGTTTTCCTCTCGGCCCCTTTGCGTCGGCCTCTGGCAGCAGCCCGCCATGGAGAGCATGGGGCAGAGCGGCCTCAAGGGTCTGTCACATCATCTCTCCCCGCTCCGGTCGGCATCAGAGGGAACGGGCGTTTGCAGTTCTAGCGTAGTCAAGGCTGAGGGCTCTGCTCAGCAGGTAGTAGCTGGTGAGGGGCAAGCAAGTTTGCTAATGAGCAAGCGGATTGGTCTACTTCTTAGAAACACTTCTTAAGCTAATTGTAGAGTTCTGAGGTAATGGGTAATTTCTGCCAGATAAAATAATCTCCTCTCTGGCGGGGATTTGAGGTGATCCACCTCAGTTGTATCCTACATTGAGAAGGGAGTGCCAGGAGATGGCAGATACATTTCTGCCTGGGACTTGGTGTGAGGGGCCTGAACGGCGCGAGTGGCCTCAGCGGCACGGGAACAAGTTCTTTATGGGACCTGCTCATCCCAGGCTCCGGGCAGACGCTGCCCTCCAAATGTCCTCCAACACTCAAAAGAAGGAAAAAAGCATCTGGTGATCCTTTTCCCGGGGAATATTAGGAGATTCTCTCCCATGTGTCAGTTGTGTGAGCTGCTGAAGTGTTAGGTTTTTTGCAGAAAAACAAAAATACCTGAGCTCTTATGTGGGGAAATGGAAGGCTGTCGTGGCCACGCTTCCATTTCTGCGTTCAGTTTTCCTACCCTGGCTTTGTATGTGCAAGGGAATCTCTGTTAAGAAAATCTCTTTACTGCTCTTGTTGCGAGGAGATTTGATTCAAAAGATAATTTCAATTATAAATGGAATAAACTAGATAGAAGAAATCTAGTGCCTTCCCTGCCTGCTGTGCCTCCCAAACCTGAGGTCGTTCTCCTTGCAGTGGCTGGTATTGGGTATTTTTGCTCCCCACGGTGCAAAATGCATTTTTTTCTTCTGCTCTGTCTGACAATGTATTTGCATCTCGTGCTAAACAAGTGAAACAAAGCCCTCTTTGAAGTGCATAAAGCCATTTATTTCAAAGGGGAAGCATGGAGTGTGGCATGTTGGCAGTGCACTTGGCTTGAATTTATCTTGAAATGCTGAGATGTGGGGTTTTTTGTGTGTTTTTATAATTACATCATTAGCACCTTTAAAGTCTGTTTCACTGTCTTCTGAAAGTTCTGCGTAGACATTCAGAGGCGGAGAGGTGTACCTGAGCGAATGGAAGAAATTCAGGCACGCTTCCCGGGCCGATGTTCTTGACCCATCAGACCAGCGGTGGCACCCAGCCCTCTGGAAGGTAGAGCTGTCTGCTCGTCTGCTTCACCCACAAGCACCATGTGCTTTTCCCCCGGGCTATTTCTTACACATACATAAGGGAAACTCCCTTAAAACAGTCACTTCCTTAACCTTCTTTAAGGCCCTCTGAAGACTCATCTTTGATGCCTGCAGATCCCTGCCAGCTGGCAGTGCCGAGCTGTTGCTGAGCAGAGAGTTCTGCTTGATGTGCATAATGCTGCTTGCTTTTCCACTTCCTCCTCCTCCCTCCCCTCCAGTTTGTCTCCTCCACCTGCTGCTTCTTGTTCTAATCTGGTTTGGGAGCACTTTGGGGCAGGGACTGTCTGATTTATAGCGTGTCTGCATGGCCCCTAGCACAAGGTAAAAGCTATTAATTCAAATCACCCTGTACTTAAAGAAAGCTTTATGGGATCAATACAGCTGTGCTATTAATAAATAACCCAGCTACGGTGTAGTGCCTTCATACTGTGCATCACCTTAGAGTAGCCCCGTAACCCA
Source organism: Chroicocephalus ridibundus (assembly GCF_963924245.1). Taxonomy (NCBI): domain Eukaryota; kingdom Metazoa; phylum Chordata; class Aves; order Charadriiformes; family Laridae; genus Chroicocephalus; species Chroicocephalus ridibundus. Next base: position 3,695,531 of record NC_086302.1, on the reverse strand, counting down.
TTACAGAGAGAGAGTCATTTCCTCAAAGCTATGGCTGCACCAGACCCAAAGTGTCCGGAGTGCCTTAGAACCCTGGTCGCAAAGACAGACCAGGCTGGGCACAAGCGCTGGCAAAATTGATTCGATCTGTAAGAATTGCAGAAATGCTGAAAGCGCTAAGGATACTTTCTCCTCAAATCACAGTAAGGCTGCATCGCAACTTACTCAAAACCTTTCTTATTTTCTGTGTTGAAGCTGTGACTCATGTTGAACATTTCTGTGGTGTCTTTCAGACTAAAAATTATTAGTGATGTTGGCTCAAATGTTTCACTTGTGTTTTTTTTGTAAATTCCTACATAGGTGTTGACCGAAGAAAAGCGGTTATAAATAAATAGTGTAGTAAGTGTTTGCTTATTAACAGTCTAAACTCGGGCGCTTTAGAACACAAGGCTGCGTGTGGCTGGCAATGTGACGTTCTTCTTTGGAGAGTCCTGCCCTGGTCGTGCGTGTTCCCCCCGTGGGCTGTGGCCGGGCTCTCGGCCAGCGGCCGTGCCATGGTGGGGCGAGGGGACGGCCCCGGAGCCGGGGGCTCTCGCTGTCACTCGGCCACGGGAAGCAGCAGCGATGGGTTGGGGAAGGTACTTGTCATTTGGCCACTAAAAGCATTAGCGTAGCAGATCTATGGTTTCGGGCTACTTGTCATATTGACTGGTGCTGTGCAGCTGTGACACGATATCATCTCGTCTCAGGTTATTTTTTGCAGACTGCCAAAGGCGGTCTTGGTGTGACATTGTGTCTGTGTTATTAAACGTATGTACCCCGAGACAGTATCACAGAATGACATCCTCTGAGCAGTGGGTTCTGAGACAGCCCAGACAAATATGTGAAAGCACGATGCTGTAGAGCTGCTACAGTGATGGGAGACCCCAGACCTTGGGCGATGTGCCCCAGACCGTCACGCGCAAACCCAAGAAGTGGCGATGCGTGCGATTACACAAATGCATTGCTGTAGAGCCAGTAGGTGCTAGCGAGCTGCCTGTGGAAGAAGCTCGTTTAAAACACTCTAAAAAGAAGGCATTTGTCCTCTCCTTTGACTCCCTGGAGAAGTCGGTCCCATAAAGCTTTAGCAACATGTGTCTGAGCTTTTAAGCTCTGCCGGAGGCCCTGTGGGAGTTTGCGATTGCTGGAGCGATACCTGTTCCCTGCCATGTGCTGCACCCCGAAGGTGGGGTCTGGGAAGTCAGTGGGTCTTTGTGCATGGCTCTGCCTTCCTGCCAGGTGATTTTCATGTCGAAAGGTCTCCTCCTATTCCGTCTTACTGAACTCTAAACTCATCACAATGAGGAAGTAGAAGCACATGCTTGGTTTGATGTTCCTACAAGTACAATCTGATTAACTGCCTTGGAGAAACCGGCTAGGACCTATTTTCCTGCTGTGACCTCTTTCTTCCAGGGCTTCACGAGCTTCTGGCACAGCTTTGGCGTCCAACCTGAAGACTCAGGGGGTGCTTCTGAGTGGCAGAAACAACTGCAGAGCTTGGGAGCCTGCCCTTGCTCCTGATGCCACGCTGCCAAATCAAAAGGAAAAAAAAAAAAAAGGCAGGGGGGTGTCCCTTTATGTCCTGACTGCACAGATCACGAGAATGGTTTTGCTTCCACGTTGTTTTCAGTAGAACTGGGAATGTCTTGGCGATTGACAATTGATTTTGAAGGTGGAGTACAAACAATCGACCATTTAAAGATCAAGGGGACGCTTACTGGCTGAGCTTTGCTGCTGCCCCTTCCGCGAGCATCATCCCAGACGAGTCACTCACGCGTGTTACGCGTACGTCTGCGCACGACCTTGGGTGTGTTACACGTCAGCTGCAGCTGGCGATTGCATGTAGCCGTGCATACCAGCTGCACGTGTAATTCATCTTTAATAGTATATCTATGATTCAAACCGGGTCTTTCCGTCTTTTTTTTTTTTTCCCAGGCTATTTTTAAATTGCTCATACGCCAGGGCATTCATTATTTCCACTAGATGACTACTTTTTTTTGTTCCCTGGTAGATGTTTGAAAAAGAAGCGTAGTGGTTTGCTGTCTGCTGAAAGTGGCTCATTAAGAATTGTATTTCTCAAATTAGTGTTTGGAGCAGTTTCCCTGAAAACTGTCGTGGGAAGAAGATAATTTCAGTACTTTTTCCAGAAGGTGTAACAGAATGTGAACTTTTCCTATAGTTTCCTATAGGCAAAAGCTGTTGACGGATAAGCCTTGCTTTGTGATCTAATTTGTGCTTCAGGACCACCTTTTTGAAAATAACTAAATATATAAAGATTAGTGTGATGCAAATGAAGTTTTCTGCACTAGACTGTCCTTTCCTTTTGGTTTGTATATCCCAAGTGCAACTGGCTGTGAATGAATTTTTTATTTTTTTTTTAAAGGTGAGCACCCTTGTCCCAGCTGAAGAACATGCATTCCATTTCACTTAGGAAAATGCGTTGTGAACAAACCTGTGCCTGTGTACAGAGGAAAAGCATGGTGTGCTGGTGACTGAGTAATGATTAATCTGCTGACAAAATCACTGTTATTGGGTAAAATCGCTCAGTGGAGTACTACTGTGTTTAACAACAGCCTTAACAATGGGATAAACAGATCATGGTGGCCTTGCGTTATCAATATGCTGCCGGCTGCTTTTCTTTTCACACTTTGTGATAGCAATTACTACATATGGGGCTAGAATATCATTCACCAGATGTAACTGTTATTAGACCATTGTGCATCTTAAGCTGCTGTTTCCAAACTGTTTTGTAGTATGGATTTTGCTAGGCAGCTCCTGCAGCAGTAGAGCTTTTAGCTGTTCAGCCTTTGGGTTTTATGACTGAGGCTTTAAGTCAAAACCTGCTGAAGGCACTTCTGGCTCTGCTGTTGTTCATAGGTCATTGTGAAGCCTAAAAACCCGGGTGCGGTTACACCAGAAAACACTGGGCATGTGAGCTGGAAATGCCCTCCTGTCTTACATGGGTATCCCATGTCATGGGTACTGCCTCGAACAAAGACGTGAAAGCTTTGATTCTAAAGACAAAACTCGGGAGTTGTTCCACGGGTGAAGGAACAGACCAGGAAGTGGATGGCTAGCGTGTCAAAAACTCAAGGCCTGCAGCTTGTGTCAGCACTCACCGTCGCAGATGGTGTAAAATGGTGTTCCTCGGGTGTGATAAATACTTTCGCTTCCTCACTCTCTCGTGCGCATTAGAAGGACAAGCAAGAACATGGAAGTATCTTGTTCGCTTTCTGTCTCTGTAGCCGTGGGACAGTGCATGTAACTGGCACATTCTGGTGTCTGTTTTGTGATCCAGGCATGCAGAAGTCAATTAGTTGAAACAAGATCGCTATAGACAAATTCTCAAAGTATCTAAATCATTAAGAAGCCTAGTTCAAGATTTTCTTTTTTACAGACATTTAGCTGTTATACCAATTACTATCGCAAAAGCAAAGTGATTTGGGAACTTGTGCTTCAAGCTTCAGCGGCTTTAGATACGTAGTCCTTCTGGAAGTTCACCTCGAAATTTGGCTGCAAAACGTCATGGAACACCTGGACCTCAGGTGCCCGTGTCCTGTTGAAAGTCACAGCGACCTACCCTCTGAAGCGGTTTTACACTAAGTGTCCGTTTCATCCCACGCTTTGTTTCTTACCACGCAAGCCCCTTTCTCTCTGGTCTTTACTTTTCAGACACTGTGAGCGACAGCCCTCTCCGGAGTGGATCGATTCCTCTCTTACATGAGGGGAAAGTTATATGGGGAGCTTTCCCGCGTGAGCAAGACTCCTCCCTCCGCTGTGCCCTTCTTTTTTTTTAGAAAACAGAAATCCATGTTTCTTCAAACAAAATGGTAACACTTATGCTTCCATTTCTGCTTACCCCCTGGCCTGGGCTTTGTAAATGTAAGTGCGGATTATGAATGCATGTGCAGTGTCTGATATTTCTAGGAAGAATACTTTATAACTGAAATCTCTCTTCTCCTGGGGATGAAAGCAAAACAAATTTAAGGATTAAATCACACAGAGGTATAATCCCCAAGGGAAACTTACTTTAGTTATTATGATTATATTACGATGTACGCCTCAGTACAGCAGAAGCTGTGTGAATACCATTTCAGAGGGGAATAATTTTTAGTCTTACAGCCTATAGTACATTATAATGCATTTCTGGGAGCCTGATGAATAATAACTGCAATCCTCAGACTTCTGTGCTTTCTTCAGTTATTTTGATACTCTTAACCTTCTCCTCTAAAAGAGAAAGGAAAAGAACATGAGATTCTTAAAATAAAAATTTACAATAATTTAGTCAGAGAAGCCTTAATCGTGCATTAATTGCGTGTCTCTATATATACTTCATGGTGCATAATGTTTATACAGTTGATGGAAAAGTAACAGGGTGAACCATTTCGAAGAGTCTGGTCCTGCTTTTATACTGGTCTGAGACCCGAGTGATCCAACGGGCAGATTTCTGTGCATGTTCTGTGGAAGTCAGCGGTGCGAGGTGTAAGATGGGGGAAATGAGGGCCCTCTGCATACGGCAGCTGCCCACTCTTGCCTGATATTGCTCACGCGGTGCCTTGAGGCAGCAGATGGACCCCCAGAGCCCACCGTGGACCTGCCACTGGGGCACAGCGATGTACTGACAGCCGTATTAAGACGTAACGTTTTGCATCCCCCTGCACCCTGTGAAGGAAATCTACAACTCAGTTCTGGGATTTCAAAAGACGTGTGTTTTGATGCAACTGAAGCCTGTCCTGATGTTTGAATAAATATGCAATAAATGAGTCAGCTAAAAGTAAAACAAAAGGATGTGGTCACAATACAGCAAATGCTAAAAGTCACAGGTGCAATAACTGGCAAGGCACGTGGCCGGTACGCTGCTGCCTGGTAGTGTTTAACAGCGCTGTACCAAGGACCTACTTCTGCATCAATAGAAATGAAGTACACTAGAAAACTGCTGTTTGGTTAAGTATTAGTGTTTCCTGTCTAAATAGCCGGATCCTTATCCTGCCCCACATACCATCATGTGTACCAAACAGCACAGTGTTTATAGATGCTTAACTAAAGGACAAACGAAGTGACTTGACCAAGGTCACACAAAGAGTCTCTTGGAGCAGGAACTTGAGCCCAGGTCTCCAAAACCCAAGGCTGGTGTCCTTACCATTAGATCATCCTTCCCGTGAAGACTGAAAATCCATATTGGTTGCATCGTTGCACTGTATACAGCTTCGGAACAGCTACCTCTAGAATACCGTGCTCCTTACAGAGCACTTCATTACCAGGAAGATATTGATTGACACATTGGAGGGAGTTCAGAGAAGAGCAACAAAAATAATTAGGGAGTGGAGAGATTGACTGGAGAGATTGATTTATGAGGGAAGATTAAGTGAGATAAATATGTATAGCTTGGCTCACCCGCAGCTGAGGATGGTGCATGATAAGTCTGCAAATATTTAAAGGGTGTAAACAATCAGGAGGAAGAATTACCAATACTGGTCCAGTCTCTTCGTAATTTGGCGGTACCACATGCTATTGTTGTACAGAGCTTTCTCGCAGTGTGGCTGGGCCACAGAGCCTTCCTCTGAACGTCCTCCGGGGGAAAAACGGCTATTGGAGCTGTGGGGTTGGTGTGATTACAGCAGGGATGCTCCTGTGGGAACATGGCTGGGACTTGGGACCGTGCCGGGGTTTCACTCGTCGGGTCATGGGCTCTGCCGTGCAGGAGTCTGGAGGGTGATTTCTGACCTGGACCAGCAGGATCTAAAGTCAGACTGACACCAAGCGTGTGATACGTTGTAGAGGAAACAGAAGAATTGTAGTTAATATCACTTGCATCAGTTAATGTCAGTTGCCACGGTAACTACAGTACTTGATTATTATGGAATAGCAGAGCAAGGAGCCAGGTAAAGCTTGTGGAAATTCCTGGTAGATCTGGATTGGATAATCCCAGTTTTAATCAACCAAAGAACGAGCTGGAAACAAGCTAGCTCAAATAACTCCCAAAATAACATCTGAAATCCCATTTTTCAAGGAGAAAGTGGGTTTCATAATGGTAAATCCTCCCTGGCCCTGTAGCTTTCATAGTTTCTGGTGACATTCACTGACTGCCATCAAATAACCATGGTCCAGAGCTTGCTGGATGTCATTGCTTATCCAAGACAATTTCCACTGTGTCAGTCTGCACGTAACAGGCACGTTCCTTAAGTCGTTCTTGTAGCGAGACATTGCTGAGCGTTCCCATGTCCTGGGGCAGCCCCTCTGCTTTCCGTGACTACATTTAATCACAAGCAGAAGTCTGAGGTCTCTTGGCTTGGCAAAAATATACCCTGAAGCAGCAGAGCTGTTCCTTATTTTTCATCTGTCTATGTCCACTCCCTTTTGTAAAAGAGAAAAAAAAACCCTCAAAACGTGAGTTCCTTTTGTTTCCCAAGGAGGTGGCCTGCTGCAGTCAGGGAGGCACACCTGAGTCTCAGGTACCTGGCTGTCAGAGAGCTGTCGTCAAGTGAATTATGTGATAAAAGGGCAGAAGGGATGGATAGGCAGGAACAAATCAGAAAGGAAAGGCAAGCATCAACAAAATGAGGATGGGCAAAGGCTCTCTTGTTGCTCTTCAGAGCTTGTGAGCAGCAAAAGCTGCTAAGAACTGTGAAGCTGTTGGCTGTATCGGGCATCGTACACCATGGAGAGAAGCATCCCCCCAGGGAGTGCAGAAAGTTCTTCTGCTGTTCCCCTTTTGGCTCAGCAATCAGAGTAAATCCTGTGCAGTCCTTGTTGCTTTGGCTTCGATACAAAGTTCAGCAAGTTCTGTCTTAGGCATAAGGAACAGTCTTTGAAAGATGTGATGGCAGCAGTTCTGTCCTCGTGCTGCTGGAGCAAGTACAGGAGAGAGAGGAGGATCCAAGGCTGTTCGGTCCAAGGTCCAGAGTTACCTGACAGGGCATTGCAGCCCAGAGCTAAAATGAGGTGACAAGGATGGGAAGAAAAAAAGTCTTGGCTGTAAAAATTGTTCAAGCATGAGCAAGCAGCAGAAGGCCTCAGAGACAGGGACATTCTCCAGGGATAGGTCCCTCGGTCAGAAGCACATTGAACTGGGTGGTCGTGCAAACCTTCCTGTGTTACAGTTCTGTGACGTTCTTTACTTGCTTCTTTGCACAAAGACAGTGGATCCTCAGGCAGAGCCCAGACCTTTCTCAGACTTCTCAGCCCACGCTTCTCCAAAGAGCCCTTGTCCCCTGCCTTCCCAGAGCAGCTGCTGCCAGATCCCCGGCCGTGAGCCGCGCCGGCCCTGCTGGAGCACTTGGCAGGGTGACGGAGCCGGAGGTGTCCCTGCGCCGGGGGAACAGAGCTGGGGCTGTTCCTATGCAGGGTGACGGAGCCGGGGGTGTCCCTGCGCCGGGGGAACAGAGCTGGGGCTGTTCCTATGCAGGGTGACGGAGCCGGGGGTGTCCCTGCACCGGGTGATGGAGCCGGGGCTGTTCCTATGCAGGGTGACAGAGCCAGGGGTGTCCCTGTGCCGGGTGATGGAGCCGGGGCTGTTCCTGTGCTGAGTGACAGAGCCGGGGCTGTTCCTATGCAGGGTGACGGAGCCAGGGGTGCCCCTGTGCCGGGTGATGGAGCCGGGGCTGTTCCTATGCCGGGTGACGGAGCCGGGGGTGTCCCTGCGCCGGGTGATGGAGCCGGGGCTGTTCCTATGCTGGGTGACGGAGCCGGGGGTGTCCCTGCACCGGGTGATGGAGCCGGGGCTGTTCCTGTGCTGGGTGACAGAGCCGGGGCTGTTCCTATGCCGGGTGACGGAGCCAGGGGTGTCCCTGCGCTGGGTGATGGAGCCGGGGCTGTTCCTATGCCGGGTGACGGAGCCGGAGGTGTCCCTGCGCCGGGTGATGGAGCCGGGGCAGCGGGTGCAGCTGCCTGAGGAGGCACAGACCTGCCAGAGGAAGGGGACTGCTGCCTTTTGTTTTTAAAAAAGGAAACCGGTGTTTTAATTTAAAAACAAGGGGAACCTTTAGGGTGCATCAAAATATGTGTGCTGCGCACGGTGGTGTTTTTCATGAGAAATAGGCTGTTCGCAGTGTAGTAGGGGACAAAGGTTTCCGTGGTATAATCTTGAGGAAATCAATAGCAAAAGATCGCGCTTCTATAGGGACCTTTAGTTATCTTTTCCCCGTTGCGACAGGATGTATCGTCCTTGCCGTAAACCTCAGCAGGAGGGAGCCTGCTGCTCGGCTCTCAGGTCTGTAGCTCTGGAATTACCTTCCGAACCCTGCTTGAAATGTCTGTGGAGGATTCTTTGCCGAGGGACCTGTTTCCCAAGCTTTCAAAGAGTTTTTAGGGACTTAGCTTTTGTTTTTTTTTTTTCCTTTTGCCTTTCCCTAGGGTTGTGCGCGTGTGCTAAAATCTGATCAAACCAAGAAGAACCTCTTTTCGTATACTGAAGTTTTCACTTCGATGCCATCGCTCTAGGCACAAATCTAGGACTTGGGTCGTGGACCCCGCTCTTCAACACACCTGGAAAAACAGGGGGGTTTGAAGTTGTTAGGCCCAACCGTCTGTGAAAGTAGAAGATTTCACTGAAATCTCTGCCCATTTTCTACTGTATGTTTCGACTTTGGCTTTCTGGTGGGAAGGAGGACATGGAATGCGCTCCGTCCCTGCCAGTGAAAATGTCAGGGGGTTTTCCTGACATTTTTTAATTGTACGTGTTAATGTAAAGGAAAAGTAGGCAAAAATTGCGTTCACATGAAGTCAGCAAGTGGATTGCTTGGTGTTGGTGCACAATAAATACGTGGCGGGGGGGTGGTGTTGTCTGAGGGTGGTTTTTTTTTTAAACAGTGTCTCAATTTACAGGATTGCGTCGATGCGTGCAGCCGTGAAAAAGAAACGGCTAACACGTAGTTGCGTGTACGGAACGTCTCGGGTGAGCTTTCTTGCCGCTTGCTGCCCGACCTCTTCCTCCTGTGCCTGTGGGAGGGGAGCCCAGCGTGTGCTCCCGGCCCGGCGACGGACTTGTGCATTCCCCTTTGCTTTTCTTTTCACTGCAAGCCCTGTTTGTAGTTCTACAGTCAGGTCTCCACAGAGTAATTTACTGGCAGAATCTCTCCCAGAATCCAGCTTGAAACCAAGCTGTAAAAACAGCTGAGAGTGTAAATAATTCATGCAGACAATATGACTTTTTTATGTAAATTCGGTGCATTAACCCTCTATTATAATGATGGACGACAGATATGGGCGACGTTGCCTTGGTAAGAGCTAATGGATGGCCGCCATAAATTCACTGCACATTTTATTGTGTTGCTGGAAATTGTGCCTTCAGGCAATGCTGTTTACTTTTATGTAAAACTCAGGGTTCCCTAAATATTACAAATATTTTACATCCGACTCCTCAGCATTTGGGCACAGCACACAAATCAAGCTTTCTTCATCTGAGTTGTAATTAAAGGTTTGGGTTTTTTTCAGGGACAATTATCTAAAACTATAAAGAGAAATATTTTTTCCCCTTTAGATGTTCAGTCATTGATGTATTAGCAAAACCTTTGAAGAAAGATATTAAATAACTGCAACATATAACTTTGCATTAGGCTATATGTTGTATGCATACATAACAAATTTGGAAATAGTTTCTTGTTACTGGTTTTTATTTTTTACCATTTCTTGTGCTTAGTTACACATAAAATATTCTTTTTTCCCCCGCACATACGCTTCTCTATAATTCCTGTCTGTTTTATCAGGGTAATTCTCTGAACCATGTCCTTGAGGAATTCTGTCTCTCAGTAAACATGGAAACTTCAGTTCATTTCAGGGAAATTTAAATAGAGAATTTTTGGTTACTTTTTGGTTTCACATGTTTTGCACGGACCTTAAGTGAATTCGGATGACACGGGTTATTTTTTTCTCACACAAAATGGTTTCAGCAAAGCAGATATACTGAAGTATAATGTTGTCTCGATAGGTTTTTTAATATATTATTATTATTATTATTATTATTATTATAAGTACACAATTAATTCATCTTAAACCTTCAATTTAATCTTATAGTACGCTGCAGCTTTGGAAAAAGAAAACGAGACAAAAATCAGTCATATGTGGAAAAAGATACTACTGCTTCCGACAGGGCGAATTGAATCCCATTTGTAACAAAGGTAGTTAACGTCGGGAACGACGGCGCGTTGGTCCCTTCGCCTGTTTGCCAAGCGCTCGTTGGCCAGAGGACCCTGATGACCGGAGCGGTCCCTTGGGAAGCGCTGGATGTGGGAGTTCATATTGGAACTCTATTGGCTCTGTTGGAATTTCTGAGGGAAATCTTGTAGATTAGTTGTGATAAAGGCATGTTCTCTGTCTCCTCCTTTCAGTGGAATGTGACATTTCTTGGCAGTTTTGATATCTGTATGAAAAAATGCTGCGCAAAGTTGAATATGAGTGATTTCAACTGAGCTAGCTCAAGCAGAAACGCATTACACTATCCAAAAGACCTTAATTTCCTGAGGACTAAATAGAAGGCACACTGTAAGAGAGGTAAAAAAACACGGAATAAAAGAGGAATGCGATGACTATGAGGGAAAAAAAAAAAAAGGCTAATGAAATCAGTCTTGTGAATCACATGTATATTAAGCAAAGGCTAACAGTTTAATTGCACATAAACCTATTTAATAATTGGATTTATTTTGTGTCCTGGCTATGCATGCTCCTTTCAACTATATTAGGAATGTCACAAGACAAAAGTGTATAAGCTATAACCAAGGGCATTGACTTATTTTTTTTGGTCTTTAATATTGACTGAGATTCCTAAATTTGGACTTTCAGATTTTGTACCTTATTCTTCTGACGTGCTTTACTGCCCTGAAGCCACTTTGCAAAATTCATAGCGGCTTTCACATGCTCTGATGCTTCTTGGGACCAATTCAATCTTGAACAATAGATGTGTGTGCAGTAGAGCCAGGAAATGTTACACAGGAGATCATGGGCTTATTCCCCAATAACATTTTGATTTGTAAAGTATTCCACTACACAAAACACACACAGGAGACAACATTAAAAAACATTAGAGACCGTAGCCAGCAAGACAGAAAGGTGGCTTAAAACACAGATTGACAGCATGGCCTGGGATATAGGCAGGACACACTAAATAATCAGTGGAAATGTTATAGAAAGTGTTTTCAATATTTTACATTATTCGGCCGTTTAACAAATCTCTCCTGGGACAGCATTTTGCCTTAAAAAAAAAACAAACAAACAAACAACAAAACAAAAAACCCCAACACCAGTATCCAGACAAATGTTTTTTTTCTATTGTTTAAAATAAATGTGTTTTCTATAAGTCACACATCCAGAGAAGGCCAGTTTACCAGTCTTGTTCCTCGCCCCGCATGTTTCCATGTGGAGCAGACACAGACGTGGAGCGTTGGGAGGAGGCATAGGGCAGGTTTGCTTTTTCTCCCCCACCAGTTTGATCTGTCTGAAGGAGGTATTGTCTGTAATCCAGGATGTATAAATGTTCAACAGGATCCCATTCCTCTGTGGAGCAGAGTATTCCTGGATCCGTGGGTCAGTACCGTGCTCTGGTTAACGAGATGCAGAGCACAAGGCATCATTCTGTCCAGGTATGCAATTTAAAGGTCAAATGTTCTGAACTCTTGAATATTAATATATGGCTGTCACCCTGTCTTGGACAATTTGCTTTTATGTAATTTGTTGCAGGCATTCGAAGTCTTTGGCTGCGGAGGGGAAAACAGCACTTTCCTCCCGGTGCTGCTGTACCTTCTGCGCGACAGCGTGTGTCTCGGGGGCGATGAAAGGAGGTGGAAGGAGAGCGTGCAAGCGGGTGGGCTGCCTTGTGGGACTGTGAAGGGAACAGTTCTCTTCCTGGTGATGGACACGTCCCTGAGACAGCGCAGATAAAATCCGCAATTATAGATTACTACAGATCAGAGAAGTCCAGATGGGACTCATCTATGGAAATTAAGGGGCCTTTCTTAATAATTTGCTCCAGAATAGTAATGTAGTGGGAAGGTGAGACAAAAAGCTGCAGCAGTGCGCCTGAGAGCGGCCAACAGGGCTGTGGTGTTTTCTGAGCTGGAGAGACAGTGGGACAGGGGACGGGTTCTTGAGTGATGCTTTCGTAGTGTTCTTTGTGCCCACCCTGCAAAAAATAGCAGCCAACTGATAAACTGGGGCTTCGAGGTCAGGCCTCCGCCTTCACTGGGAAATCAAGGAAACTTTACAAATTGGGGTGCCGTCTTGCAGACAGCAGTTGTTGTTCACGGTTTGGTAGGTGGGGAGGCACTTGCGCCTCTGGGCTGTTGAGTGAAGCCCCCGTTTCTGGAGCAGGCCAGTGGGTGCAGCCCCCCCGGCCTCGCGGGCGTTGCCTGCTGCCGGACAGGGCGGCCGGTAACTGGTCAAGGAGTGCCGCGACATCTTTAGGCCACCCGTACTGCCCCCCTGCTTGCTTGTCTTGCACAGATTTCCAGATTTTGCTGCTAGTTTGAGATTCCTTAGTGATCTGACCTCAACAATGAAGAATCTTCAGGTTTTTGCCTTGTCAGAAAAAGAGAATTCATCCCACCCTTTGTCCAACATATTGTCCAACGTGTAGTCATCTGTCAAACCTAAAAGGTCTGCCCAACTGCAAAGTCTACCTAAGCTCTGTCTCTGCTGCCTTCACGTGAATGTGACAGAAGTGAGGACCCCTTGGAAAGGTGCTGGGAGAACAGGACGTCCCCGTGTAAACTGGGAGAGGTCTCACTTTGCTTAATTTAGGGGTCACGAAATGAATGACACCCAGACTGGCCCACCCATTCCTCATCTCTAAAGGCAGCGTTGTCAATATAGAGTAAAGGTTTTTGCTAGCCCTCTTCTTCTCTGTTTAATACATTTAAGTACTGCACTCTGCATATGAAGAATAGTGATGTTATCAGAAAGCATTCAAAAACATATGTTTTAATGAAATGTGTTGACAACTGCTGAAGTAAAGTTTTTGTTAAGTCTCAAGAGTTTAGCCATGACAAGCAGTATTAATGAATTGAATTAATTAAAAAGCATTTCAAGATGAAACAGGGCCTGTTCTATGTAAAATGCTCTATACATTAGACAAGCATTATGGAAATCACTGCTTTGTACTACACTGTAATGCAGCCATTTATAAAAGCTTCTCAAGATCCATGGATAGCAGTAATTTGGGTTTAGCGTGTCTTTGAAATTCATTGAATACAGCATGTGCTATTTAAAAGCATGAAATCTGGATAGTTCCACTGCCATCAAAGTTCGGATGGCTTGGAGAGGGAAATGGGAGCTCAGCGCTGCTGGGATGAGCGAGTGGGCACGGGAACAGGGGGAGCCAAACGAGCACCCGGCGAGCAGAGGCCGGTGCTGTCTTTAGGGAGCAGGCTGGCTGACTAGCGGTAACTCGGGGTCCCCAACCAGTCTGGAATGTGAGTCATTTTACTAGAAGAGTCATTTATCTTGTTTCTGCTGTTCCTCCGCTTGTCTGCCATGATCTCCTCTCCTTTATGGATAAGGCCTGTTTTTCAGCATATCTTCTCCTTTTCAGGTTGTTTTTGTGCCCTCTCTGAGAGTAACACCATCAACTGTGACCAGTGGCATTACAAAAAATCTGTATTCCACGTCAGATACCCCTACACTGGGCAGAAAATAGTCATTTGAGTGTGTGCCCGTGTGGGACCGCTCTCTCGGGGTGCGATGCTGGCAGCGTGAGCGTCTGGCCGTGGGCCTGAGGAACCAGGCGTGAGGAAGGCTGGCGCAGCCCGAAGGGGCGGGTGTCCGCTGGCAGCGGGAGCAAAGGGCCGCTCCACCTCACCTGGCCAAAAGCAATCATAAAATGAGAGTCCTCTGCAGGAGACTTTTCTCAGTGGGAAAAGTCTTATCTGTTTGCACACAGGGAGAAACCTTGCTTGGGTTGAGTTAGGATTGTCACGCGGATTTGGACGAGTAGGGTAACAGCATCAACACATAACACGTTAAAAAAGTATATCTTTAAAATATTAAGTATCTAACATCTCTGTGGTAAAAATATTAAGATCTTCATAATAAAATGTTGTGTGTAATAAAAATATGAAGAGTGAAAGATTAAAGGTAGTGAAGGTTGTTTCACTTGATGCGTTTTAGAATTTGGCTTGTAGAAGACTATTTCAAATGGATGCACCTTCATCTGTGTGTTTTGTAATTTTTCTGGGTCTTAATAAAGGAAATTGCATCCTTCGAGGAAAACTAACCACAAAACTGTTGGTAGATTTCAAATGTTGTAATATATTAATACTGATCATTCAATCAAGAGCATGCCCATTCAGTAGAAAAGAAGAAAAAAATCCTAAATACAAAATGAGAGAGTCAGGTTCCTCAAGCAGTGTAGACAGACGCCTAAGGGATGGTGAAGTTTGCTAAATACTTAGCTGCTGCACACGCTTCTAAAAATTCATTTGAGACATTACTTGGAATATCAGTAAATCTGACAGGCAGCCTCGTTGGTTAGCACGAGGGATAATTCATTTGGCCCTTAGTGTGTTAGGAAAAGAGCTGCCAACATTGCATCCCAAAACGCTTGGGGAGATTCATGCCATAAGCAGGTATGATTCTGCTCTGTAGGGGAAAGAAAAAAAAAAAAAAAAAAAAAAAAAAGAGAGCTTGTTCTGCTGCTTCACTAAAACATGAGCAATATGTTTGCACTTGTCACAGTTAAACATTTGCATTTAGTATCTGCATGGTGAGAACTTCTGAGCTTGCTTATACCGGCTGAACAGGCAGAGGTAGCGCTTGTGTCTGACCAAAAGAAGTCTCTCCCCCCTGGCTAGGTGCTGTGCTACTCCCAGAGCAGTATCTGCTGAAACGAGGTCTAGCACTTTCTGTTTCCCTTCGGACTCTTCTTGCTAACTAGGCTCTAGAAAGGACCAAAATGCCTTTTCTATGCAATCACGCTGTTTTTAAGGGCTGAAGCGGCCTGACCTTGATTAACTGACTAATTGCTGCTGAGTCATGCTGGCGGGTGGTACCTGTGAGGGGAAAAGAGCCTGTAAAGGTGATGTGATGGCACCTTTCTCCTGAGGTGTAGGGACTGGGGGGGTGTGGAAGAGTGAAACGGTGGCAAGGGTTTGTGTGGCTGCAGCAGTAGGTTTCGGGTGACTTTGAGACTTTAGCCCTTATTCTTTACCAAGCTTTACGTAGTAGCCCAGGTGGTTTCTGTGCAGGGCAGATCTGTGCGCTGGGCTGTGCTAGGTTTCTGGTTTGGTACAGTAAACGAGAAATACAGCTATCGGCAGCTGCCGTGGCAGGAATAAGTGAGTGAGGCGGTCACTGGGAACAGCCACAAAGCATCGGAGGTGCTCAGCTTGTCTCTTAGGAGGGTCACTGCTCTGTAGGGCCTGGGAAAACTCCTGCTCAAAAACAAGCTGTACGTTGTTGCAGAGTAGTTAACGAAATAAAATCTCGGTCGTTGCTCCACGCTGTGAAGGCCTGAAGAGCTGGTAAAATGGGTGGTCATGTTGTTGCGGCCTCTTGCTCCAACTGAGTGTGAAGGAGGGAAATGACTTTCAAATAGCACAGCGAACCGCCCCTGCTCTTGAGATATCAGTATGTCTTGATGCCGGTTGTGTCCCAAGAGCGGTGGGTTCTGAGGTCGCGCTGTCGGGCAGGGTGACCCGGGGAGACAGCACGGGTGCAGCGCAGCGCGGGGTGATGGAGGTGAAGGTGTGGGATGCTGGGCAGAGCTGTGTCGCTGCTGACTGATGGGTAACGCTGAAGGGTCCTGTGGCGGTGCTGGCTTTGAAGACCTGGGTTTGGAGGAGCGGTACACTGTAAAACTGTACCCATGGGGGACTCAGCTGATCCTGGGCTCCCAGAACGTAAAGATGTTTTGACCGGCTACTTACATAGACAAATGGTCATCTCCAGCATTGCTTAACCAGCTGATCCTGGAAACTATTTGAAGATACAAAGCTCAGGACAGATGCTGACTGATTCTGTTACCGGTAATATTTGCTAATTTTTAAATGATCGGTCTGTCTGCATACAGGTGTATGTTTCTTCACTCTTGCATTTCCACTTAGCAAACAATCTGTTTTGGCTGTGATTTAGCTCAGTTCTGTGCTGTTGGACCAGCGTGTTTAAGTCAAAATATGCAGTTGTTTCCTAATCAAATTGTTACAGCGTTTTAAAATCCAAATTGTAACTTACTCTGTGCACAAGTGGAAAAGTAAATAAAATAGGGGAGGCAGATACTTGTAGGAGAAACAGCAGTAAGAAAGGCAGAAAGACATGGTGACAAGGGAATAAGAAGTATCACTTGTACCAGTTCATTATGGCAAACAATAAACATCTTTAGCCCAGCCAAGATCAGCTGTAATCAGGAAGAAGGGAAGAAAATTGGTGTTCAAGACTCTTCTTATTGCCAGAACCTGAAGATGGAATTGCATCAGCCCTCAGTTGGTCAGACACAATGCCCTGTATTGTCATTTACTTCTAAGAGTAGCAGAAGGAGTCTTGTCAGTGGAGAATTATTTTCTCTGACTCTCAGGAAGGATGGCTAGCTTTGAAGCAGTTTCCAAAGCACAGATTGGGGAACAGTTTCATAATGCACTTTATTTTATTTTTTTTCCCTCGGTCACAACGGAGAATAGCATCTGTAGTAGTTAAATGAACGGCAGCATTAATCACTTCAAATGATGTAACATACCCAGAATATGTAACAACTACTACTTGGATTATGTTTTGCAAGGAGTGATATAGTTGCAGTTCATCCTGAAATCCTGGCTGGAATCTCTATCTAATCCCAAGTGAAGTAATTTTGTATTCTCAGTTCAGCGTACAGTAGAATGGTACTCAGCATTGTGATAGCATCAGTGAACTGCTTGTAAGATACTGGAATTTAATGAGCATTTAAAAAAAAAAAAAAAGAAGGAAATCCTCGTAGCCTTGTCCAAGGAGAAATTGCTGTATATAGTAAGGCAGAAGGTAACACTTCAAAACCCAGGCCACCAGCCCACCTTGCATGTTTGAGAGAGCGCAAGTGGGCTCTCTAGGCAGACACAGTCTCTCTCACACGCGTCCAACATGCTGCTCCTCAGGAGAGGGAAGTCTGAGCCCTTGCTGAAAGAAGGGCAGGGAGGGTCCTCTCGAGTGCTGTTCCGATCTTTAACCTCCTGATGCTGCTGTATGTTCCTTCAGAAGAGCAGGTAGGCAGCCGTGCCACGCAGACTTGAAGGTAAAGCACAGCAGAGTTGCCAGTTCTAAACAGCTCACAACCTCACAATAATACAACAGAACTCTAGTCAACAGCCCCCCAAAAAAGGGATGAAGATATTCATCAAATCCGATGAGGCTCCTATTAATTAGGGTTGTTAAGTGGTAGTTACGCTTTTGTTAGTATCACCATTTGGAGATTTAACTAACAAACCTAATGGGGCTACTCCTGCAAGACGTTAATTAGATATGGCAATTCCACTTACCCATGCAGCCTCGGCGCACAACCATCACACATCAATATTTAATTTAATTACTGATGTTGTGGTGCAAGTCACATCTGATTTAAGAGATAAATATGCTTAATTAATAATGAGATAAAACACATACAGTATGTCACCTTTTGCCATTTGAGCTTTATTAGGTATAGTAAGAAAAGACAAATGTGAACATTGGAGAGGCCGTGACATGGTGCTCTGCATCGCTGCATGATCCTTGTCCTTCAAGTTACCTGAACTTACACTGTATTACAAATAAGAAACAGAGCTGCAAGTGTGCAGGGCACCATTCTACATAAAGGTACACTTGTGTCTTGAGTAATTCATCATTTACTTCAATTTTTTTGCATAATTAAAAAAGTGAACGTTCAACTTGGATTACGTGTAGCATCTATAGAAATTCATTTTATCAGGTTTGATCACAGTATTGGAATTTGGGTGGCTGTGGCCTGGTACAGAGGCCAGGTGTGCAAGAAATCCTTCTGCAGCAGCTTCCTTTGGAGGCCAGCCTGCCTTCCATTGGCGTTGGACGTTCCCTATTCAGAGCTTCCCACGAGAGGCTGTGCCACGAGATAGAGTTCTGGAAAGGTGCGTGCAGAAGGATTGCTTACCACTTTGTAAAGTATGGGGGGAGAAGAGGGCAGACAGCTAGGCCTTGAGGCTGTTATGATGATTAACTGTAATACAGCAGCTTCCATCCAGGACTGGATCCCTATTTCATAAGGGGCTTTATAACCTGGACTGCCAGTCTTAGCCCCAAAGACTTACAGTTAGATACAAAACGAATGAATAAACAGGTACCATACAGCCAGTGCACCAGCTCTGGTGAAATTAAGGAAACTTCTCATATTCATATTTTTTTATGGAGGATCAAAGCCTTAGAAGGTCTCCTCTACAGGCAGTGTCCTTTGTAAGCCTGCGCTTCCAGGGGTTCACAAGCTAGCACTAGAAGTTTGTGTGGGTTGAAACTTGCTGTGCAAGATCTTTGCCTGGGGGACATTTGGTTTGATGTGTTTGACAAAATTTTAAGAGCTCCTAAGTTTAACTGCGCCAAACAAATAGTTTCCTAGAGGCTGAGAAGGTTTTTGGAACTTCCTTGAGGGAAAATTCCCAATTGGCAGAAAATCTATGAAAGCAAAAGTAACTCACGACATCGTAACCTACTGAAACATATATTGCTCTCAGATCCATCTGTAATTGTTTTTTCTATATTGTATAAAACTTTTCTAGTATTAATATTGAGGTTAACTAGTGTAATGGGAACCTGTTGGGCCATCAAGAATGGTTAGTGAAGGGGGCCATCAAGAATGGTTAGTGAAGGAGACCGTTTCAGTACAGTCTGAGAGCTCCTCTCAGAAACAAAAAGAGCCAGCCAACAAATCAAGACTGGGAAAGCCTTCAGCTGTCCAAGCCTGTTTTGAAACCCACTCATCCAAAAGAAAACACATGGGACAATAAGAGGGGGAGCACTAATGCACAAAGAATAAGTGGAGCAGTAGGCAGGGAATAGTGGAAGTGCCAGTGCTTGCAGTGAGGGAGACTCCTCTTCAAGGATGATAAAATAGAACTGCAGTCTTTTCAGCTCTGTGACCCAGTATTGTAGGTGGTCACCATGGCTGGCACTGTGATCTGTTGGTATGATGGATGTACTGCAGAGTTTCCAAAGGGTGTGACTGAGGTGTGGAATTCAACAGTGCTGAGCTCACATCTTCTGTCAGCTGCCAGAAGTGGGAGAGGCATCCTGGGACGTGTTCCCTCTAATTACACTCCCTGGCCTTGACAAGTAAATGCATCCAGAATCAGAGAATGGGGGATGGAGGAATCCATGGAACCCGTAGCTCCACCAGCCAAACCTAACATTGAGGAGTGGTGTATTAGGAACGTCTTCCCCACGAGACCAGCGGCCTGGATGACTAGCCAAGAAACGTATGGGAGACAAGAACTAATCCTCTTTGAGAAGAACCTGTAATTTTCCCCCAGGAGAGAAATAGTGCTACGGCTGGAAGGACAGGGTAAGAGCAGAGCTGCCTCCGGCTCTGTCTGAGCACACTGCAAATCCACAACTTGCATGGGAACACAGAGGCCAAACATCACCATAATGTACATGATAGTGTGTGTTCATCTGAAGAGAGAGTGGAGGAGTTAATAGTATAGCTCACAGTGATTTGGCTGTCAGAGAACACGCAACACAAGCTATACCAATGCCATGGGTATGCCCTGGGCAGAGACAGACTGTGGTAGCTGTACCAGGATCGGTAGCTAAAATGGAGGTGTAGCATAAAATTAAGCTCTTGTAATGAAGTTGCACAGGTTGATGGAGGCTTTATCCTACTGTATGGTTAGCAGTTGTATTGATATATGAGGCACAAGAGAGTCCCGTTCTGTCTTCCTCACAGTGCTGCTTTGGTAAACATTTGTTTCTTCTCTTTTATTTCTGAGAGTCTGCAGTCCAAGCCTGAGCTAGTTCTGAATGCTCCGGATTTAGATTGTCTGGGGACATTTTATAAGTTCTCCTGTGGCAGAACGTGGGCTGTGTGTGCCACAAAGTTTACCCATGAGCTGATGGAGAGTGTAGAAAACTGGCTGATCCTTCATGGAGCCAAAGGCATGCAGGAAAGTGTTAATATTCTTTGTCTCCTCTTTCTTCTTCCTTCCAAATTCCTACCTGTCCTCGCTGGGGAGAAGCTGAGCGCAGTCTGGCCCGGACTGATGATTCCAGCAAGCACATGTAACGCCACTAGCACCTACATGTGTGAAATCCCCCTCTCGCTCTTTCTGCTGAACACTCTTCCAGAACAGGGCCTGGGGCTGTCCCTCATGGTTCAGGCAGAGCAGACACTTCGCACAGGCAGTTGTAGTGCTCCTCACCTGCCCAGCCTGCCTGACTCTTCCAGGCTTGCTGGTGCCTGTGGGAGATAACTTGATCCTGCAGCTCTCCTTGCCATTCGCGTGCTTCCTAGAGACCTGCTTTTGTGTTAAAGTGCCTGAATCTGGTCTCAGGATTTGGGAAGGCAGCGTGCCACTGATTATTATTGATAGCAGTTGGTGCAAATTAGGATATACACCCAGACGACATCCAGCAATGTAGGCTGAAGTGGATTAAAGATTAAAACAGTCATTGGACGAGGGAGTAATAGTCACCCTGACCTTTCAGTAGGGAACTGTTTCTGGCCTCTGCACTTTAGAGTACCTGCCCAATATTCTCACTGCTCTCTTCGTTAATACTTGGATACATTGCTGAGAAGCCACAACTTATTTAGACCCCCTTTCCTGTGAATGAGTAGTTTAAAATTGTTTCTTCCAATGTTCATTATTTTGCACTTGTCTATACTAGTAGCTAATGGAGTTGTGTTGCAGAAGACTCACAGCTGGATATGACAGTCAGAACCAGATGTTCACACCCTAGGCCAGACACAGCTGTTTCTCTGTAGCTGGCAAGGGACTTAGAACAAGTAAATGCAGAGACAGCAAGCCTGAAAAAAATCTAAGGTAATCAGGCTGAATATGCCTGGAGATTTAGGCCATCTGGAAGATTGCCAGAGGGCTATTTATTTTGATGTCTACACCTGCTGAATGGGAATGCTTTGTGTGAACTCAGAGCTTTAAGTGATACTGTATCTCTCCGTTTTTCAGCACTCCACTCCCTCTAGGCAGTGTTGCTTGCTTGATAAATTGTGCTATACAGCTTAGGTTGGGTTTTTGTTTTTTTTTTTTTTTAAAAAAAAAAAAGCCCCTAAAACTTATCTTGTTTCCTGGCTATTGATGAGGGTAGAAGGAAAGCACTGCAGCAGTGGAGAATAGAAAGGGAACACAGTGTCATAGGCTGCCCCTTGGAGGGTTAAGGTCTGTAGGCAGTGTAATCTGCTAGATGTGGTGGGAGCCACTGGAACAATTTTCTTTGCCCCGTTTATAGTGAATTGGGAGAGAAATTCCCATAAGCTTTTTACCTACTGTTCTGTGCATGCTGCACCTTCATGTGCTTAGTGTAACAGATTTATCCCACAATGCCCCATCTGGCTCGGCCCTGCTGGTGTGCAGTCCCCTCTTTGCAGGCAGCATGTGCCTGCCTTGCTGTCATCTTGAAAACTCTTGGGATTTCTATTTTACAAAAAGTTTTGGTGTCGATAGTGGTGATGAGCATGCTCCTACAGTGATGAACATTTGATTAGGATGATTTCTCAGGGCCAAGGCATGATTTTTTGACAAGACCAAGAGGATCAGAGAGAGAAGGACCACTATCTTAAAGTTGCTTATAGGATAGAGGTCTCTTGGAAGATGCTGGTTCCCCCAAGTCCCTGTGCTACTGTAAGGAAACGAGAACATCTCACAGGTGAGAGAGCAGTTACCTTAAGGAGTGATGTCCACTGCTGCAATAGTCATCTCTTCTGAACACGCAAAAATCTGTCTTCTCTTGTATTTGATTTTTACCAGTATTTTCTTGGTCATTGTTCTGATGCATTCAGTGTAATTCTCTGAGCAATTTTCTACTCTCACAGTCTCCGCAGCCATTAGCAACATAGATTTTGTCATCTCCCCAGCGTGTGCTGAGCAGTAACCCTGTTGTAGTTGACATGCAGCATATGCAGCTGCACTGATGGTAATTGTGCCCACTGCTGTCAGTACCATTCCTCGTTCTCAGATGTGCAGCAAACAAGCATCTTCTTTTTTGCTTACGCACGTGACATTTCTTCAAATGCTATTATTGTTCTGTACTGGTTTTGGCAGTGATACAGTTCATTTCTTCATAGTAGCTCATATGGCACTGGCTTTTGCATTTGTGATGAAGATAGTGTTGATAACACACTGATATTTTAGTTACTGTTGAGCAGGGCTTACACAGTGTCAAGGCCTTTTCTGCCTCATACCACCCCGCCAGTAAGTAGGCTGGAGGTGGGCGAGAAGCTGGGAGGGAACACAGCTGGGACAGCTGACCCTGGCTGACCAAAGGGAGATTCCATACGATAGGACATCATGCTCAGGAACGAAAGGTGTGGGGAAGAGAAGGAAGTTGGGGGACATTCAGAGTTACGGTGTTTGTCTTCCCAAGTAACCATTATGTGTGATGGAGCTGTACTTTCCTGGGGATGGCTGAACATGTGGCTGATGATGGGGAGTACTGAATGAATTCCTTATTTTGCTTTACTTGCACATGCAGCTTTTGCTTTACCGCTTAAACTGTCTTTATCTCAACCCATGAGTTTTCACACTTTTAACTCTTCTGATTCTCTCCCCCATCCCACTGTGGGGGAGTGAGTGAGCAGCTGTGTGATGCTGAGCTGCCTGCCGAGGTTAAACCATGACACGTCCCAAAGGCAACAGCCAATTCAGTGGATTATCTGAAAATGCAACATAGTTCTCCCTCAACTTCCTCCCCTTTACCGAAGGTTACAGTGGATTTCCTAACCTTATTCTTATGGCATATCTGTTTCTTAATCTGAACTGGACAGTGGGAAAACTGATGTGTTGTGCTATGATGCTTTGCCAGAGGAAGAAGATACAGTTTTTCTTTGATTATTTGTTTGGTTTCCATTAGCAGAGAGGTGAACTACAGAGAGTACTCAATCTGACACCTTTGAAGGACACCAGATTTTAAAATAAATAAAAGGAGATCTACTGTGTGTTATAAGCAGTAATCAATAATTAAAAGCCTTGTTAAAGCATTGCTGAAGAGTACTTCAGAAGAAAAGTAGTTATACTGCATTTCATGGTTAATTCAATGTCAATTAGCTGATTGTTAACTTCCCTCCAGCTAAATCTTGTTCAGCACAGAGAAGAGAAATCAAAAGCATTCTAGCTTTAACAAGCCTAGTGTTTCAATCATTCATCTCTGCCTGCAGGCTCAAAATCAATGTCAACAGACGTTTCATTGCAATTTTATCAGCCATTTCTGCATGTCACTGTTTTCTTGGCTGCCCTGATTGTCCCTGAAAACCGTCTGTGGGAATCAGAATTCATCTTGAGCAGAAAGCTGAACAGACTGCACTTACTTTCACCTAACTCATGGTTGGGTTCCCTTTCATCTGGGTAATAACGAGTGCTGGTGCCTGCCTGAACTTCCTAAACGGCTCAGGGAACCTCTCTCTCCCGTGGAAAGGCCCGCAGGAACCTGACTGATCCGCCGGCTGCGCAGGCGCAGCCCGGGTCCGCCGAGGCCCCTCAGCACCGCGGACAGCGCCCGGCCGCGCCGCCCTCAGCACCGCGGACAGCGCCCGGCCGCGGCCCCGGGCGGGTGCCTGGGGCAGCTCGTCCCCGGGCAGGAGGAGCGCCGAGGGCGCCCGTGTCTCTTAAAGCATGAAGAAACTGAAGGGCGCTCAGGCACAGAAGTTTTTCTGCCTACATGCGCTTGAATTGCCCGTAGAAAATTGTGTTAAAAAATAACAGGTCGCCATGGAAAATTTATAACACATCAGAGACCTTCCTGTTTGCTTCTCAATTACATCACTAATTGTGAGATTTACTTTTGTGAAAATTTTCAAAAGCAAGAGCGAGGCTGAAGCCTGAAGTCAGATACCAGTGGTGCCTGGGTCTTGTCTAGCTGTTACAGAACTTGAACTGATAACAGGCTGCTTTCTACCTGAAATCAGAGTATCTGACTGCTGCACTCATACTATGAGCAATGTAGTACAGCATGTTACACTCAGGGATGACGTAGGACTGGTATTGCATTCCTGTTGCTGATTCCAGACCTGGTCTGTGGTGCTTCAGCTTCTAAATACTCCTGTATTTTAGTAGTGTAGACAATAGATCCACAATAATGTTTTTCATCTTCTGTGACTGATATGGAGATTGCCTCATCAAAGAAAGCAATGTTTTGGGCTTAGAAATCTGTGCCATTTTCATCTTTGGTTGTACAGCAACAGTGTTATACATCTGGCATAAAGCAACCGACCCTCTGGAAACTAAAAATAATACTGCAGCCTGGACTACTGCAAACACTACAACATTGTCTTCTCTCCTTTATGCTGGCTTTCCATGCTATTAAGGAATATTTTGCCACAGCCAAGCCCTCAGTCCTGCCTCCTAAGGTATTCTACCTAATCTGCAACACTGGGTTGAGGACCTCTGTTGTCTGCTCTTTAGACCAAATGGAAGCATCCATGACAGGACAGAGACACTGTTTTAATAGAATTTTTAAGGTTTGGCTCACAGTTTTGGATGTTGCTTTCCAGGAGGTACAAACAGCTAGCAATCGACTTGGAGCTATCTGCACCATTGCATCTCCTGCCTTTAGTCCGTGTGGTAGAATTCTTTCTGGAGCATTGCATTGTGTTTTTGCTCATTTAAATTCTGTCTGAAAAACCTGCTGTTGTGACACCCACAGTATGATATTCAGTAGTACTGCCTGTTCTCTTGATTAAAAAATAAAATTGACAAAACTAGTTTGTATCTGTATGAGTCACCTACATGTCTAGTTGCTATAACTCTTTTATTCCTTCATTCATTCACTCTGTCATGACTAATGGTTAGACAAGGTGTTTGAGGATATGTGGATCTCTACGATATGCCTAGGAGACTGTGCATCACTTCATTCTAACAGGAGATATAGGTGGATTACCAGAGCTGGATCTGTATCACACTTCCCTATTTTGGGGAGTTTTGCTATCGGGGTGGGCGTGTGTCTGTGGGAAGATGTGGGTTGTTTTTTTTTTTTAAACGTAACCTTTCAACTCAGCTTTTTTGCCTCTCTTTTTTTTTTTCCCCCTCAAAAAATAAGCTCATGCACAATACCATGGGTATCAGCTTTACTTGTGTGATGTATTTGAAAAATAAGTTCTACCAGCAAAGTTAAATGATGCTTAAATATGTGAGGGCTACAAAATTACTACCCTTGAAATGACTTCTGATGTATATGCAGGTAGGGGCCTGATTTTCAGTGCTATTTTAGATGTTTTAGACTTCAGATTTGTTTCTAACTCACAGTCATCCAAACCAATGAATGTTTAGTCCCAATTGCTCTTGCCCTTGTTATTATTTTTGTGACTCTCTCAATAGCTTTTTTCAAAGGAACCAGTAGCTGGCCATCAAGAAAAGGCGATGTCATACTAGTGTGCTACTCATTAATACAGTGAATTAGTGTGGATTTATAAGAAAGAGAAACCTTTATTTTCCCAGCTGAGAGGTCTTTCTTTCCCATTATTTTATGATTCATTCTGTTCCCCTGCATCCATGTTCAGTTTGAAACTGTTGTCATCAAACAGCTACTAGGCAACCTAGCAAAAGCAGGCCAAAGAGAAGACTGACCCACTCATAGCTCAGTTCAGAAATAACTTGGCTGTAAAAATCTGTAGCAGAAGATGAGACAGACTTAACCTGAAAAAATAAATTATTGGCCGTGTAGGGTAGAATATACGTACTCTTGATGTGTATTATACTTACGCTTTTGGAATAACTGATTCACTTTGGGGGTCTGTGGCTTTCTGCCTACTTGCTTCAGGAACAGAGTGTACCAGCTTGGCACCTGGTGAGAAGAGCGGAGCCACCGTCGTGACCCTTAACACATGAATTGGTTCTTCAGCCGCTATCCTCATTCACCTTGGACAAAATGACTTAGTGGAACTACATGATCTAAATCTGCTCGCCAAGATTAAGAGAAACTTGGCATCCGTCCAGGCAGCAGTTGGTCAGTGTTGCTACTGAGGTAAATGGGAGCCAAGCCAATCAAATTGAGGTTGTTTCCCCAGCTCGGAGATGTTTGCTAACACTGACACAATGCCCATGGATCAGATAGAAGTTTTACAAGTTCATTAATTTTGATAATGGGCAGGAGGCCCACTCTATTGCTCCAGTTTGTGCCATGTTGTTGGAGAGGCATCTGCAGAGAGGCAAAATAAACTACAGGTCAGAACAAGCCCCCACTGTTTTACCACTTGTGTCCGAAGAGCTGAATTCTACAGCTGATCTTCTAACAGTTTTAAACATACTTTTCTTAATGGTTAGCATTGAATTTCTGATTCTGTTTTTCCAATTTTGCTGCAGGTTTGATGATCACTTTTGTGACCCTTCTGTTTCCATGGAGCCCCTGATAACGGTGATGCTGAGGAAAAGTCCAGTTCAGGTACTTGCTATTCAGAAGGTCCTTCATCACAGAACTAGTTTTCTCCACTTCCTTTTCTTTTTTTTAAGAGAATAGATACTTTCATTTCTGTCACAGTAAAGTAGAGTATTGTTGCCATAATAAAGCTTTGCTTTTGTGACACTGTTCCACAATGCCTTTTCTTTGCTTTTGGATGTTTTGATTGGCCCCCTCTTAGATGTCCTTGTCCTTTCTTCCCACGTTAGAGTCAGAGGTAAGCATGTCCCATAAGAATTCCAGAGCAAGGAGGCTTTATGGCTTCATAATGCCTAATATGTAAATTCGCATACCGATGTCTGACCCTAGGGTCGAGTAGGAATTCAGGAAACAGAAGAGAGAGGCTTCTGATTGTTTTGGTTCAAGAAAAAATCCTTTGTAATAGAATTTTTGTAAAGTACACTCAGCTAACATTAAAGGTCTAAACTAAACCATGCTGCATGATATTAGGGATTAGAGCTAAAGCAAAGTTTCTGGCTCTTCCCAAGGACCCATTTGGTTGGATAGCAGACTTCTTTCAGGCTACAAAAAGTCAAGTTCATGTGTTGTACTGGGTCTCCAGTCACAGGATGCATATGAACTAGGCTACTGGTATTCGGCCTTGCAGTCTGCCTTTACAACTGGGAGGGAAGGATGACACGGACTGGAGGTGAATCAGCAGTTGCTATTTCCTCCTTAGATTGAAAGAAGATGCGTGACGGCCCTTCTGTCTCTGAAAACATGAATTCACTTTATCAAGGTTGTAGGTGCAACAGTAATGGGACAGGATTGGCGGGGAGGGAGTAGATGTGATCCATGAGGCAAAGGCAGGGGCAGGGGAAGGATATGACTTGACCAAAAGCAGTTCTCGGTTTTTCTCTTTGTGAAACGCTGATCTTCACTAGGTCGTTTTATAAACATTCCTTCGCTGGAATAGTGTTTCACCTTAGCTTGATCCTGTGCGCATAAGGTAATTCCTTTGGTTTTTCTTGTATTTGTTTTCCAGTGCAGCGTTGTGGTTGCGTGTTCTTTGTCAGGAAATGCTTGTGGTGTTTATAGAACTGTGCAGCGCCTGGCAGAGGGGGGAGCTGGGCACCTGGGGCCTGCAAGCACCGCCAGAATACCAGCAATACCAAGTTTCGTTGTCAGAATTGTGTTTCTCCTTGATTCTGTCTCAGACACAGGTAAAATCAAGGCTTCTTTCAAGAGCTCATGCTAAGAAAAGGCTGAAAGTGCAACAGTGCAGAAAAATGAACACCAAAAAATTCCCAAATTCAAAAATGCTTTTCCTCAGGAAGATACCGGTCTTGCTGCCATCCGTGGAACCAGCAGTTTGCCCTGAACTTGATACTGCATCGACCTCTCTGTGGGCACGCATCTGTATCTTCGTGCAAATATATCACAATGGGTATTTGTTTTTCTAGTATAAACTTTTAAAAAGAAAGAACCAGTCCCTTGTGGAAGGGCGTTCATGAGAGCTGACAGGAGCCATCCTCTCTCTTCAGGTTCTAAGAAATGGTGTTTTCAGTGCAGAAAAGCGGTTCTTGTCTCCTAGGATCTCTGTCTCTCAGGGCTGCAGAAACAACAGCCCACTTCTTTTTAGCCTAAATTAGCTGAGGATAAAGAAAATGAAACACTCTGGGAAAAATTCGGAGGGAAACAAAAACAGGGGGAGAAAAAAATCTTCATATGAAAAAAACTAAAACTTTTTAGAATAAAATAATATTCTCCTATTTAGATTTTACAATTTCTGGGACTTCTAGGCTAAAAAAAAAACCAAACTGTCTTTTCCTATTAAGAAAATTGCTTTCAGTTCCCTGCGATGAACGGAGTTCTGTTTCTAACGATGGAAGAAGTTGAGTGTAGCTGCTGAGTAGCTGGAGTGGGGATCCGACTATCAATGCGTCACTAGCTAAATGTGATTTGAGATGCAGTTTGCTTTTCTATATCTCAGATCTCAGGGCTAAACCACAAACTGTACATGACACAACTAAATTAATATTTAAAAATAATTACTTGCTGCCTGAAGGTAAACAGAAAAAGGGTAAATAATTGATAGCACTGGGACTGCCACACTGTAAGTCTGCTGAGCGTTTATGATGTGCTGTGAAGGTTCAAAGGGATTACTTGTCTGCTGCCTCTGAAGGAGGGTTTTTGCTAATCATTCCAGGGCTTGTTTTGTCAGCCAGCAATGTTTTCAAAGTTTGAAGCACCAGAATAGACTGCCAGCTTAATTTAGGCGAATCTCTAACTTAATTTACTAACTTTCCTTCCAAGATTTGCATTGTAAATGATAAGGTGATTTTCATATATATAATTTTTTTTTTTTTTTATCCCATCAACATCTGAAGGGAAATTTCATGTGGTCTGCTGCCAAGAATGTAGAGTAACTTGCACGTAAGGGGTGCTTACACAACGTGCCACCCTGTGACAGTGCCCGTCTGCAGAGCTTGGGGATGCCTTGATAGGTGGCAGCTACTCACTTTTCAGTGGTAAACATCCCTCCTCGTATAGCCCGACGTCAGAATAACCAGCGTTCAAAGTGGCAGATGACCGTAAAGAAAGATCAAGGATTTCAAATTGTTTCATTCTCCCCTGCAGTCAGAAAACTTCGTAACTTCTTACACAGATTATTGCATTGACAGTAAAAAAAAAACCAAACAAAAACCAACCAAAAAAGCCTGCTGCCTCCACACAGGACTTCACAGTTTTCAGGTGTTAAAGTGAAAGATAAGAAAATACACTGGCAAGGTACGTGGAGAGTCAATAGCTGCAGGTCTAAAGTGTATTTGAATAAGGTGCCATACATCCCTATGGGGGAGTGATTGTTTGTTAGATAAAACTTTTTAAAAGAGAAGAAGAATGAAGCAGATGCCTGGATCTATCAGCAATGCCATCTGGGCCGTGATCAAATGATTCCCAAAGTATTATTTGCAATACATATTTTACTGGGTGCTAGGGATGGGGACATGAGTTCTTTTCTCTGTGCCCAGTCAGACCTTCATTAATAGCAGCTACTTTAACACCTCGCGCTGCACCACACTTTACTTTCATTGCTTGAAAATGCAATCGAAGCTCTCATTTTGCAAAAAAAAAAAATCCGTACTAAGGTGTACAAGCATGAGTGTCATTTGAAGACATGCAGTTATTCTTACGCTCTATTGAACAGCAGTAAGGCTTGAAGTGGAATCTGTGAGACCTTTTCCAGCTGATGGGCATCTGGAAGTGACCAGCAAGAACGACTAAATAGAAACCATGGTGTGCAAAGAGGGACTGACAAAAGTATGTTTTGTTCGGTCTAGACAAGACAAATGGGAAATGGTAGAGCAGCCATCGTATGTGTAAAATGTTGGGGCAAAGAGGAGGGAGTACTCTGTTCTCCCGTATGTTTCTTATAATGGCTTCAGCTGGGCTCTGGAGGGGGACAAAAGGGAAATGCTTCTGATGGTAGAGATGGGTCACTGTTAGAGCAGACTCAGGGGGGTGGGCTGTGGAACCTGTCACTGGAGATTAACAACACATCAAACAAATACTCTCTATAAGGGATGATATTAAGAGTTCCTCAGTCCTGTCTCTCTTCCAGCCCTGGCAGTCTGGGGCTAAATAATTGAGACACCAAGAAGCTGAGCACTGAGTCTCAGGCGGGGCGTAGGGGTCTGTGTATATCAGGTCCAAGCTCAACATTTGTGTCAAACGTATTAGAGGGAGTGAGGTTGCCAGTTTGCGTACTTTTTGACTACTGTTGCAGCATTTGGATATTCCTGTGTGTCCTAGCTCCACGGGTTTTCTTACCTTCTCATTGATAAAAATAATATTATTTCTAGTCCTCATGGTTTCAGAGGAAGGGCGAAAAGTGTGGCTGTCTACAGCCAAGAGGCTCGGAAAGCAGAAGGCAGCACATCTTTGGTATGCCTTCATTATATCGCTGGTGGGGCAGGGAACTCCTGCTTTTTCATGCTTGGGGTTCCCAATGCAAGGAATGGCAAAACAAAAAAAAAAAACCCAAAAAAAGTCTACTCTGAACTCCATTCCAACATTCAGGTCACCACCCTTCTCCTTTCTTCCCCACACCCAAGACCACACACTTGCACTTGCACCTCCGGGCGTGCATGTCTGCCTGCCAACACAGAGGAGGTTCCCGATCTCATCACAGTTCTGGTTATCTTTCAAAGAAAGATGTCCTAAAAGAAACCCCAGGAGCTCCGTGGTGCAACCCCACCCCCTGCCACGGAGCGCAGCCACTCCGAGCTGCTCACAGGCTGTGGAAAGAAGTAATATTTCTTTTTCATTGGGAGAGTGGCCAATGGGTTTTATAGGAAGAAGCAGCTGGAGGCGAGTCGTTAAAGTGTTTGCTGCTTTAAGGGAATGTGAAGCATTGAAACAGACTGGAGCATCTCTGGCCAGTACAAGATTCATAGGGGGAATTTCATTTTTCTTGTCTTTCTCTGAGAAGTAATTTTATGTTATTTGTAGTAGTGTTTTATGAGACCCAGGCCTTTGTTGTATTACCAGCTTGAAGAATAGGAAAAGTGGGATTCTTTCTTGAACATGGATGTGAACAAGCACAGGACAGACCCAGGATCAGAGCACGGTATCTGCTGCTGGCCAGGTGTCCACCCAGCTGCTCTAGCCCTTCCGTTCCTCGGTGGGAGCTTGCTGCTCTGAGTGGGATGTCAGTTTTTAGCTTATTCATCTCTTCTGTTTGATGTCTCTAGAAGAAAGTAGCTAATAAGGTGTTCAGAACTGCTACCGAGTCAAACCAGAGGTTCAGTCCGCTTTTCCAACAGCTGGCCCAGCCAGGTCTGTGTTTCAAACATCCATAAGACGTAGAGTGGAGAAGGTCTGGCAGGTGCTGAACAAGCTGAAGCTTCCCCAGGTGCCAGGATACAGTTTACATTTTTTTCCTAATACATTTTACCTCCCACATGGGCAGTACCCCCCCAGTAAGAGCCACCCCACCGTAGCTCTGTCTCGTAGAATACTGTGAGCACAGTTCGATTCATGTCTAGATCCTGTCCTTGGAACAGGACAAGAGGTTACCGTCTAGAAGGGGACGTTTCCTCCTGCATCGCAGTAACGAGGGATGGTTTTCTGACCTGTGCGCTTAGGACTGGACAAGACTGATCCCTCTTCAGCAAGTTCCCGTCTGATGAGCCTGCGAGAGGGTGAAGGAAGGGCCTGGAAGGGTACCTTTTATTGAATACGGGGACACTTTTTAACATTTCCATCAACTGCCAAATTAATTTTTTGCGAAGGATTTCAATCTGAAGTAGTAAGGTGACATTCTTGTTCTTCAGCTCATAAATACGGATATTTAAAAGTCAGTCTTTTCTAGGAACTCGCTCTCAGCACTGTATTGAAGAAGGCCTTTTGTAAAGGACATGCTCACTCGTGGTAAATATTACAGACACAGAGAAAATTATGCTTTTTTTAAAAAAATTGGGAAATTTGCAGAAAGCATTAGGCTTTTAAAAAACCTGCTCCATTTTGCAGGGCTGGTAACATTATTTCAGTTAAAAAATAAAATCTCTGGGAATAGCTACTGGTCTGAACGTTACATTGGTTTGTCTTAAACAGGGAACAAATTGGCTTTTCTACAAAGAGTGAATGGTATCGCTAATGCGAATTTTGGTTGACTAGGAGATTTCTGCCAGGGTTGTAGTTCGGTGTATTATGAGGTTAGTCCTGTAGAAAGGGCAGCAGTGAAAATAGCTACTGAGCGTTGATTGAATGGAAAACTAAAAGCTATAACCTTGAAGAGAACTTGCCTTGAAAACATGGAGGCCTTCGGAGGTGCACGCCAGCAGCTGTGAAGCCAGCCGTCCCGGTTAAGCTTCCCAGAGAATGCAGTAATACATGCAATAAAGAGATTTTGCTAGTGAAATACCCACTTGTGAACTGTTCATGGGTAGAAGAAAAATGGATCTGAGGTCTTGCCACCTGAGTTCCCTTCCTCTCCCTCGGTAGGTTATCAGCATGAAAACAGGAAATGAATTGGACACCATTAATAAAACATGAAGCCTTCGTGTTCAGGCTCTGTGCTCTGGCGTTCAAGTGTAGAAGACACTGTGTGAGAAGGAAACAGAGGAGTCAAATCCACAAGTTCATTTACTCTTTTTAACTACACAGCAAACTTTGGC
Source organism: Chroicocephalus ridibundus (assembly GCF_963924245.1). Lineage (NCBI taxonomy): Eukaryota > Metazoa > Chordata > Aves > Charadriiformes > Laridae > Chroicocephalus > Chroicocephalus ridibundus. Next base: position 3,662,886 of record NC_086302.1, on the reverse strand, counting down.
TCAGACTTGGAACTAAACCTTTCTTTTCTTCCCGTGAATTTATTGAAAAGCTTTTAAACCCTCAAACAGAAATCCTGAAGGATTGTTACTGAACTGTGAGTAGTCTTTCAGAACATAAAAGATTTTCCTGATAGATTTCACCAATAATTAGATATGCGATACTGTTTTTTGCTCAAAAGTGTCTTTCACTTTTAAATTTTTAGACCTTGTTTTCATGCATTCGCTTTTGCAGCTGTTTACACGGTGCAGATTTTTTATTTTTTTTTTCCGTGATAGATGCCCTTTTTTTGCCAGTTGCTTATGTTTGTGATTTTAGGAATGTCCCAAGATCCATACCTTGCTCTCTTTTGGGGGCTCGTTTTTGCTAGAGGGGAACGTATGATTCACCTGTCTCATAAGACTGTTGTTTTCCACCAAAGGACAAAGGATTAGCCTCAGAGAATAGAGGTCTCTATGAAGTAGACGGAAAGACCCCCCCACCACCAGCACCACCACCTTTTCTGTCTGTATTTAAAAGCGTCTCGTGAAAGCTTATGGTCACAGCAGTATGCAACCCAAGGATGAGAACTCACAAACCTGTTTTGAAAAAGTCATGGGAACAAAAGTAGAAGACCCGGTTCAGCCAGACAAAGAGGCCTTCTGCAGCTATAATAAAGGCTTGTTTTGCTCTATGGGGGAGTTTAATTGCAAAATGCTTAGCATAGGTGAATCATAAGGAGCCTAACCATAGGAAGAGGTTAACCACAGTTATAGGAAAGATTCATCTGAGGCTACAATAAACAAGTTCTTGGTGGGAAGAAACCAGAAGACTCTCCTCAGCTGTGGACAGGCCCAATCCTGAAACTCAAAGGTCGAGTTGCAAGTCCAAAGCAGGAATTCTCCTCCTGACCTTAGATAGTTCTTTTAGGAAATAGCCAAGTACAAGGTCAGGTTGACAGATAAGATGTTTATTGCTGGTGGGAATTTTTGTCAGGCTGCCGTGGCTGGAACCGCCAGTTCATCTCCCATGGGAGACAGCGCTTCGTAGTAAGGTCTACCACAACTGTAGGTGCAACCTGGGGAGTAGCAGAACTTCCATGTTTTCAAACAAACTGATATATTCTCACTGTTAAATAAATGTGGAAGCACTGCTTCCTGGATCCTGTCAGGAGTAAGAGGCTCCGGTCTCATAGAGGTTTTAGGCCAGGTCCAAATTCCTTTTAATTATTTCTGTTTAGCCTCCTTCAAAAGAACTTGCTACATGTGCCTCTTGCCTAATTCCTGAAATGCAGAAGTAAAACCTCAAACTGGGTGAGAAACCCGGACAGTGAGACAATCCCCATTCAGCAAAGTTACACATTCAGTGTTACAGTTCAACTCAATTAAACATAATTTTCTTGGCTGCTATCTACAAGCTTGATGATAGGAAATTGGATTTGACTCACTACAATACCAAGGGGCAGTTTGGTGAATGTACATTTTCAGCCAAAATCATTAGTCAACTAACAGAGTAGAATTATGTTCTCATTGAAGTTTACGTTACCATTTGGTTTACTTGTTTTTGCTGTCTGGCTCCATCTATAAAAGTGCAGCCAAACTCTAATTCTCAACTGTTTGAAGTTATTCAATCTCATTAAAGATACGCCAGACAATTTATTGGACAATATTCAAAGTATTAGCGAGATTCATTCTAATTGCGCAGAAGGATCTATATTAACATTCCTGTTTCAACACATTATTTGTTACTTGGGTTTTAGGTCATATGAATTGGTTTTCTACATGATTGCATTTCTGTTGTCAGAATGTCTAAATATCAAATGTTACATTTACGGTACAATCAGTTCATATGCCGAAGAAATTATATTCCTTTGGTTCCGTCAGGATATTTTTGGAAAAATTCTGAGCCCTCAGAATGACAATCTGAAAAAAAAATGTTGTTTCCCTCAGAAGGATTTGTCTGAAAAGGCCCATTTCCCGGGTTCCCATCCAGCTCCAGCCAGTACTTAGACGGTGGGCCCCGGCGGCACTCGGAGGCACCTGGAATGCTCAGGGGGGTCCCTGGGGGTGCTGTGGGTGCTGGAAGCCGCGCAGCAGCCCTGCTCCAGCGCTGGGGGGATCCGCAGCAAGGGGGGATGCCCCTGGAACAGGCCCAGGGAGAACAAACCTGATAAACGGCCCCGTTCTCCCTGTCGGTCTGTGCCGGGGTGTCCACGCGCCGTCCCACCACCGACTCGTGCCTGGCTTCCACCCGAGCAGAGCCTTGCGCTCTGGGGAGAAATAGCACCTAGTAAGTGAACGAAACAGATGAAAAGGGAAAAGCGCTACCCTGAAAAACCTCTTTTGGACAAATCCTTCCTATCCAGGAGCCACCTTCTGTTTGCAGTTTGAGGTTATTAGGAATAGAAATTGGAAAAGACTGTGAAGAATAGCACAGCCGAAGCCTTGCTGCTTGGGATCAGCTGAGTGGAATTCTCAGTGAACATGATCAATTGAGTGGAAGTCTGACTGGATGTGCTCATGGAGGGGTGCCTTAATATGATTGAGGGGATGTGGGACTGAGCATGATTTATTGAGAGTAATTGAGTATTCGGTACCAGAGTAGGAACAGGAGTCACTTAACTTAGATTAAAATACAACAGCACCTGGTGCTTGCTGCAAATACATTTTTCCTGGAAAAAGAGATGGTTAGAAATAGCCTTCATTATCCCTTTAGAGTGTTTTCTAAATAACACGTCTCTGTTATTTTTGAAATATCAGTATGTTACGTGTCCACACGGTTCCTGCTGAAAATGATGCCTCTGTTAAATTGCCAGTGCCCGCTCGTTCTGCAGGTACAGGTACCAGGTACCCAGGGCCGTTCGGAAACTGCTGCCAGCTGACTAACCCGCAGGGAGAGACCACTCGCTCCTGCCAAAGCGTCTGGGCAAGGCCCTTTGGCTGCAGTCATTTCTTACATCTTCCCTGCTAACCCTGCAACCGATTTCCTTGTAAGTATTTCCTGTGAGTAAGTTTTTCGCCTCTCCCTGTAGGAGCCTGTTTTATGCCAGTCATTTTTTATAGCATGATTTTTTTTTTAATTTTTTTTTTTTTTTTTTTGCGTCTAGCCTAAGCTTTTCCTTCCCTAGCTCCGGGTCAGCGCTTCTCATGCTGCTGTCTCCTGCCCCTCCCTCTCCTCATTCTGCTGCTCGTTCACATTAACTGCAAGGTAATTAGAGACCGATCCTGTCCCCTGAGTCTTTGTTTCTCCAGACTATGGCTTAAATCCTACCCTCCTGCAGCAAACCCCACTGAGATCCTCAGGTTTGGTCCTTTCTGGGCTCCTCTTGCCATTGTATCTAGTTCTCAGCACAAAGTTCTTTGATATTATAATGTTGTAATGGCAGGAGACCCTGGTTAAGCAAAAACAGAACCGGCCCTCCCTCCTTCCCTCTGGGGGTTGCAGGTAATAAGCAGAGCTTTGCTCAGCTGAGCAACATGGAACCGTCAGGTCTCTGCCCGCATTCCTGTCTTGCAGCTTCAAAATTCTCGTACTATTTAAAAAAGCAGGAACAAGGCAGCTTATATGGTCCCAGCACATCCCCATCCCGGCATGGCTGCGGATCTTTTGAAGTTAGAGGCTCACAAAATCCCGCTGTCCATCTCTGTTGCCCAAGAGAACAGGTCTGGGAACTAGATCCTCCGTGGGGTCAGCTTGCAGCCCGCTGCTTGGCAAAGCCAGCGCCGAGGGGGGGGCAGCGCTGTGACACCCGTGTCCAGCAGGGAGCCCTGGCGGTGAGCCCCGACCCCGGCCTGCTTCCAGCCCCCACCCCGGCTCTGCCCTGGGGAGGCTTTTTGTTCAGTGTCACCTGTTTTCTTTAAGTTCATCATGCGACATCATATCAACTGTTTTATTGGAATAGAAATGAATTCTGTCATCTGCAAAATCAGTGTCTCAAGCAAAGGAGTCTTTTGGACTTGCTTGGCACAACCTGCTTTTAAGAAGCCTCTGGCGGACAGCAGTTGCCAGACCTTATTCCCAGATATTCCGCACTGTTTCCTCCACCGTGTTGCGTGGAGCTGATGCCAGATTGAGCAGTTTGCAGTTTCTTGCTGCTCCCTTTCCTGGTCATCTGACAAGCAGCAGAGTTGCTTCACGTTCTCACTGCAAACCCTCCAAACCTCGTGCTGGACTATTCCCAGTGCTGGGAATCCCGGCAGAGCCCCATCCCCATCCTCTCTCTCCTTTTTGGTACAAGGACTGCTCTTTAGGTCACGTCGACAAAAGGCACCAGATGTGTGATGCCTCCAGCCCTGTATCAGGGACAAGCAGCAGTTTCGGAGCCAGACGGAGAGTTTGGTGCTTTAGAACCAGGTCTTGTTGGTTTGGGATCTTTCCATTTGAAGGCCTCTGGCACATTAAGAGCCCTCCCCTGAGTTTTTCATCCTCTTTCAAGCTGCTGCAATAAACTTCTTTTTCAGTTGGCTCAGCTAGCAGTCTGCGGTGGGTCTCTTGCCTCCGAGACCTGGACTGCGCATCGCCACGCTGCCCTCGCACACGCCGCGGAGAAGCTGCTGGACCACATCGCGCTGCCGAGTGGCCGGCTCTGGCAGCAGCGTCCGAGTGACTGAAAGCTTCGTGTCACATACGCAACCTGCCACGTGCCCTGCTCTGCTGGAATTCGGCTCCGTGCAGCACCCAGCATTTGTCTCCAGTAAAGCGGGCTGTGCGGTGAGGCTCGGGAGTGCCTTTTGCATCACGCGCAGCAGAGACTGGGTGCAGTCCAAGACTTCCATGTCTGCAGCTGTAGCATAACCAAGGGAGGAAATCCAGGAGGCTGCATCTCCCTGAGCAACAGCACCACTTACAGCCTGGTCTCACATGCCAGGCTGGGGCCGGAGCCACAGAGCAGCAGTCTGCCAGCACCGGGGAGGAGGCTGGTATCTGCTGCTTCCGTCTGCCTCGGGACCAGTCCACCGCAGCTGGGCTTGTCTGTATCCCACTCCCCGGCATCCGGGGCCCGCACCAGTCTGTGCTGACGGCGGTCTCTGATGAGTGGCTTTTGCTGCCCGGGGGTGCCTGGGGTTCATCTCAGCAGGGTGCCTGTGCCCTGGATGGGCTCTGAAGAGTGGAGCAATGATTTGAACTGCTACTTAAAAACACCTCCTTGGACCGCTTCCACCCGCTGCAGCAAAGAAGGTGCCTAAGCAGCAGGAGAAAACATCATTGCTTGTGTCTTGCTTTGCCATAGTCCAGGACAGTGCTCTGCCAGTTACCCGGGCATCACTTCTGGCATGAACTTGAGATAGGAACTGAGGGTCAGACTTCAAGCTCTTCCAGACAGTCCCAGTAGCAGAAAGTATCTGAAGAATCCCACAGACTCACACCCAACTTTCAAGGCCAGCATTTCTTCCAGCATACACAACCCTGCCCAGGAGGCTAGCAGGGCTCCATTATCTGGAGTTTGAATCTGGACATGAGGAGGCAGGTGCTGGAGAAAACAGGCAGGCACATGAGCAGTCAAAGGCAAGAGCAAGCGTTTCACGTCTGCACACTCAGCACATTGTATCCCATCCAAGCGGAGCTGGGGAAGTTGAAGTGAGACGGGGAACAACTGGGGATGTGTTGCAGGGCTTCTGCCAGCCGGAGCACCAGGAGTAAGGCAACACCGTGCTCCGTGAGCCGGGGGAAGGGAACTGCTTAAGGTGAGATTCAAGGGTAGGGATGAAAATTACAGCAGAAAAAAGCAAAGCACATTGGGGCTGCAGTTCCCGAGGGCTGCGGTGAGAGACCCTCCGGCCCCTCAACGTGTTGGCACCATTGCTGCAGGCACACGAGTCCCAGCGGAACAGGACAAGGGAGGATGATGGCTACTGGAGCGGTGTCCAGGCAGGACGGGGGCACCCCGTACCAGGCGGGTGTCCTGGGGGATGCCCGGAGAGCTGGTGCTGGGGTCAGCATCCTGCCGGGCCTCTGCTCCGCTATGGGCGTGAGTCTCCAGACGGAGTTTCAGCAAAGAGAAAGCTGATACGATCTGAACGGAGGGTTTAAGGGTGCCCAGCACTGGGAAGGGGCTCAGGCCACAACTGGGTAAGCGTCAGGTGAGCGGCAGCACAGACGGTGCCTGTGCTGGGAAGCTCCGCCAACACAAATCTCTTAATAGTCTTTCAGTCTCTGCAAGGCCTTAAAATCAATCAGAGGATTAACTAAGCAAAGCTGGTTTTACGATACCTGATCCAGCTTTGCGCAATTGGATGTAACCGAGGCCCCCCGTTGTGGCCGGGAGTGCCACCGTGTGCCACGGGGGATGGCAGCGCCCGCGGAGGAGCGAGGCAGCCCTCGGCATGGGTCACCGTCACCCGCTCGGGGGGATGGCAGCGAGCAGCAGGGCGGCACTGCTCGTGCAAGCCCGTCGCTTCCCTCCACTGCCGGCTTGTTTTATTTCAGCGTTTCTCCTTACAGAAGCTCCCTGAAGGTAAACCGTTCACCCCTTCTCGCTAACGACCAGCGTCGTGGGGCTTCTGTGGCATCTTCCGAGGAAGAGGTACATGTTCCGCTTTCCCGTTTCTCTTGCGGCGGTGGCTCCTGGGCTCCGTGTGCGGGGCTGAGCTGAAGCCTGGGAGTAGAAACACCGCTCCCTGCCACATTCGCTCGTAAGCCGCGTCCCCACTTTTGAGAGGTCGCCAGGGAGGGAAATGATGAGTCTCCCTTAAACACGCCCCGGTCCCTGGCAGATCAATACTTTAATTCGATTGATGACAACAGGAGCGATCCACCCAGCTGACACCAGGCAGCGTCTCTGTTTCAAACCAGGCGTAGGAATGTTTGTTTTGCTTTTGCTGAAGCAGTTTGCTTTCTCTCGGGCTGAAAGTTACCCCTGGTGACAACGTGTGCGTGAGAGCTCTGCGTGAGAGCTCGGACGGGTCCCTGACGGGAGCCTGAATCCCCCTAAACACGCCGTGGCTGCACAGCACGGGCAGATCTGGATGTTTCCACTCTACCTGCTAAGCAGGTGTAGCGCCCAAGTGATGTGAGGAATAATGAAATATCCCCTCCAGAACTGAGCGGTCTCAGTTTTCTGACAAAATTCTCCTCTGCTCCCTTTCTCCAGGCTGGCGTCCGCGGTCTGTGGCTCGGTGCGGCGATGCAGAGGTGGTGACGCAGCGTAACACAAGGCGATACCTGGCTGCTGAACGACCCCGCTCTCCCGTGCCCGCGCCGACTTGCGAGCCTCGCAGCTTTGGGCCTGTCAGCCACCAGCAGTTCATCTATGCAAATTCGCTACAAGAAAATGAGGTCTATAAATAATAGACACCTTGGGCCCGCACGTCAGTACGAGGTAATCCATTGTCTTGCTGGAAACGCGTCCGGTTATATTTCATGCCTCTGTGTGAAAGTTGCGGGGAACGAAAAGTACTCAGGACAAAATCCAACCTTTACTCACCTTCTGACCTAAAAAAAAGAGTGGAGGGGAAATGTTTCTTGGCTGGAACTGAAACTGGACCTCGCTCTGTGCCAGGGCAACTGCGAGAAACTCCTGCTGCTTCTGCCTCCGTGGCGGTTCCCTCCCTCCGCTCTGTTTTTTTTTTCAGAAGAAATGAGAGAAAACTTGTTTACACCATGTGCCCAGCAAAGGGCTACTTTAGATGTTAACAAAACCCAAACCATTCCTAAGTTGTGCTGCCTTTAAATCTTTCTAAATTCAATGTATTCGCCTTACAGGAGTCTCGGCTCTTGGGAGGCACTTCTCTCCCGACTGTCGCTTAGGGAATACAGGCCACAGAAATCAGATGAAATTATTTAATTCTCTTTTCTGTCCTAGTTGTCGAAGCATTTATATACCTGGAAAATATTCAGAAATGTGCAACAAGGCTGATCAAGGGTATGGAAAAGCATCCATAGGCGGCACAGCTCCATGGACTGCGATTCCTCAGCCTGGAAAGAGGTGACTGCGGGACAAAATGATAGCAGTCTCTGAAATCGTGAGTAGCATGAAGAAGTCACCCAGAGGTGATTTGCTTACTGGCTCTGGTTCTTCAAACAGAAGAAGGTGGTTCTTGGCACAGCGTGTCATTAATCTGCAGAAATCTTTGCTGCAGAACGTTGTGGATGCTGAAGGTTTACATAAATTTAAAAAAAATAAACTGGATAAAGTCGTGGAAGGGAAAAAAAAAAAAAGCATAAACCCTAACAGCTATTGAATAACAAACCTCACTTCTGTCATGGGAGATCTCTGCAAACTGTCAGGCTCTGGGAGCGTGCTCTGGCGAGGCGTTGCTGCAAGCTCCGCGCTGTTCTGACCGTCCTCCCCACGCCTCTGTCGCTGGACGGGGTGTCTTTGCTCTGACCTCCCCTGGGCATTTGATGTTATGTTCCTCTGCCTCTCCTCCCCCGTGATTTCCACCCACGTCACCTTTTTCTAAAACTCACAGATTTAGTGTTACAATTAAGTTCTGCGCTGAATATATTTTTTGCTTTGAGAAGCGTCCGAACAATTCTTTGTGAAAGCGCCTTCTGGCTGCCTGTGCAGCATTCTGAGAGGGACGAGCATTTGGATAGGCTGGCAAGTCATGTAAATAGTAAATACGTGGTTCTGAGAGATGAAGTTTCCCTGGGAAGCCTGAATCTCTAGTTCTGTAACGGCTTGGTTATCAAACAGATGATTTACATCTTATTAGGTATTTCCATCTGTTGATAGAAAAATGCTCTATTGCGTAACGTTGCTTTTGCTCCTGATTCAGTTCCCACCGTTGCCAGAAGTGCTTTTGGGCCCCCGGACCGGCCTGTTTAAATAATCAGCTCGGAGACGGTGGCACTTGGGGCGCTCAGCCTGGTGGGCGAGCAGGGGTGGCCAGCGGCGAAGGCCTTGGCAGAGCCACTGGCCCCGGGCGCAGCTTCTGCCGGCGGCGCTGCCGCTGCCTGCACCTTCCCTGGGGCTCGGTGCCCACCGGGCTCGCTGCCACCCACTCCTGAGAATGTATTTTTCCAAGCTTGGATGCAAATCGCAGCCGCTTCTTTTTCAGCACGTGTAAGTTTTGGTTCACTTTTGGTCAAGCGTGTCCGAAGGACGGAATCTGTCCTTACGGCGATGGCAAGGGAACGTTGCGGCCCGGTTGCCCGCGGATGTTCAAACTCGCAGCCGCCCGAGGAGAAGGAGAGCGTGCGCGAAGCGGGTGCAATTCCCTCTTGCTCTCCCCTTCGCCAGTCTGTGCGCGGAGTGCTCTGCTTCTGGAGGGGGAGCTGAAAAACCAGCGGTGCCAATAGGAATGCATTTGTTTGTTGATACAAATTCGCATCTCCAAAGAACCCTGAGAACTTTAATTACGCCAAAGTATCCCAGGGTGCATTGCTTTGTAGCAGTCACTGGGAATATATTATCCTTACATGTAAAACAAAGAACCTGGAAACTGTATTCAACAGGCAAGCAAAACAGGGGATATTCTAATCAGCAAAAGGAGGGGAGAGTGTTGAGATGAGTGAAGAGCGGAGGGAAATACTGGGCTCAATGCCTGATTCCTAATCCCTAAACTGTCTTACTATAGTATTGTGAAAGCCAGGAGGAATAAACCTAATACCGCAGCTTCTTGCCATCAAGAAACTACGTATTAATACAGTACTGCTAAGGTAATTAACCAAATCAGACTCAGTCCAGTGCTGAAAAGGATTTCTTCCCCCAGGGATAAGCAGATGTCTCAATCTAATTATACAAGTTATTTAATCAGAACCAGAGGTCGGATATCTAATGAAAATACTACCTGATGCGGGGGAGAGAGGTTGTAGCTCTGAAGCAGTGCGAGCAGAGGGGGGGTTCGAGCTTCCAAACTGGTGCAGTTTCTAATGCTCTTCTGCCTTATTTCTACACATGACTTTAAGTCATGACTGACGTTGTTTACCTGGACCTGAGCAGAGCCTTTGACACTGTCCCGCATGACATCCTGGTCTCCAAGCTGATAAAATATGGGTTTGATGGACTGACAATTCAGTGGATAAAGAACTGGCTTGACGGCCGCACCCAAAGAGTGGCTGTCAATGGGTCCGTGTCCAAGTGGAGGCCAGTGACAAGTGGAGTCCCTCAAGGATCAGTACTGGGACCGGTCTTGTTTAACATCTTTGTCAGTGACATGGACAGTGGCGTAGAGTGCACCCTCAGCAAGTTTGCCAACAACACCAAGCTGTGTGGGGCGGCTGACACACTGGAGGGAAGGGATGCCATCCAGAGGGTCCCCGACAGGCTGGAGAGGTGGGCCCATGCCGACCTCATGAAGTTCAACAAGACCAAGTGCAAGGTCCTCCATCTGGGCCGGGGCAATCCCAAGCACCGATATGGGCTGGGCAGTGACTGGCTTGAGAGCAGTCCTGAAGAAAAGGACTAGGGGGTGCTGGTGGACGAGAGGCTCCACATGAGTCGTCAATGTGCATTAGCAGGCCAGAAAGCCAATCGTATCCTGGGCTGCATCAGGAGAAGTGTGGCCAGCAGGGCGAGGGAGGTGATTCTCCCCCTCTACTCCACTCTCGTGAGACCCCACCTGGAGTCCTGCGTCCCGTTCTGGAGCCCCTACTACAAGAGAGATATGGACGTGCTGGAACGTGTCCAGAGAAGGGCCATGAGGATGATCCGAGGGCTGGAGCACCTCTTCTGTGGGGACAGACTGAGAGAGTTGGGGTTGTTCAGTCTGGAGAAAAGAAGGCTCCGAGGAGACCTTAGAGTGGCCTACCAGGATCTTAAGGGGGGCTACAGGAAAGCTGGGGAGGGACTTTTTAGGATGTCGGGTAATGGTAGGACTAGAGGGAATGGATTAAAACTAGAGCTGGGTCGATTCAGACTGGACGTTAGGAAGTTCTTCATCGTGAAGGTGGTGAGACACTGGAACAGGTTGCCCAGAGAGGGGGTGGAAGCCCCGTCCCTGGAAGTTTTTAAGGCCAGGCTGGACGGGGCTCTGAGCAGCCTGGTCTAGTGGGAGGTGTCCCTGCCCACGGCCGGGGGGTTGGAACTAGGTGATCTTTAAGGTCCCTTCCAACCCTAACGATTCTGTGATTCTAAGTAAGATCTCAGGATAGGAATTGGAAAAAAAAATCACTTGTGAAAAGAGCATATTCTCCCAAAAGTTTGTTTCACCGCCTTGGCATGGAAAGAAAATTCTCCTGTAAATGTCATCGGTGTTTCACCCGCCCGTAGTGCTGACACGGGAACAAACAGCTGTGTTTTGTCTGAGGCAGTTGATAGCTCTAAGCGTTACCGTTTTGTTAGCCGTGCTTCACCTGGGAAAAAACTGTGACAGATGCCTAAAACCTGCCGCTCTCTCTGCGTGCGTGTGGCTGGCAGCGGCTGCCTGGTTGTTGACAACGGGAAAGCTCACACCGCGGGCCTGCAGGGAGGGTGCTGGCGGTGCTCTCGGGGATGGGCAGAGCCCCCGAACCTCGGATTCTTACGATATTCAGGTGGAGAATCTCTCCCCTGGGGAAGGCGGTGTTGCAGTCACCAGGAGCCAGCGCGTGGGCTTGGTGAACAGTCACAGGATGGGACACACGCATGCTCCAGCCCCGAGGAGGCAGAGGAGTTGAGTTCCTTTCATTTTATTATCATTGGAACCCAGGTACTTGTAACAGTTGTCAGGACCTTTCCCGCGTGGTTGGAGGTAGCTGCTCCCAGGGCAGCCGTGTGGTCTCCAAGGAGGAGCAGGACCCGGAGTGGTCCCCTCTGTGCCAGCCGTGCGCACTCCAGGCTCCTGCCCGTCTCTCAGTGTAGCATGTTCCATAGATGAGGGTCTTCTCTCTTGATTTCTCCCCGACAGCTTTCTCTGCATCTCCACCCCTGCAGCCGGGTTCCTGCCAGGGCGTGCTGCTCCTCTTGCCGGCTTGCCACCCGCCTGCGTTCCGGGGCCAGGCTGGCCAGCAGTGCCACGTTGCCTAGCGATGCATTTCTGGCTGTCCCATCTCATTAAGCCGTTGGAGCCGCACGCACCCATGGGGGAGTCGGGAGGGAACGCCGGCCCTGGCTGCTTTAATTGGCTTCTTGCCTGCGCACGCACATGCATTGCGGATAGTGCCCAGCCTTCGCGAGCGCCACTGACGGGCAGGAGATAAATGTACAGCTGCGTGCCCGACCACCCGCTGCCTTGGAAGCTGTGTAACTGAGGGAGTGCGGGCAGCACCCCCAAAATTAGGATTCTTTTTTTATCTCCAGGACTCCCCCCAGTCATGTCTACCAACGAGGTTGAGCAGAGTGGTCCCTATGGATGGGCACGAGGAGGCTCCCGCTCCGCACCCCGGTGGTGGGCGCTCGCAGGCTCCTCTCCCTTGCTGGGGTCCCCCCGGCACCGCGCTCAACCGCAGACCCCCAGCCTCTCCAGGGCTGCAGGGTGGGACAGACGCCCAGCAATGCCCCGCACACGTTTGCACCCACCGCGTCCCCCAGGTGCTGGGGACGCGAGTCCCACGGAGGGAAAACGAGGGAGCCTGTGCAGCGCCAGGCTGGGGACTCGCGGCAGATGTTGCCCTCTCCAAGAGAGAAAGGGAGAAAAGAGGAACGCCACGTGCAGCACGGCCACGTGTTTTACTTTCAAGCAAGTGAGAGTCTGGAAAGATCCAAAAGGCTTTGGGTTTGCTGGCCATCTGTAAGCGTGTCAAGCTGCTGTTGTTTTTATGCTGCCACCTCAAAAGTTGTCCTTCTGCCCTTCTGATGCATTAAGAGTTAAAAATAACAGCTCATGATCACATTGATTAAATGAGGACAGAGGGAAAATGCTGTGAGCTGAAGATTTCCTTCAGTTATTTAGATTTACTGTATTTTTCTTTATTAGTTTCAATGAGTCTTAACCCTATATTTTGTCCAGTTTAAATAAGTTTATGTGTTTTCTCTGCTGTGTAGACATATGAAGTGACACGCACATCTAGAAAAAACGGGCAACCTTCACGCACATTCTTCGTTGTGAAGCGTACAGCGCGTTTGTAACAGCTGAACTGGAGAAATACGGCATTTCTGAGCGTGCGGCTGTAGACCAATGAGTTGCGATGTGCCGCGAGACTGGATGAAAGAGGGGAGGAAATAAAGTGCATGGGCCACTTGAGTTTGCGCAGGTGTCGGTTCCATTCTTTAGGAATCTGCTCCACAGAGACACGTTTGCACAGTGTGGTTTCTCTTTGTTCATGTAGAATTATACACGCAAAAACCCCGGCGCAAAAATGGTCTGCTTTTCTGCTAGCACCTACAAATGGCAAAGCTACAGACGGAGCACAGATCGGGGGCGGCGCGTGTTACGTTCTTCTCCCTGAGCTTGTGGCTGTGCAGAAACACCTGAAGCTGAGGTGAGGCACCGCAGCCACCGAAAACCTGACGGTGGATATTAAACAACCCCGCCGTGAGGTAGTGTTCATCTAGGGGATTTAAACAATTCTGAATTGCCAAACCACAGTGCCCCAAAAGGGAATTTACCAGACAATAGGAAAGGGATTGACAGAAAGAGAAACGAAGATGAAATGTGATGTCTGTTTAACCTGTTTTTCTTCACTTCCATACTTTGTTATGTATTCAGACTTCTTTAACCAACCTTTTATTGAGAACTCTTCTCTATTTTTATATCCACCTGGAACGACGGAGGTTTGCAGGCTCTGCGCCTCCCCACTCCCTCTCCCTGGGAAGGCCAGACGTGCGCGTGGAGAGACAGACCCGTGTCTGAGCCTCTCTGCGATGTGACCACCCCTGCGGACCACCGGAGCGCTACCACCTCTGCGGACCACAGCGAGAGTAAAGCAAGTCTCCTGTGCTGCTGCTAAGAGTTGTGTTGATGAGGTTCTAGGAGATGTTGACCCAAATAAGTGGGACTGGGAAGAAAAGCGTTCAGAGTGGCGGTAAGAGTGAAGAGGTAACGCATCATTGCACCACGGCTGGAGAGAAAGACCAGATCCTGAGGGCCTGTCGACTGCAGTGGGAGGTTGTTGGCCCACGGTGCAGCTAAACAACATACAAGAAATACAGGCTGTGGCACAGATCAGAACTCGGATGAGACAGTCCTGTAACCAGTCTGAGGAGCGCTGGGCCCTCGCCAATGAGCTACTTGCAACACACAAGGAACAAAGAGAAATTCCACTTTGAACTATCCTGTCCTATATCCAGAAGACCAGTTGCATTTCCCTGTGCTGTATAAGTAATACAATTCTTTTATCACCTTGTGCCTATTCCACACCAAATGCCAACCTGCCTGTGAATAAAAACCAGCTGCTTGTGCACTGTAGCGTATGTGGCGTTGTGGCGTCAGACCCCATGCGAAGAATGTCCGAAGTGCTGCACCAGCTGATGGCGGTTAACTCGTTCTTGTAACAAAGCGGGATCCACTCCTGCCTTGTCAGCTGTGCAGCCCCGTATGACACAGACAATCTGCATTCAGTCCTCTGACTTCTTTGGAACACAAATAGTTTATGAAAAGGCGATTGAGGAACAGTTCTTTTCTAAGATTTGCCCGCTTAAAACCAGCCTTGAAGAGCTGTGACTTAGTCCCTGCTTGTGAAGTTTTCGGGAACGATCTGAAGCCTGTCATTTCAGATGTGATGATCACTCTTTGAAAATCCAATTAATTAAAGTCCGTTCAGCTTGAAAGGTGAAAGGCTCAGGGTTTTTCTTTATAGGGAGGAGCAGAATGAATGTTTAAGATAAGATACAGGAGCAAGGATTTGATGGTAACTATGACGTATGGACACTGGGAGGATGGCCACTTGGTCCATTGTCACTGGGACCAGCAGAAATCGTTCTCTGGGGGCAATACGTCTCCTAAGGCAGGTGCTGATGGGGAAGAGGGATGCGTTCAGAGGGACAGCCCTCCTGGCAGTGGCACTGAGCGTGGCCATGCTCCAGGCTGAAAGCAGACGTGGAATTAATGCCTCCTCCCATCCAAGTCTGTGCAGAGCTTTTCACTGGCGTCAGTGGCAACAGGATCAGAGTCGAGTCTTAAGGCTCTTCCCCTGGAGCTCAGAGGAGTTTAATGGAATACAGTCTATGTTGTAATTAATTGGCTTCTGCCTCTCCTGCAGGAAAGAGTTAATGAAGGCAAAGCTTGTCTGGCCAAGGGGCTGGTACGGCTCCGGGAGAGCTATGACTCACAGATTGAACATCCTGCCAAAGCACCCAGCAAGTTCCTCATCCTCAGCTCCTCCTATCCCAAAAGTCATAGTGCGAATTGGTCCAGCATCGTGGCTGGAGAGGTTTGTCCCTTACAGCACCTGCTCTGCCCACTCAGTTCAATGCTGTTTGTTTGCACAAAAAAATCAGTGTCTGCCAGGTAAGACCTTACACATCAAACTGTATTGCTTTGTTCCTCTGGTGCCGACCCCCCGGTAATCTCATAAGGTCTCTCTGCAGGACCGAAGGAAATAGAGGTCAATAGAATACTTGAAATGAGTAAGGAAATGGCAACACGCAAGGAGAAGTTACTGGGTGAGCTGGTCGCAGATGAGTCTTGGAACTGACCAAGTTTGATATTTTCATGGTTGAGCTTGGCTCAAACAGAGGAATGGAGAAATGAAATTTGTTGGTGGCATCACCCTTACAAAACAGCCCTCGCTTAGTGACAGGCTGTCCCAGGCGTGACCCTGTACCCCAGTTGCCCACCATTTCCCTCTCTCTGGAGAGAAGGAGGACAGCAAAGAGCCACCAGCGGCATCACCCCTCTCTGCCGTGGGGTTTCAGCCTGGACTGCCAGGTGCCCGTTCCCCGTGTGAGAAGAGCACAGCGAGCGTGGGCACGGGCAGGGGGCAGCGGAGGTGGGTGTCTGAAGGCTGGTGCCCAATTGCCGTTCTCCAGAAGCACGTGATCACTTGAGAAGTTAATTTCATTAAAAATTGATGTTTTCCTTCCTTCTGAACTCTTGTCATCTGCCTCAGTCGTCACGACAGGGCCAATGATGAGTCACAAAAAGTGCAAAAAATTACGATAGAGTGGCAGTGCAGGCGGAGATAAGGAGGACTCTTGGTCTTGACGATGAGCTGAATCACACCACTTTGAGGCCAGACTAGCAAAGCGTAAATATATGGATTAGCGCCGGTATAACAGATCGAAACCTGAGGTAGAGAGTTTAAACAAGGCATAATTTGTAGTAACAACAAAATTACAGGGATTCATCCCTTTGTCTCCCAACCCTGGCACCTCAACCTTGCCACGAGGTTGCCTCCCCATCCTGTACAACATTTTTTCGAAACATCCCATTTTGGGTAGCCAACCTGGGAAGCGCGGCCTGTCAGTATGGAAGGACCAGCTCTGGAATTGTGCGTCGTTAAGGCAATCAATGTGGAGCGGGGAGAATAAAGGAACACACATGTCCTACACCAAATCTGTTTGGAAAATTAAAAAATGAACCATTCTGTGTGCAGTTCCCCTTCCTCGGCAGTCGGACTTCGCGGTTGCTACCCTGACTGTACTCACGACCGCCTGACATGGAGGGACGAGCACATGAGAGCTCCTGAGTTTGACCGGCCCCAGGTGTGGTGATTCCCGAGATCCCGTTACTCGCTGCACTCCAGTGTAATAGCGGCTGCGTCTCCTCCATGTTCGAGTTGATATTAGATTGACAAGATCAAGTGACAGCACAACCGTAGACACCTTTATCTGCTGTATGCATAATCTCTCTCGCTGAAACCCCGCCAAACTCATCCCCAGGTCTTATCTTTCCTAAACTGAGTATTTATTCATGTGGTTGTTTTATGTAAACTGCAAAGAGCCTCATTAAATGGAAACCTTCGCTCAAAAGCTTCATTATTAAGGTGGAACAGAGCTCGGAACGCACAGAGCGAAATTACCAATCTTTTGTGTTATTTTGGGAAGAAAAGCTCAGTGCCTCAGGCCCCTGACGCACCGTGCCGAGCCCTGCTGTTACCCCTGAGCTCCCGCAGGGACCGAGCCTGGCCTTAAGGTGAGGAGTTTCACTGGCCGTTCCGCAGGAGAGAGTCCCCCAGGGCGGAGGAGAGCAGATCCCTTCGGGAGAGGCTCAGCCCTGCTGAGAGAGAAGCCGAGGGGACACCGGACCCTGCCCTGCTCCGGCAAACCAGGAAAATCCCGTTTGGCTTCTGGAGAAGGGCTGGGCCGGGTGGGAAGGCGGCTCGGGCGAGCAGCCGCGCGCCGGCTATTGCCCACGTCGTGGCACCTCCGGAGCTGGCTGACAACCCGGGAGCTTCGGGAGAGGACGAGTTTTTTGCGGACGAAACTCCACATCACTTGAACGCTGGCATTCACTGAGGGTAAATACCAAGAGTTCTGTGCTTCCATGTTCTCATTTGTATTATAAATCATAATGAAAGGGTTTGAAACGAAAGACACGCACACGGTTAAGAACATACGGGCAGTGAAGGCATTTCTCTGAAGCTGGGAATTCATTCCTCGGTATTTTCCTTTTCTTCGTTTGACCGAATCCAATATATACTTTGCCCAGCCATCAGAATTGCGAAACTGGTGCTTCACCAGACAAGAGTCATAGCATTTTGTTCCTAAACAACAGACAGTTGCCAAACAGGGTAAAATTAAAGGTGGTAACAAATCAGTACCCAAAATTTGCATTTCTTCTGGAGAAGCAGCTTTTCAGGGACAGCTTGTTTTCCGCAGTAAAGAACAGCTTTTTTTTAATTCAAACCCTTCAGCGACATTAACATGCCTGGTGCAGATCTCTACCCTGTCATACTTCTTATCTCAAGGACAGCACCTCCGACAGCAAAATGCCGCATCCATCACATGGGAATATGAGCAAGAGTCCGGTCGTCTTGAGGATGAATAAAACGCATGACCCGCTGCCTTCGTGCCAAGGCGGCTGCTGTCTGAAGCTGCTACATCCGTCCCGAAACGTTAGCACGGGCGCTTTGTTTCGTCACGGTAGCGGGCAGACGCGGTTAATCAATGTGGTATTTGTGAGAAGAGGCCGGGGAAGCGGAGAGGCACTCCATGCGTCGGGACGCCGCGGTGTGGTACCCATGCCCGAAGTCACGCCGAGCCCCTTGGGGAATTGTTGTGCGTGTGTTGTGCATGTTGTGCGTGTGTTCACGCCGGTGCACAAGCACAAACACCGCTGGAGGGCGGGGGGGGAGGAAGGCTGGGGTGTCCTCCCCGCTTCTTCCGTGTCTGTTAATCTCCGGGGCTGTGGCGCGGCGGTGGATGTGTGCGTGTGGATGTTTTACTTCCCTTTGTTTTGTTTGGTACTTTTAATCCCCCGGGGCATATCTCTGAGCTGAAGAACTTTAGAGCTGATATAGCTTTTTAAAGTGGGGATTATGTAAATGCATATTATGGGGCTTTCATAAATAGGGATTATTTGTCGAATACATTTGAGTGCTTCCTTTGGAGCCATTAAGGTCTGTTGTGTAAACAGGAATTTAGTGACTGCCTAATCTAAATTTCATTGATTCAATAAAAGATCACGACAGCATTTTTTTTTGCATTCATTTTGGCCTTGTGAGAACATATTTCTGGCCAATTTTCAAATAATTACAGGACTGTATAAGACTAAAGCTAATCACAGTGAGCATAGCTCGCACATCTGTGTTAACTGTTCTCCACAATTCACTCTCTTTTTCTCTTCCTCTCTAGTTTTGTGGTTAAAAGCACTGTTGACCCAGCCACTAACTTGTTAATTGTCACTCGCTAAATTAAGAATTCTGCAAGTTTAGATGAGCAAAGCGAAAAGAATATTTTGCCAAAAGATACAGCCATGCAAAAAGTTGTAAAAATGTATTAATCTGTGCTGTTGTCCTAGATGACGGACATTTAGACAAAGTGCTAAAAATCTGGGGAAATGCTGCCTCTCCTCAGGGCAGTTTCACACTTACAGACAGTTTACTCGGAGAAGACTTGACTTCTGGACGGCTCTCGGCTGACAGATAATGCTGGTGTCTTCCCTCGCTGCAGGAATGGTGCAAACCCACGGAGCCAATGTTGGATGGGGTTGTTCCAGCCGATGTCAGACGAGGCCAGGACAGCGTCTGGCTTCACCCAGCGCCGAGCTGCAGGAGACCCGGGTCCAGGGCCCGGGGAGCTGTGCCGTCGCCGTTCTTCTCCGGGCTGGGGGTCAGTGTAGCTCACAGCGCAACCGCTGTGGAGGAGACGGCAGCTTCCCTTCCCAAGAGTCCCCGGTGGGGGCTCGGAACTGGTGACTCCTGACAAAGTGAGCCTAATCCTGTTCAAAACGAAACTGCAACCGAAAGGGACTTTCTCTCTTGATTGGAGGTGGTCGGGGTGACCATGACCGTGTTGTCCCAAAGGGATGGCTTCCAGGGCCTGCAGTAGCAGGGTGAGAGCCTCCGCCACAGCTCTGTTGTTTGGCACTTGCCGTATCTCCTGGACCGAAGCTCACAGAATCCAGCACATCTTCTCTTCTCAAATTGATTTTTGTCTTCTGTGTGGGAGCCTTGTTGACCTGGAGGTAGAAGCAGCAATGTCTTTGTTGTTTTGCCTTAGAGGAGAAAGCGGCCCTAACCCCAGGCCAGGCGAAAGCCCCCGCAGCACATTTGAATTCACGGGGTCGGGCGGGATTTGTCCCGTAAGTGAGGGCATGACATCGCGTGCTCACTTCATGAGCTGTTGGTAGATTTGTCGTTCCGCAGCGTAACTCCAGAACAGCCTTCCCGTCGGCACCAGCGCGGAAGAGAAAGATGGTGCTGTTCAACCCCAATAAACCCAGAGGCTGGAGGGATTCCCCCCTGCCGAGCCCCTCCTGCCGCAGCGCGGGGATTCTCCTACACCTGATGGCACCGCAGGGCCAAGCGTTGTGGATCCTGTTGGGATTGCGCACAGGAGCTGAACATAACCCGGCGGGGGGGGAGCTGGCAGGCCTGTACGTCCAGCAGGATACGGCTGGGGAGGGTTCCTCCGGCTCCTTTGAGACAGGCTTCCAGCCGCGATGGCCGGACACGACACGGCCCCTTGTTGCAGATGGATCCCAAGCTGCAGCGTCCCCGTCACCTGGTCCCGGCCGGGGGCTCGTCCGGCACTGCTCATCCAGCATCCCCCACGTGCCCAGCTCGCCTCCTCATTCCAGTCCTCCCACCAGCCTCAGATCCAGCTGCATTCGGCAGGTTTTGGTGCTGTCGCGGTCACACAGAGAATGAATCATATCGAACATTGCCCACGGGGTGGTTGATTCCTTGAAGAGGGAAGGGACTGCATGCCAATATTCCTGGTAAGGCATAATGAAGGAACCAGCTTTTGCTAGGAAACCTGGATGCCCTCCTACAGGGATTCGCTGGATGATATGGCTCTGGAAAAGCAATGTAAAAATAATACTACTACATATAATAAAAATAATTTTTAAAAAGCAAAGGTGCTTCTGACAAGGTCTTTGAAACAGCAGACCTCCGTGGTTGCACACCTCAATGGAGGCAGGGACACCAGGAACACAAATCTGCATATCCAGCTTTTGAACTTGGTGCTCATACGGACATACCTTAACCCTCCCTGTCCACTGTGCTTAGGGTCAGCACGCTCCTTGGCTTTTACCTCCTTCACGATGTTTTACAAGAGGGATTCTTTGCCACCTGACTCCAACTTCTGGAGCTGGAGTTGCTGAGCAAGGTGTTAAATGGGAATTTCTCGTCGTCTTCTGTTCTTTGCTGTTTCCAGTCTTTAAATTCAACTTTAAATTAAGCAAAACAAGCCCAGAGCACAATCTGTGCACAATGCCTTGGTTCGAAAAGGTCATTTGATCAAGCCTAAACCAATAGCCCTCTGTAACCAGCCTGTGATGGGGACCCAAGTTACCACACACAATGTGTTTTCTCCTTTGGTGCCTTCTGAAATACATAAACGGAGAAAAGTTTGGAACGCGATCCAGTCCTCAGCCTTTGGAAATGATTTATTCCTATTAATGATTTACTGATATACACACAGCTTATTTTGCATAAAGTTAGAGCTGGGCACATTTATTCATTGTGATTCCCTTAAAAATCAATAAATATCAAAAGCAATTGGCTACCAAGAATTTGAATATTACAGTACTGCATCATGGATAGTTGACATGAATATGAGTCTAGGTCAGAAAAAAATATACAGAAAATGCTTAACCAAGTATGATATTTTACAGCATGTCACTGAATCATCTGAAAGGGTTATATTCATTACAAACGTATGCAGTGTTTGCAAAGGATTCCTCAGGAAAGAAAAAAAAAAAAGGAGACCATTATTCTCCCAATGAAATATGCTCCATGATCTATGAAACCCATCTCTCCTGCGAAGTCCAGCCTCTTTCTAGGGCTGTATACCTGAAAAAAGATGCTGGGTTCAGTGAAAGGAACCAATTACACATCATTCCACAGCCAAAAATGCACATGTTCAATCCAAAACTTGTCAGTTTTGGCAAGCACATCGTGAAACTGAGCCTGCCAGCAGCAAGGTACGTCCCACTTGTAGCTCTTCGTTCCGCGATGCAGCGAAACGAGGGCCAGCAGCTCCCCAGGCTGCTGAGGTGCTGCCCGAGCCCCTGCAGCGGGCAAGTGCCGATGCTGCTGCTGGTGCCGGTTTGGCCCTCGGCTGCTGCCGGGCAGGAGCAGTTCGTGCCAGGCTGCGTGTTGTCACCCTGCCCGCCGCAAGCCCGAGGAGACGGACCTTCCCCACCTGGCCTGATCCCATCCAACAGCAGCTGCAGGGGCCGGGCGAGCCAGGAGAGGGGTCCGGTGTGCGCCAAATCGGGGTGGTCACCGGGCGGGACCTCGCCTTCGCACCCGATTCACCACAGCCTGCGGGGCCGCCGCCACGCCGGCGCAGGGTGGGCAGTGCAAGTAGGGGTTCGCATGGGGCAGCGCGCTGTGCTGCACACACGCTGGCGTGGGGGCGTGCAGCAGCCCTGCTCGGTCCCCACGAGCCCAGAAGCCAACCTTGGCTCTTCTGTCTGCTGGCTGCATAGTCCCAGCGCGTTGGGCTGGAATCACTGGCATCCAAATCGGTGCTTTGGTGCACCGCAATGGGAAAGTGCCATCAACGCCGAGGGAAGGGATGTGGCACACCTCAGGAAAGCCTTTCAGGAGGCGGCAGTTAAATGTCCTCAGCAGCAGAGAGCCACCCTGCCCAGGCGTATCCTCTCTACTGGGAGAGAGCAGGGCATCTGCGTGCGGCCATTGACATGTTAGACTCGTACACATATTGATCCGATGGTTCATTGTTCACCCAAGCCCTTGGCAAAGGTCACTGTCTCTGCTCCCATTTTACAAATGGGAGCACAGAGGCGAAGATTAATTTTCAGAAGTGATTAATGTTCCTGGTGCCCATCCTGATTCACTTTGGGCCTCGAGCCCCAAATGAAGTCTGGAGCTGGGTTAATTAAGGTGTCCCTTGCCCCTCTCCCAGCACTGCCAGACACGTCCGTTGCTTGTTGTCATTGTCTTTTCCCACAAACTCCTTCACCCTTCATCCTGTGCCAACCCTCAAACCGGCTCAGAGACTTGCCTCTGAGGCTGCTTCCAAGACCCACATTTCCCGTGACGCCCAAACCATCTCAGATCCTCAGTTCTTGGCCCTCGGTGCTTTATCCTGCGGGTGCTTCGGAAGGAGCTCCCGCCTTCCCGGGGTCCAGGGGCCGAGTTTACCGAGAAGGTAAATCGGGGCTCTTAATGCCCGAGAAGCTCTTGGTGACTGCAGGGCTCATGGGCTCGGGACCAGGGCTACCCCGCACAGCGGCTGCCCAAACCCGCAGGGACAAGGGGCCCGAGCCGCCCCCGGAGACCTGCCCGGTGCCCGGCGGGTCGGAGGCACGGGGACGGCGGGGCGGGCTCTGCGGTGCGCTGCTCTGGAGCGCGCCGGGGCCGGTGGTGCCGTGCCGGGCTGTGCCATCGGTGGCACTGGTGCCGCCCCGGGCCACTGGTGCCGCCGGTGTCACCGCTGCCGCCACTCCCGCACCGGGCCACTGGTGCCCGCGCTGCCGGTCGGGGCCGTGCCGCCGGTGCCGCCGCCGCGCGCTCCGTTCCGCTCCGTTCCGTCGGCGCCGCCGCCGCGCCCAGGCACGTGCCCCCGCTCCCGCCGGCGCCCCGGCCCCGCGCCTCCGCGCTCGCGGCCGGCCCACGTGGCCGACCGCGGCTCGGCATGAATGAACCGCCCTCCGCCAATCGGCGGCCGCCCCGCCGGCGGGCGCGGGCGGGCTCCCCCGCCGAGCGCCTCCGCCGGCCAATCCCGCGGCGGCGGCCGCCCGCCGGCGACCAATGGCGGCGGGGAGCGCGGGGCGGCGCCCGGCGCCGGCGGCGCCCTATGGCGGAGCGGCGCGGGCCGGCGGCGGTGCCGGGCGGGCCAATGGGGCGCGGGGGCGGGGCGGGCGCGCGGCGGCGCGGCGGCCCGGCGCGCGGCTCTAAAGCGCGGCGCAGCGCGGCGCGGCGCAGACCGGCATGGCCGCCACCGCGCAGTACCTGCCGCGCAGCGCCGCGCTCATGCACCCCGACGGCGACCGGCTGCACCAGGGCACCACGTACCGCGAGGTGCAGAAGATGATGCACCACGAGTACCTGCAGGGGCTGGCCCCCGCCGCCGGGCACGCCGTCGGACTGGCGCACCACCAGTGGCTGCCCAGCGCCGGCACGGACTGGGGCAGCGGCGGGGGCGGCGGCGGCGCGCACCTCCCGCCCGCCGAGCACGCCAAGGGCGGCCCGCCGGGGCCCCGCGAGGAGCTGTCCGCCGCCGCCTTCCACCACCGCCCGCCTCTGGTGCACCCGCCGGCGGCGGCGGCGGGCGGCGCGGCGGGCGGCTGGGCGCAGGGCGGCGGGCACCACCTGCCGCCCATGTCCCCGCCGTCGGGGCAGCCGCTGCTCTACGCGCAGCCCTACGCCGGGCTCAACGGGATGCTGGGCCCGCCGGCGCCGGCGCTGCACCACGGGCTGCGCGACCCGCTGGGCGCCGAGGAGGCGGGCGGCCACGACCTGGCGGCCTCGCCGCCGCCGCTGGGGCCGCCCGAGCCGTCGGACGAGGACGCGCCCAGCTCCGACGACCTGGAGCAGTTCGCCAAGCAGTTCAAGCAGCGGCGGATCAAGCTGGGCTTCACGCAGGCCGACGTGGGGCTGGCGCTGGGCACCCTCTACGGGAACGTCTTCTCGCAGACCACCATCTGCCGGTTCGAGGCGCTGCAGCTGAGCTTCAAGAACATGTGCAAGCTGAAGCCGCTGCTCAACAAGTGGCTGGAGGAGACGGACTCCAGCACGGGCAGCCCCACCAACCTGGACAAGATCGCGGCGCAGGGCCGGAAGCGCAAGAAGCGCACCTCCATCGAGGTGGGCGTCAAGGGCGCCCTGGAGAACCACTTCCTCAAGTGCCCCAAGCCCTCGGCGCACGAGATCACCTCCCTGGCGGACTCCCTGCAGCTGGAGAAGGAGGTGGTGCGGGTCTGGTTCTGCAACCGGCGGCAGAAGGAGAAGCGCATGACGCCGGCCGGGGTCCCGCACCCGCCCATGGAGGACGTTTACGCACAGGCGGACACGTCGCCGCTGCACCACGCGCTGCCCGGCGCCGTGCAGTGACTGCCCGGCCCCGCCGCCGCGGCCCCGACGGCGGCGGAGCGGAGGGAGCGGGGCGGGCGGCGGGCGACGCGCTTTAATTTATTCCTCAGACTGGCCCGGCCGCGCCCGTCCCCGCCGGAGCCGCCCGCGGCCGCCGCAGCAGTAGCCAAAGGTTTGCGATCTCTAATTTATTCCCTTCCTCGCGGGGCGGCCCCGTCCCGTCCCGTCCCCGCTCCGCCGGCCCGGCCCGGGCTCGCCCGGAGGACGCCGCGGTACCATCCCCGGCCCGTTTCTATTTATTTTCTAACCGTGCGCGGAGCTCTCCCCCCTCCCGTTGGTGGGTTCGGTCCGGTCCATCCCCTTGGGTTTCGGTTTTTGTTTGTATCTTTATTGCAAAACCAATGTAGACTGCGAGGGTACGTTTCTATTTATGTTATAGTAAATATTTTATTACTTGCATAAACCATTTACCCAGGAACCGGTCTCGTGTCGTCTTTGCGGGCTGCAGCGGGCCGGGCCGGGCCGGCGGGGGCCGCCCCGCTGCCGGGGCCCCGCCGCGGCCGCGTCCCTGCGGGCGCAGGCGGCTGCGGTTCGCCCCGTCCTTCCCGGTCGCTCCTCGGGCGGAGAGAGCGGGGCTCGGCGGGATTCGCCCGTTCCCGTAACGGCACCTCGGGGAAACCTCGTCGACTGCGCGCAATTCCGCGCTTGATGCCGCCCGCAGCGGTGGGAACAGCCGAAAACCGAGAGTCGGGGCTCAGGGCGCACCCGCGGAGCCGTGCGGCTGCGTTCGCGGGACTGCGGGGTTTCACGGATCTTAACCTAACTTTTTTGCAGTCTACAGCGTGAGCAGAAAACGTTCTAAACGCAACTTTCTTCCCGCTTATCGCAGAAGTAATAAATGGACGCTAGTATAGCTGAGAAGATTCCTGCTTTCCATTCAAACCATGCTCCCGGGTTTTCTGATGTCTCCAGTTTTCCCTTTCGTGGTGTCATGCCCTGATATTTTTCTGCTTATGCCAAGAAAGGTTGAAAATGTAGTTATTGCATTCTCTTATTTCTAGAAGAATCAGCTTCCATCTGTACTTTTAACCTCTTCTCTTTCAGCAAATCCCGAGAAAAGTCGCATGTGAGGATTGTGTTTGCCTTTGCAGGTCCTTTGATTCCTGCAGTATTTTGTGTGTTGGGGGAACTTTTGAAATGTGCCTATATAGAGCTCTTACACTGCTGAAATACTTAGTCAAAATCTGTTAGTAAAGCACCGATTTCTTTATTTTTTTATTTGGCAGAGCACTTGCTGATGTTCTTGAACATCTGGCACTTGCTCGTTTCCCTACTTGACTCTTGGTACAAATTATATGCTGTGAAAACAGCAGGCTTAAAGGCGATTTTCTAGTGATAGCACTGCATCCTGCATAGGAATTCGTATATAATTATTTTTTTATATATATATAATTATTTTATATATATATAAAAAAATTTTAAAGTCAAATGTAACTTAGACTTGAAAATTTATGCATGAAAATTCTTGTCTTCTCTGTGGTTTGATTTTGTTGCATTCTGTGCCTTTGGGGGGTGTGTATAATACTTGCCCAAGCAACAATGCATTCGCAATAGATAATGTTATAAATTACCGCAATGTCTCTTAAATTGTAGCTATTCTACATCAGCTAGTACAAAACTATTAAGTTCTCTTCATTCAAAATTCTAGTAATCTGGGGTTTGAGATTTTGAAATAAAGTCACTTTGAGCAGTTATTTCATTAAATACTTTGATGCTCTTGAGTATGTAAATAAATGGTTCGCTTTGTGGTACAAATAAGCTAGCAAATGCTGCAGTTTAGTGTATTAATAACTTTCCTTGGCATGCAGAGCATAATAAGAAATATCACTTGAAGGATTCCATGTGCACTGTATGTTTTGTCAGCTTTTGTTACAGACTTAGCTTCCTTTTTTGTATTGTGACTGGTTTGTATAGAAAAGCACAGGATTGTAGGGTTGTTGTAGAGATCCTGGATTCCAAAAGTTTTGCTGTATTTACTGAATATTTACTAATTTCTGAATAGTTGAGCATATACAGTAGATTAGATGATACACTTCAGTAAAAAAAGTAAAGGAGCATGATGATTCAAGGGTTTGAGTCAATGTATCATGAAAGCCCTTAAATTAATTTTCAACTCTGAAACAATCTTTCCTTCGCTCTTCTTTTGTGTCTTTCACACACATGTGCCATTGTGTTTAACGTTTGGTAACGCTGTAACTCTGCAGCCTTTACTTAAGAATGTCTGTGTCGTAGCCAGGCTTTAAGGGAAGAAGAAACAAAATCGGAAATGGACAAAAGCCATTTAAATTTTTGTATTTTTAAAGAAAACAAACTCTTGTTTGCATTGAGTGATTAATTGTACCGCTCTTCTGTACCAGGGGTGATTTAAGTAGCCTCTTCGTTCTGGACTAACCTGGCTGGCAAACAGCATTTATATTGATACTTGGAAGGGAAGGGTCAGTTTTCACATTGCGTTCTCGTAATGGATGAGATGTGCTGTGAGTGCTGGGGAGGACGAGCACCCTTGGGTTGTTCGGTTTGTCAGATTGTATAAGGCGCTGGCAGCCCCACTGCATTAGCTCTTTCATGCTGTTGAGCAGCAAAAATAAAATACACTTTATATATCTTATTTCTGCAGTGCCGCAGTGCTCAGCCGTTCTAAAAATCAAATGCCCCAAAGGTTTGCCTCTCTTAGAAGAACGTGTTAGTTTTCTTGGTCAAGGATTAAATAGCAATTACTGGAGGGAGACTTGATTTTTATTTTTTTTTAAATATATTTTTTTTGGTGGTGGTTGTTTCTACCTAAAGTCTGAGCTCATCCTACTACATCAGGAGTAAACACACGAAGGTAGGATTGCGATGTTGGTACATTAAATAACTCTTTGTACATTTGCTTTTCTTTAACAATGCATAAGCAAATAGCAGAATATGCAAAGCAGGAAGTGTAGATAGGGAAAAGGAGTTCTGCACATCACCAATATTAGAGGGGTTTAGCTCTGCGGTGATGTGAAATCCTTCCTTGTAACCTAGGGAGCTGCCGGAGCTGCAGGAGCGCTCTGCTTTGGGCACATGCTCTCCAGAGCAGTGTCCCTTTTGCGCCTGCCCTGGGGCTGTGGTTGGTCCCTGGCCAGCAGTGGCCGTGCCCGGGGCAGGCACCGTCCTCCGGCTGCCACCTGCCCATGGAGTGACCGGGGGAGCCCTGCGCCAGTGTGCGGGTCTGGAGTGGCTGGTGCCCGGCCGGCCAGGCTGGAGCGGCGAAGTGGTGGCCGAGGGGTCTCTGGCCAGCGGGGGCAGGTGGCATCAGGCCACCACGTCCCTGCTGGGAGCTGAGGCACAAGAAGTGCTGTGCCTTCTGTGCGCTTCACCCGTGCTGGGGCAGAGCAGCCTCTCGCCGCTCTCCAGGTGCTCGGACGGCAGCTGCGCCCTCCAAACCCTGTTGTCTTATTAATTGGTCATCAGCAATTTTAGGAAATTGCCGGCTTCTGTTAAGGCAGACGATATTCAGCAGAGTATCGCTTGTTTTTCCTTCTGTTTTTAAAAAGGTGTACGGTTGCTGCTCAGCTTTCCTGTGTGCTTAGGAAAAGGTTGTGGCGTTCCAGGATCCCGCTTTCTTTCCAGATTTCTTGTCTCAGAATATTATTGCCGCTACTTGCAAGAGCAGGGAGCGCTTGCTCAGTAATAACTGCAGAAGTGACTACAGCACAGCAGTTTGCCTCGCTAGGCACAGTCACACGTAATTATTGATGCCGTATTCATCTTATGCTTTCAACAGAACCTGGCCTCTTCTGCCGACTGCTATCCGCTCGGAGCCTGAGCCCAGCGAAGCGCCAGCGATGCCAACTGTCCCCTAACTAGCCCAAGCAGCGGCGGGATCACCGTAATCTCTTTTCATGTAAATTTGGAGCATCAGTGTTAACACCTTGGAATCTTGTTCCTAACTCTGCCCATCCCTGCTCGCTCTCTCTCCCACGAGGAAAGATTTCAGCACAGTCTGGTTGAGCATATATTTTAATTCTGCGCTAATGTTGTTTGCATATATTTTAATTTTACACTAATGCTACCGTTGTTTGGTTGGAGCTGGATCAGCCCCGGGAAAGCTCAGCGTTGTTATTTCACAGGTATTGGAAACAGGCTTGGGTTGTGCCCCGGGGCAGAAGTCCACGACTGTGGAATTGCTTCTCCTTAGCTGCCTTGTGTTGTTTCTTACAGTTGGGTTGTTTAAAACCAGTGCATCCCGGCCAACAAACTCCGAGGCGGTGCTGGTAGCTTGTCGCGTGTGCTGAGGACCGGAGCGCAGCCTGCCGCGGCCGCCCGCAGCGGGGATGCTCCTGCTGCGCTGGGAGCAGATCAGCCCCAGGCAGGGGCAGGAGCGAGCTGAGATGGGGCGGGGGGGAGGGCTGTTTTGGTTCAAAATGCTAAATGTCCTTGCGTGAAAGTGTCTGGTCTCGCTAAGGTGTATATTGCTGCTTAGAGAGCCCTGGCCCGACAGACCCTCCTGACTCCAAAGGACAGGATTTCTCCGGGCTTACGCCAGTGAATGCGATGTGGCTCTGATCAGCACCATCCCTCTGTTTTCCACGTTTGTGCGTATATAGGAATAAACGCGGAGAAAGGAGCTTGTTAAGTCTTTCATGTGAACTCCCACTGCGCTTTGCAGAGCTGATTTACGGGCGTCCGGCATCTCTCCCTCCTGTGATTTGTTGGTGAGCGTGCCTGTGGCTGTGTGCGCACCCAGCTCTCGCCTGCGCGCGGGGGTAGAAGTACAGGCGACTGCACTTCATCGGGTGTTTTCCTTTGTGATTCATGTAAACTCCAGCCACAAACGTTCCCCCTAGTTTCGATACGAACTATTCAGACCAGGCTGCTCCGTGGAACCTCCCGTGCTGTGCATGGGAATTGCAAGGCTGCAAAGGCAGCGTCAGAGCATCTGATACCGTACACAAGATATAATGTGCGTGTTAGATCAGACCTCGTGAATATTTCATGTTCCTTGATACCACGTTGGTTTTGGTGTTGGTCAAAATGAGTGTTATTTCTTGTAAGCCTTGCAAAGTTGTTGTAGTTACACGGGTGCCCCGGCTCATACACTGCTGAGAGCGCTTGCTGCAGAGGAGAATCCTGTCCGTGACAAACTTTAAAGACTTTTTAAAATTGATTTTCCTCTTTACCACCTTTCTTTTGGAGCGTTCTGCCCGATAAAGACATCTATGCGACACCTCCAGCACCCAGGTCGTGTTTCCCTGTGGACACATTGACTTCTTGCAGCTCCACAGAGGGCAATCCGCTTTTGATCACTTTGCCACATTATCATTCTCCCAAGGCTTTTTGCTTTTTAATCCCTGCAGCAGCTGCTCTAGGGCCAAAACGGGCAGCAGTCACCGCAGCCAAAGAACAGTGTTTCTTTCATAATGGTCCCAAGCTGGCTTTTCTGTCAACGTCTTTAAGAAAGGCGGATGGGTGGCTGGAGCTGCTGGGCTCCCAGTTCTGGGAGCTGTACGCGTAACAGCTGAGCGCCTTGAAAGTAGATGAACGAACAAGTGCCCCAAAACCTCCTGCAGATGTCACGTATATGCCCAGGAGCTGTCAGATGCTCCGTGGAAGTGCCTGCTCCTCGCATGGGGATTGATACAAGGTATGAGAAAACCAGTGGGCATTTTTTCATTTCACTGTAGGTGTTTGGGTTTGGTTTGGGTTTTTTTGTTTTGTTTTGCTTTGGGTTTTTTTGTTTTGTTTTTTTTTTTTCTGGGGAAATTTGTCCTGTGGTTTTTCATTACCTGGAGCTCAATGTGTACTAGCAGCACTCACTCACCCTGGAGGCTGGGCGACTTTGAGATTATGCTGGGTCTTAAATTTGTAGCTAGCCAAAAGTCTGGGAAATGAATTTGATTTACATGTTTGCATCTTTTGCAGTCGTTTGCAGGATTGGTTTTAAAGAGTCAGGCCATTGCATCAGATGTCTTTATGTATTTTTTAAAAATATATAATTAGTTTTAAATTGGAGAAGTTTTTTCAGTCATGTTTAAGACTAACATGGTTAAGACAAAAGAAGCGACGTCTTTTGAAATAAATCAACAGAAGTATGGGCAGTGAGAGAACGGTAGTACAGAAGGGCAGTTACAGCTTTGCTACAATGGGAACTTTCCTCTAAATGAGTATCGGAGCTCCTGGAATTTACTCCCAGATTTCTTTGAGGACTAGGAGACATGTTTTGGGTTGGTTGTTTGTTTGTTTTTTTTTTTCCCAGTGTTTTTACTTCTCATGAAGTGATGTAAGAAATCTTTCCTTAAGTCACGGAGTGCTGAGAGGGCCTCAGCAAAAAGAGCTTTCAGCAGGGTGAGATGCTCCTGGTGGTCGGTGCGAGCCGGGAGGGTCTGCAGGCGGCAGCTCCGCTGGAAAGAGCGCTTCCATGTGCTGGACCCCGAGGTGCGGTGCGGGCAGAGCTGTACTGTACGGAGCTGCTCTCCCGCGTCCCTCTCTCTTACTAGTCTGTATGTGGGTCTTTTCCTGGCCTTTGCAAAGTGTTCCTGACGCTGCTGCCGCGGGGCTGGGGGGAGCAGGAAGGGCGTGCTGTGAGTTTTGAGGAGAAGCGCTGTGGAAGGCCATCACCCACTGCTGAACGGTCTCCGTCAGCCCGGGAGCCCCGTGGAGCTGCAGCTCGCGATGACAAGCACAGCCGAGTGTCGTCTCTCCGGCTCCCGGCTGACTTGCTTCAGCACAGCGTTATTTTTGCTTACGTTGCCTGTGGCGCGTCTCTGGCGGAGCTGTCTGGAGGAGCTCCAACATGCCGTGGTGGCTGGCCCTTGTCCCTACCCTCTCTCCCAGCCAGGTGGGTGTCAGGGTGCAACTTTGGATTTCTCTTCCTTAGGACCAACGTCCGCCTCCCTTATGCTTTTGTGTCTGCAGAGCTCCAAGTGCCAGGCACTGGCGAGTACTTAGCGCTCAGAGCAGCTTTAATCACGTCTTTTCTCATGCCTTAGCATGGTCTCAGGCGTCGGAGCATTATTCAGGAGCAAAGGGATGAAAACTGTTGCCACACCTGACCTCTCGTGTTGCTTTCTGTGTCACCCCCACGGTGCCCTGCTGAAGGGTCCAGGCGCTGGCGCGGCAGAGGCTGGTGGGACCCGCTGGAGCGGTGGGGGTGAGGGTCCGACCTCGGTCCCCGCGGCAGCGAGGGAGAAGCCTGATGGGCTGCCACAAGGTGCAGAACCTCAACAGGCACGGGAGCGAGCCAACAAACCCGCCATCACAGAAAAGCCTTGTATCTTGTGGCTCAGGCTACAAATCGTCACAGGGCCTGGGTTTGTTGTTTTTTTGTTCTTTCTTTTTCTCTCCTTCTTTAAATGTTACCACTTCAGCGGATGGAGCTGGAGTCATCGGCAGCCTCCCAGCTGGTGGGAGCGAGGGGGTTGCTGAGCCCCGCGGGAGGCAGGACGAGCATCCCGCTTGTCAGACGGACTTCGGTGTGGGGAATGTTGATTCTTCAGCAGATACAGGCAAGCAAAGAGCAGCGGGCAGCTGCAGCGCTGGGGTCATTCTGCCCTGTACTGCTCTCAGGTACGTGTGAGAGTTGGGCTCTTGTTCACAAGAGGGTTGTGACACAAAGAGGATTTGCTCCCGATGGGAGGATTCTTAGCTCTTTGTTTTCCTAAAATTACTTCATTTGCTCTCAGCAGCAACATGCAATTTTATTTTCAGATGAGAATATAGAACGACTTAGCTCATCGCTAGCAGAACTTGCCACCTCGGACTGCAGCAAGTCTGTGACAGCCTTTCTCCAACCAGCCTCTTGTTGCTGTATCAGAGAAAAGAGTTTTCTCGGGTCTGGCAGCACCCTGCAGTTGGCTCCCACTCCGTCAGTCTTACTGCTTGCTGGGTTGCTCTGCTGCTTGCACCAGCCACTTGCCAGCCCTTGGGCCACGAGGATGGGTGCGGGGCCGAGCAGCAGCACCATCCCACTGTCCACGCGGCTCCGCCGCCTCCCTGCCTCTGCCGAAGGTGCTGCCAGCCGGGGAGAGCTGCTGCTGCGGCCTCCACAACGGCTACGTTCACCAGACATAAAAAATCTGAAACTGTCCCCAAAGTCACTGAGATGCTTTTGCTTGTCTCATGGTGTGTTTGCCCTAAATATACTTCTAAAGCAAAAGATGAGTAGGCAGATCTTTGCGGGGTCTGAGCCTGGGCTCCACGGCACGCCGGTCGCATGGGCTGCACAATTGGTATATGCACCCTGATGGCCTCGCATTTGCTTTCCTGTCGCTATTCATCTTCAGCCGTTTCTTTCTAGTGTAGATGGCAAAACCACAGCGCTCCGTGAGACTTTGCCAAACGTGTTTGTCATGCGGCCTCTCTGCAGGTCACCTGGTGGTGCTGGGTTTGGGGGGAGCTGGGCACCGCGAGGGCTGGGAGAGCTGAGCGGGACGAGGAGCGGTTGGCACAGGCCTGTGTTGGGGTGTTTGCCTGGTCCAGCGATGCTGCCGGCCCCTTTGGACCCTCCCCAGGACACGGCGGGGTCAGCCTGGCTCTGTCCCCAACAGCCAGCAGCGCAGAGGCAGGAGCCCGCAGCCGGCACAGGACGGAGCCAGGCTGCCCATCCCGGACCCAGGGGCTGCCCACAGCGCATGGATCAGACACGTGTCCCGCTCTGTGTGCTGGGCTGGCTCTGGTCAGCTGCTGGGGAGGGCAAGGGTTGGACCCGGTGGGCAGAAGCCCCCTGTCCCCAAGCCCTCCTGCCATTCTCGACCACCCTTCGGCCGTGCTGCTCGTGTCCGCTGGGGCAGGGCCTGGCTGTGACCCCAGGGAGGGGACTGGATGTGACCCCAGGGAGGGGACTCGCCTCCCCAGTGCTGGCCTGGCCTTGCTATTGTTGGGGACAGGCGCAGGTCAGCGTCATTAAGAGGGAGAGTATTGAATCGATACCTGGAGTGTTTGATATTCTGCTTAGTGGAACACTTGTTATGTCTTTAATTACTATTTCTAAAAGCACCATGGGATGGAAAGCAAAAGGCAGAAATAAATAGCGAGGGGTGATCAATTGGGCATGAAACCCTTGTTATTGATCACCTTTAACCTCTGCTTAAACTAATGACAGAGCTACCATTTAACTGTCCCCAGGCACAAAGCGCATCAATTGTACAAGTGCCACATAAATCACGGTGGGTCGCGGTGTGTTGCTGAGCGCCCGGGAGCCCGCCGGGGTCCTGCGGGAGCTGCGGAGGGGGCACTGCCCCACGCCGTGCTGCTGCGGCACCCCCGGACGGCCACCTCGGGTCAGCCACGGCCCCGGGAACTGGTGTTCCACACAAAAAGGCTCCGACAAGCAAAGGTATGTCACGACTCTCAATGTAGTGCAGGGCTGCAGGAATGCCAGTATTTGCCCTGCCTGCCTCTTTCCCCAAAGCGCTAAAAAAAAAAGATTTATGCTATTGAAGATCCCGTTGACGCCTCTCCTGACCGCTGGATAGCAGGGCTGGAGGGGTTCCTGACACACGGTGAGTTTGCAGGGGGAAGGACAGACAGGACTTAGGTGAAACAACGATCCCGTTTCTGAGCGAGCGTTCGGAGCAGCAGAGTTTGAGGAGTGACACGAGCTGGGCACATGAAGGATCACCTTTTCCCGTATGCCTGCAGTTGGCTTCCTGAATCGTCAGCTGTGCTGGAATTGCCCCTTCTGTTTGGTACAGGGGTAAAAAAAAAAAAAAAAAATTAAAAAAAAAATCAAGATGTGCAATTGGCAGCAGAGTGAAGTCAACGCAGCCTCTCCAGATAACAACAATAATATTCATTAACATTCAATCTACAAATTATCCCTTGAAACCCTGGCCTGGAGACTTGCCAGTTTCCAACACAAAACAATGTTGTCTGTTACGTTTCCAGCGTGGCGGCGTTTCCAAGGCCCTGTCTGACATACGGCGTCACGCAGCTATCAGCTGTACGTCCCGCCACGGACAGGGCGAGGGGCTACACCCCGCCGTGTGAAGGAGCGCGTGCATTTCGGTAAAATAGGATGGCTGCTCTGCACATTCAGCTCCCCAAAGAATTAGGAGGTGAGCTTTTCCTTGATGTTCCCTACTCTTAGTTTTGGTGAAACCAGTTGGCTTTTTCAGCAGCTTCCAAAAAAGCTGTTTGTTTCCAGAAATTGTTTTGTAAGCGTTTGCGCTGAGCCCCGGGTAGGGAAGGTACGGATGAATCGCAGCAATTGGGAAGAGTCCCATTGAGCAGCGTGTCTGTCCCTCTCGGAGAGCTTTTGGGATTACTCCCGTCTCCACGGGGACAAGGAAAAGGTCCCCTCTTATCTGCTGTATGTCCACAGGGTGATGCTGGGCACACGCTGTGCCTGCGGCTGGCGTTGCTGTGCGCATCCCTGGAGGGCTTCCTCAGGAGACCCTGGATTAATACACACTTTGCCTTTGAGCTGCCATTTGGAGGGTTTCTACTGAAACCTTAGAAATCATTTGGGTGTCCTCATCCATCAGCTATTGGAAACAGTATTGATAATACAATCATTCCTCCTTTGGTCACTCTGTTTCCCTTTTTCTCTGCCGCAGATGCTGTAATTTGTCACTGCTGTCCCCCTGAAACGTCGAGAGACTGGAATCTGCCCAGGTGGCGGCACAGGAGCGTTGCAAGTGCAGCCCAGGGAGGCCTCCTGCCGCTTGCCACCCAGGGCTGCAGCATCCTTGCCCACAGCCGAGGGACGTCCGATA
This sequence comes from Chroicocephalus ridibundus, assembly GCF_963924245.1. Classification (NCBI taxonomy): domain Eukaryota; kingdom Metazoa; phylum Chordata; class Aves; order Charadriiformes; family Laridae; genus Chroicocephalus; species Chroicocephalus ridibundus. The sequence goes on along the minus strand of NC_086302.1, from coordinate 3,627,753 downwards.
TGGCCCTGGGGACACTGAGCAGCCTTCCCGCCCTACGTCTGCTCGCGCTCTGCGCTGCCCAGGCTGGGCTCTGCTTGGTCTGTGCCAGCAGGACCCCGCTCCGGGGTGTCATGGGTTTGGGTCTCCGAAGTGCCTTGTCCCCTCAGCTCTGGGTATTTCACAGGGACTTGGGTGATGCGTAGTCACCCAGGTATGTCTGCTGGCCCTGGCCACGGGGCTGCTGGGGAAGAAGCCTGAGCCTGCAGAGGCCCAGCTGGCACCGAGCAGGGCAGCGCTGTGCCCTCGTCCCAGCCCGGGTCTCGGCCAGCGCAGGAGAGCCGAGGGGCGAGCTGCCAGCTGGTGCCGGGGGGGACAAGCACAGCACCCTGCGGCCCTGCTGCAGAGCCCCCGCGCCGTGCCGCTGGGTGGGCAAAGCCTCCGGCTGGGCTGACACGGCACCTCAGCAGTCACTTGTGATAGACCTCAGACTTCAGAGGTCCCTTTTTTCAGGTAGTACTTTGCTTTCTGGCTTCCATCAGTCCTTTGGCTGGCAGGGTTGGCTTGGAGGGGTCACCGTCCCACTTTGCTCCTGCCCTGGGCCTGGGGGGGTCCCTTCAGGTGGGTGCTGCCAGGTCACCCTGGGGGTTTGCTCCATGTCCCCAGAGGGTTCCTGTCCACTGTCACTATAGTCACTAGAGACAGCTATTGGCACAGGCAGCGCTGCTGCTCCTCTCATGGTCACTGAGGGAATAAGCCGTAGGTGTCATCAGCTTTGAGCTGGGAGGTAGCTTTCATTCTCAAGGGACTTCTAAGGCCTGGCCGTCTCAGAGCAGAGGGACGAGTGCCGTCCCGCCGAGCCCTGCTCTGCATCCAGCGCTGCCGGGAGGATTCGCCCCTGACGCCCCGGATGGCAGATGCAGGCCACGGGGGACACCGGTGGCTGCGGTCCCTGTGCAGTGAGCGGCTGCTGGTCTGGCAGAGGCAGCGTCTCAGCGCACAATAAAATCTTCTTCCATGTCAGTCCAGAGGGGCAGAGCTCCCTGCTGACAACAGCTGCGCGGGGAGCTTGGCATGGATTTGCATAGATGAAATGATTTCTCCTGCCATTCATTCAGTCTTTCTGTCTGCCGGCTTCCCTGCTCCCCTGTGGAATCCGGGGTCCACACAGAGAGCATTCAGCCGGCCGCGAGCGCGTTGCTGCGCGTTGCTTTGCACAGATGTCCCCGAGCAATTCCATGAATTGTTGCTCTATAGTCACTAAGCTGTTTGGGAAAACATTTCAGATAACTGTCCTACGCATTGGGGTGACTGAATTAATGGCATTTGAATGGTCAAAAAGATAGTGTGAATTGGAAACAATGCTCTCCCTGTAACGGGCGGCAGGAGAATTCCAGCTGGTATTCTCATTGTTAATGAGCAAACCCGGGGCGCTCTGTGGCCTCGCTACCTTGGAAGGGGCTGGAGAAATGCACAAACCAGCCCGTCACTTCCCCTTCTGAACTTTTCAAATGCCAGGAAAGGAATGCTTTTCAAATTGTCTTTTAGAGCTCCACAAGTGCGACACTATACCTCAGCGAAGGGAAGGGGGAGGACTGTGGCCCTGGCCGCGCTGCCCGAGCACTGTGCTGGGTGTGCGTGGATCCGGGACCTCCTCTGCCCTCGGGCACCCAGCAGCACCTCTGGCTGAGGGTGCCCACGAAGGTGGAAGCAAACCCCGCGGCACTGTCACCCTTTGCCCGGACTCACGCGCCTCCCTGCGTGTCCCCTGCTGACCGTTGCTGGAGTAAAGGTGCGGGGCAGCGGGGACACCAGGGCTGGTGGGGAAGGAGAAGAGGGAGAAGGTGTGCTGGCAGGAGCACCCTGTGTGGGGAGCTGAGACCCACCTTCACAGCCGCCGTGACGGAGCCTGTTTCCCCGCAGACACCGCAGAAACAGCCCATTGACCACAATCATTGTTCTCAAATGCACTGCACAGTCCCAAACACAGTTTTCAGTCAGTGATGAGAAGTCCCCACGGCGACAAGAGGTGTCCTTCGTGGCAGGAGGAGGGTGAGCCCACCTGCAGCCGGCCGGTGCATGCCGTGTGGTGGCAGGCACCGCTCCGAGGAGGCGCTTGGCGGCCGGGAGAGCTTTGTTGCATCTGGGCTTGGCAGAGCACAGCGATGTGAGCCATACATCATCGGGAAGAATGTGCGCTTGGGTAACACATTAGAATAATACATTATTAGAGCACTGTTGCTATGGTGATGTATTAGGGCAATATATCATTAGATACCTTCCATTGATGATGTATTACTCCAAACATGGCTCCTGCCAGCACCAGCACAAGGGCCACGAGGGAAGACTTGTCTTTTTGCAGAAACTCTACTCTTTCCCTAAGGAAAAAAAATCCAACTGTAATGGCTTCATTACGGGGATATGGAGCAGGGGCTGGCCTGGGGCACCTCTTCCTCTCTCCTAGGGCCCTTTACAAGTGAGGCTGGCTCTGTGCTGAGCCACTCGCTGTGTTTCCTGGGGACCTGGTACCTGCATTTTAGCGCATTTGGGCAGAAGGATCTGCCTGTGCCTTCCAGACAGAGGGATGAGATCTGCCAGGCCCCACGCTGAGCTACAGGAGCTGAAGCATCAGCAGGTGCCTCTGCCGGTGCGGTGTGGAGTCCCGTCGGACACAACGCCTGCCACGCCGTGTCCTGAGCTCCTCACGTCCCTCATGCAGGGACCGGGTCTACATGGGCTGGAGCACGCTCCAAGGAAGCTCCTCTTCTCCAGGTCTCCTGGTGGCCAAACAAGCCGGTGGCATGTGCTGGTGCCCAGCCCCATGGCAGAGGAGACAGACGGACTGAACTGGAGCCCAGGGCGCGGGTCACTGCTGCTGCTCACCTCCCCATGAGCCGCGTTCCTTGCTGGGCTCCGTTCCCTTGGGATCTCTCGTCCCACGCACATGCCGCTGGGCAAACGGCACTGTGCTGGGTCTCTCCCTGGGGACAGGACATGGGCAAATGCTACTGTTTGCTGGACCAAGGTGAGGGAGATGTGAGCCATTCGCAGCCCTCCCTGGGCACAGGTTTGTCACTTGCTGGAGGAAGGAGCTGATGGCAAGGCTGTGAGCGCTGTGACACCGCAGCAACACGCACCACCGTGCCCGGCAAGCAGCACTCTGCACTCACAAGGCCGTGTCCCATTTGAAGGACAGAGCGGAGAAGACTTAACGAAGTGCTGGGCGCTGGAGGGTGGTGCAGGGAGGCCCCTGACGCAGCAGACTGAGGCCTGCGAGTATCCACTCTGCTCCTCTCTGTGCCCCCAGGTGCCTTGGGGCAGGCACCTCCCGGGGCTGGTAGGTGGGCACTGGCACTCCGGGGGTGGCGAGGCATGGCTGGAGACCGGCATGGGCACTCCTGGTCCTCCACAGCCTCCCGCTAACACCACTCATCGCCTTCCCCAGCTGCTGGGCAGCCTCTCCTCCCCGCCAGCGTGGAGCGAGGCTGTTGGGGTGCTGCACTGATGCTCTCCCCTGGGGGACCCTGGCCCCAGCCTGCCACGAACCCAAAATGTCGAGCCCAGGAGAGGCTGCGGCCAGCTGGGTCCTCAGGCAGCCCCGCGGTCTCTGCAGGGCTGCACTCTTTTCAGCTCAGCAGGATAAATAAATTGCTTCAGCGACAAAGGCTCCAGAGAGCAGAGCGGGAAAGCAGGTTGCTTTCGCTGTGAAGTATGCAGTGTGCATCAGATATAATTTGGTTTTAATTAACGGACAAGAAAGTAGCAGAGTTAAAGCATGCGCCGCCTTTTGCAGGGATGTCAGTGCCGAATGCCTGAAAAATGCAACCAACTCAGAAAGACAAGTGGAAGGTGAGCAAAGGCTGGCCGTGCTGGGCAGTGGCGTTGTAAGCAGAGCGCCGGGAGAGGTTCCCCGTCCCCTCTGAGGTCCCGCAGTCAGGCTCACTGCAAAGAAAGAGTTCGCGGAGCACATGCTGTCGCTCAGTGTGGAGATGCCGCGGTCAGATTGCTGCGTGTCAGCTGCACCCAGGAACTTTTCAACCGGCCACTGGGAAAGCGCTGGCTCCCCTGCCCGGCTCCCCTCCCGGGCACGATGGGCTGCTGCTGGGGCTGTGTGGGTGCCCATCGCTTCCCTCCCCATCTTTTCCCCCTGCCTGGAGGGACCTCAGCGTTCACCCCTTCCCCAGCTGCGGTAGAGCTGCTCCTGGATCTCCCCCATCCAGCGCTGCTCGGAGGATGCGGGTTCACGAGCAGCCCTGGATGCAGCTGCTCGTACGCACAAGCGTGTGTTGGGGCAGCAGGTCTTCTGGGCTCTGTTCCCAGCAGTGTGGGCTAGTGGTTAGACCACTTAAGAGCTGGGCTGCCCCCACATCGCCCTGCAGATGCACACTTCCTTCCCTTGAAATCTCTGCGGGAGCAGAGTCTGCCCACTGAGGGCAGAGAGGGCAAGAATAAGAGGCTGTTTGTGCAGACTTGAAGTATGATAAATAATATTCCCCTGGAACTGCCCTGCCGCTGCCGGTTCCCGTTCATAATAATGATGTGTGAGATGCTTTAGGAGAGCAAGACTGTGTCTGCCCTTGATGCCAATGCTTTTAAGGGTTCAGCACGCTGCCCTGCTCCCAGGCACCATCTGCAATGCTCTAAGCCAGGGCTGCTTTTAGCTTCGCAATCAATTGGATTCAATTAAGTGATAACGTGAGCCTGTGGGTAGAGAAGTGATTGCTTATCCCTTAATCAGCAAATTCTCCCCAGGTAGGGCAGAGCGGTTTGCCACCCAGTGTCCCTGTGGTTTTACTGCTGATGTCCTCCGGATGGGAGCTGGGGGGGAGAGCTCCTGGCTCAGCCCCCTGGAGCCCCGACCTCCAGCTGGTGCCTCCTGCCCGTGCTGCCGAGCCGGCGGTGGGAACGGGGGGCATCCTGCAGCCACGGACTCGGCTGCCTTTGCTCTCCGAGGATGCTATTGCTGCGCCCCGGGGCTCAGGGTGCACCCTTTGCCGTGGGGGTCGCTGCCCCACGCTCCCCAGGAGAGAGGGCCAGCAGCACAGAGCCAAGGCTGGGGGTGCTCAGCACTGCCGGCGCAGACAGGAGCAGCCGCCTCGGGAAGCAGAGGTACATTTATTTAAAGCCCTGTCTTTTTTCACCCTGTGCTCAATGCCATGTTTCTGCAGGGAGACGCTGCCAGCATCCACCCTGACACATGTGGGAGCGAGCGCGCGAGGGAGGCTCTGGGCATCTCGGTGAAGCGGAGCTGGCTCTGCCCCTCTCCCTGCTCCTGCTCCATGGCCGTGGGGTGCGCGGGGCACCTCGGCTCTCTGAGGCCAGACCTGGCTGTAAGGGATTTCAGACATCAATAAACATCAGTGTCAAAAAGGACAGGAAAAGGTTATTTATCAGAAAACAGGCCAAGAAGCAGGATTGCAGCAGGGGTGACATGTGCTCCGGCCACGCTGCCAGGGTGGCATCCTCTGGCAGCTCAGAGGGGTCACAGCCACCGCTCCGGCGCTGCTCGGTCCCGCACCAGCTGATAACCGTGATAACCCCGCAGCCCCACGCGGTGCCCAGGGCCGGGCTGTTGCCACCGGCCATGACAGCAGCCCAATATTTCTCTCGCTTCCTCCGGTGTAATTGGGACTCGGCAGGAGTGACAGTCTCCTCAGAGCAAGTCAGGCTTGGCGAGGGCTGAGGTTTCAGAGTGAGCTCTGCCGCCCCGCAGTGCTCTCCTGGCTGGGGCTCCCCAGGCTGGGGGGGGGCGTTGTTTTGAGCGAGGACCGGAGGCTCCTGGGCCAGCAGGGAGCTGCAGAAACCGCGGGTGCGCGCGTGTGTAAGCACCATGGGGGAGATTTAAGAGAACAATGTTGTACAAAACAAGAACAGCAGAGGTTATGAATTTTCAAGATAACACCGACAAGAGGCGAACGCTGAGCTGCTGTTGAATTGTGGGTCATTTTCTGGTGACTAGCTGGTGAAGACTCTCGTGTGCCATGTGGGCTCGTGTTTCTCCTCTGCTGCCGCGGGGTCGTGTGGGCTGTGCCGCTGCTGTGTGTGGGGCTGACCACGGCCGCGCTGGCGGTGGGGAGGATGCCGAGCGGACACCACGCCACAGACCTCGGCTCAGAGCGGCGCAGGGGATGGGCGCACGACTCCTGGTGGTACTCCTGGTGCCACTCCTGGTGCCGGGGCTGTTCCTGCAGGAGCACAGAACGCACCAAGGCCTCGGGGATGCCGCCAGCACATCCCTGGCATGGCTGGGAGGTTCTGCATCCTTCAGACCTGTCCTGACGCCGCGGTTCAAGGTGCAGCCCCGGTGCTGTACCCTCCCTCCCCCCATCACCTACCTCTGATTAGAGCCCTCAGAACAAACCTGCTAATGCCTTTCCCAAGCTCTCGCCCCCACACTTTTGCCATATAAATCACTATAATTAAAGTGTTTGGAAAATGCTTTGGGAGCCCAGACAAGCATCCCCACATGCTACACACCCAGCTCGGCAAGCCCGACTTCCTGCTGCACCCACCCGCCGCCCCGGGCGCTGCATCCCTTCCCTCCCAAAACACCCGGCAGGACAGGAGTGAGGACCGTTCCCAGGCTGAGCTCGCCCCGGGCTGCGGGGCTGCCTTCGCCCCGGCTCCCGGCCGAGGCCGTGCGAGGAGCAGCCTCCCCTGGCAGAGAGGAGCCCGAGAGACGGGGCAGGACCCCCTGCAGCCCCTGGCGCTGCGAGCGAAGCCTGGACCTGGCGGCCCGCGATGGGAGAGAAGGGTGCTGGGGCTGCCGGGGAAATCGCCGCTGTTCACCTCTCTGTTATCAGCTCGGAGAAGCTGTGCCCTCGGCTGGCTCCTGGCGCCTGGGTGCGGAGGAACCTGGGGAGAAAGCCCCATCGAGAGGGCATGGAGGGCACGGCACATCCCCCCCTGCACCGGCCCTTCTGCTGATGACAGGGGAATGAGCCCCAGCAGCCCGGCCACGTCCGCGTTCTCGCAGATGAGGAGGAGGCAGTGAGGGTGAGCCCCGGGGGAGCGGGCACGGCTGGCGGCAGCCACCGAGAGCTGCAGCCCCGGCAGAGCCTGCCAGGATGCCTGGGCACCGCGGCACAGCCACAGCCCCCCATTCCACACGTCTCTGGGGCAGGAGCGGCTCCCATCCTGCCCTGAGCCAAGGTGCGAGGAGCCCAAGAGGTTTTGTCCCCAACTGTTTAACTCAGAGCCAAACAGTCCTTCAGGAGTTGGTGCGAGCCACTACCTGGGGGAGAAAAGCCATTTTTCAAGCCATGGGTAGCAACATCCATGAAACATTAATTTTTAACAGTGAGCCCCTGGAGTGAAGATCAAAGCAATTACGTGAGGAGGCAAAGGCAAAGGGAAGAAGCGGAGTGGGAGGCGAGGAGGGGAGAGGAGGGGAGAGCCGGCTGGGTGGGAGCAGTGCGGGCGTGCGGCAGCTCTCGGGAGCCCTGGAGCGGGGCTGAGCAGGGACCGGCCCCCGCACAGAGCGGCTCCGGCTGGGGGGGGCTCTCGGGATGGTGGTGTCCGCATGCAGGGAAGTGTTTGCTGGGCTTGTCTGAGCGCAGTAGTTGCACATGCGTCGACATCCCTGTTGGTGGAGGAAGCACTGGCTGGAAGCTGGGAGGAATCAGGGCTGGAGCTGGTCATCAGTGCCCAGCTGGGCCCCGGCATTGGCCAGGGCAGTGGGGGCATCTGCCCGCGGGAGGGTCCCTGGCCCTGGGGCAGAGCACAGCACCCCGCTGCCATTCACTTGTGGAGCCTGTCGGCAGCGGGCCGGAGCTGGGGCCGCTGGCCATGCTGGGCTGCGGGGAGCTGTGGGCGCAACCCAGCAGTTAAAGTCTGTTCCCATGCAACGCCCTTCTCGTCTTGCCTTGTGAAACAGGGGTACCTGCATCTCCTCATCCCGCTGCCCCTGGACCCGCCATCACTTGGCGACCTGGCCCCCTCCTGGCCTTCCCCCAGTGACCCCCCCAGACCACTTCTGACGGGCGTTCCCAGGCCCCTCGTCCCGTTCCTGAGCCCCACTGCGCTCTGCCCGGGCTCCTCCAGCGGGTCCCTGCCCGCTTGTCCTCCTCTCTCACGCTGTGCTCGGCCGGCATGCGCCCCGTGCCAGGAATCTTTGAGTCACCCGGACTTTCCAGTTCTGTTCCCAAGAGCCCTGCTGCTCCCGGGTGCCAGCACTGCTGGCCCTGCCGCCGCAGCCCAGGTGCCACCCTGCAGCGAGGGCACCTTCCCACCCAGCTGCTGCAGCTGGTGCCGAGGGAGGAGAGCCAAACTCCCCAGCCTTTCCCCTTGGGTTCGGCTCCAGGAATGGGAGCCGGTTCCCTGCCAGCCCCTGTATGCTGGCTGGCAATAGCCGGGCTGGCAGAGGCTGCCTGAGCGGTCCCGTCCCAGGCAGGTCACAGCCGTGCCCCTGCCCGTGACAGCCCCTGGATTGCCATGCGTGGGCACACCTGCATCCCCTTCGCCGTCACCCCTCGGCTTTCCCAGTCACCCAAGACGGAGACCCACACGTGAGGGTCTGCGGGCTGTCCGTGAACAGAGGCGTTCGGTATTTCGAATCGCGGGTATTTCACGGGCTGACAGAGTCCGTCACCGCACCAGGGTCTGTCTTTTGCTGCCCCATTCCCTCCCCCTGCAGGGAGGGCTCAGCAGCCGGCTCTCCGCGCAGACGGAGATCAGCCCTGCTCTCAGCTCCTGCTCAGCATGTATTTTTCACCTTTTAATGAAAGCGACTGAACTGTCTGAAGTTGACTCTCAACTCCTCTCTGGGGCTTGGATTGCCAAGAAATGATTGACGCGTTTAATGGAGGCAGTGGGTGCAGAGGAATTTGGCAGGAGTCCATCCTCATGATACACAAAGGACACTGCCGTTCCCGCTCAGGTTTTCTGAGCTCCTGCGCTCTTGGAACAAGCTGTCCTGCGCGGGGATATTTCACGCTCGCTGGGTAGCTCTGCGAGCTCGGCAGCAGCGCTGGGAGCCTGGGCATGGTGGGGGATATCGATGCATGAGCAAACGTTTTGGGCAGGCGGGGGCTGGCGGGGGCTGCCGCACCGAGCAGGGACCGGGGAAGCCGAGCCTCTCTCAGTGCCTTTCTCGTTTTTTCACCACCGCTTTGAGCCGCAAGCGGTCCCGTACCCATACCGAGCGTGAAGGCGTAGGGTGGATGCTTGCATGTTTTTGCATATACGTGCTCGTGTGTGAACCTGCACGTGAGAGGTTTTTTTTTTTTCTTCTTATATTTCCTGGAGAGACGGAGAGACACCCCCCCCCCCCGCCCCCGCCATGCATAGACTAGTTTGGGAACAGCCCGCACAGACATACCTCTGCATGCGTGCTCCTGCGCACACTCGCATGCACACACGCGCGTGGCTCACGTACACGCGCGGGCGTTCGCCTGCACCGCCGCATCCCTGCAGACCGGCCGCCTGTGCTGGGCGACACTTGCACGCAACGCAAATGTCAGTCTGAGCTAACCCACTACTTAGCACTAAATAACAGTCATTACCCGAGTCAGACCAGCCTCCCCTCAGCAAAGGAACGCTTTGTCAGCCAACTCCAAGGTTTAGGACAAGCTTTAGGCCTCCGTTTGCCCAGCCTTCCCGGGAGGTATCAGAGTGGCCATTAGCCATTTCTTAAGCTCGGGAGCGGCGCTAGGCACAAAGTCCCCTGTCCACAGTGTCTGACCTCAGCTTAGCTTTATCCCATTGAAAGGCACCGTGAAGCCAGCACTGATATTACGAGTAGCTCTCCACAGCAGACGGAGCTCCCTTGGGTATTTTTGGAGGGGCACCCGTTTCAGATATCCCTAAAAAGGGACTTCCAGGAGCAGACTAGCTAATGGGCTTCTTGTGCATTCAGTGTGTACATTGCTCATCCCCTGGAGCTTCCCATCTCCTGCAGATATAAAGGGCAATTTGTGCAGCTTACACAGGCTTATTAAAATATCATTGTGAAAGGGTGACATAAGTACCTGAAGAGAAAAGAGGAGGAAAGATTTGTCACATTAACCGGAGACTTATAAGTCTTATTTCCTCTTCCTCGTGTCTTCTTCCCATAGGAGTATAACGGTCATTTATTATCAGGCGGGGAAAAAAAATCCTTAGCTCTTTGGAGGATGTGCTGGCTTCTTGCGGGCGAGTGAAGCCACTGTGTCAGTGTCGCGATCTGACGCAGGCAGGCTGGCAGAGCCAGCGCCTGGTGCTCGGATGCCTGGCACATTCTTTCAGATAATGCCAAATGAGCAGCATTATCCTGAGAGCAGCGCAGCCTGAACCCCGTTTGTGTGGCCATGGCTAGTGTGGGCTGGAATACAGCTCGGGCTATTATCATGTAATGAACACAACAATCACTCTGTAAGGGGGAGAAAGGGTTCGGGCCAGATAGAGTCTTAAGAATAAAGGCTTGTTTGGGAGAATTATTCACTGGGTCCCTGCTGTAGGTGGACGGCAGCAGATTAGAAGGAAACATTATCTCTCAGGGCAAGTTCAGAAGGACAAATGAAGCCAAACTGGCACAGGCTGAGAGTCTCAATACATTATTCTCTTTGCTCTACAAATCTGTGAGAACAAAGTGCTCAGTGTAAATGCTCACCAGGGCCTTTTTTCCCCCCTGTAGGACCACAAAAGTTCAGCATGAGACGAAGGGCCACGTGTTGGCTATTAGTCCACTACAAAGAGCGTTTGAGTTCAGAATTTAGAGTCTCATAAAAACATTATTGTCTGCATCCTGGGACATTTGTTTGTTAGGGCAACACGGACTGAAAAAATGTGACCCTCTGCGCAGCTGTGGGCCTCACCGCTCTTGTCACCGCTGGCCCACCTAAGGGGCCACCTCAGGCCAGCCTCCCGAGCCTGGCGTCACCCTGCAGCCAGCCCCCACTGTCCCCGCGCCCCCGCTGTCCCCGCGCCCCAGCCCTCGGCCACCTTCTGCATCCCGGAGCGTCCCCATCGGTCACCCAGCTCCTGGCCTTCCCATCCTGGGCTCCTCTTCACCGTCCCGTCTGGGTGGTGGGACTGCTCCAGCTCAGCTCCGTGGAGAGCCCCGAGAGGCCGTCCCGCTGGTGTCCTGCGCTGTGGGGAGTCAGGGTGACGGCCAGCGAGGGGTAGCTCCCCGGCGCAGAGGGACACTAGCCATCGGAGCAGCTGGCAGGAGAGACTGAGCTCCTCCTTCCTCAGACTCCTCCTGAGACAGGTCTGACACCCGCTTCCTGGGGAGAAGCCATGGGAAGGCTGTCCGGAGCCAAGGGTCCCACCGGCCGGGGACCCCTGGTCATCCACCACCTTTGCAGCGTTAGAAGGGGACGGGGATGTTCGCGTTGCCCTCAGCAGGCATGTAACGCCAGCAGTTTATACAGGCTTGTAATCAAATCCCCTGCTTTGAGGCCGTGTCCTGGCACCTCCAAAAGTGAAGAAGGATTTTTTTTTCCCCCATGAACAGTTGTCCTGACATATTTTGTTGGGGCAGGAGGTTGCACCTTACCCAGAGGCCTTTCACTCCGTGGAGCGAGGCACAGGACTGCGGAGCACTACCCTGAAGCCTCCGTTGGCGTTTCTGGCTATGCTCTGCTCACATACGTCTGCGGTTTATATGTTCACCAGGTTTGAGGCGAGGAAGAAGTTTACGTCCAAGTGAAAATGCTGAGGATATAGAGGTCTTGCCTTCCTCTGCCCCAGGGGTCAGGGTTTTGCTCTGTGGATCACCGAGGCATCTTTCCCCTCAGCACTTCTCTGCCGTCACCGAAGCCCCGGGCGGGGGCGAACCTCCTGCTTGAGGCTGCCGAGGCTCAGCCTCCTCGGGACTGAGATGCCAAAACCCAGCTTGAGCCGCTGGACTCGGTTTTGGCTCTCTGAGTGAAAGGCAGTGCGTGGCAGCATGCAGGCGATCAGCACACAGGATCTGACAGTCCCTCCTGGACTCGCAGTCTGGAATCAACAAAATTATGGACAAACATTTGCAAGTACATCTGTGACACTTCTGGGCTGTAGCTGCTTGCTGCCTTCCTGGTTTAGAACGACTTTGACAAAAAGCATCTGTGTGATTTTGATACAGTTAAGCCCATGGCCAGGCTTTATAAGATGCTTGGCAATCTATGGGACAGATTTTAGGAGCATTTTGTTTTGCATTTGGATTGTCTTCCAACTAACAAGATGATCAGCTTTGGGCTTAGTCAGTACCGGGAGGAGGGTTTTAAGGACTGTCTCTCTTTTGAAGCAGGAGCCGTGGGAATCAGCGGGGCCACCCCAAGCCTGCGGCTGCCCCGGGATGCTGCGGATGCTGCCGTGAGCTGCGGGCCGGCCAGCGAGCGCGGTTCAGAGCAATCTGCATCCCCCTGATCTGTTTGTCCTCCCAGCCTTTCACAGCAGCCTGCACGCAGCAGCCACCGCTGCCTCCAACTGCGCTACGAGAAGGAGCATGTGCTTTTAAAAGGCTAAAAAAAAAAAAAAAAAAGGTGGAATATATTACCTGTTCAGAAAGTCAGTGTAAATATTAAAAAGCCTGCGAGGGGAAATGTCTCTGATGATGTCTTTTCAGAAGTGTGGGAGAAAAATCCATCCAAAGGCTCTACTGAGGGGTATGGCCAAAAGGCAAGCGATGCTTTGAAATTGTTCAAAGCCACAGGTCAGCAGCCTTTCGGGGGCTGCAACGGGAAGCAGCTGCCCACCTCTCCTTGGAGTCAGCTGAAAGGTCACTTCAGCAAATCCACAATTTAAATAAAAGAAAGTGAATCCCAGAGAGAGCCATTTGAAAATGAAAGGCATCAAATGTGAAGATAGATGCGATACGTCCGGCTGGCGGAGGACCTGGAGAGCTCTGGCTTGGAGAGCGAGTGTGTGTGGGGTGCCAGGAGAGGACAGGGTGCTCCCGCCTGGCAGGGATGGAAAGGGAGCCTGCATCCCGCCGTCCACGGGGCACAGAGCAGGGCCCTGGGAGACCCTCCTGCCCTGCCCCGCCAGTGTCCTGGGGCTGGGGAACCTTGTCCCCGCCGTCAGGGGCCGGTTCCGCGGCCGGGCTGAGAGCGGCATCTCCGGGGAGGCTGGGAACTGAGCCCTGCTCTGCGAGGGAGTTGCGGGTTTGGGGGACTTGTCTTCTGTGCTCCAGAGCTGCACCGGGGAAGAAGGACAGGAGATTATTAAAAAAAAAAGGAGGAGATACTTTGATTGATGAAGGCAAGCAAAACAGTCCGTGGTGTTAAGTAACGCAGCTCTGTTGAAACAGTGCAGGGAAGTTGCCTTTTGCCAATAAATCAGGCGGCGGCCACGGAGGAGCAGATGTGAATCACACCTTGCTTCATATGCCCTGCAGTGTTTTCACTTATTGTTCCAGTTTTAAAGATTGATGGCACTGAGAGATGAGTATTATCTATGCTTCCATTTCATACTCGTTATCAGAAAGGCTTTTTTTTCAGCATAATTAGCATGGATCAAATTTTCCAAGTGGCTCGGCAGACTCGCTGCTGTACCTTGGCTACCCAGGACCCTGGGGACATCCCGCTGCTGCTGCTGGTCACACCGGACCCAGGCTCCCCACACTGCCCTGACCCCGTGCTGGGGGGAGAGGCAGGTCTGGGGGCACCCAACCGTGCTGCTGCCCCAGGACACACATCGGAGGGGCAACAGGGCAGGTCGGGGTGGTTAACTGCAAGCGGTCCCCTCTGCCCTGCCCAGTGATGACAAGCAGCCTGGTGGCGATGGCTCCAGGACTGCCTACACCCCGCACCCACAGTCCCGGGGGGCTCTGCCCTCCCTGCCTGCAGCCCCCTGGGAGCCGCGGCTCTGGCTGAGCCCCCAGCGGAGCTGCCAACGGCAGAGCTGGTGTGGGCACAGCTCTGGGCCCTGCGCCAGCGCATCCCTGCGGATCCTGGGGCAAGAGAGATGGCGGCACGCCTTGCCTCGGGTCTGAGTAGGGTTTGTAGCCTTTAAAAGTGGAAAGAGAAGGGTCACTGCCACCTCCTCTGCCAAGCAGAGCTGCGGCTGCTGCAGCCCAGAAGCAAGGGTGATCTGACCAGGGCTGCCAGGAGCCCCCACATTCTGACACAGCACCCCAGCAGAGCTGCAGGGGGCTGACAGCCCCTCTCTCTTTAAGCAGGAGGAGAAAAGGCTCAGGTGGTGGTTGGTGGACCAGCGGCAGGTGTTGGTGGTCACCCAGCCTCTGGCTGCCCCAATCAGCTGAGGCAGCAGAAGCCTTAAAGCCCCCACTGGAGTACAGGCAGAGGTTCTCCACTCCAGGCTGCCTTTTGTCATCTGGGGCTGGTGCAGGGGTGCGCCGCAGAAGATTAGGGCATGGGATACTCAATGCCTGGAGGAGGAACGGAGGTGGGTTCCTTGTCCTGGGAGCCCAGCCCAGCCTGGCCGGAGGGTCCGGAGAGGGTGGTGGTAGCAGTATCGGCATTGGCATGGGAGGGCTGGAGGAGGGGGTGGCCGGGGAAGGGAAGCCTGTTGGCATCTTCTACCTGGCTTATCTGGGCTACCAGCACGTGGTGAGGGCTTTTGCACGCTGTGTGTGCCATGTCTCGCAGGTAGGTGTGTGAGATGCCGGGGCGTGGGTTGGTGTGTGCTGTGTCTGCCCGTGTGTGGAGGGGCCGGCGTTGCCCTGGGGGGAGCAGCCGGGCTGTGGGGTGCTGGCGTGGGGCTGCCGCTGGGCTGGGGGAGCCCAGGGAGCTCGGTGCCAAGCTCTCTGCTACATGCGATCAAGCCGTGATCGTTTCTATCATGAAGATAAACTGGCCATTGTTGCCAAAAATAAATGTTAGTGTTCCAAATCCACACTTCAATAGCACCAGCTCATTAGAGATGCATATCATTTGGCTCCAGTCCCACACCTTCCAGCTCGTTATAAATATGCAGTTGCTGCTGGCTCTACCCCAATCATCTCTGCAATCAGAGCTTTTAATTAGGTTAATTAAATTGTATCAAACCTCGCAGGGACGCAGTTCACTGATGCTGATGAGGCAGCCAAAACAGACCTTAACTCTAGCTCTAATGAAGGCCCTGCTGCCTGCTGCAGCTAATGACAATGCATAATAAATTAGAGCTTCCCTAGAAAGGTGCATCAGGGCTTGTGCTCCAGTAAATGATGATCTATATGCACTAACTTACTATTTCAGTCTTTAGGTCTGCCAAGCCAGGCACATCCTGGGAATATGTTCTCACTAAATAATGGGTTCCTACCTGCTCAGAGCAATGCTGCTCACCTGGGTTCTCTCAAGGCACTAAAAGCTCTGGGGATGTAACTGTAGAGATGGCAAAGCAAACATTTGCTGCTTTCACCTCGCGCTTGCTCTGCTCCGATGCCTGGCTTCTCCCGACGGAGGCAGCAGCAGGTATTTATTTGTTTAAACCCCCCTGTAATTGATTTTTGGGCAGGAATATCCTGTTTGGAGGGAAGTGGGGGGCTGTGTCTAGGTGTGGGGCAGTGGGGCCGATGCCCCGTGCCCAGGCTGCCCCTGGCTGTCAGCAGCCCCCATCCCGCCCCCGTCCCGCTGGCCAAGGAGCCCTGGAAGAGAGAGAGGTTTCGGGCCACCATGCTGAGCAGCAATTAGTCACTCCTGATTTACATCCTGCTCTTTCAACTCCCTGCTGTGAAGCTGCTCGGGCTTGAGTGGAGGAGCTCCACCACCCTTTTCTCCTTGGTGCCCTTGGGCAACTCACCTCAGCTGAACCCCGCCATAAGGACGGCATGGTCCCGGTGACAGAGCCAGGGCAGCCCGTGCTGGGGACGCTCGTGGCCCCATGCCTGGACCACCATCCCACCGGTGACCCCAGGACGGCAGCACTGTGGGGCGAGCGGGTGCCGCTGGGGCTGCCCCACCGCACGGTGAGCGGGCTCTAACACATGGTGTGGCACCTGCGGTGGGGGGGGGGGGTCAAACCTCCCCGCTCTGCGCAATGAAAACAGCGGGGAGGGCTCTGGGGTTTCCGAGCGTCCCGATGGCTGCCCATGGGGGTTCCCCCAGCACGGCGGCTTCTGGCTTTGTGCCGTGCCCCCGGGACGGGGCGCGAGACCCCACCGTGCTGGTCTCCAGTTGGGTTCAGGCTCGGAAAACGGGGCCTACAGGAAACCACCCGCGAAGCCTAAGGGCTGGCAATGGTTCTCCTGGTAGTAGTATGTTGCTGCAGTTGCCTAGAGATAATCCTGCAAGCTTTTAATGTAGCCTGCTATTAACTTTTATAGACAGTCATTATCAACTGAGTTCTTCAGCTTGAACAAGGAATTACATGAAATTATCATACGGCACAATATTATTCTGAGTCACCTGAAACCTGAGCTGTGAATCTGTGGGGTATTTTGATATCTGTATCTTGCAAGCTGCAGGGAATCTCCTTGCTAAAGAACCTGTTGGTTCAGCCTTTGATACTATAATTATCACAAGCAGAAAATAGCCGTGGGCTGTTTCTCTGTGTCCTTCCCCACCAGGGCCCAGCTAGGGGATGGCAGATCCCACCAAGGTCTCGCTTCCAACCTCGCGCTGCAGTTGAGTGGGCTGGGTGTTCTGCTCAGCTGGAAGGCGCTGACTCTTCCCAGCCCCGTGCGGAAACACTTCGGTGCTGTAGGATGAAGAGACCCAGACAAGGACTCTGGGAGTCAAACCAGGAGCGCGGTCTTGGCAGAAAAAGTGCAAGGTTTGGCCGTTTGTGATGTGCCCGGGAGGGAGCTGTTGGGTTGGTGACTGATATGCAGGGACGGGTGGTGGCCACCACGTCCCGTAACCCTTGTCACAAGCCATGTTCTTTCCTAAGTATCTCTTAGAGATAGAGGCTTTTCCAGAACCTCCCGGAAAACATGATTTCCAGCCCACGTTTGTTCCTGGGCAGTTCATACACTGTGCCAGCACTTTTCTTGGCCATAAGTGTTTTTGTGATATTTGTCTGTAAGCTTTTGAAGGCACTTGTACAGCCTTCATCTGAAGGGGACGAGACCTAGTCCTGTTTGTAGGGCACTCTCGGTTCCCTTCTGCATCTTAGAGGCTCTTTCTTCTGTCCCATTGTGAGCTAATCTTTCTTAACTCTCGATGGCCTGCATACGGTGTTCCAGATGAAGTTTCATGACAGTCCTGTAAGATACTTCCAATATTGCCTGCCTGGTATATTGGCTTTTTTCCTCTGGCAGCCTGCACTCATTCTGTGATTGCACCCACAAATTTTGCCTTTTTTTTTTTTTAACGTGGAATTAGCATTCTCAAGGATTTGTGCAAATGCACAAGATAGGTGCTATATGAGCAAGCACCCGACTTTCCTATGAAAGGTGAATTGTGAAGCTGAGGGCAGGGTCCAGTGCTCTCCATAAAACTCTCCTTGTTTATTGCCTCAAATCTTTAATTGTTTTGGAGTGTGATGTTGGATGTGGGAAGGTGTTTTCAGATAGCTCCTGTCCAGTTTCTTTCGAGAGGTGAAAGGGACTGGGGATCTTCCTGAGAAATGGCCAAACAGGACCATTTTGGGCACCACTTTTGCTCCCCGCACTTTCAAACATCCACAGGCTTGTCTGCCAAGGAAAATAAAAATGGATTCTCTCTTCCAACAGGCAGCTCCTTTCCCATTGATCTGTGCCGTGGGGAGCAGGTCTTGGCACAAAAAGATAGTGTTTAAGCTGTGATGGCATTTTCAGCAATACCTGCCTGAACGTTTCTCTGGACACTGAGCCACAGTGATACCGTGAAATGCAATGATGGATGTTGGTCAGATGAAGGTGCTTTGGTTTTGCTCTTTAAGATGGCGCAGGTGTTTTGCTGGCGGACGCTGGGAGCTCTGCAGGGCCGTAGGTGTCTCAGCCCTGTCTGCTAAGGTGGAAGTTCAGCGATTGGCACCCCCCAAATCCTTCACGTTGCAGGTAGGAGTAAGCGAAATGTCTTTGTGCATGAGAGCTGGCACCTTCTTTCGGTCTGTTGTGGACACAAGATGATAATCCACTCTGCCCTGACTGGATTTGTACCTAGGCTTTTGTGGTCAGGGCAAGAAGTCTGCTCTATTCTCAACCGGATGATGGACAACGCTCTGGTTTTGCTTTAAGACCTTCAAGGTTTCCCAGGGAAAAGTAACTCAGACCAAGCACCGCTTCTGCTCCTCGTATCCCGTGCGGCGAACACGAAACTCGTGTCCTCACTCAAAGCTCGTGGCTCCTGCGTGCCAGCGGGCGGAGGAGAACCACCACAGGAGGAGCAGCGCTACCGCACTCGACCTGTCATTTTCTCTGGTGAGAGCACTGACCGCTGGAAGCCGCGCAGCCACCAACGGCATCCCATAATGTCTGGCTCCTTTACTGGGAAGAGATGGCTCTCTTCCAGGGATTAGGTCATTTGTGCCCATTGCTACACTTGAGCTGCCAGTGGGATCGGAGGCACCAGGCATTTCGAGCATCGGGCTAATTAGCTGTTCTTCTTCAGGTTGTTACTTTTCAGCTCCTGCCAGACAGCAATTCCTTTAGGGTCTTCCAATGGAATTGCTGTTTTCTTTTCCCGTCCTTTTCAGTAACTCTCTCAATGCAGGTAAAATGAGTCAGGGATAAGGATGGAGTATTTATCCATTTAAATCTCAACCTAGAAGAGATTTCACTCCAAAGACACCCAGGCAGTGTCGTGGGGACCTTGATGTATGTTTTAAAAACAACTAAAACGTGGGGGAACTTGACAGTGGCCTTAAAATCTAGCTTGATTTTCATTCCTCTGGCTTTTTGCATTTCTCCCCGTATTGCCAACTTCAGCTTTCAAAATCAGCGAGTTGCGCGTATGAACTCCGCGGGTTCTCTTCCGAACAGCCACCGAAGGGCCGAGCCCGCTCTCCTGCGCCGGCTCCGTACCCTCGGAGCCGGGAGACCTGGGAGCACCGAGAACGGGACGCTCCCGGGGCAGCCCTTGGCCGCGGGAGGGCGGACCCGGCCCTCCCGGTTCCCCCCCCGGTCCCGTCCCCGCCGCGGCGCGCTGCTGCCCCCTCCCGGGGACCGGGGCTGTCGGCGCCGCTTCTGCCCCCGGTGGGAAGCGGCGGGGAAAAGCGTGTCGCGGAGGTGCGGGGGCCTTCCCCGAAGGAGCGGGAGCCGCGCTCCCCCGGCGGGTGTCGGATGGGTCATCGCGTCCCTTCAACGGTGACATGGCAAAACTTCACCTCCCGCACCGGAGAATCTTCACCGCTTTTACGAGCGAAGCGTAGCACGGCCCTTCACGCTTCCCGCAGCAAAACTCACCCCACCGCTGGTGTGAACTTGGCAGAAACAATGGCTGAAGCCGCATTTTAGCGAGTGAAAAAGTGGCATTTCATCCAAGAGAAGCTAGGAAAACTCCTAAAGTGTTTGGGAAGAGATTGAGAAGTGCATCTTTTCTTTTTTTTTTTTCTGTTGTTTTGGGTTTTTGGGGTTTTTTTGGTTGTGGTTTTTTTTTTTTGTTCCCCTACCATCTTGCATGGGCATGTGCTCCTTATTGGCAGACCTAGGTACAAGCAAGATAAGAAAAGGAATGTTTACGCCCAGGCTCCCGCAACTTGCCCAAACTGCTCCAGGACCCTCAAGGATGCGTCTTCACTGCTCTTGGCTGAAACCCCCTTCCAGCTACCCACGCTGCAGCGAGCATAATGTCAGGGACACACTTTTGTCCCGCAGTCGGCTTCTGTATTGTCTCTCCCCGTGTGTGAACTCCAGTATCGCCTTTCTGCAAACTTGGTGGGCGACACTGGAAATTCAGTCTGGCACCCGTGCTACCCCATTGTACAGGAGAAGAAAGAATAAGCACAAACAGCTGCTCACCTATGGAAACTATTCAAAAAGGTAGTTTTTCTTCCTTTTTGTACAGTGGAAAAAACAATTCCCCGCTGCTAACGCCATTCCAGAAGAGTCTGGCTAATGTGGTGCCTGAATTCAGCAATGCGCCCTTAGCAGTGCCTTTCCACTCTTACATTTTAAAGTGAAATACTTTGTGCAGATAAAGCAAAATGGGAAAATTATAGAGCGCTTTGGGGGGGGGTGGTGGGGAGTGATGAGGAAGACAGTAATTCAACTTTAACCTGCTTGAAAAGATAGCTAAAAAAGCTGACCTGAAATCTCTTCTGGTTTTGGACGTGTCGTGCTCCGCTGGCCCGAGCCGAACCCGACCATCCCAGAGCACCTTTTCTGCCCCTGTGCTGTGCGCAACGCGGCTCCCCGGCTCTTAATTTTGACCTTGACTTTTCAAGGATTGTTTATGGTGCATATTACTAGGACATTCAGGCACCTCTTGTGGCTTCCCACTGTAAATACCAAGACAACAAACTCTCTGATTTATTAATCAATTAATTAGATACAATATATTTATGGCTACCGCAGGCCCACAGCAATTTGTTTTAACAAATTCACTGCTAGGCTGCAGTGAAAACCAAACTGAGACGGTCTATCAGTCCTTCTTCATGAGTAGAACCCTCTTTCTTTCTGAGCAAAGACGGTAACAGTTATTTAATGGAATGGCTAACGTTTCCGCTGAAATTTGAATTTGTAAATAGCTGGACTATTTGTAGTCTCTTTCTTCACCTTTACTTTGTGAGTTTTGTCCTGGAAAAAAAAAAAAACAAGAAAAAAAAAATATTTGCTGGCATGTAAGAAGGAAAAAAACCAAACCAACCAACCCACCCTCATGTAACTAAGAAATCCCCTGTCTGGGGCTGACAAGGTGTTAGGGAAAAATGGTCACTTTCCACTGTTCAGGTGGAAATTATATTTCCGCCTGCTCCTTCCTCCTTTAAGTTGTCAGGCACAATCTGTTTTGTTCAAAAGCACCAGCGAACTGTAAATCCCATTGAGACAAATAACTTTTTGGTCATTGGGATTTTTAAGCTCTTCTTGTAACCTACAGAAATGGTTCCTTGCCTCTGCTACTTTAAAGTATTATTTTGGTCCTTGAGAGGTGGCAACAGTATTTTAGAGGAGACTTGTGAGCACCATTTCGAAGCTGAGTCTTTGTCCTTGCTGACCTGGTAAGAGTCAGACTAGCAGATACGATTTACTAGCCATGGCACAACTGGAATGCTTCATCTCCTCGCTTTTTCCGTACTAAAAGAGGATTACTTATTTTTAGGAGTTATCTGGAAGCATCAGTATAAAATCAGAGTGAAGAATCACGTACATACAAAACTAGACCTAATGACCTTCACAGAACAGATTCAAAGAACCAGAAGTAAATCTCTCACCAAGAGATCTTTACGCGTCTGGATTTTCTGTGCAACAACAAACATGGCCTTTTCTCGTTCAATGCGCTGCTTCAGGAGGTCATACTGATTCTTCCTTTGCTGGGCTAATTTCTGGAGGGGAAAAAAGAAGCGTTTTTAAGACAGAGAGAGGAACAAGGCACTATGGTCTATCACTGACCTATTCTGAGGCACTTGGGCCTCACAAACTTTTTTTTACATTTTTAAATCACAATCACACTAAAGAATGCTGTGGTTGGATTCCAGAGAACTGTTTTAACATCTTAATTCTCATAGTAGAGGTTTTCTAGTTAGGACTTAATTCTTTGTGCTTGTTTTAATCTCTGAAATCCAATGTAATTTTTCTAAATCCTCTGGATTTCAGTCTTGAATGCAAGATAACATTTAACTCTCTAAAGAAAACCCAGTTTACTGGGGGGGGGCATGGGAAACAGAGACCAATTCCTGAAGTGCTTAGAAATTGCAGAGAGGCCTCCCAAAATGCAACTTGTTTGGTCACGTTTACCTAATAAGAGCGGATGGCTTTCCCAGCACAAAAGCAGTATTACTGCAGGTGTGATTGAAGTAATTAAATTAAGGAGAACAGATCCGAACATGCTTAAAATATGACTCAGACATTTAGAGGAGAAAACTTGTCAGTCTACAACTTGTCCGACTGCTTTACTGACAAGCCAAACTGAGAAAGCTGGCAAGAAGAAAGGGACCACAGGGTGTTTGTTATCTGCCATCTGATTCAGAAAACAACAGGTTACAAATCCACCAATCGGCAATTTTAGACAACTTTGTTTTTACCTTACGCAGACCAACTCAAGCTTATAGGTCTGCCCAGTACATCTGAACTAATTAAGCAGTATTTACAGTGTTAAAGCTGAGCGTAACTATTTCTAGGAGAGAAGTGCTGTGATATTAAAACATCAGAATCGGAGTTGATTGCGTAAGCAATTCACCCCGAAGGATCACGAAACGCTTTAGGAATGCCAAGAAGTGAGACTATAGCTTAAATGTCCTTAAGAAGAAAAGGGAGGAGACAAATCCTGAATCTCAAGCCACTTCAGGCTCGGAACCTAACCGAAAAATACCGTAAGATCAGAAATCCGACAACAGATAGGTCTGTGTTGGAATAAGCTGCTGCACGTTCCTATTCAGCGGTGCAAGAGTTTTTGGTAAGGTGTGAGGGGAGACTTCACAGCGGATGCTGCAAAAATCACAAAACCGCAGCAATCTAAGGAAAAGATAGTTCCATAGTTGTATGTTGTGTAACGGAAGAGAAATACATCAACTTTGCCAAGGAAACTGCCTAGTCAGATCTGTACCATTCCTTTCTGGCCCATGCATCACAACTCTCGATTTATAATCCACAGTGGACTGGGACACAGCTGAACAAGTTCTCCATGGCGGTCCACTACAGCCTTGCATCGCCAGTAAAAATTCTAAGACAACAGAACAACTTTGTTCTCCTCCACAATGGTCCAGCGAGTCCTCTTTAGTGCTTTTTATATAAAAGATGTAAAGCATTAAGAAAACTAGAGTACAAACAGTGGCAGTACCTTTAAGTGGACAGGCTCGGTGGCTCCTTTCAGCGTCTCTTTCTGCAACGTTGCAATGGTTGGTCGGTTGTACACCCTACCTACGAGCTCTGGAAGCGTATCCAGATGAGTTGCAATATCGAACTCCTGAACTATAAACACAAAGAAATTTAGGAACAAACTCACGTGGATTTCTTGGACTAGTGCTCAGCAAACCTTCCATACGTGTAGCTTAAGTACAGCCAGCGATGGAAGCCCCAGCATCTATGATAACACCACACTATTTTAAACAGCCTACGATCAAACACCACACAACGTTTTGTCTGGCAAAACCTATTTAAACCTTACCTTCCTTTTTGGTATCCAAAAAGAACACGTGCTTGTTGGGATTCTTCCCCTCAGCATCCAGCAGATGGAGCTCCGACTTCAGCCTCTCGATTTTCTGCAGGAAAGAGAAGCTCATCAATGTGGCCAAACACCCCTAACAAGGTAAATAACGTCTCCCTGAAGTAAATTCCCCTTTGTTTCTCAAGCATCTGGACTCTTTCTTCCTTTTTAACCTTTGAAAACATATCTAGTCTGTATTTATGTCGTCTTCATAACTTTTTTGAGTAGAGGTTAACAGTAATTTCCAGTATTACCCAGCCAAATAGGTACAAATCAATTTTCAAAACAGTAAGTTACCTGTATGGCAGACGAAGTAGGAACGATTACCATGAAATCACTAGCAAAAGTACGAAGGGAAATTCAAAGCTGATTTTCTCTAATTTTTTTTATCTGCAGTGATGGTGTGGGGATCAACATCAGAGCATAAAACATTTTCAGAACGGGGTCATATTTCTGTTGATTTCCTGCCTACCATATTCAAACGACCCACTTCAGTAACAATAATCCTCAATTCTTTATAAGAATGGGAAGCGAGAGTACATGTTTAGTGTCTGAAATTTACATAAGAAATTGTGGTGTTTTATAATAATGCATAGCGTAATTTTTATTATTCAGTATACCTTTAGGTTCTATATACAGCGCTCCACTGACATTTCCATCACTTCCAGTATTACATACATCAGATTTCACTAAACATAAACACAATAGCCTACAACAACAAAAAACCACGAAAAGAACAATTCTGAGCGAACTGGAAAACTCAAAAAAAAAAAAAAAAAAGAGGTATTACCTTGGCTTCTGCCACTCTTTTCATTTCCACATATTTAATATCCTGTGTCCTCATCAGTTTCGCCTGTTCGGGGGTCACCTCATCCTTTGGCTGCTTTATTATATGAACTCCATCCTAAAACCAGACGGAACACAGCACTTGCAGACAGGTAACATTCTAGCTATAGTGTACTACGGGTCCTAATAATAAAAGCACAAAACCCTTTTTGTCCTCTGCCCTTCATTTTCTTCCAAGCCTTCCACAGTTATCAAACCAAGTCTGCTAATTTATTTCCTAACTCATAAATTAAAAACAAAAGAACATAGGAGAAAAAATGCTACTTAGAGTAGCAGAGTGTAACCCTGCTTGAAGGCAATTTAGATTCTCACCTGGAGCTCTGCACGTATCATTTTAAAGTAGAATTCATCAGGATTCTTGTCCAGAGCTTTCTTCTGAAGTGCTCTGAGGGCATTCTGTTTCTTGTGGTAGTCACTGGGGGGAAAAAAAACCAACCAAACAGAAGCTGTTCAGCAGTTTCGCCACGTTCACACTCCCTGATGAGATGCTGAGTCCTTCAAAGTGATGCTCAGAGCTTCGAGCCAGCAGACAAGGCTCCTTGTATAGAGCTGGCCACCAACAGACGACTTTAGCTTTACTCTTTATTCCTTAACAAAGCTGGAAATTAACAAGTGTCCAATGGTGTTATAATGGAAACACATTCATCTATTCTGCAAAGCTGACTGAGCTGCTTAAGACTCTTGGATCTACAGAATCAGCCATTAACGATGACAGATAATGCTTGTAATTTTTTAATTAACCACAGTAACAATGATTTTGGGAGGCCTTGGCCATCCACGTCCCCTGACTTGGCCGCAGGGATGTCACCCTCTGCACCAGACGGGACCAGGGCCATGGCTCTGTGAGTGATCGCGGACACTGGCCCGGCGGAGCCCGTTCCGGCCTGCTGCGACCCTCGGTACCGACCCCCGGTACCGGTCCCCCCCTCGGCTCCGCCCGGGCCCGCCCCCCGCCCGCCCCCCCCCCGCCCCCCGTCGCGGCGGCCCGACTCACTCGGCGCGGAGCCTGTAGTCCTTCTTCTTCTCCAGCAGCCCCAGCCTCCTCCGGGCGGCGGGCTAGGGGAGAGGGAACGGCATGAGCGGCGCGGCCCAGGAGACCCGACCCGACCCGACCCGTCCCGTCCCGCGCACTGACCTGTGCCCGCTCCCGGTGCGGGCGCTGCCCCGACTTGGCGGCTTTCTTGAAGGCGGCCGACATGGCGGCGGCCTCCCCTCGCCTGACTCGGGCCTCGCCGCGGTGCCCCCGCTCTGCCCCGGCCCGGCCCGGTGCCGCCGCCGCCCCGTGGAACGCTCAGCCGTCGCGCATGGGCCGGAAGGGGCGGGGCCTCGGGGTCAAGGGTTGCGCGCGAGGCTCGTCGGTCGGTAGCCCCGTCTCCATGGCGACGGCGGGGACCGGCCCGGCCCCGGGGGGATCCGCGGCCCTGCCCGGACGCCGCTCGGCGGCTGGACCCGCTCGGGGCGGCGGGCGGCGCCTGGGAGGGCACGGCCCCGCGGGTGGATTGAGTGGAACGATGCCGGGAGCGCTGGGCTCCCGCTCGCCCTGTGCGGGGCTTGTCTGCGCCTGCCTGGGGCGGCTCTGAGCCGCAGCCCCGGTGCCCGGTGCGGGCAGAGGGCCGGGTCCCCCGGATTCAGCCGCGGGGCGTGCAGCGAGCACCGGCGGCGCGGGGAGGAGCCGGCACCTCCCGGCGGGCAGGGCTCCCGGCGCCGTAACGGGACTATTGCGTGGGGCGGGAGGCGGCCGGTTCCTCCGCCGCCCGCTTGGAGCCGGGGGACCCCGCAGCCGACCGGACCCCCGGAGCCCGCCGCTACCTCCGCCGTGCGGGCGGCCCGCGCCGAGCCGAGCCACGCGGCAGGGGAGCGGGCGGGCTCCGGGGCGGCCGCTCGGAAGCGACCGGGGAGGCGAAGGGGTTAGCGCCGGGACGGGGCCGGGGCCAGGCGGCCCCGGTGCCGGCGGGAGCCTCCCGCTCGTAGCTCGTACTCCCCCGCCCGGCTCTCGGGGCGGGCACCGGGCGGCAGAGCCCGCCGCCCCCGTCCCGTCCCGTCCCGCCGTCCCTCAGCCCCGCCCCGGGCCGGGCGGGGCCGGGCTCCGCGCCGCGGGGCTGGGGAGCCGCGCCTGGCCATCGCCGGGGCGAGCAGCGAGCGGGGCGGCCCCGGGACGGCGACCAGGTGGGTCAGGACGGGACGGGCGGCGGCGGGGGGAGCCCGGGACGGCGGCTGCCGCCCGCTTTGGGCCCCGCAGCCCAGGGCGGGTCGGGGCGGCGGCGAGGGTCGCCCCGGGGGCGGTGGGAGGAAGGTGCCTCCGCGGCGCTGCCCGGGACGGGGCATCCCCGCGGGCCCCCGGCTGGGATCACTTTGTCGTTCCCCGGGATGCGGTTGGCTCGGGGAGCTCCGCGCCGGTTCGTTCTGGGAAGGGCAGCTCGCACCGTTGTCTAAAAGAAAAAAAAAAAAAAAAAAAATCAAATCCTTTCGCCCGTGTCTCTTTCTCAGACTGTAAAGTTCCAATGCTCAAGCTGTACTTTATTAAAAAAGCTCTGAAACTTTACCCAACCAAT
This sequence comes from Chroicocephalus ridibundus, assembly GCF_963924245.1. Taxonomy (NCBI): domain Eukaryota; kingdom Metazoa; phylum Chordata; class Aves; order Charadriiformes; family Laridae; genus Chroicocephalus; species Chroicocephalus ridibundus. The sequence continues at coordinate 3,601,310 of NC_086302.1, read as the reverse complement.
AAATTTAGGAGTAAACGTAAACCAAATGCTCAAACGTAGCATAGGGAGATTTTCAACACATCCTAAATGGTTGCTATGTTTCCAGAGAATCCCAGGGTAGGTATGGGGAAAGACTACTCGAAGCCTTGCTTTTTTGTGTGTGTTAAACAAAGACTCCAAAGGCACAATTTGAATCTTGCTATTAAAAAAATAGCTTAGCATCTTTTAATTTTTTTTTTTTTTGACTGAGCACAGTTTTGTTTCAGAATGTTATGTTTTCTTAACAGGTAATGTTTTATTTTTTGGTTTCCAGTTTTGTTGGTATTTTGTACTTGCGGTTACATGAATCACTTTGACTCTTTCACAAGAATTCATGGATGTACTTTACAGTCAGCCTGGGTGAAGCCTGTGAGCAGGAATTACACTCCGCTGGCTCAGAGCTCAAAGGGATGGCCTGCAATGATGGTTACTTACCTGCACAGTGCAGGCTTTGATACTGAGGTCTCTATATTTAGATTTGAATTTAATTCGTTTGCTATTTTCCCACTTTTGAAAATCATAAAGAAATCTTTCCAGAGTGGAAATCCTATTGTAGGAGCGCAGTGAAGATCGCCTTGGACCAGGCTGAAGGTCCGATGAATGCGGTATCCTGGTGAACAGCCAGGGAAGAGTGTGGGGAGGTTTCTTCTAGTTTTCTGACTCCTCTACTTGGCATTAGAAATCTGTGGCTCTTCTAGCTGCTATGAATGTGTGATTGTCAAATATTCCTTTGCTGTTAATTTTTGAGAGGTGTTTTCTTGGATATTTCCTTAGGAGTTTATCATATTTAAATATCTGTCTTTGGCATGGGTAGTATTTTTCTGGTGTTTGTAGAGGTGTTGAAGCTACCTCATTTCCCCAGTTTGCTTTGTCAGAATGTCGTTTAGCTGACTGATAGGCAGGCCATCAGCAGGAAAGGGGAAGTCTGACATTTCTCTTGTCTTACTTTTGTGCCATTTTCTTTCCTTTTCCTAGGACAGAGACTGCTTGCTTCTCTTGCTGGCTCCTTCCTTAGAAGGCACAGAGTTGCGAGCATTAGTTTAATTCTTACCCAGCTAGGTCTGTAATTTTGTATACTTTTAAGACTGGTGGCATAGCACAGGAGACAAAAATAGAGGTAGTTGTGGGCACTAATTATAGTGGATGCTATACAGCAAAAGGAACTTGTAGCAGGAGCTCCTTATACCTGCACATAGTGAGTGGTGGGGACACCAAAGGCAGCGCGGTCGTTGGAAATGTCCATAATTCCCTAGCAGGGAGCCCTGTCAACAGTTCCATGGTCTCAGCTTCTGGAGCACCACTGTTTCTCCATGTTGGATGTTTCTGAGGTGCCTCTTGGGGGAAAATCTGTGCCTCTCCCCTGCCTGCCGAGAAGCATCCGAGAAGCCGAGTGGTGACTTGTGTGCGGAGATCAGGCTGGTTCCGTGCTCTCTGGGAGGGTGTAGGTTGCTGCCGTTCCCTCTGCAGGGTTTGCAGCCGTCTGCAGCGCGTCAGCTGCCAGCTCTGCTTCCTCTTTACACCGCGGATCCTTCAGACCGGGCTCTGGAGCAGCTGTGCTGTCCGGGGACACAGCCGGCTGCCTCAGCTCTCTGAGATCGTCATGGGGAAGAAGGACAGGAGTATCTTTCCTGGCCCATGTCGTGGTTGCGCTGATCAAGCGTGTTTCTTTTTTCTGTAGAGTACCAGCCTTGTGTGGCTATAGGCACTGTTCACTGGGCGATAGATTTCTGAGGGGTGTGGGCTTGTTGATGTTCTCTCAGGTTTTGGACCTGGCAGCTTTAAGATGGAGGTAGTCCCTTAACCGACGGAGCCAGGAAAAACTTCTCTGCGGGCAGGATACTGAAATTCCCAGTGCTGCACCAACTTTGGAAGCACTTGGTTCTGTTCACAGCCAGGACTCGCTTGCTCTATTGCTTGCTCTATGAGGTACGATGCTTTCTGCTGTGTTCCTAATTGTGGCTGAGCTGATGCTGTTACATGGCCTGCTGTTTTTTCAAATGCCAGCAGTAAAATGGAATAAATGTATTACTCTTTGTGCCCAAGTGATTCCCACCCCCTCTACCTGGGAAAGGACTTTTATGCTGATCACAGCACTGATACACAGGATTTTTATGGTGGCCCGCTTGGGTCCTCGTTCATGTCTGTGAGGTTTTCACTGTCCTTAGCTTGCATGAGGTCATGCTTGGAGAGCCCTAATTGCAGTGGTAGCCTCAGGAGAGAGACACAAGTGTAAACCTTTTGCCTCTGCTTCACCTTTCGTGTGAGAGAGTTTCCATAGACAAAGAAAGTCTTTACGTACAACTGGGGGCTGGCTGACTGGTCTGAATAAAAGCCAAACTTCTTAACTAGACAAACAGCTTCATAATTTCTTGTAATTGCTCAAGTAAGGAAACCATTTCTCCTCCGGCGTTCATTATTCAGTATCCTTGGTCAACATCCCCTTTTCTTGGATTGTCCACGCTGGCCGTGGAGCACCCGGCTTGGTCTGGCGAGAAGGTGGTGAATGACGCTCGCAGTTTTGCTCAGCATTCGGCTCCAGAGTGCAAGCTGCTGCCCCTCATCCCACAGGGGACTTGGGCTGTTTCTGCTGAAATAGGTGTAATTTCAATGGCTAAACTGTAAAATTCAGGGAGAATTTGACAATGTTTTGCCTGGCGATGTCATGAAAACAAATATAAATATTTTACTGTGTTAAAAAGAAAGAAGAAAGGACAGTTATAACAAGAGACTGCATGTAGGAAAAGACCTGTTGTTGAGGCAGAAAAACTTTCACCAGTATTCTTTAATCTACCAAGAGTTTAGGATTGCTTCTAGAGGACAGGACGTTCAAGTATGAGGGCTGAGTTTGGGAGCAGAGGAGTTTCGGAGGGACCAGTGTCCCGCAGCCAGGCTGGACGGCCCTGGCTGCTCTCGGAGGGGCAGCCGCCGCGGAGCTCCCGTTCTGCCGCCGCGGAGCTCCCGTTCTGCCGCCGCGGAGCTCCCGTTCTGCCCTCACTCCTCAGCGAGGGGGTGGCATTTCCCATGAAGGCTGATGGGCAGCTGCTAGACTTTGTCCATTAAGAAGTGGTGGGTCTTTAGTACAGTTGGGAAGAAAAAGGCTCCATTCTGCAGAGATGTAATTGCTGGGAAAAGCCCGTGGGCTTTGTTTCTTCTCTTCCTTCCGTTTTGCACTGGTTTTGCCAGGTGTAAAATACAATTGTCAGCAGTTTACAGGGAGGGGGAGTGTCAGTTTTCCGGTGGAAGAAAATATCAAGGGTCTGATTGTGAAAGGAAAGGGGAAACTGAAGAATGCCACATGGCTTCCACCTTCCTGTATTTCATCCTAGCAGAATGCCTCTGCGAGTGACTCGCTTTGTCTCTGTGGATATTTGCTAAACGGAGAACAGTTCCAACAAACAATTCTGCCCCTACTCAACAGGAGCCCACCGAGAGGATAGTGTTACCCTGGGAGGAATCAGAAAGACATGTCCATTGGGGCTAATGTTAATAAGTTATATTGTTATAAGTGTGATAAGTTAATAGTTAATGAAGAGTTATTTAGAAATGTGTAAACCCAGAATCCAAATAGCAATAGAATAAAACTCCTGAAATTTACGTTCTTGTTCTTAGCACAGTCTCACTTTGGCGTTGTTTGCCCTGTGGTCATCTGACTGTTAGCATTAACTCATATCATTTTTTTATTTGGCTCTGAATATATTACTGAAGTTCGGCCTAGGCTTGCTAGTTGCAGAGTTCTTCTACACAGTATTTCAAACTTCTCAAATACAAAAAAAATTATTCTTAAATCAGCACCATGGATAAATATTACCATGCGACCCTTCTGATCGGTGTCGTCGCTGGATGGAAGTTTGTTGATGTTTATGCCCAACCTGCCCGGTGCCAGTTCTGTTCAGGAATATAAATTATGTTCCAGCACCAACTCGGTGGCTGATGCCAAGGACATAATCTTTACTGCTTCCTAACTTAGTTTTGAATGTCTGAGCCATAAGCCAGAGGAATGTGCTGTATCTAACCTGGAGCTGTTAGCAGCCTCCGAAGTCGTAAATCCAGTGCGTGGAGGAGCCAGTGCAGGTGACTGGACAGCTGGAGCCGTTCTCTCGACGCTTTTTTTCGAGGGGAAAAGGGACCTCTGAATAGCTCAGGGAAACGCTCGGTGTTGTTGGAACGGCCGTGGATCTGCTTCCCTAGTGCTTCCTTCAGCACATGTCACACTCGACCCTGCCAGTCCTGAACACCAATGGGAGTCAAGTCATTGTCCCCAGTGGCAGATTAAACTGCTTGGCCATTGTTGGGAGTCCAAGATTTTCCTCTCTCGCCCTGTTTAAATGACTGCTTGGATGTGAAGCCAAAGTAAACATGAGCTAATAAAAAATGTAGAGATAACAGATACGGACTAGCTCTTGCGGAGTCAATGGGCATGCTGCAGCACAGAGATGTGTGACTTTTGCTTGCATCTTTTTCTGCTTTAGTTGTAAAGCTCAATTACCTGAAAGAGGTGGTACAGATCATGTATAACTTCCTTTCTGTTGCGACAGGGGAACTGTATTTATGTGTATCCTTTGAACAAGAAGGGGGTCTGTTGCCGAGGATCTAGTGCCTGCCTTGCAAGCTATAGCGCGCAAACCCCGGGCCACACTTCTCTCGCTGGAGGTGCCGTGGCAGCTCATGCAGCTTTGGAATACTTTCCTGTATTTCCCCACAATGCGTTTCCTTGTTGGCAATAAATGCATTTTCAGCTGACATTTTACTGTTTCATTTACTCAGTACACAGCCTGTGAAGGCCGTTGCTCTGAGATAACATTGAGATCAGTGAGTAAGGAGGTAAGATATCTACGTGGCTATCAGGAGTGCCTAAACTTATGGTAAAGGAAGGAATGAGATTGCGAGAGGATCAAAAATCTTTCCACGCGTGAGCCACTGTGGAGCGACAGGGGTTGGAGTTGGATTGTCCCTGTATTCCTGTGATGTGGTGCTACCGAATACTGTGATATGTTATAAAAGGTGCTGAAGCGACTGGCTGGAGAGGTACCGTAACTGTTGGGATATACAGCTGTTTTCAGTGCTCCTGTGTTGCTCGTATGCTCAATTGCAGCGTGCCTGAAGATCCCTGACCCGCCAAAGCCCTTTTGCAGTGGTTTTCTTTGCTTTCTTCTTCCTGAGGCGCAGGCTGTGCCTTTGGCTCTGGTGGGGTGGTGCGGGCTTGCGCTCTGTCCTCCGCTGTCGTGGCACGGCAAGCGGTGATCAGCAGGTTACAGAGAAACCGAGGGCCGAGAGTGTGATATGACATTAAAGGCTGCTGGGCAATAATTACCATCAACGGTACAGATGAGTCCAGGTCTAGGAACGGTTTTTTCCTCTTTCATCCCAAGCCAGCGGTGGCTCACGCTGACGGCACACCTGGAAATGAGGTAACCGAATACTCTGCCCACATTGTTCGGATTAGCTGGGGCTTGGGCACAGACGGAGTGTGTGTTTTCTCTGCTCCTGGGCAACCTTTGTTCTCCTACAGCCGGAAAGCCTCGCTGATGACATGAGACAGGACAGGGCGCTTCTCCCTTTCTTGGGAAGGATGGTCCCGAGCCACCCGTGGTGTGACTTTCCGGAGAAATGCCCTTTCCAGATGCAGAGATCTTGCTGCCATTGAAGTATGAGGCGGAAATACTTCCAGCGCTGCCTGAACATGTTATTTAGGTCAATTGCAAGGAAGATGGCAACATGAATCAGAAAAGGAGTTGGAAGAGGAGGAAAGGCATTAGACAGCACCTTGACATCCCCTGCCAATGCAGGATTTTCCTCTGCCAGCACAGAAGCACAGTTAGAGATCACATTCATTGTCTTCTGTGCTCTCCGTTCGCTCCTGTAACTACGAGCAGCTGGACTGGAAATGAAAGAGAAGACTGCAAACTTGCCTTGCCTTTATCACTCTGCATCAGTGTACTATTTCCTGGTGTATTAACTAATCTCTCCGAAACAGAGAGACAGAGCAAGGTCTCCTTATCCGCCCAGAAAATAAGATACATCAGAATAATTGCTCCAATTGCATCCATTTTGGGGGAATGAGTCTCCGGAAGATGCGTTTGTGGAGGCACAGTCATCGTTTTTGTGGCGACTGCTCGCTGGTGGGGTGCTGGCCGAAATCGCTGGGATGGTTTTCCCACCAGGTAATGGCAGACGGTGCCGGGGCGGGGGTGAAGCAAAGCCACCAGCTGGCGCTGGGCTGGGGGGACGTCAGCCACGGTGGGAAACCTTCTAAACGTGTCCCGCTGGGCAGGGCTTTGCCGAGCGCTCCGCTTCCCTTCCCAGAGGAAGCAGCCTGAATTTACCCATTGCTCTGTAGAGACCTGTAGGCTAAAACAAATTATTCTTACGCAGTAGAAAACATTGGGACCAACCTTAACTGATGAAGCAATTTGCCAGCCTTTAGCCTCAGGGTCCCGAGTCCCTCAGGGCTTTCCAGCGTAATGACTTGGGTCTGTTTCCCAGAAAGATTCTCTTGGATATGTGCTGTTGGCAATACTCTGGCTCATTACTGGCCGTTTTATTTTTACAACAGCCAGCTCTTGTTAGCTTCGTTCTCACAGTATTGTTTTCTTTCTAGAAGAAGCTTTTGCTGGCTCTCCTAAACTATCACATGGGAATTGCTTACTAGCTTAGATTTATTTTTTTTTGTTTTGACCCAAAGCTGCGCTTCGCTCTCCTCTGTAACACTGCCAACATCATTTCCAGTCTCTTTTAAGCATATGTTTTGCAATAATATCTAAACTCTTGGCTCCAAATAACTGCCTTACAGAGAGATTAGTATCTTTTAACAAAGAGAAGCAAATAGTGAGAACAAAGGCAATATCTTGAGAGCCTGTAAGACTATCCTGACCTTTCCCAAAGGCCTCAGCCTAGACCTCAGCGTTTCACTAGCAGATGGCAGGAATCAGGGTGGACTTGAGTTTGCGCAGTCCTCTGCTCGGTCGCCGTGTTTGCTGGAAATGTGCTCTGCACGTTGTTGCCATCTGGGCTTGACTGTACTATTCTTATAATCTCCAGGGAGCCTTCTCTCGCAGAGCTCATCTCTGATGGAAGTCCTCTCTGGCTGACCTTGCACTCAGACTAGCGTTAGCAGCCTGGATTTTGGAGATTTTGACAGCAGCGTTTTTCAGGGGAAGAAAACTGGCCTGGGAGAAGTTTTGTCCTGGCTGGGGAGGAAGGTATGCCACGTGCCAGCGGCGTGCCCTGGGTATGCAGCTGGGTACGGGGTATTCAGCTAGGGCGTGAGGAGGTCAATATGGATGTTTTCAAAACTTCAGGAGAAAGTGCTACAGGAACGCAAAGGCCTTCAGAAAATCAGCTGAAAAATCGCCTTTGCTTCCGATGAGAGAACTGGATGTGTAGGTGGGAAGGAAGTTGCGTGATGCCATTCAGGAAATCCGCAGCAGTGGTGGGACCATACCCCAGATCTTCTGATATTAAAAAGCTCCTCGTTGGTTTGCATCAGTGTGTGTCTGGGAGGCAGTGTTGTCTGATCTGCAGAAATAAAGGTTGATGGGTAGAGAGTTGGCATCTCTGGAAGTGAAATGTCTCTCCTAATTAGTACATGGCTCAATTTGGGTTGCAGGTGAGTTGAGTTCCAGTTGCTCCATGCATTTTTATGAGTTTGCTGCTTGTTAGTGCAAATGACTAATGTCTAAATGCAGAGATTTCAGCATCTCCCTAGGACTAAATACCACGAGGGTTAAATGTTTTTGCTTTTGTTAAGGCTTTGGCTACAGAGTTTTGTGGCAGAATAGCAGAAGCGTGTGAAGCTGATGCTCTGGTGAATGTTAAATGGGACTATCTACACTTACATTTCTAGCCTCATTGATTCTTCCTTTGTACTGCGGTAGTTTCATAGATCTGGAGGTTGAAGATTTCAATTAAATTTGCGCAAAATGGCTTTGGGGCAGTTTCTGCTTGGGCATCTTTGTTGTTGCCCTTGTAAGTATAAAACCTGATGCACCAGACTAAATTAATGCAATCAGAATGGTTTTTCTAGAAATCTTTTTCTAATCCCTCTGAATTGCGATTCTTAAGATTTGTATTCAGATGTCTCCTGTCACGCAGGCAGAATGAGGGCTCCCAATGGTGTGAGTAACTGCTCTTGGCAGCACTGTTTACCACAGTAGTAGCTAAGTTTTGGATCCTGTACGTTCCGAGCCGCAGGTCGGAGTCTGTCGCTGCACCAGTTGCTGCAGTGTCCCGGAGAATTTCCTGCGTTGCTTTTTAAAGATTTATATAAGCAGGGACAAAAAATAGATCAGAAGACTCGCATACACCATGGAGATCATCTCCCGTGCCGGCTCCTCAATGGCGCTGCTCTGCGCTGGTGACACCTTTGTGATGGTTTGCTGAACACCGACCCTACAGCACCCGTTTGTCTCCTGCTCCCTCCTGTCCCGGTCCATCCTCAGGAAAAGTCTCCCTCTTTCCTCCGCCTCTTGCCCTCTCCGGCTGTGTGCCGGCTGGAGCTCATTTGGGGCTCCTTTTGACGCAAAATCCCAGGAGAATTGGTGCGGCGGTGCCCAAGAGGCTCCTCTCCACCTCTGTCCCGCTGTCTCCCAGGCGCGGGGGCTCCTGCCTTCCGCAGGCTCCCGGCGCAGCTCTTGAGAAATCTTAGTGGAGAGTTCGACCTGGCAGATGGAGGCTGTTACCTCATTCCACAAAAATGCTTTGTTATTGAGAAAATGGAAACTGTCTGAGGTTTGGGAGCTGAATAGAGTCATTGGTGTCTGTTTTAACCGCAGTTTGGTGGTGACTGCTGAAAGTTCCCTTCTCCGAGCATTCCCTTTTCCTACACCCATAATCTTCAAGTCATCGGAGAGCTGCAATGATTTAACTCATTAGCTGAGCAAATGCTGAAGACTGTTGCATACTCTGCAGAAACTTTGCTAAAACCTCAGCATCTTCCAGCAGAAGAGGAATGGCTAGCCAATAAATAACCCTTTGCAAACTGTGGCCAGAAAAGCAATCCCTGTGGATACTAAGCCAAATTCAACTCTCTTTTTACAATCTCAGCTGTGCTTCTTGTTTACTTCATTTTTTTAAAAAAGCTGAATTGAGATTATGCAGGAACTTCTTGGAGAGAAAAGGCACGCACGGAGGCTGATGCTTTGTAATTCTTTTAACACAGGTCTCTCAATCCCAGTTCTGAAGAGAAATTTCTTTTCATCAGTAATTTTTAAAAGTAGATTTCAGCGATGGGAATTTGGGAGCATAGGAGAAGGAATGAAAGTCGAGATTGAACCATTTGCAAGCTGGTTTTCGTATTGCTCCGAATAATGAGTTAGTACGGAAGAGCATTAACCTAAATCCAAGACTTGTTTTAGTTAACAGATCTTTGTATGCATTTGTGAAACTGTGGCATCTGATACCTCCTGCTGAGAGCATCACATAAGCATTATTCACCAAGCATCCTGACAGAGCTGAGAGCAGCAGCGTTAGCTTTTTGGAAATAAAATGAACTCTTTATTTATGTATTTTTAAACTAATGAATCTTAGCGGGCCAAATGAAAGCCTTCCAGTGGCTACAGATGGTTTTCACATGACTAACTGCTTTGGTGCATAGAAAAACCGAGAATACTGGAACAACAAGATATTAAATATTTAATTATTACCCCAGAATGTAAATATGGCCTTGATATTTTGAATTTGTTTACTCAAATTTCAAGTGTTCACTTAGAAACTTAACAAGATTGGGACTGTATTAATTGATATCTGGGAAGAAGAGTGGCTACTCAGCATCTCCTCCAAATTTCCTCTTTAAATATCAGAGCAAGTTTCAGTAACAGGAATTTGCTCAACTGGAGAAATAATCCCAGCTGTTTCAGGCAGAACCCAGGATCAGTATTTGAGCTCTAACGAGCTGTTTCCGTTCTAGATCCCTGCTTTCTGTGGGTTTACAGTGTAACCATAAAAATCCTTTCCAGGCTGAGCTCTGCCTCCTGAGGTCTTTGGGAGGGTTTTTTTTTTAATGTAAAATGCAAATTGTGAAAACACTTAGCAGTTGATTTTTTTCAAGCTGCATTTTACCAGTTTAGAGCCTATTCTGGACACACGATTTTCCTGTAACTGTAAAGCAACGGTTTCTTGAATGGTGCGAGCCCCCAGGATTTCCCTCGTGAGCGTATCAGACATGGGGTAATTTCTGCTGTAGTTCGGGTCTGTGTGGCTGCAGATCATGCCATTTTCCGCTAAAACAGCGTGCGTACTAACTTGGCATTGCTGGGGAAAAAACGTTTGCTTTTTTAAGGCTCTTCTAATGAAACAAAAGGAACTGGATAATAATATGAAACGTCTATCTGAAAGGCCTAACCTCAGCATGGTTGAAGACAGAATCACAGAATTATTTAGGTTGGAAGGATCTCTAAGGTCATCGAGTCCAGCCGTAAAGACAAAAATTCCTCTTTAAGATCCACATCCCATGGCAATATTCCTAGATATTGCTCAGGATGGGAAGATGGTGAAGAAATAATAGCAACAGAAGAAGTGGATCCTGAGCTGTCTCTGAGTGCAAGGACTGCTTTTGTCAGCATCGTGATCCCACGTATGGCCTAAACCGCTGACTTCTGCTGGGCTTTGATCTCACCTTGGAATTCCACTAGCCTCATTTAAGGAAAACGTGGCTTTTTCTGTTCCCCAGAACTAACACAGTTTGAACTGGTGCGGAACTCCCCGCGCTGCGCTATTCCGGCGCCGCCTTCCAGCGCAACACGCTCGCTCTTAAAGCCCAAAGTTTAAATAGTAGGAGCGACTCGCAAAGGCATGGTGTTACTGGGTCAAAAGATCTGGAGTCTGGATTAACTGTACTTTAACTGCGCAGTACTGTGTCTGCCTGTCACAGAAGGGTTTGGGTTGGAAAGGATCTTAAAGATCATGTCCTCCTCTTCCTTTTTCCCCTGCTTCTCACGAAAAGTTCAGTTTATGGAATCTGTTTGGCCGTAGGTCTACAACGTGCATTCGTGGGTGTCACAGTTTCCAGCTGACGGGGATATGTGCTGCGTCTCAGAAGGAGAAGAAAGATGGACAGGGACTTGGATCTTGGTTCCATTTTTAGTTCTACCAGGCTCGCCTTGTGCCAAAACCCTCTGAGGTGCAAATCCCAGGAGGGAGATAAAATGACTCCCTGCCCTGCAGGTATTATAAGGGTAAATAATGTTTTTTCTGGTGACAGCTGTTTGGGAATTGAGGAAGCAACAATCCGATGAGAGGTTTGGGATGTCAGCTCTGTGGAAACTGAGCGCTCCCGCATATATTTGTTATTTGCAGTAGGGAGCTGGGGAGCTAAACTACTTTCCAAGTAAAGAAACTAATCTTTAGTTCGTGTCCTCGAATGAGGATTAGTTATTCTCATCTGCCTCTTTTCTCAGCACATGGAAATCTTCAAATAGAAAAGTCAGCGTTTAAACTTTAAGGTGTTTCAGTGGCTACCTTTTAACTCAGTGAAAACTTCATATCAAGACAATTGCTGTGATGCCTAACTCAGAGGGTTCTGGAATATGTAGAATAATGGTGGTACTTACTGAGGGGTCGTTAATAGCAACAGGTAGACAGTGTGTTGCATGTAACTCAGCCAAGAGAAGTTTTATTTCTAGTATTTCTCAACCCTGCGCAAACCGTGTAACTCACAGGAAGATTAAATCTGCCCCATTGCGCTTGCGGAGGAGCCTTGGGTGTATTGCTTTTGGGGAGCCTGAAGAGCTGTGTGTGGAGAATCCCAAATGCAGTTGGGGCCGGTGAAGGTGTCAGACCATCTGCACAGCCCCTGTCACGCTTCATGCGCTGTGACGCGGGGACTCAGCTCAGGAGCGATGAAGTTGGTGCTTCCAGATCATGGTAGCTTGGAGTCTTGACTTGAGACGAAGACGCAGAGCAGAACGTTGAATAAGAGTTGAAGAGGGAAACCCAGAGGTTTTGCATGACTGGGCTCCGCGTAGATTGTGCTGTTTGAGTCACTGACCCTTTCCTCTGGAAATCAGTGAGTTCTGTGGTTCACCTCATTAGTGCCTGACTTGGTAGGTCAGGCTAATAACAATGTTCATTAACTTTTTCACTTTCTGTTAGGAGTTTTGCTTGTTCTCTTTCTTCTCTGCCATCGTGACATTGAGAAATAGAAAGGGTTTGGAAATGAAATGCGTCTACACAAAATTGGAGTCGGAATTCTTATGTCTCTTATGAAAACTTAGAGTAACTTGAATTTGAAGTGTCCGATTTCCAGTCACAAGTAGTGACATTTAAACCTCCGTAGGAAATGCAATCCCTGTGCTGATGTCACCCCCTGGTTTATGATGGGGCTGCTTTTGTTCCTGGGCAAGCACTTGGGTGTTTTGCTGGCCAAGTGATGATTTACTGGTGAGTCTCTCGCCGGTCGCACCTGCTCCGGCCGTCTGCGCCCTGAGTCACCGGGAGAGCTGCGTCCTACCCTGCGGCCGCCGTGTTCTGCGCTGCTCCATCGCATCCCGCAATGCAAGGTAACAGAGACCTGGTCTGAGCGTTTGTTTCCGGGGGTTCCCCAATGTGGGACAAATATCTTGCAAATAGAGCACTTCTGCTCAGTGAGGAGAACAGAGAGAGGGTTTTTAGGGCGTTTTGGTGGTGTCTTGGTGCAGTGAAGCACACGATCCCTGAACTGCCTGAGCAGACAAATGGCTTTGGAGAGTCTCTCAGCCTGGGCAGAGAGCTGGTCGCTGTCGCTCCCCTCGGCGAGCGGCTGTGGAGCATCTCTGCAGCAGAGAAATGGGGCTTTGCTTCATATCTGCTGCTTCAGGGGCTGAAACATCAACTCTTCTTGGACTTTACCCGAAAGCCATCATGAGAGGAGCCTCCGTTAGTTAATATTCTGACCTTTCAGTTCCTTTTTAATCTGTGGCAAATCTGTTTCATGTAGGTTTCCCTTGTAAATCTCAGCTTTGAATGAGAGAATGAGGCTCTGTAAATGAGCCACGGAGCTGGATCAGGGGGCTCTAATATTGTTACTTCTTTTCTATTTGCGTGTTTGGTGGTTTGGTTTTTTGGTTTTTTTTCTGTGAAGGAGCGGTTTTCCTCCCTTTATGAGTTTCCAGGCACGGGTGCCTTGCTGCACCGCCTGCCAGCCGCGGTGCCCCGTGGTTGGAGCGAGAGCAGCAGCGCAAGTTCTGAGCGGGCACATCAGCGCGCGGGGGCATCGGTGTTGGAAACTCTGTGTGTGGCTGCGGGATATAAAGGCGTTCAGAAATTTTGTGAGCATGGATGCCCATAAAATAGCTGTTTCCACTTAGGCTTTTGGATGTGGCAAGAGTTTTCCCTTTGGCAGATGCTGGTAAAGACTCTTTATCTGCAGGCATGGCAGCACAGCGTGGCAGAGATTGGAAAGCATGTCGCATCTCGCAACTTTCTTTTTAGTGCTTGCAAGGAGTTGTTTCTTAGAGATTTTTTTTATGTAAAATATGTGACAATTGCAACCAATGGCTTCTGTTGTTTAAAACGTGCAGTATTTAAGTGGTTTTTAAAGGTGCTCGTGAGAAATGCTTGAACAAAGAGACTGATTTGAAGCTAACCAGCTCTGTATAGTAAAAGTAAATGATAGCTGGTGACCCGATCACTTAGCAGGGAAATCCTCCGCCACAGAAGCAGGAAACTTGTTTTGCTTCTACTAAAGTGGCTAAAAGGAGAGGTCGCCGTCTTCTCCCAGCGATGCCAGTCCCCGTTGTGCAGCTCCCCGTGCTCGGCGGGGCTGGCCGCTGCCCTGTCAGAGCGGTCCCTTTTCCAGGCGGGCAGCAGCTGGCACCCACAGCATCTCCCAGGCAACAAATGAGCTTCGTTTTGTTTCGGACCACAGGCCAGCAGTTCTCGGGACGGAAACCTGAGACAGTTCATCTTTGCCAGGATTCGGTCCTTCCCCAGATTTAGAAGCTGCTCACATGGCTGCGAGCTGCAGCGCTGAGGTTGCCTTCGCTTGCAGGGGACCCCAGCAGCCGGGAAAAGCGCCGTAGCGGGAGACCATCCTCAGCGCTGGTGGGAGCAGCGGCACGGTGGAGAGCCCTGGCGTCGGTGCTGGGAGAGGGGCCATTGGGCAAGAGCCTGTGGGGCACAGGGGTGTCACTGCAGTGTCCCCCCTGTCACCTCCCTGGCTTTCTCTCCGCTCCGTTGACTTTGCGTGCAGGTTGGAGAGCCCCGAAAGGCACAAACCTGCCAGGGTTACAGTGCAGGTCACCTTCCTCAGCCAGCAGATCCGCTAACATGCAAGAAACCAACTACAAATGCTCATTTTTGAGAGGCAAAGAATCAACTTGAAAAAGGGAATATTTTGACCAAATTTGGTGAAGAAATTTGCTTTGCCCTTTAAGTAATAGGCATGCATTAAATAAAACATGCCTGGTTTATATGTCTTTTCCTGCTACTGTAAGTCAGAGTTGCTTTGTTTATTAAAAAAAAAACCAAACAAACCCAACTGAAATTGAGCAGAGTCTTGATCAGCAAAAGAGCTGCTGGGCTTTCTGCAGAAAACAGTTAATAAGGGATTGGGCTCGGGCCGCGCAGGTTTGCTTTTCGTCATGTGAGCATGGAACACGCGCACTGCGGCTGCGCCCGTCCCCCGCAGCCCGTCCACCAGCTCACGCGTGTTCTTGTCCAGAAGCAGCCCTTTGATTGCCTTTATGTGCAAAAATAGAGGTATAATCGGCTAAGCACCTTTTATTCAGGGACAACAAAAAGCTGAGTAAGCACTAACTTAAATTCCGGATCACCTCGGAATTAAGAATGGCTTCATCCTCAATTTAAAAAACAGCTGCCTCTAAGGGAAAGAAAAGTGAAAACTACAGTATAAGCTGGAATTGTAAGAGAACTTTAGGGAAATAGAGTGGAATTCCATTATTTTGCAGTGATATCTGTACTGAGATGCACAGACCCCAAGAACTAGCAACTAGAGCCGTCAGATTATTTTTTCTGCGTGTAGGCTGCGATGTCTGTTTGCATTGCAAGATTCTTGTGTGCTGAGCAGATCTAAGATGAAGGTAAATTGGCCTCCGTGCGCAGTTAGTCATTTCCTCTCATGCTTTTACATTTGAAATCTCGTGTACTGGATGTGACCTTTATTTCACAGGGCGAAGATTTTGAAACGCTATTGCCGGAGCCCTGGGTTTGAGCAGTTGGATCAGCCGTTGGGCTTTTCCATGGCTGTGGGCCAACTGTGCTGGGTTAGACGGGCATAGATCAATCCACTCTAAAATTAAACTTTCATTGCTAGATTATAATCCTCACGATATGCTTATTCTTCCGGGCTCCCTTTTTTTTTTTCTTTCTGTAGTAGCCAGGGCACTATAAAGATCTTGCTGGTTTTCTGCCTTGGGAAGGTTTAGGACATCCCAGGCTCTGTGCGACAGAGTTGTGTCTTCTGAGTTTGGGGCGTGGATGCGTTTTCCCATCTTGTTGGTTTCTGGAGAATGCTCACTTCATGCTGGTGCCCTGTACCTCGCGCGAGGTTGTAACTGCAAATGGTGGCGTTACGAGGCTGTAGCACACAGGACAAGAAAACCTGTGCTCCAACGGGCAGGTGGCACGAAGCCCCGTATGGACCAGTTTGTAGTTTTCACGTACATTTATATGTGCTCTCTTCATGACTTTCTTGATGAGACCTCATCTGGTTGCAGTCCCTCCCCACCACCTTTTCTTGTCCATCACTTCATAATGACGTGGGCAAAGAAGGTTCACAGGTAAATCGTACAAGGGACGGGCATTTCACTGTCCAGACCAGCTCCTGCCTGGGCCTGGTGTGAAACCTGGGGCCTGGCAGCCGGCCACTGCCCGTTAATTTGTTTTATATGGTTGATGACTATCTTCAGGGTTTGTTTTATGTTCTTGTGTTCCTGTTTGTTGCCAGTAGGGTGATGGTTAGTGTATGGTCTGCTCAATACATCTAAAAGGCCATTCAGCCCTGCACGGACAGCAAGTTCCTCGTTCTTGCCCAATTTTCTAGTTAAAAGAAGAAAACTAAGGGAATTTGTGGATATGACCTTGGCAGGTTCTCATGATGTGATTTCTCAAGCCCCCGCTAGCTGACGGCGTTTTTGCCAGGGCTGTTGAGGCTGAGAGACCACAAGTGGGTGGGAATTGTGTGTGTTGCCACGTTGGGGATGTGGCGTGAGCTGATGGTATGGTCCAGCGCTGGCAGCCTCTGCGATGGCAGCGCCGGCGTGGGGTTGGGACGCCGCGGGGCCGGCGTGGGGTCATGCTGGTGTGATGTCGTGCTGCCGCGGGGCTGGTGTGGTGCCCGCTGGCTGTCACAAGCGAGGAAAGCCTGAGGATTTTGTGCCCTCCCTTTCAGTATGACTCTGATGCTTTTGATATCGCCGTAACCATATTGGAAGGGGAGCATATCCTTCTCTCTGAGACGGGATGACCAATGTGCTCGAGAGGAGAAGGGAGCAGGACTTCAGAAAGCATCGCACGCCTGTTCCTTGCTCCTTTTTAAGAATTGATACGAGCAGCCGCTTCCCTGGCCTGTGACTCCCGCTCCTCTGGTCGCACCGAAGCTCCTGTGATAGGTCACGCTCCCTGAAACTTGGCGCCAGCGTCTTTCTTCCTATTATGGTCACCCTGGCCACGTCGGCAGCTGCTGCCCCGCAGCCCCCTGCGAGCTCTGGTGACCGACTGGCTCGGTGCAGGCGGCCGCTGCCAGCGGGCTCCCGCTCAGCCCACACTGGGCAGGGGAAGGAACCCGCCATGTGGAGCTTGGGCCAGGACATCTCTCCCTTCTCCCAAGCCTCTCCAGAGGTCGGCCAGAATCTCTCCTGGCACCTTCCAGGAGCTGCAGGTTTCATGACCATCTGCTAAAGGGGACTTTGTTCAGCTGGGAAGAAGTTTCCGATGTGTTCGTATCTTACTCCTCTGCTCTTGGACTTCCTCCTTCTGTTAAGTCGTCTGCTTGAATCATGACAGGTCCAAACTGCCCAAATGGTTTCAATTCCAGACTTCCTGTTGAGTGCACGGAATTCGCGTTCTTTGTATACATTTTGAGTAAGATTAACAGCTGATCTCTTGAGCAAACATTCAGTTTTAATGTTAGCAGAATGACACAGGCTGCTTGTTCTGAATGTGTCCTGGCAGCTCTGCTGCCGTTAGCTCTGCCCTCGGTCCAGGCTGCCCCCCGAAGGGGGAGGATTTTGTTCAGAAACTGAAATAGTTAATTAACCCTTACAGCTGATTAGTAATAAATTTTTAACTCTGAAATCACCCCTTCCTTTCTTCCTGGGCAGAGTTTTTCTTTTTACGGTTGCATGGTAGGGACTCCTAAGCTTCTTTTTCTGACCCTGGTAGAATTCACTTTCCCCAAAGCAAATAAGTCTAGAGCGAGAGCTGAACTGCATGTTGCCTTTCTCCGTGTCCGCCTGCGCTCTGCTGCCCCTCTGCTGGGCCTGTGGAAGGTGGGTGGACGCAGTGAAGCCGGGCACCCACGGGAAGCCTGGCATTTCTCACTGGTGGCGTTTGAATAGAATCTTCCGTTTCTCTTCCCGCAAACCACGTATCTTCATGCTCACCGTGTGGATGCTTCAGCTCCCGGCTGGACTCAGGGGACCTGCTCGGATAGGAAGGATGTGGGGAGGAAAGGGACAGAAGTAGCTGAAAACTAAGTGCAAAGCAAGGTCTCAGCCACAAGAAATTACAGTTTGAGTCTCAGATGGGCAAACCCGCCTGGTTTTCCACTGTAGCATGGAAAATTGGATTCCCCTGCAACTGCGGCCTCATTAAAAAGATATTCTTTCTTTAAAGGGTAGAGAAGGGACAAAAGTCCCAGTGTGCACAAATACTGGCTCAGAGCTTTGTCCCATTACCTTGTATGGGGATGCTGCCTTGTGAGAGCCTGACTTACTAGCAGCAGGTTTTCCTTTCGCATAGGAAAAGTTTTGTTCTATGTTTCCTTATCTTAGGAGAAAGAAGGAGGAATTTAGTGCTAGAGGAAAAAGGTCTATGAACTCATGGGTGTTTTGAAACCAGAGCGGCAGCGGTTTGGAGTTCCTTAGGACTCTGAACTTCCTGCAGCCCTGGTCCGCAGGCACCGGGGGTGTCGAGGTTTCTTACGGACCCCTCCAGACGTCGACTGGAGAGCGTGTGTAAGCACGTCAAGGCCAAAGCTGTTTCCATGTGCGGATAGCTGACTCTGCATATGGTCTCTCTAAGGTTTGTCGGCCTTCCTGGGAGACCTGGCCAATCATTTATGGTAATTCGAAAGTTTAATTTAAACTTTAAAACCAAAAAAAATTGTTGCTGCTTTCCCGATCTTCTGAGCGTATCTGGACCAGGCGTGGTGTCTCAGTCAGGGCTGCGCAAACAGCGCGGTGTTTCCCGCCGGGCACCGCTGGGCGGGCTGTGGGCCGACATCGGGTGAGATTTTTCTCGATTTTAGGGCAAGATCAGACATTTGTGGGACAGTCGTGCTTTTAGCAATTATCTTGATCTATATGCAGAGCTGTCAGGAGGGAGTCCGTGCGATGTGGTTTTGCACTTTGAATGGAGGGCACCTCAGAGATCCCGTCTGAACATTAGGAAATCCTCAATTTGCCATTCTAAGACTGTAAAAATTGCGCAACAACCTAGGTATGCCTTGTGATTTGTCAGATGCTTTAACAGTTTCTGCCACTTCTTCCTCTCAAAGTCCTGGGAAGCTGCCTATCTTGCTGAGCAAGGATGAGTCTAACAGCACTGATTTCACTGGAAAGGCAGGGTGTTTCCTCACAGCTGTGCCAGCCGTTTTGCTGAGCGTGTTGCGGATCCCGGAGCAGCCCGTGACAGCTCTGGGCAGGAGGTTGCTCTGCCCGTGCCTGGGGAAATGACTGCGGTGCAGCCTCCTCAGCAGAGCTCGGGACCTGCGGTGCGTAAGCACAGCATCCCAGGGGTGCCGGTGGGGCTGTGTGGCCGTACCCCCCCGCTGATTCATCTGCCTCCTGCTGCCTCCTCCCTCGAGGCCGACTGCAGGAGCCAAATCTTCCCTACGTGTTGGAGAAATGACCTGCGGCGTCCTCCCGTTGTGCTGGCGATGGGGAGGTGCCGGGTGAGGTCCATGGCCGTGCTGAGGGTCCCTGCCAGGACTCAGCTCCTCTGTGCCGGAGCCCCCCCCGGAGCAGCCCCTCGTACTATGGTTTGTGAGCTGCCCCGAGGTGGGGAGGCCGCGGCTGGAGGCAGCTCGGAGATCCGAGGGCAGGATGCGACTCCGTGGTGCAGCACCGCTCCCGGGGGTGCGCGGTCTGATGAAACGCTTGGCACCTCTCTGGGAGCTGCCTCCAGCCGAAAGCGGGGTCTCCTCCAATAGCAGATGGGGGATGCTGTTCCCAGCGCCCCAGGTCTACAGCCCCGCGCGTGGGTCTGGCAGCAGCGTGAGGGGGTGCAGGGAACCCCGGCGGCCCCCCGGAGAGCTGGTCCCCTCCATCCCCAGAGAGCCAGGGCTGGCCGTGCCACCCCTGCCCGGGGTGCGCAGTGGCCCTGGGCGGATCCGCAGGAGCCGTGTTGGGAAACGTGGACTGAAAACGTTCCCAGCCTAATGGAGGGGCTGGAGCTGCTCCTCGGAGCAAGCAGATGGTTTCCCTTTTAGGGCCGGTGGCAGGCAGAAACAATTTCACGCAGATTCCAGGACCCATAATGGTTCTGGAAAGCCAACAGGAACAGAAAGCGTTCTTCTCCTCTCCTGACCTTGGAGCGCGTTGAGGACTGTCTTCCAAAGCCGTGTCCCTGGACGGTTTCATCCTTACATGGGGAGCGCTGGCCTGTCCCAGCGAGGTTGTGCTTTCCCTTTGGCATCTCTAGGTGTGAGCTGCGCCTGCACGAGCAGTTCCCTGCTCAGAGCAGCCCAGGGGAGATGCGAGTAGGCAGGAACCTGACAGCCAAAGGCAGGTCTGTTCCTGTGTCCTGGGCAGATTAAATGTTTCCCTAGGAATAGCCTTATGGGTTGCTCTGGGATCACTGCGGAGCAGCTGGTTGTGACCCGACAACGAGCAACAAACTGGTGTGAAGTTACGCAGGGTTATAGGCTCACCATATACGTGAGGCCTCTGCTGAAGGAGTTCATTGTAGCAGGAATCGTTTCAAAAGGCTGGTTAAACTCTGAAGCGATTGCATGCAGGAGAACGCCTGGCCCTGGACAGTCTGTACTGGCTCCTTTGCATAACAGGTCCCCAGTTTATCGACACTAAAATTAATGCAATAATCTCCTGGGGCTGTTGCTAAGCCATCTGCTGTGTTGCTGCGGACAATGACACCGGGGTGGTGTTAGGTGCATGTTACTCTCTAATTAGAAAGTGGGCTCTGTGGTGCGTCCTTGACAAATCGCTGACCTTTCTCATACGTGAAGCTATTCTGAGCTCTGTTCCAGACTGATCAGATTTGCATCCTGGAGCACTTTAAATGTTGTTTGCGAGGGGAGCTCTTGTTCCCAAAGCTGTTTGTTCATGGGCACAGGAGAGGAACTGAACTTCCTTTCCTCCATGAGCACAACTATATCTGTCAAAGGGGAAGGGTAGGCAGCTGGCAGGCATATATCTGTTGTTTATTTTTGCCCTCAGACAGCCAGCGAGACAGCTGAGAGAACACCCCACATCCAGCTCCACCGTCCCCGCGTACGGGGCCCTGCTCCAGCCGACCTTGTCCCACAGGGACCGCGGCCATCGGGCAATGGGCAAACCAACCCCCTCTTTGCAACTGGAATCCCATCATTTTAGGGCAACGCCTTGGTTAGTATTTGAAAGTGATACTTACATCAGCCTAGCACGCAGCTAATGTTTACAGGGTGGTGCAGACTGCAAGGTATGAGCACATGCTAATTAGCACGCATAGTGATTGCCTATATTGTGCCTTCTACATCTGAGCCTCAATTAAAGTGCGGTTTTTTTAATGCATTTTAGAACTCCACCTCTTTTCTTCACGAATGGAGACAATTTCCAGGTTCCTCATTACAGTCACAATAAGAATTGTGGGCTTTTGTGCTGTTCCTTTCACTCTCTTTCTGTTGTCTCACCTTCCTCTTCTCCGTGACTCGGTCTCCGGCAGTGCCGTCTCCTCGGGGGCGAAGACGCAGGGTTTGCTTTGGCGTTGCGTAGGGCTTTGGCACCCCTGCCCTGCGCTGCCTCTGAGACCGGAACAAAGAGAGCAAAGGGCTTATCTAATACAAATAACCCTGAGCAAACTTCCTGGGCCTGTTCTTTTTTTCTGTGGAAGAGGCAGCGCAGAGTCTGATCCCGTGGGCTCCCGTCGCAGTCTCGGCCACGTGAGGCTCCCAGGAGTTGCTCTGCTGGCGTCGGGCATCTGCCAGCACGACAAGACCGGGCTGTCCCTGCTTTTGGCTTTGGGAACCAGGGCTCACAGAGGGACAGTGTCAAGGTCAGGCATAGCAGTGCTTGGGAGGACGAGTCCCTGTCACTGGTAAAACCCAAGGCTTCTCCATTCAAGTTGTTTTTCCTTCCCTTGCGTTTTCTGATGTCCTCTGACCCCATATTACAGACCACAGAGATAAAGCGCAGCCCATTGAGCAAACATGGCAGCTCCTGGCTCCGGCGGCTCCCAGGGTAGGAGTGCTCATTAGAGGCCCTTTTATTACAGACACACCTTGGAAAGTTCCCTTCGACAGGGCTGGGAGGAGGAGGAGGGTTAGTAATATGATTTTCATTCTTTGCCAGAGGAAAAGGTCCCGGGTGGCTTCAGGGAGCGAAGGCGAGCGGGGCCGAGGAGGTGGCGGTGGCTGAGAAGCGCCAGGAGCCGTCGGGGTTGCGGGAGCCGCTGCGCGGCCGGGTGAGCACTCGGGGGGTGCCCCGGAGGGGGGGCTGCTGGGGGTCAGCCCGGGCTGTGGCAGAGCAGGGGCAGACTGAACCAGCAGCAGTCTGGTTCGGCACGCCAGCACCCCTCCGGCTCCGCCATGCGAACTCTCCCAGTGCCCCATCTCCAGTAACAGACTGGGAGTTGCCCAGCACGGGCTGCCTTGTTCCATGGGCAGCTGCTGCTGGGGCTCTGGGGGACGGGCTCAGTGCAGCAGTGGCCCAAAGCCCCCACGGGTGGCAGGCACACGCTGTGGCGCTGCTGCCGCCACCGCAGTCCCCCGCAGCAGCCTGCCATGCTGCAGGGCACGGAGCGGTCAGCGGAGCAGAACATGGCCGGGGCAGCAGCTGGGTAACGAGAGCGTCTGAAAAGGGACTTTGTTCCCCCTCTGTTGGTCACGTAGCCATGTGGGAACACTAGATTTATTCACCGGCAGCCCTATCGGCACATACCAAGCTTGACAACAGCTGGGAGCTGTGCGGTTCGACCAAGAATAGCCCTGGGGAGCTCGCTGCCATGAGTCAGAGCTGTCTGGATCGGCTCCTGCCCCGGAGGGAGCCGCTGCTGCCGGGGAGCCCGTGGGGAGGAGGCGCGGGGGCTGGCGGTGAGCTCCCGGCACCACGAAATGCCAAACTGCAGATTGAGCCAGAATAGCTCTTTCTGAAGTGGGTGGGTTCCCGAAGAAAAGTGCAGCGTGCGGCGCTCTGCAGCTGACTGCTCAGATGTAATTCCCTGGGCTTGTCTACACTTGATAGCAACCTGTAATAAAGAAGGGTGTGATTTTGCAAGTGGAAAACTCCATATTTAGGAATAACCAGGTTAAACCAAACAGAAGGAAGATGCTTTTGTTCTGGAGTCAGTGCTCCAAAGAAAGCGAAATAGTTCCACAAACCTCTTGTCTGAGAGGGAGACAAGAGGCAACGAGAGATGTCTGATCTCCTGCGTGCAAAACCCAACACCTCTGTTGCTTGTAAAACTCCCGCCCTCCCCAACACTTTCTCCCTGAAGAGTGTTTGTAGTTGGAGCAATATGTGTAAAACGGTTTGCTGGGATGTGGTTCTGTAGCCAGGCACGGTGTGGGGTACTCCATTTCTGCTTCCCTGGGGAGCGGCTGCTTTAAAGTTCTGGAGAAGTTGCGGAGTTTGAAAGGCTGACGGCCCCATCGGGCAGAGCATCGGCTCACGGGCCGTCAGCAGGGATCGTGCTGGTGGCTGAGCGCGGGTCTCTGCTTGGTAGGCAGATCTCCCTCGAGGCGGCTGGCTCTCTGACGTGGCAGTGGATGTGCACCCAGCGGGTGCCTGCTCCTGTTCTCAGTGCCAAATCAAAGCTTCCCAGGAAAGCAAATTCTCTCTTTTGGTCATTGTTTACACTTTGCTTCCCAGCAAGGAGGCAGGCAGCGAGAAGCTCGACTGCACGCGTACATTCTCTGAGCGGTGCCCGAGCTGTTGAACTGGAGCACAAACCCGCAGCGAGGTTCGTGCCAGGCCCCGACTGTGTGCAGGCTTTTTTGGAAGTGCGTACGGCCACGGGGCAGTTGCCGCAGCTCGGGTCTGTGTCCTCTCCTGACAGCAGCCATTTGCCGGCTCAGGGATTCAGGTCCTTGCCCTCTGGAGGTGGCAGGGCTGTGCGGGGACATCTCAGGCAGCGTAAGCTGATGCTGACGCAGCATCTCCACTGGTCTCTTAGCAGGTGAAGGAGCCCCTCAGACTGGCACCATGACGGAGTGCTTTGACTGCGACAACTGCAAGGAGTCCTTGTACGGGCGCAAGTACATCCAGATGGACAATGGCCCGTACTGCATCCCCTGCTACGACGCCCACTTTGCCAACACCTGCGATGAGTGCAAAGAGCTGATCGGCCACGACTGCAGAGTGAGTATGGGGCCCTGCGGCCGGGCAGGGCGCTTCCCTGGGGCCATCGGTCCCTCCTCACCTCGGCTGTCCTCCCCAGGAGCTGTACTACGAGGACCGCCATTACCACGAGCACTGCTTCTGTTGCTTCCGCTGTGACCGCTCCCTGGCCGACGAGCCGTTCACCTGCCAAGGCGAGGAGCTGCTGTGCAATGACTGCTACTGCAGCGAGTTCTCCTCCAAGTGCGTTGCCTGCGAGAAGACGGTCATGCCAGGTAGGAGCAGGCAGACTCGAGCGCTGCGGTTTTTTCCTGGTCCCGGCGGCATCAGCCAGGGCTGCAGGGTCCAACACCAGGGCAGCAAGGAAGAGAGCGGAATTTCTGCTCTCCTGCCGCACTCTCACGGCACGGAGTGGGGCGGGCACTTTGTCTGACAAGACAGTGGGATCCTGTGCTGTGGTCACCGCAGCAGCCCCGTCCATCTGTTCCCCTTTTTCATGGGGAAGTGAGCCAGGGAGGAGATAACAAAGGGTTTCCTGGGCATTTTCTGGTGTGTGCTGACGAGAAGAGAAGGAATGACTCAAGATGTGTGATCATCCCTGGAGATGGCCTGAGGCAAAGGAGTGTCTTTGCTTGGCCATTCTGGCACCATCTTCAGGTGCAGGTTACAAATGGGTTACAACAGGCGTCTCTGCTGTGGGCTGTGTGCGGGTCTGAGGGCATGTTCCCACAGCCCCCCCTTGGTGGTGGGGTGGGCCCGGAGCCTCCCCGCTCCAGCTGCTGCCATGGGGAGGGCAGGCAGAGAGCGGGGTGTGCAGGACCGCGGTTCATCCCGCACAGCCTCCCGCAGCTCCCTCCTTCACTGAACGGCTCTCTCTGCAGGATCCCGTAAGCTGGAGTACAACGGACAAACCTGGCACGAGCATTGCTTCATATGCAGCAGCTGCCAGCAGCCCATCGGGTCACGATCCTTCATCCCAGACAATAAGGATTATTACTGTGTCCCCTGTTACGAGAGCAAGTTTGCTCCTCGCTGCACTCGTTGCAAAAAGGTATGTCTGGCCCCACAGCCCGCAGCCCCCGCGTTCTCTGATCCAGGGCCACGTTCCCCACTCCGGCCTGAGCCCCGCCAGAGATGGGTTCAGGCGCCACCACCCCGGCTGGCTGCTGGTCCTGCGCTGCGGCCCGTTCGCCCGTGTCCCTGTGTCACCAGTGTGCGCTCTCTTCCCGCAGACCCTCACCAAGGGAGGAGTGACTTACCGGGATGAGCCGTGGCACAAGGAGTGTTTCGTCTGCACGGGCTGCAAGACCCCCCTGGCTGGGCAGCAGTTCACCTCCCAGGACGACAACCCCTACTGCATCAAGTGCTTTGGGAACCTCTATGCCAAGAAGTGCAGCGCCTGCACGAAGCCCATCACAGGTGAGCAGAACGGCCCCGGTTACGGGGCGCTTCCGCAGAGCAGGCCATGACCTGCCTGCCCTGTTGGCACACACGCGGTGACTGCTCTGGGTGAAGCTGCGCTCTCGGGTGCACGTGTGACCCAGGCCCGTAGGATGCTCATACACATGGCCACCACGCAGCCTTGCTCAGGTGTCTCCAGGCACTTCAGGCCTCCCCGGGACAAATGCTGGGGAGTACAAGGTGCCCTCAGGCACATCCCCCCCAAAACTGCAGCTGCTTTCCAAGGAGCCCCCCAGGAGAGGGGATCTCTCTGCTGCAGTGGCCCTAGGGCCACTCGTGTCCCTTCATCTGCGTCTTTCAAAGTGGCGAACTGTGCCCTGTGGGAGGATTTCCCTCTGCCCAGGGGTAAAGGCTCCCAAAGTGACCCCTCACAGTGTGGTCTTGTGTCTCAAGCTTGCCTTGTTGGAGGCTAGTTGCCACGTCCTGTGTAAAGATTGCTCTCAGAGAAAGCCAGAGACTTCCAGCCGTAGCTGGAGCAGCAACTGCTGCAGGGAGTCTGGACCTGCAGTACCCTCCTAAGACAGGGGAAGCGAGGGTCCTCTTCTGCAGAAACCCCTGAGAGGGTCTGGCCTCCTTCCTGTCCTCCCCCTCTTGACCTTTCCCTTTGCAACTCCCGTCTCTTGCAAAGCCGTGAATCAGCTGGTGACTCAGAGGATGACTCCAGCTGAGGACAGGGCAGCTCCTGGGCACCCCGCTTCCCGTCTGGTCCTTATCAGTTTGTCGCAGTCCTGGGGAGAAGGGGGTCACAGCCCACAAGTCCGAGCGCTGCGGGCAGAGGAAGGAAGCTGCCTGCGGAGCCTCTGCAGGAGCCTGGGACAGGGCTGGTGGCAGGAGGGCTCTTCCCAGGACTTCCCTCGCGCTGTCCTTGGAAGGAGCTGCTCCAGGCAGTGCTGCCAGGAGCTCCCCTCAGCCCCGTCCCTTGCTGTGACAGCTCTGCTGTCCGCTCCTCTGGGGGGAGAAAATGGTGATTCTGGCCTGAGGATCTCAACCCTGCAAAATCTGGTGTGAAATCGTTTTGGTTCTCTCATCCCCCAGGAGTAAAGATCCACGTTTCAGATGTATTCAATACGGGGAGGTGTTTGGGTGCCCCAGTGCAGCGAATGAGGATCTGACTCAGAGATGAACAGTCCAAGCCTCGGTCTGTGCGGGAAGCTCGTCCCGGTTTCTCCAGGGGTTCTAACACTGCGCTCTGTCCCTCCCGTAGGCTTTGGCGGTGGTAAATACGTCTCCTTTGAGGACCGTCACTGGCACCATAATTGCTTTAACTGCGCCCGCTGCAACACCTCGCTGGTCGGGAAAGGCTTCATCCCTGACAACGATGAGATCCTGTGCCGCGACTGCAGCAGCGACCTATGAGCCTCCAAGGACACCGTGGGGCAGGGGCTTTCTCTATTCTTCAGGGTCTTTGTGCCAGATACCCCAACAACATGTCAGGGGCAGGGCACAAGGCACAGGAGATGGGGGCTGACCCCGAACCACGGTGTGTTCAGGGGGTTCCTGTGCCCCTCTCTGAAGGCTAGAGTACGCTGTGCTATGGCTCTGTGCAGAGTCAAAGCTAAATAAAGTTGAGAAAGGAGCTTCAAGACCCCCCCATTATTTACTCTTTCCTTTTGCTTCCTGTCTGACCAGGCATGAGCTGAGCCCAGGGCCCTGGCAAAGGGCAGCAGCGGCAGCTTCAGCGATGGGCTGCTGGATCTGCGTGCTGGCAGCATGTATTCGCTCCCCCTGGCACAGTGCTGACTTTTCTCTTTCCCCCCTGTTGCTTCCCTTGCTCTGTGTGACATAAGGCAGCAGCTCCTGTCCGTGCAGCTTGGCCGTGCTGGCCTGCGCTGTGGGTGGCTTTGCAGCACAGCCTTTCTGTACGCGTGGCTGGCGACCCGGGCATGGAGGGTGCTCTCTGCCCAGCTTGGGACGTTTTGGGGACACCAAGCTGGAGTGTGGCCAGGAGAAGAGCGTGTGTGCTGCCAGATGGGATCAGCCTCCGGAGTTCTGTAGCCACCTCACCGTTTGTGGGCCAGAGTCTTTTGCTCTGCCCATCTGCATGGAGGTGCTGTCGCTCAGGTGTGGATGAGGAGCTCAAATCACTTGCAGGTACGGGGTGTTCTGCCCCCACCACCTCCCTGCCCTGTTCCCCGCCATCCGTGCCATGATCTGCCGTGTCTGAGCTGGAGGGTATTGACCCGCTGCTGGTCCCCCCCTGAGACGCGCCTGGCTGAGCCCTGGAGAAGGGCGTGCTGACGGCTGAGAGCACCCAGGGCTTTATTCCTGCTCCATCCCTCTCATGGGGATCCATGGGATGGGGATTGCCTCGCTGAGCCCAGCCGCCAGCAGCGCAGGTGACACCGCAGACCCATTAATGCGGGGAGGGGACCTTCCCGCAGGCTGTGGCTGCTGGGAGCACTGGAGGGGGGGGCGTCCACAGGAGCACGGGGCTTGGGGCGTCCACAACCTGCTCCTGCCAGGGCTGAGCATCCCCCTGCCCCGGCGGCAGCTCCCGCAGCCACACTCATCCCTCGCTGTGTCCCAAACGAGAAGCAAAGGTGGCACCTGGGCTGCCCTGAGGAGGGGCTTTGCATCTCCCAAGTCCCTGCATTGGCCCTAACTGTGCCAAATAGGACATCGTGAGCCATCCCAGGCTCAGGCAAGGGCTGGCGCCATGGGACGCTCGGTGGCTGCCTTGTCCCTACATCCCTCCTGCTTCTGTCTTGCTGGGGCACCGATGCTGACCCTGCTTCCCTGCTTAGACAGCCATGTGCTTTTCTGAAAGCATCTTCTCGTGGGTTATTTTTTTCTTCCTTTTGTACTCTTTTGTCATGAATATCTCATTTTGTAACCAACTGCAGGATGAAGGGGCTAGCCCCCCCCCCCCCCCCAGGCTTCACTTAGGAACAGAAAATGTTATGCATGTTGAAGTGTTATTAACTCTGTATGCAGATCCTTGTTGAATCCTCGTTTGAAAGCTTTGATGCAGGCAAATCAGAGTTTGTGTGTTTGCTATTCTGAGGAGCTTGGAGCAGTCTCTAGAAGGAAGTGTCCTAAACCTCCTGTGTATTTCCTACGGCTTTATATAATAAACCGTTTTAGTGACGCTCGCTCTCATGTGTTTCTCGAACAGCAGGTGCAGGGCAGAGCGCTGTCTGAAGCGGTGCTGTGGCTCCTGTGCTCAGCCCTGTCCTCGTCCCTCACCCTGTCCTGCGGACGGGCGATCCCCCAGTGCTCGTGCCTCCCCAAACCACACGCCCGGCATCAGCTGTGCCAGTCCCGAGGGTTATGGCTGAGGAACAGCAGCTCCTTCTCCCTGCTGTGGGGCTGCGGCGAGTTCCTGGTGCCGGGGCTGCCTGTCCGTGCCTGCTGTCTGTCCGGGCAGGCTGCTCCGCAGGACGGGCCTGAGCAGGACTTGGATGATGTCGGGCACGATGACTCGGCCGGTGCCGGGCGCGATGCCCCGGGGCTGGCTGTCGGGGTTGGGCTCGGCAGACGCCGGGATGCTGCACGGCTGCAGGAGCTGGTCTGGATCGCTGCGGTACCGAGTCGTATCGTTGTATCCCACCGTGCAGATGCTTCCTTTTCCCCCCCCGCGGCGCGTGCTCTCTGCTCCGCACACGTAGGCTCTCCGGAGGATGTTTGGTGGGGAAGTTGCTGTCGTCTCCAGCCGGGGTGACAGTGGTCTCCCTCCTCCTGGCAGCCTTCCCCGAAGTGGTGCATGCTCACTACTCACTTTTTATCAGCTGGGGAGCCATTTATTCCCCTAACATCTGAAACTGTTTTCCACAGATTCCTTTACATTTACTAACAGCTGCCACGGCTTCCTCTGGCTCCGGCACTGTGCTGCCTTCCCCTGCGGGCGCTGCTCCGGCAGCGGCACCGGCACAGCCCCGGCGGGACCATGGCTCTGTGCGAGGCACCCCTGGCTCCTTCAAAGGCTCCTGCTCTGGCAGCTAACGGGGCTTTTAAAGTCAGGTTTTTGTTGCTGTTGCTGCCCTGTGACCTGCGCCGGGCTCTGGTTTTGCTGCCGCTCGGCCTCAAGGGCAGGCGAGGAGCTCCAGCCCAGGAGGTTCCCAGCCGAGCCTGTCCTCCAGCTGGAGCACCACAACCCCTTGTTTCTGCATCGCTGTTTCCAGGGATTAACCACAAAAGGTTTCTGTACAAAGGGCCCCCGGGCTCCTCTTTCACTCAGCCTCAAGAGCCTCACGTTTTTAGCCAAAAAAGGAAATGACCCAGCTGCATGGAGCACTGGAACATCTGGATTTTATCCCTGTCATGAATGGGTCATGGCTGTGCGTGGCCCAGAGCCTGATTTACGGGAGGGGGAGGGTGATGTCATGCACAAACATCCCCCGAGACTCCCAGAGCGCAGATCTAAAACACTCATGAAAATATTATTAAGCGCAGGCGAACCGCGACGGGGGGGAGGGTGTGGGGTGAGGTGGGAGCAGGGAAACGCGCTGGGAGCCCAGGGCGGCACTGGGGGTGCAGAAAGAGCCCCCGGCGTTAACCAAACGTGCCTGAGCTGCGCTTCCCAGCGCTGCCCGCCGGAGTCTCAGCCTGCTGGGAGCTCACTTGGACCAGGGGCTGCACTGATGGGCAGAGCCAGATCTGAGTCGCTGCCGGCCCTGACGAGGTGTCCCAAAAGGCCTCCCTGCACTGGGCCAGGGCGAGTGCTGGAGCAAGAGCAAGGGCCCTGCTGCAGGGGCTCAGCTGGGATGGGGATGGGAACAAGGACAGGGACGTGATGCTCCCTGGTGTGTGGAAGACCCTCATGTCATGGCCCAGGGCACCAGTGGTGGCGATGGCGGCTCGCTGCGGGCCGTGCAGCGGTGCCCGTGCTGGGCACGTGCCGGCCATCTGCTCCCTCCCCAGGAGACGGACATGGCTGCTCCTGGCTCCGGCTCACCGCGGCAGCGGTTTTGCTTCCCAGGGGTTTGTTCTCTTTCCAGCTGGGTTTTCCCCCGGGGGGAGCTGAGCCGCTGATGTACCAGAGACAGTCCGTGTGGCAGTGACATGTGCTGGTGTCCCAGAGCTGGCGGGAGCTGCACGGCCGGGAGTGAGCTTTACCTGCTCCTGCCTGCGGCTGGGCAGGAGGGAAGGGCTAATTCCAGCTCCCAGCTGCCTGCTGGCGTTTGCCGCTTTTCCAGTTGTGGCTGCACACAGGTTCAGACAGCGTGTCAGGTTACCGTGCCGGTAATGCCTTGTCTGAGCTCCCCAAACCGAGCAGGGACCTGCCTTGGCTGCTCTTGCATCCCTCCAGGTGACCGGTCAGGAGGCTGCGCCGGTGATGGGTGAAGCTGGAGGCTCAGGCTTGGCCCCACGGTGGTAAGGGGCAGGTCCCAGGGCTGGTGTTAAAGGGTGAATAGCTCTCCTTTGTCTCTAGTGCTGGGAGGTAGGGATGTGGGTTTAGCCAGGCTGAACCCTGTGGGCATCCTGTGAATACTCCCCCAGGTCTTTTTTGTTTTCCCTTTGTCTCCACCCTGCCAGGGTAGCGCCTGATGAAGGTCCCAGGGAGGTGGGGAAGGAGCAGTAGCTCAGCTCAGGTAGGTTTGCTCCCATCATCCCACCTTTCGTTCCAGGAAAACTGTGCCGTGTCCCTCCCTGGCCTGTCCCGCAGCCCTGGGCACGAAGGCGGCTGTTGCGGCACATGGCACTGAGGGGCTGCGGGGGCTGCGCTGCTGCCCGGGATGGACCAGCACCCCCCGGCACAACCTCCTCCCCCGGAGCAAACCTGCCCCGGGTGCACTGCCGTTCCTGGGGCGAGGAGGAGGGAAGCCACGCAGGGGCTGGTCTTGTCCCACCTCAACCCTCCCAATGCCAACAGCCCAAAATAAAGAGGCCATGTGGACATTGCTAGATTTCGACTCCTTCCCATTCCAGGGATGAAGTTTCATGCAACGGGAAATGGAAGAACACTAAGTTCAGAATCTTATCTCCATTTTTATTTTTAGACAGGCATTCATGAGGAAGAAATGACGTACTTTGGGGCAGCCTGTAGTGCAAGAGAGCAATTAAAGACAATGTTCTTACCTTTGGTATCACTCTCTCCTCAGTGAATCGGCTGTTCCTGGGGCAGGATCATGTTTGTCTGCCATAATTAAGCCAAATTTTTTTGTTGTTTTTGCTTTTGGCTTAAAGTAATTTATCGTGCATGGTAGAAAAATATGAATAATTTATTTGTGAGTTAAAATTTAATTATAGCTTTGCGTTTGGCAAAGTAGGGGCAAAGCACTGGCATGATCTCTCCTTGGCATTTAGGGTGGATCTGAAGAAGGCAATTAAAATCCAAGTGAAAGTGGAAGGTTGCAGCCACAGTTTCTGTGGGAGGACTTCCACCGGGATGGTGTCACTCAAGCGCAGTCATGTTATGAAAGCCTGTCACGCAGCGAACGTCTGCGCTCCCCAGGTACCAAGGGCACCAGCTCCGACCCGTGAGAGCAGAGCGAGGGCTGCGCACCAGATCCTACGCGTTGATTTCTTTCAGGTCTGTTCCAGTTCGGACTCTGATTCATGGCCCTGTGATGCTGCTGCAGCCTGTCAGCTGCCGGCCGCTGGCACCCCACCTGCCTGGCATGGGGAGGGCTTTCTCCCCGGCCACGGGGGCTCGTAGCCAGGTGGGGGCACAGCGCCGACTGTGGGGCCGGGGGCTCTGCCAGGGTGGCTGTGATGAGCTGAGGTGACAGGGACACCCGGCGCTGCCCTGCCTGGGCATTCCCTGCCTGCCCTGCGCTCAGCCCTCCCCTCGAGCCCAGCCGCAGGAGGAGATTTGACAAGCCGAGGGACATGGATGACAATTGCGTCTGGGCTAAGCGATCATGCCCGTGAGACCCCATCTCTCCAGTTTCCCGGGCCTCCAGAGTTTTCGCAGGAAGACAAGGTGGAGGCAGGCTTGCCAGCAGCACAGAGTCACCGCACGCCTCTGCCTTGGCTCTCGGCGCCCAGCGCTGTGTGGGCTAGACATCGGAGCTGCCCCCCAGCCCCGGGCAAGCCCCAGGGAGCCGTGCTCCTGAAAGGGCAGGCCAGCCGGCCGGGGAGCTGCCTGCAGGCTGCCTTCCCTTCCAGATGGGTCCTGGAACTTGCGGCACGGGTGTTTACTTAAGCAAGCTTGCAATAATTTTGATAAGGTTAATTAAAGCCATGACATTTTCTAAGTACTTCTTCCTGTTTTCTCTGTCCGCGCTGTGTATCCGGCAGCAATGGGGTGGTCAGCGCGTGGGTGCACAGCAAAGGGGGCTGCGGGCTGGGGTGCTGTCTGCACGCTCTGTGTCCGCACCGGGGGATGAGCGGGTTTTGGAGCGGTTGCCCATGGTCAGGACGTCAGCACGTGAGCTACCAGTCGCGTGCTGTGCCGAGTGTGCGGGAGATGCCAAGGCTGTGCAAAAGCGTGTGCAGTTGCGTTTTTGCACGCATAATACTAGGGAAGGCAGCCACGCTGGCAGTGTTTGAACGGGACTTTTGGGTACCTCTTTAGCTTTCCCCGGCTCCGTTCCACCTCTTCCACCTTCTGGCAGGGCCCAGCCTCCCCCCACCCCACGGGACCGCTCAGCCGCAGACCTGGGGGTGGCTTCATGAGAGCTGGGGATGGCTTCACGCTGTAAGGACTCCGGGGAGACCTTATAGCATCCCTCCAGTGCATGAAGGGGGCTCCAGGAAAGCTGGGGAGGGGCTGTTTGCAAGGGCCTGTAGCAACAGGACGAGGGGCAATGGTTTAAACTAGAGCAGGGCAGGTTCAGATCAGACATGAGGAAGAAGTTCTGTACACTGAGGGTGGTGAGACACTGGCCCAGGTTGCCCAGAGAGGGGGTGGAGGCCCCATCCCTGGAGACATTCAAGGCCAGGCTGGATGAGGCTCTGAGCAGCCTGATCTAGTTACAGATGTCCCTGCTGACTGCAGGGGGTTGGACGAGATGGCCTTTAGAGGGCCCTTCCGACCCAACACGTTCTATGATTCTGTGATTCACAACGGGCTCCTGTGCTTAACCCTGACCCCTCCGCTGCTGGAGAAAGGTCTCTGTGCCCCCAAGGCTGGGGTCGGGGCTGAGCCCAACCCCAAGGCAGCGACGGGGAGGGCGGCTGCTGCCCAACCGCCCCCGCGCCTCGCCGGAGGGGACCCGCCGGCCTGAACGGCTCCGGCCCGCAGGGGCACGGCCGGGCCGGGCCCGCCTCCCACCGGCGGCCCCGAGGCGACGGAGACCGCTCTGCCCCCGGCTCCGGGCCCGCCCCCGCCCCGCCGCGCTCCGCCCCCGGGCCGGAACCTCCGCGCAGGGCCGGAACCTCCGCGCCGGGCGCGGGGCCGGGTCGGAGCCTTCCTGCGGGGCGCAGGCGGGGCCGGAAGAACGGCGCGGCGGCGTCGGGTGGCGCGGGGGGGATGGAGACCATCCTGGAGCAGCAGCGGCGGTACCATGAGGAGCGGGAGCGGCTTATGGACGTGATGGTGAAGGAGATGCTCACCAAGAAGTCCACGGTGCGTGCGGGGCCGCGGGGGGGGGGAGGGGGGAAGGCGGCCGCGGCCGGGCCCGCGCTCACCTCCACCCCGCTCCTCTCCCCGCAGCTCCGCGACCAGATCAACTCGGACCACCGGACGCGGGCCATGCAGGACGTGAGTGCGCGGGGGCGGGCGGTGGGCCCGAGGTGGGCCCCGACGGCGGCCCCGGGGCCGCGCGGGACGGGCTAGGCCGCTGCCGGGGCGCCCGGGAGGGAGCGAGCCCCGTCCTCCCCGTGGTGACGGGCGCTACGGCGCCGGGGCCTGCTCTTGTTTTGCAGAGGTACATGGAAGTGAGCGGCAACCTGAGAGACTTGTACGACGACAAGGACGGGTAAGTGGACAGAGACCCGTCTGGTGTATGCCTCGGAACGCAGACACCCCATCCGTGCGTGCCCCGGAGTGCCCGCTGCTCCTGTGGGCATGGGAAGAACCGGGGGCTCCTGTAAGTCATTTGTAAACCCGTGAGGAGAGATGCTGGTATGTAAGACCAGGGGTCAGGCGTTGGAGACTCAACCTGCCAGAGCAGGACCCAGGTTGCACATTGGGTGTGTATGTGCTGGATATACCCATTTTGTTATTTTCTTGGTTTAAGTCATGGGGGGAGGCTCTGAGTTGCCTTGAAGGTTTATAAGGTGACACTGCAGCACATTCAGTAGGAGACGTGATCCGGACCCTCAAAGCGTAAGCCCGGCGGACTGTGGGGTCTGATGTAATGTTCCGAGGTCTGCAGTCAGCCTTGCTGGAGCTTCGTGACATCAAAATGCAGCACGAGACTTGGAAAAAGGTTGTCGCGGTGTCAATGTGTTTTCCTTTCCACTTGTAATCCGTCCTTTTTCATGAACTCATAGCTTACGGAAAGAAGAACTCAGTGCCATTTCAGGGCCAAATGAATTTGCAGAATTCTACAACAGACTGAAACAAATCAAGGAATTTCACCGGAAGCACCCGAATGAGGTAAGTAGTTATCTACTTCGTAAGAATAGGTGATTTCTGGTCTGTTGGACCTAATCCCTACAATAAACAGACTTTCTTTTTTCCAGTTTAATTCCCTTAATATACAAGTATTAAGTACATTAAAAAGTCACTTGAAGAAAGAAAATGTTCAAGGTTAGGCAGTGCTTCAGAGGCAGTGTGTACGCTCCTGTGAGAGCAGTGTGGACATCAGAAGATGCAGGATGCGTTCTCTAACTGTATTCTCTGCGTGCTGTGTGGTAGCTCAGGAACATTCTGCTGCTGAGCTGGTGTTTGGTCTTGCCCATCTTGTGCTGGCTAAAGTCAGACTTTTTCCTTTGTGCAAAAATAATGGTGAAGGAATGCTTTGGATGCCTTTTCAGTTAGCAGTTTAATTAATATAAAATCACAATAGATTGCAAACTATAAATCTGGGACATCAGCTGAAGTAATAAATTTTCCTCTAACTTCTCTGCCTGTTCTTGAAGATCTGTGTTCCGATGTCAGTGGAGTTTGAGGAACTGTTGAAGGCCAGAGACAACCCGAGTGAAGAAGCTCAAAGTAAGTTTGTGGTTTTTCTGAGGCCAGTTTAAGTGACAATATGGTGCTTGCATGAGAGTCATTATTTAATGAGATGTTTGGTCTGTTTTGCACATTTCAGAGTTCCACCTCCCTTTTACTAAATGACTTGAAAATTTCTTTTACCATTTAAATTTTTCTGAACTGCAGCCCCCGGGAATATTCCACAGTAGTGGTGCCCCTCTTGAGGAGTGTTCTTGTGTGCTTACACAGAGCAGCGGTCAGGTGTCTGATCAGCGGGTATCCCACTTCATAGAATCACAGAATGGTTTGGGTTGGAAGGGACCTTAAAAGATTATCCAGTTCCAACCCCCCCTGCCCTGGGCAGGGACACCTCCCACCAGCCCAGGTTGCTCCAAGCCCCGTCCAACCTGGCCTTGAACCCCTCCAGGGATGGGGCAGTCACAGCTTCTCTGGGCAGCCTGGGCCAGGGGCTCACCACCCTTATGGTCAAGAATTTCTTCCTAATCTAAATCTCCCCTCTTCCATTTTAAAGCCATTCCCCCTCGTCCCATGGCTCCCCTCCCTGATCCAGAGTTTCCAGCTTTCCTGGAGCCCCTTTAGGGACTGGAAGGGGCTGGAAGGTCTCCCCGGAGCCTTCTCTTCTCCAGGCTGAACCCCCCCAGCTCTCTCAGCCTGTCCCCACAGCAGAGGGGCTCCAGCCCTCCCAGCATCTTTGTGGCCTCCTCTGGGATGGAGAATGTTTACCACTTGCATTATAAACATCTTAAGCATAAATTAGTCCACGGTTACTCCTTTTCAAGTTCTAAAGCATATGCACAATAAGTAGGGAAGATTAAGCTCATACTAAAGCTCTTCATGATCTTTCCTATAGATCTGGTGGAGTTCACGGATGAGGAAGGGTATGGACGATACTTAGATCTGCATGATTGTTATCTCAAGTACATTAATCTAAAATCATCAGAGGTAAGTGGCTGCATGTGTTTGGGCAACTTCAGTGCTTAAAGCTGAGGGTTTTTTTCTTTGGTTCGTTCATGGTTATTTGTTGTTTGTTTTTTTTCTTACATAGATAAGTTTATTTCCAAATAGCTATTTCTAAGTCACTTTGTTGCACGTACAGCTTGACAGCATCTGGATTCTGAATGCTGTTTTGTGACTCTTCTGTTCTCTTCAGTTGATATCTCTCTGTTGTTAGTGTAAGGTTGGCTTTGTAAAAAGCCTCTGTTTTCTCCTGCCAAGTACTGCCAGGTGTCTAAGGCGATGTGGTAGCTCACAGAGGCCTCTGCAGTCCAGAATAATGGCATGAGCTAGTGCTTTTCTTCTGGTCTGGTAACTGGAAACTGGATGTTAAGTTGGCTCCGTGTGTCTAAAGACTGACTCGAACTTTTTCGTTCTTAGAAATTGGATTATATCACTTACTTATCAACATTTGACCAACTCTTCGATATTCCCAAGGAGAGGAAAAATGCTGAATATAAGAGGTGAGCCTTTTTGCCTACCTGCTGCTTTTATGACACTTGAGGAGAAGGACTTGCTTCTTAAGTGTACAGCTGCTAAGAATATAATTAACAGTCAAACTCAACTCATGTAAATTGGGTCACGGAGCTATAGTAAGTCAGCCGTGTGTCTGAGCCCTGGGATAACTTGCAGTGCAGCAAAAATGTGCTCTTGTGGAAGGACCTTACTTTATCCTTATGACTGCCGCATCTAGAAATTGCGTGTTGAAAACTCATAATCGTGATGACTTCCCTTTGGAGTACTAGAGGGTAATTGCTTTCCAAAGATGTGGTTAGATAAATACGTTAAAGGTTGATACTGAATTACCTGTTCTCCTGATTACTCTGCCAGGTACCTGGAAATGCTTCTGGAGTACCTACAGGATTACACAGATCGAGTGAAACCATTACTGGACCAGAATGAACTTTTTGGGAAAATTCAGACTGAGTTTGAGAAGAAGTGGGAAAACGGAACGTTCCCTGGCTGGCCGGTGAGCAGTCGTTAAGCCCCTGTGAATGCTTCTGTAGTTGCGATAGGTTTTCTCTGAATCATTTGTGTAAAGCCATCTCTGAGGTTAAGTCCAATAGCAAGGTGTGTAACTGTGTATCACAAAGGTGCAACTTAATATTAATTTGAATTTGAAAACCAATGTAACAGGTTTGAAGTGAATTTTGTCTCTTTTCTGTTGCTCAGTTTAGTGAGAGAATTTTTCTCTGTGAAAGGAACCGCTTTTCTTGAGGTCAGACTATTATATTGCATGAAGTGTTGTAGGATGTCACGCAGATCTTGTGGTTTTTCTTGGCAGAAAGAGACCAGCAGCGCACTCACTCATGCTGGAGCCCACCTGGATCTCTCAGCGTTTTCCTCTTGGGAGGTATGTTTCCAGTGCTCTGCACTTAGTGCTAAATTTTGGGCAGGTGGAAGCGTACTTATTTTGATTCTTCTCATAATTTTACTTGCTGTGCTTTCACCTCTGGCTCTGTACTGTCTGAATAAAACTTTGATTATGCTGATGACTTAATTTCACCCATTAGGGGGATGTAACTTGAAGGATCTGGTTAGATTTGTCACGTTCCTCATTTTTCAGCGAGGAGTGGTGCACCCTCGACAGTCCTTTATTGAATGCTGTTCGTTGTTTGGGGTTTTTTTCTTTTTTTAATGGACATACATCCATATTGTATTTGTTTAATAGCCTCTCTCTCACTGTGACTTACTTTAATTGAACAGGAATTGGCCTCCCTGGGACTGGACAGATTAAAATCGGCTTTACTGGCCTTGGGACTAAAATGCGGCGGGTAAGGTGCAGTCTTTTTATAGTTCCTTTTCAGTTGTTAAGGTCTTCCTTCTTTCATTCCCTTATGGGATACTGGTTTTGTCCTCTCTGTGGTACAAGCATTACTTGAATGATGTTTGAAATACAAAACATTTAGAACCAACCAGGGGATACTGCAATCTGCTGTTTTGAGAAGTGTCCTGTGCTGAAGTCTCTTGTATAGAAGAATTTGGCTTAAGGAACGAAGACAAAGATAATAGGAAATCTCATAATCTCTTAAAAGCTAAATTTAGAATTTTGTTGTGTGAATTCAAATAGTTTTCGGGAAATGTAAAACTATAGTTTGGCCTTGTCTACACCCTGCATCTCCACAGGACTCTGGAAGAGCGTGCTCAGAGACTTTTTAGCACTAAAGGCAAATCCCTAGAAGCGCTTGATCCTTCCTTGTTTGCTAAGAATCCAAAGACAAAAGGAAGCAAAAGGTGAGTTCCTAAAGGGCCTTCTCAGGTTGGTGGTGTTCTCTTCACTTGGACGAGAAGTATTCTATAGACATCACTCCCGTATAGTTGTGACAGAGAGATTCTTGGAGTCTTAGAAGCTGGTCATGTTGGACCGAATAATCCTGAACCAAATGGAAGATACCAGAGCTGAATGGTTTGTGTGCAGTTTAGTTTACGCGAGCAGCTTGGTACTTGTTTCTGTTTTCTTGCTGTATTCAAGTCAAATGTGTCTTTAGAAGTTCAGTGTACGTGTGACGTTTGCAGTTCTGGAATGGACTTCATAAAGTTTCTTTATCTATTTCCAGAGACACTGAAAGAAATAAAGATCTTGCATTCCTGGAAGCTCAGATTTATGAGTATGTAGAAGTTCTTGGGGTAAGGATTTTATTTTGTCTTTGAGCTTTTTATTTCAGAGCTGTCAAATAGCGACTGGAAGGTTATCCACATCTTTACCCAGTGCTTTCATAGACGGCATGCTCAGAAGAGTTAACTTTCGTGTCCAGAGTTGTAACGTTTTAAAGTGCATGTTGGCAGTTAGCTTTTTCTGTCAATAAGTAGAATAGGATGGATTACACTTATATTTCCATTAGTTATGCCGAAGTCACAGGGGATTGCCGACCTTTACTTGGTCTGCCTCGATGCTTGCCTTAAGTCCTTGCTTTAGTTTGAGGTTATTGCTTTTAGCAGGGTGGCTGTTGCTGTTAACTCGTCATCTTGGAAGTGCTACTTGTACTACAAGTTTTTCATTCTTTGGGGGTAGGAAAATATTATACTAAAAGCTTAAGTTGGGCTACATAAAATGAGTTCTCTGTTTCATACTGGTCTTCCGTTCCCGTCCTTCTGTACACTGAGGAAGTGTTTCACGCTGCCAGAGTTTGTCCTTATTTTGTTGCTGTCGCATTGTGTGGACAATTCCTTCTCTTTCCTCACGCTCTAGGAACAGAGGCACCTCACTCACGAGAACGTGCAGCGTAAGCAAGCACGGACAGGGGAAGAGAGGGAGGAGGAGGAGGAAGAGCAGATCAGTGAGAGTGAGAGTGAAGATGAAGAAAATGAAATCATTTATAATCCTAAAAATCTGCCTCTTGGTTGGGATGGCAAGGTAATGAGATTGTCAGGTCTGGAAAAGAGGGAGGTGTCACTGACTCCACGCTACTCTTCTGTTTGAACCTGCCTTGCCATTTGGCCTAATCGTTGTTTTCTTCACTTGCCAGCCGATCCCATACTGGTTGTATAAATTACATGGTTTAAACATCAACTACAATTGTGAGATTTGTGGGAACTACACCTACCGAGGGCCCAAAGCTTTTCAGCGTCACTTTGCAGTAAGTATTTTTTTGCTACAAAAGCATCAGTGCTATGTTCCGATAGTCTTTATAATAAGTGACTAGTAAATCACTGGAGCGCCTGAGTGGTGCTTCTTCCACTTCTAAAACATGGGCCTGGGCTGGTGCTGCAGGGCCATGCGATTGGAACTATAAATTATGTAGGGCATGCTAAGATCTCTTCTGCAGATTTTTGTACAGTCCCTTCTTGTTTGAACACTAATTCCAGGATCCACATCTGAGTGGTGCAGAGTGCCTGTTGACTGCCAGTGTATCGTTACTGTCTAAAATACAGAAAAAAAATCTTTTTCTAGAGGTTTTTAGGACCGGTGGATTTGTATGTTGGTAGCATTTGTTTCGCCCTGTCCAGATGTTAACGTATCTTTTTTAGTCTTTGGCATTGCGGATGAAGTGGCATTCCCTCTCAGACGCTGACCTCTTGCCTCTTCTCCCCAGGAGTGGCGACACGCTCACGGGATGAGATGCCTGGGCATTCCCAACACGGCGCATTTTGCCAACGTCACACAGATTGAGGATGCAGTCTCATGTAAGTCCTGATGGCAGAACAGGGAACGCATGCCATAAGAATGCTCATTTTAGCTCTTGCCGAAAATTTGCCTTACCCAATGACCAGAGACTAGTTGTAGGAAAGAGGGTAAAAAACATGGTGCCTGTGGGATGATCCTTCCTTGGACCATCCCTCCCAGCTCTGAAAAGGAGAGTGGCTTTTTTCCTTTGTTGGATAGCCGCAGGAGTAGGTGCTTGCTGGGATGCCAGGGAAGTGTTCATTTGTTGCCAGCTGTTTTGTCAGTGGTGGTTTGTGTGTGAAATCTCAGCAAAGCGCAATGGGTCACCATTTCGTTAGGCAGAGCGTGGCCGTATCATCCTATGTAGCTCTTAATTGATGTTTGCCAGCATCTTCGTGGGGAAGCCAGAAAAACCTTCCGAAATGGTAGAGCCTACGGGCCAATTTTGAAAGCCTACAGTCCTTAGGACTTACAGCGGTGATAATTGAATGTGGCTTATCTGTGCTGATGTTTTGAGGACGCTGCCTCACACAGAGGTTGTTTCTTGAATCTGCACCACTTCAGTAAACAGATACAGGTTATGGTTCCTGGAGGCAAATTAATTCTTGCCTAGAAGAAAACAAATAGGTAAAGCCTTGATTTCCCAAACAAGCTATTATTGCCTTTGGAGCTGTATCTCTGCAGTAGTGTTTCTGGACCTTTGTCTCTTGTGTTTTATCCTGAATGATCACTTTAAAGCCTTGTTTGCTTTAGTTCTCATGCCGTTCAGTAAATCATACGGGGGAATGATGTGTTTGTAATGGATATTAGATACATTCCTGGACTGCTGAAGTGACAGTGTTTTAAAAGAAAGAAAGAAGAGAAAAAAAAGCTCATGTCTGTATTTTGCTAGATTAAAAACTAGTATCTGAAGGGAAATGGCATCAGATCCTGTGTGACTTTGTATTTACAGTGTGGGCAAAGCTGAAACAGCAGAAGGCTTCAGAGAGATGGCAGCCCGATACAGAGGTGAGATGTTGCGGAGACATTTGGATGTCTCTGGTCCTGTGTACAGGGAACCCCCGTTTACGGTGCACGAACTGCCTGGTCCTGTCAAAAGAATTTCTAAGAGAGTGCCCTGCACGCTGGAGGGATGAGCAGGAACCTCCGCTGCTGGTTGCACAGCTCCTGTTAGTGGTGATGTATGACAAGCACTTCTTGTGCTGTATGGGAGGGTCATTCTGGTAGGACAGACTCAGCCCTTCGTCTAAGAATCTTTTAATTACAGTATCAATGTCATCCTTGTGAGAAGAAAAAGGAACTGCTGTGAGCAATGTGTTCGCTTATACTAGTACCCTTTCTTAAACTTCTATCTCAAACCATTTTTCAGCAGTATGCAGAGCGACTGGAAATAGAGCCTGTAGTACAGCTTGTAGTTACTGTGGCTCTGCCTGAGCTCTTCTCGTGGAGCCTGCTGGCGGACCCTCTGCACACCTTCACGTGGAGAGGTTCTGGGCAGGCTGGTCCTCTTCAGTAGGTGCTGCTGGAGCTAAAATTCAAATGCGGTAGTACAACCTGCGTCAGGCTGTGTCCAGGTGCCTCTAAACTGTTCATTCCATTCTAGGAGGAATATGAGGATTCCAGTGGGAACGTGGTGAATAAAAAAACCTATGAAGACTTGAAACGTCAAGGGCTGCTGTAGCTTTTCCCAAGTGAAGGATTTCACGTCTGAAAAGCAAGTGGAGATGTGTCGGCAGCTCTGACTCTTCTTCAGTTTCTGGATTTTCTATGTGCATGAGTATAGATTTCAAGAATACTTTACAGAATCACTTTCTAGTAAGCCCCTTGTGAAAAGCAGACTTGTGATGTTATTTTATATTAAAAAAAAAACAAAACCTTGAAAAATAAACTGGGTTTAATTTAGGAAGTGCTGAGAAACTTGTCTCCTTTTGTATGCTGGAAGGAAGAGTTTTAATTACGATCTTTTTAAAATGCTTTTTATGTAGTTTGAATTGTCAGAAACAATTGCTTCTCTCTTATTCCCATTCTGATGGAAATTTTTGTGATGAGGATTGACTGTAAAGCACGCGTGAACATTGCATGCTGACAACGAGTAACGCTCCTGTGCTGTATCTTGCTCTAAGAATATGGTTGTCTTTGGGCTCCTTTGCAAAACAAATTTATTTGGCTTGCGTTGCTGCTTTTACCTCAGCTCTGTCTCCCTGTGGAGGTTTGGCCGCCAGGATTTTTTCAGGGCGTTAATAATAGAGCTTGATTTGAGGTTGGGCTGTGTGGGCAGTTTGTGGTAATTTCTCCGGTGCTGTGGGAGCCCTCCCCCCTCCAGCCGCTCAGGTGGGGTTTCATTTGGTAGCGAGTTGGCTTGTGTGGCATCTCCAGCCTCAAAACCCCCTTTCTCTTGTTGCCGCGTAGGGCTGTTTGCATTTCCAGGTGCCGTGGAGCAGCAGGTAGCGAGCGCTTCCCTCGGGTGATGGTTTGCGCAGCCGGTGGTTGCTGGGGTGGGGCTGGTTGCTGGCACCGGGGCGCAGCCTGCGCGGCGGCACCACAGCTGCCGTCGGTGCTCGCACGGTGCTTGCAGGCGCTCGCTCCACCACCAGCAGCGGCTGCAGGCGTTCGCTGGGGCCTCGGGGAGCAGAGGGACAGGTGAGTCGATGCCGGGGGCTCTTTGCTGTTCTCTGGGATGAAGCCATGTCTGGTGGGCATCCGTTAGCCTGCCCCGGGGCTGGGCTGGGCCGTGCTGGAGGCGCACCCTGCTCAGTGAGGGTCTCCCAACCCGGCCTGGGTGGTGGCTGCCCTGGTTTGGAAGGTCAGAGACGCCAGCCTGCATTGTCTTCTCTTTCACTCTGAAGGAACAGGCTCAGTGGTCTCTACACAAGCTTCAGCCATTCCTGGCCCTCGAGGAATGCTAACTGGGCCTGGATCATAGGACAGGAGGGGAGTGTTATGGTTCTCCTTGGAGAACTTGGCTGTGGAGCCTGTTTGGTGTCACGTCTCCAGTGTTTCCTTAGCTAAACGGGTAAAGATTTTAAATGAATGCAGAGAGACTCCAGCAGTGAAGAGCCGGGTGTCATGGGAAGCACCAAAGCAGGTAGAATTTCCCAAACCATGGGGGCGAGCGGGTGGGCAAGGGACCCGGCGGGGAGAAGCTGCGCAGACACCTCTCTGTAGTCGGGACTCGACAGCAGCGTGGAGCCACACGCAAGGATGTAATTGAGAGATTTGCATCAGAAAACTTCTGTCCATTGAGCCTCGACACTCGGCAGAACCCTGTTCTCCTGGCTGTGGAGCAGCGGTGGCTCCGGTGCCCACCCTGGGGAGCCAGCTCATGTCATGGCAGACCTGCCTCCTGCCCCGTCTGTACTGCACTCCTGGACGTGCTGCCTGGTCTGGCTCGGCCGGGGCAGCCGCTCGAGCCCAGGGCCATGGTGGCCGGGCAGGGGGAGGTCCTGCGCGGGAGGGATGTGTGTGCCACCCTCCTGGGCCAGGGGCTGTGGTGTGGGCTGGGGGGGAAGAGGCAGAGGTGGACAGGTGGGAAGGGTGTGACTGTTAATTGTGAGTTAACCAGAAATCCTTGAGCGTTGGCAGCGCAAGGGCTCTTTACGATCCAGAGCACTTCTACCTCTCGCTAGGGAAAGCTGTCGGTGTTGCTGTTACGTTCCACGTGAGTTTTGTGTGCCAGAACTGACAGGGCTGTTTTGCTCTTTGCCGGGTCCTGAGGGCCTGTTGCATTGGTGTGTCTGGAAATTTTTCACACCGGACTTTTTCTTTATCCGTCCACAGCAAGAACTGCTATGGTGGGTTTCTCTCGCTGCTTTGAGGGCTGGTGGGCTGAGTGATGGCCTTGGCTCCTCCCGCGGCGGATGCTGCTGCCGGGGGAGTCACATCTTCATTTGCAACAGCATCAGCAAACTGCTGCCGTGGTCCAAGTGTCACCGTAACCACCCTTCCTCCGCGCTGCCGGAGAGTTGCCACACCAACGGGAGCACGTGGCTCCCCGGGGGCTCCTGCTCGCCAGCAGCCCTGCCCCGGGGCCCCGCCGTGGAGAGCCCCTCGGGAGGCAGCGGCTGT
This sequence comes from Chroicocephalus ridibundus, assembly GCF_963924245.1. NCBI lineage: Eukaryota > Metazoa > Chordata > Aves > Charadriiformes > Laridae > Chroicocephalus > Chroicocephalus ridibundus. The sequence goes on along the minus strand of NC_086302.1, from coordinate 3,557,032 downwards.
GGATGTCCCGGGGCTGAGCATGGCTCCAGCCCCCACCCCGCTCCAGATGTGGCTGGAGGGGCCCGGCTGTGGCTCCCTGAAGTCCAGGCAAGCGCGGTGATAAGGGTGGCGAATTATTCGGTTATTTATATGTTAGATGGCTTCTGGGTTGAGAGCCTGTTGAGATGACCTGGACGGCAGTTTTCAGACACTTATTTCTGCCTCAAAAGCATGTCCTGCCGCTACAGGGACCAAAAATGGAGTGCTGAACAACCTGGATTTCCCTGGTGGCCCCCTGTGTCTGGAATACAGGCTGTAGAATTTCCTAGAAGAAAGGTTTCTTCAAAAAAAACCAAACAAACCTCAACAGGAATACCTCTTTTATGTCACTTGTCGTGATGTTGTTTCTGCCACCTCCTCCCGAGCTGTGTGCTGGGCAGACTTGGGGAGCTCGTGCTGCTGTGACCGCGGCAGTGACACCGGGCTGTCCCCTCCTGCTGCCCGGCTCTGACCCTGCCTCTTCCCGCCAGGTCCCACTGAAGTTGCTGGTGGATGAAGATGGCAGGTCGCCGATGGCTCGTGTCCCCCGTTCAAGGTAACGGGGGCTCTGCTGCAGCATGCAGAGTGACGTCTGTCCCAGCGTGCCCCAGGCGTCCATCCCTGTCCTGGCTGCCAAAGGCTGTGCCAAAGGCTCCCTGGGACGAGGGGTGGCCACTAGTCACCTGGGGATCTGGGCAACTGGAGGGGTCTTTCTGCAGCAGGGCTGGCCCCCTGTGGCCAGCACGGGTCCCTGACCTCAGGTGTGTTTGTGGGGCTCCCCATGAGTTCCCCGAGGGGACCTGGCCACCGCCCGCTCCAGGGTCGCCAATGGGGCCTGGGTTTGGCGTTTGTTTCCCTGTGCTGCTGGGGAGGCTCTTTGGGCTGGGGGGAAAGCGGGCGGCAGACGCGGTGGTCTCAGTTGTCCCCGCTCCATTCCAGGCCTGCTGCTCTGCATCTTGGCTCTGCACCTCTGCGCCCAGGACCCTCTTGCCACAGCAGGTGAGCTCTCTGCCCCACGGGAGACCTGGGGCCGCTGTGGGGAGCAGGGCAAAGGCAGTGTGGTGCCAAGGGGACTTTGTCCCTGTCCCCTCCAGGCTGTATTCTGTAGGATGGAGCTGCACTGAGGAACCTTTTTTCAGGGTTTAGAGCCTAGAAAAGCCTGTTCCTCACATGCAGTGAGGCTGGAAGGGGGAGGGAGAAGCTATTGTACCGTCAGTCCGTAGCGCTGCTGCAGGAGCCTGTTGTCTGACCTGCTCGTCGGGCTGCCCAGTTGATGGCTGAAAATGCACTTTGTTTGGGCCACCCTGTCACCTACTGCCATCCACATCCCAAACACGATGTCACTGACGCTTCCTGCAGATGCCTTTGCACCCTGCAGAGGCTCAAGAGGGGATGCAGGGCTCGCGGAGCACGAGGTTGGTGTTTCCTTCACCAAGGAGGAACTTTGTGTCTTCCAGAGCATGCCGCGGCCGCCAGCGCCTCGGTGGCCCACCACGGCGTGACTGCTGCCCCCAGCGCCTCGGTGGCCCACCACGGCGTGACTGCTGCCCCCAGCGCCTCGGTGGCCCACCACGGCGTGACTGCTGCCCCCAGCGCCTCGGTGGCCCACCACGGCGTGACTGCTGCCCCCAGCGCCTCGGTGGCCCACCACGGCGTGACTGCTGCCCCCAGCGCCTCGGTGGCCCACCACGGCGTGACTGCTGCCCCCAGCGCCTCGGTGGCCCACCACGGCGTGACTGCTGCCCCCAGCGCCTCGGTGGCCCACCACGGCGTGACTGCTGCCCCCAGCGCCTCGGTGGCCCACCACGGCGTGACTGCTGCCCCCAGCGCCTCGGTGGCCCACCACGGCGTGACTGCTGCCCCCAGCGCCTCGGTGGCCCACCACGGCGTGACTGCTGCCCCCAGCGCCTCGGTGGCCCACCACGGCGTGACTGCTGCCCCCAGCGCCTCGGTGGCCCACCACGGCGTGACTGCTGCCCCCAGAGCCTCGGTGGCCCACCACGGCGTGACTGCTGCCCCCAGCACCTCGGTGGCCCGCCATGCCGCTGCCACCAACGCCTCAGTGGCCCAGCACGCCACAGCCGCCAACGCCTCAGTGGCCCACTACGGTGCGACTGCTGCCCCCAGTGCCTCAGTGGCCCACTACGCCACAGCCCCCAACGCCTCGGTGGCCTGCAATGCCTCGGTGGCCGCCAACTCCTCTGTGAATGCTACAGAAGAAACACCGGTAAGAAAAGTAAAGCTGCCGGCCAGGCTGTTACAGCCCCAGGGATGGGGTCTCTAACCCGACTGGTCCCTTGTGGGAGCCGGGCATCCCATGAGAGCATCTCCCGAGGAAGGAGGGGGCAGCTCGGGCAGGGGGTGGCTGTGCAGAGGCAGCCCCTCCAGGGCCGTGGCCGGGGACAGCGCGGGGGCGCCGTGTGAGGAGGCTTCGCTGCACGCTGACGCCCTGGTGTGTTCCCCCTGCAGCTCACCTGCCAGAGCTTTCAGTGCTCTGGGGAGAGGTGTTACCAGGACGAAGCCCACGCCAACGAAACGGTGACCTGCCATAACGAGACCCACTGTGAGGTACGGAGCTCGCTGAGACGGAGGCGCGGGGGAGCTGTGATAGGGAAAGCCTGTTTTCCCTTTCTTTATATCAGGAATCCACAGTACTCTCTTGTTTGTGTCAGTCTCCTGTTTCCCTTCTCCCTGTTGCAGTCTGTGGGTTATTTTTGCTCCTTCGCAATGGCCTCTCTTCCCACTCCTCGCATTTTTTTCCTTTGGCTCTGCTGTTGCAGCTTTATCGTTTCTCCAGCACGAACTACACAGCCAGGTGCAGCAGCGCCTGCGGCGCAGAGATGTGCAGGACCAACGGCAGCGTGAGCAGGCAGCAGTGTGCCCTGGACTGCTGCGACTCCCGCCTCTGCCTGCAGCTCAACGCCAGCTCCTACGGTACCTGCCCACGGGGTCCCCGGGGGGGTGTCCGGGACTCCAAGGTTAACGCTGCCGCACAGGAGGGAGGTGGGTGGGCACAACCCCGTCTCAGAGGACTGGCCGTGGATGCGTCGCCATATCTCCCCCGCCTGGGGTTTGCTGCCCTTCAGAGCTGGGGCGAGGGGAAGCGTGAGCCGTGATGGTGAACCTGTGCCGTGCGCGGCTGCGGAGGGCTGTGTGCTGGGCGCAGCCTCACGGGGCTCCTCCTGTGTCCGCAGGTGACCTGCCACCCACCACTGCGCCGCCTGCGACCACCACCACCACTCCCCGACCGCCCCCTCGAAACGTAGGTACCGTCCGGGCAGCGGCCACGGGCTCTGCAGGGGCGGCCGCGCTCCCACCGGAGCGGGGCACAGGGAGGGTCCCTCCTGCCCCTGCGTTACAGGGTCAAAAGCCTCTGGGAGGGGAAAAAATCCTTAACAAGCTTTGAAAGGAAAGAGTCCATAATAAGCTCTGTCAAAAAGGATTTTTCCAAGCCCAGCACTTACGCTGGTCCTGGCAGGGAGGGTGCGGGACGGACGGGGCACTGCAGCCTTTCTCCCGAGCCTGCGTGGAGGGGAAGGTGCTTTGCCTTTGCAGGGCCCTGTTAAGAGGAAGGAAAAGGGGGTTTGAAACAGGTTTGCAACGCTGCTGTTTCACTGAAGTTTCCTGCAGTTTCAGACGGGGCACTCTCGGTCTTTTATCTCTCTGTGTCTGCAACGCCCGAGACAGCGCTGGCCAAATACCAAGGCCAGAGGGATTTAGAAAGGAGCCCCCAGGAAAGAAGGGCTGCCTGAAGTTCCGTTCTTGTCCTGGGAGTCCCGCTCTCCGGACCGATGAATATCCAGTGTCTCCTCTGGCCCTCTCTTGTAGGGGAAAGTGTGTGCCGCGTTCTCCTGTCACGGGGATGGATGTTTCAAAGGCAAGAAGACTGTTGCTAGATGCATCGTTGGGCATGACTTCTGTGAGGTATGGCGGGACGGCCCGTGAGCTGGGATGTGCCCAGCAGCCTGGGTGCCTCCCTGTAATGTCAATACCAAAGGCTTGGCAGGACCCCCAGGCTAACGTCTCTCTCTCTCTTTCTTCTAGATGAAGAAGACGGGCTTGAATTACATGGCGGGGTGCAGCAGAGCCTGCAAGGCTGCCAAACCAGTCTGTGCCGGCGGGATGAAGGCTGCCTGTTACCAGGAGTGCTGCCCGGCTACCCTGAAAGCGAGCTGTCTGAAACTGGATGGCAAAGTTCACGTCAATAGCGCTGGGCAGGTGACTCTGTCCCAGCTGTTGAAGCTCATGGTGAGCGGGGTGGTCCTGCTCCTGAATCGCAGGGTCTCGGCTTCCCTCTGGGGGTAAGCAGCAGTCTGGGTGCTCTGCAGCCTGGCCTCCCACAGCGGAGCTCCCCGGCGCTCTTTAGGCTCCCTGTCTCCCTCTGACTTCAGCCAAGGCTGCTATCGGACGCCCTCTGTTACCTCCCTGTCCCAGAAACAAGGTGGCCCAGTGGCAGGTGGCTGTTTCTCCCCTGTGCAGGCGCCCACGAGGCGGCCCCAGGCCTCCGAGCGAAACGCGGTGACCGTGGCTGCAGGATGCTGACGGGCTCCGGGCTCTGTCGGTGTTGTCCTGTGGCACCGCCTTCCTGCGCACTCTGCTTCCAGAAGAGGCCGCGGGCGTCTGCTGGGGCGGACACCTGCCCGGGGATGGCTCCTGCCATTTCTGAGCTGCTCTGGGGATGGCGGGTCCCAACCACGGGTGGACATGGGGCTCCGGCTTCATACCTCCGGCTGGTGAGAGCGGTGACGCTGGTTCCCTGCCCCAGCTCCTGCAGAGCAGGGGGGATCTGAGCAGCAGCCCCGCGGGATGCTCCCCTTGCCTGGGATGCTCCCCTTGCCTGGGATGCTCCCCTTGCCTGGGATGCTCCCCTTGCCTGGGATGCTCCCCTTGCCTGGGACGCTCCCCTTGCCTGGGACGCTCCCCTTGCCTGGGACGCTCCCCTTCCCTGGGATGCTCCCCTTGCCTGGGATGCTCCCCTCTTTCCCCCTGCTTCCCAATCCCAGTGCAAGTCTCTTCTGGGTTACAGCTGGAGAGGATGAATTTCTGGTGCCCCCGTGCCTCGCTCGTGACTCATGAGCTTTGTACCTAAGCCAATATCGTGTGCCAGGGACACCAAAGCATGTGGCTAAATCCACTCTCAATCCTGCACCTTCCCGGGACTGGTGAGTCCTGGCTCCTGTTTCAGTGAATTTTAAATACTTGTAATTAAGACTCCCCCAGTGTATCCAGAGGAAAAGCACTTAATCTACGCACTAAGGAAGCGACAAAGATGTATTCTTCCCCGGCCCTGCCAAAAAACCCGTAGGCCTGTGAGACTTGCAAGCTAATTATGGTTTCCGAGCACTGTGCTGCCTGCCTGCCCCTGTGCTGCTGGGACCAGTGACCTCAGGAGAAGGAACAAGAGGGTGTTAAGCCTGCTTAAAAACCGGAAAATTCAGCCTTGGCTGAAGGCACAGGGTCTGCTCTAGTTAATAATCTGCTTTCTGGGCCCCCTCTTACTTGTTAGTTTAAAACTGCTCTGCGCTGGGAAATATCTCTTGTATGGGTGGGTAAAATTAGTAACTCTCCGATTCTTAGGCAGGAAAATGGGATTACTCTGCAAGCATCTTGTGTTTTAGACGATCCTGTATTGCATCTGTGATTCTCTGCTGCTAAAGGCAGAGCAGAGTCGTGAGCATTTGCCTTTAACGTGAACCACCGCCGGCCTGTTATTGCATCACATGGAGCTGGTGCGTGGCTTTTCGGGCGCGGGTGTCAACGCGCTGCCCGTTGTGCAAACACACACTCTGCTGTCCTCTGTCATTGCTGTCTCTTTAAAGAAAAGATGATAAAAACACAAAAACCTGTCTGCGAGTCCCTTGGTCAGCGGCGGGGAATGCTGAGCGAGGCTGGACGCTCCGGGAAGGGGAGGGAGAGCCCGGCCTGGCTGCGCCAGTGGCAGGCTCTGCCCTGGGAGGTGCTGCTGGCTGAGAGGTTCTCATGCCGCGGATGTGGGACGGGGTGGAAAAAGCCTGACTGAAGCGGTAGCCGGCCCCTTCCACGTCGCAGGGCAGCCGCAACCAGCCTGCTCTTCTGCTGCACCGAAACCGCAGTGTGGGGCTTGGCGTTCTCTGAATTTGTTTCAGGCCACAATGTCAGCATCTCCGTAGCGAGTGAAAACAGGATGAAACCCAAGGGTTTTCTATCTCAAAAATACCATCCAGCACCACGTTTCTCGTAAGAACAGGGGTTTAGCGTTTATAGCAGATATTCCGGACTGTTCTCCTTTCGTTTCCTCTCGGCAGCCTCTCGCCATTCGGCACGGCCGCGGGAGCCGCGGGAAGGCCGGCAGCAGAGCCCTTCCGTTAACTGCTCAGTTTTTTTCCAGTCTTTAGATCTCGGCTGTTTCTCCCACATCTGTGGAAAGAGCTGACTTAGGCCAAACTCTCCCATCTCTCGTATGCAAAAGACGATGTCTGGTGACATTTTCTAGCACCTGCTTTACACACTCGGCAGCAATTCATTTGCATAACGAACCGGCAGCCGGAGGGTCGGCTTGTGCCAGCCGAGGCTTCTGGATACGCAACAAAAAATGAACTCAACGTCCTACTGAAAAAAGGCGAATCTCCCGATTTCACGGGAAACGAACCTTCCCCACTCCTCCTAACCCTTTCCCGTCGGGAGAGGGCTGCAGGCTGCTCCCGCCCGGCTCCTGCCCCCTCCCGCTCGGTTCCTGTCCCCCCCCGCCGGTCGCACCCGCCGTGCGGGACCCCCTCGGTTGCGACCCCGCTGGCCGGGGCGGGGGGCGGCGCCGGCCGCGATCCCTCCTGCTGTTCCCGGGACGGCGCCGTTATTTCCGGGGGCGGCAGCGGCGTCTCCCCCCGGTCCGGCCCCGCCGCGTCATCCAGCGTCCGGCGCCTTCCCGGCCAGCGGCAGCGCGGGGCCCCGGAGCGCCGCGGGGAATAACGGAGCGGCGGGGCCGGGCCGGGGGGGCCCCCGCCGAGCGGCAGCGGGAGCGGTAACGGCGCGACGTGTCGCGGCAGCCGGGGGAGCCGCCGGGTCCCGGTGCCTGTCCCGCTGCCGGGCAGCGCGGACCCGCCTGGCGAGCGCCATCCGCCGCGGGGCATGGACCAGTCGGTCGCCATCCAGGAGAGCCTGGCGGAGGGGGCGACCTGCCGCATCGTATCCTTTGCTTCGGCCTTGGCCGGTGCGGCCGTGTGCGGGGCAGGGCGGGCTCCCCCCGGTCCCCGCCGGGCTCCCCTCGACCCCCGCCGGGCTCCCTCCCATCCCCGCCGGGATCCCCTCACCGGGATCTCCCCCGTCCCCCCGCTGGGCTCCTTCCCATCCCCGCCGGGATCCCCCTGCTGGGATCTCCCCCGTCCCCTCCGCGGGCTCCCTCCCATCCCTGCCAGGATCTCCCCCGTCCCCCCACTGTGCTCCTTCCCATCCCCACTGGGATCCCCCCACTGGGACGTCCCCCGTCCCCTCACTGGGTTCCCTCCCATCCCCACCGGGATCCCCCCGCCGGGATCCCCTCGCCAGACTCCCCCAGTCCCCCCGCCAGGGTCCCGTCTCTCTCTGCTCTTCCTTGACCCTCGGCCGAAGGCGGTGCAGGGCGTCCTGGCTGCAGGGCAGAGCGTGGAGAGCCGGCTGCTGGGGCTGGTGGAGAGCAATGGAGAGCACGCGTGGGTGCTGTAGGCCGTGTCCACGGGGTGCCAGGGAGGGTGGGCAGGGTGGTCCGGGTGGAAAGAGCGGCTGTGGAAAGGCCAGAGCTCTGCGGCTCTCTTGTGGGCCTTGGAAACTGCCTGAAAACTCCTTCCCGTCCAAAAGAGTTTCTGCAGGGGTGGAGTCCAGCAGGGCAGCGATCCGCAGGCCTTGTGCCTCGGCATTTCTCCCGCTGCGCTTTATAGGCGGTTAGTGAGAAAAGCCCCGGCCCTAGAGGTTTTGATCTGGCACGTTTTGCCAGTCACATAAAATCCGTTCTTGTTTAAATGATGGGGTGAGCAAGTGGGTGGGCACACGGTCGAGAGGCTGCTCTGGGGTTTGCGTTGAGGCTGCGGCAGCAGGCGCTGCGGGATGGGATGGGATGGGGTCTGCCCCTGCCTACAGAGGTGCCGGGAGCAAGGAGGCATTACTCTGTGTCTGCTCCGTGCTTGCAGGATCTATGTGTACACTCACCGGCGGATGGCCATAACAGCTGAGGATGTCTGGCTGGAGAAGGTCATCCCCATCAGAGAAGGGTTTGCAGTGGAAGAAGGTACTAACACGCTTCGGTGGCCACCTCCAAAGAAGGGGATGAAGGGGGTTGGAGCGCATACTTTATTGTTCTACTTGCTAAAATTTGGGATCTATTCAGCCTTCACGTTTTTTCTTCGATTTATAATCCCTGGCGATGCTTGTGCGTCACACGGCGTAGCTGGAAGGGCCCTGATAGATTAATGGCTCTGCAACCCAGAGCGGCCTGTGTCCTTCCAAGCACCAGCCACGGCCTCCTGCCCCGGCAGGTCCGTTCTGCCTGTCTGTGTTTGTGCAACCAGTGTTTGGGGTTTGAGGAACTCCCCGAGCTCACTAACGCCAGAGCGCGGCGCGGTCTGCGAGCCTGGGGCTGAGCTTTTAACTGAGCTTTGTTTTGCTTTTGCAGTTGTACTTGACAGCGACCTTCGCGTCATCGGTGAGTTCTGTTGTTGCGTTAACACCTGTGCGACGGGGTTCCTGGGCCCTGCACCAGCTACAGCCGGGGAGGCAGGAGGGGGGCTCTCGTCATCGGACTGTTGACTGGGGGGATCTTGTCTCGCTGCTGCTGGGGGACTGGGCGTGCTGTTTGCCGTGATGCTGTTCGTGCTAACGAGTGTTGTCACCCCAGTTCAACTGAAGGAACGTTTTTTTCCAAACGCTTTTAAACTGCTACTGGAAAATTAATTATTGTCACTGAATGAGCAGCAGAAGAATTATTATAAATGCTGATTTTTCTGTTTTTAAATGGAATTCTGGTGTAAAGTGTGGAAAGGGAACATGATAAGAAGGCATGAGGAGACTTGTTGCTGAAGTCTGCATGCATGCACCAGCTGCTGTAGAGTGGAGAAAATGCTCAGTTTCTGAAGGCTCTTCTTCTCCTGATGCCTTTAGGCTCTGACGTGACTATCCAGATCAGTTCAGAAGATGATCGGCTCACGGTGCGGTTGCCGTTTGGTTCCCACACGCGCATGTTCCTTCAGGAGGTCGGCAGGTGCTGCCCAGGTAGGAGCTGCGGTGCGCCGATGTGCCCGCGGGGTTGGGGGGGGGTGTTGGCAGCTCGGCTGGAGTGTTATGTCTGCGCGTTGCTCTCCGTGTGGAAGAGCAGCATCGGCCTCGCTGCTGCTGAAACTTGCACGGGACTGTAATGGTTCAAAAGTGCAACAAGTCCTCATTGGTGGACAGCTCGGCAGTGGTGATCATTCTGATCTTGGCCAATCTGGTGGCCTTCTGGGATGGCATGAGTGGCTGGGTGGATGAGGGGAGAGCAGTGGATGTTGTCTGCCTCGACTCCAGCAAGGCTTTTGACATTGTCTCCCATAACGTCCTCACTAGGATGGGTTAGATGAGTGGGCAGAGGAGGACGGAGAACTGGCTGAATGGCAGAGCTCAGAGGGTTGTGATCGGCGGCGCAGGGTCCAGTTGGAGGCCTGTAGTTCCCAGGGGTCAATACTGGGTCTGGCCTTTTTCAACATATTCATTAACGACCTGGATGAGGGGACAGAGCGTACCCTCGGGTTTGCTGGTGGCGCAGAGCTGGGAGGAGCGGGTGACACCCCAGAGGGCCGTGCCGCCATCCAGCGAGACCCGGACGGGCGGAGAGGGACCTGGCGGAGTCCAACCCGGGCAAGCGCAGGGTCCCGCACCTGGGGAGGAACAACCCCCTGCACCGGCACCGGCGGGGGTTGCCCTGCTGGAAGCGGTTCCGCGGGGAGGGGGCGCCCGTGCGGCGGCGGGACGGCTGCGGGGGCGGCTCCGGGGGCGGGACGGGGCGGGCGGCGGCACGGAGCGGCGGCGGTGGCGATGTCCGCGGGCGGGCGACCCCGCCGAGGTGAGCACGGGGACGGGACGGGACGGGACGGGACGGGGACAGCGACAGCCCTCCGGGACGGGGGGAGAGCCGCGCTGCCCGCCCGGGGCCGCCCGGCGCTGGCCCCGGGCGGCCGCAGCGGGCGAGGCCAGCGGGGCCGGGGCTGCCCGCGGGCACCGCTCCCCGCCGCCCCGTCCCCCCCGGGGGCGGCAGCAGCGCTCGGACCGCGCCGTGCCCCGGGGCGGAGCCGCCGGCATCGCCCCGGCCGGACCCGCAGCCCCGCCGAGCCCAGGCGCTGCCCCCGGGGGTTCCCGGCTCCGGCAGCCGGTGCCGCCCCTCGGCCGGGCCGGGGCCGGGGCGTCCGGCGCTGCCCGCGGGTGCCGGTACCGCGGCCGTTTCCTGCTGTTGCAAAGGGGACGGGGGAGAAAGCGCAGAGAGCTGAGGCAATTCCTGGAAGTCAGCGCGGGGTTCAGAACCTTCATTGGGGCTGGGCTGCGCTTAATTGGTGAAGGTGCACTTTGGTGTAGCTGGCATTCCTGCTTTTTATTTCCATGTTTATCATTTAAAAAAAAAAAAGAGAGAGAAGGGGTGAACTTTGTAACTGCAGCAGCGTCTCAGCATGGGTCGAGCCAAGGTGGGGGTCTGGGAACACCCCCTCGGGCGCCGTGTCTTAACTTGTGGGTTAGAACTGACTGGGAGAGACTGGGCCACATGTGCGTGTTTAGGAGCAAAAACACGCCGAGTGAAACGCAACCCTGGCTCCTTTGTTGGTGTTTTTGTTGTACCTGGAGCACAGTAGCGCTCATTGAACGGTAAGCTCCTTGGGAAGTAGTTCTAGCAAATCATGCCTTTGAGCTTTGACAAAGTTGCCTTTTCAAGGCTTCATTGTGTTTTTCTTGAGTCAGAGAAGTTTAGGGATCTCTTTCTTTTTTTTTTCTTTTTTTCTTCCCTCCCCCTCCTTTGTACTAGCAGAAGAAAATGCTCTCTGCCATCTCTTGGGGTCTTTTGGAACCTACGGTGACATGGAATGAGGTTTTGTCTGCTGTTTTCTAGGAATAGCTGTAACTCATTCTGTCCTTAAATGTACACGCGTACTGAGTTAGCAACTTTCATACGCAAATCAAAGCATGTTTAATGCCTGGAAAGAACAATCTTACTTCCCTCCCAGAGTAGTGCAGTCCCACATGGACGGTTGCTTACACTTTCATTAAGTAAAGAGCAAACTGGCCAAGCCTCATATAGCTAATGGTAAGGCTAATTTAATTCTGCCTTTTGAACGCTAAACATGGATCCTACTTTATCCAGAAGACACGGTACGTGTTCTTGCTGTAGAACAGTACTATAATGCCACTGCACATTTTTAACAAGAATGTCTTTATTACTGCTTAAATCTCTCTTAACTGCAAATCCTCGGATTCGGGCCATACGCGTTCTGCTGTTCTGTAATCTCTGCACATAGCGCTTTATTTCTGTGCCCAGTTCAATTATCGAACACGGTCATTATCTTGCGAAAATACTCCCCTGCAGATAATCTATAATCTAATCATAATCTATGCTAACGTATAGGTCCCTCTGGCTAGAGCAATCTGTATCTAGATATAAATTTACCTGAAGGAAACAGCCCTTTTCCAGGGCTGATCTCTTCCTTAGGAGAATCCTACCTAGAACTGATTTCCGCTATGGAGGTGAGCATGCGAAAGTGTGGTATCTGACCGTGATCTTTGGCTCGCGTAGCAGCTGTGTCAGCAGCACTGAGTGGGCACATGAGTCTTGCCATTCTGGCACCAACGTGCCGCGTGCTGGCGAGTGGCATTGTCCCGTGCGGGTGATAAAGCCTGAACTTCTGCTCCCTTCCTGTTACAGCTGTAACGGTTGTCTGTTAGAGCAAGCATTCGAGTTGGTTCTTATCACTGTCAGGAGGCATCGCATGGTCCTTGTGGGGAGAACTTGCAGAGGCTCAAGGAGCGCTGTGTGCTGCTGGAGAAAAGTCACGTCTCCGTCCCAGCTCCCCGAGGCCGCGCTCCTGCTCAATTCTACATGACTTTGGCTGCGTGGTCTCTAATGAGGTTTGCGTCATGTGCGCTTCTGCAACCAGCCTCTGAGAAATCCTCTTACACGGGCTTTATTCTCAGAGGGCTCTTGGGCAGAAGAGGCTTTCCAAGCTGAGAATACGGCCACTTCTTGTCAGCTTGTTTATATTCTGAGTGGGTAGGTAAAGTACTTCAAGTTCTGTTTCTGATTTGCGCTCTTGTCCTGGAGAACATACGATGACGGCACTAACGCTTTCATTTTTCTGGATTGTGCTCACTGAAGGAGCAGCTCAGCTGAACGACTAGAACCTTACGCTCTGAAGAACAACTTCTCTGTCATCCCTAGATTCATGTGCTAAGTAGCATCACCTTGAGATTGCTGTTTGTGCGTCTTAAACATGGAAACCCCCATGCAGAATCCTCTTTTTTTGACTGTTATTTTGCCACTTGTAGGAGCAGAAGGACATAACTGAAACCAAAGGCCGAAAGATCAGTGAAATTTTGTGAACGCAGTGTGATGTGTTTAGCGCCACGCCTGTATTTGGCTATATTTGCATGGTAGCTGCCCTCTTATTTTTTTTTAGGAACGCACAGTTTGCATTGAGGCCCTTGTTTCTGCCGAGGTGGGTTCGTACGGCGGCTCTGTTCCGCGCTGCCTCGAGGGGCGAGACACTTGTGCTTCGCTCCGTATTTGCAGATGGGTAGAAACCCTTTAAATGGTAGTGTGGAGTTTTTAACACCACCCCCCCAACTTTTTCTTCCTTTCCTTGTACTTCCTGCCTTGCTTCAGAAAGGAAAAACCTGTTGTTAACATACATTTTTGGGATTCCTAGGATAAAGCCCTGGATTTTCTGCTGCTAAGCCTTGGTTTGGCGTAGCTGGAAGGGAGAGCCAACAGCAACCTGCGCCGGCGGCGGGCAGCGTCCAGCAGTTCTGCTCTCCGCGGCCACACAGCTCGTGTCAAGTCTTCCTCTCGAGGGGAAGCTGCGTCGTCACAGAACAGTTCTGTCAAAATAAGCTGAATCTATCAGATAGCTGAAAGACTGCGGGGCACTTTGATTCTCCACACAGCCATAAATTTTATTCTGCTCACAGATTTTTGCCAGTGTTTGCGTAAGTGTGTTGATAAATCAAAGAACACGTTGTGTTTAATGTGAAACTCTGAGGTTTTTGTGTTTTTGTATTTTTTTTTTTTCCAGAAGTGGCTGGCTCTGAAGGCATCAAACAGAATGGAAAGAAGCTGACAGTTAGCCAGAACCGGAGCCATGACAGCACCGATAAGAGTGCTCCCAGGTATGGCGTCTCTCTCGCTTCTTGTGTAGCTTTGGTGAAGCGCGAGTTGTGCACGTCAGCTCTTTGTGGAAGGTCTAGTGAGGAGGAAAAGTGGTGGCAACGTCTCTTTGCCGGTTTAGCTGTGCCTCCCCTCCACAGAGGATCTCTGGGTAGCGACAGTAAATATATATAGCACCGAAGTTTTGGGTACTTCTGGGTGACTGTGCATGGATGGAATGAGCTGCGGTGGGCAAACTGTTGATGCTTTGATGTCTAGAGGAAGAAAATGAAAGTGCAGAGAGCTTTCTGCCTGGGCTTCCTGGTTTTCAGCTGGAAAGCGAGTGGGGAAGTTGGTGTCTCTGTGCAGGCGTGTGAGGTCTGTGCACACCCCGGTGCTCCAGCAGTCGTGCGGCTGCGTTATCCGCTTCCATCTGCCGACAACCGTGTTGGTTGCAGTCCCCAGAGGCGGTGGGGTCGAGAACAGAAGTTGGCAACTTTTTGAGAAGAGAAATCTGTAGATTCTGATTAGGAGAGAAAAAAGTTCAGCATAAGCGTGCTGTCAAAACTTGAGTGGAAACTTCAGCCCAGTCTCTCGGAGGCAGTCCTCCTAGTCCCCTATTTGGGCATATTTTTGCTGTTGAGTGGGACTGGACCCACTAGTGATGTTTATTTTGATTTCGGAGAGCTTTGGCTTAGGGCCACCATGCCTTCAAATGTTACGGTTTCGTTTTCCAGTTCCCAGGACTTTGCGGACCCTGCTGCATACCCTTCAAAGTCTGTCTGTGTGCTGTCCTTGGCACTGGTCTGCAGGTTGCTGACCTTAAATTTGTACCATCCACTTGCTTGTGGGAACTGCCAAGCTGCGGCGTTATTAGCGTTGCAGAATGAGTTTGCAGAGTCTCAAGATAATAAATGAAACCACCTCTGCCTCCACCCGCCCTGCGCTGCCTCCCTTCTGGGCAGAGCTGGGACTTTGCCACCAGAGGGCTTTTAAAACAAACAGAGTTTTTCATTCTTCTGCTGAGGTCAGAAGGGCTGAGCAGAGGCAGCGGGGGATGAGATTTGCATCTCCGTGCTCCCGTAAGCGGGAAAGGTGCGCAGGTTTTGTACCAGCGTCGGGGCGTGAGTAAGGCCTGCTCGGAATTAACAGGCTGCACCAGGTTAGTGAAAACCGTTTGTTACTTCAGTTCGTTAAACTGGTTTTATCTAGTTCTGAGAGATGCTCGTTTCAGTCTTGTTTGCTTAACCCAAACGCTGATTATCTGTCTTTAGTGAAACAGGCAGATAAATGCGAATCAAGCCCTCAGTGGCAGGAATAAGCTGCTCAGGAGGTGTGTGTATCTGGGTTTCATCACGCGGTTTTGCTTTCATTTGCAGGCAAAACAAACTCAAACCTGAAGCGACAACTGAAATGGTACAGTCCTCCGGCGTAATGGCTTCGGAGAAGGTTTCAGTCTTACCAGAACCACAGTTTGGACTAAGAGATATTATTGTTAAGTCTCAGCTTGTCCAAATGGAGGATTCCTACACGCACATCCAGAGCTTCAGGTAGCGATCGTTCCTGAGAGGAACTTATTTTTGTTGGAGAGTAAGTTAGTCAGCATAAGCTGTCAAAGGAACTCATGTTCGTTACTTCATCTAGTATCCCTGCAAATAGGAAATTCTCTAGAAAAGTATGATCTGTGCTTTCCAGAACAGCTTGTTTTCCTTGTTTAGGCATTCACAGAGAAGAATTTCATTCGTGTCTCGGTCAAGGCTTGCCTTGTGGTTTTGGTTGAGGAAATGGCCTTTTTGAAATGACTTTTTCCTGTGCTTGTTTCAGACTGTGTCTGGAAATGCTTCTGTTCTGCGCACCTCTGGCTTTCTCCCTCACTGCTGCTGTTCGCTACTTGTCCTTGTAGTGGTTCCAAGAAGCTAGTAAGAGCTCGGGTGAAATATGTCATTAGGACCAACATTTGCTGTGGTTGAAATCCTTTTATGCCTGTCATTCTATGAATTTATGATTTCAAACTGCTACTGCGCAGCTCTGGTAGTCTTTTTTTTTTTTTTTTTTTAAATACTGCACGTAAAAATATGTATCCTTCTGTAAAACACGTCTGTAAAGATGCTACTGTGATCAAATCATTTTAGGGATTTAAACTTTGTCACATTTTCCCAATTCCCTCCTGGAAACATGTTACTCCTAAATAGTTATATGTAGTATTAAGCGCACGGGTTAATAATATTGGTATTTCCATCAGCTCTGGGATTTAGTTAATTTCTTTGCAGGTTTTTTGTTGGGACGTACAATGTGAACGGTCAGCCGCCCCGAGAAAGCCTCCAGCCGTGGCTGAGATGTGATGCTGAGCCTCCAGACGTTTACTGCGTGGGGTGAGTGTCTCCTCCTGGCCCGTCCTGCCAGACCCGGACCGTGGGTTGCTTGTTGGGAACACGCACGTGGAGGCGTTGTGCGGGACGCCGCAGCTGAGGAGTGTTGGCAGCGCTTTCCTCCATTGCACAGCTCCAGGGCGGGTGTTCGCGTGGCCGGAAAGGGCTGCGGTGCTGGTCGTGTTTGGACTCTCCGGCACTGCAGTGTTACAAAATCTTTAATGCCATTCAATTTAATACTAACCGTAATTTAGCTTTACACTTAACATACCTCTAAAATCAGCATAACTGAATTTGAGTTTTCAGTTATAAATTTAGCGAGTATAAATTGATTTAGTTCTTTCCCAGAGGAAAGGGATGGAGGGTTATAAACAAGTGCATGCATCCACGGGTTCCTTCCTCTAACACAGTTTCCAGGAGCTTGATCTGAGTAAAGAAGCCTTCTTTTTCAATGACACACCGAAGGAAGAAGAATGGTTTAAAGCTGTAACTGATAGTCTTCACCCAGATGCCAAATATGCAAAGGTAAATGTGGCTTTTGGGGAGGTTTGAGCGTGGAATCGTTTTCCACTTGGGCCTCTTTTCCCTTTGCTTTTTCTTCTTCTTCCCAATCGCTGTGTCCTCCGGAGGCTCGCTGGCTGCAGGCTGTTGCTCAGCCGCAGCGCCGAGGTGAAGTAGGTGGTGTTGCTGTGCAGGGTGCCGAGGCAGGGGCAGGGCAGGAGACCAGCGCTGGGCATCCGCGCGTAAAGCATGCATCTGCTCTCTCGGGGGAAGAGAGCAGCAAGTATCTTAGCTTCTCCCATGTCTCTCTTCGCAGTGTGTGGTGGAACGAGTTGTGAAGGTATCTTGGTAGGAATACTGCTCATGTTTTGGCTCCTGCTTCTTAGGTCTGCTTTGTCTCTTGTCACTGTTGTTGAAAGGAAGCTCCTTCCATGGGCTCTGCCTGTGCTGTAGGTTTTGCTTTGGGCTTCAGCTTCATTTTCTGGGGCGTTGGTCCCAGGCTCCTCCCTGTGCTGTGCTGCTGGGGTGCCCGTGAGCCCAGACGGTCCGTTGGATGAGCCTGGAACTCTCTCTTTCTTCATCTGTATTTTGGTGACCTGTGTTCTGGACTTGGGGGCGACGTGCCTTCTCTCGTCAGACCTCTCCTGTTCTAGGATTTAATGGAACAGGATCTGTCTTTCAGGTGAAACTTGTGCGGCTCGTGGGAATCATGCTTCTGTTGTATGTGAAAGCAGACCTTGCTTTGAACGTCTCTGAGGTGGAAATTGAGACTGTGGGAACTGGAATCATGGGGAGGATGGTAAGAATGGCAACCGTGCACGAGAAGGGGTGAGATTTAGAAGAGCCCCGGAGAGCCCCTCTCCTTAGATGTGGTGGTTATTCCTCCAGCTGAGGGACGCAGCTGCCTCCAGAAGCACACAGTCCTGTCCCTGCGCCAGCTTGGGGCATTGCTAGAGGGAATTGCCATGTGCTTGCAAAGGCCCAAAGACCTCGGGGAGAACCTTCTCTGAAGGCTTTTTTTTCCCCGATTGCACGTGCTGGGCTGTGTGGGGCCTTGATTTCATGCGATTTTGATGCTCCCCAAAGCAAGTAACACAAGGAAGCATAAGTAGAAGAAATGTGTCTATCCAGATTAGTTTTCCTGAGAAGGATTTCCTGGCCCCTTGCCATTCCACACCTTGGAATGAAGTCTGTGCCCTTTGAATGTAGTTTCTGTGAACATTGCAGCTATAACTTGTCACGGGTATTTTTGACCAGCTAAGCCACATGTTTCCTCTTCTATTTACAATTTTTTTTTATGGGTTGTGTTGAAAGATCCAGTTTGTTGCTAAACAGGTTTCAGGACTTGCTGAAGTAACTGACCAGCTCTCTCACTGATTTTAATCTCCTTTTGTACTAGCTAATTCCTGAATTATAAACTGAGTTCCATGTGCTTGCTTGCTGTGTTCTGTTGCTGCGTGCAACCCTCACATGAATTACTCACTTGAATTCATGAAGTAGTTATTGCTAATTGGTGTTTTCGGCCTTTTCCTTCATCTGGAATTAAATGGTCTGCCTCAATGTCTCCTGGCTCGTCCACTGCTAGTAACTCATTTGTGGATTCATCTGTTGTGTAGAAGCTTCTGACCAAAGTCTTTGTCTTTATCTTTCAGGGTAACAAAGGTGGTGTTGCCATAAGGTTTAAATTCCATAACACTAGCGTGTGCGTTGTGAATTCTCACCTTGCAGCTCACATGGAGGAATATGAGCGGAGGAACCAGGACTTCAAAGACATCTGCTCTCGGATGCAGTTCTGCCAGTCGGATCCAAATTTGCCCCCTCTCACTATTGGCGAACATGAGTATGCTTTCCATCTGTGAATCACTGCATGTGGCAAGGAGGAACCTTGTGGACGCCTGGGGTGTGAGGTTCTCTCAGCAGGGATGTGAGAAGGGCTGCCCAGTGATCTAATCGTCAGCCTGGAAGGGCCAGAAATGCTTTCCCGTAACCCTGGTTTTGAGAGTGGCCACCTAGACGGCTCTGACGAGTCACTTGCCTTCTTATGCTGTTCCAGGCCTTGTTTTATTTTCACGCATGAAGGGGGAATGGGGCAATAATATGCATCGATCCCTCCCAATGGCTTTTGGGATTTAGTCAGTGTGGAATATTAAAAGCATAATTTATTAAGAGGTAGTGACAGACATGCAGAACAGGAATTAAAAACAGCAGAGGCAGAAAATGTAGCTTCTCTCCCAGTTTTCACTCTTACTTGCTCTCTCTGTTGGAGAAGCAGACACAGCATCCGCCTGATGATGGTGAGATTAGGAGAGCTCACGCTTGCATGAGATGGTTTAAGGCTCTGCTGCGGAGCTGTGCCTCCAGCTCAACAGCTTGTGTCTTGGACGTCTTTAGGCCCCTGTGTAGACTTCTGGTGTACCTTCTCTTTCAGTGTCGTCTTATGGCTGGGTGACCTCAACTATCGGCTGGAGGAACTGGATGTGGCAAAAGTGAAGCAGCTTGTAGATGAGAAGGCATTTCTAGAGCTTTGCCAGTATGACCAGGTACTGATGTCTCGCCTGCCTGCAGGTGGTGCTGGGGATGCTCCTTAGAAACTGCACTCCTTAGCCTTCCCAATGCTGAACGTCTCCCTTTGAGCTCACATGGGGGTTGTGCTTGAGCTTATTTAAAATTAAATTTGTCTTTTTTTTTTTTCTTTCATAGCTGAAGAGGCAAATGAATGCAAACGCCGTCTTTGAAGGCTTTACAGAGGGAGAAATTTCTTTCCAGCCAACGTACAAATACGATGCTGGCTGTGACGACTGGGACACAAGGTACGGTGATTGCTTCATACGTGATGCTACCAATGGCTAATGTTATCACTGAAGGAAGTAAAAACAAAGCTAAAAAGAATTACAGACCTAATGGCTATAAATAGTAACAGTTCTGAGATTATTGCAGTTGGTTTCATTCTTTTTGTTTGGTTTGTGCGTTTGTTTTTTTTTTTTTTTCCCCCAAGCAGAATTTTAGGATCTTTTATTTGCTGATACCTGCTATATCTCCTCAGGTCAGATCAGGTAGGGTTGGAAATGGTGCGTTTGTGCTGTCTGTGCGTTCTCCAAAAGACTGCGAGAGCCATGGTTCCTGTAATGCACCGCACAGAGCGGCTGACCTGTTGTTACTAAGCTGGGAACGTTGGCTTCAAGTGCAGGAATGGAATCTGTGCAGCAGTCAGTGGGGAAAAAAAATAAAAAAATTAAAATGTGGACTTTAAATGTAGAGCTTGAGTTCTTATTTTTCAGGGTTCTTATAGTCAAAAGTATCTCTGAGTATTGCTTTGTATGTTAATTGTATCAAAAGAACAAAACAAATAATTGCATCTTTGAAGAAGCAGAAAGTAAAGCACGATATAGAGATCCCTAGTAGTAGGGAATCAAACTTCTTATAACTACTCAAAAAGCCGGTGGAAAACGAACTTCAATAGAGAAGTAGGTGCGGGCCGTGTCAGGAAAGGAGTCCCCGGGAGGGCAGGATTCTGCCGTGCGTTGTTACTCCACCGAACTGTGCCTGGAAACTGTCATGTTTCCCCTCTGTTGCAGTGAGAAGTGTCGTGTTCCCGCGTGGTGTGATCGGATACTCTGGAAAGGGCAGAACGTTGCTCAGCTGAGCTATCGCAGCCATATGGCTTTGAAGATCAGTGATCATAAGCCAGTTAGCTCTGTGTTTGATATTGGGGTAAGTACGTCAGCGCCGAAGGAAATAACTCTGCTGACCTCGTCCTCTGTGTGGGCAGAGCGGGAGGAGGGAGGTTCTCCTGCTGATTTCCCTCTCCTCCAGCTTTTATGGCATCCACAGAGAACAATGGCTTAAAAGGTGGGCTAGATAAGATACCGAGATAGGATTGTTGTTTGCAGTAAGCTGCGGTTATGTTAAGTGATATTCAGAATAACGCATGAATATCTGTAGGTCTTTTTTCAGAAATGTTCTTTTGCCTTTTTTCTTATTTTCCTAATATGAAAATTATTATCCTAATATGAAAATCATACAGAAACTTTCAGTGTAGGAATGCTACATCGCTGATAACACAGTAGTGTGTTGTCAAACTTTTTTTTTTTTTAGGTAAAAAAAAAAAGCTGATGTAGAACTGACTAGATGCCTCTTGCTAGTTATGGCAAGGTTCTTTACTGTTGGATCCCGAGGAGATCGTGCTCCAAGTGGCTCTGTTCATTACGTGTGTTGTATACGCCAGTGTGCTGCTGAAATCAAACCACTTCATGTGTTCCCGGCTGTGTTACAGCTCCCCTGCAGAGGCGCAGTAAATGCCAGCTGGTGCAGTGTGTGTCCTTTTCAGGTGAAGGTGGTGAATGAGGACCTCTATCGAAAAGCTTTTGAGGAAATAGTCCGCTCCCTGGATAAGCTGGAGAACGCCAACATTCCCTCGGTGACGCTCTCCCAGAGAGAGGTAGGGTTTGTCCACGTGCCGTGACTTGCTGGAGACACGGAGCCACCCTGGACCCCAGAGTGTATTCCAGCGGTAGAAGCACATTAGATGGATTCTAGACCCTGGGGTCTGCTTCCAAAGAACTAGAATATTTTGACTTCCAGCTGTTCTCTGTTTGCAAGTCCTAGAAATAGTTGTTTCTGTCTAGATACAGGTAAATTCCGTTCCTAGTACCATGCTGAAGGGCAGGGTGCGTTTTTACGCCCTGAGGTGGGGAGAGAGAGAGTAAAAGGGGTAGCTGGTGGCCCTTGCTCTGACCTGTTTGAAACGTGAAGTGTAAAATCTGAAGGGTTTGGAGAAGGTCACAAAACCAGCATTTGCTTTGTGTGTTGGGGACTAAAAAAGATAAGCAAATGAGACATTCGAGGTTACAGCTATCTTGCTCTCGAGTTTCATTGAGGTTATTTGAGGGGAGCATTTGTTTTAAAGGGCCCACTGATGCAAACGACAGAGTAAGTCAATGTAATCCTATGTAATCCTGGAAGAGACGGAGTGCGGGAGCAAGAGGGTTAATCTGGGTATCACGCTGCTTAATGATTAAACCACAGGACAGGAATTGCTGCTGGTGCTTGGCAAGGTGGAACGGGCTGATGATGTTGACTGACGTTTGTTTCTAGTTCCATTTTGAGGATGTTAAATACATGCAGCTGCAGGTGGAGAAGTTTACAATCTGCAATGGACCAGTGCCCTGCCATTTCGAATTCATCAGCAAACCAGATGAGAACACCTACTGCAAGGAGTGGTTGATTGCTAATCCCAGTAAGGGCTTTCTGCTATCAGGTGAGCTCCTCATTGTTCGTCTCATGTTAATGACCTGAATTGTCACCGCTTGGCTTACTTCTCTGCCTACTGGCAGGCACATTGGTTTAATACCTTTTTTTAACTGTGTATGGGGTTTTTTTATCATCTTTTGGCAGGCGCTAAGATCACAATTGAGTTGGAGGTGTTTGTTAATAAATCAACAGCCACACACTTAAACTCTGGAGAGGAAAAACTTGAAGATATCTTGGTCTTGCATCTTAACAAGGGGAAGGATTATTTTCTATCTGTAACAGGCAACTACTTGCCAAGTTGCTTTGGGTCTCCCATTCATACGCTGTGTTACATGCGGGAACCTATCCAGGACATGTCAGCAGAATCGATTCGGAAACTTGTGAGTTAAAGTTTCCCTTCAGAACACATAAGAACCATTAAAAGTAGCTGTTAAGTTCTGTTTATTGCTGAAGAGCCTTCTTCCACTTCCCTGGTCCATAGTCTGAGAACGCTGATACAGCTTGTGCCCTCCAGTGCACCATCTTCACACCTTGCATTAGCTCTTCAGGTGGATGAACCAGCCCATTTCATACCGAGAGCACTGAAAGTAAGGTCCCGTTTGGTCTGCCTGCACATTTAAAAAAGGCGTGCAACTTCTAAATGTAGACCTTTTCCCTGGAGCTGTGTGTGTGCATGTGGGGCTTGATGTAACATTTCCACAGAGCCGAGTGTACGGGAGTTCTGATATAACTGTGCCTCTTGTACTAGTCTTGTGTGAGGACTGGTAAGTGGAGCTGCACAGTTTCTTAAGTCTTAATTCTCAGGTATAAGCTCTGTGAAGCATTTTTGCAGAGTTGAATAAGAAGTTGGCTAACTACCTTTTTTTTTTTTTTTTTTTTTTTTTTTTTTTTAATTAACCTTCCCGACACCTCCCTCTCTCAGACCCTGATGCCACTAGAAATGAGTGATGAGGATGTTCAAGCTGAAAAGCCTATGGACATTCCCAAAGAGCTGTGGATGATGGTGGATCACTTGTATCGCAGTGCTTCCCAGCAGGTTGGCAGTGTTTGTCCTGGAAACACAAGATAATATGTTGAGTTCGGTTTAGTTTGGAAGAGGGTACTAGTAACAGCAATCATTGCTAACTGTGGATGTTTGGACAATGGTGGAGAGATAAAGGACATCTGTGATAAGTGATCCTGGTACCTCGAGTTGCACGGTTTCGTGATGGTGGCCTTGTCTGTGTGTGGCATGCATCAGATTCCTCTCTGCTGCAGTGCCACAGCCTTACTAGAGCTGCTTGTGGTGGGACTTGTGCTGATAACTGCCTATTTGGAGAGATTTTTCCAGACAGACTATAATTACATTGCTGTATTTACTCAAATAACTTTTATTTTCCTTGAGACTGACGATGGTCTGCTTTTGCAGGAAGACCTGTTTCAGCAACCAGGCCTCAGGTCTGAATTTGAGCAAATCCGAGATTGTTTGGACAAAGGAATGCATGATACCCTCCGTATCCTTTTAGACTGGTGTCCAGTAAGGCTGACCGTGCCTTAGAGATCAAAGCTAAAAAAGATTTTATCAGTCTTCTATGCTCCATCATGGTCTCTCATCTTGGGGTAACCGAGATCTGCAGTTCCTCATTCCTCGCTGCTCCTTGTAATCAGTACGAATGCCTCTGCTGAGGCCTCGCGATGTTGATGAATGATGGCTGATCAGTTTTGATCAGACATAAGCGTCTCTCTGCCAGTGGAAACGGCTTGCTATGTGGAGTCAAGTGATTGAACTCAAAGCTGTGAACAGTAGGAGGAGTTCTTGGAGACCTACGCAAAGATTAATATTTCAGTAGGAATACAAGCAAAATAGATCACGCTGTGCTTATCTCTTCCTTAACCGTCTTTGGATCAGTTGGCAGCAACCACTCGGTCGCAGAAGCCCTGCTGCTCTTCCTGGAGAGCCTGCCGGAGCCCGTCATCTGCTACAGGTTCTACAGCAGCTGCTTGGAGAGTGCCAGCAACTACCCGCTGAGCAGCCAGGTATCGCCGCTCTCGCTGCCGGAGTTCTCTAATTCCGCAGGCAGGGGAGGCAAGCTGTTTTATGCCAGACCAGTAACATTTTTTTGCTCTCAGAAACTTCATCATCTGATAATAGAAAGGATCTATAACTGGTGCTTCTTGGTTATAAAGAGCCGTTGGTATTTGCAGACAGGGTGATGTTGGTAGTAGGTAAAGCTGCTAAGCCATTGCCATGTTTTCAATTTAAATGTGTTTGGTGTTTTTTTGTTTTTTTTTTTCTTTCCCCCTCCTCAGATTATCTCTAACCTGCCAGCGTGCCATAAAAATGTATTTCAATATCTAATGGCATTTCTACGAGAACTACTGAAAAATTCAGGGAAAAACCATTTGGATGTGAACATTCTTGGTAAGG
The DNA here is from genome assembly GCF_963924245.1 of Chroicocephalus ridibundus. Lineage (NCBI taxonomy): Eukaryota > Metazoa > Chordata > Aves > Charadriiformes > Laridae > Chroicocephalus > Chroicocephalus ridibundus. Next base: position 3,533,166 of record NC_086302.1, on the reverse strand, counting down.
CGAGCAAAATAACCATTCCGTTCGGAGGGGCTTTGTAACAAAACACATTTCTCCAAAGCGAGTGCTGTCATGGCCTCGGCCGTTTTGAAGCATTTAATAATGAGCAAACGGGCTGTAGAACAACAGCCATTGCAGTAGCTTGAAAAGAGTCGTGCAGTGACTGGGAGATGGGTCACCGGCTTTACCTTACCCTGTTCTGAAGCTGGGCACTCTCTCTCTCTGACTGGTGGGGCTGGGGGAATTACCCTTGATATCCTGCTGCTGACAGGCTCTTACTGAGTGGCTGTGTGGCTTTTTTGTTTCTTTCTTTTAATGCAGCTAGTATATTTGGTGGCTTGTTACTTCGACCTCCTCCTGGACATCCTACGCCTGACATAGCTGAGAAGAGGAAAGCTCAGCAATTTATCCATCAGTTCCTCTTGAGAGAAGACAATTTACCGTGAAATTCAGATGCAGCTAATCTGATGTTTAGATATCAAATTACTGTAAAAATGTTTGGGTGTTTTTTGTACAGTATACCGGCGTTTGGGTTTTTTTTTTGATATCGCAGTATTTTATACAATCTATGGCTTTTGAAGGCACAGATCAGGCAGGTTGAATCAGGTGTCGCTGTGTAAGCTGTAAAGTGTATCAGGTTTCTAAATAAGTATGTAGACAGGCAAAAATATAAAAGCTGATATTTACACTGTATTTTATTTAACTTGTATTAAAACTCAGAATTTTTAAGTCCTTGTTATTTAAATAAAAAGATCTCGGTGCATTTTTCCAGCCTCTCTGACTGTTTTTGGTGTGGGCTGGTTTAGGCTCTTGGTTTGTTGAGTGATGTAAGTCACGCTGTAGAAGGCCTGTGCAGCCCCCTTCTGTGGTTTAATACCGTGTCTTGGTGTTACACGAATCGCTCTGTGGCCTTCCACCCCCCACCTGGAACTCTTCGAGGCTGTGTAGCAACGCGGAGAGGCGATCCCATGGGAGGTATGGGGCTGCTCTGTGAGAAAATGGATTATTTTAAAAACACGTGGGCGGTGGGGAGGCAGGGGAGGACCGCAGCCTGGAGGAGCCCTGGGGTTGAGTGATGTGCAGACGCGTTTGCCCTCCATCGCCGAGTGGTGACGGCTGGTGCCTGATCTGTCCTGTGGGGAGCCAGAGACTTCTTGAAAATGCTGAGGTAAAAACGAAGCATGAAGGAAAACTTGGCTTTGTGTGCTCTACTTTGAACCTGTGCTCGTTATGGAAGAAATAGCTTTTTTTTTCTATCCTGTCACTGTATTTCGATGCTATAACCCCGCTTTGACACTGGCTGTGGTAGGTGTGTGTTATTTCCGCCGCTGCCAGGCTGGGCCTCGGCCTTCGGGGCCCCTTCCCCGCCCGGGGCCTGTTGCTCTTCTGGCGCTGGTACCGCGCCTTCCCGTGCGCGGGGGCCGGTTTCGCTTGGTGGGAGCAGAGGAGCCGCCCGGGGTGGGTGTCAGAGGGGGCCCGGCCCGGGGGGAGGGTGAGCAGAAGGGCCCCGGTGCGGGCGGCGGCTCAGGGTGGCGCTGGGCGCCGCTGCCGAGTGCGCAGGCGCGGCCCCGCTCTGCTCCTCCCCGCCTCTTCCCGTGAGGCCCCGCGGCGGGCGCGGCGCTCCCGTCGGGCCGTGCGCGGCCGGAAGCGGAAGTGAGTGTGCTGGTAATCATGGTGCCGCCGGGGCGGGGAAGGAGGTGCCGCCGCTGCCGGGAGCTCGGTGAGCGCGGCGGGGGCGTGGGGGGCGGGCGGCGCGGCCCCGCTCAGGCCGCGGGGGCGGGCCTGGGGGGAAGTGTAGCACCGTGTTTGGGAAGGAGACGGCTTCCCCGGCCCGTGGGGCGGGGGCCGCGGCGCAGGGCCCGGCGCCTCCGCCGCCGCCCCCGCCGCCGCCCGCCTTGGGGCTGGGGGGCGGCCGGGGCCGCGGGGCACCTGCCCGGCGTCCTGCGAGCGGAGCGGGGCCCGGGCCGGGCGGGGCAGAGCCGACTGACCCGGCGCCGCCCGTCCTTGTGTTGCAGATGAGTCGTTCCGGGCTGAGTGCGCGGTCTCGCAGTGAGAGGCGGTGAGCCATGGGGGAGAACAGTCCCGACGGCAGCGCTATCTACTATGAAGCGGAGGAAGACGATTTAACCCAAGATGACAATATGATGAGGTTCGCTGATAAAAACGGGATGGTTTCTTCATCATCTGGGACGGTCTACGACAGGACAACTGTTCTAATAGAGCAGGACCACAGCGTGTTGGAAGATGATGAGGATGAAGGACAATGTGGTGATCACTTGCCTTTTTTACCAGAGGGTCATGAAGAAGGATTTCATTTAATAGCAGATCATGAAGGAATGTCCCAGGGTTATGTGCAACATATTATTTCTCCAGATCAGATTCACCTAACAATAAATCCTGGTTCAACTCCTATGCCAAGAAATATCGAAGGAGCAACGCTCACTTTGCAGTCTGAATGCCCAGAAACTAAGCTTAAAGAAGTAAGTTGCCAAATATCATTCTGAATTTTGTGCTTCTTGTGAGAGCTTTTCACCTGGTGACCTTAGATGCTTTGAAAACGTAGTTTTCTAAAGCTGTTTGGGAGGTAGTAGTTTTGTGGGTAGAAGTTTGCCTTGTTCTTAAAGGTTATTGTGTAGTGGAGTGAATGACACTCCATGAAATCTGCTGTTACTCTTAGCGATAGTAATGCTTTGTGCTGATAACAGGCTGTTTCCCACAGTCACTTAGTGGGTCAGCAGCAAAGCTGTGAGTGTCACTTTCTTGTGAAGCAGCCAGGAAGCACTTTTTGACATGTGGTAACACTCTAGATAGCAGGAAAATACGGTACTGAAAATGTATTTATATTAGTAGCGTGTGTGATTTTTAGCGGTCTTTTATTTTTCTTTCGGTTGGGTAATTATTTCCTGAGTTCAGAGTTAACTAAAAAGAACACAAACTCTGTTATGCTGTGGTTAACCACATTGTTGAGAAAAGCACATCCAAGTTGCAGGTTAAATTCCAGACTGTTGGCAGTAGCTAAAGTATGAAACTTAAGATGCTAAACTTGTAGTTTTATTATGTCACTTATAGGGAAACTATGAGAAGAAAATAAAGGAAGCTGTTGTATTTTGAAAGCTTAAGTCAGCTTACATATTAAAAATGGTGATTACTTTTAATTCTGTTTTCCTAATGAGTTCTGCCTGCATGAAAAGTGATGAGGGCTTGTGCAGACTGACTTGAGATTCTTGCTTTTTAGGCACAAAAGTAACACAAGTTTGACTGAAATACCAACACAGGGACAACTTTGTGCTTCCTTTTGGTGCTTCTGAGTTAAATAAGGGATGATCTGTACGAATGGCTGTGGTAGTATCAACTGCTTGTGTAACCGATATTCAGTGTAAGAGAGAATTACAGAAATGGGCCCTTGCTGAGAAAGGAAGCTGGGTTTGAACGCTCTGAATAATTTAGATTAGCAGGGAACCTTCATTATCGCTCGCTCAGCAGTGAGGAAATGGGGCTGTAGGAGGTCAGCTCTGCGATTGTGAAACTTCTGGACTGAGGTTTGCTCAATAAGCCCATTTAAGTCTAAGGAACTCCTTTTGCTCAGTTATTATTCCTATGAGCAGCTGCTGTATCCTACCTTCTTAGCTGCTAAAATGGTTAATTTTTTATGTCAGTCATATCAGTACTTTCTTTTCTGTTTGTAGGATAATAAGCTGCGATCTGTAGTGTCTGAGAACAGCGTGTACTAGCTAAACAGATGTTGATGACTGCACAAGCAATTATACTGATTTTATTTCTTCACTGCTTCTTTTTAAAAAATGCTTGTTAGACCTGGGATTTCCTAGTGAAATCCTGTATGTGAATTTATTTTCCATCTCTTGAATTAATTTTCGGGGGCGGAGGGGTGTTACCCTATAATTTGAATGCAGTGGAAATAAGTCCTAAGCATATGTGACACTCTTCCATCTTGAAAAGCCCTTTTTGTCCTGCTGTTTCAAATGCTTGATACGTTTTCTGGAGGTGGGGAGGGGAAGCTCTCAAACCCCTGAATATTTGGCTCATCTTGAAAAGTCAGCAGTCCAATTATTTGGTACTTCCAAAACATATGTAGCAGTTCTCACCCTGTTTTAAAGTCTTAAATTTTCAGGTCAATCTTAGATGTTTATGAAGCAAAAGAAGGTTTTACACTTCATTAACTACCTTTAACTTCCTTTTGTTATATTATAGTTCTCTCACTATAATTTTGTCTGTAAGAATAAATGTGATTATAGTCTTCTATTTCAAATTCATTAATTTTTGTGTTCAATGATGACATAGAAGAAATCGCAATTTAAGGGGAACCTCGTCAACTCAAGAGGAGTTAAAGGCAGACTGAGTTTAAGTAGACTTTGGCACGGTGTGTCAGATGCGGCTTTTGCCAGTCTTGTTGATTATTGGACAGTTAGTTCCTACTTCTAAGGTAAATGCTTAATTAAGACTCTTCTGGCTTCCCTCTGGCGTGGCTCCTTGGGAGAGACAGCACGCTGTCCTTTGCAAAAGCATGTGCCGTGCAGCTACAGCCCGTGTCTTCAAGGCACCTTGTTTCTGTACGCTGCGTATCCCGGCCATGTGTGGGTTTTCCTGTTGCTGCCATGTTTCTTTGTTGTTGTTGCTTGTGCGTGGTGATGGTCTTGACTACTTGCTGCTGTAACTGGAAGTCTTTCATGGTCAATATCTACATAATTTTATGTGTGTAATCAGTGCTTATTTGATGTGCTAATGTTCCTAACGTTCCTAAGAGAGGACTAAATGCTTTGCTGCTTTACAGAAAGTTTTATTTTAGTATCACTTCATGCCTGCAGTATCCTTCTCAGCATGATTTGTGAAATAAAGATTTGGCCTTTGAGAAAAGTGGGAGCACTGCAAGGCCTCTGTCATAGTTCAGGCCATTAAACTGAAAGTGTTACTGTCGTATTCCTTTAAATGTGTGCACTGGCAGCTAGGAACCAAATCCTTAATCTATAATTAATATTCTTTTCTTTCACTTTCTAGACCTAAATGTGAACACCTAGAAAGCTTAACAGAGTCCTCGTTTGACTTTTAGGTAGTTCATGCCTGTGTCAAATTGCTTGTGTATTATGGGAAGTACGGTGGAGAATGTCCTGTAATGCAATATGTAAAATGTTATTTATAGTTGTCTTATGCCTTGCTGGCTTTATAGTTATGATATTTCTGTGCTCTCTGTAGGATCTCTTATATGTCTCACCAGCTTTAATATTCAACAAATACTAAGGTTTTATCAAAGGAAGTTGAAGGTAAATGCCAGCCTGTTGTGGGATCAACAAGAGATTGACTCGTGTAACTTGTGAGACTACACAAGAGATTACTCAGCTCCTATATACTCAGATTTTATAAAGCTTTGTTAATGGAGTCCTACTGGCAATTTTGTCCCCTAAAAGTGATTTTATACTTACCTGACAATAGATCAAGGCATCCCATGTTATTCCGTTCTCAGCTTCCAAGCTGTGGCAGTAAAGAACGGTGATTATCAAATGCTCTTTTCTGATGGGCGTACGTAAAGAAAAAAAGAACAGTTGAGTCATGAGATGGGTAGAAACTGGTGTTACACACTGGTTACGTATGGGTTCGTCCGGTTCTCCCCAATTCAGTATCTGGTGTTTTTGAAGACAGTCTGCAGCCTTTTCTAAGCAGTAGTACTAGGTATTGTGAGAGAGGTGCTTTGTGCCTTGGAAAAGAGGAAGATTGCTGGCTGATGCCCTGCTGTATTATCTTCCTGACTAGTTTTTAGAATGCCGAATCTGCAGGTTCCTGCTCCTCTGCTGTGAGTTTGAGTTGCCTTTCTAAGCGTCTCCAAATTAACATTTATTGGAATACTCTTTTGCTTCTTGCCTGTCAACCATCAAGTTCTCTCCTGGGCTCTGTAGCCACTTTTACATGCTAAGGTTTCTCAACTGCAACAGTCAAATGAAAGCTGTCAGTCTGATAATTGATGTTGAAGATGAATTTATTCAAGCATATCGGATGGCTTATTCCTTCTACTTCACAAGAGAGAACGAGATGTAATTAAGCGTTATGACTTGTACGCTGGAAGCTTCTACGTGGTCTCTTTCTGCCTACAGAACTCTTCTTCTGTAAGGTCAGCCTGCTTTCCAACGTTTGCCACTCCTTCCTCGCATAGTGCAGCAGAAATATTAAGTTATCTGATAACTAAATGGCAATAATTTTTTTTTTTTTTTTTTTGCCTTTGGGGTCAAAATCTATTCCATGGTCTTTGACGTTTAACTACAGTTCTACCCTGCCTGGATTCCAGAAATGCTTAAAAATTAACTATGCAGCATTTTGTCTCTTAGGTTAAGAGATACCAGTGCACCTTTGAGGGCTGCCCACGCACCTATAGCACTGCCGGAAACCTGCGCACTCACCAAAAGACACATCGTGGGGAATACACGTTTGTCTGCAATCAAGAAGGCTGTGGCAAGGCCTTTCTTACCTCCTACAGCCTCAAAATCCACGTTCGAGTGCACACTAAGGAAAAGCCGTTTGAATGTGATGTGCAGGGCTGTGAAAAGGCATTCAATACACTGTACAGGTGGGAAGGCTCTGCTTATTTCTCTTGTAGTTGTGGCTGTTGCTGTTTTGCAAGTTGCGTGTGCTTTTTGTTTGTGTCTGAATACAATTGTTATGCTTCTTTCAGGTATATGGGTATAAACCCCCCAAAACATGGAAATGCGATACCAAGAGTAGCATGGCAGAACCTATCATGACATACTTAGCTTATTTATATTGTAATAGTGTTGAAGATGGTGCACAAACACAAGGAATTCATAGATTTGCTTGAGGACTTTGGAAGTGATACCAGTTACTTCTATAAGCTAGTTACCTTCAGTTCAGAATAAGTTAAGCCTTTGATCTTGTCCTGCACATTTGAATGAATGGCTTGCTTGCCTCAGGTAGGGGCCGTCTTGTACTACAAGTTGTAAGAGGGACTTTTTTGGCATGCTTTTTAGGTTGAAAGCACATCAGAGGCTTCACACAGGGAAAACGTTTAACTGTGAATCAGAAGGCTGCAGTAAATACTTCACAACGCACAGTGACCTGAGGAAGCACATTCGAACACACACAGGAGAAAAGCCATTTCGGTAAGATGCTGGTTGGCAGTTTTTACTTCCGTAGGACTTCTGTAATGGGCCACCTGTGTCAAAAGGCAGCTATTATTGTCCTGAATGAAAAGCTCTTCTCATAAGAAAAAAGTGACGGCGGCGAGTGTTTGAGCACGTTTGTTCTAGAGCTCCCTCCGTTGCCTGTAAAAGTGGGTGAAATGACTGTCTTCAAAGACAAGAATAGCCAAGCTCTTTTTTTAAATGTAAACGTGTGTCACGATGAGCACGTTTCTAAAACATACTGCTGCTTCTCTGCTGTGAATGAATGTTTATCCTGTGAAGGAGGTCCCCCCAAATGCAGACTTCATGCTTGAATTTTCAAGTCCTATTCAGAGCCCTGCTGTAGTCTGTGTAGCACACGTAGCAGCTGTCGGGAGAGATGTGGTTGCTAACACAGAGCAGCGTTGGGCCTGATTTTCAGAGTCCTGGGTCTATTGCAAAGCATGATCTGAAGTTGTAACTAATGCATCGAAGCAGCCTGATGCTAACTCTTCTGTGGTGTCATTCAGGTGTGAGCATGACGGCTGTGGAAAGGCTTTTGCTGCGAGCCACCACCTTAAAACACATGTTAGGACACATACTGGTAAGTCCCAAGGGTTTGTTTTTTCTTTAATTGAGCTTATTCAGTTTATACTAACTCTCAGAATCCTAATATGTTTTTATACTTTTATATATATATATATATGTGTGTGTGTATAATATGGGAGTGACACCAAGACGAGTGGTGCAGTTGATCCGCTGGAGGGAAGGGATGCCATCCAGAGGGACCTTGGCAGGCTGGAGGCGTGTGCCCGTGTGAACCTCATGAAGTTCAACAAGGCCACGTGCAAACTCCTGCACCTGGGCCAGGGCAAGCCCCAGTATTCCATTTATGCCTGACGGGCCTTGAATTTCATGAACATGTTTCACAAATGTATCGGTAACAGTGCATAAAAATTAAATGTTGTGTTCTTGTGTCAGTTCATGTGGTAAAATGGAAGCTTTTATCTGCAAGACTCCCAAGAATGCTTAATGCGTGAAGTGGCATTAAACAATCTTGTTTGTATAAAACATTATCACTCTCCTATGTGCTTTAAAAGTATGTGTCTCATACAGCGTTTGTAAGTTTTGCTATATGTGTTTTTGCTGTCTATAGGGGAGAAACCCTTCTTCTGTCCCAGTAACGGCTGTGAGAAGACTTTTAGTACACAGTATAGTCTCAAGAGTCACATGAAAGGTCATGAGAAAGGACATTCCTATAATGCACTTCCCAATAACAATGTGTCTGAGGTTAGTAGCACTTCTTCCTAATGCTTCCGTGTTAGGTGGATACGAAACCATACCTTGCGGAAGAAGTTACTTGGCCTGCAGCTTCTTCTAAAGGTATAACTTTTGAGGCTGGGATTTTCAAAGGGAATTGTAACTACTTGGTGCGCTGTCTCCCATGAAGGGGCCTGCGGGCGCCTCTCTTTTGAATTGAGAATTCAATTTCAATTCCGAAATGGCTGGCATCCGAGAGGGCAGTGTAGGGTTACTCTCATCTGCTGTGTTTATAGCATGCTGATAGTAAGCAGCAGGATCAGTATTTCTGAAACTTCTAGCATGGTATTTGCTTATCAAGTTGGTTTTGGTTTTTTTGTGGTGTTTTTTTTTTTTTTTTTTTTTTTTTTTTTTTTTTTTTTTTTTAGAAAAGCTCATCTAACTTTGTCTATTTATTTTAATCATATTAAAATTAATGCTTGGGCTACTGCTGCTTTGACGAGTATGCCACGTACTGACACAGGTTTATAGGGAATTTTATATTATCGTGCTTTCCTTGTAGATCTTATGTTTTAATTGAGACTACGTAATAAGCACGTGAAGTAAAATAAATACTAACTGTTAAGGTTTAAATTTTTTATTTTCTGTAGGCTGACTTGTTCCTGTGCTAATTTCAAATTCCAGCTTATTTAGTTTTTTTGAAGTGATGTGGAGGAGATGTTAAGAATCCTTGACAGTTACTAAATATACTTTGCTTAGTAATATTGCTCCTTTGATTTTAGAACTGACACTTGGGTCAAAAAAATTCTGCGTAGGCAGAATTGTATGGACTCTAAAAAGTAATTTAAAACATTCTCACACTATCTTTTTAATATATAACTCGATTTCTTTTTTCTTCTTTACAGGATACAAGCCACTCGCTTTGTCTGAGCGACTTAAGCCTCATATCAACAGATTCAGAATTGCGGGAGAACTCTAATCCGGTGAGTTACTGTCTGGGAATTGCCTCACCCATAATCTGGGTTTTGCGTTTTTTAATGGCGCTGTGCTTGTCCTGTCAGCTAGAACACAGCAGATCAGAAACGTCTGGCTGGCTGCTTCTGTTCCGCGTCTTCAGGCCTCCGGCATGCTCTGCTTTGGGCTTTCATTTTGCTGGTGGAGATGAGTGACTCTGGGTAGAACTAGTTTAGATGTACTGAATGCTGCTCTCTTGGGTGTCTTGCCGTAGTTTGCAGGACAAAAAGCGTGTTTCTTACACACCCTGTCGAGCCTGTAAATATGACATTATTGCTGTCCTTTTTGGAACGTTGGAACAAAAAAATAAACGCTTCTGTCCAAAAGCAGAATAACTGAGTGAAAGAGGGATTTTCCTCCAAATTATGCTGTGCTTAATTCAACCTGTTTTTTAAAGGGTCTCCAGCTGATTTTACCCTAATACTTGCTTATTGATAACTGTTGACTGAGGTTAAATTTTACATTGAGGAAAATTAGATATTAATGAGACCGTGTAATTCTTTTGTGCTTCGATGTGGAGGCAGTATGCAGCTTTTCAATGTATTCTGTTCCTAGAGCAGCGTGGGTGATGGTAGTGCATAGTCCAGGATGTAATCTAAATGGAGCCATTTTGTTTCTGCTCCAGAAAAGGTTTCACAAACAGCCAGGAACAAATTAATTTCTGTTTCTAACAGAGCATTACAAGAAATAAGGGCTAAACAAAGTACGGATGCAGAAGAATATATTTTACTTTTGAAGGACTTATTTATTTTTGTAAGGATTTGCTCATTATGTTGGTAGTTTTTATTACCCACAATGAAAATCTAAGTGTCATTTTACACTAGATAAGTGAAAAATGTTGCCTTTCCTGAAGGTGGCTGGTTAATTGGAGAGTTATTTCTGACATCCGTATGCTGCTTGACTGGGATTTGTGCAAAGTTTATGGACACCTGAGATTATAACGTTGTCTGATGTCTTCCTCTTTGTTTTCTGTTTGCCAGACACACGGACAAGACCTTAGCACAATCTCACCAGCAAGCATCTTTGAGTCTATGTTTCAGAGCCCAGATCATACTGCAAATCAGGATGACTCTCAGCAGACAGGTACAAATTCTATCTGCACTATTTTAAGAGAGAGCTTTTTGACAGTTTCTCCCCCTCTGCGTGCTTGTACTTAATTCATTGTTTCAGACTGAAGATTACTGCCTCACATAACTCCGAATAGCAAACAGAACTTTAATTTCAGTGTTGAAACTCCTTTGTGTTGAAATGCGTTGGATTCACAGTCGGCGTGACGCTCGGACAGTGACGGGGGAACTGCCCGAGTATTTACAGCATGCTGCTGTACAGCGCTGATGGTGATGCTCTTGGACTTGCTGCATAAACGTTGTTTTCAAGCTTCCTCTCTTGATGTAGCTGCACAAACCCCCTGATAAAACGGCTTCTTAGAGAGAGCTAGTGAGGCTGATCAACTTGTGTGTAGTATTGAGCGTCACCAGCTTCCTGAATTTGGGCCTACTTTTAGATTTCACCGCCTAGTGTTACATGGTTTTGAGCACTGGTCTGAAGGTGTGAAAGTGGAAATGCTTTACTTTGCAAAAATCCATCAGCCAGCTGATAAGTTTGTTGAAAAAGTTGTTTATTCAGATCTTAAGAGAACTGATGTATCTCTTTTTCTTTCTGTCTTTTGGCAGCTGCCTTGATTGAAGGTTTTAATGGCGATGCAGACTCAGTCACTGCTGTTCCACCTTCTGCAGGAGACTCGGCGTCGTTGTCTCTTCCACTTGTACTGCAGCTTGGCATCTCTGAGCCTTCGCATTCAGCACTACAAGCCTCAGCAGCACCTGCTGCTCCCTCCTCCATAGGAACCAGCTCACAGCAAGCTGCATTTGGAAATCCTGCAACTGTTTTACAATCCCCAGAAGTGCCTGTTCCTCACAGCACACAGTTTGCGGCCAGTCACCAAGACTTCCTGCAGCACACTCAGACACCGCCACAGCCCATCGTACAAGGACTTTCGGTGGTTGCTGGGGCATCTGCCCCAACAGCATCGAGTGCCACTGAGCCCCTGCCAGCTGTAGTTCAGACTGTGCCTGTTGGTGCGAACTCTGTTCTGACCAGTAATCCGACTATAACAATTACTCCTTCTCAGAGCACCGCTATTCTGCAGTCCAGCATTGTCATGGGAGAGCAAAACTTGCAATGGATCTTAAATGGTGCCACTGGTTCTCCGCAAAGCCAAGAACAAATGGTTAGTATATGCAGCACAGCTTTGAAACAGCTTGAACCGTCCCTCTTCCTCCTAGAGTCCTTGCCTTTGAAAAGGATGGGCATCAAACCTGGAATTGTAAGATACAAACCAGGAGGGACTATATGTGTGTCACCAACACAGCCCCTAAAATAGATAGAGAAATAAATTGAGAATAGACAGAGAAATCCAGGGTTCAGAAAAAATTTGCTGTCGTCCTTTCCCCAGGGACAGACTTCTCCCAGCAGGTATCAGCTTGCTTTATCCAGGAGAGCGCACCACGTGGCCTGAGAATATACGTGGGTTTTAATCTATTACTTTGGACAACTAGAAGCACAAAAAGCGCTGTAAAGTTTGTGTTTACACATTTTGTAATCTGTCTCTTCCTGATACAGCCTGATAAAGATAACGAAAAGTTTTCGAGGAAAACAGTGTTTTCTGGTTCTCCAGTAAATCTGGACAGCTGAGACTTTGAGTGTTTTATCTTTAAGAATGCTGTCGCTGTCTTTAGACTTTCTCAGTTGGAAATAGTCAAGAGTGAATGGCAGCAGGTACAAGCAGTAGGAGCAAGCACAGCAGGTTTTTTAAGAATATGGTCTTTCAGATATCAAAACCGACTAGCTGTGTTAACAAGCAGGTAGTGGGGAGGGTGATTACTCCCTGTCTTTAGGACTACTGAAGTAATGCTCTGAGTTCTGCAATAGCCAGAACATAGCCCAGAAACAAGCTTAAGTGTTATATTTTTTAAGTTGTTTTTTTTTTTTTCTGTGTGTTCTCTTTGCAATGTGTGTATAGCTGTTTCTTTTGATTGCAGCTATTTAGAATTTGAAGAATAGAAATTTGATTGGAATCAACTCACACTTTTTTCTTTTTTTTTTTTTTCCTTAAAGCCACAAGTTCCAAAAGTAGTAGAAAAGGTTTTTTTTACCACTGCATTACCAGTAGCTGGCAACACAGGTAAGCTTGATGCTGAACTTCCTTTCTTTTTCTCTGTTGTACTGTTACTTGACCAGGTTTTGTGGTGATTTTATTGCTTGCAGAAACGTTGAAGACGATCGTGGTTTTTTTTTTTTTTTTTTTTTAACCTTCCTGGGGTTTTAAGCGCAGTCTGATGCGGATTTATAGATCGGTGCTGAGATCCGTCCTGTAGTAATTTCTCTAACAATAATCAGGTTCACAAATCAGATCTGGTATTCATAAAAATGGTATTTTAATGGAACTTACAGAGAAGAATAAGAGATAGAAATGCAAGGACACAATTTGTTTTTTGTTCTTTTAAATGAAGACATGAAACGGGTAGTAAAACTTAAATCAGTTCTTTAGTAATTGTTTTTTGTAAGCACTATCAAAATGATACACAACTGTAGAAGTTCTGTTCCATAATGTGCTTCCTACACGGTGTTGTTGTATTGCAAAGATGAATCAATCGGAGTCAAGAGAGATCAGGTAAGCTTAAAATTTAAATCTTCAAAAAGAAAGGAAGCCGGGCAAGTAGAGCAGCATAGGAAGAGTGAGGAGGAAGCGTGATGAGCAAGATGCGAAAGGGAAGCAGACAAGAGAACGTGAACAGGAAAATACCTGTGTTGATGTCAAGGAGTAGAATTACTGGTGTAATGTTATATCATCGTCTTCAAAGATCGGGGGCATTTGGATGCTGCTCTTTATTGGATTTTATGCTGTAAAGGTTACAACGGTTGTCAGAAGAGACATACTGTGCTGCGTAAAAAATTTAGATTGGAATTCTAGTGCCTGGGTTCAACCTGAACAGGCTGCTCATCAACAGAGTACCTGCCGCTTTTTTCTTAGTTATCATCTGCTAGAGGTATTAATTGTGCTTGGACAAAGTAACACATAATCTGTGCCGCAAGGTGCGTACGATCTAATTTAACAAAGATGATTTGTCTCTCCCCGCTGTGAAATTATGTCGTTCCGTTGTGTTTTGTCTTTGTTTCACCTTCAGGAAACGCTGTTCAGCAGATTGGTCTCAGTGTTCCTGTCATTATTATAAAGCAGGAGGAGGCCTGCCAGTGTCAGTGTGCCTGCCGAGACTCTGCCAAGGATAAAGCCACCGTTAAGAAGGAATGTTCCTCACCTGATTCAAAAGCTTTGGAGCAGCCAGCTCCCCAGCTGCAGCCTCAGACCTTTCCTTCCTCTTCCCCTTCTCCTTCCTGTGGGCAGGGCAGTCAGATAGTTAACCCTTCAGACTCGCAGACTGAAACGTTAAGTGCCATGGATGTATCGGACTTTCTGTCCCTCCAAAGCCCTGAAACCCCATCTAATATAATTCCAATCGAAGCACTACTGCAGGGTGAGGAAGAAATTGGTTTGAATAGCAGCTTCTCTAAGTGAAGATGTTCCAGATTTTCCTTTGCACCTGGAGGGTAAAACCCTTCTCCTTAGAAGCAGAAACTGAAGGATCGATTCTTTCTCCTTCCTCTTTGGAAGTTTTGTGGCTTATTTCTGCTTCACAGATGTCATCTTAGTCACGTCCCAGGTACATCCGTCTTTGAGAATCTATCTAAAAAAAGAAAAGGAAAAAAAAAAAGAAAAAGCTAAGTTATATATGAACTGTTTTGGCTGCACTGTCTGTCACTTTTGCTTGTCATATGTGAACACAGAAGTTAAGGTTACTCGTGTGCAAAAAGATTTTAAAAAGAAAAAGGGGGGGTTAGTTTGTCTCCAATTGCACATCACTTATGTTTGGGATTAAGGTACTGGCAGCGAGTGGGTCTTTGTTACAGCTCCTTGGGTCTATAATTTTCCTCTGTCTCTTACGTCTGATACTAACCATGCACTATAGGGGGAGCCCAGGAAAGGATTTGCTGTAGTAGAAAATGGCATTATTGTAGAAGATGATTTATCCACAATTTTATTGGAATGTGATTGTCACATCACTGAGTTGGGAGCTGATGCCTGGGTTTGCTTTGTGGCAACGCTGTTACTAAAGCCTATGGAAACTTTGTGGAATTTATTTCAGTCGAGCGCAAGCACCTTGTGCTCCTGATAGATCTGTTCATTTAATTTCATTAGGACTTACAAGTGTGGTGGCAGACACACTGTTTCACAACGTGGGAACACAATGGGAGCCCCTGCTTACTCGGGGTCGAGTCAGGTTTTTTTTTGCCTCTCTCTGAAGGCCGCGGGGGGTCCCAGGAGTAGTCAGAGTGGTGCCTCTTGCTCTTTTGATTTATTTGGCTCTGTTCAGAAACAAGTCATCCTCTTAACCCCCGCGACTGTTTAATCAGGAGCATGGTGCCTTTGCTGGTTACTCTCATCTTCTGTCAAGAACAACTCCTAGGAAAATATTCAGAATGATTCAACATAAATTCAGTTTGAATTCAGTGAGTCTGTCCTTCAGCTGTCCCTAAACGCTTCCTTTTTTTTTTTTTTTTCTGTTAAGCTACATAATTTCTGCCTGAATCTGCCTCCAACCTACTGCAATGCCAGCTTTTTGTGCACGGGGCTATTTCTTGACTAAAAGATGTTACACAACATAGTAGTTTTTCATATCAAACTGAAAGTCTATATTCTAACCTACTCAGGGTAAATAAAACACAAACCCCCCTTCCACCAAAAAGCCTGTAATGTTGCAATAAATGCAGTCTCATTCTAAATAGTTTATTTATGCTGCATTGTTTTAAAAAATGTAATTTTATAGTGTTTTATCCATCTTTCTGGCTTTGGCTGTCAGTCTTTTTGTGTTAAAGGAAAGAATATTAAATAGTCTTTATTCGGCTTACAGCGTTGTCATTAGCGAGATACAAAGATAATGACTGTAAGCCAATTAACGTGGAGTGTCTCTGCGCACTAAATTTAGGAATGCAAGCTCCTAGTGGATAGAGATCTTTCCCTCTGATCAAAGCTGCTCTCTGTACCTGCTGGGGGAGGATCATAGGAGTGCAGCCAGACCTTGGGATACGGATGGTTAGCAGGTTTATAGCCCTCTTGTGACATGCTCTGTGTAGCCTTACCAACACCGCTGTCACAGTCTTCCTGGGACAGTGGCGTCAGCGATCTCGTGTGTGCGATCCCCTTGCGAATCCTCTGCCAAGCACGGAGGGAGTCGGGCTGGAGGGAACTGGCGCTTCGCGCCTCTGACAACTTGCTTCCAGTCGTTAAGTGCAGGAGGGAAAACTGTGTCCCGTTAGGGAGGAGAGGCTGTGCAAAGAATGCTTTTTGCCTGTCAAGCGTTGTCTGACTCTGCCAGGGCAGAGTGCTCTCTTTTTTTGGTAATTGCAGTGATGAGCTTGGGGGCACCAGCTGAATGGGAAACACTAATTGTGTCTCCCCTCTGCGCGTGTTGGTGTGTGTTGCAGTGCTGTGGCAGCGGGGATGTGGGTCCTGCGGCAATAAGGTTTGCATCCGTGAAACACGGATTAACAAGGTGTTTTCCTTTTTGTTCTTGTAGCAGGAATCCCTCGAGGGCAGTGAGATGGTGGCCTCCTTTGTTTTTCTCCTATAGCTTCATCTGGTGATAGAGTTTGGTGTCACGGCAGCAAGAACTGCTTTGAACACACAAGAAATAGTCTCAGGCCTGCGTGGCTGGGACTGTCCTCCCAGGGATGCGTCTCCTGCCAGCTCTCCTGCGTAGAGCTCCACTTCCGAGGAGGGCAGGCAGCGCCTGGAGCTGCTGGGGGGGGTCCTGGGCACGGGCGCTGCGAGGGGCGCCTCTGCGTGGTGTGGCTGTGGTGTTTGAGGGTGAGTGGATGTGTGTGTGTGCGCGCGTGTGTGAGACTGCTGATGCGGATTCCTCTGGAGTTGTGGGGTTTTCTCTGATGGGGACAAGGGTACCAGATGTGGCCTGAAATGTGACAGCTGGGGGACGTAGCAACCTCTTCCGAGTCTTTCCATCCTTCAGGGAAGCGTTTTTCCATGCTACATTTGCTACTCGTAATTTAGTCCACCTAAAACACGCTTGTAGCATCTTCAGAAACTGCTTTGTGGCAGAAACGAGTAGAAGAATCTACCAAAGGCTTTGAGACGGGAAGCTAATTTGAAGTGTGGTGACTGGCTGCACGTGTCCTTCCCGAGCGAGCGGGTGTCGGAGTTTAACTCTGCTGCTTTCTCTTCACAGCTGCTGTCCTCTGTTGGTGTGTGCTGGGAAAAGCAACGTGTTCCAAGTTTACGCTGACTTTTAGGTGCATTGAGTTTGCTGTTACCCTCTTGTTATGTGCATCAGGCAGGCTGCGATTTAGGTGAAACTAATTAGGGTGTGTAATGAGGCAAGAGCAGCGTGATTCTGTGAGCGCCTGCATCCCACCTGGTCGCGTTGTACAGATGTGTGCTTTCGTTGTTTAATTGTTGGTCTGCTTTCCCGCGTGTTCCGTGCTGCATGTATCTGATCGGTTTTGCAGTGGACATGTGTGTGATCCCAGTGCTGTGCGATCGAACGCTGCCCTGACAGGGGGTCAGTAACGCGCTCGGATGGGAGGGGACCCGCGAGCAGCTGGCAAGAGAGGGCGGTCGCAGCAAAGCCCTGAGGTTCCTCGGTGCCAGAGAATTTTCTGCCCTTCTCCCCTTGTTGCCCCAGCATTTAGCATATTCACAATAACATTTTTAATAAAGGGAGGAGTTTCTACCACTGTAGATTTGGTAAGACATTGGATTCCCAGAAAGGGGTATGTTTTCTGTTAATACGCTGGAGCCCCCGAGAACAGCGTGCCCTCCCCTTACAAAATCTTCATTTCACAAACCCCTTTAATTATCAGTCAAAGAGCAAAACTGCACGGCTCCGGGTTGTTCTGTGTTAAAGGTTTTGCTGTTTTGTGTCTTTTGGGGATTTACTTGGTTACTTACACTTTCTAGATGGGTGCCGAAGCTTAAACGTGTAGAATGGGTCTAATTACCAACGTGAGTAGCTCTAGTCGCCAAGCAGTGACCCAAGCAAGCAGACTTGGCGTGCAGCTGAAGGCTGGAGAAGTCGCTTTTCATGCGTGTAGGTGGTGGAGGGATGGAAAAATCAGCACTGTTTAAATGCTGGTACTGAATTATATAGAACAAAGTACGAATTGGGCACTTCTGTAATGCTGACTGTGTCCAGGAAGACTAGTTCGCAGAACCTCATACTGGTATCTAAAATGCACTTTAGGTTATTTTATCTTTAACCCAATTGCTGCAATTTCTTTTGTATATACTTTCACAAAGTTTATTTTTGCTCTGAGTAAAAGTTAACAGGGGTGTGCAAAGATGAGCACTTAACTTGGTGCAATACTTGTAGCTAAAGATCATTGTCCCGCGTGGTCAGTCTGTCTGTGTCTGTCTAACCGAATCTCCGTAGTAACTAGCTCCGTGACATACTGCCCTTCCCTGTCTGTGCCCAAGAGAAATTATGCATCATTAGCAAAGTCCAATCTATGCAAATATTCCACTGAGAGCACTGTGCTTTCGCAGGCCTTTTCTCTCACGCTTTCTGGTGGGCTGCTTGTCACTTCTGTCGGACACAACTGTGTTGTTGGCGTATATTCTTTCTCCCTCGTCCTCCGCTCTGTTCTGCCACGCGAGTACGAACAGAAGTGACAAGCTGGTCTGAAACGGGCATGTTGCACCTTTTAAAATTTGTCTTGGCAATTGTTTTTGATGTCATGTTACCTGCCTTACTTCATGGAGGATGGCGCTTCTGCAGCCATCCACGATAATTGTTTTTGCAACTGCAGCAACGTCGTTAAACTGTTTACAGTACTCTTCCTGCACCGATTATAAACAGGGCTCGGAGAAGGAGCTGCTGACTGGCCTGTTGGTTGTGGAGCTGCTGGGGGAGAGGAGTTGAGGTGAAATTGCCCTTGGAATTGACTGGAGATGAAAAGCTGTTCCTGATTCCGGGGGGGGGCACGGCTGGCAGCCGCGTGCGGGATGTGGAGCAGCCGGATCTCGGTGTCGCGGTCTCTGTTGTGCCGCTGGCTGGCTGCGAGACCTTGGGCGAGTCGCTCGCCCTGCCCCTGCCTCCCGTCCCTCCCTCCGAAATCAGGAGCACGAGAACTTGTGTTTGTCAAATGCTTTGAGATCTACAGGTGAAAAGTCCTTGGCATGAGCGATCTGAGCTAGCTGGGCAGAACTGGTAGAGTCAATTTGGACTATAAGGAAAAAAAAATAATAAAAAAAAAACAAACAAAAAAGAAGAAAGCGTGTCTTTAATAAACCCTACAAATTTCTGATTGCATAGTTTTTAATTGGTACACTATTTTTTCCGTAACATATTTTGGAAACAATGTCAAGTTTTTATAAATGTTACCTGTAGTTGATACTCATGGACAGGGCTGAACTTTTAACTTTTTTGCGTCTTGTCTTGATAGAGATCATATGTTCTAGAAGTTGGATTCTGTGTCTGCACTGAGAAATGCAAATTAAACTGGATATTTATGTAGTAGCGTACGTAGTCTGAGTGTGTGTGTTCTTGGAACTAGTTTAAAAATCCCACACCATGCTTTTGATGGTGTGCAAGCTGGCCAAAATTTGGTTTGTTATGCAGTGTACACTTTCTCAAATAAATGCAGTTTCTACTTTTTTCTTACAAGAAATTTTTTTCATATGATCTTTTTCAGCAAAATCAAGGGTATGTTTTTGCAGTACCGTAGTTACAGTAGCTGGTATTTCTTGCTGTGTAGCTTTGTGTCCTTCCACTTGCTTACTGAACCGGAGCTGGCTGTCTGACCCTTGTTCTGGAGAGTTGTAGTTGCAGCCCCATCTCACCCAGCCCGGCACCGGCGCCCAGGGCTGCGCGGACCTCGGGTCCGGCTCCTCCCGAAGCCGCCTTCAGCATCGCCGTCCGCCCGGCAGCTCTGGGAGAACCGCAGTCTGGCTGCTTCCTGCTTTTGTTTCGTTCGGCACGTGTGGGGAGCTGGGCGCTGGTCTTGGAGATGACGAAATAAAAGAAAACCCCAGTTTTTCAAGAATGTGTGTATGGTGTTAAAAGGAATTTATTTAACTATGAAACACGGGAACAAATGTGCTTACATTGAGCAATGTGAAGATGTTAGTTACAGGTACAGTACTTCCAAAGGAAGAGCATCTCCAAAACCCAAAAAAGAGTAAAATATGAATTTGTATTTTTTGAAGAATGTAAAATGTGAAATAATGGTGTTTGCTTAATTGCTCATTTTGTATGAAGTTAATATTGTACTTTGAAATATCTGCAAAGAAGTGGAAATTAACTTTTTTGGAATTGAAAGCAATATTAATACTAATGGAATCCTAATTAAATGCTTATTTAAACATTGTGTTATAATAGTCTTTCCTAAGAGCATTTATAACTTAGCTGGGAGATGAGTGTGAGCGTCCTCCTGCCCCCTAGGCCAGCTCAGGCCATGAAGGTATTTCCAACAGCAGATGCTTCCCTCCCTCACCAACAGTGACTTCGTAAACAAACTTCACCTGGGCACGGATAAGAGATAGAGTGGATGTTGTGAATCTATGTGTTATTCCTCATTTTTGAAAGTGGGAAATGCTTGCGTGGTCCCTTTCCTGCAGACACCAGCTGTGCTCAGCATACCTCCCCCCGCCCTGGCGAGCGCCAGCGAGGTGCCGTGAAAGGCAAAATTTCCTCCGGTAAAGATGGTCATTTTAGTACCTAAAACCTTCACAGCGGGGATGCCCAGTACTTTCCAATAAAGAGAATGGGAACTTTGGGGAAAGCTATTGGCAATAAGGAAAACAGACTGAATCTCCACTCTGAATAAATCAAGATTTCAGTGTAGTAAAACAGTGTTTTAAAACATGTGGCAAAAAACCCTTCCCCCAGCAGCTGGAGGAGGCTCCAGCCCTCCAGGCGGGGCCTGCTCACAGCCTCTGCTCACGCAGCAGGGACTTGGGGAGTGCGGTTATGGCCGCGGGCCGGCTGCTCCCCACAACCCGGGTGCCACTGCAACTGCTCCAGCCCCGTTAGTAGCCCAGGAAAGTGGCCACGCGTGACCCCAAGGGGTGCCATCCCCCCGAAGGCCACGCTCGAGCAGCTGCCGACCGCTGTGTATGGAGGGGACGGGACGCGGACTGAGCCAATACCGCTTTATTTCAAAGTGCAGATTAATAAAATAAGGGATCAGTGCAACAAGAGAAGGTAAAGTCCAGGGCCGCAGCTGGGGCAGTCGGTGACAGTCGCTGGCTCCTCAGGGCCGGGCTCTGCCGGGGCGCCCCCGGTCGCTACGGGCCGCTCGCCCCCTCGGGCCGCTCCCGGCAGACCCGGTCCCTCAGACCCCCACGTCCCCCCGGGACGGGCCCGGCGCCCGCCGATCCGGGGAGCCGGGTGAGGCGGGGGCCGGGCCCGTCTCCCGCCGGTCGGCGGCCAGGGCGGCCCGCAGGGCAGCCATCCCCGCCGTCAGCTCCTCGCAGGCGGCGATGCGGGCCCGCAGGCGCCGCTGCCGGGACTCTATGCGGCGGCGCAGCTCGTCCTCCACCTGCGGCAGAGGCGGCGGTCACCGTCGGCACCGCGGGCCGCCAACCCGCCCCCGCCCCGCGCCAGCACCCACCGTGCACCGCCCGCCGCACCCCGCCGCCGCCATCCCGGCACCGCCCCGGATGTGCGTCACCGCGCCGCCGGGCGCGCGCCGGAAGCGGGTTTTGCATGCGGCCGGCGACGCTGGCGGGGCTGGCGCGGGCGGCGGAGGCGGTGGGGCCGGGCCGCGGCTGTGGCGACCGCCTGCTGCTGCCGGCCCGGCCCGACCCGCGGGGTGCGGTACCGGTGGGAGGCGCGGGCGGCGGGGAGGGTAGGGGAGCCGGGGCCGGCGGTGGTGGGAGGGCCGGGGGTGCGGGGCCGGCGCTGGAGCGGGACGGGGTTGTGGGCCCAGGGGTGTGCGGCCGGGGCCGCCGGGCCGGGGATGGTGGGAGGGCCGAGGCCGGGGGTGCGGGGCCGGGGGTGTGGGGCCGGCGGTGGTGGGAGGGCCGAGGCTGAGGGTGCGGGGCCGGCGGTGGTGGGAGGGCCGAGGCTGGGGGTGCGGGGCTGGGGGTGCGGGGTAGGGGCCGGGGGTGTGGGGCTGGGGGGGCCGGGTCGGGGGTGCGGGGCCCGGGCTGAGAGTGCTGGGCCGGGGACGTGGGGCCGGGGGTGCGGAGCCGCCCCGCTGACCGGCGGTGTGGCGCAGGCTGGAAGGAGGCGGTGGCGGCCGCTGCGGGTGCCCTGCAGGCGGGCGGGCTGGTGGCGCTGCCCACCGACACGGTTTACGGCGTGGCCTGCTTGGCCCAGGACTCCGCCGCCGTGCGGAGCATCTACAGCCTGAAGGGGCGGAACGGGGGGAAGCCGCTGGCCATCTGCCTGGGGGACGTGGAGCGGCTCTACAGGTGGGTGCAGGCCGCTGATCACCGTGCCGTGCCCCGGGGCTCTGCACCGGGCCCCAGCCCTTGTGCCGTACCAGCCGGTGGCGGTGGCTGCTGCTCCCGGGGGGAGCCGGGTCTGGGTGAAGCCATGAACCGCCTCCTGCCCCGCAGGTACTGCCAGGTGAACGTGCCGGACGAGCTGCTGCGGGACCTGCTGCCAGGGCCTGTGACCCTGGTCTTGAAGCGTTCGGAAGAACTAAATAAAGACTTGAATCCTTTCACATCGGTAGGTCTTCGCACAGGATGAATCTCTGTGTTTTTGAGGGACAGTACACTGTTTTTGTGCTTCTGCTGTAGTAGCCTTTATTCTTACGCATGTGCATAGCGTGCTTGGCAGTGACTGGCGTTTTCCTGAAGCCGGTCCCTGTGCTGTTGTGCTCGCCGTGATTTATTTGAACACGGCGTAACCCAACTCTAGGGGCTAACTTTGAAAGCGTGTCTGTCATTATCACTAATTCAGCAGGCGTTGATGTATTGATTCTCTAGAGTATCAGCTTTAAGTCAAGAGGGTTTTAGGCAAGGCAAGGTTAAAAATGGTTACTGTGTGTGAAACCGTGCTCTCTTCTTCCTTGTAGCTGGTGGGTGTTCGTATTCCAAACCACCCTTTTGTTAGGGAGCTGGCACGAGCTTGCTCTGGACCACTGGCTTTAACAAGTGCTAACATCAGCTGTCAGGCAAGCACGCTCACGGTTTCGGTAAGTCTGCTTTTGCCCCTAAGTGACATTTTTGTGGTAGTCTGTCAGAGCCCCAGCCTCTCACAATTGGAAGCCAGCTTTGGCAATAAAATAAGGATTTCTCTTCTGCTATTATTCTTTTTTTTTTTTTTAAATGGTAATCTCTAGTTAAAACAGCCTGTGGATATGTGGTGTGGGGTAGCTATCTTGCTGTGACCCTCACCTTAAGGGGTGAGGAGAGCAGAGCTGAAAAGGGATATTTAAAGGCTTAGACGCAGCTTTTGAAGTGGGTGCCAAATCTGAAAGACAGAAATTGCTGCGGGAGGGATGGCTGTGCAATGAGACTGCTGCTGTCTGTACAGCTCCTTGCAGCCTGGTAACTAATTGTTACTCAAGGAGATGGCTTTTTGCAAAGCTTGTGACCCTGGCGATGGTGTAGCTGTGCATAGTACCGGACAGACACCCTGTCCTTGCCCCCAAATGTCTTAATAGGCCTCTAGCTTTTTTTGTGTGCGCTCTTTAATACACAGTGGTGCAGCTAAGAAGTCTCCAGCCAGAGAATCCTCGTGGCTTTCCTGCATCTCTGAGATAAATCTGTTCTCAGAAATCAAAGTGGGATGTGTTTGTGACAGAAAAAAGTGAGCTGACCTGATAGAGGAAGGAGAGGGACCACGTCCCTTGGCAGCGGAACGTCCAGCAGTGTCTGTTAGAACACGATCACAAACCAGCTTCAGGGCTGTTAGCCATATCTCTCTTTTTCAGGAATTCCAAGACCTGTGGCCTCAGTTGTCCTTAATCATCGATGGAGGCCCGATAGGGGATGTCCAGAGCCCAGAGTGTCGTTTGGGGTCAACCGTGGTTGACTTATCTGTGTCGGGGAAATTCACCATCATTCGGCCTGGCTGGTGAGCACTCTTTGCTGAATATAAACGTATCTTTTTATTTACTTGAAATGAAATGAGGCTTTCAAGTTAGGGCGGGTTGTGTTTTGCTTCTTTTCCCATAGCAGTTGAACCTTGACATTAATGTCGCTTAGCTTAATTAGCAGGAGGCTCAGAAATCCTGAAAGAGCACTTCAAATTCCGAGCCCAGGAGACCCCTTTCTAAAAGCTTCTATGTCAACGCTGTGGTTTGTGGAGTTCATGTTCTCCTTGGTTCAAAATGCAGTACTGCGTCTAGCTGATGCCTCTTTCCCGGAAAATGCAGTTTAATCCTTAAAAAACCTCTTTCTGATGGTTCTGTTTCCCCCCACAGCGCACTGACATCTACAGTTGAAATCCTGAAGCAGAAGTACGGCTTGATACCAGAATCAGCTTAAGACTTGGGACTCTGAGGAGGCTCTGCAGAGCTGGTAAAGCTGGGCACCGTGTGCCCGCGCATTCAGGAAATGGGCGTTCATGGCCTTGTTTAATAAGGTCGATGGGTTATGTCAAGGTTAATAACCAAAAGATTTAAAAAAAAAAAAAATTAAAAAAAAAAAAGAGAGAGCAACAGTTGATATGTATCTGTTAATTAGTATCACATCTGCCGTAGTCTGAGGAAACCAACCCAGATACGTATGCTGAGCTCTTCGTGCTGCTGTACCATTCCCAGATACCTGTCTGGTTTGCTAACGTGATTAGGCCTTTGAAATTTGAACTTTAGACTGTTCTCAAGGCGGGATGATGAAGATAGTGTCTGATCCACCCTCCCCTTAACACTCATTCCATGTCTTTGTTTATTGTATCTGCACTGAAAGACAAGCAAAGTTGGAAAAGAGGTTTTTTTGCGCTTTCATGGTGTTAGAGCTAAGGTGTTCTCTGGCTGTTTTTCTCTGTTCTGAATGTAATCAAAACCTGCTGCTGAGATGAAACTGTGTAAGTGCTTTTGAAAATTAACAGTTGGTTAAAGGGTCCCTATCTAGACAAGAGCTGCTCAGAAAGACCTGATTCTCTCCTCGTATAAAGAATGAAAACAAGCTCTTAGTGTGCTGGTCTTCATTTTTTTAAACGTGGACTTCCCGCTCTTGATTCTGTTCTGAAAGCAGTGCTAAGCTGAAGTAAATAGGAAATGGATGGAAGTTTCCTCTGGTATTTATTCTTCGTTGTTAAAGTAAAGTTTATGGAGCTGCTATTAATTTAAAAACTGGTAAGCAACTTGCCTGATTTTGTTATAAATACTTATTTTTAGACATTATTGTCCATCCCTGTTGACAGACTTAGGTGCTTAGTAAGAACGTGTATGCAGTCATCATAAATAGAATCTTGTTTCACATCCAGAGCTGCCACTTGTCATTTTTTATTGATACAGACAAGTATAAATTAATTTTATGGCTAATTTCGGAGGGTCCAAGCATGGCTAAAATCACTGGGAGCTGAACCTTTCTCAAAACACTGCCGGTTCTGTGGCTGCGTCTCCTCGAGTGCTTTTTCCCGAAGCACTGCTCTGTGCCAGAGAGCAGAAGAGCTGCTCTGTGCTCTCCCAGCGTGGTGGGGGCTGAGCGTGGGGTAGAAGCTGGAGCTGATGGCGGCGGGCGGGGGGTGGTGGCCAAGATGCAGGGGTCCAGGTGCTGGTATCGGCCCCTGGAGCGTGGGCATGGCCCCAGGCCTGCTCTCAGCAGAGGCTTGTCCCGGCCCTGGCGCGGGATCCTCCGCTCGGCAGGATGGGGTGCATCTCTGGGGGTCTCTCCATGCGGACGGCGCTGGGGGCTGATCCCCTGCCAAACTGACGATGCTCCTGGCAAGACCAGCCCGAAGCTCGGACCGGTCGGTGATGGGGAAGGACAGGGGCCGCCGTCGGCGCTCGGTTCCCGAGGGCAGCCCTTGAAACAAGGGGTTGATGGAGGACTGAACTTCACTCTAAGGTAGGTAAACACGCTCCAGCAAACACTGAAATGTGACTCTGAGCTGTTAAAGGAAATAACATTTTAATTGGGTGAATCTATTATGCACAAATGTTACAGGTGATAAAACTCCTGCTAAATGGTAGCCCAGTAATGAGATGAACCTGTTGAGGGAACAGATTGCCGGCAAATCAGAAACAGGCTTCCGAGGTGCCCCGGTGGCTTTGGGGCTTTCATTATTTTGCTTGGCTGAAGCTGGTGTCACCCCACAGCACCGGAGTCCTCTGGCAGCTTTTCCTCATGGCAGTCGTCCGTGCGGAGCCGTGTCTGCGGGGGGAGCGTGGGTAAGCGTTAGCCAGCAGCAGAGAGCCAGGAGTTGGCCTTTCAGGGCTTTCTGTGGTTTTTGGCTGGGTTGGATTTGTGCAAGAACCACTTGTGGGTGGGTACCAGGTTGGCAGCGGAGGTTCTGGTGGGACATCGGTGTTGGGAGAGCGTCCTGGTTCTGGTGGGAGGGACATCGGTGTTGGGAGAGTGTCCTGGTTCTGGTGGGAGGGACATCGGTGTTGGGAGAGTGTCCTGGTTCTGGTGGGAGGGACATCGGTGTTGGGAGAGCGTCCTGGTTCTGGCTGGGACTATAGGGGCCCTGCCTGGCTGGCCCCTCCTGCCGTCCCATGTGCTGCTGTATTGCCTTGGGTATGTTTTGGCTTCTAAAATCCCTGTTAAGTAGTGCCACCTGAGTTTGCCAAAGACACTGGCCAAACTTCCCCTTGTTGCTTCTACACGGGTTTTCCAATTTTTCCTGGAGCCCCATCCCTGCGCCCACCCGACTCAACCGCCCTGTGGCGCATCAGGGCCAGAAACACGAGTTCCCAAAAGTTACTGTGCCGGGGCACTTCTGACAGCTGCATTGCTGGAGATGGCGGTGGTCCTAAAGGGCTGTCCTGTTGCCTTCCCGGTGCTCTGTCCATGCCGGTTTGTTCTCTGAGCAGCCCCGGGAGCCGAGCTGGGCCTCTGGCCTTTTGCTTCCAGAGTGGCTGAGCCACTGGAGCCGTGTCTCCCACCACTAGATAGTGCTAGGCCACTGCAGGGAGCCTCGGGGATGGCAACTGGACTGGCTGATGGCATGTTACCTTGCTTAAAAGCATTAATAAGTGAGTGCTGTGCCGGGGCTGTGCTGACGTGGGCTCGGCGTGGTGCCGATGGCGGCTGGCGTGCCAAGCTGCAGGATGCGGTGCTGCTCTCCTGCCGGCGCCTGCTCCTTGCAAAGCCCACGCTGGTTGATTTTTCCCAGTGTCTGAGTGCCACAGAGTGGTTTTGTGTCTTTATTGCTCATGAGCAGCTGTCTCGGCTGCTGCTGATGGACTGTAATACACACAGAGCTGACCCCGAAATGATGTCTTCGCAGAAACTGCCTGTCTCTGGAGCTTCTGCTGTAAAAGCCCAGAAGCTCCGGGCTGGGAGAGTTACTGTCAGCTGCAAAGCGTGTGCGTGAAGGGTCTCTGGGTGCTTCCCCTTCTTGGAGCCTCTGCTCTTGCCTTGGCTTTCCAAACCAGGCATCCTGCAGGACGGAGGGGCTGAGGGAAATGGAGGAGGGATGGCTTCCCTTTTGCCTGCTGGGGACCCTCTCCCCTCCCCGGCTGTCCCCGCTGATGTGCACACAGGGATGTGACTTGGCGGAGGGGACAGAGCGGGGCACAGGGGGGTCCCTCCTTGGGCCCCGGCAGGTGGTGGGTGCGGGCGGTCTCCTCTCCACAGCCCCCCGTTCACACCGACGCCGAGCGGAGCTGGGACCAGCTGCCCCGGCGCCTGGCGGGGAGGGATCGGCTGTTCGGGGGCTCGCGGTGACGTCTCACCGTAGCGAGCGATTTCCCTCCCGATTCTGCTCCCTCTGTATTTGCATGGTGAGCTCCCCCCGTCTCGCTGCGCAGCTCATCAGCTATTCATTGATCTTCGCTGGGCTCCTCCAGCACTCATTCATCACTCTCGCGCCGGCCGTCCACTTCCCAAATGCTTCCTATTTTTCCGGTGATGTATTTTCCTGTTCAGACAAGCTAATCTCACGCCATCAATAACCGGAGCGCCACTCCTGACCTCTCTGCTGGCACAGGCAGGGTGCGGGAATGTGGCTCGGGGACGCGGTGCAGCCGCAGGGGCCTCCTGGGAGCCGCTTCCTTGGCCGCTGGGTGTCTGCGGCAGGAGCTCGTCCCTCCCCTTGGGGAGGTGGGAGCGTGGGGATGGGGGGATGCCCTCATGGCCGAGAAGGGCTGTTTTCCCATAGCTGGGTGGGCAACGGTCTCCGAGAATCACAGAATGGCGGGGGCTGGAAGGGCCCTCTGGAGATCATCCCCTCCAACCCCCGGCCAGAGCAGGGTCACCCAGAGCAGGTGGCACAGGAACGCCTCCAGGCGGGGTTGGGATGTCTCCAGAGACGGAGACTCCCCCACCTCTCTGGGCAGCCTGTGCCAGGGCTCTGCCACCCTCACAGCAAAGAAGTTCCTCCTCGTGTTGAGGTGGAACTTCCCATGGTCAAGTTTGTGCCCGTTACCCCTTGTCCTGTCCCCGGGCACCACTGAGAAGAGCCTGGCCCCGTCCTCCTGACACCCCCCCTTTCAGTATTTAGAAGCGTTGATGAGATCCCCCCTCAGTCGTCTTTTTTCCAGCCTGAAAAGAGCCAGATCCCTCAGCCTTTCTTCATCAGAGAGATGTTCCAGTCCCCTCAGCTTCTTGGCAGCCCTTTGCTGTCCCGTCTCCAGCAGTTCCCTGTCCTTCTGGAACCGGGGAGCCCAGAAGGTGAGGTGAAGGGCTGGGGCAGAGCAGCCGTGTTTGGAGGGGGCTGGCTTTGTCACCTGCGCTGGGGCACTGAAGCCTCGTCTCCTTGCCACAACCCGACACCGCCTTTGGGGCAGCCTCGGTGGGCAGCGAGCTGGGGAAATGGCATCTCCGCCGGTGCCTCTGCTTCTGGCTCATTCCAGGCGTTGCTGGAATGTTGGCGTCCAGTGTCCCTGCAAGTGACAGCTTTATTTGTGCCGCCAGCGTGAAGAGGATGAGCCGTGCGTCGGGCACGGGTGAAATGGTGGGTGCCCTTGTTCCCTTGCAGGAAATGCAGGCACCGTAAATTACTTCTTTCCTCTGCCCTCTGGGTGTCTGCAGGCCCCTGCAGCTGCCAGGGCAATGTGCTTGGCACCAGCCAAAGTGACTGGCCTCTGTGACAGCATTTGGGCACCGTCGGCGCCTCTGGAATGTGCCAGCACGAAGCAAACCCAAGCTTTGTTCCTTATTCAGGTGTTCTTGGCGCTTTCCAAGACGGGGACCTTGCTACTGCGCTGAGGGACTTTGCTGCGGGCGGGGGGACGTGGCATCGGGACTGGTGGCCGTGGTGAGTGTCAGGGACGCCGCGAGCTCTCGGCTGAGACGCACTGCGAAGGTACACTCGTCACGTTAGGACCCGCTGATTAGTCAAATAGCTTCCGCTGGAGTGGAGAGAGAGGTGTCTTTTTAGATCTTGTAGGTGGAACTATAAACACTTCCATAAGCCACCTCGCAGGAGCGGTGCGGATCAGGGTGACTCTTGTGTTCGCAGCCCCTGTTGAAATCACGTTGGCATGAGCACTCGGAGCAGGAAGTACACGGCTTGCATTTTAATTAGCACTTGCCCTCCAAATAAAAACGCGTCTTTAGAACGTCATTAGAGGAGCCAGTTCAAACTCCTATAGCGATTCTTCAAATGAGCTAAAGCAGACGGGGCAGGCTCAGCCCCTGCTGGGATCAGAGGTGAAGCCAGTGAGTGTCTGACCCTCTCCGTCCCCACTGAAGCCATTGGGGAGAAACGCTGTCAGGGGGTTGCGTTGGGAAGCCTTGGCCGAGTAATCCTGTCTGCCTGATGTCAGGCAGTTGCTGGGTAACTTTTGCTTGTCACTGATCTCATCTACTGATGTTTATCGGGTGCTCCCCCGTGTCCACAATGTCATTCTTGCTGCTGCAGTTGGTGGCTAAAAGCTCGTGGCTTTTCATAGCGTTTTTTTATTTTGTGCAGCTGTGTCACGGCAGATGTGGTTGTGCTGAGAGCTTTTCACAGCTCGGTGTATTATTGTGGACTTCTGATTATCGCTTGTGGTACCGTAGGAAGCAGGACATCAATTAGAGCAGGACTAACTCTTGTTACAGGAAGGTGCCTCAGAGAACGTAATTGCTTTAATATTTTTTACGCATTTTTGGCCGTCTCTAACTACGACACTAGATGTATTCCTCATCCTTCCTCGACCTCTGCAGGTCCGTGTGAACGTGTAGGGCTTCACTGTGCCCCAGTGCAGGCAGGGTCTGCCGGGTGCGGGTTCAACTCGGTCATGTCTTTGATGGGGCAGGCAGGAAACCTTTGCCGGAACGGCCGGGTGCGGGCGCAGGGCTGCGGTGCCCTCCCTGGGGCAAAGCAGCCGAGTCCTGCCTTGGTGGGCACCGCAGCAACGTGCCCGCAGGGTTGGAGCACCCCCCTCCTCGCAGGGAGGCGCGGGAGGCCGCCGCCGCACCACTCGCGCTGCAAAAAGCAGCCTCCCCCAGAGATGCTGCTACCGGGGGCATCTGCCAGCCCCAGCCGGGCGAGAAGTTCTCCTCCATCGCCGCAGACCGAGATCTGCAACGCTGCTTCTAAACGTCCCCCCTCAACCCCGCTCTACTTCACAATACGGAGCAAAGAAAACCAGGCTCGGGCTAATTAAGCTGGAAACATAACACGGCAATTTGTAGCTGATTAAATCTTTCAAACAATATTTATGTTAATCTCCTCCTGATTTATTTTCTTATAATGCCTTGACTAGGAGATAGTCCAGTGCATGGGGAAATGCTTCCAGATGGAGCACAGTCCGCCCTGACAGATGCTTGAAGCCCAGAGTGAGGATTTTTCAGTCACTGCGGTTGTATCCAGGAGAGATGATCTTGTCCATCTAGGCCATTTTTTGTACGTAGAGGGGGATGCTGAGCTGCAGTTCTTGCTTCTGCTGCAGGAATGAGTCCGCCTGTGACAGGAGAGGGCTGCGAAACAGCGTGTGGGAAGGGGCATCCGTGAGGCAGGCGGCTCCCGGCGGGGGAT
The DNA here is from genome assembly GCF_963924245.1 of Chroicocephalus ridibundus. Lineage (NCBI taxonomy): Eukaryota > Metazoa > Chordata > Aves > Charadriiformes > Laridae > Chroicocephalus > Chroicocephalus ridibundus. Next base: position 3,502,670 of record NC_086302.1, on the reverse strand, counting down.
ATTCTACCCACCTCGCACCTCCGAGCCAGGGCTTCGCTGGCGCCGGAGGAGGCTGCCGTAAAACGCTCCTTTGAGTTTATCTCCGGAGACTATAGGGGCCTATTGCAAAAAAACCCCACTGTCCTTTTACATGCCGCGCATGAATATCCATTTACGCTGTCCTCCAGCCCTTCTCCCAGCTCCAGAGCTGGCAGGATGCCTGGCCAATTTCCACAGGATGCTGATTTAAGGAGTTAGTCTGTGGAAGCGTAGACGACAGAGACAGAAGGGACCTTGAGGCCATCTGGAGAGTCCCCTTCCCCAGACACCCCCTCTCCCAAGTCACTCCAGACACATTTGTCAGATTTGCTCGCCGCTCCCTTTACTGGAAGAAATTCCACCTGGCTGCTCATCTTCTTCCTATTTTCCAGTCCCTGAAAAAAAAAAAAATATTTATTGGGACTGGTGTCTGTGTATGCCCGTCTCTTGTCTTTTTTTTCCTCCCTTTTCAAAAAAGGCTGTAATTTACCCTTTCTGGTGTTGACACCTCGGAGATGGCTGCAGGGCGAGTCCCTGGGGAGGGGGCTCGGGGCAGCACGGGTCGAGGTGGGGATGGGATGGGATGGGATGGGATGGGATGGGATGGGATGGGATGGGATGGGGGTCCAGGGCATGCCAGGTGGTGCCACCGCTACCTGAGCCAAGTGCTGGAGTGACGAAGAGCCCGCGCTTGCAGGGAGGATAGCTCCAGAGGTCGAGGGGTTTTCACTGCGGAATTGTTAAATTAACTATTAATTTAATTATATTTTGATTAAATTAGAGCCTCTTTTTTTTTTTTTTTTTTAATTTCACCAGCAAATGATCCCGTGCATAATTAATGGTGGCTGATTCTGCTAATTCCCGTACCGCTGCTGAGGGCACAGGGGTTTCGGGTGTAGCCTGAGCCGCCGGCTGGTTCCCAGGGGCCGGTGCTGCCTGTGCCGTGCCGGGAGCTGCCCCGCAGGGAAGCCATGTCGTGGTCTGGGGGTCTCTGAGACAGGGAAAGCACTGGAAAACCCCCCTCGTACAAGGAAGCTATCCATTTTTATTCATGAGCCAGCTCTCCCCGGGTCTGCGATGCTGCTCTCCATTAAGTGCCCCCCAGCCGCGGGGAAGTGGGCTGGCGGCGGCTCATGGCAAGTACTTCGTTACGCCATGACGCGAACTGTCATTAGCCACAGCTTGTTTTGATGAGATTTCTGGGGAAGCAGGAGCTTGCTGCCCGACATGGGCCATCACCGCCCAATGTGGGCCGTCCGCGCATCGTGTGCCTCCAGGTCTGGTGGCATGTGCCCCCCCGGGCCAGTGGTGGCCATCAGCGCTGGCCTCGCCGGGTGCTGGAGCTCCTGTGGGGAGCTCTGCGAGACAAGCAAGAATTTGGCACAACTTGACCCTGCTCCTTCTTGGGGACAAACCGCAAAGCGTCCCCTGCTTCTGGGGGACGTGCGGGAGCGTGCGGAGCTGCCGTCGTGGGCTGGGCGGATGAGCTGTCTCCTGGCGAGACGCAGATTTCGTTAACCTTAAATTAGTCAGGAGAATGGGAGACTCTTCTTTGAAACGGCGTCATTCAAGCCGTTGCACCTGAAATGATCCCCACTAGAAATGCAGCTGGAGACAGTAATTAATTCCTCGTGCTCCCGTATTAATTCCGCAGCCACTCTGCTCCAGCGTGACTTTGACGAGCTGTGGCCGTGGTGGTTCTGGGCAGGGAGCCCTGGGACGAGCAGCCAGGTCCCCCTTGGTTTCTGCGTAGCTGACTGTCAAAAGATAATTTTCAGGTTTTTTTTCCCCTCTGTGTATAGTTTTATCCTTTAAATACCCTTCAGCCTCTGACAAGCTTCCCGGGGCGTGGAGAGAGCACTTCCCTGCCTCCAGGTGTCTGGAGGCAAAAGAAGTGGTGAGTCCACAGGGATTTAGAGTTTTAATCATGAAAGATCATCTTTTAAAAAACTGCAGTGTGAGCAGGACGATTGGTTTAATTCTACAGAGCATGTTTGGCCAAAGTCCTGTGTTTGTTGCAAGATGTCCCTTCCCTCGCTGCTGCTCCTGCGGGGGGGGCGCAGTGCGTTGCTGGGGAGGGGAGTGGTGGGGCTGGGACCACCGGCGCCTGGCTGGTCCCGGCATGGCGGGGGCTGGCGTCCGGTGGGGTGTGCAGTGGCTGACCCCCACCGAGAGGTGGCTGACCCCCACCAGACGTCAGGACCAGTGGCTGGTCCTGGCTGAGCAGGGCTGGTTTGGGGTGGAAGTTTGTGATCACCAGTAAAACTAAGGGCTGCCAAGATGCTGAGGGGACTGGGACACGTCTCTTATCAAGGAAGGCTGAGGGATTTGGGTCTTTTCAGGCTGGAAAAAAGACGACTGGGGGGGATCTCATCAACGCTTCTAAATACTGAAAGGGGGGGTGTCAGGAGGATGGGGCCAGGCTCTTCTCAGTGGTGCCCGGGGACAGGACAAGGGGTAACGGGCACAAACTGGACCATGGGAAGTTCCACCTCAACACAAGGAGGAACTTCTTTGCTGTGAGGGTGGCAGAGCCCTGGCACAGGCTGCCCAGAGAGGTGGGGGAGTCTCCGTCTCTGGAGACATCCCAACCCCGCCTGGAGGCGTTCCTGTGCCACCTGCTCTGGGTGACCCTGCTCTGGCCGGGGGTGGGACGGGATGATCTCCAGAGGGCCCTTCCAGCCCCCGCCATTCTGTGATTCTGTAAACTGGGCGCCCAGCCCGTTCCCCAGAGGCGATGCTGCCGGCATGGTGCTGTGGGTGTCGGGAGCTGGCTGGTCCCGCATCCGGCTGGGCAATGCCGGGCGGCTCGGCTGCGATGAGCATTGGGTGCAGGGACCGCGTGTGGCTCCACTTGTGCCTTCCGTGGTTAACGCTTCTGCGAATAACCTCTTGGAAATGATTCCAATTAGGCTAGCACATCTCTTTGTAATCTGGATCCCTGTTGTGCTGTCAGACTCAATTCAAATTTAATTTGCAGAAGGTGTATATCGGGCAGCTTTTTTACTGAGCACAAAACTGAGAGGAAGATAACATTGATGGAAAAAATAATACAAGTTCATATTCTTCTTACCTTAAGGAAGGAAAAGAGATGCCAGAAAACTTAGCCAATTTACATTTTAATGGGAAATGTTACGACTGCCTGCTCCAGGAGGCACAAATTGCTTTCCGGATGGGACCCTGACTTTATACCAAAGTGCTGGGAATTAAATCTAGCAGCCTCTGATGAGATCAAAGGGATGTCTGGAAACGCAGCCGCTGCCAGCGGCCGGGCGCTGCGGGGAGTGGCAGGGGACGGCGGGGAGCAGCCCCTGGCTCCAGGGGCTGGTTGTGACCCTGGGGGGCTGTTGGCAGGGAAATCCTCTGCGTTCCAAGCCCCGGGGTAACCCTGCCCCTCTGATGCTCCCCCCGGTGTGGGAAGGGGGGCTGCCTCACCCTGCCATGGCTGCCCGGGCGGCGGCGGTGCCACCGCAGCAGGGACCGCGCTTGCACCAGTGTCACCGCAGCCTGAGCCCCGCCGAGAGCCCGGCTCAGCGCCAGCCGCTCTCTTCGGCGCTTCTCTGTCCTCTTGTCTAATTGTTCCTCGTCGCAGCAGCTCGAGCCTGCAGACGGGCTCCGGCAGCACGTCTCCGCCATGCCAGCCCCGCGTCTCAGACCTTCACGCAGGGACAAAAGCCGTGCCCAGGAGAAGCTGCTGTTAATTCCTTAGCATCTCAAAAGCTCTTTGAAGATGAAAACGCGGTGCGGTGCTGCGTAGCCTTATCTCTGGCAGTGCCTGTCACCTGCAGCCGTTCCTGGCACGCTCAGCAGCGCGGCGAAGGCTCGTCCCTGCTGGGACCAAGCCTGGGGAGGCGCAGGGCTCAAACTCGGGATGGATCCTGCATCTCCGGCAGCTCCGCTGGGCTCGGGCAGCCCCTGGCCGGGGCAGGCTGTGCAGCTCATGTCCTGTTGGCTGCCCATTGCACTTGCAACGAAAGAAAATATGACCTTTTCTTAATATCTCTGGGTCCTCACCCCTCCTGGGGGCCCGTGGATGTCCCAGGTGTCCCCCAGCTCCCCTCTTCGTATGCACAGCTGCATAGGGATGCATTTGGAGGATTTGCCAGACTCTGAGCCTGTTTTTCAGACAATTCCTCTGTGCTTGAGGGTTTTGTATATGTATTGGATTTTTTTTTTTTTATATTGGCAGCACGATAAGCAAAGAGTTTTATTGGCAACGGATATTCTTGTTAGTAGCGACCAAGGTGTTTGAGCAGTTGAACTGACCATTAATAATTCAGGAGGCTCAGCTCACCAGCTATTTATTTACTTCCAAAAATTGCTGGTAATTATTTTTCCTGCTTCTAAAGCGAGGGGTTGCAGCTGCCAGTGTGGACTGGCAGGGTCTTGCTGTGAGTGGTGCTTGTCTGTGCCCGTGACAACCTTCCTGGCTGCGCCGGCTCTCCCAGCCCTGGGGGAGGCGGGATGGGAGCTGGGGGAGAATCACAGAATCATGGAATCTTTATGGTTGGAAAGGACCTTTGAGATCATCGAGTCCAACCAGCACAGCCCCGGGGCAGGGGGGCGCAGGCAGGAGGGCAGGGTGTGGGCTGCGTTCGCAGAATGACAGAATGTTAGGGGCTGGAAGGGCCCTCTGGAGATCATCCCCTCCAACCCCCGGCCAGAGCAGGGTCACCCAGAGCAGGTGGCACAGGAACGCCTCCAGGCGGGGTTGGGATGTCTCCAGAGACGGAGACTCCCCCACCTCTCTGGGCAGCCTGTGCCAGGGCTCTGCCACCCTCACAGCAAAGAAGTTCCTCCTCGTGTTGAGGTGGAACTTCCCATGGTCAAGTTTGTGCCCGATACCCCTTGTCCTGTCCCCGGGCACCACTGAGAAGAGCCTGGCCCCATCCTCCTGACACCCCCCCTTTCACTATTTAGCAGCATTGATGAGATCCCCCCTCAGTCGTCTTTTTTCCAGCCTGAAAAGACCCAAATCCCTCAGCCTTCCTTGATAAGAGAGGCGTTCCAGTCTGGCTCAAGGGTCTCGCTCGCTGTGGCAGGCGAAGGGAGGCTCCACGGGCAGGGGTCTCGGAGCCCCTCCGGCACTGCTGAAACCGCAGCTGGGCTGGGGATGCTCCAGCAGGAACCAGAGCCTGGGGAGGGGGTGCCCAAGCGCACAGAGAGGCCCGGGAGGAAGGGTCTGGGTCCGTAGCCCTTGCCAGGCCAGCTCGGCACCGCAGAGGCTCTCCATCGCAATCGGGATTGTGCTGGAAGGTGCCGCTTTCCTCCGGAGTGATGCTGGCTGTGGCGGCGTCCTCCGCTGGCCCATCCGGGCAGGACGGGGGGTGCAGGGGGCTGGCACCGCAGAGGTCGCCCTGCGTGGCAGCCGCCTGCGGCTCCTGGAGTTTGTCCTCTCCCCAGATGGTGCTTTTCCAGTTGTCGGAGCAGTTGTGCACAGCGGAGGGGGTGTACGTTCACAGCCTTGTATGGCAAAGGCATCACTCAAACAAGCGGACAGCGTGCTTATTGGGGACGCGTCCAGTCCCATATAGTAAGCAAAACCGTCGCTGTTAGAGGCTCAGCCAGAGCAGATGCCCTGGCACCCACGAGGCCACTTCCCTGGGTGAAGCAGTGTCACTGTCTGGCATCCAAAGCAGTGATAAATCATAGGTGACCTTCAGTAATTTATTACTGCCTTGTGCAAAACACTGCTGTTTCTCTGGGCCGGTTCCTGAGCATCTGCTGGGATCACAGTAAATTCCAATCTTTAGCGTCGTAATGGGTTTGTCACGGGTTGGATAATGACAAAAGGCCGGGGATGTGGAGGAACGGCGGATACCGCGCTGCTGGGAGTGGAGCAGCGTGTGCACCAGCGGCAGCCAGCGGCGGGGTTCGCTGAGGTGGGAAGCGCTGTCCCGGGCTGCCCAGCCAGCGGGATCGCGCAGCCCTGGGACGGAGACGGTTGTTTCTAACGTTTTCAGATTGCCAGGTCCGCCTGGACGCGTTCCCGTGCGACCTGCTCTGGGGACCCTGCACTGGCAGGGGGTGGGATGAGATGACCTCCAGAGGTCCCTTCCAACCCCCACCATTCCGTGATCCTGCCGCCCGCCCTGCTCCGAGCAGTCGGACTAACACTGTCAGCGGTAAGCGATGGAGCAGCGCCCAAGGCCCCGCGCTGTCTGCGGCGTGGCACACGTTCTGTTAGCGCCACGGAGCAGCTCGGGGCCAGCGCCGTGGGTTTGGACTCCACAGAGACGATGTTATGGTTTGAGAAAACCCACAACAGTTTATTGTCATTTAGACAATTATTCCATCCCCCGATGACCCCTCCTCACCCGGAAAGGGGAATTGGGGAAAGCAAGGAAACACGAGGGTTGAAATGTAAATAGATTTAATAGGATAAGACTAAATAATTAACAATAATACTAAAGAGCCAGTATTAATCCCAATATTAATATAAGATACACAAGAATTGTGCTCAGCCCATTCTATCCCAGGAAGCCGTGCGCTCCCGGCAGGGACAGTAAATGTGGGACGCTGCCAGCGCTGTGGCTTCGGGAGGAAGGGAAGGGCTCAGGGCTCCGGCACCGGGGCAAGGAGTTTCTCTGGACCGCCGCCATCAAGGGAGAGCGAAACTACGCAGCAAACTTTCTAGTTTATATCGAATGTGACGTTCATGGTATGAAATAACTCTGTTGGCCAGCCCGGGTCAAACGCCCAGGCCTCGCTCCTCCTCATTCCTGCACCTGGCAAGGCTTGAAACCACTGTGACCTTGAATCCCCCATAGCCTAGCTGGCTATAAACTAAATATTTTCACAAATTCAGACACTAGAGTCTTCCAAAAGTGGAGTTTTCCCCAGCATTAGAAGAGAAATTAGTCCTGTGTCGCTCAACCCAGGACAGACGTCCTGAGCTCCTGCCCAAACGCAGAGCCGTGTCTGGAGGCGGCAGGGCAGGGGCTGCAGGGCTCGTGGGTCGCTCTTGGGGGCTCTGTCCCCGTGTCAGCGTTTTGGTGTCCGGGAGGACTCGGAGGACGCCCTGTGACGCTCGACGCGGGGCAGCCCCCAGGCACAGGTGCCCCAATTCAACCAGCTCGCTCTGTGTCTGTGAGAATCAGAGAATCCCAGAACGGTTTGAGTTGGAAGGGACCTTAAAGATCATCCAGTGCCACCCTGGGCAGGGACACCTCCCACCAGCCCAGGTTGCTCCAAGCCCCGTCCAACCTGGCCTTGAACCCCTCCAGGGATGGGGCAGCCACAGCTTCTCTGGGCAACCTGGGCCAGGGGCTCACCGCCCTCACAGTAAATATATAACCTGGGCTTGGCTGGAGTGAATGTTATTTTCTCCCCAAAAAAGTCACAGGGATAGAAAAGACTTTCTAAAAGCAAAAACTTCCCCCAGCACTTCAATTGTGAGGCAAAAATTTACATTTTGATTTTGGAAATTGATAGCAATTCACAAATAATTCTCCTGGGCTGCTCCAGGTCGTCCATCAGCTTTGGGTCCCTGCTCGATAGAAGCCATTATCAGTTTTTGTTTGTTTGTTTGTTCAATATTAGCGGTTTGTTCAGCTGTTCTCCGGGTCTGTATGATAATGACAAATTACAGACTCCTGGGCTCTTTTTTCCCCAAACAGCCTTAGCAAATGCAGACGGATGACATCATTTGGGTGCCACGGAGGCAGGGCGCACCGCAGCTGGGAACATCTGGGGTGAAACGGTGCCGAGGAGGCCATGTCCCGAGCTGGGGGGGGCCACTTCGGGGAGGGTCCGCGAGCCCAGAGCTGGGGCCATCCCCGACCCGCTGGCCTCCAGGCGCACGCTGGAGCTACGGGGCTGTTTGCCATTATGGGCAAATTACCTGTGAAATGCCTTTTTAATACTGAAAGAAATAACTTGATTAGTAATTATTGGTGCAGAACGCTTGGGGAGTCTCTGCAAAGGAGGATGGGCGTTTTCACAGGAGCTGCCTGTCAGTTTGTCTTCTAATTATGAGACTGTTCAGTGCCAAGACTCTGGACAGAGAGAGGGAAAAAAACCCTCAGTGTAATTGTATTGGTCATATTTTGTAGCCACTAATTACTTGCTTAACAATTAATGTTTCTCTGGCTCGCTGGGGAGCTGTCGTTGGCCTTGGCTTAGGCCAAGGAGCTCGGTGCTTCTCGTTGCAAAGCTTCCAGACCTTGTTAAGTGAGGGGCTGGGTGGGGAAGGGGATCAGCCCCCCGCTTTGACCCCCAACAGCCCTCCTGGGGCTCCTGGGTGCCAGCGCACACCCCTGGGTGCTGGAGCAAGGGTGCTGGTCACAACCATCGTGCTCCCACCCTCGTCACAATGGGAACAGGCTAATTCCTGAGCCCTGTGTCCTGCCTTGCCTCTCCGCGGCACGCGTCTGTAGTAGTCGCTGGAGAAAGATGGATCGGGGTCGGCTCTTCCAGCGGGGAGGGAGAGGCAGGTGCAGAGCGCGGGCAGGCGGTGGCGGTGGACGGTCCCCCGTGTCTGCTGCAGGGACGTCGCTGGGGCTGCGTGTCAAGCTTGTGTTTCATTTGACGCGCGTGTTGCACCTCTGGCAAGCTCAGCCCCTTTCCACCCAGTCCCCGGTGCCGGGGGTCCCTCCGTCGGCGTTGGCAAAGAGGGAAGGGTCTGGGGGGGCTCCGCCGGGGCGCCCGCTCCCGGTGGCTGTCCTGCAGGTGCCCCGGGTTCACTGCCGTCGCCGCAGGGAGCACCCCGGTAATCCCACACACGGCCCAACCCCCCAGACCCCCAAGACCCCCATTTCGGGCGCTGCGGCTCCCACCAATGCCGCTCATGGCCGCTCTGCGAGCGCAGGGGGAGAACGGCAGAGTGTGAGCCTGAGGGAGAGGAGTGACGGGCACTGAGGTTATTTATTGTTTACTGTTTGCTTCTAACAAGCATTTTCGGCTTATTAATTGTGGCAGGACGTGAGCTGGGTGAAAATTGATTTGGACCCCACTATCCAAGTGGTCAAACAGTTAAGTACCTATTTTACGCTCCCTAAACAGACATGGTAATTTTTCTCTTCACACACTGTTTTACACCAGCTTAATTCCAACAGCAAATTGAAATCAAATGAAAAGCAGCTTTCCAGCCCAGAAGACCTTCCTGGCACGTGTGAGAGGAGAGCAGCCCCGGTCAGGGAGATACGTCCCGAAGCACCAGGTAGCGTGAGCAGACGAGCAGAGCCAGCAGATGGATGGATGGACAGACGGACGGAGGAGGGCTGTGCCTGTGTCTGTAGTTGCTCATGTGTCTGGTTTGTGTGAAATACGTGGTGGAGCGCCTACCATTACCACGGTGCTTTTGCAAAATCATAGAATCACAGAATGGTTTGGGTTGGAAGGGACCTTAAAGATCACCTCGTTCCACCCCCTGCCCTGGGCAGGGACACCTCCCACCAGCCCAGGTTGCTCCAAGCCCCGTCCAACCTGGCCTTGAACCCCTCCAGGGATGGGGCAGCCACAGCTTCTCTGGGCACCCTGGGCCAGGGGCTCACCGCCCTCACAGCAAAGAATTTCTTCCTAATATCTCATCTAAATCTCACGCCTTTGGGGTTAAAACTGTTCCCCTTGTCCCATGGCTCCCCTCCCTGATCCAGAGTCCCTCCCCAGCTTTCCTGGAGCCCCTTTAGGGACTGGAAGGGGCTGGAAGGTCTCTGCGGAGCCTTCTCTTCTCCAGGCTGAACCCCCCCAGCTCTCTCAGCCTGTCCTCACAGCAGAGGGGCTCCAGCCCTCCCAGCATCTCCATGGCCTCCTCTGGCCCCGCTCCAACAGCTCCGTGTCCTTCTTGTGCTGAGGGCTCCAGAGCTGGACACAGGACTCCAGGTGGGGTCTCCCCAGAGCGGAGCAGAGGGGCAGAATCCCCCCCCTCGCCCTGCTGCCCACGGTTCTTTTGATGCAGCCCAGGATGCAGTTGGCTTTCTGGGCTGCAAGGGCGCATTGCCGGCTTCTGTTGAGCTTCTCTGTTCAGCCTTGCAGGTGGCCAAGCCCCTTTTGGGTCTCTGTTGGCCTCCTGCAGCCGATGTCTCAGTGTCTCTTGGCTCCCAGCTTTCTGCTCCAGCCCTTCTCCCTCCAGCCTGGCAGCTCTCGGCAGTGAGCCTGCGCCAGGTCGGTGTCCTGAATTCTGCAAAACCTCAGATGATTCCAGCCCACCTCACGCTAGTGTCTGTCCCCGCCATAGACCCTCATGGGCGGTGGGAAAGGGTGTCTCCAGGCGAAGTCAAGAGAAACAGAGAGGCAGGGAGAAGCCCCACCTGAGACGGATGCGTTCTGGACGAGAGGGAGCATCCTTCAGTGCCCAGAAGGCAAACCTCTCGCTGTCCCGGTTGTCTGCGGCAGGGAGGTGAGGAAGGCAGGAGCTGGCAGAGGAGGCGGAAGCTGTTGGAGCTCAGACACACCTGCAGTCACTTGGCCATGGTCCACGGGGACCTCCAGCCCCACAGGACGGGAGGGAGACGGGGCTGGCAGTCACCGGAGCGCAGGTGAGGGACACGCTGCTGTTCAAGTCTGGGATGAGGTGCTGGACCTGGGGCTGATGGCTCCACCTGAGCTCAGCATGCTCGTAAATCAAAATCTTGATGTGAACTTTAGCAGCATCCATAAATTCTTCATTTATCATTATTAAAGATATGTCAACATTCGAAAACTGATTTATAGCTGGTAATTTAGATCATGGATTGTCTCCGATACAGTAAACTATTCCTACCCAAAGCCCATCATGCAGTTTTCTACTTATTAGGCATTAATGACTCCTGAAAGAGGGGCAGAACAGGCTGTTAGTGTGAATGAAGGGAAGGCTGTGGCTGTTGGGGCTTCCCTCCCGAGTTAAGTATGAAGGAACCCCCGACGAACAGCTAATTGGGTCCATACAGCCTTGTGAACGTGCCCTGGGCTGGGTGTTGTGGTGGGTCCTGGTCCTGCTGGGGTCCCCCTGCGAGGCAGAGCTGTGCCAGCCACCGTCCCGCCGCACCTCCAGGTGCTCTCCTCTTAAATTTCACAATACATATGTTAAATCTCCAGTGCTCTGCACTGGCAAAGCTTTGAAGTCCTTTATCTCCAGGAAAGACCATCTGCTGCTTCAACACCATGGAAACAGCTTTCGGCAGATAAAAAACTTGAGTTTATCATTTTAATTCAGCACCAACTGCCATAAAGTCAATAACTTATCGTGCAGTTTACAAGGTATTTCTCTAAGTCTCTAGTAGGGCTGTTGTTTCTTTCTGGTGTTGTAGTGATTTTGCATTTGCGTGAGCGCCACAGAATTGACATTATACAGCGAGACAGATTGTCCTGTCTTGAACAGCATCTCATAGTAAACTAGCAACAGCTGCTAAATTGATATGCTGTGTTGACATACCTTCATAAATAACATATTAACTCCTAAAATAAAACTCTTCTAACATCTAAATTAAATGGAATCAAAGCTTAAATCGTCAGCTAAGTGCATTTGCAGATTCCGTGCTGGTGGTGGGGCTGGGCTTGGCCATAGGAGATGAACCAGGTTCCCTCTGCAGCCACCAAGTGAATATGGAGTTTCAGGTGAGGTTTGCTAACGAGGCTCGTTAGAGAAGAACATGGTTCCCTGCTAATTGGGTTCCTGGGATGCCAGGAGAGCTGGGAGGGGTGGCAGATCCCCAGACCCTGCCTGCCTCCCCCTCCTCCCCCGGCTCCCTCGACGTGATGCTGCAAAACCTTCTCCTGTTCTGGGGGACCGCGTGTCACCAGCCCTGCCCACCTCTGGGGACACTGCCGGGTGAGTCTCTTGGCTGCCTGCAGGGCTGGTGCTCCTGTTTCCGCGTGCTCCGTGGCGGTGACGGAAGGTCTCGGCAGGAGCCACCCCATGGTGCAGGCACTTGGGGTGCTCGGGGCTGTGTCACACCTTGGTCCGTTGGGGGCGAAGCCTCCCCCGGATGGTGGGGACACCGCTTTGTGGCTGCTGCTCCGTTTTGTGGCAGGGAACAGCTCTGCGATGGCTTTGTACCGAGCCGCGTGCCGGCCTGTGGGTTCCTTTTGGTTTTGTAGAGGATGTTTCGCGTCCCGGCGCCTGATTAGTAAAACCTCTGCTCACCCACTGTGACAAAAACTGTTGTATTTTGGTTAAAATATTGCAGGGACATACTGGTGTGATAGAATATGCAGCATTGTCTCTAATAAGCAATTATATTTCATGATATGAATTAATTAAAATCTTACACTTAAACCAAGTAGCTAATTACAGACCTTTTAGCTTAATAAAGATAGAGTGTGGAAAGGGATAATATATACGGTAATTATTGAGTTAAGCAGAATGTAATGTGCATCCGGGGCTCGCTTAGGACGCTCTCAGTCAATACTTAATTACTTTACTGCTCTCTGAAGTCTACGTGGCATCTGGCTGCGCTGCTCGTGCTCCCCTTCCCGAGGCAGCGTTGCCGCTGTCGTCTACCTGCGGCTGCCCTTCGGCAGCGGCCAGTGGGCGAGGGGGACGCCAGGGCAGGGGACGTGTCTCGGTGGGCGAGGGGGACGCCAGGGCGGGGGACGTGTCTCGGTGGGCGAGGGGGACGCCAGGGCAGGGATGTGTCTCGGTGGGCGAGGGGGACGCCAGGGCAGGGATGTGTCTCGGTGGGCGAGGGGGACGCCAGGGCGGGGGACGTGTCTCGTGGGGCTGTGCATGGTCACAGCCAGCTCTCGGTGTGACCGACCACTGTCGGTGCCGCGTCGGTGGCCCAGCTCTGCCTGTCGCCATCCCGCGGGGTCTCTGCCATGGACCCCACTCGGTGCCTGCGTCACTGTGGCCCCACATCCTGTGACAAAATGGGCTGGGAACTGCTCTGCACCCTCCAAAACTCCTCGGGGTTTCTGGTGTTACTCTGTGCCGCGGGGAGGCAAAGGCGGGCTGGTCCGGGCGTTACGAGGCGCGGGTCTGTGCTGGCAGAGCTCCCCGGGCCCGTGTGTGCCCCGCGGAGACCCTTGGCTTCTCCGGCTCGCCTTGATTGAGCATCGTTCCCGGCATCGCGCAGCTCTTACGGTAACACAGGGGAAAAATTTATTTAGCGAGGCTTAAGGTCAGATTTTGAGAGTTAACAGTTACAAGGTCGGGAACAGAGTTAAAAGAAAAAACCAAATGTAAACCGCATCCTACGCCGAGGGCCAGGCTGCTCCCTCTTCCCGATGCCGGTGCTGTGGGGCATGAGGATGCGCAGAGCCCTGCTCCCTGCCCCGGGCTGTCTGCGGCCCCCTATTAATTACGCTCGCTGACGATGGAAACGAAGGTGATGCTCCTGGTGCCTTCTGCAGGGCAGGGATGGATGGGAAGGCGTCTCAGACCCGACTGCCACAGTCCCTTACGGGGACGTTTGGTGCAGCTAAACCTTGTGTCAACAACCCCAGAGAGCTGTCACTGACCGCGGCCACCCTGGCTGCGGAACGAGGGGCCGACAGCTGATGTGAGCTTAATGACTGGACGTGAACTTAACGACTGGCAGGCAGTGGGACTTGCTGGCTGGGGAAACTGGAACTTGACTCAAAGCCAGAGGCGTCTGGCCGGAAAAATTCTGGCTTGTTTGGGGAAGGCCACGGCGATGCTGCAACACTTGAGCTCCAAAAAAAACCAGCAGGACATGGAAAAGCGGGATAAGATCCGGGAAGGGATCTGGGGAGGCCGTCCTGTGTGCTGGACGGGGGGAGAGCTGAACCGCACACACTGCGGTCAAGTGCGAGACAAACTGGGCTGAACTGCAGCAAACTGAGGTCAGAGCAAGACTAGCGAGGCGAGTAAGGACCGGTAAAGATGGCAGGTGTGGGGCAGCGGTGTGGGGCGGCGGGGATTGGGCTGGGGGACCCCTTGGGGCTGGGAAATGCAGAGAGGTCTGCGATATTTCAGAGAAAACTGCAGGAGTAAGGTATCTGGGGTGAAATTTGTTATTACAAAGTGCAATGCTGGTAACGCGTTCTGCTGTAAGCGGAGTTCGGCAGCTGCAAACAGCTGCGCTGGGGAAGGGTCTGAGTTTATCAGTGCGTCATGAGATGGTTCCCTCTGGCCTTCAACACCACCCTCCTCTGCCCTGCGGAGAGTGGCCCGAGCTGCTTCGCCAGGAGGCTCTTCCAGCAGACGCCCGGTGCTCTCGTAGGGCTCGAGCATCGCGCTTTGGGTCGCGGGTGCCCGTTCCCCCTCTGCCGCCTTCAGGCTCGCTGTGGGCGGGGGGCTCGGTCCCGTCCCACTGTGGGCACGGCCGCCGCCAGGAGAGCGGGGATGGGGACGGTCCCATGGGCGTCTGCCGCACCTCCGCAGCAGGAGGCGGCACGGCCTCCACCCCTTCAAAGGCCACATGCTAATTTCCGTCTGAGCAAGAAGAGCCACTAATTGTATGTAAGCCCCTTCCGCGATGTTTGATTCGTGCTTCACGCAGCAACCCTGCAAAGGGCTTGGAGAAGGATGAAAGGCCCCTTTTAGGAAGAGAGGCAGTAGGATTAAGCAGCTCTCTCAGCTCGAGTACTGTGCTGGTTGGCAGCTGCTCTGCGCCTGCGATAATTATGTCAAAGCCTGGGGTGCCATCAAGGGTCTCCGACCATCTGCAAGTGAAGAGCTGCTTTCCAATTACTAGCACTGGCATCTCATGTCCTCTTTGGTCCGAGCTGGTGTTTGCTGAAGGATATTGGAGGAATTAGTAGATATATTTCTCTCTAATCCTGTCCCAGGCGACGGCAAGATCAAACTAAAAAGCAGCCGACGGTGTGCTGTTGTTTTAGGCAATAACCCAGTGGTATTAATGAAGGTTTTTATCATTCTGGGGGCTCCATTGATTAAGACAACGAAATATCCAAGGTAACAAAGCTGGATGAATTAAAAGCTTAACAGCATGAAGAGGTATTACAGCACCACGAATTCTTCGGGAACTTGTCCGGGCTATCCCACTCCTTCTCGAGACCGATGTCCCTGCCGGGCAGAGCGCTATCCTGCCTTCGGCAGTTGTCCACGTGCCTTTGGCAGTTGTCCACACACGCGATCGCTGGGTTTCCTCTCTCTAGGAGGGGGGGCGTTAGGGGAAGGCAGACCAGGGGGTGCCGCTGCCTGCCCCTTCCCCCGGCCGGAGAGCGGGTGCCTGGCCCACGGACACACTGCAGCCGGCGAACGGGCAGAACGGCCGAGGGGCTGCACTTCGCATGGGGTGTATTTGGCAGGGATGGATGCGGGGGGGGGGGGGGGAGCACTCAAAAAGCCAGGAGACCATTTGTCACCGTCTGTGTTTTGGCTTATATTTGATGAGCCAAATAATATAAATAAATGGGCTGTATTTGCAAAGGTGATGCTTCTGCGTTTCCAACCGGCATGAACAAGCAGCTTTGGGGAAGAATATCAGGGCGTGGATGTTTCTGAGAATCTTCTTCAGTCGTTGCTCCTCTTTCCTGGCAGGATCCGCAAGCTCTCAAGCACCTCTGCTCTCTAATCTAATCAGTTCTGGGGAAACAGGGTTTGACGCAGTGTCTGACCACTTACGTACCCACCAGCAGAGTAAATACCAGATATATTTTGTGAGAACGGCATTGGAGGCGGGGGTGAGCCCGGCGGGTGCGCTGGGCAGGGGGGCGGCTGTGCCGAGGGATGGGGACGGGAGGCAGAGGCTGCTCAGCGAGGACTCCCTAGTCCAGCTCTGGCTTCCAGGTGGCAGGGAGAGCCCTAAATTACTTCTAAATTACCACTCAATTTCTTATGGACCTGGTCCAAATGCCACTTTCCTGACTTAACATCACACGTGTTTTCCAAGCAGCCACCAGGCTGGGTGGTAAGGCAGGGGAGATTTGATTAGTCCTGTGAATGCTCTGTTATTAAAGCTCCAGCGATGGGAGGTAATGGACCCTGGGGGTCCACCCGTCTGGGGAGCGTGAACCTGGCAACGCTCTGGCTCTGGGTCCAGCCCCTCATCCCCCAGGCAGGAGAGGAGCTTCTGCCGGACGCTCGGCTCTGCCGGGCTGCTCCAGGCAGTGTGACGCCACGGGGACGCGCAGCCAGCATCCCTCCTGGCCCTGGCGCAGCCCGGGAGCCCTGCTCTCCGGCCAGGGACCGCTTGGCAGCGACAGGCCACCCTTAGGGATGGCTCGGACCCCTGGTGCGACGCTGCCACCTCCAACGCGGGTGGGTGGATGGCTGCGGGTCTGTCATGTCCGATTGTCCGGCAGATGCCTCGGCCTCACTGACGGTCGGTGGGGTCGGCGCGGGAGCTGCTGTGCCAGAACCGCCGCTGCCGCGCTGAGCTGCGGGCTGCAGGGCTGGGGCTTCCCTGGGGACGCGTTAGGGGATTTATGGGTGTCTTCCAAGGTTTTCTCCTTTATGATTCTTGATGAGTAGATAAAAGGCCCATTTCTTCTTTTAATGGAGTCTCTGATGTTAATGGCCTCCCTCCAGTCAGATTAAGGTGCTTTGGCCTGTTTTACTCTAATAGCGGATGATTGAGAAGCGTCTGGCTGTTTCACAGTTGGCTTCCTCACACTCGTGCTGTGCCGCGCCACCGCCACCCCTGCCGTGAGAAGCTTCCTGGAAATTAAAAAAAAAAAAAGAAGGCTGGAGGAGCCCATCCCTCCCCTCACAGGGGCTCCATCGCTCCCTCCTCCCGGCCTCCCTTGCTGCCGCCACGTCTTGGGACCACCCCAAGGAGCGTGTGGCCATGGTGGGACCCTGCTGAGCTCCTCGGGCAGCTGGTGGGGCAGCGACTGCGGTGCCCAGGGGGCTGCGGCACGGGGCTGCCCGCCCTGGTGGCCCCAGCCACCTCCCACCGGCCAAGGGCGAAGCGAAGCGCCGGAGTCTGCAGGATAATCAGAGCTATTAGAGGCACTCGTGTGTGCGAGAGGGTGTGAAATGCGGATGGATGGAGGACCCTGGGGAGCGGGAGAGAATGAGAGGGGACGTGCCTGTGTCCCTGGGAGCGCAGGCTGCGGGAGCCAGCATGGGGGACCCCGGTGTCCCTGTGTCCTGGCGTCCCTGTCCCCTGCTCAGCCGTGGGCATCTCTGAATCGTCACAGAGCAAGTCCCCAGGCTGCAGTCTTGTTGCATTAACAAGGCACCATTTCTGCATTTTAAGTGTGTGCTCCTTGATGTTGTCCTGCCTCTAAATGATCCTGGAAATGTATCGTCTACTTAACTACCTTTTAATTAAAAGTCAGGGATATTAGAAAAGAGAAATCAATTCCTGTCACAATTAAGACTTGGTTTGAACAATTGCAGCGTGTTTCAGCAAAGGATCCTCTCTGGACTTATTGATCTGTATTGTCATAATGTCTGCTTTATTACTATGGCTCAGACGCTCTTAAATGAATATTTCGCCTGAATAATGCGTGTCATCTGGCAGGCAGAGCGGGCTGCCTGCTGCCAGTCACAGTCTGCAGGGCTTCCATGCCCCCACGCCTGCCGGCCGGGGCTGGGACCAGGGCGAGCAGCCTTGTCCCCCCGCGGCGTTGGGCTCGTCTGCGAGAACCACGCTTGCACCACGGGCCGGCGCCTGCTGGAGCGAGCTGGGGAGTCTCGGGGTTTGCAGCCCCAGGGCCGTCTCAAAGCCTGGAGGCAGCCATGGCGAGCGGCGCCAGGGGAGCAGAAACCAGCCGCCGGCAGCGCCCACCCGAGCATCCCGCACCCAGCGCGGTGCCACGTCTCCCTGCTGGCAGGAGCGGGAGCGGGACCAGGAGGGACGGCTGGTGCCAAGGCTGGAGCCTGCCCTGCACGTGGCCGTGTCTCCACCAGCAGCTGAAGCCTCCCTCTCCCTCTCCCGCGGGGAGGACCCTGATGCTCTCCCCCGTGGAAGTGACAGTAGTAGGAGGCTGATTAATCAAAATCTAACATGATGAAGGACCTTTTTAAAGGTAGAAGACATCCCGGTTATGTTTTTTTCTGCCCTTTAAAAGTTCTTTAAAACTAGGGGGTCTTGGAGGAAAGAAAATTGATTTCTCATGGTTTCTTTTGTACCTTGGGCCAGAAAGTAAATTCAAAGGGGCCCTGACATGAAATGTCAGTGTCTCTGCTGCTGCGGCTGATAATGAGATCTCTCACAGACAAATCAAAACACCTGGATTTCACCACAGAGGAGCTACTGGTTTGACCCAAGATGTTGGGATTAGGAAGAAGAGAGGGCATGTGCTGAAATCCTGTCTGCCGTGGAAGCAGCCTTGGCACCGGGAACGCTGCAGCCGCAGTTATCCGGGGGTGGGGGCCGCGTCCTGCTGCCCCGTGGTGCCTCCACCAGGGTGCCCCCCGTGCCGTCACCGCTCCCCCTCTCGCTTTGGGCACTGGCAGCTGCTCCTGTCGCTGCTTTCTCTGCCTCTCCCCCCGTCCTGCAGGCTCCCCGCTCGCCCGCAGCCCTGGTGCCCAGGCAGGGGGGGCCGGGGAAGGAGGAACCCCACCGCCTCGACGGTGCTTCTTGTAAGCCAATGGCCATGGCTCCCGAGGCTGCAGCCTGCTCGATACCGTTCGCTTTGTGATAAATAGGATTCCCATAATAATTTCTGGCTCTTATTAATGCTTTTAATCTACAGACCTCAGGAGCTCTCAGGCAGGGAGAGGTGAGCCAGAGGAAACCAGGAGAGAGAGATGCTCAGAAAAAGAGGGAAGAAGCAGAGGAAAGTGAGCAGGATGAACTCTTTACCTCTCTATCCCACTAGCGCTTTCTCTGCAGATTAAAAACCCTGTCGGGAGCAGCGGCCGGCGGAGCTGGATGGTAGTACAGGGCTGCGGTGACGGCGGTGGCTCTGGCTCAGCCGCGGGGCCCAGACAAGCCGGTGTCGGGGACGGCTCCAGCCCTGATGGCCCCTGGTGCCTCCCCCTGGCCAGGATGGCCTCCGGCTCTGGGCTTTGCTCCTCTCGGTTGTGGGCTTAAGTGACTCTCAGGCTCCGCGATCATGCCTTTGGTGTATGACTAATTGGAGAAGCGTCTAATCGTGTCCTCCACCGATGTCACCGTTACACAGCCTGTGATTAAACATGCTGTCAGCCGCTGCTGTTTACAGATAATAATGCTGCTTTCTCTCCATTCCTACACTATCAGCCTCATTAGGAAGGTTTATGGATAAATTAGTCACTCTGGGATTGAATAATGTCTCAAACGCATCCACTGACTCCGCACCCTCTGACTCCGGCTGGCCGGGGGGGAGACTGGTGACCCCCAACTATGTTTGGGGCAGAGCCCTGGCCGCACACCAGGGTGACCCCCAGCCCCGGAGCCTACCTGCTGTGTTCATGGTGGCTCCTCCTCGTGGAGACTGTTTCGGGGGTGCAGGCCCCACTCTTGCCACCAGGCTGGAGGCAGCAGTAAGTGTCTTGTGTTGATAAAATTCTCTCTGATGCTTCATTACAGCAGAATCTGCAATACATGCAAAAAGATGCTCTTTTTCCACTCTTGCTGAATGAAACATTCATACATTTCCAGAGAAAGCTCCTGGCACGGGTGGAGCGTGGCCTTTCAGCTACAGTGGGAACAAACTGCAGCTGCAGATGGGAACAGGTTGTTTCTGCCATTTTTCATTCTTTCCCCTAATTATAATGCAGATTGGACACTCTCTCCAGCATTTCCTCCCTTTCTGTTTGCTTAAGCAGTATTTTTGCGAACCTACGTGGCAGTCTCGCCCTGGGACACGACTGCGCCGTTAGAATAAAACCGAATTTATTGCTTCCCTGGGCTGCGGGTCTTTTCCCCCAGTGCCCC
This sequence comes from Chroicocephalus ridibundus, assembly GCF_963924245.1. NCBI lineage: Eukaryota > Metazoa > Chordata > Aves > Charadriiformes > Laridae > Chroicocephalus > Chroicocephalus ridibundus. The sequence goes on along the minus strand of NC_086302.1, from coordinate 3,482,991 downwards.
TTCCGTCGGCCACCAGCGCCGAGCCAGCGGCTGGGAGCGGGGATGGGACACGCCGTTGGGGACGGTCCCTCTCTGCATGGTGGGGACGGAGCTGGCAGGACCCCCATGGCCGGCGTCCCGGGGATGGCGTGTCTGGCGGTCCCTCCGCAGGGGCTGCATCCAGCCGGCACGGTGGCAGGCGGAGCGGAGGCGCGGGAAGCCATCCAGCTCTCCGCCGCACACCAAGCACTGTAATTACCGGGGAGCTTTAATGGAGCTGGACACACCGTGCTGGTGCCTTTATTTAGAGTCTGCCCAAGCGCCGAGTCCTGGAGTGCAAAATGCATCTAGGAATTAGCCCCAGCTGGAGTAAATTGCTAATTATCATTTGCAAAGTACATTATCCTCTCTTCTCATGGACAACTGGAAAAGACTCGTGCTGCATGACCTGCCTGTCTCTCTCACCCCGTGACTAAGGGATAATTGGCGAATGCCTTGTGGTGATTGAGTTACAGAGCAAGTCCCGAAGTGTCTTTCTTCATCAGTGTGTCATGCAACTTGCGTCCCTGATTGCCGGATGAATAGGAGCCGGAGCCGCGCTCACCCCGAGGAAACCCGCTGCAGCTCAGCGCCGTAACGCCAGCGCCCTTGCTGTTCAGGGACATTTGCTGACGCTTTATTGAGGGGCCAATGAAGTTAGAAATCTTGGTAATTGATTTTAAATGGTAATCAGCACAAAGGCTTAAATGTAAAAAAGACTCTTAACAAATAAGGGAAGCACTGTGAAACAGGGAGATCCACACCTGAGACGTGCTGGCGCTTTGGGGTCCCCCTTGGGGGTGCCCTTGGGAGCGGCGCCAACCAGCCTGGCGCTTACGTGGTCTTCAGCTTTACAGAGGTTTGGGCTGCAAATTCCGCACAGCGCTGCTGGGAACAGGTGAGGGAGGTCTGGGAAGAGCCTGGACTGCGGTGAGAGCTCGGCACCGCGGCAGGGGCCAGTCTCTGCCACCGCCACCCCGCAGCACCCTGCCCCAGCTCACCAGGGCGAGCGACCAGCGGGACCCGTCCATCTGAAACGCATCTGACCGCAAGTGGCGGCCACATGCTGCAGATCCCTTTGTAAAAAATAAACAGCCTGCTGTGAAATTATTTCCGACGCCACCGAAAATGAAACTCCTAATGACAGCACTTCAAACAGAACTGCTGCAAATCTCTGTAAGTGATTTTAATGAAACCAGCCAGGAATACAAGGAGAGCAAATCAAAGCTAGGACAACTCCTTTGTTCAAATTACACGTAATTGGTATCAAAATTATGATAATGGTTGTTTGCACCATTATACTTGAGGTATATCATCATTTCTATCACAGGCCTCAGCTCTCAGAGGTTCAGACACCTGAGCTCTCACGCTGCAATTCCAGATTTCAACCAGAGCAAGGGGAGCAGCAGACAAGGGGCTGCCCGAGCATGAAGCTGTCCGTCTGTGCGAAGCCCGGAGTGCCGGCATCCTGCCCTGTGCTCGGCACCACCGGCAGAGCATCTCCGCAGGGCAGGACCTGCCTCCCTGGGGAGCAGGGGCATCTCTCCGCTTGGGACCCCCCAGCTCGGCTGTGACTGCACGAGGGTCGGCTGGGAAGGGGCTCCGGGCTCTGGCTGGGGATGGCATCAGCCCCAGCGCCTGTGCGCATCGGCTGTGGGAGCAGGTTGGGATTCCTGATCCTGCCGCTCAGAAGGGACTGAATGGGTGTGGCAGGACACAGTCCCAAATTCAGGATGTTTACTTTAAGTAACTGGATGTTAATTAGCACTAAGTTACAGCTGGTTTCCTCTGAAGCTCTAAATTACTTCCTATTGGCACCAAGTGGTTTCCTCTTGGTCGGTGCTGCCCAGGTGAGTGCTGGAGCCGTGGTCAGTGGCCGGTCGGTGGTGACTGCCGGGACGCTCGGGGGATGTGCCGGTCCCCTGGGTGCCGCTGTGCAGGGCATGCGGGGAGGAGCAGAGCTGTGGCTCCTCTCTGCATTCCAGCCCCGTGTCCGCCCTGCGCAAGGCTCTGGGTGCCGCTGCGGGCTGGGATGGGATTTGCCTGGCTTTGTCGTGGCTTGGGCTCCCTCAGCTCTCCGGCCTCAGTAATTTATATGCCATTGTGTGACTGATGAAAACCTGCTATCAGATAATTGATTCCCTTTGGTCTTTTTTTTTGGTAATCCTTCAAAGTCTCTTTGCTGATACTAATCACCTGTCTGGGGCCCTTGCCCGGCCGGCCCCTCGTGCTGAGCCCGCTTACGGCCGAAGGAGTGCCCGAGGATGCTGGGCTCGTCTTTGCCAGGCAGCTGGCGGCTTTGCTGCCCTCGTGCTCTTGGCACCAGCTCCAGCTCTGCCCCGCACCCCTATTCCCACATGTCACCGACACGGAGCTGCGCGGCTGTGGGTCTGAGTCCCCTGGGAACAGCACAGGGAGCCTAATTAATGCATGTAATAAATCTGCCGAATTAGGTGGCCTGTCTGCTCTTGTGCATCCGTTGCTTCCTCCTCCACAGAGATAATTACATCAGACAGCTCTTAAAATAGGTGCTTTTTTCCCTCACAGGGTTTTTGTGCGTGGAGCTGAAGGCAGCATGGGGACTCGCCTGGGCTGGGCACCCGGGACGGCCGGGTGCTGGGAGCGATGCTGAGCCCCGACCCCTCTGCAGCGGGAGAGGTGAGGTGGACTGTGAGAACGCCCCTCGCTCCGTGTCCCTGCCACATCTGTCCCTGCCCTGCGGGTTACATGAGCCGAGGCCCGGCTTCTGCTTGTTCTCAGCAGGGCCGGGAGAGCGGGAGGCTTTCAGCTGGTCACAAGGAATGAGAGGATGAAGGTCCCGAGGCACGGCTGTGCTGCACGGCATTCCCGGTGCCTGCTCCTGCATGGCTGCTGTGGCTCTCACCCCCCTGCCAAAGCCACCAGCGCGACCGGGGGTGGAGACAGCGGAAGGCTGCTGCGCAGGGCGAGGGCAGAGCCACCTGCGGGCGCTCCGTGCTGCGGGGCAGGGCATGGAGCAGGACAAGGAGAGCCATCGCACGCAGGTGTGACGTGACAGCGAGATAAAGCATGAGAGTTTTGCCCAGGGACCGTTGTTCACTTGCTGGCGTTGGGTGCCGTGGGGTTTTGGTGGCAGGCGATGCGCCGAGAGCCCTGGAGCCCGAAGGGAAGGAGGGGACGGGGCTGCAGCGCTCCGAGGGGAGCAGGCAGGGGGGCAGCGGGGGTGTGGGGCTCTAGGGGAGACCTGCTTTGCAAAGGGGTTTGCACTCACCTCTGGCCTCCGCCTTGGCAGGGCACGGCATCACCCCCCGCATGCCCTCCTGCTGCTCCCCGCGCCGGTCGGGATGCCAGAGGGAACATTCTCCACGCACGAGTCCGCAGCTCAGTCAGTGCCTTGACTTGCCCTTCAGAGTCTGTCACCGGATTGCGGCGCCTGGATCCCTCCTGTCTGGCTCTAATTAATAGCGTGTGATAATTTGTCTCCGGTTGAGTTGGAATTTAACACTGAACGGATCCTTGCCCCCAGTGAAAGGCTGGGTTTCGCACTGATGATGACAGAACGGAGTATTTCCTATATAAGCATAATGATCTTACGCTGCCTGGAGCTCTGGATTTTCTCAGTATATGACGAATGTGAAGCGTTTAAAAATATTAGACACTTACTCTATTTTACATTATTTTCTAGAACGCGGATCTCTCTGGGTTGCCTAGAAATCCATTAACAAGAAATGTAAAGATGCTTAAAGGCATTTACCCAGATTAGCTGCCTTTATGTAGTCAAGGATCTTTTATGTGATTACCTTAAAAGCTAAAGAGCTGCTGCAAAATATTTATAGTACAGACATCCTGAGGCAGAGAGTACACATCTGACAGAAAAATTAAGCCGTTAAAAAGAAATGCATAGCTCTGGTTGCTTGTATTTTCAGACAAACAACACAGAAGGTAAAAGGAGTTAATACACAGAGTGTTTTCCTTTCGCTGCCCAGGATTGCAGGGCTGGGCGGCTTTGATCGTGGGATTTATGGGGAAGCTTTACATTAACTTTTATTTTGTCTGTGATTTCTACAGTTAGCGGCCAGTGAGATGGTGCGGGGACGAGACGGCGCTGTCAGCAGCGGGCTGTGAAGGCACCGGCTGTGACGGAGCGTGATCCCCCCGGGAAGCGGTGTCTGAGCCCCGGGATCAGCCGGGGGCAGCGGGTTGGCGAGATGCCGACGGTACGGGGTGCGGATGGTCTGAGCCGCAGGAGCTCCGCCGCTTTCCTGCGGGAGATATCTACTGAATACATGGGTGCTGCGCTGCTGCTGCCTGCGCTCAGCCCAGCCTCCTCGCAGCACGAGCAGCAAAGCTCAGCCTGGAGCATGTTTTTGTGACATGCCCAAAACAGCACGAAATTGCACAAATCCCTGGTTTCCCATTGTAAGAAAACCCTTTCAAGTGTGGAAGAGGAGGGAGAGGTGCGAAAGCTGCCGTGAGGTTTCCGCCTGCTCCTGCTTTCTCCAAGGGCATCTCTTACAGCCACGTACCGCGGCCTCCTGGCTCCTTTGCCCTTTAGCACGAGAAGTCATTTGTCAGCAACAGAAAAAAAGTTTTGTTTTTCGGTCCAGCTCTGGCTGTCCTCCCACTGAGACTTTCAACTCTCTATCTCAGGAATTGATGGTCTCGGATTCTGATCCTCTTTCCTTGGTGTTTGTATTGATTTTTTTTTATTTTTTTTTTTCCAGGAGGGTTATTTTCACCATGGTTTCAAAACTATCTTTCCGTCTCCGCTTACAGCAGGTAATAGCTCAGCTCGGCGGATGACACCGTGCTGGCCCCGGCGCGGCCTGGAGCCTGGATAACTGGCCGTCTTTGCTTTCCCACTCGTCTCTCGGGCTCATCCCGTGGGGAGTGGGGTACGGGGAGCTGCCCGTGGGCTGGGTGGGAGTGACAGAGGTGACCAGACAAGGTGTATGCCTCTTCCTTTGCTTGCAGGAACTGGCCCCTCGTCACGCTGCGGGTGCTGGAGCAGGCAGCCGGTGTGCCGTGACGTGCTGTCCCGGGAACAGCATCCCTCTGTCCCGCTTGCTCCCTGGTGGGGCCGAGTCCTCGGCGCTGGCTGGGCTCTGCCGCGGCCCCCTTTGCCCGCCCCTGGTTCATCATCTGCGCCTGATAATGAATAAATCCAATAGTCTCCATTTAAAAGTCTGCTCTGTTTCCTTCACCCCCAGCAATGGCTTTTAGTCATCCGGTCTTGCCAAAGAAAAATTCATGAGATCATTTCCCCAAAACAACGTGATACTTCAAAATCGTAATTAAAATACCTCTGGCTGTTCTAATATTAAGCTTTTATAAGTGCTTGGAATAATATCTCAGATAAATGGAAAAGGTTTATACTCTATTAGCATGACATACCCTTCTCCTAATGAAACATATCTCTAACATCAAATCCTTCGTGTACATTGAAAACGCTCTTCCCTGTTTGGTTCTTCAGCGACACGAACGCGTTCACCTCCCGTGGGGCTCGGTGGTGAATGGAGCCGTCCCAGGGGGCCGTATCGATTTGCTTCATGACATTAATACCTTCCAGCGTACCAGCGGCAAGATCCTGCGCGTGAATACTAAATGGGAGGATGTTGTGCCCCAGAGGCTGGTAAGCGAGATCCCATATATTACACCATGTGAGTCGTGTGTCATATTAGAGCAATCTCGTTTTAAAGGGCATCTTTCAAGCACAAACTAGCTTTTTCCCACACTTGACTGATCACACAAATAACTGTGATTAAAGGTCAAGTGCCTGGGTTTTTCTGTTTTACTCCTTAAAAATTTATATGCGAAAGAAAACCTAGAAGTTAACATAGCATGAAATTGTTATGCAGTTATGAGCCTTTAACGACAACTAAATGTCGCTTTTCTTCCTGGGTGGCTTGAAAAATCTCCAGTAATAATGGGTCACTTCTTCTGGTTTCCACTCGAGGAAGATTATAAATAAACCCTGTCTTTTGCTTCCCTGCCCTGTGATGTGGTGGAGGAAGAGTTTTAATCATATGAACTCGTGGCCCCCGTCACCAGGGCTGTACTCTGGGCTCGCTGGGGGCTCCCGGGCTGCAGGCGCGCGGTGGCAGCGTCAGTGGCTGGAAGCTCTGACGTGGTGCGGCCGCGCTGGCCCGTGTCAAGCTCTCCCGGATGGAAACAGCATCGATAAATGGATGGGAATTTTCTTGCGGGTCCAGTTAACCCAGAGAAAAGGTAGTGGCCGTATTTTCAGAGGGGATGAGAAATAGAGGGTGAGCTGGAAACCCCCCCCCTGGCTTCAGGCGCCCAGCTGGGCTGTCTGCAGCCCGTTACCGTCCCTGCCCGGATCTGCCCTGGTGGCTGGATGGCAGCTGTCGGAGCTGGAACACGGGAGGTGGGTGCTTTGGGGTGGGAAGGGAGCGCTGGAAGACATGGAGGGCAAGTAGAAACATTAGAGGTATAGATTGTCAAACCCAATCGTGAATCTTCAGCGCGCTTGAAAAATCTTTCCTCCGTTTCTGCAGAATGGCCACAGCGGCAGCAGCATCTTCTTAACTGGCCAAGAGCCCCAGATTTCCAAGAGGTTTATACTCAGATGCAATGCCTCCCAAACCTCTCGAAAGCAAATATGCCTTAGGTGGTAAAAAAATGCTTGCAAAGGCAAGATTCCTGTGGAACAGGTTAAAGAAACATTGCACGGGGGTTTTGAGCTGGTACCTGGGCTGCTCAGGATTCCTGATCCTGCAGGGACTTTCGCATACGGTTCAATGCGTTCACGTGGGCTGTCTTATTGACTCCGGGAAGAGAGTACTTGGAAACTGGAGCATGAGGCAAACGAACCGCAATCACCATATCTAATTAATCTTATTATGCAATGTGCAAATTGGAGTCTGACTGGCAGCAGGCTTCAATGGGATACCTGCCGCAGGAAACTTTCTGCAGAACTCAGGCTTTGGTGCCTTAACACTTCAAGGTGTTTCGGCGCAGTGCCTTTACGCAGACACACCGCACCCCTCTTTCCCTGCAGCGCCGTGCCCCCCGCCGGTTTTCCTGCGGGCATTTTCCCTGGCTGCTGCCCCCCAGCAGCCCTCGCCACACCCCTCATCTCGTGCGTGGGTTTTGGTTTCGCTGGTAAGTCCCGTTGCCGGCATGACCCAGCACTCAGCTCTCTGGGTCCGGACACAGCCCCGTGCTCTGGGCGCTCCCCCTCCCTGGGCACCCACCACCCTGAGCAGGGGCTGTGCCATAGCCCAGCCAGCATGTATTAGATGGAGACTCAATATTTTTATTCCAGGCTCACAGTGTTTTACGTTTGACAGCACATAAGCACAGGGAAGGGAACATCCCCCAGGAAGAAGTGTTGCTACATAAGCAAGCTTTGGCGTCACGGCTTCAGCCATCAGGTGGGAAACTGTCGGGCGTTCAGCCTGACTCAATTTTGCAGGGACCTGTAACACCTACAATTAGTGACAATCAAACCTTGACGAGTTCCTCCCCCGGTGCTGGCGGCTGTGGGCCTGGAGACACACACCTCGCCTGCTGCAAGCTGGGAATCGCCTCCCCCAGCCCAGCCGAGCTCCCTGCACTGCGCTCACCGCCGCCACTCTGCCCGTCACGCAGGGCTGGCAGGGAGCGCCCTGCCTGGGGCTGCCTTTTCCTGGGGTTTCTTTCTGGCCACTCGGACTTTTATGGCAGCCACTGGGCGTAATGGACCTTGAGACAAAGCTGGGAATCAAATTCCAGCCCAGAAAGGCAGAACAGAGGGCTTGACGTAAACCTGGCGTTCCTGGGCAAGGGCAGAAAAGAGACCTGCCCCACTGCTCTCCTGGGCCCTGCGGTGCAGCAATAAGGCTCTGACTCGCCACTGCCTGGTAATGGCAGCAGGGAGCAAAGGTCGGCCAGTGGGGCAGCCCCACAGCACTGTTAATTAAGGCTGTGACCACAAGGCCGCGGTGTCTCAGCACCAGCAAGGGCTGTCCATGCCACAGCAGTCCTTTGGCTTGCATGGGGGGGGGCAGCCCTTGCCCTCGGCAGCCCAAAGCTCAGCCCCGCTGTGCTCAGTCTGTTCCAGCCCGAGCCTGCCCCGCCGATCGTGCAACGAGACTCAGCTGGTGGCAGACGAACTGCCGCTGCCATCCTTAGGCTTCAGAGTGAACGGCGCCCCCGCGCCCGCCCCTGGCCCCGCCCCTTCTCGCCGCGCGCCCCGGCGGCCCCCGCGGATTGGCCGAGCGGCCCCGCGGCCCCGCCCCGGCGGCGGCGGTTGGCGGCGCGGGGCTGGGGCGGGGCCCGGCGGCCGGCGCGCGGCGGCGGCGCGGGGCGCGCGGAGTCGGCGGCGCCATGGCGACGGCGCGCGGCGGCGGCGGCTTCCCCCGAGCGCTGCCGCTGCTGTTGCTGCCGCCGCTGCTGCTGCTCCTGCCCCGCGCCGCCGCCGAGCAGGGTGAGACGGGACGGGACGGGCCGCGCCGCGTCCCCGCCGCGGTGGCTCCGGCGGTGGTCGCTCGCGGCGGGTCGGGCTGCGCGTCGCGGTGCCGGGAGAGACCGGCGCGGCTCGGCGGGTCCGGGTGCGCGTCCCTTTCCTCCCGCCGGTGTCGCCGCCAGCCCCCGCGGGGTGGCTGTGCCGCGGCTCTCCGGGGCGCGGGGACCCGCTGAGGAGCGGGACGGAGCGAGCGGGTCAGCCCGGGGGGTCCCGGTCCCCGCCATCGCCAGTGGCGCCGGGAGGAACGAGCCGCTGCGGCGCCCGCTGCCCGCGCAGCGCTGCCGGTACCGGGAGCGGAGCGGCGGGAGCCCGGCCCGGCTGCGGCGGCTCTGGGGGCAGCCGCGGGGGGTGTCTGTGTGCGCCGGGGCTGCGCTGCCGGGAGGGGTGACCCCCCCCCGGGGTTATCCCCCAGCTCGCTTGCGAAGGGAGCGGCCGGGGATGCGCCTCCGCCGGCGGTACCTGGTGCGGGGAACGCGAGAGGAGGCACCGCCCGCCCGTCGGGGGTGGCCCCCGTTCGCTGGCTGCGGGAGGATCGTGAAACTGTGAATTTGGGGGAAATGCCTCTTCCTGTCGCGCAGAGAATTGGCTGGTTTGTGGAAAAAGGATGCGGGCTTTCAAGGAAATTCTTGTTTCAAAGCAGCCGCTGGTACCTCTCAGTTCCAGGCGACGCACGGGCTCCGGGCATGGTACAGCTGCAGCGTTGGCTGGTGATGTCAGGCGGATTGTCCTGCAGGATCCCTTGGGAAGGGCTGCAGCCTTCCCTGGGACATCACCCTCGTTGGGTCAGGGTGCTAATCGCCTAACTGCGAGGCCAGCTCTGGGTGCGCAGCTTCCAGCCCTGCAGCGTTGAGTCCTGCTGGGTGCTCGGGCGATGGCTGGTGTCGCTGGGGTGGGAGCTGCCCCCCGCGCTCTGGGACCTGACCCACTGCTGGGGCTGGTGGGTGTCTGGGAAGGGCGCACGGCACTGAGCTTCCCAGCGGAGTGGCCGGGGGGATGTTTACCGGCGTCGCCTGTGTCAGTGAGTTCGCTTTCTAACGTGTTGTCTTCCCTGCAGTTGTCCTGCTGGACTCGAAGGAATCGCAAGCGGAGCTGGGCTGGACCTCGCACCCGTCAAACGGGGTGAGTGTGGCGGTGAGACTGTCCCTGTGCGCTGCCCTTTGGCGCTCAGCAGCATTTAAAGTCCCCACATGGAGCTGGCAGAGGGGGCCGGCAGCCTGGGGGTCTCCCCGAGACGGGGGTGGGCAACTTGGTGCGAGCCGTGGTGTTGATCAGCACCGGGGAGCAGGGCGAGAAGTGAAGTATCGGTTACGTGAGCGGTACAACCGCTGGGGAACCGCTCCTCCAAACGAATTCTACACTCCTGCAATGAGCAAATGAACACCAGCCAGTGAAGCCTGTGTATTGTAGTGTGCACGCCAGCGCGAGCTCCTGGGGGTCAGCTCAGCTCTTGGAAGAGGCTGCGGCTGGCGTGGGATTGTAGGGAGCCCCGCATCGTGCAGGGTTTGTCTGATCAGGTCCTTGCTTTGCTGCCGGGATCACTCCGTAGCCGTCTTCAGGAGAGTGTGCTGGGAAACTCAGAGTTGTGTTCCTTGCTGCTTTGTGTTCGTTTTCCAGGATGGAAACAAACCATCCAGAGGGGACAGCGATAGCTCCTGGAATCATCTGTGTTGCCCAGCTGTTAGTCTGCAGAAGAAACTCTGTTTTGGGTACATTTGGCAGTCTTGCGTGCATTTCCCCCCAGAAAGAATTGCTTCGGGAAGCTGCCAGGTCATCCTTAAGGCTGTGAGGGTTGAATCATCGTTTCACTAATCAGAATCTCTGCTGGTAACTTTGGGGAAATACCGTTTCACTTGCAGTCAGAGGATTTGTCCTGTTCTAGCTGAAACTCCTCCTGACAGAGAAGCTGCTGCTGTTGTTCACAAAGATACTCGTCCTTGTGTGATGGTGTGACTGGCATCGCATCTCCTTGGCCATCTTTCACTTCTCTGGGTAGCCCGGCCCCGTCTGGCATTACGCTGGGTGGTAATGCTGAGCAGACGCACCTTCCCAGGGACAGAAAATCCGCGGCATGTGTGGGAGATAAAGGCTCTGGCCGCTCGACAGATGCTGTGTCCAGTTTCATATTCAACTTCGGTTTAGAAGGTCTGATGCCGGTGCCCTCTCTCTGGTTGCGTCTCCCTGTTCGCGCCTCTGCAGAGAGCTCAGGTGTGAGGTGGTGCAGCAGCACCGCTGTGTTCCTACAGCTGGTGGTTTTGGTGGGCTGAGGACTTCTAGTGCCTATAATATAATGGCCTGTAGGTGGGGAGGCTTGTGGTGGTGATATTCATACCGGGCGGTGTGTTTCTGCTGGGGTGGCTGGTTCTTGCTCACGGCAGCTCTGGAGCCGTAACAGCCCTTTGTGTTCTTTCCCCAGTGGGAAGAAATCAGCGGGGTGGATGAGAACTACAAGCCGATACGCACGTACCAGGTCTGCAACGTCATGGAGCCAAACCAGAACAACTGGCTGCAGACGGGCTGGATTGCCAGGCGCGATGGCCAGAGGATCTTCATCGAGCTGAAGTTCACCCTGCGGGACTGCAACAGCATCCCCGGCGTGATGGGCACCTGCAAGGAGACTTTCAACCTGTACTACGTCGAGTCTGACTCCGACCTGGGCCGCAGCGTTCATGAGAGCAAGCACACCAAGATCGACACCATTGCTGCGGATGAGAGCTTCACGCAGGGGGACCTGGGTGAGCGTAAGATGAAGCTGAACACGGAGCTGAGGGAGATTGGGCACCTGAGCAAGAGAGGCTTCCACCTGGGCTTCCAGGACGTGGGCGCCTGCGTGGCGCTGGTCTCTGTGCGGGTCTATTACAAGAAGTGCCTGGCCACCGTGCAGAACCTGGCCGTGTTTCCCGACACGGTGGCGGAGACAGCCTTCGCGACTTTGGTGGAAGTTAAGGGCACTTGCGTGGCTCATGCCGAAGTGGATGTGGATAACCCCCCCCGGATGCACTGCAGCGCGGAGGGCGAGTGGCTGGTCCCCATAGGGAAGTGCGCGTGTGGTCCCGGCTTCGAGGAGAAGGACGGGGGATGCAGAGGTAACGGTGGCCGTCGGTGTCCTCTGGCAGCTTTTGTCTGTGTCAGTCCGCGTTGCTGCCAGACTGCTCCAGCCTGCCTGGTGCCTGGGCACAGCTCAGACGAGTGGAATTGCCTTTTGTCAGCAACATTATTTTTCAGTTGATTGCAGCTCCCCAGCTACAGCCTTATTTTGAAGGGTGGCAATTGGGAAAATGGGGCGCGTTGCTGGTAGCCGCTCTGCAGCATGGTCTTGGCTGGGTGGAAGTGCCAAAGCTCTGAATACCGTCAGGCATTTCCTACGGCTTTATCTGTAACTATAAAATTACTCTAGAACATTAATATCCCCATTGTCGTGCTTCAGACACAACTTAATAATTTGGTGACTTTACGGCTCACAAGGTTACGTTTAATGATAGCTGTAAAAATGGATATAACCTCTACCTTAGCAGGTGTCCCTCTGATGAACCTGGCGCTGTGACCACTCCGATCTCACTTTCAAAGGCAGGCGAGGGCCAGGCATGGGATCAGCCCTGAGAGTGCGGGATACGGGATGCCGCGCTCCTCCTCGTGGAGTGCGTGAGTCTCTTCAGATCTCGGTTGTGCCCACTGTGCCGCCTTCCTCCGACATGTGGGAAGCCTTTCCCGGCGCTCCGGGTAGTGCCTATTCACTTGGTGCCCTCCTTAGGAAGACCTTATTAAAACTATCGGATTGAAATCTCAGTGCTGTTCACTGCTTCAGTGGCTGCGTGGCAGCTCGCCATGCTTTCCCCATCTGTTTGGAGCGGGAATTTACATAGCGAGTCCCAGAAGGCTTTTGCTAATGTTTCAGGTTTCTCTGTGTTGAGTTTAAATAATTCATATTCTCGGAGGAAAAATATTTGAAGTAATTTAATGGACATAATTAAGTTTTTCCCCCCTCTCACAGAAAGCAGGTCATTAGTCACTCTCTGTGGAGCAGCGTCTGATGTCTGGTCAAATATCAGAAAATAGTTTTTAAGGGTTGAAAGTTTTTGGGTTTTTTCTTTTTAGAGCCCCGCATTAGCATAGCACTAAGTGAATAACTTTAAAAGATTTCTGATGAAAGCATCCAGGGCTGCGAAATTCTTCAACAAGGACAAAAGCCCTTGGGCTGGAGGCAGGTAAATACGGTGGGAGTTTGGAGATGTTGAAACGGGCAGGTGATGGCGCAGTGAACCTGGCTCCGCCGCGGTGGCTTTGGAGGGCTCAGCGGGTGCGAGTCCGCTGGGTCCTCCTTGGCCGCGAAACTCCTTGGCCGCGGTCGCTGTTGAAGCTCTCGAGGTCGTGGGAGGCTGGACCCTGCGTTGGTTGAAGGAGCTTTGGGGAGCAGGGACGGCCCAGGGGCCGACCCCCCGTCCTGTGCCGGGCTGGCCAGCAGCTTTCCAGGCTGTCCCGGGTGCTGCTGCCCAGCTCCTGCTCCTCTCCCTTATCCTTCCATCTTTTCTGAGGACTTGCTGGCACATGGCCGGGAGACGTGGGTCTTCTCTGCAGGAAGGACGAGCTTTATTTCCCGCTGAACTGATGAAGCTGTTGGAACTCCATCACAAAGCTAGCATCCCCGTAACCGCGATTTAAGTGCTGAAATCATCCTGGCCGCTGAGAGAATGTTTGTATCCTCACACTGAAATTAGGAGAGACGAAAAAAAGACTAATAGGATTTACGGCACCGCTAATTACCGCTGCGAGAAAGCCTGAGCCTTTTCCCTGTCCGTCCCTCTCCATCGCACCGCTTCTCCGAAGGAGCCCAGCGCGGCTGACGGCTTCCAGGGGCTTGTACGTTTCTGATGAATCATTTCAGTGGTCGTTGAGACGCAGCCATCTCTAAGGGCGGAACCGGCAGCTCTAGCAATCTGTTTAACATCTACTCTCAAATAAGAGGAGAGGTTCTGTCACTGTAAATACATTCAGGCTGCGTTTCTTGTGTCGTATATATCTATAGCCAGATGCTGGTCTGCGCTTACTCTGATCTTAAAACCCATTTCCAGCAGATGCACAGCAGGCGAGTGAGAAGTCCCGTTGCCCTGTGGATGATCACCTGTCCATCCCTATTTCGTTTTCTCAGCACTGGTGTCTTTTTACCCGTTAATTTTACCAGGCGTGAGCTGTGTCCCCTTCATGCCGCTTACTATTTATTTGGGGCGTTGCAATGGCTTTTCGTGCGAATGAATCCGTGATGCAGGGGATCTGCCTGACGTTTCTGTAAAGTTGTCTCTTTCTGCTTCGTCTTTTCCATTCAATCCCTTGTAATATCTGCAAGGAGAATTTCAACAAAGCCCAAGGTTAATATTTACCAGCCAGATTTGCTGCAAATGAGACAACTTCAACCAGACGTTGAATTAATATGATGGAGACCAGCTTCCAAAAATAGCTGTCAGCCACTCTTCTTTGACAGAAACGTAAATTTGTGCTGTAGTGAAGTTTCCTTCTCAATTTATTTCCCTCCCGAGCGTCGGGAGCCGGCTCTGGGTGGCCGTTGTGTGGGGAGATGCCCCATGCCTGGCTCCCACACCATGTGCCTCCGGTGGGTGATGCTCTAATTAGCAGAACGGAGCCCTTGTCTGCGCGGGGTGACGCTGCCGGAGCCAGGTTTAGGAAGGAAATCGTTTCTAGTGCTCTGCCAGGATTTTTAAATGATGTTTGAATTGGATGCGGCCAGGATGGGTTTGATGCCTCCAGGCCGTGGGGCCCAGCCTGGCGCGGGTGCTGAGGCCGGTCCCAGCCCAGCGCTGCTGTTTGATGGCCCAGAGCACGTACGTGTATTTCTCTTCCAAGCAGCCAGCACTGCCGCTTGTCAGGGAAGGAAAACCTCGCCTGAGAAGTTGCGTTGGTGAGTGGCTGTTTGTGGCAGCCCGTGGGCATGAGGAGCAGCCGCTGATCACAGAATGATGGAATCACAGAATGGCTGGGGTTGGAAGGGCCCTCTGGAGATCATCCCCTCCAACCCCCTGCCAGAGCAGGGTCACCCAGAGCAGGTGGCACAGGAACGCCTCCAGGCGGCTTGGGAATGTCTCCAGAGACGGAGACTCCCCCACCTCTCTGGGCAGCCTGTGCCAGGGCTCTGCCACCCTCACAGCAAAGAAGTTCCTCCTCGTGTTGAGGTGGAACTTCCCATGGTCCAGTTTGTGCCCGTTACCCCTTGTCCTGTCCCCGGGCACCACTGAGAAGAGCCTGGCCCCGTCCTCCTGACACCCCCCCTTTCAGTATTTAGAAGCGTTGATGAGATCCCCCTTCATCCATCTTTTTTTCTGTACTGAAGAGACCCAAATCCCTCAGCCTTTCTTCATCAGAGAGGTGTTCCAGTCCCCTCAGCATCTTGGCAGCCCTTTGCTGTCCCCTCTCCAGCAGTTCCCTGTCCTTCTTGACCCAGGGAGCCCAGAACTGGACACAGCACTCCAGATGTGGCCTCCCCAGGGCAGAGCAGAGGGGGAGGGTGACCTCCCTCCACCTGCTGGCCACGCTCTTCTTGATGCACCCCAGGATGCCATTGGCCGCCTTGGCCACGAGGGCCCATCGCTGGCTCATGGTCATCCCGTTGTCCCACAGGACTCCCAGGTCCCTTTCCACCGAGCTGCTCTCCAGCAGGTCAGCCCCAGCCTGTCCTGGTGTGGGGGGTTATTCCCCCCCAGGTGCACTGATGTCCACAGTGAAGTTTGAAAAGGGGATTCAAAGTAGTTCCCCCTTTTCTGCATTACTGAACGGATTTTTGAGCAGCGTGTGGGATTCAACGTGCCATGGACGGGGCACAGGAAGGTTTACCATGTCTCACTTAGGGAGAAAGTAACTCATTCTTTTGTACCTTTGCCTCTAAAGCGTGTTGGTCTTCTGGGCTCTCATGAAAGAAAACTTCAAGGCTAGAGAGGGGAAAGGTGCTGCTGTTGTGGGATTTTCCCTTTTCCCACCCCCTTCCTATACATTTGTGCTAAATCAGTGCGAGCTGCGAGGCTCGGCTGGGCGGATTTGTGCCCTGGGTCGGATATTCCTGTACGTTTTTCTTGCACAGAACCTCTCCGCCGCTCTGCTTGTTTGCTGAGGTGGAAATAGGGCTTTACGAGGGCTGGAGGCGACTTTCCCCACAGAGCCTTTCCCGGGAGCCTGTGCCTCTGTCACCAGGGTTCTCCTCCGGCCGAGGGGGACCGTCTTCATCTGTGGTGGCTTCATCCCTGGCGGTGTCTGCGTGGAGGACTTCAGGGGCTCCGTGAGGCGAGCTGGCACGGCTGCTGTTCTCGAAACGTGGGGATAAGATGAAAGGCACAAGTCAGCGCTAATTAGAAGAAAGCAGCCTTTGCTAATGGTAACTGCTAACGATACGCGACGTAACGCATGCTTGACACTCTGCAGGAGGCAAGAAATGGCTTCTCTGATCTGCTGTGGGGTTTGCCAGTGGCCTGCTGAAAAAAGAAGGGCACCAGACTGCAAGTCCGCTCTGCTCGTCAGGCTGGGGTGTGTTATTAATGGCTGTAATTGCCCCATGAATCTAACGCCGTGTGTAGTATAATTACACTTTATGGCAGCTTATAATTGTTGCTGTTAATGAGGAGACAGGATTTGTGACAGCACAGCTTTGATTCTGTTGTGGCCCTTCGTTGTTGCTGTTTTCCTGACCCGTTTGCAGCCTCACCCCCCCCGTAATTCCGTTCGGAGCTGTGCCCGTGCCCAGGCAGCGGCCGGGCTGCTCCTTCTCATCTGCCGGCCGTGGCTGGGGCTCCAGGGGGCTGCAGGTCTCCCTGGACCGGCTCTGGGATGGTTATGCCACCCTCAAATCCCTCCAGCGGCGCCTCTGCCGCCTGCCCGGGCAGGCTGCACTAGCGCCTTGCTCTCCTCGTGTCTAACACGAATCGCCTTTGCAGTTGCTTAAGCTTATAACTTCTTGTCCTCGCGCCAGCGAGCGGCGAGAACGCTCCTCACGCGGCGGATTGTGCCGTGCTACAGATAGCTCAGGAAAGTCAATACTATCTTTCCTGCGCTTGGCTTCTTGAGTAGTAGGGGAGCAAACAGATAAGCAAAGCCTTTGGGAAGATCATCCTGCCTGTTGTGGGTGGTAGGTTTGCGGACGAAACCGCAGCTGTAAATACTGTGAAAGAGAGTGGTTTCTTCATTGCCACCAGCCAGTACTTGGACATAAACTTGGTCAATGTTTTGAGCAAATGTAAAAGGAAGTTTTTCTGGGAAGAAAAGAGGTTTTGGATTAAGTCCTCGATTTTTATTTTTCCAAAGGGAAGTGCTACAACAGAGAAAGTGCTTGCTTTTTCAAAAACCAGTCTTTCCATTTGTCTCCTATTGTACCTCCCCTTTTAGTGCTTGCCTTTTTGCTGCTGAGCATCCCAAGCTGAGTGCAGGGAGAGGGAGCACTCTGGTCTTGAACCTCTTTTACGCTCGTCCATTGAGACTGCCATGATGAGCGCCTTTGGCTACTGGTACTTGTCTCTCCCCTTCCTTGGGAGGGGGAAACGCAACCGTTCGGTCCCTGTGTCGTCCATGGGGTTCCCGCAGCGTTCCCGCATCCCCGAGGCTGAGGCTTGGCTCCGGGCGCTGGCAGCTCCTGCCTGGGCTGTGCCTGGAGCATCCTCCTGCCCGCACCGTGCTGCCAGATGGGGCTGGTCCCTCCTTCCCTGACGGTGCCTTTCCTTCTGCCAGTCAATTGCAGACTTTGACTTTACAAGAAGAAAAAAAAAGTCCCAGAGCAGTGGCCTGGCCCTGAGAGCTCCTGCCACCATCTTTCTCTTAATGACAGTGAGCTGTGAGCGAGGCGTGTGTCCTTGTAAGTCTCAAGGGCTGTCGGAGCCTGGCGCGTCAGCCGCTCTGCTGCGGCTCGGCAGGACAGGGAAGAGCGAGGCCTTACCCAGCCCGAGTGCCTCCTGTTCTTCTGGGAACCGGCCGCTTCGTTTGCTTGGTGGCAGAGGAGGAGGAATCGAAGCATCTGGAGACCATATAGGCTGGAGACTTCCCGAGCAGGTTGTCTCCTTGGGGAAGATGTTTTTGGAGAGCGAGTGCCCGTGTGCTCTGCATGGCCAGGGCTTGCTCTTGCTGAGCAAACATTTGGGGCAGGAGTGGGCGGTGGTGTTGGTAAGATGCTTCCCCGTGCATTGCATGTGTCCCATCAAGGCATCGTGTCACTACAGTGCCCTTAGATGGGAAATAAATAGTTCAACTGAAAGTTAGAGAAATTTAGAGTAATAAATTACACTATTTTGTAATTTAGCACAAAGATACTTCCTGAAGCCTAAGGTCTGCTTTTCCATTTAAATACAGATAAGATGGATCCAAATGTACAGTGCTTGGGGCTTTTGATTTGTTTCATCTTTTATACATTAGCTTACAAACCTGTATGTGCTTCTGGAGTTTATTTTATCTTCTGACTGATGCTTGAGTATTATGCAGAATAAGTTTATTTTTTTCTCCTGGGATTCGGTAAGTTGCACGAAGCGCCAGGTTTTACTTTCATCACCGACGGAGCCATCGGCATCCCGCAGACAGACGCTGCGCTCGGGGGCCGGTGCTGACGGCGGGTTTTAGCAGCACTTGTCAGGGCAGGAGCCAGGCACAGCGTGGCTGCGCTGGGTGGCACTGGGGTGGGAAAGGGGGCTGGGGGGGTAAATCTGTGCCTGTCACTGAAGGAATAAGCACTGAGGAAATGTCTGCTTAGAATCATAGACTGTGTTGGGTTGGAAGGGCCCTCTAAAGGCCATCTCGTTCAACCCCCTGCAGTCAGCAGGGACATCTGTAACTAGATCAGGTTGCTCAGCGCCTCATCCAGCCTGGCCTTGAATGTCTCCAGGGATGGGCCTCCACCCCCTCTCTGGGCAACCTGGGCCAGTGTCTCACCACCCTCAGTGTACAGAACTTTGTCCTGCTTCAGTTCCCTTTCTGAATTATGGTTTAGCTTTCTCCTCCTGGGTCTTGTGTTCTAGCAGAACGTGGCTGGAGCACCTTTGTGACCTGGGCAAAGTGACAGTTTGAGGACGTGGAGAGCTTTGTCCTGAATGAACTTGGAGTATGTGCATCCGTCAGCCCATTAGCAGCCTCCTTGGTAGCCGTAATGCCGTATGGAGGATGCTGCTTTCCATCAGTCACGCTTATGAAACACCCATGTAAAATATGCTTTCTCTTCAGTCTCTTTTTGGAGTAATGATCAAGCTTGGAGATATTTATTATTCGGGATTGCATATTATATTGCTGTTTTACAGTGTGTCTGAAATAATTATGGCTATGGAAATTGTGGCAGAGCCAGACACAAATTACTCTCTGACACTTAATTTTAGAGGAAACTACTCAGAAAATTACAAGCATCACCATTCGTTTGCAGAATTCTTGTCAGGCTTAAGGGTATAGATACCTGGCTGCTAGATGGACGTGCTGGTTATTCTGCTGAAACACAGGGGGAAATGTGTCTCGCCCACGGCTAAGGGAGTTTGTGCGCTAGAAAGCCCTTGGCAGGAGCAGGGTGCGTGTGGGATGCAGGTCACTCAGTCCTTCGCGGGGGATCGTTTGGTAGATGCATCAGGGAACTGGAAGAGACACCAGTAAATTGCCGTTGGCTCAGGGGATGTGCCTACGTTAGTGTGTCCTTGAGGAACATGCCCGCATAAATAGTGATGAGGTTCCGTTCAGTACTGCTGTAGCGCTGAATTCAAGCAAATGCATTCTTTTCGATATCTCAAGACTGTCTTGCTAAATATCCTTGGGTGTTTAATTTTCTTCTGGACTAAATCACTGAATTTAATTTCAGCTATTAAGAGCTCATTGTTGGCGATGCACAAAGATCTAGCCTCTGGACATAGGTTTTCATTTCAGTGCTCTTCAAATTATTTAACAAGGGCAGAAATTACAGAGTAGCATTGTCCTAAAGGTTTCAGAGAGGCCGGGAACGTGTTGGACTGTAGGCTGCCGAAAAGTATTATTGAAAACCACTTATTAAAAAAAAAAACCAACTTTGTGGAAGACAAGCTGCCTTTGAATTCTCTTGAGTGGCGCAGCCTGAAATACCCGTGCTGGCAGGCCGGGTACCGAGGTAAGAGGAGCTGGAGACCCGATCCCGTGCCAGTATTGATCGCTCCCTCGCGCTGACGCTGTCCCTCTTGCACAGGCGCGGAGATTGGACATGATTTCTTTCCCTTCCTCACAGTGGGGCTCTGTAGCGTCATCGCTCTCCGCCTGCAAGGTATTGATTACAGTTTTTGCAATAAGACAAGGCAAGATTGCAAACCCAGCATGTAAGGGGAGGGCAGGAGCCTCTCTATTTCCCGAGGACATTTGTTGACAAGGCTCTTTCACCGGCTCAATACGCCCCTGAAACCTTATTCTGTCGGTGTGTTTTGCACAAGGTGCCCTGTCTGGATTTGGGCAACTTGTCCTTGTCTGCGAGCGCTCGCTGACAGCCGTCCTTCTGGGGTACCCGCTCCCCTGATCCTCCCCTTCCCCTGGGGGCCGGCTGCCCTCTCCCTCCTGCCGAGCACCTCTCCTCTTAAGCGTTGGTGAAGAGTTTGGAATGCAATAACCGGTGACTTGGTAATGGAATTAAGTTGGATGGAGGCTGGATGTGCCAGCCTGGTCCAGGGAGGGGGCAGCGGTAGCAATAGCTCCTGCAAGAGATGCGTTGAGAACCACTGCGTATTTTATACGGCCGATGGTAACGGCGAGTTTGCGGAGACAGGAGAAATGGCGTGTGCCGTTGCCTGGCGGGCTGTGTCGTGGGGTGCTGGCGGCGTGTTTCCCCTAGCTGCTGCCTTTCCTCAGTAGCGTTTTTATGAATGCCTGCTTCAGCAGAGAAAATTAACACAAGTTAAAAGCAGATGAACTTTGTCAAATGCAATTTCATGAAAAAAAAATGGAAAGGAATTGATTTTGGAAGACGACCGAGTTGTAGTGTTAATTATAAATGACTGTATAGGCGTTTTGAGTGAAACTGCAGGCGTTATTGATTCATGCAGGCATGCACGTGGCTCTTCTGCTGTCTGCAGGAGTTCAGCAACACGAAGAAGTTCAATAGTGCTAACGCAGGCAGTGTCCTTCGTGGTTTTTTTTTTTTCTTTCTTCGAAGATATCTGCAAGGTTTGTGGGTCAACAAGCTGACCTGAGACAGTTTGGTAAGGGGGGGGGGGGGGGGGGGGTGAAAGGCAGAACCCATCCAAAGCATTAGGACTAAATGCTGAGGAGGGTGTAAACAAACCAACAAACTCCAATATGATGAAAATGACACCAGACAGCAAGGAGGGGTAAGCGTGGAGCTCGCCCCTGAGACAGCGAACGCCCTCCACAGCCAGTGAGGGGTTTATCCCGCTCGCATGTGGAGGAGCCGACCCACAGCCGTGGTCTTTGCCAGGCACTGGTATAGGCATGCTAGCACAGAGCCTTTCCCCCTTTTCCCTTTCCCCCTTTTCCCTTTCCCCCTTTTCCCTTTCCCCCTTTTCCCTTCCCCCTTTTTCCTTTCCCCCTTTTCCCTTTCCCCCTTTTCCCTTCCCCCTTTTCCCTTTCCCCCTTTTCCCTTTCCCCCTTTTCCCTTTCCCCCTTTTCCCTTTCCCCCTTTTCCCTTTCCCCCTTTTCCCTTTCCCCCTTTTCCCTTTCCCCCTTTTCCCTTTCCCCCTTTTCCCTTTCCCCCTTTTCCCTTTCCCCCTTTTCCCTTTCCCCCTTTTCCCTTTCCCCCTTTTCCCTTTCCCCCTTTTCCCTTTCCCCCTTTTCCCTTTCCCCCTTTTCCCTTTCCCCCTTTTCCCTTTCCCCCTTTTCCCTTTCCCCCTTTTCCCTTTCCCCCTTTTCCCTTTCCCCCTTTTCCCTTTCCCCCTTTTCCCTTTCCCCCCTTTTCCCTTTCCCCCTTTTCCCTTTCCCCCTTTTCCCTTTCCCCCTTTTCCCTTTCCCCCTTTTCCCTTTCCCCCTTTTCCCTTTCCCCCTTTCCCTCCCATCATTAATAACATCCGCATTAGGAAGCGGTATCTCTCGTGCGTGGTGTGGGTCGGGGGCCCATGTGCAAGAGTTGCATTGGTCCATATCCACATCCAGGTCCAGGAGGGGAAGGGGGGCCGTGACCGAAGGTGAGAGGAGGCCGTGCCGGGGTCTGTCACTGCTTTTGTGTGGGTGGGCTGAGAAGCGCAGACCCGGAGCAGCATCTTAAAACGGTCCTTAAAACGGTCCTCCTGAACTGCACCCTGGGGGGGATCCTCAGGCCAGTCCTTCCCTGTCCGCGGCACAGCACAGCGTGACTGGGCAGGGGGGGACGGGAACACGTGCAAACACGCATGTTTTTTCCAGCTGTGGAGATGTGCAGGAAGTATGTCTGATGGGGTTTGCCTGATTTTTGTGTTAACATTAACGTGAAGTTGTCTGGGTTAAGTAGCTTTATTCCTATATCCATGTTATGAAGCAATTTCAGCCTGGTATTTAATCTTCCATCTGTGCTTCTTCTCGTAATATTTTATGCTAAGCTTCAGTATTTACTTAGGTCTCGGCCCCTCCCTCTCTGTGAAATGATGAACACTTTTTAATTAGCAGAGACGCGTTAAGCTGCAGGAAATGGATTTTTGGTTTTACTGGACCCTGCGATGTGTCTGGGTTGGTGTTGGTGAATGCTTCTATACTGATGCTCGCATTTGTCTGCTGGAACCCGGGGCATAACTTACAAAAGGTTCTGCAGCTGATGCACCTAGGTTGTGCGCAGCAGCCGGACGCTCGCACAGCCACAGCGACACGGCCCCAGGCGCGCAGTCGCCGCCGCGGGTGCCAGAGGGAGGGGGAAATTTCCTTTAAACTTGCCAAGTTACAGCATTGCACCTTCGCGGGCTCCCCCGGGCTGTCTGCTCTTCTAAAGAAGACCGTCTTTACCCTGGGAGGCGAGTTGCTGCCGCCGCGGTTCCAGCAGCGCGGTGCCGCTGGGCTCTGCTCTCAGGGTTGCGTGTGAAGCTGCGGGGAGGGGATGCGCTACGGACAGACGCTTTGCGTTGAGCTTAACATGGGAGAACTCTAGCAAGAGCTGCGCCTCTCCAAGAGGTGGCTGGAGTAGGTCTCAATCATAGAATCATAGCGTGTGTTGGGTTGGAAGGGCCCTCTAAAGGCCATCTCGTCCAACCCCCTGCGGTCAGCAGGGACATCTGTAACTAGATCAGGTTGCTCAGAGCCTCATCCAGCCTGGCCTTGAATGTCTCCAGGGATGGGGCCTCCACCCCCTCTCTGGGCAACCTGGGCCAGTGTCTCACCACCCTCAGTGTACAGAACTTCTTCCTCATGTCTGATCTGAACCTGCCCTGCTCTAGTTTAAACCATTGCCCCTCGTCCTGTCGCTACAGGCCCTTGCAAACAGCCCCTCCCCAGCTTTCCTGGAGCCCCTTTAGGGACTGGAAGGGGCTGGAAGGTCTCCCCGGAGCCTTCTCTTCTCCAGGCTGAACCCCCCCAGCTCTCTCAGCCTGTCCCCACAGCAGAGGGGCTCCAGCCCTTTGAACATCTTTGTGGCCCTCCTCGTGGGCCATGTCCTTCTTGCGCTGCGGGCGCCAGAGCTGGACACAGTACTCCAGGTGGGGTCTCAGGAGAGCAGAGTAGAAGGGGATCTCTCTTTGGTCTTATTTGGTTCTCTTATTATCTCAGTCTTTGGTCTTATTTGGTTAAAAGCCCATTTCTTTCTCGGTGTGTGTGTGCAAGCCAACATGCAGAGCCTTTGCAGAGGAAAGCTGGGAGTCCCTAAGGGTCAGCTTCTGCCTTTGGTTGTGCAGTCATTGCGCTGGGCGGACCTCCAGAGACCCGAGCCCTCTTCTTGGTCCTGCTTGTCTTGTGTGACTTTGTGCAAATCACACGCTGGCTCTGTCCCAGTTTCCTGCTTGTCAGTGTGGTTAACGTTTCCATACGTCAAAAAGAAAACAAAGGTTAACTTAATTGTTCGAGATACCCATCACTGCAACAGTTGACGTAAAAGGCTGGTGACCAGCTGGTAAATGCTGCCGGGTGATTAATAACTTCATTTTACTGCTGCAAAATCTTGGCCGTGCTTCACTTGAACTGCAACTCTCAACCCTGGAGCTTGCGCAGCCTGTGTCCCGCAGTCAGGTTGTCCTGCTTGATGCACGCAGTGAGTCACTTCTAATCACTGTTCATCGATTAACAAGATAAAGCTGCTCAAACTCCGATGCCCTTTTGCCGATTGATCAGGATCTCTTCTGCCATTTTTCAAGCCCAAACTTGGACGTGCAGCTGACAGTGGCTTGGCGGATGTTGAGACCCTTGCTGGCGGAGGAGAAGCTTCAGCATCCTTGGAGCTGTGGCTGGCTGGAGAGGGAGGTTACGCCTACGAGCCCCTGGTGGGAAAATCTAGTTGGTAGGCTTCGTGATGCTGGGAGATGGAGATGTCTGAACTGCTGCGGAGGGAAAATGAAAGGTGTCCCGTGCCATCTGAGTAGGAAACCATGTATTTTTCAACTCTGCATCCTCAATTGCTCCCGCTCTCCCTGTGGCACAGACTGGGCGTGAGAGAGGACGCTGCCCTCTGCTCTCGGGAGAGCCATCCGCTCTTGTCCGAGGAGCTGCGGCAGAAGGGTCGGTAAGAGAAACCCTTCCCGTGGGTGCCTCGTGCCGGGTAATCTGCCAAGCTGCGGCACAAATCAATGTTGCTTGTTCTGCTACTAGTTTGGTGGTGTGTGCGTACAGTGTTATATCAAGGAGGGAACATGTGCTCTCTCTGTCAGAGGAATGACTACGGCACGCCTGGTGAGCAGGGAGTAGCTTGTGTGGGCAGCGATGATGGAGCTGGAGAGAGGCAATTAATCTGTCTGACCCATCCGGCTGCTTCTCTTTT
Organism: Chroicocephalus ridibundus; assembly: GCF_963924245.1. Taxonomy (NCBI): domain Eukaryota; kingdom Metazoa; phylum Chordata; class Aves; order Charadriiformes; family Laridae; genus Chroicocephalus; species Chroicocephalus ridibundus. The sequence goes on along the minus strand of NC_086302.1, from coordinate 3,458,677 downwards.
GCTCTAGGAGAATGCATTATTGAATTTTATTATTTAATAATTAAGTTGCGGTAGTACCAGAGGACAAGGAATAGGATAGAAGACAGCGTACAAAAAAGAGAATTTCATTCTATAAATTGATGGCCTGATCTCTTGAGAGCTGTCACATACCCGCTGCAAAAATGAGCACTGCGAAATAACAGGGACACCTAAACCAGCTGGGGACCAAGAAAAACACTTGTAGGATGAGGTGGGAGAGGGTGGGAGTTTATCCGAGAAAAGAAACGGAGGTGCACACATGATGCATCACATGTGCTGGGGCGCTTTTGTTCTCAAGTGTAAGATTCAGACACCCAAGGAACAAGATGAACGAGTAACCCCCAGGCTGAGCTGCGCCCGGGGGACGCGGGGGACGGGCTCACGCGGGGTCCTGGTACCAGTGTTTCTGGGAAATGCAAATTGCAGCACTTCGTACTGTCACTAACTGCCATACCTTCTGACAGACACCTGTGTAAACTTGCTTCTAGCTATTAGAAAACAGGGAGGAACAGCCTGAAAGATGCTGCTAATTGAAAATGTTCAATTTCCTACGATGAGATGTCAAATTCCTGTGACCGTCAGGCTCGCTTTCACATCTGAGGAATGGCGGCAGAATGCTCTGGGTTTGGTGCTCAGGTCCCATCAAGTTTGTAAACAAGATTGATTTTTCCGTTCTGCCTGACAGAGGGTGCGAGCAGGAATTTCGCGCCAGCGTTCGGGCTTTGATGCCGTAACGAGATGGGCTTCTCCCCGCAGGGAGGAATGAGCCGGACCTGCCGCGGACGGAGGCGGCAGTCGATGTGCGGCACCAAAGCCCCCGAGCCCCCGTCCCAGCTCCGCTCTCGGGGTGCAGGTGTCCCCGTGTCCTCCAGCTGCTGGGAGAAGGGCCGGTTCAGTGGTGGCACCAGCCCCGGCTCTGGGCGTGCGCTCGGGTCACCGCTCTGCAGGGCCGGGAGGGAGCGCTCGAGCGTTTGGGGGAGTTCAAACCTTGTCCCCAGCCCATGGGGACGGCGGGGTGTGGGGTCTGCCCGCTCTCTGCCTCTTGGGGCTGGGCGCAGCACGTGTTCCGCTCGCTGTCGGTGGCTCTTTCAGCAGAGACCTCCAAGCGCTCAATGCCGGTGCTGGGTTTTGTGGTTGAAACCTGGCCGCCGCCTCCGGTGCGGTAGGATGGGCTCAAAGGCTTCTGCTGTGCCCCATGCCTGCGGGGCGTTGGGACCTTCAGCGACCTGCTGGTGATGTTTCTGCCCTGTGTCGTGGCCAGTGCTGCCTACCTAAAGGAAAAAGCAAGCCACGTCTCCATTATATGAAGGTCACATTAGTTTTGGTTTGATTTCTCAAATATAAAGAGGAAGCTGGAAGTTTTGGCAGTAATTTAAACACGTGCTAGTTTTTCCTGTTTTATCTAGCACCCTAGGTAGGGAATGACATTTATTATGCATTGTGGCTCTCCGTCTTAATCTTACTTCTCTGTTGTGTTTGTCAAGTCCACGCTTTTAAAGGTTAGCTTTATCTGGTACGGGAGGCGTGCAGGCTGTGAGGCAGGAGCGGTGAATACAGGAGCGCAGGCTCTCTGGTCCCATACTGGCAGCAGCTGTTGCAAGATCAAGGAGCAAACATCAATAATTCTTCCTAGAAACACGTAGTTTCCTAGAAATCCCTCCTGCAGCACCTCTCAGGAGAGGATGCTCCAGCAGCCCGGCAGACCTTGACCTGTTGGCGGTGCCTGGGTTCCCCTTGCAGCCAGCGAGAGCGACGGGGACGTTGGGACGTGGATGGTCTCGCCCAGTGCCAGCATGGCGGGCAGGTTGGGCAGACAAACACCCCTGCCTCTCTGGTGACCACTGCGGGGTCCCCATGTCCAGCTCGGTCACCGGTGATGAGGCTGCCCTTTGTGTCTGGCCGACTGCAGCACGCGCGGAGATGCTTTATCTTGTCCAGGTCAGGTAGGAACCACAACCAAGAGGGGCCCAGGAAGAGTCTGCTAATTTTGGTTCCCTCATTTTGAAAAGGTATGGACTTCTTAATTCTCCATTTTAACAATTTAACTCTTCAGTTTTTCTATAGAAATGTAATGTTTGAAAGTTGCAATTTCCATTCCAGTTAGAAGGAAGTCTCTCCCCATTACTTCGGCATGACTGAAATGGGCTTGAGGGGGCCCAATCTGCTGCTTTCTGCAGGCTTTGCTTGCGCTGGGTGACACGACAGAACAAGATCTTGTCTGGCAAGGAGGCAAGGCTTTTAGGCAGCTCTTGAAAGGTTTTATGTATAATGTAAGAAAAGCAAAAATATCTGCTGTGTGTTGCTGCTCCCAGCTCTGCCGGGCTGCTGTGTGTCGTGTGCCAGCGGCCGGGGCGGGCAGGGACCGCTGGGAGCACAAACCTCAGCCACGGTGCTGCCGCTCCCTCCCCACCGGTGACCGCAGGGCGCTCAATTTCTAAAGACTTTGCGGTAAATTAAATAATCTCCCCTTAAACAGTTCACCCATTTTCAGCATCCCAGGGAAGAGTCCTTTCCAGCCTGTGCTGCGTCTAGCGCTTTGTCCTCAGATCACAGCCGTAGCTGCCAGTTTTATATCACGCTAAAAATTAATGAACCGGAGTGCACTGGAATAATCTGCTTTAAAAGGAACAGTCTCAGCAGCCAACTCCTTAAAAATGATAAGAGAGGGGACTGCGTTAGTGGAGCTGTTCATCTAGGAACTTTACGAGTGATTAAGTTTAAATATTCAGGGACCTGATGAAGGGACAGCAGACAGCAGCACCACGCCGAGAAGACGAAGAAGCCAAGGAAAACACGAGTGGTTCTGTTGGGGTCGAAAAACCAGCTGAGACAAACTCTGTCCCTGGGGCTGGCCCTGGGGGGGTCCCGGCTCCGCGCGGGGGGGCTGCCAGCCCAGGGGAGCACTGCGCAGGCAGGAGGGGTGCACGGCAATGACGGACGCACGTTTCTTTGCAGGCTGCTTCCTTTTCAGACGTTTTAGGGTCAAACTGAAGCTGTTGCAAGCAGCTCTGTGGAGTTTTGCAGCCTCTTTTTTGTTGCTTTTGTAAAGTGGTAAGTCTTTTGTACAGCACCAGCCTCTGGGTGTCCTGCTAGGGGTGCTGCCTGTGGGCTGCCTGCTGCTTGTAGTAAAGATCAATCAAATCCTTGAGTGACATGTGAATTACTTGTTTGTGTATCAAGGGTTCTTTTCAAAGGATAAGGGAGGCCTGTATGCGGCCTGTAAAAGCTAATTTATACTACTGTTGTTTAACTTCACTGTGACTTCTGTATAATCCGCGGTGATAAAGCTGTGGCTGGCAGTGACGTGGCCGTGTGGCTCTTGCGTCTGTATGTGAACCTCTGGTGACTGATGAGGTCTACAGCTTCTCTGTTTTCAATATTCCTCCCCTCTGGGGGCTGTTGCTGACTCTTGCTGTGGCTCCCGCATCATTTCTGCTCTGCTCACCTGACTCTAAACCCTAAGCCACGTGTTTTCCATATCCTGCATCTTTCTGCAGCCACCTGGTCCCCCGTGTCCCTCCAGACCCTCCAGCTCCCTTCACACGTTGCTCCAGCTGATGTCTGACTGTTCCTCCAGCCCCTTGAGAGAGTCAGTGCAGAGCTACAGCACCCGAATGTCCATGCCGGGTCAAACCAAAGACACGTCTCTCTTGGTGCCAGGATCACACCGGTGCTCGGGGAAGGTAGCTTGGAGGGTGGTATCTACTGGGCAGTGGCAGGCAAAGGATGTCCCGGGAAAGAGGAAAACACAGTCAGTCATCAGTCATCAGACGTGTCCCCCATTCACCTTGTGGCGTTATTCCCATAACTCCCTCTCTCTGTCTTTTCAGCTTGTCTTCCTGGATTTTACAAGCTTTCCCTGCGTCTCCCTCTCTGCTCTCCTTGCCCTGAGCACAGCTTCACGCATGAGGAAGCCTCCATGTTCTGTTCATGCCAGAAGAACTACTCCAGGTCCCCATCAGACCCGCCATCTGCCTCCTGCACACGTATGTCTCGCCGAAATGCCGTCTCTTTGTCAAGCGAGGAAACACGGGTCCGGATGCTGCGTCTGTCCCACAGCGCAGCGCCTGCGGGTGCCCAGGAGGCTGTCCGGGGCTGTCCCCTGCCAGGGTGCCCAAGCCCACGGAGCTGCGCCTGGGGGGGGTGTGTCCAGGTCCCTGGGGGTCCCAGTCTGCGCTAGGGTGCTGCCGTGGTGGGGAGGGATGAGGGGCTGTCCCTACGCCACGGAGCTCGCGGGCCGAGGCTGCTGTCTGATGAGACAGACGGTAAAACTCCCCGGTAAAACTAGGGCACAATCATTTAGTCAATATAGTTCACAGATTTTAATTAAATGGCCTCTAGTTAATTGGATTGGACCCCGGCTACTCCAGTGATGGATGCTGTAGAGCTGCCTGCACAGTGATGAGGAACCTTCCGCTTTGCCCGAGAGCGAGCGTGGCTGGGCAGTGTCTGACCGGCAGCGGGGCTCCCGGCTGCTTGGCCAGCGAGCCCTGGGGTGGTGTCAGGTCCGACTGGCTACTTCTCACGCTCTGTGTGAGCCCTGGCTTGCTGTGTATAATGTGTCCCTCCGGCGGGATCCTCTGTCCGGTGTCCCCGCTGTGCCACATGCATCAGTGTGTCCATGTCCCCCTGTGCTGCCACGAGCTGTGGCTGCCCGGGATTGTGCTCTCTTGCTCGGCCACTAGTGCCTGTGCTGCTGCTCCCGGGGGACCTGTAGGTTTGCCCTTGTCCCCAGGCAGTGCCCAGCTGTCCCGGCGCCTGTGCAGACACTCCTCTGCTTCCAGGTCCACCCTCTGCCCCGAGGAACCTGGTCTACAGCCTGCGGCAGTCCTCGCTGGTCCTGGAGTGGAGTGCCCCCGCCGACGCGGGCGGCCGCAGCGACCTGACCTACAGCCTGTGGTGCGGCCGGTGCCCGCCGGCTCTGCGGGGCCGCTGCGAGCAGTGTGGCAGCGGGGTGGGCTTCCTGCCGCAGCAGACGGGGCTCGTGGACCGGACCGTCACCCTGGTGAACCTGCTGCCTCACGTCAACTACACCATCCGCGTGGTGGCTGTCAACGGCGTCTCGGGCGTCAGCCCGCTCTTGGGGCAGCAGTACGCCGAGGTCAACGTCTCCACCGGCCTTGCAGGTATGGCTGCCGTGTAGCACGTGCGACTGATTAGAATCATAGAATCATAGAATCTTCATGGTTGGAAAGGACCTTTGAGGTCATCGAGTCCAACCATACACACACACACACACAACCCCAAAAAACCGCCAACCCCATAAACAAACAAAAAAAATCCCAACAGCCTACGATCTCTGCCACTAGAGCATGCCCTGAAGTGACAAATCTAGACGTTTCTTAAATACCTCTAGGGATGGTGACTCAACCCCCTCCCTGGGCAGGCTGTTCCAGTGCCTGACTGCTCTTTCAGTAAAGTAATTCTTCCTAATATCTAATCTAAACCTCCCCTTGGAGTCCCCATCGCACCAAGAAGTCGGTTGCCTGCGCTGTCCTATGCTCCTGTGTCATCTCTGGGGTGTGTGGGTCTGCTCGGTGGCTGGTTCCATGGCTTTGTCACCGGGAGGACGCGGGGTCTGGAGGTGGCGTGGGCACCGTCCTCGGGCTTTGCCTGCCCGACGCCCCGACGGCGGCGCCCTGACTCCTCTCAGTTTGCCGTGGTGGCACAGACGTGGTGCTCAGGGGTGGTGGGCGGCACGGGCGGGAGGGGGAGATGGAGACCGCCCTGCAGCGCTCTCGGGGGGGTTTGGTTGGTGCCATGGGGAGGCAGGGAGCTGGCTGTGCCCAACAGCCCGTGGCCTGTGTGTCTGCCACAGCGCCGGGCTGGCTCGCAGCCGGGTGGCAGCGAGCGTGGTGACAGCCTGGGCTCTGCTTTGTGATCCGGCTGCGGTTTGAATTTACAAATCACAAAAAAGAAGCAACATTTTCAGCCCGTCGCAAAAACCCCTCTTTAAAATAGAGAATTCAAATATTGGCTATCCTTTGGGAACAAAAAAAAATATTGATTTCATCTCTCTCTTCTGTGCCGGTCCGTGGCACAGTTTCTCGCTGGACGTGTCCCCTTCCACTTTGTTTCACGTTTCTCTTTAGCGAGGGGAAGCGAGCACCCAGCCTGCCGGTGCGGATGGGGCCCCTGGCCGGCCGGAGGGGTTTGGTCCCTCCTCAGCTGTTAGCTGTGCCTAGGGAAAATCAGCTCTGGCTTGTTGTGTCCTTGTCTCTTCCTCCGTGGTTACGTTATTAATTTGCATGAAATCCCTTTGCCAAGCCACAGTTAATGGAGACAGATGATCCTCACATACCTCGTGGCAGGAATTGGCCAACAATTTCATCTGAAGAGATTAAACTTTGATCTTGTTATAAATAATTTTCCCACCGTTTGATCAAATGGTTTTGTGCGCGTTGTTGCTTTCTCTTCCCTCGTGTAATAATTTCTGTGGATCCGTTGGGTGGATGCTGTGCCGCAGACTGCTCTTCGGTGGAGGTGTCATTCCTCATTAGGATCTTTGCTGTTCAAGGATGGATTTAGCTCTGGGAAGATCTTCTGTCTCCTGAGCTCAGGCTATTCCTGAGCCAGCATACGAGCTAGGGAGGGGTGAGCTTAACGAGGTCTAATAACGAGCTGTTCCTCCAGAGGCTCGTGTCAGGCGGGGGGACCAGAGCTCGGGAGCTGCCTCCTCGCCTGGAGCTTCAGGTCTGAGCTGGGGACAGGAGGCTGGGGAAGGGCAGCAAGCGCCCCGTTCTCTCTAGGGAGGGAAGCAACAAGTCCATGGTACCAACCCGTGCCTCAGCCGTTTGTCCGTTTAATGCAGCTTTTCTCCTGGGTAAGCGGGAATCTCAACACTGCGTACTCCTGAAGGAACTGAAATACGCATGAAGAATATGGCATAATTAATCTCGTAATCTGTTCAAAATCAATGTCTCTTGTCGAGCTGTCGAGTCTCCGGATGCAGATGGTAGCTCAGATTTAGCCAAACAGCTGAGGCTCGGGAAGTTTCGTGAAACACTTGAGTTTTTTGCTGGTGAAGGTGTCCCCTCCCGGGGGCAGCGCCAGGCGGGGGCTGCTCCTTCCCCAGGTGGCTTGCGGAGCCGCTCTGCGGAGCCTGCCATCTCCAGTGAGTCCTGGAGTCCCCCGGCATGGAACCCATCACAGAAGTGCCTGATGGGACCGGGGATCGGGAGAAAGGGAGATTTCAGGGATTCCCGAAGCAGCAGTGACTTCCTCGGTGGCTGCGATGCGATGGTCTCGGAGGTCGTCTGCAGCCCCAGGGAAGCTCTGGCTGCAGGTATGCAGATTCAGAGGAAAAATTAAACGAAGAAACGAGACCCTATTTAGCTGTCAGATCCCTGCTCCTCTAAATATAGCTCTGAGCGCAGCCCTGGCGCTGCCCTTCCCCTTCAGCAGTCACAAGAGGGAATTAGCAGTTGTTCATTGTATTTGCAGGGGAAAAGGAAAGATGCTATTTAGTCCGCGGGACGCAAAATTAATACTGTGTTTTTTCTAATCTGGCCCCAGCGTGGGACTAAATAAAAATGTTTGAGGAGAGAACAGAGCTGTTTACCTGCAGGAGTAGGGCTGCGTTAGCTATGTAAATGTACACTCTAGGACAATGTCATTTATATTCCCGGCAGGGATCGACTCCTGTCTTAAAGGGCTTTTAAATCTGTTGCAGATTAATAATGCAGCCAGTGCCGAAATGCATTCTCCTTTCTGAGGCTGTGGAGAAGGGGTTTGTGCTGAGTGAGGTCCTCGGAAGCAGACTGCGCTGCCCAGGCTTGCTGCTGGCGCGGCGACGCCAGCACGGGGGCGGGGGGGGCCACAGGACGAGGCGATGCAGGGGCGAGGGTCTGCGCTGCTGGGGTCCGTGTCCTCCAGGCAGCGAGAAGCGAGCCTGGAAGAGCTGCAGGGTAACCGGTGAAGCCGCTTCGCTGGTTTGGAAAGAAGGACCCTGGGGCAGGAGTTGCCTGGGACGGTGCCCAGTGCGTTTTCTGTGTTGGGGCGTTAATAACTGGTGGCGGAGTGGAGAGGCTGGCTGTCCCTGCCGCGAGCGGTACGTGCTGCAGGGTGGCAGAGGTGCTTGGGGACGATGGCAAGCTCTGTCCATCCGATGGCCTCTCGCCCCGTGCAGGGAGCAGTGCACAGCACGGCGACGGGTTGTGGTCTGCTCTTGTTTGCTGCCCCAGCTCTGAAAATGTGCGGGGAGAGCGTTCCCCCAGGCAGCCGGGCACCAAAGGGGGCTGCGGGCTCCCTCGGTCCAGCTCCAGCTTTAGGTGTGCGCTCTTGTCCCTCCCTACGGGCCCCCGTCGGGTTTTGGGTCATTCAGCAGGGGTACACGGTGCCCACCTCTAGTTTTATGCCTCTTCTGCTTGTACACTGGTTAAAACCCACATACAACGGCCTGGAGTTTGTAAAATCAGGCAGAGTGGTGAATAATTTAATGTTTGCTTTTTCGGAAGAGAGGCAATGTTAGGGGAGCTTAAAATATTGATAGGAAACACATTTTTTTCACAGTGTGAAATGCTTTATAGCCTGTGTGATTTTCTTTAATCCCTTTTAAACGTGTTTGAGGCTGGCGCCTGCCTGCTTTTCTGGCACGTGCCGTGGGCTCTGCTCTACAGCCCAGCACTGAGTGTGATTTTTCCTGGTGGCTTTGTTAACAGCCAGGATGACTTGTGCGGGTTTCTTCAGTCCATTTGCTAGATGCAGAGATACAGGAGGGCACCTGTGTGATGTTTTATTGATGGGAATCGCATAAAACAGCAAGGAGCACTTAACTTAGTTTACGGGAGCGAAACCCAAGTTAAGCGCCAGGCTGGCCTCAGCGCCCGCGTCACTTGCCGTGGCGTTGGACGCGGGGTGATGTGCACCCTGCGGAGGCCACGGGCTCGTGGTGGGGATTATGCCGCTCCCCCAGCGGCGAGAGCTGCCAGCCCGCCCCGTGCGTTCCCGTAGGAGGGGTTCGCCCCGCGGGCACCCCTGTGGATCTCTGTAGTCCTGCCTTTTACCCCGCGAAGGAGGCAGACCTCAGCACGCGTTTGTGCCGCAGGTTCGTGGTGCAGCCGCCCGGGGGGTCGCAGCCTGCTTGTCCTGGTGGGAGCGTTAATAACCTTTCTGCCGCGCTTCGTGAGCTGTCTCCCCCTTCTTTACATGTGGGCAATTCAGTATCCCCTTAAAGGTCAGCTCTGGGGCCAGTGTATTTACTCTGAGAATGATTTTTGCAAATGTCAGATGACACGCAGCCAGACTGCAGCAGGGGAGCGGAGCGCGGGGGCTCCCGGCTGCCCTTCGGGTCCTCTGGCTCCTTTGGCAGAAGCCGAAGGGACTTGGAATCAAGGAGCAAATCATCATGAATAAAACATCAGGAGGACTTTTTTTCATCAGGAGGGATTAATGAGCTAAGTAATAAATACAAAATTTCACAGATACTTAAGTTTGCTTTCCAGGGACGTGTTCCTCTCCGCAGGAGTCTCGGTGGGATAGTCAGGGTCCAGCAAACGCCTTGATGTGGTGGAGCAGCGGGACAAGCTGGAAACCGCTGAGTTCCCCGCGCAGCTTTCCCTGTGCCTGCCGTGGGGCCGCTGGTGTAAACGGGTGACTCGGTCGCTGCAGCCCCTTCACCCTGGTGTGTTCTGGCCCCTGGTGCCTACCAGGGTGGCCTGGGACCACCCTTCTGTGAATCAATCCTAATTTTCTCTCTAATCAACCCAAAGCAGACCCAAGAGGGTCTAACAGAAGCTTTTATCAAGGTACCAGGTATGAAGTTTATTTTCCCTACTAAAAAATACTTAGTGTCTGTCTTGAATGGCATCCTCTGCAGCAAAGACACCGCCGTCTTAGCGTGTCCCCAGCAGCCGCTGCTGCCTTGCTCCGGGCAGTCGGGGGATGCCATGTCCATGGCTGGCTCCCGAGATGCTGCAGACGGTCTGGCAGGTCCAGCTGGCTTTCTGCTGGTGCTTTTGGAGGAGCTGCTGGGGTGCTGCCTGCAGGTGGGGAGCCCGGCGCGGGCAGTGCCGCTGCCTGTGCCAGCTGCAGGAGCTGTACGGGCGCTGCGCGCTGCTCAGCGGCTTGAAGGCAGGAGAAGGCGGTCGGAGGAGGAGAGGATGCGGAGGAGGCTCTGGGAAGGCAGAGATGAGCGCAGCAGGGTAAGGCGGGCAGACAGGAGAGGCGTCAGTGTCAGGCACAGAGCCTGTGGATGGCTGGGGACAGCGAGCCGCCCGCGCCGTGCTGCAGAAGTCCGCTCGCAGGGAGCCAAACCTGGTTAAAATGGGAATAGTTGGCAAGTGCGTCTTGCATGGCGAGATGAACTAAACGGGAGCACACGTGCCAGGGAGGAAGACTGAGCGTGGAGCATGTGCTAACTACAAATCAGCAGCCAGCTCCTGGGGCAGAGCCGGCGTGTTTGGCAGCGGGCAGGGCAGGCAGCGCGCTCTGGGTGCCGGCTCACTGGGCTGGTGTGGGGCAGAGCCTGTGCCAGGGCGGCTGGAGAAGCCTTGGGATGTCCTACAAGCCTTGCTGCTCAAAAAGTGTATTTTGCATCGCCCAGAAATCCTTAGCAGCAGGTTCGGAGCACTGGACGTTAGCCAATGCTCAGACCCCTCCACGGCACTGTGGGTGGAGGGTACAATTAGGGTGTTTTTTCTTGTTTTTGGGCAGAGCATTACTAGCTGCCCACAGATTACAAAGCTGTTGTATTTTTACAACCGTTTTCTCCTGTTGGATGATCACCAGCTCGGAGTTTGCCTTGTTTCAGTCCTGATTCAGAGAGGGGGAGCTGGTATCTGCAGAAGCAGCGTTCTCTTCAGCTGTTTAAATTGTTCAAGTTTTTACTGTGCCGTCCCAGGGCAGAAGCAGAAACGGAGTAACCACTGAACGCATTCGTGCTGACGTGGGACTCGCAGCCAAGATGAATGTGAGGACGGAGATAAAATGCCGTGTAATGTGTGATCTCCTGGTTGCATTCACTTGGCTGTTCAGAACCAGAGCAACCGAAGCGTGGTGGCACGCGGTGTCACTGCGCGTGTTCCCGGGGCTCTGCCCCAGGCCTGGGATGGGCTGGCGGGGGGCAGGTTTGGGTGCCACTGGCCATAGGGAGGGCGCGGGGACGCTCTGCCCCCAGCAGCGCCGCAGTCACCTGCTGTTTTCCTCTCCGCTTTTTCAGCGCCGACTCCTGTCACCGACATCCGCACGGATAAAGTTGAGCAGAAGAGCGTCTCCTTGTCGTGGCAGGAGCCGGGCTTCCCGACCCCCAACGGCACAGAGTATGAGGTCAAGTACTATGAGAAGGTAAGCTCTGGGGGCTGGCGCAGCTCCCGGGTGCTCCCTTTGCCAGCCGGGTCTGTCCCTGGGCAGCCACGGTCACGGTCACGGTCGCGCTCAGCCACCGCCACGGGAAGGCTGTACGGGGCTGCTGTGGAGATTTTACTGGCAGCTGACAGCAAGAGGAGCGCTTCAAATGGGGGCCAGCAAGGGCTTGTCTCCTCTGACAGTGTTACACAATCTGCTTATGCAAGTTATAGGAAATTTGGATTATTTGTAGAGTTCTTGTTAATTAGTGGTTTGTTTTTTTTTTTTCCCCCCCCATCTGTGCAGCGAGATTTCATCCACTCCTAATGTTGACATCTCCCTGGGAGAAAGAGTAAAGCTAATAATTTTCATTCATTCATTCTTTTTTTTTTTTTTTTTTTTTTTTTCTTTTAATACATTGCATGACTTGTTTCAAGGACATCAGAAATCTGAGGTTTGGGTGCTTGCCATTAGCCAGCCAGCCAGGGACTGCTAAAGCCCACGGGGCTTTCTAAATCTCTGACGAGATGACACCTGGATTCATAGTCTGCGTTCTGGGAAAGCGTTGGACCTTCTGGTCTTCACTGGTTTAGGACTGAGGGCCACCAGACCCATGACTTTGGTGGGCTGTGAGTGGTCTTCCACACGGGAGGGGACACAAGCAAACGTTTTTATGACAGTCTCCTAATTTTAAAAAATAGCTGCTATTTGATGAGTGCGGTGAGTTGAGAATTTTAGAAGAAATACCGCTGGGCAAAGAACGGGGACAATGCTCTAAATCAAAATAAATGCAGTTTATGACACAGTTCTGCAAATTACCTTATCTGCGTGTGCTCAGGCTCGTTATGAAACTGATTACATGTCAGGCAAACTGTGCAGGTGACATGTTGGTGTTCTGTATTTAGAAACAAGCTACCTTGAAGCTGATTCATATTAATGTGATTTTTAGCATCTGATAGATTTGAAAGGAGGAATCTGTGGGTGAGGGTGAATGCTGAAGCCTGGAACAGTAATTCCTGTGCAAATGGGCTGCAGCAACGAGGTACTCGGGGTATGTGAAACGAGGGAACGTCCTGCTTGAGTAGGGAATTCTGACTGTAGTTTGGCAATTATTCACTGAAATGAGACTCTTGGTGCTGATGTGAAAATCAGCCTAGTTCCTAATCTTTGCTTTTAAAGATGTACTTTAACTGTGGAGATTCAAGGGGAAAAGCGTATCAAATGGAAAATACATTTCCCAGCGACGTCCCTGGCCCTGGGAGCGGCGTGATGGCCAGGAGCCTTCACCGGCTGCAGGAGGGGGGCTGCCCGTCGTCCTCTCCCGTAGCCGAAGCAGAGGGATCTGTAGGTCGCTGGGCAAGTGAATAAAATCCCAGGGAACGGGACTCTTGGCAAACCCGCCTGCCAGCTTTGGTTACTCGGCATGTGCGAATACCCGCGTGTTTACGCCAGGGCTGGAGCAGGGAGCGGGAAGGGGCCGGACGGTGGCAGCAGCCGAGCCCCAGCGCGGGGGCAGGCGGGAGGAGAGGAGCCGTGCGGGACGGCACAGCTGCTCCCCACCACCTCGTCCTCCGCCTGTCTTCATAGCGCATCATCGGGCTCCGTCTGCCATTTCGCGTGACCTTTCCATGTAATTTCTGTTAATGAGACATCTAGTAAGTGTATTCTTTCAGTTGAAGGTTTTATGTTTATATAGACTGGCCTGACGGGACGCAGAGGTGAGGCGAAGATACAGCTGTGCTCCGGCCGCTCCGCAGCGCAGCTGTCAGCCCGGCTAGATCTCGGGTATCTCATTATTTCACAGGATCAGAGAGATCAAAGTTACTCAACTGTGAAAACCACATCAACAGCCGTGACGGTCAATAACCTGAAGCCTGGCACCCTCTATATTTTCCAAATCCGAACATCCTCCTCGCCGGACTACGGGTACTACAGCCCGAGCATTGAAGTGGAGACGCTGGCAGAGCGTAAGTGTCGGCAGGGCTCGTCGTCTCTCACACAGGCACCTGCAGGTGTGAAGCTCTGAGACGAGTCCTGGGGACGCTGCTGCTCCTGCCCCAGATGCTCTTGGTTTCGTGGAGCAGCATTTGTTCCTCTGGTTCTGCTGCTCCGGGTTTAAGAGCAGGTGCTTCCCAGGACTTGCTTTTACAGAATCACAGAATGGTTCGGGTTGGAAGGGACCTTAAAGCCCACCCAGTGCCACCCCCTGCCCTGGGCAGGGACACCTCCCACCAGCCCAGGTTGCTCCAAGCCCCGTCCAACCTGGCCTTGAACCCCTCCAGGGATGGGGCAGCCACAGCTTCTCTGGGCACCCTGGGCCAGGGGCTCACCGCCCTCACACCAAAGAATTTCTTCCTGAGATCCAATCTGAATCTACCCTCCTTCAGTTTGAAGCTGTTACCCTGTGTCCTATCATTTTCATATTTGATTTTAACAAGGTTGCTACTGCTGGCCTTGGAGGTGCCTGTCCTCGCTCCTCTCAGCGCGGCGTCGGTGAGGGCAGCCGGTGTCTGGCTGCTCTGTCGCGTAGAGGCTGGGGACAGAGTCTCTGCTCTTTGACTGGGGTTGCCCTAGAACTTGCTGAGCAGAGCCGGAGTGACCAGGGGGTGGCTCTGCCTTGGCGCGGTGTTGGTGCTGGAACAGATCTGAGCGGGTCCCTTTCGTGGGGCCACCGAGCAGGTGCTGGAAGGGAGCGAGTGTCGGTCACTGCCAGTGTAATTGCTCAGGGACATGATCCAGCCCGGGTCTGCGAAGCTGTGCAGCCCGGAGCGGGCGCTGCAGAGCCCGGGTGGCCGGTCACACAGGCTGCGGCAGAGGAGGCAGGGCCAGCATGGAGCTCCGGCTGGCCTGGGATGCGTGCCCCAGGTAGGAGACGGCTGCTTACCCGCGCTGCTCCCCTGGCTCGTGAGGCGCTTGGCTTGTTAGCCACTTGGCTGAGTAAGGTCAGTCAGTGTTATCTGCTGGGGCTTTCCCTTTTCATGGTTTCCATTCATAACATTCAGAAGCATCTTATTTTACTGAAGAGAGCTTGGGGAGATGGTTGGGCTTCAGCTTAATAACCCGCCCTGGCTAGGAATGAAAGCCCCGAGATGGCTGGCTCTGTACGACTCTCACAGATTGTGTTTAACAGGGCTTTAAATTGCATCCGTTTGCCACACAGAAGACGTTTTCAGAATGAATTGAAGCCAATAAAAATTTTATATAGAATGTAGCTTTCTAACACCCCTGTTTGCAAAAGCAGGAAGGGAAGGGATTAATGCGATGTAGGAAAACTATTTGTAAGCCATAAATTTTAATGTGTCCCTCCGATAAATGGGAACCTTTCCTCAGCGCTAACAAAACCGGGCTGCTGGTGTGGCGGCGCCGGGGGTGCTCCATCCGTGCCCACAGCTCTGGTCTTGGTCTGATTGCACCAGCTCCAGCTCTTAAAACGGAACCAGAATGTGAATTGTTGCGTAGCCTGTCCCACAGCCTTGCTGGGGGATGCAGGCTGGCACTGGGAGGACTGGCAGGGGCTGCCCCATGCCTTGGTCTTGCCCTAGGGCGCGTTGCTGACCCGCTCTGTGTCCCTCCCGCAGTGACAGTGGCCTCCAGCGAGCAGAACCCCATCCTCATCATCGCGGTGGTGGCCATCGCGGGGCTGACGGTGCTGGTGTCCATGGTGATCGGCGTGATGGTCTGGAGGAGGTGAGCGGAGCCGCGGCCGAGCTGGGGCGTGCACCCAGGCTGGGCAGGGGAGGGGGACCGAGGTGCAGCCCCTGCAGCAGGGGGTCTCGGGAGCGTGGGGCAGCGCTGGCTCTAAGAATGGGAGGGGGCTGAGCCTCCTCATGCCGTGGGCCTGGACTCTGCTCCTCGGCGCTGCCGCTTGAGGCTTTGACGGCCAGCGAGGGGCTGCTGCCCAGGTAACGGTGTGTGTCTTCATTCTCGTTGCAGACAGTGTGGGTACAGCAAAGCCAGCCAGGATGGGGACGAGGAGCTGTACTTCCATTGTAAGTGAAGCCTGGCTGCTGCGGCCAGTGTGACTGTGTTTGGGGATCCCTGTACTTGTTGCTATTAATAACACAGCTTCCCATAAAGCAGCCCTGAATCCTTGCTTTTTGAAGTGTTGTCACCCCGCGTTATCCCAGAGCGGGGGCTCGGCACGGCGAGGCTCTCTGGGGACAGCGGGCTCGACACCTTCATAAGCCAGTGTCCGTCCTGGACACAGGTCACCGCCGTGCTGAAGGAAAGGAGGATGCTTTCAGCTTTCCATGGGGCATATGAATTATTCCATCAGCTTTACACAAACGGCTACATGAGAATACAGCTTTGTTTTCTGGGGCTACTCTTGATTAGTGAGCAGCAATAATTTTACAGACAGCAGTTGTCAAAGGAAATTCGGATGTCAGGATTGATGAGTTTATTTGATTCCTGGCATATGCCCGTGCAGCGCACACATGCTCTGTTCCTCCCTGAAGCATTTCAGGAGCAGCAGAGCCCGCGTGCTGCTTCTCAGATGCAGCTTGGCCGTTTCACCTGGCTCCGAAGGGCCTCGCGCTGCTGAGCTGCCCGTGGGAGTTTGCCGAAGGTTTTCCGTGCAGGGCGAGGGGAGCACGGCAGCCGCACGCTCTGGGCAAGGCGGATGGAGCCGGGGTGCAAGGGAAGCTGTGCGTGGTGTGACCCCTTCCCGGGGCGCTCTGGCTCTGCCCTTTGCCCGTGTGCAGGTTCTGGATGGGCCGAGCGGCTCGTGCAAAACATCCGTCGTCCTCCCACCGTTGCCCGGGGCGAGGAGGAGACGCGGCAGCGCCCTGCAGGGGCCCAGCGAGCGGCAGAGCTCGTGTGCTTACGCCCTTGTTTTGGCAGTTTGTTTTCAAGAGATGAGAATTAGGGTTTTGAGGAAGCTCCAGCAAGCGGGCGGCTGTTTGCAGGGGCTGCTGTAAGCGGGTCGGCCGCGTCCCGCGTGGTTCTCCTGGATGTGCTCGGCGTGCAGCAGATGGTGGCCGCCTGTGGGAGGTATTTTGCTGCCCATGCTGCTAATCGAGGGGACCTGGAACATGGCTGTTGTTCATGATTATAATTATCTCTCCTAGAGATCTTGGGAGCGGAGGTGATTTGGATACTCAGGATTAGCGCGGGAGGCAGATAGGCTCAGTCCTGGAGGGAGCTGCGCTAGAGTGAAGGAGCTGCTGTCCTTTAACCTGGAGGTTGTGGCAGCGGAGCGGAGCGATTGGGTTCATTTTATCCCACAAGGAATTTCCTAGCAACCTTAAAGCTGAGTCTTCTGCTTTGCTTATAAAAAGGTGGCGAGTTAGTCCTGCCATCAGACCTGAAGATGGACAACCTGCAAGAGCGTTTCCTGGGATGGGCGGGCGGGAGCTCCGCTGAGCCTTTCTCACACGCTCTTTGTGCCTTCCCTCCTTCCCTGCAGTTAAAATCCCAACCAGGAGGACGTACATCGACCCGGACACTTGTGAAGACCCCATGCAGGCCGTGCACCTCTTTGCCAAAGAGCTGGATAACGCTAGTATTAAAATCGAGAGGATCATCGGGACAGGCAAGTTGCTCTTCGGCGGGCGCCGGGGCGGTGGCCGTGCCGTGGGGCGGTGGCCGTGCCGCGGGCTGTGCGTGTGCCTGGCCAGCTCGGTCCCCTCTCACCCCGGCACGCAGGGACGCGGCGGTGCCCTGAGGTTGCTGCTGGGGTCCTGCCCACGCCGCAGTGCCGGGGGTGCGCGCCGGCCCTCCCACCGCTGCCGTGGGCTCTGCCCGCCTCGCCGGCAGCTCCTCGGCCTCCCGCACTGTCAGTGCCACGGACCTTTGCTGCTGCTCTCGTCTCGGGGGGGGCACACGCTTGCAGCAGGGAGGCGGGAGCGGGGCTGGTGCGTATTTTGTTTGGGAGCCTGATTTTTTTGCGTTCCCGTTTGTTTTTCTGAGGCACTAAGTACAGCCAACCGAAGGAGGCAGAAAGCATCAGCAATTATCTGCATCTGGGCAGTTTGACAGCAGCATGAAAACTATTTATAAATATGTGAACTTAATGATTTATTGATTTTCATCAACTTCACTGCCTAAAACTTAAAAGCAAATTAAAATCCCCTCACTGGGCCCTAGAGCCTTAATTGCTAATGTGTGCCAGAACATGGGAAACACGATTTTTCTTTGTCGTTTCTTTTCCTAAAGATAAATTCAGCTGCAGAAAAACAGGTGGAGGAAGGGAAGAGGGAAGGGCTTGTGCACCAGCTTAAAGGACAGTGTTGAAGGGAAGAGGACACTGAAGAGGAGAGGGGGTTATCTTTGTAGCTGCCGAGCGGAGCAGCTGAGATGCTTTTCAGAAGCAAATTGGTGTTCGAAAAATCAAGAAAAATTAGTCAGGAATACATTTAAATGTAAGGAATTTGGGAGTGCATTTGTCTTACTGCTGACCTAACGAGTACCTGGCTTTCAAATCGTTAAAGCTTTTAATAGCTACACATTTTTTTTTTTGCTGTAAAGCCAACAATTTTATGTTATGAATTGGGTAGCTGCTGTTGCCAGGCGCGTGGCTGTGCAGAGCGGGATGCTCTGTCTCACGGACTGCTCTCTCCCGGGAGAAGCAGACCCTGCCTGTGCCGAGCTGGGACGCAGGACGGGCCAGGCCTGGCGAGCATGAACTCGGTGGCTGGGGGTTAATCTCCTTTTCGTGAGAAAAAGCGCAATACGCACTCGAGCAGAGTGTGGAGAGAATGGCTTAGAGGTGTAGGAAGAGGAAGGAGAAATTCTGTCGCGCTGTCACACGGTTTTAGTATCACACGCTGACGCCAAACTTGTGCGAAGGGCGGTGGGTTCAGCAAAGGCGGGGGAAGATGGTAAAACAGACTCTGCAGGGGAAACTTGCAGCCACGCAGGGCTCCGTGCGTCTCTGAATTCATGGATTGGCAAATCTTCTGATTAACGGTGGGAAAATCTTGCTTGTCTACACAGCGAGACACATCGCTCCGCAGGAACGCGCTCTGTGGTCCCGAAGGAATGAAAATATCCCTAGAGGGGAGCTGCGAGGGACGTCCCGCCCTCGCTGCGGGCGCTGTTTAACTCCTCTCTCTGCCACGCAGGGGAGTTTGGAGAAATCTGCCGGGGGTGCCTGAAGCTGCCCAGCAAGCGGGAGCTGCCGGTGGCCATCCAGACGCTGCGGGCAGGGTGCTCGGAGAAGCAGCAGCGCTCCTTCCTGGCAGAGGCGTGCACCATGGGCCAGTTCGATCACTCCAACGTCATCCGCCTGGAGGGGGTCGTCACCAGAGGTAGGGGGTCCCGGACACGGGGCGGCCCGAGCCCCACGCAGGGGAGGAAGGCTTCTGCGCAGGCAGCGTGCTTCGGCTGTTGCTTTGGAGCCATGGCCTGGTGCTGGAGGTGCAATGCTGTTGCTCTCTGGAAATCAGGTGTTTCCTCCTGCATTAGCTATTTTAGTGTTCTGGTGATGAATAAAATGCTTACAGCTAGACTAATGAATCCAGGTAGTAGGACTGGCTTAGCAGCAAAACTGCACGCTCTTAATAATAGCAAATTGAAGCGAGGTTCTGTCAGTAAAACAGATGACTCTGACTGCTCCCGGCTCTCGTGGGAGCGTGTGCGCTGAACTAGTCTGCGGATGCTGTAGTTAAATGGATATTCGTGTAAATCCAAAGAAACGTGAGCGCGTGTGCTGATTTTAACTAGCTTTTTTATTAGGTGAGGAAGTATTTCTGTCCCGAGTCTTGGGCTGAGCTGTTGCTTTTGTTTTCACTGGGTAGTGCTGTGCTCCTTTGTGATGTGGTGCAGCGTCCTGATAAAAGGAGCACCTGATATTGGGGTCCAGTGGGCTCCCAGCTGGAACGACAGGAAAGCCTCGGACCCACCGCTCCTGACAAACTGTCTGAGATAAAGTCCTTGTCTCCCTTAATGGCCGGGCAGCGCAGGTTGGCCTCGCTGGAGGCCAGCACCCGGATTTCTCAGCCCAGCAGCGTTAGAACTGCCCGAGCAATGGGCAGGGCTCACGCAGTGCTCCTTCTCTGTCCGCGCAGGGACCACCATGATGATAGTGACGGAGTACATGGGGAATGGCATGCTGGACTCTTTTCTCCGGGTGAGTGCTGTGGGAGCCGCTGGTAACTGCTGGGATCTGCTGGCGGTGCCCCCTTGGACTGGGCTTTACTCACCCTTTGGCTTTTCCTCCTCTTTTTCTACAGAAACATGAGGGACAGTTGACGGCCGCCCAGCTCGTTTGCATGTTGCAGGGGATTGCCTCTGGCATGAAGTACCTGGCAGAGATGGGTTACGTACATAAAAGCCTTGCCGCCCACAAAGTCCTGGTGAACAGCAGCCTGGCTTGCAAAATAACTGGTTTCAGACGGCCACAAGAAGATAAGATGGAGACCATCTTCTCCACCATGGTAAGCTGCCTTTCCAAATTCTGTTGTCACCGTTCCCCGAAAGCAAAATGCTGACGCAACGGCTACAAAACCTCCGCGGAGGTGGATGTCCCTGGCTGCAATGCACGGCCATGGCCGAGAGCGCTTGGACCGGGGCCTGGCATCACTGGAGAGGTTTGCAGCCTGCTCTGAATGCTGAATAAAGATGAAATCCAAAGCCAGCCGGCTTCCCCAGGTGGAGTTAATATGACATATAGCAATTCTACTCCCGAACCAGTATTTTTCCTAGGCTCCCATTTCCTTCCTCATGTATAAATGTGGGCTCTTCATCTTAACAGCTTCTTTCTCAGCTGGAAATCGAATGCTTTTAGCCAGGGACCCGCACAGCAGCCGCCCGGCACCGCTCTTCCTCTGGCCGCAGCGCTGCCACGTGTCTGCGCAGGCTGGCGGAGAGGCGGCTGGAGGCAGCTCTGGCAGCCTCAGGGCTCCTTGTGTCTGTTTTGTCACTTGTAATGGAATTCATGGGTTTCAATTAAGAATTTAAGTCCTGCTTGATTCACGCTCCTGCCTTGTCAGCTCTGCTAGCTAGCGCGTCTCCGGAGTGCCTGCACGTGTGCGGAGAAGCTGCCCGGCAGCCCCTGGGTGCGGAACCAGGGGCTGCCCCTGCACACCGTGGGCCCCCGAGGTGCCACAGCCCCTCACTCTCCCTCCCCGCTTCCTTCAGGCACCGCTTCGGCGCCTTTCCGTCGGGGTGCATCCGTGCCTTTCTGACTGGAAAAGCGATAGGACGTATTTCGTTTGGTACGCGGCAGCCGCCCTGTGTCGGCTGGGGCTGTTAGCGCATCACGTTAACCGGGTATTAATATTTTAAAGAGCATTGATTCTTCAATCAAGTGAGCCCGTGCCGTTTGCAGGGAGCGGTGGGCAGCGCCGCGGAGGCAGCAGCTGATGTGCGCTGCCTGCAGGGACCCGGTGCCCGTGTCCCGGTGCAGGGCACGGGCGTCCCAGGGGAAAAGCTTGTTTGCAGGATTTGGCCCAGGCTCTGCGGGAGCTGCAGTCCAGTGCCAAGCAGGCTGGAGGCAGGAAGAGTCTTGGAAAACTCTTCCAGCCGTTACCAGCTGTGGGGAGGCAGGCTCAGTGTGCTCCGCAGGGAGAGTGCCACCGTCCCGAAGAGCCCCTGGCAAAGCGTGACCCACCTCGCCCGCCGTGGCGAGCGTGTCCTGCGGGCACGTGGCTGTCGAGCCGCAAAGCTCCCGAGCAGAGCTGCTCCGGCGCTGGTGTGCTGCTGGGTGCGGAGCAGCCCGCTGAGCCGGGGGGATGGAGAGCACAGCAGGAGCCCTGGCTTCTGCCACCACGGTGCAGCGGGGCTGTGGCTTTGGGATCAAGGTCTCCCCACTGTTAATAGCAATTAGCTGCAGTGTCTGTCACCTGCTTCCCTAGTGCATCCAGAGGGCTCTGCGGATGCCGAGACGGGGATTGCTCGCTGCAGGAGAGCAAGCCAGGGTGGAGGCGCTCTGTGTTTGCACAGCTCTGAAACGGCTTTCGTTAAATATTAATGTATAAAATGCCATCAGCTCTTCCCAGAGACTTTATCTTCTCCCGTTAATATTTCAGGACTCGCGCTTCCATGTAGCATACAGTTGCGTGGCCATTTTGAAACAAATTGAGGCGAAAGTTTTCTGTTAGTACGAAACCTGCACGTGGCATGGGGGCTTGCTCAGTGTCTGCCCTGCGATGCCAGGCAGGGCAGGACGAATGGCCAGCCGGGAGCTGCGTCCAGCGGCTGTGCGAGCACATCTTTCCTCCCTTTCTGCCCATCCAGCATGGGAAGAGCCTGGTGCTGTGGTCAGCCCCCGAAGCCATCCAGTATCACCACTTCAGTCCGGCCAGTGACGTGTGGAGCTTCGGCATCGTCATGTGGGAAGTCATGTCCTACGGCGAGAGACCCTACTGGGACATGTCCAACCAGGACGTGAGTCACCGGCAGCCGCGCGGTAGATGACGATGCTGCCGTTGCTAATGGTGTGCAGGTGGCTCCGTGGTGCATGAAGGAGCTGCTGCTGCTCCCCCGGCGGGGCGTGAGGAGGGGGGCTTCCCTCGGGGGCTGCCTGCGATCGCAGCGCCTGACCCTGTCCCCTCACCTCCTCTGCTGCAGGTGATGAAGGCCGTGGAGGACGGGTTCCGCCTGCCCGCCCCCGTGAACTGCCAGCCGCCCCTCCACCAGCTCATGCTCGACTGCTGGCAGAAGGACCGCAGCCAGAGACCCAAGTTCTCGCACATCCACGACATCCTGAGCAAGATGGTGCAGAGCCTGGAGCCCCCGCAGTGTCCCAGCTCCACGTGCAGCAGGTGACTGCTCTTGCTGTGCTGCCTGTTGTTCTGCCGGTTCCCAGCTCAGCCGTGCCGGGCTCTGGTCCCTCCTCACCGCCCCGTTTCGTTGGCAGGTCCCACAGCACGTCCATCCCCCTCACCGAGCGTACCTTCTCGGCCTTCCCCTCTTTCAGCTCCGTAGGCGAGTGGCTGGAAGCGATAGAAATGGGCAGGTACAAAGACAACTTCACCGCTGCGGGCTACTGCTACCTGGAATCGGTGGCCAGGATGACAGCCCAGTAAGTGAACTTGACTTCCTGGCTATAACCTCGTGTCGCTGGGTGCAGTGTGAGCGAGCTCTGCTCTGTAGTTACGGTCAGGCGTCGCTAAACAAGAGGACAGACCCTCCAAAACGTGTCTGGAAGTGGGTTGGGCTGGCGTGGGTTGGGCTGCGTGTGTTGCACATCTCAGTTGCTGATTTTTAAAGCTGGAGTTTGTGACTTTAACCTCTTGTTTGTGACCAAGCGTAGTGTTGCCTGTCCCTTCCAGAAAGCAGAGTCAAATCTAACGCAATTTGCTGGTAACCTGTCACACAGACATACTGAGGGTTCTTACTCTGGCAGGTCCACGGTGGGCTAATAGTCCGAAACCTGCGTTGCCCTTGCCTGGGAGCGGTTGGTGTCGGGGCACTTTCCATGTTGGGTTGGTTTTTCCTGCCTGACACGGGGCTCGTTTTGCAGAGATGTCCTCAGCCTGGGGATCACGCTGGCGGAACACCAGAAGACCATCCTGAGCGGGATCCAGACTCTCCGGGCCCAGGTGATCCAAATGCATGGCCGAGGCGTGCAGGTGTGAAGCAGCCCCCGCGGAGGTGCAGAGCACGGAGCCGGCGCTCCCGGGGAGGAGGCAGCCAGCCGGCCCCAAACCCCGCACCCGATCTCGGAAACTTCGCGGTTTCAGGTGGGATGTAGAAATTGCCGGGCTGCTGCCAAACAAGTCATTCCACGTGGCAAGAGAAGCAGGGCTTCCCATCCCCTGTGCCAGGGAAGCCGAGGATTCCTGGGATGTGTGCGGTGGGCCTAAGTGGATGTGGCTCTCCCTGGCACTGTTTTGTAAGACGAGTCAAACTGTAACGATGCCATTTCGTATGGTAATTAGGTTAACAGGGTGGATGGACATTTGTGCACTGTCTTAATCCAGAGCTGACAGCATTTTCGTATCTAGCATCCTACTGGTGAAATCCATGGGTATTTTTATACAAGGTGACACGTTCTAGCAACCCCACAAGGAGCTTTTATTGCTTTTATTTTTAGAGACCAGAGCACAGCTCACACCCAGCGCCCAACTTCTGGAAGGTGACTTTCCCCATCTGCTTTGCTGAAAGGAAACTCTTTCCCAGCGGGGTCCCTTCCGCTCCAAGAGTTGCTTCACTGAGTCTTGACACCACAGTTGGTGAACGAAAAACAAATACTCTCCACTAAATCGCAGAGCAAACGGTGCTGAATGTTTCTAAGGTTCTCTTGACGAGACAATTGCAGAGGAAGAAATGAAAAGCTTGGATGAAGAGACCCCTAGCCAAGAGAGGGCAAGCAGTGGAGCCCTTGGGCTGCCCTGCTGGTGCTTTCAGCCTTTGCTGCTTTTTGTGCATGTCCCGGTCCCTCATTTTACTGCTGGAGCCCCGACGTGGGGTGGGAACTCGTGGACCAGCGCGACAGCAGGCAGCACTCTGCTGCCCTCGCGCACGCTGAGCCCACGGGCAGAGACCTGCCACCCATGCAGGACCGATGCTAAAGCATCTGTTGCTGTTTTTGCCTCTCCTCCTGCCTCCTGCCTTGCAGTTTTGCAGGCAGAGTGTCCCGCATCTTGCCTTCGCTGGCTCCCTGGGCAGCTGTGGTGGGCTCTGACCACTGTCCTTAGGCTGCGGAGCGAAGCAGGCAGAGCTGTGGGTGATGCCAGAGCCCGGGGACTCCCTGCTGTCAGCTGAGCTGGAGCATCCGCGCTGCCTCGGAGCAGTAGATGGACGAATGCTCTTCCCTCTCTGGCTCTGGGAGCTTTTGCAGAGGAAAAGGTTTTTTTGAACAGAACTTACTCAACCCGCAGCGGTGGAAGGGAACCTCCCAATTCAGCCAGAAATGTGAGGAAAACCTGGGAATTGGTTTGGAGTCAGAGACGGCGGGCACGGCTGTGCTTTGGGTGGACACTTCCCGTGTCTGCTCTGGCACTGGAATGGCCACCGCAGCTGCAGTGAGTGCGTCCCCTCCTCCTCCGGCTGCCCCGTGGGCGGCTGGGAGCAGGGAAGGGAAAGGCAGCAGCCTGCCTGGAGCATCCCGCGGGACCGTGCCGGGGTGTCAGTTTTGCCCTGCGGGCGAGCGCTGGGCCAGAGGTCCATGCCCGAGGGCTGCAGTGCCGGCGCACCCCGCAGCACCCGCAGCCTCTGCAGCGGGCGCACCCCGGGTCTGGATGCGTGAGTGGCTGCAGGGCTGTCCCCAGGGCACCCCGCAGCCCAGCCCAGCGCCGGGGCATGGGCAGAGCTGGCCATCGCATCCATGGGATCCCTGAAATCCTGCCGTGCAATCCAGGGCACATCAGCACTTTATTCTGTTGCAGACGGTAGCACGGCACTGCCTGCCTCGCGCGCTGGCAGTTCCCACTGACGCAGGCCTAATCCCTGACGGAAGACATAAATAGCATCTGCTTAATAATACAAGTTTCCTTGAAGTTAGTTAATTAAATGGGTCTTTGCAGCCTTGTACAGAGTTTTGTAGGCCTTTTGTTATCATCTGTAAGTATTGCAAGTGAATTATTGATGAAAGGCAAAGATTTACAAAGGGAATGAATGCTGCGGGAGGTGTTCACAGTGTGGCTGGAAAGCTGTTCCGAGTCAGATCCTCCTGTGAGCCTGCTCCCAGGGGCTGAGACTCTAAATGGTGATGGTGAGACACTGGCCCAGGTTGCCCAGAGAGGGGGTGGAGGCCCCATCCCTGGAGACATTCAAGGCCAGGCTGGATGAGGCTCTGAGCAACCTGATCTAGTTACAGATGTCCCTGCTGACTGCAGGGGGTTGGACGAGATGGCCTTTAGAGGGCCCTTCCAACCCAGCACATTTTATGATTCTATGGAGCGAAGGGCCCAAAGGCAGCCTCTCAAAGGGCCAGGGCAACTGCCTGGGCATCTTCCTTCTGGTCGAGCGGAGCGGCACAACCATGGGCGCTGGTGGCTGTCCTGTGCCCGCTGGCCTTTGCAGAACACGTTACTGTAGGGATCCAGCTTCTGCTTAGTAAAGTCACAGAATCACAGAGTGGTGGGGGCTGGAAGGGCCCTCTGGAGATCATCCCCTCCAACCCCCGGCCAGAGCAGGGTCACCCACAGCAGGTGGCACAGGAACGCCTCCAGGCGGGGTTGGGATGTCTCCAGAGACGGAGACTCCCCCACCTCTCTGGGCAGCCTGTGCCAGGGCTCTGCCACCCTCACAGCAAAGAAGTTCCTCCTCGTGTTGAGGTGGAACTTCCCATGGTCCAGTTTGTGCCCGTTACCCCTTGTCCTGTCCCCGGGCACCACTGTCACGATGGTTTCCTTTTCACTGGCCCTCAAGCTCTCCTGGCTCGGGCGCGTGGAGGGCAGAGGGCTGGTGGGATTGAGCCAGGAACCCCGGCACGCTGGGGCCGGGAGCTGCCCTCGCTCTGCGGGCACAGACGGAGCCGCCCTGGCATTGGGCGAGTGCTGGGCATCCTACGGGGAGTTTGCTGCTCTCCAGGGTAAACAAGGTCTCTCCTTCCTGCCACCTCCTGTGGTTTAAGCAACATTCCCCAATGTCACTTGGTTTCTTTTTTTAATGGAAATAATTTGTCTTTAAGTTTGGCCCGTGTCCGGTCTGGTCGATCACGCGCCATCCTGCTCTTTCAGACCCAGAAGAGTAATAATGGTGAACTGAGACCCTCACATGGTAGAAATGCCAGATCCCAAGGATCAAGTGCAATTTGTATGCTCTTTATGTTTACATTTTATCTAGAGAGAAAGTATATTATAGTTCTCCAGGCAGCGAGCTGAACCAACTTGATTCCGGATCCTCTCCCTGCTCTTGTCCTGTCTGCTGGGATTTCCAGCAGCCTCCTGCGTCGGGATGCCCGGAGCGGTGCCGGGATGTCACTCTTGGGGCTGGCTCCAGGTTGGTGCAGCCGCTTTGAAGGAGGTCTGGGGAAGCCCAGGGCTTGGTGACAAGGTGACAGAGTGCTTCCGGGTGTGGGAAACAGACCTGGCAGTGAGCAGGTGGCGACACGTTTCTCCCAAACCCCCCAGGACAGACCCTGTCTCCAAAGTTAGGGGTGTGAGGAGGGGCCGGCTCTGAGCTGCTGGGATCTGCTCCTCGGTCCTTCCGATTGTTGCCAGGCTGGAGAAAGAGAGAGAGACCTCGGCACAGCTTGTCTGCTGTGGTGGCAGCTCTCCTGGGGCTGCGGTGCCCGGGGGCTGGTGGGAGCCGTGGGCCCCTGGGCGGCTGCCGTGGCCCCATGGGCAGTGTCCTGCCCCCCACCACGCAGTGGCCCGGGGCTAGTAGCCGCCTCTGCCACTTGCCTGTGTCATCCTACGACGCTCGCTCTGGGCTAGAGCACTCCCGGTAAAAATGAGACCATCTTTCAATCGTCTCTTCAGCGTTTTCCCCCACCGAATCAGGCTCCCGTACTGCATCCTGTAGGACAATCAGAACTGAAGGCATAATTCCTTCGTTTGAGTCTCTCTAGCGGTTCCCAAAGGAGATTCGGTGTTTAATTACTTTTCTGACTGACTCTGGTGAGGGATGCGCCGTGGTGTTTCAGGAAGCTGTTTCCTGGAGACAGTCTGGTTCTGGGGCTGAGCCCCCGCTCTAACTCAGCAGAACCAAGAGGCGTTCGCTTTTCTCGTCTCTCCTTCGAGAAAGAGAAGAAAAAGCACGTGATGGAAGTATGCTTCCTAGCGCTGCAACGAGAAACGCTTTTAACTGAGCTCCTCATCAACGCTGAAGGTAATAAAATGAGCAGATTAAGTCAGAGATTCGGGAAGCTCCGGCCGCAGCGCTGCTGGGAGCGGGCAGGACACGCAGCTCCACGGTCACCCCCCCCCCCCAGCCCCGTGAAACCAAAACTGGAATCAAGTTGGTTCACATCCAGATGCTTTTTGATATTCATTAACCACGTGTTATATACTGTAAATACTTACTTGAGAAGTCAATATATATTTTTATAAGCTTGAAAGAAATGTAATATAATATCGTAAGGGACACTGCGTGCATTTCATGTTTGAGCTATAGTCAGACATCTCCAGGGAATCACTGTTGGTTTGGAATAACTACTAATAGTAATAATAATAAAAAACGGTAATAAAGATCTATTGACATTTTTGTTAATTTTCTATTTATTGAACTATGTTTAAAGATCGCAATAATGAGATACCTAAGTAAAAACAACCACTAATTCAGCACTGGCTTGTCTCTGTGGGTCATTTCGGGTGTTCTGATGAGCGGCACCACTTCGGCAGGTGCCAGGGGAGGAGTTGGAGCAGCAGCGAGGTGTGAAACGAGGCGTTGTTTTGTGGAATAGCGTGTGCGCGTCTTCGCTCCTGCCGCAGCGGCCGTGGGACTCGGGATGGCGGTTTCTTGCTGTTGACGCTTTTTTAGGGGGAAAATCCCCATCGCTCGACTCGTGCTGGGGTGTGTCCTGCGGGCAGGAGGCTCCGCTGCTTGGTCTGGCGGGGCAGAGGCTGCTCGGGCAGGCAGGATCCTTCCCGGGGCCCGGATAACCTTGGAAGCGCTCGCAGCGTGGAGCTGTCAATACAAGCGCAATTGCCAGGCTCGTTCACGTGTTGCTGGGTGAGCGTGGAGATGCTGCTGAGCAGAGGGAAAACACTGCCGAGTTACTGTGCTCAAGGCATGTAATTAATTGCTTAATTGAGTAAATGAAAGCGGTGTATGGCCAGCATGTTAAATGCAAACACTGCGCGAATGATATTTAGAAATAATTCGCCGCGACTCTCTCACTCGTTCACGTTTCTTTGCTTTTTCTTAGGCTGCTTAATGCCGAAGTCCGCGCACAAAGGTCTCGTTTGGGTGTGCTGACAGCAGTGACAGCTGCGGGGAAAGAGGAACCGAATGGGTGCTTGAAACGGGTGAAGTCTATTTGCCTTCTGTCGATCAATTAATTCAGCCAGTCTTCACTCGGCGCCTGGCCAGGGCTATATTGGCACTATAAAGAAATAATTAGGGCTCTGAAGCGGGGTTATGAATAGCGCGTTGCAAGTCGCAGCCAAGCAGATATATTTTTCGCCCGGAGTTATCTGCGCTCGTGCCTCCTGTGGCCTGCGGTGATGGGTTTTACTCCTCGTCCGTGACCATCCTGGCACAGTCTTGGCCATGGGACACCTCGCCCCCGGCTGCCGGGGGACTGATTACCCCCAGCACAGACCCAGGGGGGTGCCATGGAGGACGTGGGTGATGCTGGGGGTGGTGGGGGTCTCCAGCTGCCCTCCCTCGGGGCCGGCGGGCGGGTGGGAGGACGGCGGAGGTACCGGGTGGCGCTGCCGTGGTGCGTGGGCAGCGCCAGCCCCCCCGGGGAAGGTGGCAGGCAGAGGCCGCGGCGTGCCGGGTAAATCCAGCCATTAATAATTGAGATCGTGTCACACGGAGACAAGTCTGCTGTAGGCTGCGTGCGGTGGCTTGCGGAGACAGCCCAGAAATCATTAGCAGCGCTGTGAAAGGCGGGTGTGAGAGGCAGCCTGGGGCGGGCACCGGCCGTGGCTCCGGGGCTCCGCGGCCGCCTGCGCGGCTCCCCCCGGCTCTGCGCCCACTGCCAGCTCTCAGCCCGGGCAGGTTTGAGCTCTGCTCTCCTCACGCCTTGTGTGAAAAGTAAAAATAAGGAAGGTAATTGCCCAGAAACGAGTTGTTACACACCCGTATAATTTGCTGGCGTTAATTAATGGCACAAAAGGGGCTCCTTCCCCTCTGCCACCCAGGGAGCAGAGTTCCCCGGCTGTCTCACCGCAGGTCCGCACTCGAGCGCTTCGCTGCGTTGCCTGCCATGGAGGCGGAATTTCCGTCTCACCGGGTCAGGCTGCTGTAGCGAGCGGTGCCGGTGTCTCCCTGGGCCCTGTCGGAGGTGGAAGCTTCATCCTTCTAACTTCGTGCTCGCGGTTTTACGACTGCCCTGTTGCGGTGATGGATGGCGCGGGCTGACGCTGAAGCTGCTGCTTCGTCCTTCCCCCACCCTCTGCTGATGGAGCTGCCCAGACTGCGAATGTTTTCTGCACAACAGACCAGCAAAAGCCTCTCTCCATCTAATTCTACTTCCCCGATCTGGAGGTTTGGGGAAAATTACAACCTGGTCTGCAACTGTGCATTTGTCTTGTGTATTCAGCAATGGACTCACCAGCTTCTGACACACGCGGTGTCTTTGAGGAAGAAAATGAGCTCTGGAAAATGTCTGGAAACATCACAGTAAACAACACAGCTGCCACACCGTGCGTGGCCGGCCCATGGCTGAGCGGTGCCAGCGTCAGCTCCTGCGCCCTGGAGACCTTCCCACCGCCGGCCCCGCACCGCGTGTGCCCATCGCCCCTGCGGCCATGGGGACATTGGTGACAAAGGGGGGATCAGTGAGCTGTTAAGGCCGAGACACAGTAAAATGCGAGATGCAGCAGCGATGGGTCGGGGAAGGGCTCAGCGCTTGGCAGGTGCTGCCTCATGTGGGGGCATTTTTTAAATCATTGATTGCGTGGTGCTGGCGAGAGCAGCTGGTCGCGGCGTCCGGCCAGCCGCGCACCGCAGGGACAGCAAAGGAGGAGCCGGGTCTCCTCCTCCTGCCCCTCGCTCCCGCTTAGTGGCCCCAGGCATGAAATCCATCGCCTTCCCGGCCGTTCCTGGGTTGGAGTTTACAGGGGAGGCTCCGTGGCCCCATCTCTGTGGCGATGGCTGACGGGGCCGGGACGAGCCACTGGTGCCGTGGGATCGAAGCAGCCCGGCCTCATGGCGCGTGTCCCCGTCCTGCCCACGCTGCCTCCGGGACGAGCACGGGGAGGGGATGGGCAGGGGCAGAGCGATGCCCAGGGAATGTTCCAAAGAGCCCGGCTCTGGAGGAAGAGCAATGTTTAAATATGAACGACTGCTAATTATCAGGAAGAGCCGATGTCATCTATCATCCTAATCAGCGATCTGTCAGTTCAAGTGTCACTGAGATGGATGCACCTTTCCTCCTCCTATTAATCTCCCACCGTCCCGGTGCGGGAGCAGGGTGCTGCAAGCGCTGGGGCACAGCCAGACCCCACCGTCTCCTCCTGCCCTCCCCCAGCTCTGAGACTTCACCGTGTCCCCTCCCCACCACGGTGCCACGCTGCTGGCACGGGCTGGTGGCCTCGGCATGGGGCTGGGTGGCCACCAGCAGCACCCACCCGTGGGTCACCTCGGCTGCCGTTGTGCTTGCCGTGTCCTGCTGACAATAGAGCCATCTGCCCAGCAGTGAGAGATGCCTGGAAGGCACAGGAGCCGTTTAATTACACAATTATAAATGTCTTTGGCTGCCTTATCTCGCCGAGGCTGACAAGCACCTTCGGCGTCAGACAAAGAGCCGCGTTATCGCGGGCGCAGCAGCTGCATCCCTGGGCAGCCGCGGCCGAGGGGGCACAGACGGCAGCAGAGGAACGGCGCTGGGTCAGCGGGTCCGGATCGGTCCCAGGGCCACCGCCTCGGCACAGGCTTCGCCGCGCGGCCGCACCTCGGGGAGCTCGTGCTGGCCCTTCTGCCCCGATTTGTTGTATTCCAACAACCTGCCGCGTGCCCGGCCCCACCAGCAGCAGCCGGGGGCTGACAGGGGCCGTGCCCCCCAGCTAACGCTGCTTTAGCTTCATCTGCACCGTGTTTGGAAGCAAAACACGCCTGCGACGGGGATGTGCTGCCGGCTGGACCGTGTCCTTACCCAGCTGTTGCTGCAGGCTGGTGGCAGGTCTCTGGTGGCAAAGGGGGAAAGAAGAGGGACAGGACGTGGTTTAGAGGGTTTCTGTGACAACGAGGAGCCTTTATAAGGGCTTGTCACCAGGCACATGCCCCCTTGCCCCTTTTTTTTTTTTTTTTTTTAGGGTGGCATCTGACTTAAAGGATGTAAGTAATTAAAAGGCCATTTTAATGAGTCCTGTTTGTTAGCAGAGCAGACTTTCAGGAATCAGCTGTGCCAGGAGGGGTCTGCACGGCTGTTCCCAGCACACGGGCGCTCTCGCAGCGAGCCCATGGGCTGCCGAGCGGGTGAGCGGCCTTGGCACCTCCCGGGGGAAGCAGATGTCCTCGGTGCTCGGCGCGACGGAGCAACCAGCGGCACCCTGAGACCACACGGGGCACCCCCACTGCTGCCAGTGCCGGCACCTCCTCTCCCGCCGCTGCTCCTGCACCCAGCGGCCACCCTGACCTGCGGACGCCAGCGGGGCTGATGGGAGCACGCACAGGTCTGTATCGCAGCTAATAAAACTCATTGGGTGAGAGAAACTCCATGAAGTGCCCGGGAATTGGCAGGGGCTGAGCAAACGCATGCCTTAGAGACGCAGCCGCATCAGGCGTGGGGGTGCCGCTGGATGTGGATGTTACAGAATCACAGAACGGCGGGGGCTGGAAGGGCCCTCTGGAGATCATCCCGTCCAACCCCCGGCCAGAGCAGGGTCACCCAGAGCAGGTGGCACAGGAACGCCTCCAGGCGGGGTTGGGATGTCTCCAGAGACGGAGACTCCCCCACCTCTCTGGGCAGCCTGTGCCAGGGCTCTGCCACCCTCACAGCAAAGAAGTTCCTCCTCGTGTTGAGAGGGAACTTCCCATGGTCCAGTTTGTGCCCGTTACCCCTTGTCCTATCCCCGGGCACCACTGAGAAGAGCCTGGCCCCATCCTCCTGACACCCCCCCCTTTCAGTATTTAGAAGCGTTGATGAGATCCCCTCTCAGTCGTCTTTTTTCCGGACTGAAGAGACCCAAATCCCTCAGCCTTTCTTCCTAAGAATTTCTTCACGTTCTTTAAATCCCGCTTTACAAATGGGTGATGAAATACTTACCCACAAACATTTAGCACAGCTGAGCCGTGCGGCAGCAGCCGTGGGGTTGGGGATGTCCCCCGCTGTCCCTGCGGAGCCGCCGGCGGTGTGCGGAGGAGCAGGCGGTGGGGACACCCCCAGGGCCACGACGAACCCCCCCGCCCCGGGCACCGGCAGCCTGCACAGCGCCGGTCCTGCTCTCGGCACGGCGCGCTGGGAACACAGCTCGCTGCTTTATGGACAGCCATAAACATCTCCATTAACTTGCACAGTATTTAAATTCCATAATGGAGCTGAAATAAAGCAGCAGCATCTTATCCCCGCCGGAGCCCTAGATCATCTGTTACAAAGAGGCACTTTGGGGAAACCTTGCGCATTTTGTTTGAATAAGAGCTTAGAACTGGGCAAGTCAGGTTTTTCTTGCCAGTCCCTTCTCCTCAATGAAGGCTGCCCTCCCCGGTACGTTCCCAAGGGAATGCAGCGTCTCTGTTAGCTGGATGCTTAACTAGCGTGCTCAGGTGTGGTGGGACAGCAGTGGGGCAGCGGTGGGGCAGCGGTGGGGCTTTTGCGTTTGCTGACAAAAGAAGCGAAGGCCGGGATGGGCCCTCCAGGAAGGACATCACAAAAAAAAGCTGTCGGTCCGATCCTTGTGCCAGAGCCTCTCAGAGCCATGGCTGCGTCTGACGGACAGATGGACCCTTGTCCTGGGTTGAGCGACACAGGACTAATTTCTCTTCTAATGCTGGGGAAAACTCCACTTTTGGAAGACTCTAGTGTCTGAATTCATGAAAATATTTAGTTTATAGCCAGCTAGGCTATGGGAGATTCAAGGTCACAGTGGTTTCAAGCCTTGCCAGGTGCAGGGATGAGGAGGAGCGAGGCCTGGGCGTTTGACCCGGGCTGGCCAACAGGGTTATTTCATACCATGAGCGTCACATTCGATATAAATTAGAAAGTTTGCTGCGTAGTTTCGCTCTCCCTTGATGGCGGTGGTCCAGAGAAACTCCTTGCCCCGGTGCCGGAGCCCTGAGCCAGGAGCCCTTCCCTTCCTCCCGAAGCCGCAGCGCTGGCAGCGTCCCACATTTACTGTCCCTGCCGGGAGCGCACGGCTTCCTAGGATAGAATGGGCTGAGCACAATTCTTGTGTATCTTATATTAGTATTGGGATTAATACTGGCTCTTTAGTATTATTGTTAATTATTTAGTCTTATCCTATTTATTTACATTTCAACCCTCGTGTTTCCTTGCTTTCCCCAATTCCCCTTTCCGGGTGAGGAGGGGTCATCGGGGGATGGAATAATTGTCTAAACGACAATAAACTGTTGTGGGTTTTCTCAAACCGTAATAACCCTGTAGGGAGGCTGGTACCCGGCGCATCCCAGTGCTGCTGCTGCTGCCCGGCCACGGCTCCGGGGCTGGGGAGCGTGGGCAGCCCCTGCTCCCCCGCGGGGGGGTTGGAGCACAGCGGGGATGGTGCCCGCCGTGTCCCAGGCACGGAGATGGCCGGGAAATCTCACCAGGCAGCCACAGGGACGGCACCCAACCATGGCGGGGGGTTCGACGCTGTTAAATGTCTGGTGGGGGTTGGCCTCTTCTCCCAGGTGAATAACGACAGGACCAGAGGAAATGGTCTGAAGCCGCGGCAGGGGAGGTTTAGGTTAGATATTAGGAGGAATTCCGTTACTGAAAGAGT
This sequence comes from Chroicocephalus ridibundus, assembly GCF_963924245.1. Classification (NCBI taxonomy): domain Eukaryota; kingdom Metazoa; phylum Chordata; class Aves; order Charadriiformes; family Laridae; genus Chroicocephalus; species Chroicocephalus ridibundus. Next base: position 3,424,991 of record NC_086302.1, on the reverse strand, counting down.
GGTCAGGCACTGGAACAGCCTGCCCAGGGAGGGGGTTGAGTCACCATCCCTAGAGGTGTTTAAGAAACATCTAGATGTGGCACTTCAGGGCATGCTCTAGTGGCAGAGATTATAAATTGTGGGGGGGGGGTTTGTGTGTTTTTTTGTTTGTTTGTTTGTTTTTTGGTGTGTGTATGCTTGGACTCGATGATCTCAAAGGTCCCTTCCAACCATAGAGATTCTATGATTCTATGATTCTAAATATTTTTAAGTGCATTCTACTAAACGCCAGGAGACCAAGAGATTAATAGGGCAATGAAAATGCTTTTTTTTTTTTTTTGGTGAGATTTAGGGTGCTCTGGGGTGATGGGAAGTGGTGTGCTGGATAAATAGTGGTTTGTGACTGTAAATGCTAGCTCCCGGGGTAGGCGCTGTGTCAATTGGCAATGCTGAACGCCTCGGGGGGAAACCTGACCCAGGCTGCCTTCACTGGGGCTGTTTCTGGGCAAAGTCAAATGAAGTGCAGCTACAACGCGGCCTGGCAGGAGAAGCAGAATTCATTGCAGAGGTTCACGTGAGGACCAGCAAGAGAGTCATTCCCTCTCCACCGTTTGGTCACCAGGAATCCTGAAGACGCTGGTTTATCCTCCTGCTGCCTGTACACGTGTGTGTAACCCAGGGGGTTTTGCCGTGGCGGTACCCACTGTCATCCTCCCGCTGCCGGGCGGATGCTCCTGCCCAGCCACCCCCAGCCCGGGCTGCGGCGGCACCTCGGGATCATGCATTGCCTTCTGAGGCTCTTCCCTGCGCGTTTCCCCCTTCCTGACAAAAAATAAAAAAACAAAAAAACAAAACAAAACAAAAAAAATTCTCTTGCGGTTGTAAAGATGCTGCCAAATTCTTGCTGGCTGAAGATGAAAACCATCGCATTAAATCCCAGTTAATTAGACCCCTTCCCTGCCGACGCTGCCCAAATCTGTGGGGTGTGGAGCCTGGCGCTGGCCCCGAGGAGCCCCCACAGGCTGGGGCGGGGGGTGCCCGGGGGGGGGCTGCACTGTCAGGAGGGGTGACAGGCCCGTCCTGGCCATCTCACAACGTGCCTGAGTCCTTGCCATCTGAAGTCCCGGCCAGCGAAGGGCCGATGCCAGTGGGGCTGGTTGTGCTGAGCCGGGCAGTTCGCAGTCAGCTCGGCAACAGCCTTGATTTCCTAATCATCGTTAAGTGCATAATGGGGTCTGCAGGGCCTGCAGCTGGGGCAGGTCCTGGTTTCCACTTAAATTATTTTATAAGGAAGCTCGATTATGGGTGTAACAATTGCCCAGGAAAGGATGAGAGTTTCCCCGAGTTTGTTAAAATTATCGTCACCGGAGTATTGTCCTGCCTGATAAGAGCAGGGCGGCTCTCGGCCCGGCGATGCATAAATCTCTGCTTTGACTTGCAGGGAGATGGGATGTGTCAGGTACCGCACCGCGCTGCCTCAAAAATGTGACGAGGCACAATGAATCAAACTTCCCAAAAATAAAACTTTCTTCTCAAAATAGACTTGTCGCTGTAAATTTAAACTCTTGCCAAAGAATCGTGATTTGATGCGAGTTACTTTTGCCAGTCGTTTACGAAAGTGGGTGGTTTTAATTACTATTTATACCATGTGTAAGAGTCTAAAAAGAGAGAGATGAAGGTGCCTTTATCCAAATATGCGTTAGCTGTACGACAGAAACCCCAGCGCCGTGATGTAGCCCCGATCTAGCAGCGACAGGAGAGGAAAGACGACAGCAAGATGTATGGGCTCAGAGCAAAATTTTGTCAGATGCCCCGTGTCAGCCAGGAGCTGGGAATAAAAGGAAAAAAAATCCATCAAAGAACCTAAAATAAAAGACACGGCGAGGAGCCGTGGTCATTGATGGTGAAATCCCTGAGATTCGGCTCCTGTGCATCAATGTCTAACTGCACGGAAAGATTCTGTGTGTTCCTCTGATTTAGTTTTTCAGGAAGACAAGAGCTGATTAAAATTCAGCAGCCTGAGGTACTTTAAGTGGTTATTTAGAGGCAAAAACTTACAAAATTCTGCAAGGACAGAAGGGATCCTGACTTGTCAACAGGCCTCGAGAAACATTTCAGTTTCCCAGCCTGGGGAAGGGCGTTTGTCTGGGAAGAGCCCGGACCTGTCGGTGATGCTGATCAGCAGTCACTAATCACAGCAGCTCCCTTGTTCACACACCTGCTCACCGGGGACCGAGGAGGCGGTGACATCTCTTGGGCTGCTTGGCTGCAAAGACAAAACTCTCTCGGCGGTCGTGATTCACTCGTAAGAGAGAGGTGAAATATTTATTAACATAAAACAGTGATTTAACAAAGTTAATAGGGAATGCGACGGTGTTTTACGAGATTCGTTGGCAAGGTACACTTGCTTATTTCCTGCACGGAGGCCGGGGTCAGACAGAGCTGTCAGGGAGCCGCCCCCCGTTGAGTCCCGAGGCTCAGAGCGGACCCCCTGGATTTCTGAACTCCTCCTCAGAGAGGAGTCTGGGTGCGGCTGGATCCAATCCCAGTCCCAGACTTGGTCAACGGTTTGTGTCTAAAGGATTAGATAGGCGCAATCAATCCTTTCTATCCCGTAGCTGAGATTTCAAAGTTTGGCATGCTGTCAGTCACTTACCGAGAATCTGTTGCGGCAAGGAATCTCGCAGCCTCGAGGAGCAGAACCTTAAGCGAGCGTCCCTGCTCATAGGGAGACGCTGGCGTGCAGCCGCTGCCGCGCAGGAGAGCTCCGGGGGCTCTTGGGCTGCCCGCTATTTATGGAGTAAGAGAATTGACCTATAGTCATAGTCGCAAGGGAACAAAATGTCTCATTCCCCTCTCCACACAGTGTTTTGACCGTGTTGCCAGCCATCCCCCCCCAAAGTCCAGGTGCAACTCATCACATCTCCCGCTGAGTGTTAATTCTGATTCTATTCTTAAGAGGGCCTACAGGAAAGCTGGAGAGGGACTTTTTAGGATGTCGGGTAATGGTAGGACTAGAGGGAATGGATTAAAACTAGAGCTGGGTCGATTCAGACTGGGCGTTAGGAAGAAGTTCTTCACCATGAGGGTGGTGAGACACTGGAACAGGTTGCCCATAGAGGGGGTGGAAGCCCCGTCCCTGGACTGGCCCAGGTTGCCCAGAGAGGTGGAAGTTTTTAAGGCCAGGCTGGACGGGGCTCTGAGCAGCCGGGTCTAGTGGGAGGTGTCCCTGCCCATGGCAGGGGGGGTTGGAACTAGATGATCTTTAAGGTCCCTTCCAACCCTAACGATTCTATGATTCTGTTCTTAATGGCTTGAGCAGGAGCTGGGGGGAGGGGGGTAAGGGGGGAAAAGGGAGAGCACACCGCCACAGCGGCGCAGGCAGGGGGACAATTGGCCCCTGGGCAAGGGCTGGCACCGGCTCCTGGGACGCACCAAGCCCCTGGCCCAGCTTTCAGTTTGCCCGTGGGACCCACCTGAGCCCTGGTGGGTGCTGGAGATGCTGAGCCCCCGCCAGCCCCCAGCCCCTGTCCCCAGCAAATGGACCTCGGGCCACCACCCATCGCATGCCAGTCGTGTGCCCTGCTCATCCTCCCTGCCCATCCTCCCTCCCCATCCTCCCCTCCCGGCCACCCTCACCCCTGCCACCCTCCTCCCGGGACCCCGACCTGTCCCAGACCCATCCCAGCCTCGTCCGGGACACGACGAAACGCAGGTAACAAAGGCTGAAGGTGGCAACCGCAGAGGGCTGGGGGGGAGCGGCGTTGCCTTGGACGCCGTTATTGATTTGAGGAATGTTTCAAACAGATCATTTATTTTCATTAGACTTCTGCCGACGTCTTCATATCAGTGTCCCCTACGTAGGTCGACATCTGTCCTCAGGAATGCTTTAATTGCATTTTCTCTGCTTTACGCAGCTCTTAGCTAATGCATTCTGGCTTCATTAGATTAGACACCTATTGTCCTGAGGATGTTGTCATGTTTTCAAATGGCTTCAATCAGCACCTCCCAGGCACCAGCTATTTCGGGATATAATAAAACCGAAACCTCATTCAGGCTGGGTGAGTAATGGAGGTGCATTTCCCACCCCCCCATCCAGCCTGGCTTTAAATTTGACTCGCTGACATCCCCCTGGATGCTGGCAGAACACAATTAAGCCTCTTGTCTTGCAGGCATCGTCCGTGTGGTTACACACTGCTCTGAGGAAGAGCTCTGCAACAGGAACCGGGTTTCTAATGATCTTGTCATCGTGAACAGCACAGAGAGATTAAATGAAAGACTGGGGGAACAGTCAAGATCAAAACTCAGATTTCCAGATGTCCGGAGCACGGCAGGCTCACGACACTCCGTCTCCTCAGACCCAACCTGGCAAAGCCATTCCGGGCACGTGTGTGTGCACATACTCTAAATGAAAGAGAATAAATACGTGGTGACAGAACCAGAGCCCACCCGCCACCAGCAGCAGCGCCGGGGGTTTCTTTCCTTGGCAGCTGCAGGCAGAGGCCGTTCTCGGACCTTGTTCTGCAGAACCTCTTTCCCCCAGGGGAGCGCCAGGATCCTTTACCGGCGCTTCCAGCAGCTCCTGTCCCTGCTGCACGGCTGCGAGCCGGTCACAGGCTCAGGAAATGAAGGTAGGAGGTAGAGGGACCGGCCAGACCCCGAGCAGGGGCAGAGACGTGTTGGGACAGCAGAGGCCCCGCTCCCCTGGCGAGAGCTGACGGCTGTGGGACGGTCCCTGTGCTGTGCCATCGGCTCAGCACACGGATCCCCAGGCAGGGACCCTCCTTCCCCGGCCGCTCTCCCTCCGGCAGAAGGATTGCCTCAGCCCTGTCCTCCTGGCACGAGCTACCACGCTACCCGCATCTATCCTTTTCACCCCACAGGCGGCATTTTGACTTCTGGAATTCATCTTACCTACCGAGGGACTCTAAATATATCCCAGACAATTTCCTCTCCTCATTTTTAATAATCTCTTTCAGCATTAAATTAGTTTTTGAAAATATGTATTGGGATGATAGGCTTTTTATCACAGCTGATAGACAATATTCATCACCCCCGTGTCCTAATCCTCACAACACGCGCGCATTCATTACAGCAGCCCTGCATCAATTTTAACAGCACTTAATTCATTACAGCTCCATTACTGCCTGTGCAGGCTCCCCACAGCAACGTTACCGCAGATTTGTCACCCGGGTCCCCACCGTGCCACGGCCTCTCCTAAACCATGGGACGGGACAGGACGGGGCAGGTGGACGATGCCACTCTGTCCCTGCACAGGAGCAGGGCTCGCTCTGGGAACCTCGGGGAGGCGACAGATGGAAGAGCAGAAGTATAAAATCCCTTCTCCTGCCCAGGATCCCTCTCTCCACTCCCAGGGCCGGGAGCGCAGGGGGTGTCTGCAGCCCCCATGGGCACAGGGAGGCCGAGGCGATGTGCTAGGACAGGCACGTCCTCCTGTCCCCCAGCACTGGCGAGACCGAGCTGGGAGCGATGGAGACCGATGGAGCCTCCCTGTGCCCTCAGCTGGGTCGGGGATGCCGGGTCCCAGGGGATGAACCCACTGGCAGAGCCCATTGCAGCAGCGGCTCTCCCAGGACAACTGCTCTGGCAAACCCCAGGTTTAGAAGGAACCTCTCTGTAAGCAGAGGCTCCAACATCAGGGCAATGAGGAGCCACGACGCCTGCGTTGGGCCAGAACCGAGCGCGGGACGAGGAGGTGACATGATCCAGCGCCTGGTGACAAGGAGGAAAATCGCTGAAGCCTGCGAAGCTCAGAAGTTGCATTACAATGAGCGGAGATGGTGAAGCTGCAACATCTGCCGTGTCCCGGGAGTGCAGAGTTGTCTACTCAGCAAAAAATAAATCTCCTGGGGCTCGCTGTGCCAGACCAAGGACACAGCAACGTGGCACCCCGGTCCCCGTGTCAGTGCCTCTCGTTCTGCGCCCGTCCTTAGCCGGCATGTAGAAGAGCAAGTGCAGGATTTACGCTCCTCAGCCCACGTGCCGGGAGGTTTATGGCACCATAAAATGGCCAGGCTCTGAGCAAACACAGCAAATTCTGCGCGGCCCTGTGGTCCTGCGGTCTCCAAAGCTGCTTTACGATTCCCTTTTAACGCGGCTGACTCCCTTTTACTGCACGGGCTGATTAAAGGTATCTCTGGGATGTGACGGCTCCCTCTTGCCTTTACCCAGAGCAGGGGGGTGGGACGAGGAGAGGGTCCCCCCACGCTCCCCCTTTGTGCCGGGGGGTGCTCTCCCCCCGCCAGCCTCGCAGAATTACCCCAGAATCGATTCGAGCCACTCTGCCAGGAAAGGAAATACCCCGCGACGCTGCTGGTACCGCAGGTGTGGCCAGAAGAGCGCTGCCGTTGAATACCCGCAGAGAAAGATCCACCAGCGACCCTCGGAGCCGAAAGGCAATTATGACCGTAGCAAATAATTTCAGCCTCCAAAAAGGACACGGATATCGCCGGTGCAGGGAGATCTAGGGAAGAAGGAAAAGCAACACGGTGGCTCCGTATTTAAAACGGTATTTCTACTTCTAACCAAGAGCAAATTATTGTTTTTAAGCACAATAGAAACAAAGAGCAGAAACGGTCTGACGGTTTAGCCAGAAAAAGGGGTGAACAGGCAAAGCCTGATCATTAGCAGATGCAGAGAGCGAAGGAAAGCTTGGCAGAGACCTTCCTTGTCGCCTGCAAGTCCCTGCCTGGATCCATTAGTTAATGAGTCCTGACCCAGCACCAGATCGGGGAGTGATGGGATTCATCTCGGAGCTGCTGGGTCCCACTGGAGCCGGCAGCCCCCAGCCCGGCACGTCTCCTCTGGAGCAGGCGAGGGGCCATGGCGAGCCCCCAGCCTCCGAAAGCCCTGTGCCGTGCTGCCGCCGCGCTCCTGCCCGCGGCCCCGGCTCGCCTCCCCTGACCGGGAGCCGGCTCTGCTCCGAGAAACTTCCTCCAGCAAAGCGCAGATAAGTGTTGCGGGGAACAGATGGCGAGTGCCAGATGGGTAAGGTGTCTGAGGAGGGAGATGTTATTACATGGAGTGAGCCACGGACTCCAACGAGCCCACTCCAAACAATCGGCAATTAACTCAGGCAATTAGCATCAAACTTTGTCTCCGAAGTTCCCTCCCTCCTCCCTTTGCCCTCCTCATTTCTAGGTGAGCTGGATATTTGATGAGAAATGAACCTGTAAAGCATTCGCAGCAAGACGCCTGGTTCCTCAAACAAGTGAAAAACCGCCAAAGGCGTTATTTGCCAAAAATAATGGGATTACTATCGGCCGGCACTGTCCCAGAGGGAAAGGGAAATTGGTTCTCTCTTGCAAGGGCTTTTATTTATAGTGAGCGGGTGGAGCCTCATGTCTGCTTTGTCCTGGCCCAGGCACGGGACGTCCTTGCAGGGGATGCCGTGCTCTGCCCGCAGAACTCTGCCCCCCGCGCGGCCGCCACTGCCCTCACCGCTGCTGGGGCGATGTCGCCCTGTGCCGCCTGCTGTGAAGCACAAAGCTATTGCTTTTCAGGTCCCTGCCCCTCTCCGTCTGGCGGGATAACAGCAGCCCTTTTATCTGCCAGAGCTGGTCAGGGCTGGCAGGACTCAGAGCTGGCAGCTCTTGGCAAGCAGTTTCCTTGTCCGGGTGATTCCTATGGAGCTGCATCTCCCGTCATCTTTGTGTGCAATAATTGAAAGGCAGAAAGAGAGGGCAGGAGCGTCTGCGAGCGCGCACGAGCCGAGCGCTGGTCCCCAGCCTGGCCACACTCCCCTCCCGGGCCACACGCTCCAGACAGAAGCGTTTTCAATCGCACTTTCCATCTGGCATTGATTACTGCCCAATTTCTCCTGCCTTCATTTGCAGTCAGCAGAGGCGGGCTGACTGACATTGAGGGAGAACGACTCCTCAGATCCCATCAATCAAGTGCCATCAGGATCCAGCTTCCCGGGCTCCCAGGCAACAAGGTCACCCCCGGATGGGGGAACCAGCGTCCCCTCCAAAGCAGAGCCCTCCTCATGCCCCTCTCCCTGCACAATGGCCAGGGGGAGACAGATCCGTCCTTTGCTGTTCGTGTGGATGAGCCAAAGCCCCCCGACATCAGGGACGGGCACAAACAGGGCCGCCAGAGCCAGCTCTCCCCCCCTGGTTTGCCCACTGGGGATGGCTGAACTGAGCGAGATACACCTCCATCGCTAACGCACGCTGCGGCAATGGAAAAAAAATCCACTTACTGCTCACAGAAGGCATCGCTTGCAGATGCTCATCACACCAAATTACTCTGCAATTAGTGTTCTTCATGAAGGTGAACCGAGGCCCTTTGCAGAAGGGGAAGGTTTGGAAAGAGAGCGCAACAGGCTAAAGGAAACCAAAGAAACAATCTCCAAGTTGGATTTATTTAATTGCCGTTAAGAGCGAACGCACAGAGGGGCAGGTGGGCTCTGCTGTCACCAGTCCTGCCTTTCACCCTCCCACCAGCATGGTCCTGCCCGGCCTCCCCCTGGACCACCAGATCCTGGGGAGGCACTGGCTCCTCTGGAAGCCCTCGAGGTGCCGCGCTGCCAGATGCTGCCCGGAATCTGCAGAGTTGGTTGGGAGAAGCTGAAATTGGTGCTTAACACCCCAGCACTATTTTTATAAGCAATGCAGAACAAGGATGAATTGCTCTTTTCCGCTGGCTTTATGTTTTGACGCTAAGGATCGATGGTCACTTCCCCCCCTGCCCCCTCATCCTCTCGATCCAGGAGTGGTGCAGGGTCCCGGCCCCACTCGGGATCACACCACCAGCCCAGATCTTATTAACATCTTCAGTTACTACCTCACTGCAAATGAATTAGTTTCAAATTGTGTACAAAACGCGTTGGCTTCCCTGCTCTGCATAGCCCTGAACTGCACAAAATGGGCACAGTTTGTCCTGTATAAGGAAGATTGACCCATAACTAGTAACTATTGATTTTTCCCGTGAAAGCTGCTCTCAGGCAGTGGCTGCAGGGCCGCACTACACCAGCGGAACAGAAGACGACAGACACCATTAGAGCATGGGACTGTGAGAACATATTTTCTCTTAATGAGAATAATCACGACTGCAGTTCCAGGTGCTCTCTAGGGGAGCACTTGGGCAGCGATGGCTGCTGCTCCGGAGGTGCTGGGAGCAGAGCCTGCATGCCTCCGCGCCATAAACCACCTGCACCCCCCCCCCTCTTCTGCAGACGTGCAGGGGTGTAACTGCGCCCACAGCAACGCAGCGAGCACAGCTCCACAGGGACCTTCCCCGGTCCCTTCGGAGGCAGCTCCTGGCACCAGGGGCATGGGCACTGCCCTGGCCACACTCCTCAGCACGGCCAGGCTTAGGGATGGCCACGACTTTCCTATTAACTGCCTCATCCCCATTATGGGAAATTAGATTAATTACATCGTAGCAAGCCCTAAATCTTTCCCTGGAGAAACAGGGAGGGTGCCTGGGATTTTGATCTCTGCGTGCGATGTTAAAATTAGTGATTCTGTCTAATCCCATTTTTCAGTGTAATAATGCTTCTGGGCAAGAGGAGGGTAAAGCTCTGGGGCTTATGGGCACTAATTTTCTGAGATAAATAGAGAATTTCATCCCAGCTCCCATCAGAGCTAAGGATGAAATTGCTCTGAAGTCTGCACCCTGTAAGCTCCGTTTCCCACCTCTGTATTTTAAGAGAACATTTATGCTTTCTCCAGCTCCGATGTGACAGCTGAGCAGCGGCACCCTGCAATTCCACAGCCGGGTCCAGCCACATCAGTTTTCATATTATCTTGCTCTAAATGAGATTCACTGGACAACACGGATCTGATTTGCAGCACAGCTGTGAAAGAAATCCTGCCTTTAAGCAAGCTCCCATCTATGAATAAATTGGATATACTTATTTTGGTCTCCTGACAGGCACAGGCTTTCAGCCGAGACCCAGCCTGCCTCGTGGGCGCCTCTCACAGAAGGAAACACTCGATGGACAACCCAGGAAAAGGCTCGTCTTGCTGGAGGGTGCTCGGCACACCCAGATTTCCACCCCCCGTAGGGACAGCACCGTGGATGGGGGGAACTGGACTCACAGGTCCCTTCCCAGAGGGCTGGGCTGTTTGGGCAATCGCCTTCTCCCTCTGTCCTCAGAGGCATCAGACCCCCAGAGCCAGGCAGCGGAGAGTGGTGCTGGCCCTGCCACCAGGAAGGCAAAGCTCTCCTTGTTTTGCCAGTCGGCTGCTGCAGGATCCGGAGGGATGGGCTGTGACCCAGCACCAGGAGAAGCAGCGATGGACCAGGGAACAGCAGGCACTGCACACCGGACAACCCCTTCTCCCAGGGACCTCACCACAGAGCAGCGCAGCTTCCCAGCAACTCGTCTGCATCATCAACAAGTTTCCTACCCAGAAGTTAAGGTGCAGCCCCTCTGGCTCCTGACACAGGTTCCCCAAGGATGAGTTTTGCCAGCCAGCATTCCCCTCCCTGCTGAGCCAGTGGGGACTGGCAAGAATCCCCCTGTCCCACCTCGGAGCACATCTGCACATGGGAAGACAAGCACGCACTGCAGCACGGCTCTTCTCCCACCGCACACCTCCAGGATTCACCCAGGGTCCTGCAGCACAATCAATCACAAGCTGCAGCTAAATGCATGGCAAACAACAGCGTATGATTTGTTTCCTGGAATCCCCATCACATGCAGTGACACATGACACGGGATCAGCTGGAAGGCTGTGAGGTCCTGCCAGGGACACAGCGTCGCGGCGGACGGTGACAGGCAGAGTCCAGCTGCCCAAAACACTGCAGACATCACCAAACTCTGCACAGCACAGCCTCCCTGCGGCCAGACACCAGCCTGGAAAACCACAACCATTCACATCATCTAATTAATACATTATACCTCACTGAGTGCCCAACTGCTAAATGATGTCAGTCAGGTTAATTAAATGTTAAACCTTCATCAGTTAGCAAAAAAACAACCAAACAAAAAAACACCAAACAAACAACCCCACTGGTAAGAAGCCCACAAAGAAAGGAGGAGGAAAGAAGCAAAGTTAAAGAAGCTTACGCAGCGTTGGCAGGCTGCGTCCCCAGCTAGTGAGGGGTAATTCAAGCCTTGCAACTCTGGTCTCAGAGCATTCGTTCCATCAGCAACCCCAGAGAGAGGGGTTTGATGAGCCACAGGAGGCAGCTGAATCCCTGTGCTCACCTATGCTCGATCCATTCCTTCTCTTTCCACAGGTGGACTCGCAGTTCTTCAGCGCAGGCACCACTTCTCTGCATGCGATGGGAGTCCTCACCCCGCACCAAAAAACCCCATCCACCGGCCGGGCCACCCCATGGCTGTGCTGCCAGCAGCCCTCGGCACGGCTGGCTGCGGCTCTCAACGGCCCTCTCAATTCACTGAGATGGGGGAACTCATATTGCAAACTCAGTTTGTGCACAGTGACTACGACAATTCGTCCTATCGACTAAGCAAGGAATGTCTTTTTTTTGAAAATACCTTTTTCTTGTTATTCCCCTGACCCCTGAGCCTTACTTGTGTTTTCAAAAGTGACTCAAATTCCACAAATAGATCAATTTTTGGTGTGCAGAATATCTTTACTGCCAGCCGCAGGCACTGCAATTGAACATTAGATTTGGAGATGCAGCCTGTTCAACTAAACCCACCAAAACGTCAGGTTTCCAGACACGCATTTCACCTTTGAATCTGCAGTTCTCTCAATCACTAATCTAGAGAAGACAAATGACTTACCAACTCCTCCATACCTCTTTCAGTGATGCTAAAAATCATTTCCCCTTCTTATGCTTTCAGCTGACCCAGGAAACATGGATTTCTGGTGGAATTACACAGGTCAGCTGGAGGAGTTGGATGTGCCATCCTGCACCTTCAAATCAAAAACTCCTGCATGAAAAAATTGCCTACAGACAGGTGTAATTTGTTCTAAACAATCATCCCTTCTATCAGCAAGCAGGAAATTGTTATCTATTTCTTTCTTACAATGTCATCGAATTAGTGACCACCTGCAAGGTGTCTGTGATGATAAACGCTTGCTTTGTATACAGAGCTATTTCTGACAATGCTTGATAGCGCACATCTATCAAATTGCCTGGAAGAGCCACCCATTAGGATTGTTATCTAACACCATCCCTTTGTGGGAGCTCCATGTCAGCACATCCTGGGGAAAGGGACCTCACTGGTGGTACCTATTCTACTCATTGTATCTCTAGATTAATAGTTTCACATTTCCATTATGAATTTGGGATGAACTTTGGAGTTCTCACCCCCAGAGCAAAGCTGTAGCACCAGCACAGAGGCTCCCGAGCATCGTCTCAGCACACAGCGTACTGCTGCACCCACTTGGTGCGAGCAGGAACTCCTCGTCTGGAGCTTTGGCTGAGCTCTGTGCCAGCCTGCTGGGGGAGGCAGGACTGCCTTTTCCCTGCACGACTGTAGTTATCCAGCACTATAAAAGCCCTGATGAAGCACAAACACTCCCTGCTGGGTCTGTGTTGCTGAAAGTACCACTAGCTCTCCCTTCTGCAGCTTGCTCTGATCCAAGGGAGTCTTCTTTTGAAAGAGCTCTGTTTCAGGTCAGGAGCTTTGTGAGTTTTCAGCAAGTCATGGCCATTACTCCCCAAACCTCCCTTCCTACAAGAAAGCCACAGCTCTCAGCCCTGGGCAGTTTGCATCATGACTGAAATCACAGCCAGAAAAACCACTTTTTCTCATGGAACCAGCTGCAAAACATGGGGGCCTTAATTCCTTCTGCAGAGCCTCACCTATCAACACAAAACACAGACCTTTGGAGGTCATGTTGCTCAGTTCTCGAGAGGAACGATACAGAAGTGAGATTCTGAGAAGGCACCTCAATGACCTCTGGCCTTTCCCCTCAAGGCTGGCTCTGTTCAGAGGACAGTCCCCAAAGCCATGCCCACGTCAGACCTAGCAGCAGCTCAGGTGACACAAGCCAATATCAGTCTCTTCTGTAGGCTGAACTACTCTGGCCAGTGACATACACAGCCTCTTCTAAGAATGACAGAATAGTTATTTTTTTATTGTTTTCCTCAAAAATGCAATCTAGTCTAATCCCATTGCATATTATAGGTAGAAAAATTAGTTCTTAATTTCCATTCTGCAAATTAACAGAAGGAAGACACAAATCAGACCAAGAACAAAAGGCAGCAGTCCCAAGTGTGACAGTCTATATTTACAGAGAGATTACATTCATTGAGTCTCATCCAACAGGCTCTTGCACCGCTGCAAGCTTGTGCAAGATGAACCTAGAAAGAGAGAGAAATTAATCAGTACTCAATCAATGCTCTGAGAGACTCTTATACGCCACAACTGGGGCCACTGCTGCCCGGTGCAATGATGTCATGGGCCAGGGAATGTTTCCATACCAGTGGGTTGCCATGGAGGCAGCAGCACAGCCAAAACCGGCCTCTTGTCACTCCCATCCCTTTTTCCTCTCCAGTTTGGGTCATCAAACCTTACTGAGGCAGAGGCCTGGGAATACGCAGGGTACGGCAGAGCCTCACACTGCTGGCTGTGCGTCTCTCCTGGTCCAACGTGGCTCCATTAATCGCTGTTACAAGCTCAGCAGCAGCAGCGTCCCTGCTCTCACCAGCGCAGGACCCCCTGGCATGTCTCCAGAGATTGTTTCCTCAGAGAGGGACCTCCGGGGCTGCCTGTTCTTGCATTACATGTCTCTAAAGTGGGAGAAATAAAACGGGCAGTGGGTGATGCAACCGAAATAAGAAAACCCAGTGGACAGACTAAAACACGGGGCTTCATAGCCCCCCCCCCCCCCCATTGCCCACCCCCCCCCGCCATTGCCCACCCCCCCCCCGCCGCTCCTGCGCCGCAGCCGGCCAAGGCCCGAGCTCCTCAGCCCGTGGCAGAGCCGAGGGACACGGCCAGCACCGGAGCAGGGGGCTCGGGGCGGGCGAGCGCCGCAGTAACAGACTCACCGGGGAGGGGATGGAGCGACCCGCGGGCAGGGTCCCTGCGCAGGGCAGCGCTGGCGCTCCCCGAGCCGCCGCTTGGACGTGGCCGCTGCCGGCGGCTCGGGCAGGCAAGGAGGTAGGAAGTGTCATGGCCAACAGCGCCCGCCGGATGGCCCCCGAAGGACGGGGCTGGGAGAGGGAAGAGAACGGTTAAGGAAAGCAAAACCGCGGGCTGAGATAGAGACGGCTAAATAGAACCGTAACGGCATCCCCAGCAGCTCCGGTCCCCCTACGGCTCACAAACCCCGGGCCTGCCCCATCCCCGGCAACCCACAGCCCCGTTCTCCTGCCCCCCACCCAGCCCCGGCCTAGGATGCTCACGGCTCCCCAGGAGCTCTCTGCCCCACGAGGGCTCGCAGGCCCCCGCAGCCCCGCGCCTCTGCTCCCGCCAGGGCTCACAGACCCCCGCGGTCCCACTCCCCGCCCCGGTGTCGCAGGCCCCGCTCCTGCCAGGACTCACAGGCCCCCGCAGACCCGGTCCTGGGCCGCGCCAGGGCTCGCAGACCACCGCCATGTTCAGTCCTCCTCACAGGCCGCGCGCCCGTTTAAGAGAGCCTCCTCAGCCAATCAGCGCGCTGGCCGCGCGGAGCACGCCGGGAGTTGTAGCTTTCAGGTCCCGCCCCCGCGGCCGCTGCCCAGCCAATCGGGGCCCGGCGCGGCGCAATGACACCACGGGCCGGGGAGCGCTTCCGGGCCGGCGGGTCGCCATGGCGGCGCCGGGGCTGTTGTCTGGGCCGGGCCAGCGTGGGGCAGCGGGCCGCCGCGGAGCTGATGTCGCGGCCCTGGAGGCTGAGGGTCTGGCTCTCGCCTAGGCCCGGTGCTGCTTGCTGGGTCGCTGTCGGTTCGGGGGGTGATCTCGCTCAGGTTGCAGGTGATCTTTGCGGCCTGCTCTGGATCTCCTGAGCGACTTCAGTCGTAAATACTGGCTGTCACGCCCCGGGCACAGCTGGAAGCGACATCTTCTCTCGTAGTGCAGCGAGGGGCTCAGTGATCCGTTCCACTTGGTCTACAAAGTTGACTTTACTTTTTTCTTTATTGCTTTTAGAAACAAGCTAAGTTTATGTGGGTACAGAATACCAATAAAGTGCCTTAAGCTCATGGGGTTGGGTTTTTTTGCTTCCAACTCAGATAACGCTTCCTAAGATCTCTCCGCTTGTGGACAACCAGCGAGAGCTGTGCTGCTCACCAGCTGGAGAACAGGAGGGACTGGGGGTGACCAGCCTCTACGAGAGCCTGGTGTGTGCTGAGACGACCACAACGGGGATGATGGTCTGAGGAAGCTTTACTGGTGCTTTTTGGAAGCTGGAGGAGCTGGGTCCTTGGTCTCAGCAGGCAATGCTTGGACTGTTCCATTGTCAAGTGGAAATGAACGTGGTGTCTGACGAAGAGGCTGAGCTGAACAAGCCGTGAAGATGGAAGGGAGTCACCTTCGGCTACAGAAGTCCTGCTTTCTTTGGCCTGCCATGGATATTTTGTATACAGAAAAAACTGTTGAGACTTACCAACTTGAAATGCTCTGCGAGTGAGTGTAACGTAAGGTCCAGCAGGCTGATACCGTGTAAGAAAGATGTTTAGGTACTGTCTTTAGAAATAAATAAAAGATGTCAAACCAAGGCTTAAAAACAGTTTGCACCTCGTGCTGCCTCTGAGCAGTGTGTTTGCTTTCACCCCACCTGTACATTAAAGAGGAAGGAGCAAATTTGTCTTGAAAATGTAATTATGGAGGTGCACAGACACCTGAGTTCTGACACACTCAAATGTGTTCGAGTATGCCCCTCTGATATCTCTGCTAGGGCACGTTTAAACCACAGGCTTAAAACTTCATGTTCTGCGTCAGGAGCAGCTGCTGACAGTTCTAGGGACATCTTTTGTTGGCCACTACACTGATCCTCTGTGAGGTTCCCGTAAGGCGGCCTGTCTCTTGATAACATATTTGGTAAGAACTGTAGCTTCTCAGGGAAGGCCGAATACAGAATCGTGCTTGGGCAGGTTGCAGATGTGCTTGTGCTGGCTGTTTTTGCGGCGCAGCGGGTCTCCGACCCGGGCTGTGCGTTTCACCACCCGAGGGCACTGCTCGACCTGCGGAGAGCGGCGATGGGCGCGGGAGCCTGCCGGGGGTGCGGGTCCGGGGGCTGCCGGTGCCCCCTGACCGCTGGCAGCTCTTCACCGGATGGTGCTTTACATACAGTTTGGATGGCAACGAAAAACCCAAAAAGTCACCCTCCCGGCATTGCTCTGGCATCTGTGTGTCACAGCTGGTGAACTGGGCGTTTGCCAAGGGCCGGGCGTGAAGCCTGGGGAAGTCACGCAGGTTCTGCTCCCAGCACCAATGGGGCAGGGGCCTGGGGGCTGCTGGGGGCTCAGCGGCTCGGTGGTCCTCCTCCGCTGCTGACGGTAGTTACTTTTCATGCCTGCGTGCCCCATGTTGCCGGGGGACCCTGGCGTGCTTGCTGGTGCTGACCCTGTCCTCGTGTCTGGACAAGTGGCCTCTGCTCCATGTGTCCCCTGCAGACCCTGTGCGAGGCTGCAGCGAAACCGCATGCTGTGGGTCACAGTGCGGCTGGTCCGAGCCTTTCACTGGGCCTCCTCCTTCCCAGGGCGGTGGGGAACGGAGTCCTCCTCCTGCTGCTTCAGCTTAAGATAAAGCAGATGATGCAGTGAAGATGCCGGTTTGGCACATCATCCAAGAATGCAGTTGCTTTAGCAAAGGGCTGTACAGCAGTCCCCGTGCAGACACTTCCGCATGCAAAGCACTTCCCATCCTTGAGTGGCTCTGTCTCCCCGTGACCTGTCCCTGACTCATTTTGTCAGTGTGCTGCTGATGCCCTGGGTTGCATCACAGCATCAGTTCAGCATAAGGCATTTATTTTCCTGCCCGCAGCGGAGTGAGCAATCTCATCTAGTTTCCTTTTCCAGAGCTTTGATTCCATCCACAAACTCCTCCCAGCTCTAGAAATTCCCCTCCTGCGTTCAGGTTCCAGTCAGTGAAGCAGCGTAGGTGAATTTCATTAGCCATCTCCTGCTGCTCGTGTTCAGCCCGTGCATCTTCCCTAGGGGCTTGGGTGGCTTCTGATTTTAAGGAAAGGGCGAGTGTGTGCTGTGGGGTGGCACAGACCGCAGTACCTTTGTGTAGACGCCCTCCTGGCTGTCGCTGAGCCGGGAGCTGGTGTCTGCAGGGGCTGCGGCTCTGAAATCCCCCTGACAAACAGAGGTTGAATATTGTGGTACAGTGAAGAGCAAAGGTAACAGCAGTCTCTGTCATCCGCCTCCTGTTCATTTCTGACATGGTTTTGAACCGTGGCCGAAGCGCAGAGGTGTTGCCTGTGTTGGGGGTGTGCTGCCGAGCTACACGGCTAATGGCGAGTGTGCACCACCTCCGCCAGCGCCGACGGCTGTCAGCGCAGCGGGTCACCTGCGCAGTTCTGGTTTGGGGATGGGGGCTGAGGGAGAGCAGGGAAACGAACAGAGAGCGGCTGTACGGCCTCGTGGTCATCGCATGTGGCTTGAAGGGCATGAAGGCGGGTGCTGGCAGGGTGAATCCTGGGGTGTCATCCTTGCTCAGGCCTCGAGGGATCATCATCATAAACCAATAAATCGGGGTGGTCGTGGACGTAGAATTGTGTTTACATGCACACACACTACACAGCCCTTCAACACTCCGCTTCTCCGGCAGTCTGTCTTTAGTACAGCTGCATAAAGAATAAATAGATTTAAATTTTGGAAGGTCTTCAGAACAGTTGGGTGGTGGCCCTCCTGCTCCTCCCCGACGTTTAGCCCTCTGATGTCTGTCTGTGGGACAACAGCAGCCCTGCTAAAAGTGCTGAGAGTGCCTTCTGAATTAAAAGTAGCCGTGACCTGACTGAAGTGGGGTGAAGGAGGTGCTCATTGAAGTTTTGGTGTGATTAATTACTCCGTACTCTTTCTGGCTGATGGGCCGTGTCATCAGCTGCGTTTGTCTGCAGTGCTCTGGAAGGGCAGGACTGAACCTCCACATCAGAGCGCTCTAATTGGATACAACTGTGGGTTTGTTCCGTTTCAGGATCCGGGCGTTACCGCTCAGGACAGCTGCCAAGGTCCT
Source organism: Chroicocephalus ridibundus (assembly GCF_963924245.1). Lineage (NCBI taxonomy): Eukaryota > Metazoa > Chordata > Aves > Charadriiformes > Laridae > Chroicocephalus > Chroicocephalus ridibundus. The sequence goes on along the minus strand of NC_086302.1, from coordinate 3,406,951 downwards.
CAGCTGCTAATGAGAACACGGTCCCTTATGTGTGTGAGACCCTCAGCTGGCATTCGCTGGGGCATCTCTGCGGGTTCGAAGGTTCCAATCATGAAAATGGCCGGGGTGGGCGGTCAGTTTCTAAGCAATTAACCTGGGACCACTCAAGTGGGGGGCACTCAAGTGGGGAGCTCCTCTTCCCTGGCCAGGAGGGGCCGAATGCGGGGCCGGGGGCTCAGCCTGCGCGATACCTGAGCAAGGCCAGTGGGTAAGGGCAGTACCAAGGGCTCTGAGGCGAACTGGTAAAATATCACCATAAAAATAAATCTGAGTGCCTTTACTTTTGGAGCAGAGCTCTTGAAGTATTCTTGCACGGAGATCTGTCTTTCAGGAATGCAATAAAACGAAGTTAGCAGCTGGAGCTACCTTGTTAAAGGAAAATTTTCAGGAAACACAAAGCTCATGCTTTGATTTTCAGCTTTGCCTCCTGCTAACTTAATTTGAAAATAGTTATTCTTCACTTACAGGGAAAGCACAAACTAAAATCAGTTACTAAATCTGAATACCCACGAACATTTATAGGGAGCATCTGACTTCTATCTGGTTAGTTTGTTTTTTCACGTAGGGTGAAAGTTAGCTTCTGATGCCGCGGTGTCTCTGCTTCAGAAAGGAGGACCCGCTGAGGGTAACCCCAGGCTTTTCGAAGAAACCCAAAAGCTCTGCTTCACCGTAAGCTCCTGGATTTCAAACAGATTTCAAAATCGAATTTACTACAAGGGTCCATAGTTAGGAAAAAGACCAAGGATTTGGCACCTGAATTTCAGTGTAAAGTGAGTCGGAGGCAGAAATATGTGATAAAAAGTTTCGTGAGTCATTTAATAAACCAAGCATGGGTTTCACAAGCCCCGGTGGTTTTCGTGCTTATTCTTTGAGATTTTCATCTTGGCCTGAAGCAGAACTCCTTTGTGATTTTGCGGGGCCCAAGAGGCTGTGCGAGTGCTTAACGCGCTCAGAAATAAAACAAACATTCTCCCGTCTACATTAATTGGCCGTGTAGCTCCGTTCCTGGCGCTTGGATGGCTACGCTTCAGTGTTTCTCTGCTCCTCTTGACTTTATCGCAGCATTTGCCCTGTCGAGTTGTGGGTGAGCTCCAAGAGGGAGGGGATGCGCAACGTGCTGATCGCTGTGGGTGGAGTGGGGACACTCCGGCTGAGGAGCAGGGAGGTGCTTTCCCGCGGCGCGGACGTGCTCAGCACAGGCTCTGGCAAAGATGGGCACGAGCAGTTATTTGCCTGGCTCTCGGCCACCGTGGCTGATCCCCTGTTGCTTCATCCAGCCCCTTCCATTCCAGCAGATCGTCCAGGCCGTCCTGCACTCCGCGCTTCCGCAGAATGGAGGCTGTTCTCATCACTCGCCCTATCTGCCAGTCCCGCGTAGGTTTTATTTCAATCCTCCCTTCCTGCTTTTCCCCTCAACCCTTTCACTCCTCCTCCCTCCTCCTGTGGAAACAAATCTACAGTAGGTGTCTCTTGAACTTGCCTGAACTCCTTGTCCCAAGCACCTTCCTGACTAATCCTTTCCAGATGTCCAGGAACTTTTATGTTTAGCTGTTTTGCTCAAGTTCCTCATTCATTCTCAGACGGAGCAAACATTATATTTCCTAATATTATTTGAAAAATAAGACTGATCGTGGCCTGCTGAGAAGTTGTTGCTGCCTCAAAATGCAGTATTTTAAGCACCACTGCAGCCTTCTACCCCCAAACTGGAGCACAGCAGACATTCACAAATAGCACAGGAGTTTAATTTTCCGTAGCTGACTCTGTTCCGTGGCTGTCTATGAAATCCTGAAAGGACTCAGTGCTGCACTTGTACCCAGCCAAGCAGCAGGGCTGTTGGCTCGCAATCTCCCAGCTACAGCAGCACGGAGAAATTCGGAGATCTGTTCGATGCTCCTCTGATGGTGACCCAACAACGGAAAGCGAGTTTCTCTGCCCATCCTCTCATCTGGTTTCCAGCGTAACTTTGGTTTTGGGGAGATGACTGTTACTTCAGGCAGGGGACTCACCGTCAGTGGCTTCTTTTGCTGATGCTCTCCGGGTGACCTCTGCATCCCACCTCCGATGCCGAGTGTGCCGGGCTGCACGCAGCCTCGTGGGTTGGGCATAAAGGCTGCGTTTGGCATGAGCCTCTGGGGAAAAGGGCTGTCTGTCATCCCTGAGTCCAGTGGGATGATGAGATGGGTAAGGCTGGAAGAAATGCCTGAGCCAGTTTACGTTCCTGGAGACTGTCCCTCCAGCGCAGCCCCTGGCTTGTCTTGAAGTCACGTCCTGTGGTTCCCCATGTGCATCCAGTGGCTTTTCATCCCTCCCCACCGCACTCCCTGTGCAGCCAGGTGGGTTTTGGCTATTGGAAAGGAGCTTTGGGCTGTTCAGGGGTACTTGGGAAATTCCTTTCTTTTTCCTTCCGTTTTTCCTTACTTCGGGCTTCACCGCGCATGTAACATGTTGTTTGCAAAATGCCGGTGGTAGGAGAGGGACCTTCCCAAAGTTCGGATTGTTGTTATGGAACAGTTTTGTGCCATCAGCGGCCTGGGCTCCCGGAACGGGCACGTGCTGGCAGGACGAACCTGCTTTGTTGCCCTGTGCTCCCACCGGCTCCGCAGTTGCCGTCGCCTTCCCACACAAGCAGCACTTACAGAAATATGAAGTAGCTTTTTAATTTCACAGCAAAGCAAGCCTCTGTGCGATTCGGTGCTCCTCCGACCCCAGTGTACCACAGCCGCCCTCCTCACGGGGGGCTGACACAGGATGGCTCCCCGCTCCTTTTTCTCCACAGTCCAGACAGTCTCCAGGCCACCTGGGGAAGGCAGAATGAAGAACATCAAGTCGGTAAGTCTCCTAACCATTCTGCTATGTGAAGAATGAATCCAAGAGCCTTTGCACACCATTAATCTTTTCCAATTCCTAAGAAAGCAAATGATCTCCTCTCGCTCCCATAAATTCAGCCTCTCTCTCCCGCTTCCCCCCCCATTGTTTGAACTGTTCGCCAAGAGCTTTATTAAAAACTACAAGATGCAGTTCTGTTTCTAACTGAATCCCAAACAACTGCGTTAGGTGGAGAAGAAACATTTGGTGCAGTCAGCTTTAGAGCATTTTTGTGTATAGTCCATAGCCACTTGTCAGCCAGAGACCAGATTCAGCTCTGCTCCGAGCATATTAGGACCTTTTCTCTTTTCTCCTGAGGTTAGGAGATGAATTCAAGCTGGTCAAACCTCATGACCTTGTTTCCAAGAGCACCTGGCAGAGACTGCAGGGAGTAGCTCACAGGACGCAGCAGAAGAGATGCTCCCCTTGGGATGGCAGCCTGGTCCAGTAACACCTCACCCTCCGCTGGCCCTGCGTGACCTGGCCTGACACTGAGCCTCCAAACGACGCTGTGCTCCAAACGATGCTGTGCTCCAAACGATGCTGTCCTCCACAACGTGCTGTCGGCCCTGGGAACACATTGTGCTGAGCAGCTGCCAGGTCCAGGCAGCTTTCCTGCCGCCCCGCTTCCCTGCCCTTAAGGGGGAGGTTTCTGAAGATGCCGCGGACCTTGCTGCTGTCCTCTTGGCATGGCCTCAGCCACTGTCACCTCTGAGGGAGGTGTGGAGCCCCACGTGATGGTGCCCAGCTTTTGGCAAGAGCAGAGAAGCTGCAGCCGGTGCTGGGAGGTGGTGAGCGGGGCAGCGGGGGGCACGCTGGGACAGCCGGGGCGGCAGAGCCCCAGGGCCGGGACGGCAGGGTGCTGGGAGGGTGGCTCCGCACAGCAGCACCGGCGAGGGGCAGCCCAGGGTCCCCGCCAGCTGCCGTGCGTCACCGCCATTCCTTGGCACCGCACGCAATGTGTCACAGCCTTCTCCCTCTTCGTTTCCTAATGCTCCCTCAATCTGAAACCCATCAACCAGTGCTGAGATAAAAAACATTTGCGGAGGAAGCCAAAGCAGAAGTAAGCAAAGCTGTTCCTTTGGCTGGATTTCTCCAGCTCGTTGTGTCCCGCTACTTCATTTGAGCAGGAAGAGCCTGTTCCTGCCATGTGCACCTGAGCCACGGGGCGAGGACAGCAGTGACAGCAGCCTCATTTCTTGCTTTTACTCCCTGTTTTGAAAACAAACGGGTGGCTCCACTGTAATGCAAGAAGAATTGTGATTCTGGAATAAATCCTATGATTTTCATTGCTTCGGGTGTCTGAGAAATAAAATACCATCATGCATTTCCTCGCTTTAGGTGTTACCCTCAAAAGTGGGTCCCACCATCTCCCTCATGGAGGAACGGAAATGGCTAAGGAGTTTGAACTGAGCTGATCTCGAAAGCAAAGTAGAAAATCGGAGGCTTGCCCATCAGGAATTGTAAAGGTCTCATTGATTTAGACAGGCTGCACTTAAAGATGGTCGTTAGGTCAATGGGTTTGATGTTCCCTCCAGTCTGTTGCAACGATAGATAATCCCTGCCATTCAAAAACCAGGCCTAATTTGCCAACTATGATGACTTTTTTGCAATGTGTTGTAGTTGGCTTTTCTATGCTGTTTCATGCTCAAGGAACCTTGAATTTTTCACTCATTCCTGGGCATTTCAAATCAACCTCTGCTTAGCAGCCGGTCTCAGAGAGCTAGGGAATAGGACAACAAGAGATTCAATGAGAACAGCACCTGAGCGTGGTGTGTGGAGGATGCACCTGGGAGATGAACGGCACATGGGAGAGCAAGAAGACAGAAATATCTAGAAGCACCTGCTGATGCCAAGCTTGAGACAGGGGAAAATGTTGAAAGCAGTATCCCGAGTTGTCCGGGACAGTTCTCTACACCGAGCTTTCCTCCCTCAAGAAATCCCCACGCCGTTGTGCAGGGCGAGGCAGAGCTCACCTGGCCTTCCCGAGGAGAGCCCCGTGCCAGGGTACGGTTTCAGTCCCTCCCTGTCCAAATCCCAGGAGTGAGGGTGAGAGCAGGTTGTGCGAGTGGAAGATGGGGCCATGGCGCGTGGCTTGCACAAGGACTGCTTTTAAACTTAAACCTAGCCGTGAGGCAGATGTCAGGAGCAGAGGAGGGGAGAAGTAAAAGATGGGCTGCATCAAAAGAACCGTGGCCAGCAGATCCAGGGAGGTGATTCTGCCCCTCTGCTCCGCTCTGGTGAGACCCCACCTGGAGTCCTGTGTCCAGCTCTGGAGCCCTCAGCACAAGAAGGACACGGAGCTGTTGGAGTGGGGCCAGAGGAGGCCACGAAGATGATCAAAGGGCTGGAGCCCCTCTGCTGTGGGGACAGGCTGAGAGAGCTGGGGGGGTTCATCCTGGAGAAGAGAAGGCTCCAGGGAGACCTTCCAGCCCCTCCAGCACCTGAAGGGGGCCTACAAGAAAGCTGGGGAGTGACTGTTTGCAAGGGCACGCAGCGACAGGACGAGGGCCAATGGTTTAAACTAGAGCAGGGCAGGTTCAGATCAGACATGAGGAAGAAGTTCTGTACACTGAGGGTGGTGAGACACTGGCCCAGGTTGCCCAGAGAGGGGGTGGAGGCCCCACCCCTGGAGACATTCAAGGCCAGGCTGGATGAGGCTCTGAGCAACCTGATCTAGTTACAGATGTCCCTGCTGACTGCAGGGGGGTTGGACGAGATGGCCTTTAGAGGTCCCTTCCAACCCAACACATCCTATGATTCTATGAAAAGTCCAGATAATTGCGCACAAAGGAAAAGCGATGTGAAACAGCTCTGGAGCGGGGGAGGCCGTGGCTGATCCGTCACAGCAAGGGGCCGGGAGGGCACCTGAGGCAGTGACAGAACCGTTCTGCTAATGAGGAACCTGAAAACGAGCCCCTGCTGCTGTTTGTCATAGTCAGGTCTGCGGGGGTCAGGACTTTGGGTGGGCCAAGCCCCTCGGAACGGCGGGGCCCGGGCAGACGTTCCCCATCCGGCGCTGCATGGCGCCTGGCAGCTGGGGGTCCCGTGTGCCCCCGCCCTGGGGGGACGGGAGCCAGCGGCGTGGAAAAACCCCGCAGGCACCAGGGGAATAATGCAGAGAAGCTTTTGCTGGACGCGGCTCCCCCGACTCTAAAAGGCTTTTTTTGCTCGAGTTTAATAAGATTAGTCTGTAAGCGCTGGGGATGTCAGCCTGCTGGCAGGTCTGCGTTCAGTAGTTCTTCGCGCGCCAGGGAATGCTGCTGCTCGTTTCATTGGCCTTGGCGTCGCTGGATCAGGCTGTGGCTTTGCTTCTCAATTAGCCGCATCTGCACGGCAGCGACAAGCCGGAGACGAGGAAGCCCAGAGGAGGGGGCAGAAAAGTTCACCCGGGGTGGAAGGGAGCTCCCCACACCCCCCGTCCCGGCAGCGCTGGGGCTCCCACCCCGCCCGACCCCCGCCCCCACGGGAGCCCCGCCGGGATCCCAGACGACCCCTATCCCCACGGGAGCCCCACCAGGATCTGGCCCCCCCTTATCGCTGCGGCAGTGACACCGCACAGCGTGTTCTCTTGCTGGGGAGCGTGCGTTCTCGAGAGCTCCAGTTTAGGTCTGTGCTGACATTATTGAAGCTACTGGTAATAAAACATGTCACTACAAGGGCCAGGGCCACATCAGATCCTGCAAAGAGAAAGGAAAAAAACAAACTAAACCTTAAAACTCCCCCAAACTGAAACCAAACACATATTGACAGGAGGTTTGGGTTTCCAGGGGTGCAGAGCGCGTGGTGCTGCTGCCCAGAGCCATCAAAAGGCACCTCCCAGAGCTGCCGCCTTGGCCATGCTGAAGGGACAAGTGGCACACGGGAGTCACAGCTTCCCGGTGCCACATCATCGTGCAAGTGTTGAACACTCCCAGAGCAATGAACTACAAATAAATGCTGTTGATGCCTCTGCCATCCCGTCAGGGATTAGTACATGCTGGAGCAATTTGCATGGGGATGAAACTTGGAAGAAAGGGCAATGCTGAGGGAATACGGTATTATTTATTATTGCCAGTTGCAAGGGAACAGCAGCAGCCTCCAAGCTTGTATAACTCTGGAACATGACTATTATTAGAACGGAAAGTTAGCAAGCAATTAGCTAATTGCAATTCACATTGTCTGTTGGCAATTATAAGGAGAACAGTTATAAACTCCACCAGATGGAACTCAAATGGGTCAGTCTCTCTTTTTTTCCATGCCCAAAGGGCATTTGCTATGAACTAAACTACAGGTTCCGACCAGGGATTCGTGCAAGAAGCCGGTCCTGTGCGCAGACACGCTGAGGGGGTCCCTGCAGACGGCTTTCCCCGGCCGAGGCGGTGCCCAGCAGCCACCTTCGTCTGAGCTCCCCGCGCCCGCAGGGCTAATTGCTCTGTGGTTTCGTTCATTTACTCTGCTGTGCCGATATTTGTTTAGCAGCCCTGGAAAAGGGGGAAGCAGAGCAATCTGGCTAAAATACGTATTTCTTCTAATCCGTTTGTTTATGACTCTATACAACTTCAAATAATACCTTCTCTTCTTTCTCCAGCAGGGACGCAAATCAGTGGTGCCTCCCTGAACCTGGTTTCTAAACCTTTTGCAGTTATTTGAGGCATCTTTAGTCCCTAGTGAGACAGTCAGAAAAGGGATCTCTGCAAAGATTAGCGGGAGCTGAGGCAGCTCTCCGCTTCCCCTGGCAAGCCACAGGAGATACCAGCAGGGAACTTCTCCCGGGACAGAGATTATCTCGTTGCTTTTGTTTGAAATACCTGAGTGATGCAGCGCTCGAACATGACTGATGGCATGAAACATGAGGCTCGGAGTCAAGGGATCGCTCAGGGCATGTTGTACAGCTGTTTAATCCGATGAAGGATGCAGACATGCTCACTACCTGTGCCGCTTTATTGTCCTCTGGATGAGTTCTGTGCTCGACGAGCAATATTTTAAAGGGATGCTATAGATAGATGTCTACTGAATGGTTGAGAAATTATCAATTACCCATGAAGCATTTTTCTGTTGACGTATGTCAAGAGCCAAGCGTATGAATCTGGAATGGTGTCTTTAAGGCTAGAGGGATATGAGGGGCATACGGGAAAGCACAGAGACGTGGTGGTCCTTTTGTCCTATTTATGGCCCATGTGCGAGTGTGGCATGCAGCGCGCCTTTGACAAGTCGTGTGAAAACTGTTTATGCAGCTCAGATTCCTTTTTAGAGTATGGACAAGAACGGACAGATTCGGCTTTAAAAATATAGCGTCCCAGAAGATATTCTGGGGCAAGCGTTTGGCTACAGAACCTCCAATCTGCAGTCAGACTTTCTGTGGCCATGGAAGGAGCTTTGCTCCTTATCTCCTCTGAACGTCAGTGATGCCAGTGATGCCGGCAGAAGAAGAACATCCCTGTTTTGGGTCAAGCTGACACTGATACAGACACAGCTGCGGGATCTGAAACAGATTAAGCCTAGATATATGAATTTCATAAATAGTAATGCAAACCCACTGCACACCTTAGGCTGATATTAAACAGAGGATGAGTTGGTATTCATCTTAGCGTGAATGCGCTATAATGAAATGGAAACATCAGGTTTTACTTATAAACCCCAGGTTTCCCATAGGAGGCAGTTTATGGAGTGACCATTTATTAAAGACAAATGCTATCATTTGAAACATATCTCATGTAGAGCAGGGGACTGCCTGATGCAGAGGAGTAGTAACTGGAGATGGAGCTTTGCGTTTACAAGCCATTGATTTAAACAGGCTCCGCATGTACAGGAACGTGTGATGATAGCTGCCGGGTGCCCCAGTGTCCACCAGATCCCCGGCCCACGCCCCCCACGGCGAGCACAGACCCGCGAGGTGCTCAGTGCCGCCACCCAGGCCAAACATGCTTAACTTTAATACATATTTAACAGCAGGCGGAAAGATAATCCAGTTATCTTGAGTCGGACCAGTCATGCGCTTAAAATCAGCAGGTGCTGGCCGGGGGTCCTGGCCCCAGCGGGGCTGCTCAGCCCCCGGCACCGAGCTCCGCTCCCCACTCCAGAAATCCCCAGAAACGAGAGCTGGATCCTGCGGAGCATCTGGAGAGGACTTTGTCCAGAGGAGAGCAGGGTAAGAGGATTCCTTCTTCTGCCCATGGATGGAGGGCAGTCAGTGAGCTGTTACCTCCTCCCGGGTCCCCCAGCCTCTGGGGTCTCTGGTTTGGGGTCCTCACTCAAAAAGCCTCAAAGGGGTTCACCTTTCGGAGAGGAGATCCTCCCCATTTCAGTCTGTTCCTTTTGAGGCATGCCAATGCCAGCACCCACTAGTCACCAGCTTGATTTTCCTTTCATTTCGTTATTTAGTGATTTTGAGCTGCAGGGCAAATGTTAAATGTTAACAACTGTTGTTAAAGTCACATCTGCAGGTAATTTTGCTATTCACCTGGAAAGAAACAGTGCTCATTCAATTAACTGAAAAAGTTTATGTTGCCTTTTTGATATCTTTCTGGACAGATCCTGGCACCCTGACAAGACGGTGCTATTAGTTCTTTATTTTGGAACTCAGGAGTGTAGGGCAAGAACGTCCCTCATCGGCAGCGGCAGGTAAAATTGCACGCGTTCTAGAAGCGCAAATTCCATTTGTTGCGCGTAGGAGAACTTTCTGGCTCAATGTAGTATGACATTTGCAACCATTTAATTAGAATAAATTCCATTTTTATGCTCCATCCGGCTTTTAGTATATCAGCCAAACCATTCGTAAGGGACAGAATGTAAATCCTGCCTGTGTTTCCCCTCCTGTGCTCTCATCAGGGATCTGTCATGCTAACGCCGCCGTTCCTTTTGCTGTCAGAGCTCCCAGGGCTCAGCAGCTCAGTTCCTGGGGACCTGGGGGAAACCACAGATTCCTTTTGGGTAGAAAGCGGCTCTGGAGCAGGAGAGGTTGGGGATCTCTCCCTGCTCCTGCTGCTGGGAGCTGGGTTGGGAGGCAGAACCCCAAAATGACCCCAAAAGGGTCTGCGGAGGAGGAAACAGGGTCTGGAGCGGGTGAGATTGGTGCTCTTGAGGAAGGTGCATGAAGAGGAGGGACATCCCAGACCAGGGACATCCCGGAGCAGGGACATCCTGGGTCAGAGACAGCCCTGAGCAGGGACAGCCCCGGGCAGGGACAGCCCTGAGCAGGGACATCCTGGAGCAGAGACATCCTGGGGCAGGGACAGCCCTGAGCAGGGACAGCCCAGGGCAGGGACAGCCCTGAGCAGGGACATCCTGGGGCAGAGACAGCCCCGAGCAGAGACATCCTGGAGCAGGGACAATCTCAGCCATAGAAACAGCCGCTGGAGAAGCAGAGGAAGATTTTCTCGTAGGAAACAGCCAACAGAAATGTCTAACCCCTGCTGGCCCCGGGGTGGGCAGCGGTGCCGGCAGCAGGTGCTTTCTATGTGTCTGTCTTGGGTATAGCCGTGCCATGGGGACACGGGTACGGCTAGTGGTGGCCAGTGGCCGGCGTGGCTGGCTGTGGCACTGCTGGCTGAGCGGGGCATGGCCACGAGCGACCGTGAACAGCCCAGAGGCCAGGAGCCCTGCTGCAGAGCTGGACGGCTAAAATTAGACATTCAATTAGGGCCAGCCTAGAAAAACGATCAGTTTTTCATCGACAGAGAAAATTGAACATAACGAGAAAATTGAATTCTCTGCCGCAGAGCTTCGCGTTACAGTTGACTTGTTCCTGGGAACGCAGCTGGAGGACGATGGCCATCCGCGCTGAGCCTGCCCGGCCCCTGTGTGGAGGGGAATCAGCAGCAACCCCCAAAAAGGCAAATTGTATCCATCAAGGCATCTCCTGGCTGCTTTATCCTCACAGCTCCACATCTGGCAGGGAGAGCAATGGGGCAAGGGAAATGCATTGCCTGCCTGCGTATATAGCTCAGACAGGCTGGTGACAGCTCGGCAATGTAAATGATGCATATTAAGCCTTAAATAAAGTGTGAGGAACATGTTTGGGATCAGTAAATCCATCCTGACAAAAAGAAGCAAAGGAATGAAATCCCTTTTCCCAAACAGACCGGTAAGTCCGTGGACTAAATGGAATCTAGTCCCACTGAAAAATGGCTCCTGAAGATTTATGGTTACGGACTCTGTGCTCTCACCAGCGGGACGCACGCGAGTGTGTACCTGGCAATAGGGAGCCCTTGGGGAGGGTGAGGCTCGGCTGGGGAGCGGGCGTCACATTTTCCCCCTCGAAATGCTCAAGTTTCATTGAACCCACTTCATCTGCATTTATAGCCGGGTTCATCACATTTCCCGCTGCGTCCCCCCATCCGCCGTTTATCAGACCCAAGGAGCAGCTGCAGCCAAATGTCCCCCTGCCTTTCAACAGACTTGTGGCCTTTCTTCTCTGCACAAGTGGTCGACTTAAGATAAGCCCAGGGTCACTTAAACATGCCTCCCTCTGTATAAACACGGCGGGCGGGATGTGTTACAGGCTGCGTTACTGAGAATCACCCAGCTGAGGAGAAGGGGATGCTCTTTGTATTGTTGCTGGTGATGGAGAGTCACCAGCCCTCAAATGATGTGGGGCAGGCTGGCCAGCCGGCTGAGCAGCTCCGGCACACTCAGTCATGACATTTGGAGGCAATAATCAAAGGCAAATGGCACCTGAGCGGTCACGTTGCAGACAGCGGTGTAGGGAGGAGCCCAGGGCTGCGTGTGCTGCTGCCCGAGCCTGGGAATGCTCGGGGTCTGCTCCCGGGAACAGAGACAGCCCCACGCTTAATGCAAAACAGCGTCCAGCCCAGCTTGCTCCGGCTTTGCACTGCTGATTTCCCAGCAGGTCCCTGTGCCCGCTCCCTCTGCCGAACCACCTGTTCCGGCAGATTCATATTTTGCAGGGAAAGCCTTTCAAAAAAGACAAGCAGCTGGCTGAAGCCCGCAGCAGCTGCTGCCTGGCAGCTCGGGGCAGACCCGGCACCTGTCCCATGTGTGGGGGCAAGAACTGGCAATGGGAGCCTGAGCATCACCCCCCCGATCAGCACGTCCCTCCCTCCACTAAAAGCCGTCGGATGCTCCTGGCTCCCCTGGGACCAAACGGCAGGTTCTGTGTTCCTGAGGACCGTTTGGGTGAGAAATCAGTAATGCAGGTACAGAGCAGGTCAGTCCTGCGATCGGCAGGGGACTGGGTGAGCCACAGGGAACGGGCTTTTCTGAACTTCATTAAGACCGCGAGTTTTTAACCAGTTTGCTGGATGTTCTTTGTTGCCCTTTCATTTTGAACGGGGGCCAAAAAGGTGGGATCCAGATTGCAGGCATTTTCCTAGCGCCTCTCTCACTGCGGGGGCTGCTGTACTTGGTCGCTGTGGGCTGCGGCGAGGTCACCCCGCGCTCCCCGGGCCCTGGTGACCACGGTTTCCCCCCGGGCTCTGCCGTTCGGGGTGCTGCGGGTCAGGCCATTGTTGTCCCAGGACATGGGGCCACGCTGCCAGCGCGAGACGCCGGCCCGGGGCGCGGGAGGCTGCCAGGACACCTCACCAGATGCATATTGTCTCTTTGTTCCTCTGAAAAACCACAAAAAAGTTTCTCCCTTCACAGTTCAGTGATGCCCAGACAAAGATGACGTGAAATCTGTGGGAAGACTTATTTTATTACAATATAGGAATTCACAGAACCAGATGTTTAAACTTAGCCGTTGCTCCTCCATACCGGCACCGCTGCCCCTGCTCCGTGGAGCTGTTTGCAAGATTATTTACAGTGCTTTAAACGTGTCCGCTGCTTCTTGGGCCTCCAAAAGCTTCTCAGAGTCTGGGACGATGCCACAGAGAGTCCCCTCCATTCCTCGGTGCCCCGGGACCCAGGGGAGAGGAGGTGGCGATGCCGGAGCTGGGGAAGGGCAGGACAGCGCGGTGTCCCTTGGTGACCCCACCACCACTGGCTCTGTCTCTGCTCCCGCGGGGTCCCGGGGGTGTCTCTGCTCCCACAGGACCCTGGGGGTGTCTCTGGTCCCACGGGACCCTGGAGGTGTCTCTGTTCCTGTGGTGTCCCGGGGGTGAGCAGCCTTTCCGTAGTCCCCCGAGTCAAACCCCGCGCCTGGTTTTTCTGGTTTTCTCCACTGTTTCCCAGCGGGGCTCCTGCAGCCGGTTCCAAGGAGCCCCGGCTGGAGCGGTGTCGCTGGTGGGAGCCGTGCAGCGGCAGCTGTTTTGCAACAGCCCAGCACGGCCTTTCCAAAACCAGGCAGCATCTGTTCGTCAACCCCAGCGCAGCGGCTGAGGGTCCCTCGGCTGGAACAGGGAAGCGAGGCTTACACGCACGTCCAGCCTGGCAGTGCTCTTTGTTTCCCCAGCATCCAGAATTTCATCTTTTCCACCTTCCCGCTGCCAGCACAGTCCTTATCCGCTGCGCCGACACCTCCAGGGTTTATTTCAAGCTGAGCCACGCTGCCTCCATATGTGCTCCCGCCACTGCTTGCTGGTGTTTGAAAGTCGGTGCTGGTGTTGGTCCTCCGTTCCTCCATTCAGAAGTTTGCAGTCCTTAAAAGCTCATTCATCTTAGACAAGCCTAGTGGCAATTACAGCCCTCGTCCCGCAGGATGGGTTAACTCCTTCCCCACCGTCAGCCGGCAGAGCAGGGACTGGCACTCACGCCTGCTTCTCCTTACAGCGGGGCAGAAACCCAGCGCGTTCCCAAAACCCTCACAGGAGACAGAGGTGGCTACGGAAAGGGGGAACACAGTGTAACTGCGCAGAGGCAGGAGACGGGCTAGATCACTGCACCCAAAAGGCGCATCCAGCCAGGAGCTGTGGGCGCCGTGTCCCCTCGCGGGGGAAGGACACGGCTCCCTGGGGCAGGGAACGCGGGAGTGACGGGAAAGGGAAAGGGCTGCGGGGAGCCCTCCGCCACCATCCAAAGCATCGGCGCGGGGCAGAGAGTGAAAATGGTATTTCCCCAGCGGACTTTGTAAAGTTAAATTGTAAAATTATAAATTTGATCACCACTCGGTGCCTTCCCTCCCCCTGTTCCTGGCTGCCGGAGGAAGAATTAGCAAACGCTTGCGGAGAATGTCGGAGTCCGTTCACCAGCTTGCGGGAGGTTTAGGCTGTGAATGTGAAATTCCAATTAACTACCTGGGGAAGTGCGGGGCTCACACCAGGCTCCCCTGTTCCCAGTGCACAGGAGGGGCTGTTCCCGTAGACCTGGACATTGTTTAACAAAAAAATCCAGCAAATCAAAAGCTCTGAATTAGGCCTGGGTACCAAAAACCCCAAAGCGCGTAGACTTTAATGACCAGGAAGAAGTGAGCCTGAGCTTTGTGGCCCCTCAGAGTAGACCATTTGCAAATCCTTCTGCTCCAGAGGTTTCCCCAGGTCTGCAAGTCATAGCAAATGCTAAAAAAATATTTTTTATGCAAGATCAACCCCGGAGTGAAATACAGAAACGTACAAAGAAATCTCAATTGACCATCTGGCTCTAACGTTCCCGAAGCTCGTAGCCATTTATCTCTGTCCAAAAGCGTGCTTTAAAGATGCAACAGGAATCTTCCTTTGTGGAGAGACTTTGCGAGTGTATGTTTGGCCTTCAAACATGTTAAGCTAAACACCGAAGCCTATGGAAGTACATAAACACCAGAGAACAAACAAGCTCGCTTCATACCTGAAATGAAGCTTGATTTTGGATGCAGAAAAGTGTTTATTTTCTTGGAAAGAAACAGGCCCTGGCCTTTCAGCTGTTACGGATTTTCTCAAGGGAATAATTTTTCTAGCAAACCTTGTTCCTTCTGTAATCCTTTGTAACAACTCACCGACTCACGCTGCCCTAGCTTTAAAAATACATTTTCAAAGCCCATTAGCAAATTCACAGGTTTTTTTTATACACTGGGAATTAAAGTGGAAACATAAGACCTAGCAAATTATTTTCACTTTATATACAGTCTCCCTAGTAAACAAGTGTTGCAAGAGCCTGTGTGCTGTCGGCAGAGCACTGAGGGATGGAGAACAGAATGTGGTCACATGTGGTTTTATTCAGCGAGTTATTTATATAATCTGAAGTATAGTAACAATCTCCTCGGATCCAGAGGCTCCCAGCTCCGCAGCCCCTGCAGACGGTGCTCCTTGGCTTTCCCACCGTGTCTACGCGGACATCCCTGAGCTCCAAGTGCTTCGCTTCCGCACATCACCACTGGGTCACCATCCTTGCTCCCAGGACTGAGCTGGGACCTGTGGGGCTCCCAGGCACGCTTCCAGAGCCATGGCCTGGTGCTCCCCTGGTACAGCATCCTGCATCCTGGTACAGCATCCCACACCCTGGTACAGCATCCTGCATCCCGTTACAGCATCCCACATCCTGGCGCTCCCCTGGTACAGCACCCCACACCCTGGTACAGCATCCCGCATCCCGGTACAGCATCCCGCATCCTGGTGCTCCCCTGGTACAGCATCCCGCATCCTGGTACAGCATCCCACATCCTGGTGCTCCCCTGGTACAGCATCCCACACCCTGGTACAGCATCCCGCATCCTGGTGCTCCCCTGGCCCCACAGCCATTCAGCATCGCCTGCGCCTGGGGCTGGGCAGGAGGGTTTTGTGACAATGTCTGAGGGACAGCACATCCCAGGAGCCAGTGTGACCCCATCCTTCCTGGTTCCCACCTCCCTCTGCCTTCCCAGCAGCCTGATTTCACACCTAGAGATGTTCAAAAGAACCATGACTCTGCTTCCTTGCTTCCTCTGCGCCCCACCACAGCCGGCATCTCCTCTGCTGCCCTCCCAGAGCAGCCCCACAGAGATGATGTTCTGTTTCCCGCACGCTCTCGCCCCATGGGCCGGATCCAGCTGCACGGTGACGGGCAGCGCTGCGTCCCGGGTCCGCATCCTCTGGGGCAGCTGGGGAGTGGAAGCCCCTGCCTGACCTCAGGAGCTGGCACCGCAGCACACCTCATTTCTCCATGCGGGGGCAAGATGGTGGCGAACAACCCGGCTGGAGATTGTGTGCCTTCCCCCAGGAACTCGTGGCTGCCGGGACTGAGCTCTCGCTGCCGGCAGGACACGGTGTCCGTGTGACGATGGCTGTGGCGGTGGAGTGGAGCTCGGCAGCGCCGTGGCTCATCTCTGCTCCAGGCACACTCCGAGCGCGTGACATGCACCGGCTTATTTTCTAATGAGGCCAAGGAAGACGCCTGTGCCAGGGCTTGCTCTGCCTCCCACGGCAGCCGCTGGCAGCGTGGCGAGGGGGAAGGCGCAGGTGCCGGAGAGCCCATGGAGCGGCGAGGAGCCGAGCAGGCGGCGGTGGCCGAAGGTGACGGTGCCCTCGGCGCCCACCTTCTTGGGTGGGGGTCCCGGCTGGCACCGGGTGCAAGCTGCGGCTGCGGGATCCACTGTCCAACATTGCAGACTAGTGGTGCGACAGGGATCAGCTGGAGGAGGCCAGAGGAGGTCTGAGCAAACCCCCGGTCGTCACAAAACGTCTGATCTGCTCACCCGCAAGAAATGGTTTTAATCTCGCTGGCATTAAAGGTTACAGTCAGTCATTCGCCAGGCAGGTGAATGGAATTCTTTATTGTGGCTATTTGGTTATATCTTGAATAGCAATAAGGATTATCCTCCAGATTTCTGCATCTCACTCGGAGCCCCTAACATGTGTTTATAATTTTCCTCTCCCTTTCAGGCAATGCCAGCAATCTCCTGAAGTTCTTAAACTGAACCTGTGAAATTTAATGGCTGGCCAGTGTATCTGACATATTCTTCTAAAATACTGTTTCAAGTGTGCTTCTCATACTGATTTATGATTTTTTTTTTTTTCTCCAACAAAGTATACGCTGTATTTTATCACTGGTCTTTCCCATGCCATTCTTTGTCAGAAAGGAAGGTCAGGCCGGCGATGCTTCTATGAATTTCCAAGGAGGAGCAGTAGGTGGCTGGCTTGGATTTCTTTACTCTGGGTTTGCTGGTTTGAGCGGGCAAAGGCTGGGTCGGGGCAGGGACTGTCCAGGGCTGGCCGGGGTCTGCCCCTTCCCCCCAGCACCGGAGCCCGCGGGGGCACAGAGCGGGGCGGGTTGGGGCTGGGGTCCCGGGGGGGGGGACACTGCCCAGGCGTCGGTGCCGCATTCAAGTGCGCGCGCGGCTCAGACGTGAGCGCGGCTTCTCCCCTCTTGGCTGCTTTTCTTTTACGAGCCAGTAGTTTAAAACTTGAAATAAACAACGCTAATTTCCTGATGCGAGGGCAGGACGCTGCTTCTCTCCCTGAGCCAAAGGAATGAAAATTTGTAAGGACATAAAAATACCATAGGCTTTCCCTACACACACGCTGCTCCAGCGGTGGCTTGGGACACGCCGGTGGCCCCGTACCAGATTTTGGGGATCCTCTCGTGTCCCATTGTCACCCTGGTGTGCAGGCGAGGCTGGTGCGGGGATGGCACGGGGCGGCCGGCTCGGCTCTGGGCAGCGCGTTTAGAGGCAGCGCTCGGTGGCAGGCGGGATGCTGAGCTTCATGAGGCTGTAATTGCAAATGTAGGGTTGTGGTAATAAGGGAATTCAATGAATCCACGGATTTCATATCTCCGCTGACCCTCTGTGGCCCATAAACGGTCTAAATACTGATTCCTCTTGTCTGTGGCCAAGAGGGAACAGTTAGTTCTTGTGTTTTTGAACAAGGCGGCATCGTCTGGCAGCGGATTTGAGGCTTTATGGAGTCATCATCTCTGTTTCTCAAAAGCTTGTTTCAAAAGTCATTTATTTCACTGAACCTTTAATTGCTGCCCTCGTCCCATTGCAGCCCTTCCCTGCTCTTGTCACATCCCCAGCCGTCACGTCCGTGTCTGATGCGTGTTGTGGGGCTGCTCCTCTGCCACAGCACATACGGGGGATGCTTTAACCTACGCAGGCTCCGCTTCCCGGGCTGCGAGCACACAGACGCGGCTCTCCCCCGCCGAGCAGCCGTGAGCAGGAGGAGGTGGCGATGCCAAGACAAGGAGCTGCTCCGGGATGTTGCACAACCGCGAGGCTTTACAGGAGGGATCCGGCTGCACCATGCTCCGACGTCTGCCAGGAGGAGGCTGGCAGAGAAACTTCTTTTCTTTTCTATTCAAATTGCCATCCCACCCCTGTCACCGCCGCAGCCAAGTGTTTCCAGCTTCCCCGGGAAATGGCACAGAGCGATCTGCCGCCTTCCCCTCCACCATGCCACCGGGACGAGCCGTGGTGGGCACCGGCACTGCTGCCATCCCTGCGCCCGTCCCGCGGCGCGGGGGCTCCTGCGGTGCCGTCCCCGCCGTGGCCGCCCCGGCTCCCCGTGACCTCTCCGCCAGCCCGGTGCCCTGGCAGAGGGGGGGCTGCTGCCTCCCGCACCCGCAGCTCCCCAGCCCGCTGCCCGGTGCCCGGTGCCCAGCACTGCGTCCCCGAGCAGCCCGAGCTCGGCCTCAGCAGCCGCCAAGCCCGGGACCCGCTGCCCGGGACAGACGGGCTCTTTTCCAGCCGAGCAGAAATCCACAGCTTGGCTCTCTGCTTCCTCCCATCTGCCCAAGTTTATTTTCCTTGTTTTCTGTTTATGAGCTGGGTGAGTATTGAATTTCCCAAAGTCATTGCCATCCCTTGCCACAGGTCTCGCACACAAAGACTCCCTCGGTGCCAGGATCCAAGTTTTGCAATTGGACCGGTTCCCTTTCCCTCCAACCATTGTGGAAACAGCCTTTGTTTTGCTTCTGGATCTTGTTCATCAGGCCCAAATCAAGGGCCACTATCCAAAGCCTGGGTTTTTTGAAATCCGATTTCACTGCTTTAATGAAAACAGCATATTTCAGGGGACAGGGCTGTGGTCCTTAAACAGTAGGATTTTTTCTGCGGGACTTGTGTATCTGCAAAAGCTGCACTGTCCGGTCCTGCCAGCTCCCGCTGAACAGCAGAAACTGGAGGGATGGGGCACGAACGCTCCTAAGGGACTTGTTAAAAGAGAAAACTGCATTTCTGGCTCCGAATCTCCATCCCAGCTGCAAACTGACAGCCGCGGCTGAACACCCCGTGCCCTCAGAGGGGTCGGGAGCCCCCGCCGCGTGCACAGGGAGCGGGCTGCGGTGTCCCAGCTCCTCTGCGGCCCCGGTGCTGCAATGTGGCTCCTTTCACCGGAGCCGCTCGTCGCCTCCGGTGGGAGATGTCTCTGCACCGTGTCCTGGCAAAGGGCAGCCGTGCTCCTCTGTCCCGCGTAAGGCGGCTGCACCGACCTCAGACTTTCCCGATGAAAACCCCATTTATTCCGGGCCTGTAGGAGAGGAATCCCCTTAACTGCGTGCTCAGGCATGTGCTGTGACTGCCCTTGTGTATGTCAGAGCCAGGGAACGGTTCTGTAATCACCCATTTTTATTTAATTGTAACGCCCCTGTCCCACTAACTGTTCCAGATGCTCTAATGGTTCCTAGCTCTGGGCTCTAAAACATGCTGTTCTTTTCACCCTGGTCCCCGCCCTTCAAGCACAAACAATGGTTTTGCTGGTTTTTGAGCCTTTTGTGTGCCAACGGGATGTGGGGAGAGAATCCCCTCCATGCCAAATTCAGTTGATAATAAAAAACAGGAAAGGCTCTGGATGCCAGTGTAGAAGGAGTGGAGCAGCCCCGGTCCGCTCGCTGCGGCGTGCGGATGTCGCCATCGCCCAGCAGCCGGGTGGGATGCGGCAGGGGAAAAGAGGGACGGGGGGAGGTTTCAGGGGGGCTTCGGCTCCAGCGAGTCAAACCCGGTGAGTCCGCACATGCCAGCCCTGCTGCTCCCCAAAGCCCTGCCTGCAGCCGCAGCGCCCGGTGCGAGCTCCAGGGATGGCGTGGGGGCGAAGGCACTGCGGGGACCGGTGGGCAGGGCATGCCCTGGCGCTGCCTTTGCGCATCAGGAGGGATACCGGGGGCTGCGAGCATCCCGCACCCTGGCAGAGCCACGAGCATCCTGTGCCGTGGCCGTGCCGCAGCCTGTCCCACGGCGGGAGCTGTGCTCACACTGCTGGCAGGTGGCAAAGGCTGGTCCCCGTGGGACCCCTGGCCTGGCCCTTGCCAAAACTGGGCTGGGAAGCCTGGCTGCTCCATCCTGCCCGCTGCACAGCTCATTGGGGCACTGATGGCCCTGGTTATTAACAACCTAACGTCACCTTTGCTGTCCCTTGCGGGGGGACCAGTTATCCCTGTCTCCGTGCTGATGGCGGCGACGGGGAGGAGCAGCCCTGGGAAACGGGTGTTATTGGCGCTGGGGGCACATGGGGCTGGTGGCCGGAGGAAGAGGACCCTGGCTCCCAGGGCTGATTGTTGCTATAGTCTCTGCAGGTTCCTACATCTCCTCTTTTATCCCTTCTTTATATATATTTCAGAATGATATAAATTCTCCGCTATGAACCCCGCTGTGTGAGCACAAAGGAGAAGTTGCAGGCGGGCCCAAGAGAAAGGGAGGATAAAAAAAACCACAGGAGAAAATTAATAAAGCATTTGAGAAAGGGAGGGGGCGCCTCGCTGGGAAAGTGTGTAGCACACAGGGCTCCCCAAAGCACATCAAAGCCTGACTCTGAAATTAGCCCAACTGTTGGGAATGTAAAGCAGGGGATTCTCCCACTGGGCTGTGGATTGAGAGTCCCCCCACGGGCTGCGAGGCACTGACATTTGTATTTATCCAGGCTAGAAGCTCCATCATGGAGCTTTTCAAAGGGCACTGCTGGGACCCAGCAGGCCACCTCCCCAGCATGGCAAACACTGCACTTTTAATTACTGCTCCGAGACGGCACATGTGCCCGACCCCCACACTAATTCTTGTTGCAATTACAGCGATCTAATTGAGTTTATTCACTCTCTGCAGCTTTTGTGTCTTTCTTTCTCGCACTCCCTGCCGGTGAGAGCCGGGCCCTCCATTGATCCGCTAGGTAGTAATATGGGCAATGCCGGCAATGCCGCCCGCCGGCCTCATTGTGTCCATTGAGCTGCCATCGCCGCTGGGAAATGCCAAATCCCTCCGGCGGCAGAGCCCTGCCCCGCCGCCGGCGACCCCTCCGCCGGCTCAGCCGCGCAGCCGTGCTCCCGGCATTTCACCACGTCGGCACGCGGCGGCCGCTCGGCGCTTTGTTTGGAGAAGCAATTTTACATTTTTATAGGAAAATTACTTCCAATTAACAGAGAAACGATGCCATGGAAGTCGCAAAGAGGCTCTCTGCGCGCCGGGGTGATGAGCCGTCCAACGGGGACCATAAAGGTCTCCAGCCGCGTTTGTGCAGCCAGGGGAGAAGCCGGAGTCTTTTGGCCCTGGGCAGTCAGGGGTCCCCGTGTCCCCTGTCCCGCCCAGGGAGGTCTGAGACCCTCCAGGTTCCCCACCAGGAACCGCACCTGCCTGGGGGGGAGGAAGGGGCTGCAGGAAAGGGGGTCCCCAGGGTGCTGCCGCCGTCTCCTGGTCGCTGGCGTGGTCCGTGCCCAGCGAGCATCGTCCCCGCAGCGCCCGTCCCCCGGAGCCCACCGGGAAAGGGGCCTCAGCAGAAACCTGCTTATTAGCCAGGTGCCCAGAACTCCGTGCCCAGCGGACGCAATTACATTTACAAATAATTACCTCATTAGAGGCCTGTCGCTGTGCCTCGCACCTGCAGCAGGCTCTGGCAAGCGTCGTGGGGTCTGGGACAAGGAGTGGCCTTCACCTGCCCAGGGGGGCTGGGTGGCATCAGGGAGTCCCAGGCGTCCTATTGGAAAGAGCCCTTGGATGCTGCCCTTCTGGCTTGTGCTTTTTATATTCTGGCAAATGGTGGCGTCTGTTGAAAAAAAATCTGCCCCCCCCCCGCCACCCTGCCACCTGCAAGCTACCATTGGAAGTATTTTAATTTTGACTGGAAATCAAACCAAAATCCACTTAGTTTTTTTAGTCTCTCGGGGAGGGGATTTTGCCCCCTCTGTTTCATCACTCTCACCGCTTCTGTTTTTTCCCTTCCTTTCTTGCTGTATCCCTGGACTGGGGGCAGTGGGGGGACATGAAGCACGCTCCCAGCCCCGCGCCCCAGCCGCAGCCTCTGCTGCCACCGCTCGCCCGCGTGCCCTCTTGCTTCTTCAAGCCCATTTGGTGAACAATAACAAAAATAAAGCCCGTTGCTGCTTGAAATTAAAACTTCCCCGTGCAACATTAGCTGAAGAAATGCTGGACCTTCTGCAGGCAAACCAGCGGGCAGCGGTGCCGGACCGGGCTCCCGCGGGAGCTGCCGTGCGACGGCTGCCCGGTCGCGGGGTGAGCCGGGCCCCCCAGGACACCCCCCCGTCCCCAGGGGCTCCCGCAGGAGCAGCCCTTCCTGGAGGGCTCCGGTGGGAACATCTGCCCGTGGCTTCTGTGGATGCTCTAGAAGAAGGAGCTGAGCAGACACATGGTAACTGGCGACCGGCCCAATGAGGGAGGAGGGGGAGGAATTAACTCTCATTTAAGTCCACTTTTGTTGTAAATAAACTATAATCACTTCAAACCTTTTGCTTAATCAGAAAAGGATGTTGAACATTAAGCAAACAGTCGGCAGGCTTGTCTTACTGCTGGATTAGAGATATTAAATGCCAGCGATACTTGCTTTTTTTAATCTGTCCTGCAGCTGCATTATTAAAACAAACACATTTGCAGACCTGCAAAAAACCTAAATGAAAACAAAAGATGAGATTAAAGCTTTCCCAAGGGCAATATCTGAAATCTGGACAGTTTTAAAATCTACGTTTAGTCTTCATCTTTTGAACCAAATAATGGAGGGAAATGACACATAATAAAATTAACCACTGGAATTAGCAGCACATTCTCGAACGGAGCCAGGTTAAAATCCAGTAACCTCTCTGTTCGGAGCCTGCGCACTGCTCCCCGCCAGCGCGGCCGGGGGCTCCTTCTGCCTGTCTGTTGGGGAGAGCAACCAGCCTGTGGTCTTATAAGGACGCAACTGTTTGCAGCAACTGATGTTTTGCCTTAAAGCTCCAACTTCTGGACTCCAGCGAACGAGCCCCGAGAGAGAATCTTGCAGGAGTTCATGAAACTCTCACCTTTATTTGAAAGAATGAAGTTTCTGCCTCCTTTGGTGGCAGGGAAAAGCTTGGAAGTATGGTGCCTAAAGACCCAGCGTCCAGCTGGGGTTAGAGAGAAGCACGTGTTCCTCGTTTTTTCAAGTGCTGAGGGCTTGTGCTGGCCGGGCAGTGGCAGCCGGACCCCGGGAGCTTTGAGAAGCCACGGGGAGAGCTGCAGCCTGGTCAGGGAAGAGGCCACCTGGCCGGCGTCGGCTGGGGTGTGACACCGTCCCTGCGATGGGCGTCAGGGGGGCGAGGGGACGCGCAGGGGCACAGCCAGGGTTTGGGTGGCCGGGGACACCTGGATGGAGAGAACCGTTCCCTGGAGAGCAGCAGGATGGGCAGCTGCTGGACTCAGGTCTCGTCCCTGGAGAGGCACCGAGGAGGAGGAGGATGATGATGAGGAGGAGGATGATGAGGAGGAGGATGAGGAGGAGGCATCGCCCTGCGAGGGCAGGGAGCAGCGAGCAGTGAGCGTCGGGGTCCTGCCCTCGGAGCAGGGTGCCAGCGGGCCCCTCCTCGCCCAGCTGGAGTTACGCAGCCTCTGCCACCCTGCCCAGAGCTCTGGCATCCTTTTGTTCCTCCCTCCAGCCCCGGGGACAATAAAACCAGATTTTAAAGGAACCAGAGGAAAATGCCAGCTCCGCGGGGCTGGGTAGGCTGGGATGTGCAGCTGTCTCAGGACGGCAGAGTTAAAGTGAGTGTCCGTTGCTGACAGGGATGCCAGCCAGCAATTTATTTTCCACATTAATTTTGATTATGAGTTCTTATATGGTTGCAAAGTCCAATTTTCACAAGGGAAATTTCCCCCCTACACACACAGGACAACAAATCAGATTGACCTAAAGTTGTTCTTTCCTAAATTTCTTGTGGAATCTTGGCTGGATACAAGTTGTCTCAAATGCAATTACACTGTCATAAATAATTTTCCACCTCTTTTTTCTGTCTCAACCATCCCGCTCCCCTGTGGTCAGTGGAAATTTCCCCCTTTTATTAGGTTAGACGCGTTGGCACTGAGAAAAACCCTGCGCTCATGGCATCATTGTCTGCACTGAGCCAAATCTTCAGAGACCTCCCTCCCACTAGCACAAAAGCTGGGGCCGGGGCTGGATAACGAAGCTGGAGCTGGGTGACGAGCTGCCACCCTTCCACAAGCCCGAGCTCTCCTTGCCCTGGCCCGGGAAACACCCACCCAAGTGTCATTAACTTTGAGCACCCACATGAACGTCTGGGAGCTCGGGAGCCCGAGCACCAGCTCTGCACCGGGGGGAAGGAGGGACGGGTTAAAGCTCCTGCTTCAAGACAAATACGTGCTGGAAATGCTTCGCTGCAGTTAGACATTAGCGCAGGGTTATTATACACACATTTCTCAAGGTTTTGGACAATATACACCGTTTTCTAGTGCCTTGCTCGGCTCTCGAGCCATCCCCTGCTCTTTCCTCGTATGTGGCCGCGTCCTGCCAGACAAAGGGCTCGGCAATGTGACTAACATCTGCCACATGTGGACACGTCCTTCTGCTATTTAGTACTCCGCTGTGCTCTTTTTTACTGTGCCTTTCATATGAGCTGCATCCCCAAACCACTTCACAGAGCAGACTAATTAAAATCATGGGTACAAAGCCACGCAGGGAGAAAAAGCCCTCTTCCAGCCGTGCAGAGAGTGGGGGGGTCACGTTCAGCCCCCAGGCTGCTCTGCAGGGTGAGGGGCAGCTCCCTGCCTGGGCTCAGTCACACCCAGGCCAAGTCTGGGCAGATTTCCTTAATTCAGCCCCTTCGAGGGCCGGTAAACATTTTTCAAGGGTCATTAGAGGTATTATTGGTCCTAAAAGCCCCATGTTCCCGGTAGGACCGGCACAGGACAGCTGTGGCAGGGACAGGGGGTGGCTGCCCCTCGCTTTACCCCCCGCGAGCCGCCCGGATCCTCCATGTTTCCAAAGACGAGGACGCTGCTCCTGCCGCCGACCCGAGGGGGAAGGACGGAGCGTCCCCAAACGGTGCGGGTGCCTGCCGGCAGTCTGTGGGACGTGAGTGGGGCATCTCAGGCCACGGATCCAATTTTGCGCTGCTTCAAGTAAAGCCCCAAATGGTCGGGTGCATCTTCTGCAGCGAGAAGTTTGTTTCCTGACAGCTACTTCACGGCCCTCTCGGAGATGGGACCATCGCGCTCCGTCCTTGCCTGGGCTCTGGTTTCCGTCCCAGTGAAGAGTTTGTCCTCTTCCCGTTCCCGTGGTCGCGTGTTTTGCCTTAAATATCGGAGACATTCAGGAAAGCGCGAAAGTAATTTTTATTTGGAGAATGAAAAAGTTTGGGGGAATAAAAATAAGGCGATGCGATGGAATTGCGCTGCCCAGTATTAGTAACCGATTAACAGGAATACGTAGAGGAGTCTGCAACCACGCGCCACGCGAGAGCACTGCCGGGACTGCGCGCCACGTTACTCAGTAAGTGGAAAGTCCAGGTAAAGCCCATCCCCTGGCTACACATGTGGTAGTGATTTGGGCAGATCCTCGTCAGCACGGCTGACATCATGGCGAGAGGTATTTACAGCCGGCACGGAGAGCTCGGCGCGGACCTTGGCCCCCTCCTCTTTTTTTTTTTTTTTTTTTGTTTTATTCTGAGCTGTTATTATAAAGTATTATTTATGAAGTGGTGAGAGCATGAGCAGCACAGCCCTGCCAAACTTAAAGCACTTTTCATTTAACAGAATGAAAATTATTTTAACATGAGTATCTGAAGCAAAGATCCGGGGATTCTGGACAGCTTTATAGAGGCAGGCTATAAATTCTGAGCTCACAAACGTATTTTCTTCACCAATAGGCTTCTCTTCACCTCTGAGAGTTTATTTTCAATAAACACAAGCTAACTCTCTAGCGGTTTCCAGAGGAGGATGTTAGCAGCTATTACTGTACCTAATCAGCGGGGATCCGTGAATGATTCCAGCGGGACACTTGGAGAGGTGTTTCAGTGCTGGCCCCTTGCTACAGACCCGACCCCAGCCCACCGCGGGCAGCAGGACTCCTTCTGCTGACGTCCCCAAGGGCTCCGTTAAGCTGCACCAGGACAAATACCTCTTTGGTGCACCCACTTACCTCCTCTGGCAGAGCCCAAGCTCCGAGTCCAGGGAACGGGCCAGCCTGGCGGGCCGGGGGCCAGAGAGAAACCAAGAGCTACGGAGCGAGACCTGGGGACTGCGGATGAAAAGCCACCGGAGCCTCCCCCCGCTCCCCTCTCGCCACCCGCCGCAGCGTCAGTGGAAACCTACAATGGTTTTCAAACGTGCAATTGGGCGTTTTCCGTCCACAAAAGCCAGGGATCAGTGTCAGGCTGGCGGGGCTGCGAGGCCCTGGCCATGATGGGTACGTTCTGTGGAGAGATGGAGACCCTGGATCTCAGGTGACCTCCGTTCCTGACACTCGGAGGGGACCTGCTGACACTGGGATGTTTTGCTTTGCTTCCTCGTCTGGGCCAAACGCAGCCAGCGGGGTATTTGTATTTCTTTCTCACATAGCTTAGAATGCCAATTGCTGTCATATTATTTTTGTTTGGGATTTCATGTCAGTTCAGTATGCTACTGAAATGTATCCTCCCCACAGACGAAGGCTGTTGGGAAACCACAAGCTTCGTGAAATTCAAAATTGGTAAGCAACAAAATTATGAAACCACAGGAAATGAAATGAGCAATTCCTGCAATTCTTGCTTTTCCCCCTCAACTCCTCCATTGCTCTTAGAAAAAAATGTGCATTAAATGGGGCGTTAGCAAATGCTTCCTGTCCTCCAGTAAGATTCACGGCTTTCCGAGTGCGGAGTGGGTGCTGAGAAGGATGGAGGGGAAGAGCCGGAGAGGGTAACGCTGACTCATACCGACGGACACCACAACCCTGGGGGTGAAAAAAATACATCAGGATCAGTGGGAAGAGGATGACAGGAGACCCCCAGGACGACAATAGGCAGTGACATCTGTGACCCGCCAGCACACGAGACGTGCGCTGAGGGCAGCCCGGCGAGCAGCGGCTCGCTCTTTGCTCTGCTCTGTGTTTTATGGGTCGATAGTTCATCTTGCTGTTTGCGCGGCTGCGGCGGGAGAGCCCGGCGCTGCCGCTCCGCCTGCCCTCCCTGTCTCCCGGCAGCGTGTGGGACGGCGTGGCCAGCGCGCAGGACGCCGGCCCTCTGCCTGGCATCGGGCAACTGGCTCACGCCGGGTCAGACGGGCTGTTGGTCCTTCCCAGCCCCATGGGGAGAAAGTTTGCAACTTTGAGAACACCGTCCGCCGCGATGTGACCCAGGGCAGGTGCGGCACAGCTTGAAGCACCTCTCCTGGCCGCGCTGAGCCTTCCCATGACGTGGAGCCCTGGGGTCCTTCATCCTTGCTCCACTTCTCGTCGCAAGTGCAATTACAGACTAAGCGCCAAACCGGCTGGTGCGATTCTCACTACGGTTGCGCTTCTCTGCTGCAATTTGGTTCGTGTTTCGCTGCTGACATGTTTATGGGGTGATGATGCTGGGGCAACGGCCCCTGTGGATAAGCGAGAGACATCAGCATTTTTTTTCCCACGTTTGAAGAACGCACGAGTTGCACAAATAGCCAAAAGCTGGAAGTTGTGCTACAACTAAATCCAGGACTCCATGATGCTCCGAGGCGTGATTCCACACGGCTTCGCGAAAACAGCGCTGGCGGCAGCAGCCCCAGGCCCGTTCTCCGCATCGCCAAGGTGCAGCTGGAGCCCGGCGCTGGAGAGGCAGGCCAAGCCCTGGCGAGCGAGCAAACGAGCAGGGCGCTGCTTGCGTTGTTCTGATACTTCATCTTGCTTTTGGAAAGGGCGAGGGTGACAGCGGGGTCCGTGGACTGCAAGCACCCAGGTGTCTTCTCCAAAGGGGTTTGCAGAGGGACCGAGGGGTTGCCAACGTTCCGGCTGCAGCCCGCGACGCAGCGGTTTGTCCTTCCCGGGCAGAGCTGTCGCACTTGTGAGCGGTTTCAGCCACAGGGTGGGTGTCGGGGTGACCGCACGAGGCGGAGGACGAGCAGGGTCTCGGCGGGTCTGTGCTGCAACACAACCCCCCTCGCACGGCTCCTCAGCCCAGGGCAGCGGCAGAGCACCGCCGGGCTGCCCCGCTCGGCAGCGTCTCCGTGGGCTGAGGCGGGATCACAGTGAGCCCTGCTCTGCATTCTCCTCCAGATCCTTTCCCAAAGGGGCCGGCGAGGACCAGATACCTTGAAGACCATCCATTGCCACCCGAGGGGGTGTCACGGCCCGCAGAGAGCGAAGCGGCAGCTCCCGAGCGGCTGCCTCCGAGCATTGAGCGGCGCTGGCTCCGGCAGGATGTCCCGGTGCCTTGAGGAGCTGCGAGTCTCCAGGATTTCCCCAAGAAATGTCAAGGGACAGTGCAGAAAATGATGCTTTTCAATAACAAGGAAATATTCCCTGAATGAAACCAGATCTGTTTATTTTGAGTTCACTGTTGCAAATCATTGCAGAGAGAACCCAGTCCTACAGAATGGATCCAATGTGGATGTGAACCACATGAGGTGCAGGTTTGATCCAGCACAGAAACATTTTGAATTTGCTTTTTTTAATCTAATTTCTTATTGAAACAATGTGGTTTGCATGAAGGTTTTGATGTTTTGTTTTAAAACCACACATCTAATTTTAAATGTTTAAGGCTTATAAATAATACAGTAATTTTGATGCAGCCAAAGAAGATCTCATGCGAGAAACAGATAAATCAGTAAATCAGTACCTCATTTACATGTTTAACATGTGCCACATTTCATTCCCTATCCTCCTTGGATGGGACTCAAAGGGACTCTCCAAAGAATTTGCCCCCACATCCCTGCTTCATCCCGAGATAGAAACAAATTCCAGTTTGGAAAAAACAGCTTTTATCACAGATGTCAGCAATTAAATTGTCCATTAAATAAACCATTCGCTCACCTTATTTTTCCCTTTTCTCATTTGCTAAGATGAGAAATATTTCCCTCCGTAGCCGCATTCCGTCGGGAAGGCTTCCCGGGGGGGCTCCGGTGGGATGTGAGCTCTGGGGCGGGAACATGGAGCTGCTCGGTGCAGCCATTGCCCGCACGCGGGACCAGCCCCGGGGTCCCGGCAGAGGCCAAGCGCCCAAGTGCCACAGGAGCACGTATAACCTGCTTTATATTCATACTGCGTCATGCAAATTTACCTCCTTTTGAGGCAGGGGGTCGCGTGTTGAGGTTCATTCTATACTAAGTAATATCTTACTAAGTAATATCTTTTGGTGTTTAATACTGAGGCATGTTTTGCAGAGATGTTCAAAATCAAAAACCCACAAAACCAGACTATTCGTGGATTCAGTTCACCAGCGGCATATAAAATTCAGAACGGGAGAGCCGATAAGGGTCATAAATATATTTTCAGATTTTTCTCACTGCCGGGACGGGTGGTGAGGCCCCGGTGGGGGCACCCGGGGCTGGCAGAGGCCAGGGCATGGCTCTGTGCTGCTGCACAGCACAAGCCAAAGCTTTAGGGAATTAAAGAACGAGCTGAGATTGCTTCCAGGCACCCACAGGTCCCTCTGCTCTCCACGCCTGCACCCGTCTCCCCAGCAAGGACACCCCAACCAGCTGCCCCAGAACCGCTCATTTTCACCTGCTTTTGCACCTGCCGTCAGCCATCCAGTAATCACTCGGGTATTAACTAATTTCCTCCTTGCTTCCACCTGAGGTAGCTGCTGTCTCCTGCAGAAGGGTTAATCTCAGTCAATTAATTCAGCCGCTCCAGCCGTGAAAATGAAATGTCCCCCAATTATTGTCTCTCCTCCTATGGTGTCAGAGTGAAATCTCATTAGCACTTGCGTACAACCGAGAATGCACTAATGGGGGTGTTAGACGTGTTAATGGAAACCATTTTCCTTTATCCTTTGGCAAATCCAGCTGTTTCCACCAAGGAAGTGTGGAATTTGATCTGGAAGAGTCTGCACGGCCGGGCTTTGAGGGCGTGAAGTGTTAAAAAGAACAGAGCACCAAGAATTGCGCTAATCCCGGGCTCCCCGGTGTCTGTCCCTCTGCTCTCCTGATTAGCGCTGTCGGATTTTTGCAAGGTGCAAGGACCCGAATTTTGAGCCATATTATCGGCTGATGGGAGCCGATGCGTAGCTCCCGGCCTTATAAGAAGAGCAGCTTTAAGCCTGGCTGAGCTGAGAAGAGCCCCGTACTTGGGAAAAGATATTATGATTGCAAATGACACATTGTTTTGTCCATTTCAGTATTTCACTGCAAAGTGGATGAGAAGAATGTGAAAAGCAAACCCCGAGCGTCTTTACATCCTGCTGAATAATTGCTGTCCCATTTTTCTTGACATTTTTATATGAAAATAATACCGCTCTGAAAGCTGGATTCAAATGCGATGCCAGCGCAGCCAGCAGTGCTATGCCCTGCTCTTAGTTCGCGCGCTATGGAAAGCAAAGGTTTTTCACCAAATGGAAATTCCAGACTGTAGGACGCAACTCTGCCAGCTCCGGCTCCGGCTCCGGCAGCTGCAGAGAGTGGGAACCCCAGTGCGAGAGGAGACTTAGCACACTGCAGGCAGCCGGGGAAAGAAATCCTCTGGCAGAGAGAGAAAAACTGCACTGGGGCGAGTGATATGAGGAACAAATAAATCTCTTTATCTTAATACGACAGCTCAAAAAGCTCTCATGCCAGATAAATGAGAGCGCCAGAGGCAGGTCACTATGAGGCAGGCAAAAAACGGGGCGGAAAATTTCCCAAGGTCCAAGAAGAGACGGCTGAACGTTCGGCTGCATGCTTGAATTTCAAGAAACTGGAGTCACAAACAGCTGCAGGTCATTTCAAGCTCAAATCTTGCCTTTCCTTGTGCCTTCTCCTGTGCTGATGTCCTGCTAATCCAGGTGCCCCGGGCCCACGCTGACAGCAGAGTTGTCCCTGCCCGGGCTGTGCCACACACCCCCCCGGCTGCATTTAAGGCTAAAGCTCCTCCAGAGAACGTCAGGATGCGCGGATTCCCATGGATCCCCTCTGTGCCTGCGATGCGATTGTCTCCCGGTGGGGCTCTGCCTGCTCGGGGGCAGGAGGGTGCCGCGCGGGGCTGGGACTCGGTGAGCAGGGAGGGAATCTGCTCACCCCGCAGGGAAAAGAGCTCGGTGTTGCAAAAGGGTTTGATGAAACCAGGAGAATCAGTGCTAGACCTCAGGCAGAGCTGTGTGGGCATCGGCGGGTACGTCCCGTTGAAAGGCTCTGAGCCCTGTTCTGTTCCCAGAGCTCTGGTAGATTTTTGTACTGCATTAAATTACAAAATGACATTGTGTTAAATCTCATCATCTTTACCAAGTACAGCTAATCTAAATTCCAGAAAGAAAAAAACCAAACAGTTTTCACAGGGGTGTCCTGATGGCTCCCTCCCTGCGTGCTGACAGGGGCAGCACAGGGAAGGCATGGCGGGACCCGGGGGGCCGGGGGGACATCGCTGCCAGGGCCCGGCACAGCCCTGCCCCGGGGACATCCCTGCGCGAGGGCCAGCTGCGGGGTGGCAAAGGCAGCTCGTGGCAAAGTGACCAAGGGAGCCCGGGCTGCCTGTCCTGAGACGACACGCTGGCGGGAGAGCCTCCTCCTGCACCCCACGCTCCCGGGCATGCCTCCACCAGCCCTCTTTGAAAGGTTAAAAGCATTCTTGCTCTGGCCCCAGTGCAGGTCTGTATTAGAAATAAATGAAAAAGAAGAGAAGAAAAAACTATCATTCGACTTTTATTAAAGTTTCAGGAGGGATACAAGCCAATAACTCTCCTTTTTATTAATAAAAGTGCCATTAAACGTTGCATTCCCCCATCCCTTTCTGCTTTTCGCTGTGAGGTGCCGGGCAGCGGATGGGCAGAGGAGCGCGCCGCTCCCTTGGGGAGCTGGGGCGTTTCGGTGCAGGGTGCCCCGTACCCGCCGAGGGCTGCTGGCCCATCGGCACGGCGCAGGGAGCGTCGGCAGAGCAGGGAATGACGGCAGCACGATGCCCCTTGGCGCCGATTTCACAGGGATGCTGTAGCCCTAACCAAAAAGATACTGTTTGTTTAGTTTGGCAAGGAAATCCACTTTTCTTTCACTGTGTTTATTGACATATGAATCAGAGCTGGCACCGAGAGCGAGGACTCAACAGTTGTGTACAAGCAAGAGAGCGTGTGTCAGGCAGCGCAGTGAAAGCTGCAGTAATGAGACTATTAATCATGTCACTCCCAGCCAGGGAAATCCCGTGGTCCCCGGTGCGTGGGACACTCGCGCTGCTCTGCGAGAGGGAGCCCCGTCACGTGGCTGCTGTGCTGCCTGCGCTGCCTGTGCTGCCTGCCTGCGGGACAGCAATCATTTCGAGACATATAGATGTGAGTTTGTGCCTCTCCCCACTGCTGCCCGCCACAGCCGTGGGGGTCCTGCTGCAGACCCCAACGCAGGGGTGAGATCTGCCTTGGCCCCATGGGCGAGCGGCCGCGGGACGTGGTGTGGGCATTCCTCTTGCTTTCTCCTGGTCTTTCCTAAGTGCTGAGCTGAGGTTAGCCCTGACCTCCCCAGGGGAGGCACCGGGGCAAAGCCCTCACCCTGGGAAGGGACGATGGATGGGGTCTGCACCCACCTGTCCTTAGGCGGGGGTGTCCGCCAGCCCAGCTCGGCTCCCCGGGACAGCGCTGGCACGTCCTCGCACTGGGCTGCAGCCGAAGAGCCGCATCCCTTCCCTCCCTGAGCGCCAGCGGTGCTGCAAACCCCCAGCCAGCACCAGCCCAGAAAGAGGACAATTTAGTTTTGTTTCCTCCTGCAGCCGGTTCCAGAGGAAGCTGCAAAAAGGAGCATTTATGGGGGTGAGGGTGATGGAGGGAAGCCAGCAGCCGGGCTGGGGCAGGAGGGGCTGGGATGGAGCTGGGCACCAGCAAAGCCCATGGCATTGCATCAGCCCATGGCACAGGAGAACCCATGGCACAGGAGAACCCATGGCACAGGACAGCCCATGGCACTGCGGCAGCCCATGGCACAGGACAGCCCATGGCACAGGACAGCCCATGGCACAGGACAACCCATGGCACTGCGGCAGCCCATGGCACAGGACAACCCATGGCACTGCGGCAGCCCATGGCACAGGACAGCCCATGACACAGGACAACCCATGGCACTGCGGCAGCCCATGGCACAGGACAGCCCATGGCACCGAAACAGCCCATGGCACAGGACAGCCCATGGCGCAGGACAGCCCATGGCACCGCAACAGCCCATGGCACAGGACAGCCCATGGCACAGGACAGCCCATGACACCGCAACAGCCCATGGCACTGTAGCAGCCCATGGCGCAGGACAGCCCATGGCGCAGGACAGCCCATGACACCACAACAGCCCATGGCACCGGACAGCCCATGGCACCGCGGCAGCCCATGACACCGCAACACCCCATGGCATAGGACAGCCCATGGCGCAGGACAGCCCATGACACCGCAACACCCCATGGCACAGGACAGCCCATGGCACAGGACAACCCATGGCACCACAGCAGCCCACACTGTCACAGAGGGGGTGGGTGAACGGGGTCCCTCCCGCTGGTGGCAGTGCCCAGGGCGGGATCCTGGCGCTCCTCCGGCCCCTCCGGCCCCAGCCCCATCTCACCCCTGCAGGGGCTCGGCTCTGCAGCCCCCCACGCCTCAGTGCTGCCCGTGACGGCGACTCCGCTCTGCTGCCACGTGCCCCACGCACACGTGCCCCTCGCCTCCGCCCCGGCTCTGCCTTCCCAGCTAGTTAAAAAAAAACAGTAATTTTCGTTCAGGATTAATAGACATTTTTAGTCATTATTTTTCATAACTTGAGAGGGTTTCTTTCGTTTGATCCTGGGATATAAAATCTTCCCCTTCGGGGAAATTCCCACTGAAAGTCCTAACCTAAATAAGAGGGTTGCTTGTAAAATTTCAGAAGAAGCATTCTTTTGAAAATGATGGCATTTCAGGGAGAGTTTGCAACGAGAGTTTTACTTTGAGTGCAACACTCGACCTTCATTATGGAGCTGTCCCTGCTGCTTCATTAAACAGATAAAATAAATAATAATAAGAAGCAGATTTGCTTAATGCCGCTGTGGAGCTAGCGGGCTGAGTTCAGTTTGACTTGTTCAGTGCTGCATCCATGTTTGTGCTAATACTTCAAGGGTGATAACCGGGGACAGCCATTGTGCACGGCGGACACGATGCTGCTGGAGCATCCTTCTCCCTGGGTCTCCCCCTGGGGGGTGCGGGAGCCCCCCGCTACCTGGCCGGCCACGGCTGCCGCACGTCGATGGCGGCGGTGTCTGAGGAGGCCGGCAACGTTTCGTTCCCTTTCTACGAGATGATCTGTGAGGTGCCAAACCAGGCAACGTGCCACACGTGAGAGCTGAGCTCGCCTGCATGCAAAAAAAAAGCCTCTTTGTGTTTATCATGCGCCAGCAGCGAAGTTAACCCCCTCCCCGGTGCCGCGGCTGCTCCGGTACCGCTTGGTATCAATAAACTACTGGAGGAGGCTGGCGAAATCAGGAAAACGCCAGATTCCGAGCACTGCGCTGGGGCACACATTAACAGCCTCTTGGCAAACGGAGCAGCCATCGCAGCATGTATTTCATTTATGAAAGCGGAGCCCCAGGACGGCTGGTAGCAATTCCGCCGGGGGAGAATGAAGTGAGATCTCTCCCTGCTTGGCCGCGATCGCAGGAGGAGGGGGCCGTGCCGAGCGCTGGGCCTGCGGCCCTGGCCGGGAACCGGCCCGTAGCCTCACGCAACCCCGGCTCGCCCAGCACGTGGCCCGTCCCGGCTCCCGGGCACGTCCCCCCCCACCCCGTGCTGCTGCTGGGGGCCTTGGCCACGGGGGCTGCATCCCGGTGAGGGGGGCACCGACCAAGGCCGGGAGCTCCGGGGGAGAGGGAGGACGGTGCGAGGTCTGGAAATGGCGCTCAGTGGGGAAAGGTGGGCAGGACTGGGTTTGTTTAGTCCGGGGGTGTGAGGACCGAAGGGGGTGTGAGGATCGAAGGAGGTGTGATCGTAGTCCTCAAATACGCAAAAGGTTGTTGGAAAGAGTATGGAACTACCCTGTTCTGCGCGTCCCCGGGGGACAGGTTGGGCAGCGCCGGGTGAACGCGGCGGAGCGACGATCCGGATAAATTCGTTATTTCTCTGCAGGCAATCAGGGCGCTGGGCCACGCTGCCGCAGGGGTGTCGGTGCATACACGCCCCCAGCTTTTGCTGAGCCCCTGCTATGTGAGGAGTCCCTCTGACGGGGGCAGACGGGACATGGGTCGGGGTCTGCAGCCCCCCTGCCAGCCCGGCCCCCGCTCTCCCGCGCCCAGGAACCCGCTCCAGAGAAATCAACGCCGCCGCCGCTCGTCTCCTAGGTATTCTGATTAGAACAATGGAGCTGATTAATGCGAACCAGATATGAAATTCAGAAAGAGGAGGGGGGAGAATGAAAACTGCACGCCACGTCCTCCCCCGCTGCCCAGCCGTCCAGCCCTGGGTGCCAGGCAAGGGCGACGCCGGGGACGCCGGGGACACGGACCGTGCACACGGAGCCCGGGCTGGACGTCACCACGTGCTTGGATTTACTCCAGCGGGTATTTCCACTGGCTCCGTGCACTAGGGGAGCGTGGGGTACGGCTGAGATGCGGCGAAAAGCACAAAGTAAAGACGACGGGTGAAACGGAGAGAAACGCCCGCTCCTGATCTCATCCGTTTGGAGTCAGCACAAGATCTCTCCGATCTTAGCATGTAAACTAACTTATAAATTAAACATGAAATTAAAGTTGATGACATCCCTTTAAATAAACAACAACATCGGTATCTCGCTAGCAATCAGCTCCTGATCAATTATCTATGTTTTCGCAAATGTGCTGTTATTGTATAGCGTCTGCAGTCCCTTCATACATTGCAGCATCCTGAATCAAAGAAATCTTTCACACGAACATCATGGTCTGAAAACAATAGAACTGAACACCACTTCTTCAACTTAAATTGCTAACAGACCACAAAATTAAATAGATTTTTTCCATCTGAGAACTCTCCGCAGCAGAGTTGATTGTGAAGGACCCAGTAATATCTGAATAATTGCGCAGGAAGTGGATCTTGCTAATCATGGCAGCTTTGGCTCAGACATGGGGGGGCTACAGCGAGCAAAGCCCCCGGCCGGAGCCGCGGTGTGTCCCATGCTCTGCCCTCCCCGTGGGGCGCGCGGTGCTCTGTCGCCTTCCCTTGGGGATAGCGCTCTTTGAACCCCTCCTGGGTACGGGCTGGGATGGCTCCATCCCCCCTGGGGGGCTGTGAGCGTTGGGGCTGTTACCTCAGGTGGCGTTTGAACTGCTCAGAGATGGTTAATTACTCTCCAGCCGCTGTTCCCGCAGGACGGACAAAGGGACCAAAGCTACCGGGAAGGCGGGAAGGTGAAACGCTCCGGTCCTGCCCGTGCCCAGCAGCCCCGAGGGAGGCTGGTGGCGGCGGTGGCACCTGCTGCCTGCTCGGCACCCGCGCCCGACGAGCTCCCAGGGGTGTGGGAGCCTTTCGGTCACGTTTTGGTCCTAAATCTCAAAATCAGAAAATTTAGCTTTCCCCTCTGAGTTACTTTCTTGGCAAAAATACAAGCTGTGTGACAGCTGCTACTCCAGACACGAAAAATGTTCATTCATCACAGAAAATAAAAATCCTTGTTGCTTTTCAGCCGAGAACCCGTGTAATCACCATGTAACTAAATTAGAAATGGGTGACTTTGCTTAGTTTCAGTTTCACATGATCCAAACGAGACCTGTTTGGTTGACTCATCTGGGAACTGTACTTTATTACATCTTCAAAAGTTCCATAATGTTCAGAAAAAAGATACCTTTTATGATATCTAGCTAGCGCCTGCCATGCCTCGAACTGTGATTTTACCACGATAACTTTTATATTCTGAATTTCTGACATCAAAATGAGCCTCTTTGAACTCAGGCTTTGCCGTTTTTCTCATTGCTGGGATTATTTTTCTGCTGGTGAATTGGAGATGCCCTGCCCAGGAGCTGGGGATGCGATACCAAGGCCCGGGGGGTGCATTGCCGAGGGCCTGGGGGTGCAATCCCGAGGATCTGGGGGTGCCATGCCGGGGCCCCGCCGCCGCCGCCGGGCTGAGCCGATTGACACCAGCTGCGGAGGCTCCGGCTCCTCGTGTCCGTGGTGGCTCCGCGCCCCGCGGGGAGCTTTGCGCAAGGCGATCTGCTGTGAGGATTTGCACATAAGTCACAGGGTTTAACCGAAATCCAATTTGCCGGAGAGGAGTGTTGGTTTAGATTATGGAAGAACAATTCAGTTGTGGGTGTGCTGGGAGGGGAGAGGGCGCGGGGCGGGGGACGGGGGGCCTTTCCCTGCCCACCGCCAGGTTCGGCGGAGAGTTCACTGAGCCTGAATGAAAACAAATGTAAAACTGATAGGTACATTTGTAACCCATTACCAGGCGGGCTTTATGAAACCTTAAACTTGCTGGCGAGGAGAGGGAGGTGGAAGCTTCCAAAATATTTTTTCTTAAATGAGAAAGTTGCTTCAGATCGCGCCGGTTCTCATGCGGGTGCTTGGACGAGGCCGAGCCCCCGCGCCTGAACCCCAGCAGCCGCTGGGAAACAAACCCTGGCTGCACCTTGATCTAATTATTGCCACCACCGCAGCCGCGCTCCCCTCCGAGGGCTGCGGCCGCCCCAGCAGCCCCGTCCCCCTGGGGCAGGGGCGGGATGGGGGGTCAGGGTGCGGGGTGCAGGGTGCTGGGTACTGGGTGCAGGGTACAGGACGCAGGGTGCTGGATGAGGCGTGAAGGATGCAGGGTGATGGGTGCAGGGTGCAGGATAAAGGATGAAGGGTGCAGGGTGATGGGTGCAGGGTGCAGGATACAGGATGAAGGGTGCAGGGTGACGGGTGAAGGGTGCAGGATGCAGGGTGCAGGGTGCAGGATGCAGGCTGATGGTGGCAGGGTGCGGGATGCGGGGTGCAGGATGCAGGGTGCTGGGCTCAGGATGCAGGGTGCAGATACAGGGTGTGGGGTGTGTGGGGTGCGGGGTGCAGGATAAGGGATGCAGATGCAGGGTGATGGGTGCAGGGTGGAGGGTGCGGGGTGCTGGGTGCTGGGTGCAGGGTGATGGGTGCAGGGTGCGGGGTGCTGGGTCCTGGGTGCAGGATGTAGGGTGATGGGTGCTGGGTGCAGGATGCAGGGTGTGGGATGCAGGGTGCGGGGTGCTGGGTCCTGGGTGCAGGATGTAGGGTGATGGGTGCAGGGTGCGGGGTGCTGGGTGCAGGATGCAGGGTGTGGGATACAGGGTGTGGGGTGCGGGGTGCGGGGTGCAGTGTGCTGGGTGCAGGGTGCTGGGTGCTGGGTGCAGGATGATGGATGCAGGGTGTGGGGTGCAGGATGTAGGGTGATGGGTGCAGGGTGCTGGGTGCAGGATGATGGATGCAGGGTGTGGGGTGCAGGATGCAGGGTGTGGGTGCAGGGTGCTGGGTGCTGGGTGCTGGGTGCAGGATGCAGGGTGTGGGTGCAGGGTGCTGGGTGCTGGGTGCAGGGTGCTGGATGCTGGGTGTGGGGTGCTGGGTGTAGGAAGATGCATGCAGGGTGCAGGGTGCTGGGTGCAGGGTGCAGGATGCAGGGTGTGGGTGCAGGGTGCTGGATGCTGGATGCTGGGTGCAGGGTGCTGGGTGCGGGGTGCAGGGTGCTGGGTGCAGGCTGAGTGCCCAGCCTCTGCTGCTGGAGCAGCCCAGACTGTGCAGATGCTGGCGGTGCAGGGGCTGCCCCCCCCGGCCAAGAGAAGCTGCGAGAGTCTTTCAGTGCCCGCTGCAGCTCGCAGAGGCTGGAGCGCGGCGGAGCGCGGCTCTAAGACGAGTGTGTGAGCAGATACTTTCAGCATATTTGAGCAGCTTGGCCAAATACGGGTGGTGGGGTTTTTTTTCTTTCAAAAGGGCAGCAAAAACTGCATCCCTCACATGACGCCCGCTCTCTGCCAAATTTCAGGGCATGAAAGTATGAGGGATTCTCAAAGAAGGGACTTGCCAGAAAACTTTTTTAGACATTGTAAAAAATTTTCCCTTAGTCTCATTCTCGGATGCAACTGAACCATTTCAGGTTAAGCTTTCCAGAAAACAGAATAAAATGCAATGAAATAAAATGCATTCTGAGGCAGTCACGCAGCTGAGAAAATGGCCATCCAGTTGGATGTCCCTCCAGCCCCCTCGCGTTTTGCGGATTTAATAGCGGCTGCGTGGAGGTGTTCATAACAGGAGGTGCCTGGCAGCCTCAGCAACGGCCCATCTCAGGAGGCCTGGGAGGGATTTTGAATTTTCTACTGGTAGAAATAGAATTTATATAAAAAAAAAAAAAAAAAAAGAATACAGAATAGAAGAAAAATTAAAAAGAAATAAATCCAGCTTTCAGTCAGCACCACAACGGGTTCTGTATTGTCACTGCCCCGTCCCCAGTGTGGACCTGCTGGCACGGGAGGAGGCACCAGTTTGTGGCAGCGGGAAGGGAGGGACGGGCGGCTCCTGGGAAAACCTCCCCAGCGTGGCAGCCGGCGGCGCTGGTGTTTGGACTCCGGGAATGGAGCCCCAGCGAGGTGTCACTGGGCACAAAGGGGTTGCAGAGCCCGGCCCGGGGCGTGAGAACAAGGCGGTACCTGCCCCAGGGCAGCCCGGCTCGGGGGGCTCGGAGGGCTCGGGGACAGCCACGGTGGCCCACAGAGCTGGGGCTGCAGACCCCTGCGCTGGGGCTGATGGGCCAGTGTGCAGCCCAGGAACGGCTTTTCTGCCAGAACCCCATCTCTGCCAATTATCCCTTGAAATTAAAAGGACAGCAAACGAGCGTCTCCCCGCTGGGACTGCAGGATGCTTCGGGATCTCTGCTTTTGCGTTTAACCAGAGGGGGGGGCACTAGTTTTCCGCTGCCTTTCCCCGGTGTGGCTGGCTGTGAAGAGGAGCCCACCCGGGGGATCTCACGACCCCCGCGGAGGGTGGGAGCAGCTTCCCAGCCCTTTGGGGCTTTGTCCCAGCTCGTCACCCCCGGGGATGGCTGGATACTCCTGAGCAGCAGCATCCCCCTCCCCAGCACAGCCCCCAGCTGCTGGGCACCCCTTCCCTGCTCCCAGGGGCTTGTTCAGAAGGGCAGAGGGGCTGCGGGGAACGAAGCACCCGTGAGCCGGTGGGTGCCCATCGGGTCGTCCCGTCCCTCTGGCCCAGCAGGGACATGCTTTCCAATGCACACCGTTAGCAAAAGCCACTCCATTAACACAGGTGGGGATTAGCGAACAGGCCCCGGGGAAGTTTTAGCCAGGCAAGTTGGAGGAAATGAATCCCTGCACATGCTTCCTTTTCAGAAGGGGCACCATCACTTTATGGCGTGGAAGCGATGTGTGAGCATAAGTATCCCATTACAGACATCTGTGCGATAGCCTGGGCGCTCCCCAGCCCTCGCCACGCCGGCCGGCTTGCTGAGTGTTTGAAAATGGAGACATCAAAGGTGTCTGCTTTATTTATGAGTCATGTTCTAGTGACTCATTCTGGTCAAAGCATGTGTTGGGGGATGTTGTAGCCATTCTGATAATGTATTTGTATAAAACTGGTACCCAGCTGTTAAATAGCACGGCGCGTTCCCCCGTCGCATGGGGACGGTGTCACCGCAGGGATGCCGCAGCCCGACGCATCTCCGGGGCAGGAGGATCCCCGGCGAGGTGTCAGCGGGGGTGTGTGTGTATGTGTGTGTGTGTGTCGGTGTGTGCCTGTCACTCGGGTGTGCCCGCACCAGCGTGTCCCCAGCGAGTCCCGTGGGACCATCGCCACCTCTTCCTGGCAGGGCGGTGGCACGGTGGCGGCAGCCAGGGCTGCAGGGCTTGGGGGCACTGGCAGCTCCATCCAGACGAGGGGTCACTGCGGGTCCCTGCACGCAGCCAGGCGGGAGCGGGCAGCCAGAGCCAAACCCACCCAACGGTGGAGTCAGTCTCTCTCCTGTTTTCATCTATTCACATTATTTTACAGCCCTCACCAGTGCAGAATCCGAATTCCTCCATGCCTCTTAGGTCGCGATACTTGTCCCCCAGCGAGGACGCCGGCGGGGAGCCCTGAGCTGCCCTGAGAATGGAAACGGGAGCGAATTTCCAGGCTGCAGCTCGCTTTGCTTTGCCGAGCGCCCGCACGTGTTCTAGTATCGGGTTCCCAAGTGTAAATGACGCTACCTGCCAGCGCAGGAGCTTTTTATGGATGTACTCACGCTTGAAAATTTGACCCTCAAATCCTGTGCAACGCACATGAATTTTGAAGGAAGAAATATTGGGTTTTATTTCTTAAAGGAAAATAAATGTGATTTCAGAATAAATCAATAGAACATGACTTTGCTCGGTGGAATAAGCCAAGTGGAGACATGGAAAAATAAACTCTTTCTGACAACTCCTGCTGAAAGATTCTCATCTATCCAGGTCAGGGGATCAACAGCAAGAATGGCAGCCACTTGAACTCTGGCAGGCAGCCTCATGGCTCCGACAGATGTTCCTGGCACCGGAGCACGGGGATGTTTTGCTGGTTATTTCTGCTCCGGATGAGGCTGGCTCCCGGGCAGCCGCGGAGCCTCCGTGTGCCAGACCGGGAACACTCCTGGCTTTGGCAGGCGATGCCCTTGGGAAGAGCCCGGTGCTGGGTGGGCATCCCCTGGGGGGGAACATCCGAGACCCCCCGGCCTCCGCATCCCGTCCCGGTGTGGACGTGGCGGGCGGTGGCTCAGGGGTTGAGGCCGGCGTTAGGAGCAGCGAGCGAAGAGCTCAGGCTTCACCAGCAGCCTCTGAAGGGGCTGAAGCATTGCCACGGGCTCCAGAGGCACCGACGGATTGTGCGTCCGCCTCCCTTTGCCTTGTCCCTGGATGTGTGTCCCAATGTGTCGGGGGACGAGAGCCGCCCACCCCGGGAGGCCCCAGTCCCCCGTCTTCCCTTTGCCTGCGGGAGATGATGGTATTAAGCAAACAAAGAGCGTTTTGGGAAGGCTAGCAGGACAAAGTCCTGCTGCGAGCTCGAAAGGTGGCACCTGGAGTCCCAGCAAAGTCACTAAAACGGGGAGAAATTCTCATTTAATTTGGTTCATTTGTTATAATGATTCTTCACCGTGGGCCATATTAAACACTTCAGTGATTTTTGCCTCTAAAACCCTCTTGCAGGGATCGTGATGAAAGGTATATTTATTGTACTTCAGCTTGGAAAGTTGTTTCAGATGTTTCCAATTCATCAACCAGTTCAGACATCTGTTCCTGGTTGGGGCAGAAAAGCTTAACTTGCACACACACACAAAAAGCGCTCATTTTGGAGATTTTTATGATGAGCTTTCTAATCCTAACAAGTTGTCAAATAGCGCTAATAGCCAGGTCACCCGTGGCCCCCGTCTCCCCCCGGCCAGCAGGTAGCACCCATGGCAGTGTCTTGGCTCTGGGGGCTCGGTGACGGCCCCTGCACGGGCTGCGTGTCACTGGGGGGGAGCCAAGAGACCCCCCGCTGCTGCTCCGACAGGGGCTGGTCCAGGCGGGATGGGTCCGGGGCTGCACGGCCGGATCGACGGGCTCGTCTCAGGATTGCAAAATCTCGCTTTAAGTCAGAACAAAACTGTAATATTTAGAAATGCTCTGCTACAGCAAATAAAACCTCAAAGCAAATTTTGAGGAGGGGGGACTGAAACGTTTCATCGAGGCAAAAATCAATCGCTTTGTGTCGGTTACAAGTTTTCAATAAATATAAACTATTTCACTCTACCAAAAAAGGCAGTGAGGTCATTCCAACTAAAAAAATCAAAATGATTCATTCAGAAAATGTCAAAACAGGATGTTTTGATAGTGTCAGCAGTCTATTTCCAGATTTCTTTCGAAAGATATTTTGGTTAAATCGACCAGGTTGCAGGAGGTGCTGTGATTTCGGAAGGAGAACCACATGCTCTGACAGGCCACGGGCAGACACATCTCCCAGCCCTATCGCTGGTCCAAAGATTTTCTTCCAGCC
The DNA here is from genome assembly GCF_963924245.1 of Chroicocephalus ridibundus. Classification (NCBI taxonomy): domain Eukaryota; kingdom Metazoa; phylum Chordata; class Aves; order Charadriiformes; family Laridae; genus Chroicocephalus; species Chroicocephalus ridibundus. The sequence continues at coordinate 3,364,051 of NC_086302.1, read as the reverse complement.
CTCATTAATACTGGCCGCTGCGATGGTAACAAATCCCAGCAGCTTGCATCCCAACAGCCGAATCACGAGGCCAAGTTGAAGGCAGACACTGAGCTTCAGAAAAATAAACCCCCAAATCCAAGCAAGATGCACACTCACCCCCCAAACCCAGCATCCGTCCGAAGGCGGAGAGGGGATCTCATCAATGCTCATCAACAGCTAAAGGGTGGGTGTCAGGAGGATGGGGTCAGGCTCTTTTCAGTGGTGCCCGGGGACAGGACAAGGGGTAACGGGCACAAACTGGAACACGGGAAGTTCCACCTCAACACGAGGAGGAACTTCTTTGCTGTGAGGGTGGCAGAGCCCTGGCACAGGCTGCCCAGAGAGGTGGGGGAGTCTCCGTCTCTGGAGACATCCCAACCCCGCCTGGAGGCGTTCCTGTGCCACCTGCTCTGGGTGACCCTGCTCTGGCCGGGGGTGGGACGGGATGATCTCCAGAGGGCCCTTCCAACCCCACTGTTCTGTGATTCTGTGATTTCTGTGCCGTGACTTTCCAGTACAGCCATGGAGCGCAAGGAGAGAGGTGCCGCCTGCCGCCCACCCCCTGGGGCAGACATGGGGCTGGGGACCCTCCGGGCAGCGCCGGCTCCCAGCGCCGGGCTGCTTTCCCAGGAGAGCAGGGCTCCGGGAATGTCAGCTCCTTAATTAATCCTGAGCCTTGTCACCTGCCCGGGGTGTGAACCCCGAGACGCACTCTCTGTCTGGCCCAAAGGGAGAGTAAGAAAAGTTAATTGAACTGCGTTCTTCAAAGTCACACAGAAGCTCTCCTGTTTCTCTATGCCAAGCAGCCGGAGTTTCCCGGAGCCTAATCCCTGGCGAGAGACAGACTGTCTAGCGACTGGTGAATGCAGCAAATCCCGGCCGGGTGAATCTGCCCTCTGGTGCCGTGCGGAGATTCTTTAATTAAAGCAAATGTTGCCATGGTGGGGCATAGAAAGCCCTTGACAGATGCAAGCTGGGGAACAACAGACAACGCACAATCTCATTAGCACCTGCAGCTCCATCTGGTTATTGGATTGGGATGCTTTGAATTTTTATTGTCTGGCCTCCTTTGGTTCTCACCCCTCTCACGGTGCGAGGCGCAGGTTCGTGGCAGGTCGCAGGCGTCCCCGCTGTCTCACCAGCACAGCTCCCAGCGTGACGGACCCTTCTGCGGGCATCAGGGAGACAACAGCTCCTGCTCTGATCTTTGGGAATGAGGCAGGTTCTAGAGAGATCACAAGGTCCATGGATGAGGCACCCACCCCTCTGCAGATGGCAGGAGGGTGCGGATCCTGCCCCCAGCCCAGGGAACAGCCGCTGACGGAGAGCTGAGCATCTCACCCTGCCACTGGAAGTGATGGGAGAGGCCGCGCCATCTGATGGCTCTCGGTGCTGCTGCCCGCTCCCAGTGAAGGGCAGACTGGCTGCTCCGCCAGATGAACATGCCACACAGGACCAGTCACATCCTGGGTAGCTGGAGTGGGACACACTGGTGAAACGGCGTGCGATGGCACACAGGGGCCGCAGAGCAGGCAGCCACATGCTGCGAGCAGGGTTACGGGGCGGAGAGGTGCTGCCCTTGCTGGGGATGCCGGCTCTGCAGGAGTGAGGGAAAAGAGGGTTTGTGCCTATCCCTGGTTTCATGTGTAAGATCCTTTCGTGGCCTTCCATCTTAGAAGCAACGACTCATGCTGGAGGCAGGCTCCCAGCTGGGCATGCCTGCTGTCCATCCCATCCCATCCCATCCCATCCCATCCCATCCCATCCCATCCCATCCCATCCCATCCCATCCCATCCCGGAGCGGCCATGCTGGGCTGTCCCTGCCCGGAAGCACATGGCCCATCCACTGAGCCTCCAGGTCCATTTCTTATTCACATCCCAGGCAATCAGAACAGCCTGCTTTTTGCAGTAATTATCACATTTGCCTTTGCTCAGCCAGCTTTATTTGCAAACTGGATGGAAATCAGAATGACCCAACTTCAAAGCTGAGCTGAGATGCTGGGAGCTGGGCAACACCTGGGGCTCTTACGCCGGCCAACGGTGGCCGAGCCTCAGCATTCACTGAGGTGCAGAGCTATTCAGCATCCTCCATCCCACCCTGGCACATCCTCCCGTTCTCGGTCTCTGCCCACGGCCAGTGCAAGTCACAACCAGGGTGTGATGACGCCTTTGTGGTGGCACTCGGCCCCCGAAGAGCCATGCAGCACTTGCTGTTGCTGCTGCTGTGCTTCCAATTAGCTCACATCTGTTCCAGCTATCCTTCCCTCCAGCCCCCACCTCGAGCGCCTGCAAGTGATTTTATGCAGTAATAACAGAAATCACGAAACCTGAAATGAATCTAAACAAAAGGAATCATTCAAATTACCCTTAACCCTTTGAAGACCAGGCCCTGCCCATAACAAAGGGGCTCAGGTCCAATGTACTCCATGACACAGACCCAGCATCTTGGCCAGATGAGTCACGACCTGCAGGAGGACCCGGCTGCGCAGCTGACTTGGGCTCCGGAGCACAATGGATGATTTATGCTGGGAGTATCTGACCCAGATGTGCGGTGCAGCACCCCGTGGTTCCAGTGGCAACCGAACTCATTGCTCAGTGCATAGCAAACCTGGTCTCTGCTGTGCTGTGCGAGATGGGGGTCCCACGGTGACACCTGACTTCAGTTTCTAGAGTTTTGCTGCCGGAGGGGACAGATACGATTGCGTTGGGAAAGCTGCTGGGGTGTTCTGGCTTGCCCTTCCATCATGCGATGCAGTGTTACGTGACGCAAGGTTTAATTTCTCCTGGCTTAGGCTGGCTGCTCCTGCTGTATCGCCCCAGAGCATCCCGGGGGAGCGCCGCCCTGCGCATTTCTTGCGGCTCGGCCCCTGCAAGACCACGGGCTCCCTCCGGCCGGGCAGGGGGAACATTGCTGGTAGACTCAAGAACAGCAAACCCACCGCCCAGGACGTGGTGAGCCACCGGCGCAGTTCGCAGGGAGCCGGCAGTGCCCAGAGCACTGGTGACATGCTGCCCTGAGCCTGTTGATCCCGCAGGGGTGCTGGCCATGCTGCTGACGCAGACAAGCGCCGCAGACTCGCAGGGAAATGAGCACGTCCTTCATGGAGGTCTGCACTCTGGTTTACCATGGAACCAGCACTGTCCAGAGAGCAGTTGTCTCCTTCTGGAGTTCTGCTTTAGCAGCCTGAAGACCTGCAGACCCACCAAGCGCTATCTCCTGGCTCCCCGCCGTCCCTCCCTGGGCCGTGCAGCCAAGATCTCCCGCTGGCTCCACCTTCCCACTGCCAATGTCAGAACCCGTTACTCCCCTAAACCACCAACGAGCTTAGCACGCTCTGTAGTGATTGCGTTTACCATGGCTGGTGGCCAGGCTCATCCTGGGACGGCGGGATGGTTTCGACAACAGATGGCTCGGTCGTCGGAGGGTGGGCACGAACCCACGTACGTCTGCGACAAGGCGGGCAGAGCCAGTGGCCATGGTCTCAGCCCATGAATGGAGCTCTCCTACACCATGGCCACCCTGGGATTCCTGGCCTGGAAGGCTCCAGATGTCCACAGCGTTTTTATTACTGTACTCCAGAATTCTCAAAGGCCCAAATAAATAAATAATAAAGCTTTTTTTTTTTTTTTTTTTTTTTTTTTAAGGAACCCACCAGCTTCTTTCAACATGGCCCAATTCTGAGGCATTTCTGCGGGTTGTTGCAAATGACCCCCAAGCAGGAGGTTAATGCTGGTGGTTGTGGTTAGCAGTCACCCACAAGCTGGAGGCTTCTGACACTGCTAATAAGGCACATGTGTGTGAACGGAGAATACAGCATGTGGCAGCACCAGGATTTCCTGCGTTCAGGGTTGTCTGAAGCTCCCCGGCATGATGAGCGCCGGGGCTCAGGTTTTCCTGACCTGCCGGGCAGGCTCCCGGCACATGGCCTCGGCCGGCAGCGGGGACGGTTCTGCTGCCTTCTCCTCAGCCGCCTGTGAGCGGCTGGGCAATGAACTCCAGTGCTGGTGAGGAGGAGGCTGGGGCAGCCGCGAGCACCCAAAAGGCAATCAGATGGGTGGACAACGCTTCCCTCCCTCTGCCCCACCAGCGGGCGGGCACACATCCTCCCTGTTCCTGCTGACCTCCAAAACCAAGGCCAGAGAGCTCAGATTTTGACTAAAGATCCCTCTACATCTAAGGCTGGTTGTGATTCAATACTGGTGATTCGCATTACAGAGACCTGTCTTGCATGGCAACAAGCATCTCTTGAGCCTGCCCACGCAGCCAACATCTCTGTAGGCTTTCTGTTCCACCACACGGCAACCCAGCCTCTCCTGTTCTCCTGGCTCCCCTCATTTCCAGGCTCCAAAATTCCCAAATGAGCTCAACCGCAACTTCACCAGCTGACTGGGGACACAACCGCAGAGCAAAGAATAAAGCACCAATTCATCGGCACTGGGGTGGTGACCACAAGTAACTTATCATTCTGTATGCCCCTTGTGAATATGGATGCCATGTGAACACCTGGCTAATTTAAGGGATAAAAAAAAGGAGGAGTATTAAAGGTGGTATATTCAATAAATTAAACTCCATATCTTCAGAGAGATGTCAGAAGAAGAAAAAGAGGAGAAGGCTCCCGAGCCAGACGAAGGGCAGGAAGATGGTGAGCTGCCCATGGCACGCGGGAAGGTGGTGGTTTTCTGGCCACAGATCGATGTATTTGCAAAGCCCGTTCTCATCTCTGTCAATCAGATAAATTCCAAACTCAGAATTCTTGGGAATTTGTCTCACGAGCAGTGCAGTATTCTGACAAGTTGCGCCGCTAAAGAAATGCTGTTTTTACAGTATCACATTTTGCTATCGCGCTGTAACAGTTATTTTTGCAGGGGAGGATCTACACTCCTCTTACTCTGCAGTCACAGTAAATGTGTTTTTCACTTTCTTACCGTGCTTAAAAATAGCATTAAGTTTTTGCTGATCACATGATTTAAAAAAAAAAAAAAGCTAATTGAATGATGCAGGGAGTAAAAACATGTGGCACAGTAAAAACAAATTAGGTTCGCATATGTTTTGTGTAACCCTCAAGACTTGTCTGTATTAGATATCAGTAATGAAAAGAATATTAAACTCTAACAGTACAAAATACCATATGCTTAGGAATTCAAAGAGGAACAATGTATTTGCGTTGGATGCTCCTGAATGGAAAATGCCCACAAATAAACATTTTTTCCTTAGCTGTGGAAAAAAAACAACTATCATTCCTCTACTTTTCAGTAACTTTTTAGTAAGTTCTTAGGCCCTGCTGCCGAGGCCCTGGGGGCCGCCTGTACCTTCACCCCATGTGGCGGCTGCTGGCCTGGGGGTGTGGGAGTGGGGACACGCGTCGGGGACAGCCATGCGGCCGGTGGTGCGAGCAGCAGGCAGGGGGCTGCTGGCCCCGCACAGGCGGTGCCTGCCCAAGGGGCGCAGGCAGGGGCCGGGGCTGGCAGGGGCTCGGTGACAGCCACGAGGATACGGGCTTTGCCTTGGTTTTACCCTGCGTACTGAGGAGAGGCACAGGCGGCGACGGGGAGGCATGCCCCATCCCCGTCCTCATCGCCATCCCCGTCTCCATCCCCGTCTCCATCCCCATCTGCATCCCCATCCCCATCCCCATCCCCGTCCCCATCCCGTATGGAGGCCCCCGGGGGCAGCCTCCGGGCGGGAGCGTGTGTTTCTCCCTCCTGTTTACGAGCTGCGAGTGGGGATCCTCGGCGTGACTCACCGCCTGCAGCCACGAGTCAACCACAACTGTAACTTTCCAGTTTGCCTTGGAAAAAGGGGGGGAGGGCAGCGTGAAGAGGGAGGAAGAGCTGGAAAACGTTAGGAAAAGGCAGCAAAGGCTCTAAAGAGACCAGAGGCAGCTGAGAAAAACAACAAACAGTCTTAGAAGGATATTAACATTTTAACGAGAATTCCTTTAATTTAATCACAATAAGATTCACCAGGAGGAGGAAGAAACAGAAAGCTTCATCTGAGCCCTTAACGAAAAAATCTTCATGCTACGGGCCAGTGCTCCTGCAATTAATTCCCTTTGGTGGAGCGTTTCCATGTGCACCTCCGGAGTCAGAGCTTTCACGCCTTGGCACTCGTGGAGCAACCGAAGGGATGGCAGAGATTTACTCTCTTTAATCTTCTGCATCTTCTTCTGATGTTTGTGGCATCGCAGACATTGCCACGGCCTCTTGCTGGGACGTCCCAAGTGGAAACATGTGAGGTGGCGGGAGGCTCTGCCCCACCGTCCTCTGCAAAAACACCCCGCAAGTCGCTGGGCACGGGGCTGCGAGCGGTGGGGACGCCGCGGGGGGGCTAGGGCTGGTGCCCCCAGAAATGGGGTGGTGACAAGGTACCAGCCAGAGACGTCCAGAAAATCCTGCTGTGGGCAGAAGTGAGCGGGAGGCAGCTGGGTCAGGCCCACGGCGCCCGTCTTGGTGGGAGCAGCATCCGCAGAGGCTCTGCCAGGGCTCCGTGTCCCCTGTGTCCCCCGTGTCCCCTGTGTCCCCCATGCTGTGAGACCCCCCAGGCGCTCGCAGGGGGACTCGGGGCCAGACATCCCCAGCAGGCAGGGTGACCCTGCCCAGGGCAGCAGGGTGTCACGGCTGAGCCAAAGAAGCTGCTCGGTAAGTGCTTCCCTCGCCCTGCCCCGGCAAATAAAATAAACTCATTTGGGTTTTACGTGGAAGCAGCGTTTTACTGCCTCTGAGATCAGCCGTGGTGCAAGGGAGCCCAAGTCAGACAATACAAATGACACGTCCTAAACGGCATTTTTAAAAGCTCAAGGCAAGCTTGTAAAGATTTTATTTGTATACGAGGCTGTAATGAATAAAGGAATTGGCATTGCCGCCTCCGCCACCCTCCAAGAGCCCTGTCTGCTTTCCCCGAGCAAACGCACCAGGGAGCAGCGGCCGTGACGCCAGGCCCTCGGCGCCCGGGCAGCCGCGGTGCAGGGCTCGGTGCATGGCCGCGCTGGGGCGGGCAGAGGTGGCTCTGACAGGATTGTCCTCCCCCCGGGCTTGGGGCGTGGGGCTGGGGGCACCTCTGCCCATTGCCCCCCGCACAGCCCGGCTCCGCTCGCAGCCGCAGCGCTGCCGAAGGGCAAAGCTGGTGACAAGGTGCCCCATTTTCAGGCTTACTGCTTTGGGAAGTACTTTAAGACAAACAGATTTTGCATTTAATCATTTTCCTTGGAGAAAAAAGCAGGACACAGAGATGCTGAGCGCCAGGGGAGGGCTGTCCTGGAGCGCCCAGCCGGGACACTGCCAGCTGGGGTGGCTGCACGGTGCCCTGCTCTGAGCCAACTGCCACCACCGTGTCCTCCGTGTCCCAGCTCCCCAGGCAGGTCCTGCCTCCCCCCCGGCCTCCCCCGGCACAAAATCCACCGCTGCCCTTTCCCAGACGCCCTTCCCAGGCTGCGCAGGGTGATTTCACCACGTTAATCCCGGGCAACTGCTGAACCATTGTCTGCCAGCGCTGAGCTAGGATATTATGGCTGGGAAAACTTCCTTCCGAACTGCAAGCTGTGTGAACAGAACTTGTTTAAAATAGCTGCTTTAACAAACAAACAGGGCCAGCTCCGTTTCCATCAGCATCTCCCCTCCTCAAACATCAACATTTATGTTTCGGTAACAGGAGACTGCCTTCAGAGCAGCCACAGCCATGGCCGCGCCGATCGTCGGGGCTCTTGCCTGCGTTACTGGCAAAAGACAGGAGAGAGGAACCCGTTGAAGGGCCAATTTGTGCAGGACGGAATACCAGACATCCCAGCAAAGGTGCTGCCAGCCCCGCTGGCACCCGCTGCCCGGAGCTCAGCCCCGCAGGGTGGCCAAGGGGCACCACGGGCACCCGGGGAAGGGGCTGGTCCTTCTGGGTGCGTTCCCCAGGGTGGAAAGGAGCGTTGCTGACGGAAAGGCCACGAACCACAGGGCATCCTGAGGACCGACTTTGAAGCCCACATTGTTTTCATTTGGATGTTGTTATTAAAAAAGTCACTTGCATGTTTTCTGGTAAAACAGTTTGCTGAAATGTTTCCTCTTGTCCTCCGGCCCAGACCAGAAACCGACGGGAGCGCGCACGGGGCCCGACCGTGTGGGACCTGGGCAAGGGGCGAGAGGGCCTGGCAGCGCAGTGGGCTCAGCAAGGGGTGAGGGCTGGTGGCCACCCGAGCGTCCCGGGCACCGAGGCACTGTCGGGGCTGGGTGACCCTGGGGTGCCCAATCCTCCCACTCCCACAGCTGGGGCTGGAGCTCACAAAGGGTTCCCAGCACCGTGCAGCCCTGCTCCAGGCAGGGCAGGGGCAGAGGGAAGAAGGTCTGCAGAAGAAGGAGAAGCCCGAAGGGCTGGCTCAGCCTCAGCTGCTCCCGCCGCTCTGGGCGCCAATGGGGACGGACCACCTGCCTGGGGAGCACGGCACCGCGCAGCTGGCACGGGTGCTCCAGAGGGGCAGGACAAAGCGCAGCTCATCCGTGTTCGCGGCGGCTGCTGTGGCCAAAGGCAGCACCGTGGAGCTCATCTCAAGCCCATGGCAGTGGGGTCCCTGCAGCAGTCAGCCCGTGGGCTTCTCTGATGCCAGCCAGCCTGCACGGGGAGCACCGCATTTGTAACACACGGTCAAGTTGCTGTAGTGCTTCAGAGAAGTCATGCTGTATCCAGAGGTATATGATAAAGCTAAACAGTTGGGCTTGTGCAAAAAAGAAGCGTGGTGTTGTGATGGGTGGGAACTCGGGGGTGCTGCCGCTGCCTCTCCAAGCCAGTTCTTGAGAAGAAAGGGTGGCCTGTGCTTTGGAAACCACTTTCACCAACTGGTAAACCCAGAGGATCCCTGCTTCTCAGCTGGAAACTACCCCTCCAACAAAGCAAATTAATTATGTTCCCAAGACAGTGCGAGAAGCAGCGAGGAGGCCAGCTGGAAGCCACGCTGAGTCCTCTCGCACCAAGGGCCAAGTTCCGCTTCACATGACATCAGTGGGTGCTTGGACGGCGATGCCAATGTAATCTGGGTCTGTCCCGGGTGCAGACAGCCGCCTTCAGAGAGAGGAGAAAATCCAGGCCCCTGGGTGGTGCTCCCAGCTCAAACAGTCCCCTCCCTGCTCTGCCTTTGCGAGGGGATTTGGAGTTCAGGCAGGCTCTGCCCTCAGCACGCACACGGCGTCCCTGAGCCGCTCACAGCCCCATCGCCCGGAGAGCCCGGCCAGGAGCCGCTTTGGGACAGGGCGTCATCCTGCCTCTCCTGGATGCTGGCTAGGGCTGGCAGCCCCCCGGGGCTGGGCAAGGTGGTGGGGCTACCCAGGGCTGGCGGTGGGTAACCAAGTGTGCAGAGTTCCTTTGCCCTTGGGAAAGGGCAAACGTGGCCACGTGAAATGCTTCCAGCCCTGTGGTCTGGGGATGGGAACTGGCAGAGAGCTGTCCCCTCTCTTCCCCCCGGACTGAGGGGGGGCAAACCCCTCACTGATGGGGACCATTTCGTGACAGTGAACAGCTCTTCAGGGGGCAGCTCCTGCCGGTGCTGGTGCTTTGCTGGGTGACGCTCGGTGCCTGCAGCCCAGCGTGACGTGCAGCAGCCTGGGGTGGACATGAGCATCTTGCTCCCTCCCGCCCTGAGCCGAGCAGCCCCGTCCCTGCGGACGTGGTGAAGGTGGGAAGCAGTGCAGGAGCAAAGGAAGCAGAGACCAGGTGCCAGCTCCGGGGGATGCCGCAGTCCTCCTCAGCCATGGTTATGTGTCAGGGACGGTCCTTGCTCAGCCTTGGCATTTCAGCACCAGCCCTTCGAGCCCTGCCTGCCTCGGGTGATGGGCAGGATGGGGACATCCCTCCTGGGATGAGCAGGGTAGCGCATGTGACGGGCACAGGTCCGACATGGCTTGTCCGAGCCCGTCCCCACGCGGCTCCCGAGCGGTGGCAGAGCCCGGCGGCCGTGCCATGAGCCAGGGGAGGCCTCGTGCCATGCACTGCCTCCCCTGCAAGCAGCGCTCAGGTTACACTTGACATAGCGAAGTGGCAGCAAAATGGATTTAATTTATTTACTTTTTAAATGTAATGATGGAAAACAAAACATGTTGCAAAAGTTGTTTGTTTCGTACCAGCTCTGCACAGACCCACTGAGGAAGGAGTGGCTCCTGGCAGCTCCCGCTCTTCGGAGACCGGCGATTTCTGAGCCGACACGCTGTGCCAAGGACCAGACGGCTGCTGGAGACACCCTCCCTCCCCAGGGGCTGCGCTGGGCACGACCGAGCCTCAGAGTGGGACGTGTCCCTGGCAAGGGCACACGCTGGGACTCCGGGGGCCGGCTGGGCTGCAGACCCACTGCCATACAGAGGCGTAGGGGCCGCAGAGAGGACTCAGGCTTCAGGGAGCCTAAGTGAGCGATGGAGGCGGATGGAGCCGTAAGAGACAAGCGTACTCCTGCACACCCTCCAGCATCACCCCCGGTCCACTTTGAGGGGTTGGGGCTGGGTCGTGCGGGAGGGACGTTGGCTGGTGTGTCCCAAAAGCCAGGCCCCGAGATGCACCCCAAGGCGCCAGCCCCCTTGGTCCAAACCTTCCCGTGGCACCGTCAGCCCTCAAAATTTACAATGGACCACCGAGCCTGGGCATTGTCAAGCGCCTAATTGAAAACACTGTAAAGGCGACACGGCAACACGGCCTGGGAGCCCGATGCTGATGGCCACCCGGGTGCCCCGTGTCACTGGAGCCTGAGCACGGCGCAGCCGGTGTGTGGTGGCCGTGCGGGGCCGGGGTCCCTGTCACTGGGCACTGCCCGGCCCCAGGTCCATCCCATCAGGCGCCTGCGGGAGAGGAGAGGCCCTGGGGAAACCTCCCGCAGATGTGCTGCCTCCCGCGCGGGAGGGTGCTCTTTCCCAGAACTTTGGTTAGGAGATACTCATGAGTTAATTAATCCTTGAGTTTTTAAGCAGAGACATATTTATGAGCCTTGTAAGAGGCTGGGGCCCGGAGAGACATTTCTTTATTCTTCCTCCAGCTCAGCTGAAGGAAACCATAAGGGGAAAGAGCGACTGAGCCACGAAAGCATGGAAGATGGATTTCAGGCTGGCGATGGGGAAACAAAACCCAACTTGCCTGGGTGGGAGTGGTGGCTAAGTGACAGCTCCCTTCCCTCTCCTTTGTCTTCTCATCCTTTGTCTACAGGGTGCTTGCTAGAGCCCGGCTGCTGGATGCCGGGGTATCTCCAGCGTTTGAAGTGCATATGTGAAGCACACATGTGGCGTGAGTGCCCACCATGAGTCTCCCTGGCTCCTTCGGGCTGGAGGGGGCGGCTGTCATGGTCCTATTGCCCCTGGCTGGCAGCACACAGCACGGGCAGTGCCGGGCAGTGCTCCGGGGTGAGGATTTGGTCCCATGAGTTCCCGGCACCCAGCAGCTGCAGACACCCAAAGAACAGGCAGCGAGGACACAGGGGGGACCGCGCTGCCCGCGCCGCTGTTGGCACAGCCCTCCTCCAGCCCCCAGTGCTCCGCTCTCCTCCGCCATCGCCTGGCTGGGCTGCCCTTGGAGGGGCAGGGTCATCACGGATTCCTTTCTGAGCCCCTGCTCAAACACACCTGCGTGCACTTTGCAGCTCTCCAAACTGCAACAGAAGTGGAATTGTGGATGAGGAAGGTGTTAAACCAGCTTCTCGCTCCCTGCAATTCTCATGTGCCGCCTCCCAGCACCAGTAAGCGAGCACTGGCCCCAGGAGCCTGCCTTTCCCTGCCAAGTGGATCTGATGGGCTTTTCTCTCAAGAGATCTGGGACACTGCTGTGAGCGGGTGGAAATTGCCATTGGTCGCCTGCAGCCAGGGGAGCAGAGGAGTGCAGAGATGGTGATTACATCAGCCAAGACACCGATGGAAAACCAAGAGTGGAAGAAACATCCACTGCTTTCGCTAGGCTTCTCTGCTGCATCACCAGCAGCCGAGAAAGTGCATGATGGGGACAACCAGATGCCTTTCTGGGCAGGGCACATTTTTCCAGGCTAAGAGCTTGGAACTGAGGCTATTTTGCTTTATCCCTTTCCTTAGAGTGAGCTGCTTATGACATTCCCTGTCTCTCTGCAATCACCGGTTTATCTATCCACCTCAAATGATGCTTCCTGAGCTTTACTGCACATCTTGGCCAATAGCGGCAGAGAAATGTGGCCACCACATGTTGGCAGCAATTGAATCCTGGGCACATTTTTTCTCTGCACAGCCTTTAAGCTGTGGGAACCATTTCAAAGGAAACCATTCCCCCTATAACATGCTTGTGATCTGAAGATGTCTATTTAGATGGCAGCCCGGCATTAATTTAGCAATTCACTACAGAGTTTGGCGTGATGTTTAAAGCACTAAAATAAATTGTGGCGAAGTCGTTTCCCTCAAACCAGATTGTGTGGTTTACATTATTTGTCAACCTTAAGTACAACTGGCATGTTTGTATCACTCATGCAAAGCCCCATTGTGCCTCTCTAGAAGGGGGAAGAATCCGCACAGAAACGCATCCAAGTTCCTGCCCCGGCAGTCTCATGTCCCTGGGAGATCTGCCCCGGAGGCATGCAGCCCAACTGGCTGGAAGAGAGCCTGGGCTTTCCTCAGGATGATGGGTGTTAAGTGCAGGCTCATATAGGTTATATTACAAAGGGCCGTTTTAATCAGACACAGATTTGTACTCTCTGCCTGCAGTGCCTAAAATCCACTGAGCCACAATGACTTAGACACGCACATCTGAGCGCACACACATGCACACCGCCATGTGAATGGGGCTGCATGGCTCGCCCGGCCGGCTGATCGCTCACCGAGCACCGTGCCCGCCGCCCTCACCGGGTGACAGCCTGACCCGCTGCCCTGCGCTCCGTGGCCCCTCGCCCTGCCCAGCATGCCCGGGGTCCGGTTGTGGCCAGGAGCTGCCGGGAGGGAAGGGGCAGGTGAGGGGAGGCTGCCCCAAGCCTCCCGGGAGCCTGCGGGATGCTTTGGGGCTGCCTTCTGGCAGCTCCTCTCCCTTCAGAGAGGCTGTTTGAGGTCCCAGCCACGCTGGCTGCCACAGGGAGCTGGGACGGTCTCACATGGGATGTCTGCGAGGTGTTTGCCTCTGACCAGGCTCTCCCCAGTGAGAGATGCTGCCCCAGCCTGGCTGGAGCACCAGGGTCTGCTGCGGGGTCCCCCGGTATCGCTGGCCATGCCCAGGCCATTTCAATGCCACCAGACCTGGCTGTTCCTGCTGCCTTCGGCTACCAGTGTGCCACGGGGACGTGTGTGGGGTCAGGCCGGGACAGCACGTCGGCACTTTCACCCGCGCCGGCGGGAGCAGGTTGGAGGGGCGTGCTGTGGTGCTGCGCCTGCCTCCGGGCGAGCAGGCGGGATCCCGCCTGTGATCTCAGTGCTTTATCCCTTCCTTCCCTCAGTCCCTGCAGCCAGAGAAATCCCCGGATGGCTGTCACAGCTCTCCGCACACAAGCCGGCTGGCAGCACCGAGGGTGTTTCATTCCTCCACCTCCCAGCGACTCGCTAATGCCAAAAGAGCTGTGCTGCGGGAAGCAGCCAAGGCTTTGCACTGACACAATTGCACTCGCATGTCTCCTCCAGCCCCCAGCAGCTCTCGCAGGCTCTCACGGAGGGTGCTCCATACCCCGCTGAGCCACCCCCGGAGGGCTGGGACCACAGGGCAGGTCTGCTCTGCGGGAAAGGGGCAACCTCCCCTCCCTCCACTCGGACAGTCTCGCTGTGTGCCCTGCTGATCACCATCCAGTGACCAAGGGTCCTCTATCTCCCGCTGCCCTGGCCCCCCCCCACCACCCAGCCCTTCCTCTGCGGATCTCTGGACCCCGTTTGGAGCATGTGCCCCGCTGTGCTCCCCAGAGTTCAGCCAGTGTGTGCCCTCCGCGCTCTCCACTTCACCGCACCATCGCTTACACTCGGAGAGCAGGAGTTTGTCAGCTGCATTTCTTCTGCAGCATCTCTGAATTATAAGAGACACCCAATTTTTTAGAAATTGCACTCAGAGACTCAGAAACTCTGCTGCTCCCAAGAGCCGTCCGTGTGTGCTCTGGCCTTGTACGTGTTTGTGCTTTCATTGGATGATGGCAGGAACTCCCTTGCTCGTATGAAAATTCAAAGGGATGGAGCAGGAGCGGGGCCAGGCTGCACAGACATCTGGCAGCTCTGGATGCAGGCGCTTGTCCCCTCTCATCCCCTGCACCCCGCAGCCCTGGCAGCCGCACAGCCAGCGCCCAGGTATCCTGTGCAGCGTTTGTCCTCGGCAATACTTTAGATGAGACATTGCCCAGGACAAACACATCATACTAAGGGCAGCACAAAAGCTCCCAGCCACGGCATTAAATAATTGTCACATTTTTCTTCTGTAAGGATTAACGTTCCTGCTAACCTTGCAAACTTTCATTGAACTATTGTCACCCCCCGAAATGCAGCACAATCGCCAAGGGATTAGGGTGTCTGCGGAGCAGCCTGTCCTCGCTATTGTGTGCTCCCGGCGGGGCGAGGAAATCCTGCGACATCAGCCGATAAGTCCCTGCAGTGGGGACGCCAAATTCACTGCAGGGCCAGGCACAGGCAGCCCCGTGGGACCCAGGGGCTGAACGCCTGCGGTGGCACCTGAGAGCTGTCCCTGTGGCGGGCGGGTGGCTGGCTGGCAGCACGGTCAGGCCGGTGGCACTTGTGCTTGGGGCTATCTTCCCAGCATGGGCAACCACTGCCGTGGGCACCAGGGAGCCAGGAGGGCCCCCAGCCCCATCTCCTCCTGGCAGCGTGTCTCCCCACTTGGCTCTGCCAGCATCCGGCCACTGCCCGCACCGGGCTCCTGCGTCTCCTAAGCCAGGCGAGCATGTTCATAAATCTGAATGCTGAGGAAATCCCATAAAAATTTAACAGGAAATACGGAGCCATAAAGGGAAGCTCTTGGCATTTCTAGCCAGCTGTCGGCAATGCCCGCTGCGCGCGCGGCGTTCCGGCACCTGGCAGCCACAGCGGGACATTGGCCGGGACAGACTGACTGAGCAGCTGGTTCCCACAGCCCTCCCTTCAGAGCAGGAGGAGAGGAGCATGGCAGCAGCACAGATGGATGCTCTCGGGAGCAGGACTTTGGTTTCTGCAGAGCTCAGTCTCACAGGCATACAGCACAGGCAGAAGCTGTGTTGCAAGGATGCAAAAGAGAACAAGAATGCTAAAGCAAACACAAGATTTATGCACGTAGGTCCCAGGAGGGTCTTACAGTGCTTATAAATGACAATACATATTGTCGTCCCAACCCCCGTGTTCAGTAGCAAAGGAAAAGAAGTGGGAAGTGTCTCCAGCTCTGGAGCCATTGCACAATAACAGAGAATGGAAAACAACCTCATCTGCTCGTCCCCAACATCTGAGCCCTGCATCAGCATCCCCACTCCCAAGGCACTTTCCCAAGAGAAAGAGCCATCCCCTCCAGAGAGAAATGGGGAGGGTGGAGAGAGAGGAGAGGCCAGAGAAGGTGTGGTGCACAGGGAGCAGAGCCCAGTTTGGACTGCTCAACCAGCAAACACCAACCGCCTGCTCCAGTCCTCTGCTCAGCACGGATAAGGACTCTTCTAGCGAGGACAGAGTGGAGTCTCCATCATGGATGGGTGTTAATTTTGGGGCATTCATTTCTGGCAAAGGGCTTCAGCAGGCTCTTGGAGAGACAGCTGGGTCCGGGCTTGTCTCTTGCAGACCTGCACGAAGAGGATCTGCGATGGCAAAAGCAGCATGAGGAGACCCCCGCAGCCCAGCAGGATCTCTACTTGCCTGCTCCTTGGCAGGGCACTCAGTATTTGGAAGCCAGCACTTGCTCATTGTTACTGCTGTGCAGTGGGATTTCATGGTAGTTTTTCATCAGCTTTGCACGTGTTTGATCATATGAATAGGGACTGAACCTCCCCACAAGTGACAGCAGCCTGGCTGCCCAGGGTCTGTTGGGGTTTTGGAGGAAAGATGTCCATTTTCATCCAGAAACTTACTCTATTCTCTGTGCACGTGGGGATAATTTGGCTTCTCTTTTCTAGCGTCATGGCAGGGAAACAGCTTCTCCCTCTGCTTTGGGGACATGCAGGTGGCCACGCGTGGTAAAAGAGCACTCCTAGAACACGCCTTCCACAAGGAAGTTCAGAACAAATATGATGCCAGCATGAACGTAAAGAGAAGGAGCAGGTCACCCAAAACCCAAGTGAATTTCTTTTTCATTGGGCTTTGCTGGCAGGTGGGAACAAGTGTCCTGGGAAACGGTGTGGGTGGCCATGGGACCCCTTGGGGCTGCACCAGTGACACTGTCCTTGTCACCATCTCCCAGGGAATGCACCTCGGGGCACATGCTGAGGGTTTGGCTGGTGGTTGGCCATACAGCAACTGGGAGCTCCTCCTGCTAAATCATACACAGAAGCTTTCCCTGGATGCCTCTGCTGCAGGCGTTATGTGGGCTTTGCATTTTAATCTGTTTTGCTTCATCTGGAGAAGCTTTGAGAAGTGAGTCCTGCAGTCAAGCTGTTCTTCTCCGACTAGTCTCCTGAGGCTGAACTGAGCCCTCGTGGGCAGAGAAGGGCTGGCTGGGGACACTCAGACCCTCATTCTGGGCCACTGCAGGACTGCTTTTCATTGAACTCTTCTCAGACCATCCCTCATTTTCTACCTGGGTGTCCATTTTCAAAAGCAGGTGGTGATTCTGGTTACCAGGACCCATCCTGAGACATCTGGAGGAAGGCTGATTTTCAGGAGACAGCAGCAGATGGGCTTAGTGCCTGTCGAAAATAAGCCCTATATGGTCCTGAAGTTTCTAGTGAGTTTTGAAAACACAGCCAGTTGCAAAAGTCTCTGTCTTTTGAAGGCAGAAGATGGTGATGACCCCACTTTGCCGGTCTGGCTGCTGCACGGGGCACAGACCAGCGCTTGGCCACGCATGCGCAAGTGCTGCAGTGAAATCAGGAAAGTTTCACTGGATTCATTTTTCACCAGAGAAGGTCATGAGGGCCGGGATGGGTGTCCCACGCTGGGGGGAGAAGTCGGCTCATGCCAGCGCAGCCACCAGCATGGCGGTCCGAGCCGCCGGCGGGCCGGGGCGGGCGGGAGTCCCCGCTTCGCCCAGCTCAGCGTGACCGATGGCTATTGGCTATTCCGGAGCTGGTTTCCATGAGGACTTTTTTTTTTTTTTTTTTGGTAAAAACGTTGAACAATTCTGGATTCATCCCCATGTGGAGCGGGAAAAATTTTGAAATCTTGAACATTTTTGAGGGCTTAAAAACAATTTCCCACCCAGTTATAGCCACCAGTCTCATCAGGATGTGTTTGAAACCACTCCAGCAGGAGCTGAGCAGAGCTGGTCTCAGCTGGATACCGCTCTCGACGAGAAATGCCGTGGTCAGGGGTCATGTTTCTTCAGAAAAAAAGTATCTTCAATAGCTCAGGAAGTTATTAGTGTCTGCTAACAATAAGAGCTTTGGCTTGATTCAATAGATGCTCATTTTAATTGTAAAATGCCAGTAATGAGAAATGTGCCATCCAATGACTCATTTTTCCCTTGTAAAAATTATTGGACATTTTTATTAGTTTTACAAATGACAGGACCTCGTATTTCTGAGAACACTTTATACAAGCCTTGCACAAGCCCACTCTCATAAAAGCGTGTCTGTGGTGACATCCGGAGCCACAAGAAGGGGAGCGGTAGAAAGGCCCAAAGTGGTGAGGACAGCCCACAAGTGGAACTGGCAGGACCGAACCCCAAGAGGGTGGGAAGGGGTGGATACAGCGCCGGAGACATGAGCCTCGGCGCTCCTTCCCAGCAGTGCCTTTCTGGAGAGGCACGGGGCAGACAGGGGGATGGGTGCCAGCCGGCGCCCGGAGGTCCGCCCGGCGCAGAGCCCCGGCAAGGGGCAGCCGCGCCGGCGCTGAGTGGCCGCCCGGGTGGGCGATGCGCTGGGCGCAGGGAGGGCAGGAGCCAGCCCCGGCCGGGCAGAGCTGAGTCAAGGTAAGCGCCGTCCCCAGCCGCGGCCGGCACCGGGCAGAGCGGGACCACGCCACCTCCTCCTCCTCCGCTCCCGACGGAGACTCCGCTTCGCGCCGTTAACCCCAGCGCCCGGCTTTATCCATCTTGGCGTTATCTCTGCTGGCAGACAGCGGGGGCCCGGGTTGCGCCGGGCTGACTGCGGTGTGCGCCTGACCTTGGCTTGCCAGAAACAAGATAAGGGGTCGAGCACGGCCAGGGAGCCAGGGGCAGGAGGGCAGGGGGCAGGGGGCCAGCAGGCGAGGGGCATGGGGACAGCCCGGACCCAGCCCGGCTGCGGCGGCATCACTGCTGGTCTGCGCGGCTGGATGGGGCTGGCGAGGAGCTCCAACAGGGTGTTCCTTCTCCGGAGAATAGAAGAGCTGCTTTGGCCAGACCGTGCTCTTTTATAAAATCCAAGCAATTTCCCATGGAGAATTAATTTACACAAGGGGGAAAAAAAATCGTGGTAGAAAATTTCTCATTTCAGCATTTCGTTTTTCCTCTCTTGTTGACATTATTTGTATTTTTGTTTACATCTCCTCATGACAAGTCATCTGTAATTCTGCGCAGTGTACCATGAGCTGGCATGATATGACATAATGCAAGAGCTGAGATAGCCTACTACTTCTATTTTAGTTTGGAGGATATTTTAAACTTTATGTTATCCAGGAAATTTCTGAAATATTTGTCTTCATTCCAAGCCAGAATGAAAACAATTTTTGAAATGTCGGAAGTTCCCGTGAAACAAGTAGCGAGAGTTTCCAGCTCCGCCGCCGCGCGCGACAGGGCAGCCGGCGGGGAGGCCCCGGCCCTGTGCGGGAGGGTGGCAGCAGGCAGCGGGCAGCGGGGAGCAGGGAACGGGCAGCGGGGAATGGGCAGCAGGGAACGGGCAGCAGGCAGCATGCCTCTCCTCATGCCTGCCACAGCCTGGCACTATTTGCTTTCCAGCAGCTCCACTGCAATCGTGTATTTGGGGCGGGGGTTTAACGCGAGGGATGGCTGAAGGAAGGACACGGGGAGAGCGCCTGGCATGTCCCTGTGCCCGCGGGCAGCAGCAGGCACCGGGATGGGGTCGGCTCAGACCCGGCACATGCCACAGCCTCCCGGCATCGTCCTGGCAAGGAGCTGGGACAGGGAGCAGGATGTGCCTTGGTGTCAGCCAAGGGCAGTGGGGAGAGGCAGCTCTGCCACGAGCCCATGCAGCAGGCGCTGCCCTGCATCTCCCCACCCGTCCGGGGCAGCACATGATGCTGGGCTGGGAGGGCTGTAGAACTTGGGTTGTGGCAGCTTCCCCCTGTGCCCTTCTTGGTTGGTGCAGTTCTGGGCCTGTCTGCGGGCTCTCGGCAGGGGCACCAGTCCACACCAAGCCCTCGGGGCTGATGCCTTGCAGAGAAGGTTGAGGCTGTGTGGGGCAGAGAAGCCACTCCAGCAGCGTCCCCGTGCCGCAGGGCAGATGGCTTCCTCGCACCAGGACATGCCAGGGGCGACCCATGGTCACGTTGCAAAGTCCCTCTGCTTTGTGGGGCACCAGTCCGGGGAGGGAGAGGCTCGGCCGGCAGCCGCAGGGCTGCAGGCAGGAAGGATCTGCTCTGAGCCACTGGCCCCAATGCTGCATCTGCCGAGACTGAAGTGCCGCAGGACTGGCAGCGCTCTGCGGGGACTGCGGGAAGCCAGCGTCCCCGTATCTTTGTGTCCAGGTGGAAAGCACTCAGATTCCCAAAGTATTTGCCTTTGCCTCTGTGCTGAGATGCTCAGTCCTCAGAGCTTTTTTTTGTGTACTCTGGGAACCGACAATTTGTAAAGACATGCTGCTGGGCTAATCCTCCATCAGCTCCCGGAGCAGAGACCAGCTGGGATCTGGCAGCTCCCTCCCTTCTCCCACTTCAGTCTGCTGAAATAGTGAGTGTCTTAGTAACCAGTAGCTTACAGGTTTTGACTTATACGCAAAGCAGAGCAGCAGCTTTCTGCAGTCGGCAGCTGGGACTGCACAGGCACGTCGTCCTCCTGCGCCAGCGCAGCGACCTGCCGGGTGGGCACGCCGGCTGTGCCAACAAGGTGCTGCGCGCCGCGCCGAGTCCTGGGGGCGATGCCAGCCCTGGTGGTGAAATCATCTTGGCGCTCTCCTGGCTGCAGAGCCGTTGTTATGCCCTGGAGAAGCTCTTAGGGAAGGAAGCTCTTTCCACAGCACAGTTTGCTGTGGCTCTGGTCCACGAGCTAATGCACCGGGGAAGTAATAAAATTAGACTCTTAAAAAACGTACCATCCTCTTAGTGCACAGGAAACCTCATGCTCTGCATGGAGCTTTTAACAGAGAGCACAGTAGCACCAAGAGTCCTCAAGTGAGTGAAAGATCACTTGTGCCGTCTCCTCCGTTGAGCAGCAGGCTCCACGGCTGTGCTCGACAAGCACCAGGGAGACCATTAGGAACGGGGAGACACCTGCGCTGCCTCGGTCCTTGAAGGAGGTTTGGGACAACAGGGGCGACTTGAGTCCCCGAGGTGCTGAGATTTCACTGGGGCCAGGAGTCAGTGTGTAGTTAGGTGCTGGCTGGCGTGAAACCCCATATCTTTCCTATCGATTAGCAGATAGAGATTATGGAGCTTGAGCCGATGTGCACTAATCCTGGGTCTGCATGGGAGAAAGGCTGGCACAGTGACATCCTCAGCAAGCCAGCTGTCAGTGGAGAATAAATACAGCCCTGAAAGCTGTGCGGCACCCCAGGCCGATGTATGCAATTTGGAGGCAAAACAGCAGAATGCTGCTGTTAACCACTGGCTGCCCAAAGAGACCAGTGTCCCCACCCTCCAGCCCGACCCCAGTCTGCCTGTGCCCACTTGCTCCTGATCCCAGCCAGCGCTGCTGTGGCAGGGTTTGGGGTCAGCCATGACTGGTGCCATGGGAGGGCAGCAGAAGTGGTGCCATCAGAGAGACTGTGGGGCACCCCAACACCTTCAGCACCTCTTTGCCGAAGTCCTGCTCTGACGGTCCTCAGTCTGGGCTGCCCTGCCTGTCCTAGGCGGTCCTCCCTGTCACGCCACATGGAAGCTGGCAGGAGAAACCTGCTGGCAGAGCCCTGTGAGGCATGCCCATCACTGGAGTGCCCCCGTCCCAGGTTTGGGATTGAGGTCCTGGTGCCATGCCCATGACCCCAAGGTGCGACTGGCACAAAAGCTGTCCCCTCCATCGCCTCTTGGGCTGTATCTGGCAATGGCAGAGGCCTTGCGGGGGGGGCACGTAGCTGAGGGACCAGCTCTGCGGCCCAAGGGGACCCACCCCAGGTCATCCCAGATGCCAGTGGCCAAGCAGGGACCTGGCATACCCCAGTTGTGCGCCTTAGGGGCACAGTCACATGCTGGGGTGGGAAATCTGCTGCTGGCCAGGACCAGACGGGCAGTGTCTCCCAGTGACGGGAGGGGCAAAGGGACACGGGCCCGTCGCTCATCGCCCCCGTGGCACCAAGCTGCCCCCGCAGTGGAGCAGGGTCCCTGCAGGCAGAGGGTGCCCCGGGGCACAGCAGGAGCTGGGCGTCTGCTGGGCTCGTCCCTGGAGGATGGGCTTGTGCCTGGAGGATGGGATCATCCTGCAGCCGCTGCGGGAAGGTACCAGTGCCATTGCTCCGCGTGTAAAGGGCCTGTGATTTTTGAGAAAACTCATTTTGAAGCTGACTGGAGTCTGTCAGAGCAAATTAGTTGCAGTTTCAGCTAGCCACTTATTTCTGGTTTAACCCTGGGAAAGCAACTGGGCTACAAATGTTTACCTTATGAGGTAAACTATCAATATCCTTGAAACTTTGATTAAAAAAAATACTGGACTAGAGCATCTTGTGGATTTCTTTTTTTTTTTTTTTCCCCTGATTCGTTTCACAATATGCCAGAAGCATGGCTTGAGTTAGGGCTTTGGCAGGGGCTTTTATCATGATGGATATAGTGGAGGATAGAAAAGAAATTTGGTTATCAGAGGATGCCAGAACTCAACTTCCTAGCACATACATTTAATAATGCAAAAGTTCTCCTTTAAAGGTCTCCTTAGAACAAATCCTAGTCATCACAAAATCCATGGAGATAAATTAAATTACATTTTAATAGTGGAGGACTCATTCCTGGGCTGGGTGCAACAGTGAAAGTATGTTCTCTCTTAGACAAAAGTAGCCTCATCTCCCATCAAAATTCTGAATGTTACCATATGAAAAACTTAATTGGAAATGAAACCCTGAAGCTCCCAGGGCAGAGGCACTATGAGAGGCTGTCATGGCGATGCTAGCTGTCTTGCTGACATTGCAGTCACTGGAGCATCATTATTCTCCCCCCTTGGAAATGAAAAGGCATCTCCAAGAAATAGCATCTCGTCTGTTTGCTGGAACTGCCTCTGGAAGCGGCTGACCGCAGGCAGTTTTGTCCAGCAGAACCTCAGCTCTGCCTTGGGGAGAGAGTGGGCAGCCAGGAGCATCCCATGCCGTGCTCCCCGCAGCCCCGGCCTGCCTCAACCTTCGACTCGGGTCATTGCTTTCTGCTCTGCCATCGTTCGACGCCAGGCTCAATCCATTCTCTCTTTTACACTGTCATCTTGAAGATATCTAAAACAGGTACAAACGCTTCCCGTGCAGACACAGTTATTTAAAGTGGACGGTGTGTGCAATAAGTGCTGCAGTA
Source organism: Chroicocephalus ridibundus (assembly GCF_963924245.1). Classification (NCBI taxonomy): domain Eukaryota; kingdom Metazoa; phylum Chordata; class Aves; order Charadriiformes; family Laridae; genus Chroicocephalus; species Chroicocephalus ridibundus. The sequence goes on along the minus strand of NC_086302.1, from coordinate 3,341,394 downwards.
CAGGGCGGTGTGGGGTGATGGGGGCAGGGCCAGCCTCACCTCGAGGTCCTGCAGGATGAGCGCTTGCAAAAACTGAGAGAAAGGAGGAAAAAAGGCAGAAAGAGAGAGACGGAAGAGCTGCCACAGCTCTTCTGCTCATCCCTCCTGTCCAGCCGTGGGCCTGGCAGCTGCGGCTGGACCTGTCCTGGCATGGCGGCCGTCCTGCCCTTCAGTTCCTCATCTTCCCCTCATCCTCCCCATCTGGGGCTCCCCCTTCCCCTTGCTCCAGCCCCGGCAGCCTGAATCCTGGTTCTCTACCCTGCCTGCTCCATCCCCGAAAGCAGGGCCCGGCCCCCCGCGCCGCCCGGCCTCCTCCCTGCAGCTCCCTGCCGTGCGGGGCCGGGCCTCGCTCCTCGCAACGTCTGTACAATTACCAAAATCCCTCGGCAGAATTAGCTCCTTGCAGAGCACTGCATTCAATTAATTATATAGTTTAAAACACAATGCGTAGACATACCCCATCCGCACCAGCACAGCTTTTGGCTCCACTGGAAAATTTTCTGGAAAGTCACAGTGCAGCAGAAGGCAGGCCGTACGCACAGCCCTGGCTGGGCTCCTTCAGCACAGTCTTTAATTGTAATTACAATAATTATAGGTGTACTGCAAATATCTCGGAGAACGCAGTGGACCAAGCTCATTTCTACAGTTTCTGCCGCACAAGGATGCCCTCACATATGCGTTTGATTTATTTAGGTTCGTTTCAGTACAGTGATATTCCTGCATGGGCCTGGGCTGACCAGCATGGCTCCGTCCCCCGGCTCCGCCGGCCCGCCATTCCTGGGGACACGGGGACAGGCACTGTCTGCCCTTCCGTGCTGCTTCGGTACAACCTGGTGCACCAGTGTCAGCGCTGTGGCCCTTTGCGGGTCAGCAGGGTTCCCAAATCACCCTGGGGTCCCAAAACCACCCAAGGGTCCCAAAACTGCCAGGGTGCCTCCTGCCAGCAGCCTGCTGTCTGCGAGGGCACAGCTGGGGCAGGGAGGAGCCGAGCCGGGGCTCACCCTGGCCCCAGCCGCTCCTGGCCCCATGTTGGTCCCAGGGCCAGCCCAGCCGGCCGTGGCTCTCTGCTCTCGCTGCTGCAGGTCACTGACAGGGAGACTTGGGACTCCCGAGGTCACCAGCCCATGTCTCCATGCAGTGATGGGAGCCCACAACAATTACAAGCTTCCTGCGTGTCCTTCCTCTGGGCTTTTGTCACACATGATGTCTCACATCTGGGATTCGACCAGTTGGTGGGGATGGTAGTGCTATTTCCATGCCAAGCTGTAGCTTTTTTACCCCCAGCCGTTTCAGGGCTTACAGCTATTGTGTGTTTTTTTTTTTTAATGTTGCAAGAATTTATATTGGGAAAAAAGTGCTTTTTTTTTTTCTTTTCTCAATGCCCTGGGAAATGTCATCCAGCAGGAATGTTCCCAAGAGTTGCTCGTGGCCGAGAAGAGGATGGGCTCGAGTAGGGGCCCTCATTCCCAGATCCCATCCCTGTGCCCAGCCCCCCAGGACCAGCTGTTTGGGCCGTGGCTCCCCCAGGCTCCCCATCTCCGCTCCCCAAACTCTGCCCCACGGTCCCAGGGAAATGGGGCCAGCCCTGCCCCATGGCAGCACCAGCTCCTGCCCTGGGGCTGCTGAGCGCAATGGCAGTGGAGGCAGAAGGGAGGGGGCAGATGCCTGTAGAGGGACAAGCTGTTTGTGGAGCCGCTCCTGCTGCAGAGGCTCTCGGTTTCGTGTCCTCTTGGCTGTGCCAGTGGCCTCTTCCACTTCCAGCTCTGGACGGAGTTACAAGAAATGCTGGAAGTCCCAGCCCTGTGGTGTGTCATCATTTAAACTCGTCTTTAATAGCGTCCCAAAGCAATTTAATTTTCCCAAACATCAAAGCCCCCAGAGCAATACTGGGAGAGGCAGGGCTTCCCCCATGAATCCTGGTGGCTCCTGTGCCCCCCTGCCCTGTCCCACTCATGGCGGCTAGTCACCCTCCTTGGCTGTGGCCAGCACCCTGGACTGGTTGTCCCTCATGTTGGCCCACGGAGCAGACTTGAGTGAGAAGTATGATGTGCTTTGGAAAGGGATTAAGCACTGTGTGATGGATCAGGGTTTCAGAGGGCTGGAGCATCTCTCCTATGAGGACAGGCTGAGAGAGTTGCAGTTGTTCAGCCTGGACAAGAGAAGGCTCTGGGGAGACCTTAGAGCCCCTGCCAGTCCCTAAAGGGGCTCCAGGAAAGATAAGGAGGGACTCTTTTTCAGGGATTGGAGCGATAGGACAAGGGGGAACGGTCATAAACTGAAAGAGGGGAGATTTAGCTTAGATATGAGGAAGAAATTCTTTCCTGTGAGGGCGGTGAGCCCCTGGCCCAGGTTGCCCAGAGAAGCTGTGGCTGCCCCATCCCTGGAGGGGCTCAAGGCCAGGTTGGACGGGGCTTGGAGCAACCTGGGCTGGTGGGAGGTGTCCCTGCCCAGGGCAGGGGCATGGAACTGGATGACCCTTAAGGCCCCTTCCAACCCGAACCATTCTATGATTCTATGATTCAGCTGGGTTTGTTGAACGGCTGGACTTTCATCTTGGGCAGAGCAATGCATCTCAGGTGGGGTTGTGAGAGCCAGAGAGGGAAGAGCAGAGACATTGCATGCAGGATGAGAAGGCAGATCTTCCCCATGAAAATACAAGAGAGGTTTATATCGATTGCCCCACTGTGAAGCTGCTGGATGCCTTTTTCCAGGCTTAGCGTTGTATCACAGACCACTTCCACAGGACTCACTAGGGGACAGAAAGGCTGCGGGCCAATGGTTTTGCTATGACGGAACTCGGAGGGGTCTGTCTTATGTGTGGGGAAGGGAGGGCAGTGAGGAGCTGAGCTGGTGAAGAGCTGAGTGTCCAAGAAAGGTGCCGGCAACCCGGCCTGCCTGTTGGGCTTTTACACAGTGAGAAACTAGTAAACTCAGAGAGAGACAGCAGAGAGCAATGCCTGGGGCCATGCGTGGCGTAACGTATGGGGCAATGAGCAGGGCAGCGCACGGGCCGTGTGTGGGGCCATGCGTGGGCAGTGCAGAGGGACCCCAGCACTTGGTGTGAGGACCGTGGCAGCCCCAGCTGGGCTGGGGACATGCACCCCTTGCCATAACCCTGCCATCCCCAACGATGACAGCAATGCTGGGGAAGAGCAGCACGGCACTTGTGCTCCGGCACTGGGGGGACGGCTCCGCCTGGCAGATGTGAAGTAAAGGTGACCTGCCCAGGTATGACACAGGGACTGGGCAGGTGCTGGCTGGTGGGAGCAGGCACGGCTTGGCTGCAGCTGTCACGTGCGGCCTGATGACAACACACTGCAAAAATCCAGCCTCAGGAGCAGGTACCATGGGAAAAAAAATAATTAGGAGAAAGAAATAGCAAGGAGATGGCACCTCCTCTTCTGCCGGAATCCAGAGTGGCCCTCCACTCTCTCGCATACCAGGGGATGCTGGGGGATGCAGGTGGAGCAGCTCCTCAGCAGGACCCCCATGCCCAGGGTGCCCCCACTGTCCCACCAGCACTGCCCTCCTACCCAGCCTCAGAAGTTTTGTAGAGGAAATTTTATAGAAAAAATTGTAGCAGCTCCTGCCTCTACAAACACAGTGCGCTGCTGTCTCTGCCAGAGCTCAGTGCTGGTTTGCCTCAAGGAATCTGTGAGATCCGTCCTGCTGTGATCTGTAACAATATTGGGATTAAATTAGCTTCCCTGAGCTGCAGAGGGGTCAGTGTGTGAGGCCCCCTGGTTAATCCAGCAGGCCAAAGAGAACAGAAGCCTCCCTGCATTGGGAAAGGAAAACAACGGGGTCTGTTTGCAATCCATGGAGCTAATTCAAACAGCATTCCTTAAACAACAGGGGAAAAGGGCCTTCGAAGCAAATGAGAAAGGAGCGTTTCCCAACATGCGCATAATGTCGCTCCTTGGAAAGAGGCGAAATGTCCAGCCTGCACAGGGCACGGTGTCAGAAAGCCCGGCAGGCATGAAAGAGAGATCCTGAAAAGCAGGGCAGCTCGCCGGGGTGCACACGTCTGCCACTTGAACTCTGCCTTCCTGCCCCACGCCTGGCAAGCAGGAGGCAAGTCAGTCCTGTGGACCCGTCTTGATCTGCCCATGGCAGTGCAGGGGGTGCAGGCAGGCACCCAGCAGGCCGCCTGCGCCACGTCTGGGGTGGGTTGGGGCATGCGGATCTTGCTCTTCCATCATCCACAAAGAGTTTTACGCAAAAGTCATCTTCATGGCTCTGCAGCTCGCGGCTTCTCACCACCAAACCGGGGTGACCTCCCCGGGGACACTCCCAGACGGAGACACGCTTCCCACACGGGCCGCTGCCAGCGCTGGCCCCTCCGAGCGAGGTCAGTGAGCAGCGCTGCCCGGCTGAGAGCCCAGGCTTGCTGGCTCTGCCCGGGAAGAAGAGGCACGCCTGGGTGATCCTACCGGAAAGTCAGCTCCCTTTCCTCTCGCTCTCAGATCTCCCCGTGGAAGGCATTATCCTGCGTGCCCCCATGCCTGACCCCCCAGCGCGGCTTGTGCAGCCTCTGTCAGGAACTTGATAGTTGTCTTTGCAACCAGAGCAGTTGTTTATGCAATAAGTTAGGCACTTGGGATAACTGTATTACCAGGGACTGAGGCCTGCAGGTGTTCAGATATTATTAAAAACAATTGCCCAGGCTATCAATCATTCTGCAGGAGATAAGCCTTCTGCGAAGCAGACCCCTGTGTCAGAGCAGGATGCAGAGAAGCAGCACACCGCAGGTCGAGGCTAGGAGCGTCAGAGACAACTTCAGGACGTTCTTGCTTTCCTTCTGCTTTCTCGGCGAGCGTCTTTTTTGCTTTTTGCTTATGCTGAGATATTATCAAAGGCTGATGAGGCACTAAGAATGAGTAATGCGCCCTCGGTGCCAGCCAAGAACTTGTAGGCACTGGTACCTGCACACAGGGTTAATGCGGAGGGCACAGAGCCCTGGGTCTGACAGAAGCTGTGGTGCTCAGTGCCGGAGCTGCTGGGTTGCAGATCTGCTGCCTCTGCCCCAGGGACTCCTGCCCTCAGCTGGGACTGGAGGCTGAGGGATGCAGCTCCTGGCAGGAGGCGTCTCGGCCCTATCCTGGAAGTCCCTGTGGTCCCCAGGCAGGGTGGGCTTGCCATGGAGGAGAGGCCTTTCCCCTGGCCAAGAGAGGCAGAGGGGGATGCAGGGCAGGAATTGGAGATGGATGAACTCAGACCAAAAAATGGCAGGTTTTTAATTGGGAGAGGAACCCTGCACTTGAATGGTGGCCTGAGGGATGTGGGGAAACCAGTGGATGAGGATCTTCCCTTGGCTTCCTGCAGAACAGGACATGGAGCCCGGCGGGGAAAGGCTGGAGCCAAACGGGCAGGGTCACCCAGGCTGGGTGATACCTGTAGCGGAGGGCTAGACCTGCTGCTTGCTTTTCCACCTAACGCGACTGCAACTGGTGAATTCAGGCAGCCTTTGTCTGCTCTGGGAATACCCCAATGCCCCTTTCCCCGCACAGCGTGTTCCCGAGGGTGAGCTGTGGGCCGTGGACAATGCTCCCCTGGCACCGGGAGCTGGGACTGCAGCTACTGCCCGCATGGCCCAGCCAGAGGAGCCCAGGCTGCCGGGCACCTGCTCAGCAAGGACTTTTGTGGGCGGCAGAGAAAATCTCCCAAGTCAGCAGCTCTGCTTTCAATCTGGAGCCGCTTGGCGTTTTTACCCTGCTAAAATGTGGAATTTCATATCCTTTTGTACAAGAGAGAAACAGCCTGTTTAGGATTAATTTAGGATCAGCCTCAACAGCCATTAGCTAAAGAAAAACAAAACGGTAAATTAGCTGCCTGTCAGAAGGGGAAGAAATGTGGGACGATGCTGGATTTATTGTGGAGGGTGTTAAGGCAGGATTTAGTGTGATTTATTGTCCTCTGCAATGATACCTTCTAACACCAGGGAGCTGGCAAGCACGTCCCCTTTGCCTTCATTCAGATATACCGCTCTGTTCGCTAATTATTGACGTGTCCAGTAGCCCTGTTCTTGCAGCTGGGTTTGTCAGCATTTCCATTATAGAGCTCTGTCTTTGGGGTTTATTGCTCAGTTATAAACATTTGCTCCAGATTGAAACTTGACCTACAGCTGTCAACTGGAGTTGCAGTGCTTTGAGAAAGATTAGAAAGAAAAAGGTTTGGCTATTCAATGCAAGCATAAAATACAAGATCTTCGGTTTATGAGATCTTTTTACTCTTACAGTTAACTAAGTGATTTTGGCCCAGAGCAACGTTTGATGGTACTTCAGAATTTCCTAGAATAGAAAGTGAAAAATCTCCAAATATAAACAGAAAACATCTTTAATATGGGGACTCGCAACAGCGACCACTTTGCATCTGCCCAATATTCAAAACACATTCACTAACGCTCCTGTGAGATAGCGATGATCTCAGAAGATATCGTTTACAAGTAGGAAACTGGGGACATTTAACGAGGTGCCAAAGAAAATTCAGGATGAATAAAACTTCTATATACACACGCATTAACACAAACACAACGCAAAGGAAAAGCTCCGTGAAGGGTGAATTTTCCTTTTTGCCTCTTTTGGGTTATTTTGCATCTTTGTGTTCATACCTGCCCCTACACAAGCGCCGTGCAAAGCAGAGGTGATTGCAAGTGTGTGAAGAACACAGAGCCGTGGGACTCTTCAAGCCCCAGCGTCTTTGGGGGCTGCTCCGTGCCACCTCCCATACCCCAGCCCTCCTCTTCCTCAAGGCTGCCGTACCAGTCCCACAAAGAGCTCCAGGGCTTGTGCCAGCAACTGCTGGGGATGTTCAGAGACCCATCTTCAGTGGTGGCTTGTGGGCAGTGGGGTATTGAAGGGGACCTGCCCTGGCCCGCAGCAAGGGACCCAGGTGAGGATTCATGAGCCACTGTAGGGCCCTTCACAGCCTTTGGAAGAGCCTGTGCCCTCCGGCTTCCAGCTAGGAGCCCTGCAAGCTTGGGGAGGATCGAGTGAAGATAATGCTGCTCCTTGTTGCTCCAAGACTTTTGCTAAGTGCTACAGGGTGAGTCACTCTGCTTGGCATGGGTGTCTCACCCATCAGCGTGTTGTCCTGTGATGTCCCTAGGAACACTTGGAAGCTAAGACAGAATTTTACTGATTACCGAAGAATTATGGCATCTGCTCGAATGCATCTTACACCTAAAATAAATACTGAAAGGTGTTCAGATGGTTGGAGAAGTTGACTCACGAAAGGGGGAAGATAAATATGGAGCATACAGTGCATCTCCCTCTGCAGCTCGCTGACTCTTGCCTATTGCAAGTCACTGGTTTGGACTTCAAGGAGGCTACCTTCTGTTATGGCCAAATAACCTTCCTGTAGAGAGTTTAAAAAATATTGCCATTGATTTTTGCAGCACCTCTCAAAAAGCACAGCCTGTAAATTACCTTCATCCAGAGAAAGCCAGAGGCAACTGGACAAAGAAAACCTTAGAGAGGGGCAAGCTTTCTGTCCGAGATTCCCAAGAAAGGGAAGGTGAACATGAAGAAGCAGCAGCCTCCTGCCCAGCTGTGGAGGCCAAGAGCACGGGTGGTTCAGCAAAGTAGGGAGAAGACATACTGCATCCTCATGTACTAAGGATGATGGTCTTAAATGGTAAGGAAGGGAGGATGGATAGACTTTGCTGTCCCTTCCACCACACCCTTGTATCCTCCTGAGCCCATCCTTGGGTGGGAGTAAGCCCTGAACCTGCATCTTCCCAGGCTCTCGGGGGCACCAAAGGGAATTAACAACCTTCCCCGGGAGACTGCTGGGGTCTGAGGGGCTGGCCGGTGACTTGTCACACAGCCATGCCCCTGGGACCACCTGCTGGGGCACCAGGTCTCTTGGCAGAGTCCCATGGCCACAGGCACCACATCAGCCCCGCGGGAGCTGGGAACAAGTGTTGGTCATGCGCGGGGACCTCCTGCTGGTGGCCACATGGCACTGATGGGAAGCAGGCAGACACGGTTCCTGTTTATGGCTTGCACAGAGGCACCGACGCGGGGTCCAGCATGGCTCCATGGCCATGTGTCCCAGTAGCACCAGCTCCCCCACCCCCGGTCCCCAGTGCGGGGGACACACAAGCAGCCAGAACCCCCTACGCCTCCCTCAGGCTCCCCTGGGGCTGGGGTACTTCTGCCTCTTCCCTGGGGGACAAGTGTGCTGGGGATGCCCGCTGCCAAGTGCAACCTGCGTGGAACAGCATCGCCTGCCAGAAGGCTGGTGAGGGCGAGATGCCGGACACTGCCCAGGCCAGATCCTGCTCAGCCCACCAGGAGCAGTGCATCCTGGGGAAGGTCCCTGCTCCTTGACGTTCCCCTGTGTGCCCAGGCGAAGCAGGGGTCCAGCCCGTGCCCCTCTTGGCTGCCCCAGCTAAGGCAGAGGAGGGAAGGGGAGCTGACGGCGGCACAGGGAGGAGAGGTCCTGGGCTGCTCAGGTGTGATGGAGTGCAGGTATCCCAGCACAGCCTCACAGCAGTCACGCTGCTTTCCTGAGCACGAGCATTTCCTCCTGCTGTACAGCCAGAGATCGAAAAATAACCAGGCTTTCGAGCTCTTTGCCTTAGTGCCTTCCCCCCTCCAGAGGATAATAAGCTGCTTTTAATATTTGACATGTTTATTAACAGATGCAGTTGTGACAGCTGATGACTTCATATGCCAGTTACCACTGAAATGTTAGTAATAACTTGGAATTAACTGTCATAAATAAAAAAGACTACAAAGACAACTAGATGGTGTGTCACTCTGCAGTAATTTACTGAGACCCCGTTGGCTCTGGATGCAACGCTGGAAGGTCCTTTGTGGAGCTCCAGTCCGGGTTTTGCAACAGTCACAATATTTTGGCTGGATATTGTCTTAGGAGGTGGAACTAGTGGGGTGGAATTCCCTCATGCAGGAGTTTGCACTAGATGCCTTTACAAAGCTGGATACTCTGGTAATAATAATAATAAAAAACCCCTACCCGGTGGATGGGGATGGAGTCTACGGCATTGAGACCAGGATTTATTAATGTGCAAATTGCTCTGATATGATCACATACTTTCTGCTTTGCATACGCAGGGAGCAGCGTGGGCTGATGGAGTATGAACTAGCCTGGGCGATCTTTACGAGCTGAAATCCTGCACATCACAGAAGGGTTTGTTTCTCTGCGCAAAACCTGGGAAGCTGTTAGAAACCTGCTTTAAAAAACAAGTGAACAAAATCCCCAGACCCAAACGCACCAGACTGCTCCATGAACTCGCCATGAATATATTTTTCATTTTTTTTGACAGAAACGTGCATGTAACTTTCTCTGGAGGAACCGAGGATTTTTCTAGTTGGTCTTGTAGTCTTTTAAAACTGAGAAACCAGTAGAGTCTTTTCAGCAGTGATGAGGGAGTGACAAGTCAGAGGTAAGGGTTTCAGAATGCATGTTTGTTTAGATGAAGCTTTTGCAATGTGGGCTGCTAATGAGGAACGCAAGCCTTGTCAGCATCCGACTTGCGGGTTTGCCTTGTGCAATGTGGATAATGAGTTCAGACAATGAAAGCTGTGAGAAATCACAGCACGATCTGTTGGGATCCCCGTCTCCCCCACCCCCAAGGTGCATGGGGCTTTGCAGGGAAGCTGGGCTGCTGCGCGCTGTCCCCTGCCACTGTTTTACCTTGCCAGACCTGGGAAGGGGACACGGAGAGCTAGTCGCAACATCGATCTGTTCGCTGGAGCTTGTTGCTGATACTGGACCAGCCCCAGGGTCCCGCTGGCCCCAGCACAGACGCTGAGTGCCGCACAGTGGGCTGCAGTGCCCTGCCTGCTTTCCCACTGACTTCCAGAGCCGGGAGCGTGCCCGAGCTGAGCAATGAGGGGACAAGGTAGTTAAGCGGTTGCTGTCTCAATATTGTCCTGGCTGCACCTAACTCAGCCTCCTGCAGAGGACGGCACCCATGGGGGCATGGCAGGCACCTGGAGAGTGCGGGGTAAGTACGTACTCCCTGGGTTTTCGGACGGAGGATCAGTGGGGAAATGGTTAACAGCGATCATGGCAATAATTAGACGTCCGTGTTAACACCCCATGCTGATGTGCAGGGGAAGTGCTGCTGGATCTCGGCGCTGGGCTGCTGAGCCTGTGGGTTAGCGAGGGCTCGGGGCTCGCTGCAGCGTGTTCCCGCAGCCAGGCAGGGACACGGCTCCCCAGCGAGGGCTCGAGTCCAGGTGATATTTCAGCCTCCGTCCTCCTGGTCCTCTGTGCCGACTGAGCCAGGGTGCTGCGAGACGCGGGTGCAGGCGACTGGGGAATGGTCACCCCTGGGCTGCTGGGGTTTCTTGTAGGCTCAGGTGCGTGAATTCCCTTGAACAGCCCCAGAGGCAGACGAGGGGGTGTTCAGGTGATGCGGTTTGGGTTTGAAGGGGTGTCTTACAGTAAAAGGCATTAAAATAGGGTAGTACCAGCAGAAGCAAATGTTGCAGGGCATGGCAGGCATGGAGCCTGCGTGGGTCGGGGGGTACCAGTGCAAAAAATCCTGTTACCTGAAGGTCCGTGAACTTGGGGCAGGGCTTACAGTGCTGTTTGTGGTGGCCAGGTTTATGCTGAGATCCTGCGGGGACCCAGCACTTGCAGCGAAACATCTGCCCAAAGTGTTCTCCAGTTTGAAGGATTTTGGCTGAAGCCTGCCCGTGACCCTGCAGCAGGTGAGCTCCTGACTGCCCGATCACCTCATCCCCGCTGCGGGGCCGGGGCCGCGGAGGCTGGGTGGGAGGATGGCAGCAGCACCGCAGGCCTGGGAATGCCGGCGCTGCGACATGCCTGGAAACCACCCTGGAAAAAAGGCTCATTTCAGCTGGATCAGCTCCCCAGCCCTGGCGTGGCTGCTGCGAGAGCAGCAGCACCACCCTGAGGGACATGGCGGGGAGCGAGCCGGGGTTCAGGGGCACCCGCTCTGGGGCCAAAGGGGCACAGATATGACCCCCTGAGCACAGCCGAAATAAGCCGGCCATGCCAGCCCGTGCAGGCAGTGGCAGAGCAGAGCATAAACGCCATGTTTCCATCTCAAGATAGTCTTGAGCTGGCAGAGCAGCTCTCTGCCCATGCTACGGGGCTGTGGGACTGCGGTGAACGCCAGATCTGGGGGGCAGGTCAGCCTCCCCCAGCCCGCGGGGATAGCACCGGGGTAGGAAAGCAGGGACCTCGCAGCCGACAGAGGCAGGGACTGGCTGGAAAAGTCACCTTCCCCAGTGCTGTGTGAGAGGGACATGTCATCTCCCCTGAGGACAGAAGTGCCCGTCTTTGCCTGAGACCTTGGCAAACACAGAGACAGCTTTCCAGCCGTACCCATCAACAACCCGCCTCCAAGGATAATCCTCTGGGATTGCAGCTTCCCCACACACTCGTGCGCAGCCGGGTGGTGTGGGCTGGCTGCACAATGTCCTTTGTCGCAAACCGCCCAGGCGATGCCAGGCTCTGCAGAGCTCAGAGCTGGGTTTCCCGGTCCCAGCAGTGCAGGTTGCTGTCACCCCTCAGAAAGGCAGAGCTCACAAGTGGTTGTGGCAGGTCTGGAGAGAGCTCAGGCTGCCCGGCCTGCTCCCTCCCACCAACCGAACGCGCTGTCCTGCCCAGTGCCCAAAGCTGAGGCTGCTGATTATTTTTCCCAGTTGTGTTTTCTTCTGCTGCTGAAATCAGTGCTGCCTCTGGCTCTGCAGGGCTCAGGTTTCCCAGGCAGTGACATTTCGGTGGGAGAGCCAGTGCCCCGGGAATCCCTGCAGGAAGCTCACACTTGGCAGATGCTTCCTTTGCACATGGCCAAGCGGAACGCCCCAGGTGCTGTTTAGGGTCTTTGCCCCTGGGCTTTGTCTCTGCTTTTGCCTGAAGAAGCTGATTAGCACAGTAGCTTGTGACTCCCTGGGCTCCTGTAAGCCCTGGAAACTTGCTTTTAAAAAGCATGCATTTAGAGTCAGTTGTGGACGGTTGCTGTTCGGACACATTTACACTGAAATAAGAGGGGAACTGGGTATTGACCCGAACGGGTGCATACTGGTGTAGAACAAGAGCCTGAGCAGTACACCCTGGCTGTGCTTCCCATCTTGCATTAGACCCCCTGCTCCCCGCACGCTCAGGGTCTCTGGGAGCAGGGGCTATGTGCTAACACCGTGTGTGTCTGCTCTGCACCTCCCGGGGAATCTGCTGAGCGTATTGCTGCGCGGCAATAGGGCCTTTAGGGTTGTTGAGGACCCCTTTTGATGGAAAAGCGAGGTTTTCAGTGCCTTGCTCTGTGTTGCTCTGAGATGGACTGTTTTGCAACTCCTGGTCTGAAATGTGCTTTGGTTGCTGCTGTTCTGGTGCATTTTGTCCCTGGCTGGCACTCAGTAAGTGAGTTATTGAACTGTAGGAAGGCTTAAACCTGCAGGAAGTTGTACCTAATAGAAACAGGTTTGATTTTTTCAGTGACTGCATCTAAATCCCTGGGCAGCTTCCTGGTCTGCAGCACCGGAGCTGTGCCTGCCGGGACGACTCCAGTGCATTTTCGGATGCTGCTCTGTTTTTGTGGGAGAAATAGCACACACCGAGCCTGCAGCCTGCTGCAGGGCTTCGCTGCTTCCTTCTCCTCCAGACCAACGTGCCGTCTCTCTGCGCCAGTTAGACGGTAATGGAAATCCCCCAGTAAAATATTTCCTGATGTTTTACAATGCTGAAGCACAAGCGCTCCCGGAGAGAGGCCTGTGGCACTATTAATCGCAGCATTACTTGGAGCAGCTACTGTGCCGGGCACGGCACAAGGCGGGCGAGGAGCTGGCACCGAGTGGAGCAGGGGGCTGGAGCTGGTGGGGAGGCTGGGGTGCTGCTGCAGCAGAGCCCGAAGAGACTCCCGGCCACCAGGCTAGGGCAGAGGGGTGGCCATGGGCAGGAGCCTCTCCTCGGCGTATTCCCCATCAGCGGGTCACAGCACGGCTCCGCAGATCCGGGGAATGCAGTGCAGAAGCTGGTGGAAGGAGTCAGACCTCAACAATGCTGTGGAGAACTCTGCTGCCAGATTGGTTTTTATTATTTTATTTTTTCAGTGAAGTTTATGGGTTAGGGATTTTGCAGAACTTGGCACTGGGATATAATATCAAATGAAGACCTTCTGGTTCGGAAATTTGACTTAATGCAGCCTTCTTTTATTGCTTCGGGGATTAAGCAGAACAAAGTGGCTCTGCATGTGCATGTGCAGAGATGTTTGCCGGCTGGAGGCGCGTGAGACACCCTGTGGCAGTCGCGATGACCGAGCCGTGTGTGCATGGGACCTTCTTCCGTGGAGGGTTTCACAGCGCTGCTCGTGCAGCGTTAGCACTATCTCTGCCTTGCTGACAGGGGAACACCTCTCGGAAAGACAGCGGGGCAGAGAGACTTTCCCAAAGAGCTGCCCGCCAAGGTCAGCTCTGGTGACAGTCTCTTCCTGTGCCTGGATGGAGGCTCCCGCTCCATGCGCCTGCCGGCACTCGCCTCCCAGGGCTGGTTCCTGACACCCGCATCTCCTGGCAGGCACCGGGGGAGCGAGGGAAGATGTGCGCTTTGGAGCGCGCTGGCTCTGCTCCCTCGACGGGCTGGGGAGCCGCACAGCCACACCTGGGACTGCGAGCTTCAGATGTCTTGGGGAAACTTTGCTTGCCGGAGACTTTTGCCAAGGGAGGGCAAGGCATGCAGCGAGATAAATGCGTGTGTGGGCTTCTGCTTGTTTGAAAGATGCCTCCTCTCCTGCTGGCTCTATCCCATCTCTTGAGGTTCAGACGTGCTGCAAGAGCAGCTCGCTGCTTCCCGGGACAGGGCCAGGCTGGGTGCAGGGGCTCACGGTGGCAGCAGTGCCTGCCGAGTTAGGGTGCAGGGTGCCATGCCGGCATCGCCACATCCTACTGCTGCTTGACACTGGCCCGAGGGCTTTGGTGGGTGCCAGGGACCTGTACTACGCCTGGACAGGACAGCTGGTCCTGATGCCAGTCTGAAGGAGCATGTCTCCTCCTGTCCCTGCATAGTCTCCTTTATCTCCCCTCCCGTACCCGATGGGATTTGTCCTGCTCTGAGCCCTGCTCAGACATTGGGCAGCAGCTCATCGTGCCGGGAGAGAGGACCAGTGCATGCCCCACGGCCCCCATCCTTTCTCGCAGCCCTGCTCTTCTTAGCAACCCTCTCGCATTTCCTTCTCCTCTTCCTCCTCCTATCCGGGCACCACTATCATTATTTGATGGGCTTGTTGAAAGTTTACACAAAGGCAGGTTGGGGAATCTGCTGGCAGCATGGAGCTGGCCCCTGCCATAAAGAGCCTCCCCGGGGCCAGGCTCTGCCTGCCCTGGGGCTGGGGAGGGCGCGGGGCGATGTGTCCTGGGTGCCGTCTCCCACCCCTGAGCCTGCCGGGCGCAGGGCTGGGACCAAACAAAATCAGGTGAACCCCTGCAAAACCGCGACTCTTCATGCAGGCAAAGGCACTTCTGAAAACCCTTCTCCTTGCATATTTGCACCCCCTGAACAGACTGCCGAGGTGGAACTCAGATTCTCTATCCAGCTCCAGGACCTGGAAACCCAAATTTCCCTGCGCTCATAGCTGATGTCCAGCCGGCTGTTGGCAGCTGACCTGGCAGTTCCCGGGGGTTCATTACTGAAGCTGCTGTAATCAGACTTTGTCCTGCCTCCAGCCCTCGCACAAGCATCTGGTCCTTCTCTCCCAGACTCAGTAAACCTTTGGAGAGCCCGTTTACATTACGGATAGCCTGATACATTCAGCAAGAGGCAATATATCAGCAATTTAGTTATTGTGGATTAGGTCTCGAATATCCCAGGGATATAATCTTGGTCTTTCTCACCTTGTGTGTAGGAGGACTAATGGTAAATTATCTGGATGGTTTACATTTTCTGGTTTGTATTGGAGCTCCCAACGACCAATTTATCCTGATTGAATTGCAAACAAGGCTTACTGTCATCTCAAACGCAGGGGCCAGGTCTCGCCATAAATGAATTCAGAGCAATTCAGGTTACCCCAAATTCTTTCTGTCGATGGGATAATGGCATAAATCCTGCTAATGTTTACACTGGAAATTGTTTGCAGCAACCTGAGCTTGACTGATGGCTGCAACAGCAGAAAGAATCATAATTTGTGTCCTGAGCTGAGGGTGGGAAGAGCTGAAGCCTGGCCCTCATGCTGCAGCCTCTGCCGGTGGGCACGCCGCAGACTCTGTGCTTGCGGGGAGGTTTTGAAACACTGGGGTTATGCTAGTGACCTGCCTTGGCACTGCCTTTTCAGCATCCGCGATGCCAGTAGCTTTTCTGTTCTGAGTGAGCAGCTGTGGCCAGAGGACCAGGCTCACTTTGGGCTAGAAAGCAAGGAAACAAGGAGGAAAAAGTGTATGCTTGTCTGGTTTGTGCTTGTGGCCTCAAGGTTTCCCATGGCACTTCCCTGCCCTTGCGCTGAACAAGCTCTGAGAGATGGGGTATGTGGCGGCGGCATAAGCTTCACGCTGGCTCTTGGCACGCTGGGGCTGTATTTGCTCCCTAAGAATATCCCTGCACCGAGGGGACTTTGCCTAAACTGTGAGTGTTGTTGTGTAAACACTGCAGGACGCGGGGCAGGTTCAGCATGTACTTCCTGCGAACGCGCTTCACCTGCAAACCCACCGTAATTAAAAACAAGGAGCAGGCAGAGCGGGGCAGCGGCACCATGCTCCCTCCAGCGCAGCTGGCGCTCAGCACTAATTTGGGGGGAGTTTGGACCCTGTTGTACTGATGCTGCCCTGCTCACATCAGCCAGTGTCCCTGGGGTCCTCTGGCCGTGCTGTGCCGTGCCGTGCTGTGCCGTGCCGTGCTGTGCCGTGTGTTGCCATACTGTGCCATGTCGTCTGTCCGGAGGGTCCCTCCTCACCTCCGCGCCAGGGAACCCCACGTAATGCCCAGGTCCCTGCACATGAGCACGGTTGGAGGGTGGCTGCGGGGCCAGGGTGGGATCCCCTCTCCACACAGCTCTCCACTCTGGTAAACACTCCCAGCTTAAGCACTTGACAGTGTTTATAAAGCAGCTTGCAGCAAACAGACTTGGAAGTGCAGAACAAGTTGGTGTTTACACAAGCGACTAATTATTTATTTGAAAATCCCGTGGATGAGCTGTGGGCTGTAACGACAAGCACATGGGGAGCGCTGTGCTCCTGCCCCAGCAGCGCTCGGCAGAGTCGCAGCAGGGACACGGTGAAAAGTTCAAAGCCGTCGGGGCAGGAGGACGACGGCAGCGCTCCGCAGCACCCGATGACCTCTGGGCTCCACTGGCACACGTGGGCCAAAGCTGCCGTGAGGTCCCCGCTTCGGGACACCTCTCAGCATTGAGGCATGTGCTGCCACCAGGCCCGGCAGTACCTGGGTCACGTCTCCCTGCAGCGGCTGACTCAAGGTGCTGCCAGACTGCTGCCACTGCTGTGGGCAGCCCTCTCCCTTCAGCTACTTTGCTGCCGTAGCCATAACCACTCTACAGCTGGGCTGGGGCAGGGGAGCCCCTCGGCAAGTCCCCCACCCCGCGGGGGGCATGGGAGGGGGCCGGCAGCCTGGGGTCCGTGTCCGTCCCACGGGCAGCACATGGATTGTGGCCGGGCTTTGTTCCAGCACCATTGCCATTGGCCATTTGGGGCATCGGTGATTGCGCAGTTATTATAAAGGGATTAAAACCATTTTCTGTTTCATTTGACCTCACAGAGTGAGTGTTGTCACCTTTATTCCCACACAATGGCAGCCGTTGGCTGGGCTTTGCTCTGCCAGCTGCAGAGAGAAGAGCATGGCCCTGCCTGTCAGTGCCAGAGCTCTCGCTGCAGCCCGGAGGTCGCCAGTCCTGCACACCAGCCACAGGGCACATGGAAAACCACCGCCTGGGTCTTTTCCTGAGGGAGCAGCACATGGCTCAGCAGCAGCCCTGCCTGCGTTGCCTCTCCCCAGGAGCTGGGCAGTGCGGCTGGCAGGACCACGGGCTCGGCTGCACCAGGGCAAGGACAGGGCACGTGGTGGCTCCCGGGCTGTCTGTGCCCGGAGCCCTGCGCGCTGGGCTGCCATCCGGCAATTTCCCACCTCATTGGATTTTATTTGCTCTCCAAGAAGTTTATGCAGAGCGATTGGTTTGCTGCCCAGCCTGTCCTCCCAGCATTGCCGTCTCGTGGCCCTGTCCTGGCATGCACTTTGGGCACTCACCGCCACCGCTGCTTGGCAAGGGCAGCGCGGCACTTACAGCCAGGCTTGCTGCCGAACGCCGGGCTTCCTCCATTGGCAGGGCCATGCAGCTCCTGCGCTCAGCTCTGCTCAGCACCGCCTCTGCCCTCGCAGGCAGCGCTGACCCTTCCCTGCCGCTCCGGGGGAATTGGGAGCTGGGAGGTTTGGAAATTCCCTCTGAGCGAAAACGCGGCGCTTTGGGCAGCTCCTGGGACGATCCCGCCCCGTCCCCAGACAGCCCCGTCTCCAGCTTGGGACTGCAGGCTCGCTTTCGGCTCGGCTCGACTACCAGCCCCAGAGGTGCCCACTTGATGGGAAACATCTTGTGCGCTTGGCAGTCCACAGAGGCCATCTGCTACTCGAGGAGGGGCGGCCGAGGGGGACTGGCACTATTTTAAACAAGTTACAGCTATAACTGTATGCAGCATCGGCAGATGGCATAGCTGTGTTAGGCGTTTCTACGTGTGCTAACTGTTATTAAGCAACAGAGTCACTGGTGGATGAGGTTGGAGGGCGATTCGCTGTCTGCCTGCACCCCCTGTGCGCCGCTCCCCCAGTTTGCCTTGTGGCTTCTGTGCTCGGCCACCGCAGCACCCAGCCCAGCCGTTACAGCGGCGATGTCGACCGGCGACTTAATCTGTTCTCCTCTTCCTTTGCAGTTCCTGTGAGTGCGCTTGGAAACTGCAAGCAGCTAACGCTCACTGCCAGAGCCCCCAGATGGGACTAGAGCCAAGCTCCTGCGCTCCTTACGGGGATGAAGGTAGAGCCATGTTACCTGCTACCTAAGCTCGCTGTTGCTGATGTAGTTTGTGGATATGGTCCCGTACCAGGCTTCGTGCACAGACTCTCAGCTCTGATCCTGCCTGAGACGTTTTAGCAGCAGCAGAGAGATCCCCAGCTGTGGAGCGGGATCCTCCGACCACCCTGCGACGGAGGGGCTGCAGCGCTGGAGAGTTACTATGCAGCTTGGACTGTTTGTGGTGGTGGTTTTTCTAAGCTCGATGGATCTAACAGGCAGCAGCAAAGTGGTGAAGGGCAAGAGGCAAAGACGAAGTATGTATGAAACGCTTTTCTTCTCTACTTCTTCTTGTGATGCTGTACAGTTCATGCAGATGGTGAATGTGTTTACCAACACAGAGAGCTGGGCAGAGCCTTGAGGTGCCCCGCGAGCCCTCGGAGCTCCCCAAGTCCCACTCCTGTAGAGGTGTGCGTTACCCTGTCCCGCTGGACCTGCTGCAGCCCTGAGCCGCAGGCAAGTGCCCCGGTATCCGCAGGCAGTGCCGGGCAGGGACAGGGAGGAGCAGCCCTGCAGGCTCCGGGTCCGGGCAGGGACCGGCCAGCACTGCTCCCCGGGAGCTGCGGCACTCGGGTGAGCTGGTGCCCACAGCAGTGCTCGCGGCCAGAGTAGTTTGCTCTGCGGATAAGGATGGGGTCGGCTTCCCCCCTTCCGGCAGTGCCGGGGCTGCTGCAGCCCCTGATGGTCTTTGTCCCTGCAGGCACAGAGCAGGCAGGCAGGCAGCAGTGCATCCCACTGAGGCTGGCTCCCCCACAAGTGTCATGCGCCTTCCCGGGAGAAGTGAGTAGTAGAGGGAAGGGAGTGTGTGAGCAGGAGCTGCGCATCACTTCCCACCTGCCTGCCCAGAGCTGCCCTGCTGGCAGGCTCCCGTCCTGCACCGTCCTTTCCCCCGCGGCCACCCTGTCCCACCTGGACCCCCCATCAGGCTCTGCCCCAGGCAGCGTCCATGCACGGGTGCCCGCTCAGCTGCTGCAGGGGTGTCAGGACGTGGGGCGGCTTGGCTGCTGTGGGACCCCCGGTGCTGGGGGAGTGCGGGTTTTAATTATCCCTCCAGCCCAGGCAGTCCTTGGCCAGTCCCAGCTCAGGGCTCACACAGGGCATCCAGGCTGAATCGGCACAATGGGTTTGCCCTCGTTTATGTAAGCTAGTTTGAGAACTGTTTTACATTAAAACTGTTTTAAATTAAATTGTATAAAAATTATTTTATATTAAAACTGGGACTGCTGAGCCCTGTGAGAACAGGGAAGACTTGATGTCATAGCTAATGTTATAAAGTGCAGTTTCCAGCGAGGGCCCAGTTCATACCTTTGCCGTAGAGGCAGACCTTGGCACCGCGGCCCGGCACTGCAGGAGGGATGGGGTCGGATCCCCTGGGGGTCCCTGCGTACAAGGGGCCAGGGCCCAAAATGCCGAGGGTAGGTCCCGGTCCAGACCCAGCAAACCCTCCTGGCAGCCGGGCACTGAGGGTCCACGGGGATGGGGACCCCTGTCTGCTTTCTGTTTCATTTCCCCAGGCGTTGGCAGCCTCTGTGCCCACAGACCCAGCGATGGGGCTGGGACAGGCAGCAGGGGAGCTGCTGGGGTCTCAGGTCACTGTGGGGGGAGAGGAAAGTTTTCTTACCTCTCAGTCTGGCATGCGAACACTGCGGTGCTCCGCACTTGCTTTTGAAGTGTAGTAAACACAATATTTAAAAGAATACATTTTTTTAATACACAGCTTTTCTATAAACAAGGACACTGCTTGCATAATAAACTAATAAAAATAACCTGCATTCTAGCCTGCAAAGAATGCTATTGGTTTCAAAACAAGCAGCATTTTATATGATAATTAAAAGCAGAAAACTCTCAAGACATGGGACTGAGTATTTTTCTTGGACTGAATTTAGGAGCTGAGAACACATCTCTATTTTGGGGGCAGTGAAATCTCCTGCACTGCCAGATAAAGTTAACGTGAGCAGGGTCAGAGCGAGATGTAGCTTGGGACACAGCCTGGCCTGAAGTGCAGCGCAGAATTAGTCAGACGGTTTTGCTCCGGCACCGTGTGGCTCTGGTCCCCGCTCGTCCTGCAGCGTGCCCGTGGCTCGGCGGGGCAGCACCGCCAGCTCCAAGAGGGGACATGGCAGGGAGTCGCTGGCCCACCCGGGCACGTGTCCCTCGTGGGTGTCTGCCCAGCGCGGGCGGCAGAGCTGATGGTCAGGGCTGGGAGGCAGGGGGCTAGTGGGTGGCAGCGCTGGGACTCTGTAGAGTTGGTGGCTGCTTCTGGGTCCTGCTCCTCACTGCTGCCGCTGTCACGACCCTCATGCCTGTGCTCAGTGCGGTGTTGGTGCCTGTGGGCATCGGGCACAGGGCTACGATGCCCAGCTGGAGCGGTGCCGGGGGCTGCAGTGAGCGCGTTGGTGCAGCAGGACCCCAGCCCTCGGGCTGCCCCAGTCCCTGCCCTTCCCGCCGGTGGTGCCAGTGCTTTGGGTCCGCAGCCGGTCGTGCAGAGCCTGGCCACATGGGCGGACACTAACCGCTGCCTCTCTCTTGCTCTTCCAGTTAGCACCGAGCTGAGTCAGGGCTGTGCCAGGGGCTGCGACCTGTGCTCCGAGTTCAATGGGTGCCTGAGATGTTCCCCCAAACTCTTTATCCTTCTGGAGAGGAATGATATCCGGCAAATTGGGATTTGCCTACCATCTTGTCCACTGGGATACTTTGGCCTTCGCAATACAGACATGAACAAGTGCATCAGTGAGTACAGGGGTGGGAGGGAACTTCCTTGTGAGGGTGGTGAGCCCCTGGCCCACGTTGCCCAGAGAAGCTGTGGCTGCCCCGTCCCTGGAGGGGTTCAAGGCCAGGTTGGACGGGGCTTAGAGCCACCTGGGCTGGTGGGAGGTGTCCCTGCCCAGGGCAGGGGGTGGATTGAGGTGATCTTTAAGGTCCCTTCCAATGCAAACCATTCTGTGATTCTGTGATCCCTGAGTCTTCTGCTCACATCAGACTACATGACGACTTTGTGGTTTTTTTCCCCAGAATGCAAAATTGAGAACTGTGAGTCCTGTTTCAGTCGAAACTTTTGCACAAAATGTAAGGAAGGTTTGTATTTGCACAAAGGGAGATGTTACGTCACATGCCCCGAAGGCTACTCTGCTGCCAACGGCACCATGGAGTGCAGCAGTCCTGGTAAGCGACGCTTGGGCACCTTTCACTGAGCTTTTTGTGTGTCTGTCGGGTCCAGTTGCACGTATTGCTACAGTTTGGTTTAGATGATAAAATGAACCCCTGAGAGACGATGGCTCATCTTACCCATGTTGAGTGGGTGACGGTAGAGGCCAAATCCAGCCCTTCAGAGGGCAGAGTCCTCTGGACACCAGCCTAGACGGGGAGCAGCACCCCAGCGCTGCTGCCGTGTTTTTGTGAAGTGTGACTCAGAGTGTGCGTGGTATGGCAAGGAAGGGGGTGCCTTGAAAACTTAGGAAGCTGCTGGGGAAAACACATGTACCCTTCAAGCCTGAAGTGGGGGAGAGGTGCAATGGAGTGCGAGGGCCCTGGGAATCCCTGAGGCAGCAACGGAGAAACGAGAGTTACCGCTGTCCTCTCTCGTCATCTGGCAGCACAATGTGAAATGAGTGAGTGGGGCCCCTGGGGGCCCTGCTCCAAGAAGAGGAAGCTCTGTGGCTTCAAGAAGGGCAATGAAGACCGAACGCGGCGGATCCTGCAGGCTCCCTCCGGAGACGTGTCCCTGTGTCCTGCCACCACGGAGGTGCGGCGATGCACTGTGCAGAAGAACCAGTGCCCTGAAGGTGAGCAGATGTGGGATATCTCGCCATCCCTCCCCAGCACCCCTTATTTGTCAGGCACAAGTATTCAGCCAATTGTCCAGTATCATAAATGCGCTGCGCATCTCAGTACCCCTCTGCGGTCCAGGGAACAACGTGACGGCAGCTAGAAAGAGCCCTGGGTGGAACCAGCACAGACCCCGGGTGGGTGATGCTCAGCACGACTTGCTGTGTGTCCCTCGGCCTTTCAGATGTTTTAGCTTCTTCCCTGGCCAGAGAGCAGCAGGGCAGCTGAGCAGGCAAAGGCGCACGCCTGTGCGCTGCGGTGATGGGAGTTGTCTTCCCCTCTACCAGAATGCTTAGGTCTGGGTTTTTCCCAGGAATTAGAGTGTCTTTGGGATGAATGGTGGTTTGGTCATCCTCTTATGGGATGGACGAGGATTGCAGCTGGGTTGAGTGTTTTGAGGGAAACCGGTTCTGAGCAGTGAGTAACACCGCAGGGATTAAACCGCCGGGCAGGGGGAGGCAGACAGGGCCGATGTGTTCCTCTGCTGCACCCAGCAGCCTGCGTTAGCTAAGGGGCTTGGTATGCAGCCGCGGAGAAACGCAAGCGTTAACACTTCTGCTGGAGACCGACAATTACACAGCTAAATCCAGATTTGATCCTTCTTCCCTGTTTGTGTTTAGGCAACAGCTCGCAATGCCAAGCACGGCCTGGCAGATAGGGCGGCTCTGGGGCACCTTTGTGTGAGGAGGCTGCAGGCCCTTCGGGCCACTGCCGGCAGCAGCGGGCCACGGGCCAGCTCACTCTGCCGGGGAACCTCCTGATGCCCCTTTGCTTTTCTGCAGGGAAAAGGAAGAAGAAGGAGGAGCAAGGAAAGCAAGATAACGCGAATGGGAACAGAAATCGGAAAGACACCAAAGACGCTAAGTCTGGCACCAAGAAGAGGAAGAGCAAACAGAGAGGGGCCGCGGTCCCCGCGACGTCCGCCAGCCCTGCCCAGTAGCTGCCCCTTTACGTCACCTGATGGCAAGACTTCATTGCTGCTATGTATATGAAAGCTTTATTGAACCAGAGCACTGCTACACAACACGTACACATGTCCAGAAAGACAGACATATACTCCCAGACCGACCCACAGGCCCAACGAAACCACATACACAATACTTAAGGAGGCTGCACACCCCACCACCACCCAGGAGCGCAGGAGGACGCTGCCGAGGAGTGGGAGCGCGCTCGGAGGGAAGCCCACCTCGCCGGAGCTCCGCGGGGGACGCTGCAGGGAGGAGAGGTGGAGTAAGAGTCAGCCAAGGACCCGGACGAGAGACTTCACGACCAAAGGTCTCACCCTCGAGACCGGGCGTGTGGCCCCAGCGCAGCACGGCTGCAGCCCGTGGGACGAGAGGACGAGACTGGACCCGCATGGCAGCTCTCCCCGACCTGGGACCTGGACTCATGCAAAGGCCTCTCTCTCTTCCCCCCACCCTTTATTTTGTGTTTTAAGCTGTATGACTTTATCATTGCGAATACATGTTAAACGTTTGTGGTAAGAGGTCAGTGGTATCTGCCCTGAATCTGCTTCAAAGAGTTATTTCAAATTAAAAAACAAAAAAAAACCCAGAATGACAACCAGCTTCCCGAGTGTGTGGTTCATGCCTTGGCCCCTATGGAGGCTGATGTCCCACAGGACAGAGACTCACTTGTGGAAGGGAAACTCACCAAAGCTTTAAGAAAATCCCAGAAAATGTTGCCAGCTGCACTGCAGCCACAAGTCAGCCGTCCTGCGCTTGCAGGACCCCAGCTGTGCTCCGCGGAGCCCCCGAGGAATTTCCCACTGAAGGATCCAGTTAACATGCAGCAGATTGAGAAAATGAGAGGTTACAACAAACCACAGGTTGCCGAAACATTGTGACTCTGCTTGCACAGTCACAGCTGCGGGACTCCATCCCGGGCTGGGGACACGCTGCTCCATCTGCCCGGCCACCACCCAGGCGTGTCACAGGAGGGAAGGCAGGCGGGAGGGGGAAGGCACAGTTTGGGCACTGCAGAAGACAAGCAAACCATTATGTTTGGTAGAAACTACTGGTCTGCATGCCACCGACTGGAATTCCCTGGATTCAGCACAAGTGCTCCTGCTCTGCAAGAGCCAACACCTGGGCAGAGGAACTGGGACGAGGAACGTGCAGGACGGAGACCCACGCAGGGCACAGGCGAACGCTGCCTTCTCTGCAGCGAGAGCTCTACCCTCGGCAGCGTCATGGGTGGCATACTGCTCAGTTTTCCTTCTATTCTAACATGTTCTTCCTCGATATAAATATGTGCAGACATTTAATTCCTCTGGAGTTCAGCAAAAGCCCGGTGGTCCTGAGGGACGGAGCCAGGGGAGGTGCCGTGGCTCTCCGAGCTGTGCCTGGGGTGGATCAGTGACACGCTGCTGAAGCTCCCCCAGTAAGGTGATGGGCAGGGAAAAGCCCACCCCAAAGCTAAACCTGGCGAATACAGTCTCTGCTGCTCTTGCTTTTGTACCATTCACACCACCTGCGGTTTTGGAGGGCAGGTTTTGGAGCGAGCCAGTGTGCGGGGATGCCTGCGGGAGAGCCCCCGCTCGCCCCGATGGGTTGCCTGCCCGTGCCGCGCAGTCCCAGTCCTCTCCTGGGAAGAGCCGGCAGTTCGTGGCGCCGGCCGAGGACTCGGCCCTGGCAGCGGACACCTGAACTCTCCCCTCGCCCCGTGCGCTCTGCGGCTGGTTTGGCTCAGCGCAGGACGTGGGAGCTGCACAGTTGTTTCAGCTCCGGAGCTGTACCAAGCTCTCCGTGACTGCTCCGCTGGCAGCAAAACCTTTCAGCCCATCATCCACTTTGTGTTTAAGTAAACAAGAAGCCGTTATATCTTTTAAAGGGGATTCCATTTCAGCACAATGATAAACGACCAGCATACCAAGCAGAGAGAGAAAGAGGTTCTTAAAAGTCATCCTTTGAGTTGTTTATGGATCATGTTCAGACGATTCCTGAAAGCCTCCCAGCTGAAAGATCAGATCTCACTTTATTTTCTAGCCTGTGAGATAAGTATTTTGTTTGTGCCATGGCGTTGCATGTAAGCAGAACCATTTTTTCCCTTCCGCTTTTTAGCAGCAATAATCAGTAACCCTTTCACGAACCTCAGCTTGCGAATTCATAAACGACTCCTCCTTCCCTCCTGCTGCAGTATCTCAGTCCGGTTCTCAACAAGGATTAGAGAGAAGCCAGAGTGCATTAGTAAGGTTTTATTCACTCCGTTAACTGACTGGATTCCCTTCGGTCACTCATGGCAATATTAGCACAACTATTTCAAAACTCAACTGCATATAATAAATCAACACAACCTATTTTGTAGAACTTTCTAGAGGTTTTTTTTTAGAAAAACGGACAAACTTCTTTCTGTTGTAGCCTTCTCCCTTCTTTCTTCCCTTTTTATAGCAAAACGGGAAGAAAAATGGGGAGAAAGGCAAAGGAAAGTTTAAAATGCATATTAAGAAAATCCAAGATTTTTTCAGTATGGGTGATTTTAAAATTAAATGGTTTTAGAAAAATTAGGAGGAAAATATAAAAAAACAAATCAAATTTCTTTTCTTTTTTTCTAATCAGCTCGAGCATTGTGCTTATTCCCACTCCCAGAGAGCTGGTTCATTTATGACTTTAGAAACATTTTGCCTTTGACCCATGTGATCTGCGCACTGAGCTCCGCGGTCCAGGCCGGAGATTTCCTTAGACAGGGTGATGTCATCTCAACTCACATGCACACCAACGCTCTCTTTCCGCCCACCAAATGAAATCTGTTGTGGTGTTTTCTCCATGGCATCACTGTAAAATATGCTTCTTTAAACAAATAAATAAATAAATGGGTTTGCTGAACAAGCTTTCTTTGCTTTATTCACCAAAACTGGAGTCAAACCCCAACTGACCAGAAATGCCTGAAAGAGGGAGCCTCTCCCCAGTAACCTGCCACCCGCAACCGTCCAGAAGCCAAAGGCAGCCGTATGGAGGGTGGCATGGAAATGTTGCTGCTCCGGCTTCCGCACTATTTGCGTGCCGTGCTTTGACCCGACCTAGCTGCTGAACTGGAGAAGTAGTTGCTGGATGGACAGACAGACAGACAGGTCCTTTGTCAGAAACTCCGCTGCACAGAAAACACCGTCATTGTCACTGCGGAACAAACCGGTGTTTATTCACTGGACAGGCTTCTACCCAAAATCCGCAGTTTCTAGGCGGTTTGCTTAGCTTTTGGGCAATTCATCCCACGTAATGGGGAACAAAGGGCAAGGAGTAATATATTAACAGCCTACAGTCGTGGGTTTGGAACTGTTTAATTTCTATCTCATTTGCCGAGATTTAGGAGGTAAAGCAGACAAATTTCACCAAACACAGGTTGGTTGTATTATATTTTTATCCTCTCTGTGTAATATAAATCTGTATTTTTCATCAGCTACAGTCAAGTTAAATGTGTGCACACATACTCCTCAAATGGTAATTTACTGGCTTTTTACCCCCGTGGAGATGGAGGCAGTGTATACACTTTTTAGTTCATGTTTACGTTAAAATGATTTCTCACTCAGGAGAAATCTTAGCTTTGATTACAGGAAATAGAGTAGGGTAGTGAAACAGGTTATCCCTAATACTATTACTTGGATTACATCGTCTGAGGGGTCTTTTATAGATATTTACAGATTTTATTAAGTCAATAGTCTTCACAGAGAAAGATGTCAGGCATAACATTTAAAAAAAAAACTTTATTAAAATTACAGTCAGCATAAATAAATCACATCGATGGCTTTTATACACATGAGAATATATTATAGCCAACTGAATGCCAAACCATAGTTTAGATGGCCAGAATCGCCACGATTTTTGAAGAGCAGCAGGATCTTAGCAGACAAAGAAGAGCCAACCAGGTAGATAAGACATTGTTATTTACAGCACAAGCTAAAGAGCCTGGTTAGAACCTTGTCTGCCACCGAAACAGCCTGCAAAAGGCCACGTCAAATCCTGCGATGCGCAAGGCTAACATGCACGGTGCAGCACGTGCAGCTTTCCAGAAAAGGAGTCACTTCTCATGACTATTAAAACCAAATCACAAAAGTAAAACATTTAGATGTAAATGCTTCAGCTTCCAGATTGCTAGTAAACACTCAATTCCTGCGAGAGGGATCTGCAGCGCTGGCGGACGTTCAAGAGCGAAGCAGGAGGCTCTGCAGGCCCGCAAGAACGGCGCAGCCCGAGCGCGGCACTCGCTCCCAGGGCTCAATCCCGCTGGGCATGCGCCGCCCGCGCTCCCAAAGTCCTTTTCCATCTTTTGGCCTTTTTTGCTTGACTGCGATTTTCCCCTCCTCCCTCCAGCTTCCCTC
Source organism: Chroicocephalus ridibundus (assembly GCF_963924245.1). Taxonomy (NCBI): domain Eukaryota; kingdom Metazoa; phylum Chordata; class Aves; order Charadriiformes; family Laridae; genus Chroicocephalus; species Chroicocephalus ridibundus. The sequence continues at coordinate 3,314,218 of NC_086302.1, read as the reverse complement.
TGTTGCTTTCCGTCGCCACTTTGGGAACTCCAGATCCAAGGCAACGATATCTGGGATCGCTTTTGGGTTTTTTTTTGCTAAGGAGCTGTCAAACCTGGAGCCTTTTGCCAAGGAGCCTCCCGCTCCTGTAAGTGATAGCCCTCAACTGAGCTGGGAAAACTACTGTGACGAGAAAGCATCTACGGTACGTTCTGGCCGGGCTTGGGATGGTTTGAAGGCTACTACGGAACCCAGTCCTTGCGCTGCAACAAGGAGAGTAAGATGGCTGATGTTGCCTTTATCCTGTTAAATAGAACAAAGTAGCTCAATACCACACCGAAAGTGCTCGGAGTACAAGTCCAGTCTTGTTCTGAAGTTTTGGAAATCTATCTTTCTTTCATTTAATTGACAAAATCTGTAGATCATACAAGGAAGACAGTCCCTGCCAAAAATCAACCATCACTAGTTTTTAATAATACAATGGGAATAACCCCTTAGAACATATGTAATTATGGCAATGAGTCATTCCGATGGCATCACACAACCACATTCACTGGGATTTTGACAAGGAAGAGGCCAGATAAAATTCAAAATGATTTCATTTCAGCAATGGCCAGGCTGGTCGTGTCAACGAAGCTGGGGCTGTTTGGCAGATCCGACAGGCCTGGCATCTATCACAACCCCCCTCTCCTGTCTGGCACGCAGCGCGGACAACATCGCGCTGCCGCCAATTTAAAAAGGGGAAAAAAAGTGAAAAATTGAAATGGGAGGATGCATCAATAGCAAACGAGAAGCTTGTGAGTCATACAGCAACATAAAATTAGTTTAGTAGAGTAAAATATCTGACTGGCATGTTATCAGATACACAAGCAAACAACCACAGCTACAGAGATACTGCGAGTTAAATACTAACTGTCAGCCCCAGCAGTGTAATTTTGGTCAGGAAAGACTTGAGAGAGAGGAGAGCGCAGCTGAAAGGATGAATTTCTTCCCGTTTGAATGCAATTCCCGTATGTTTTCAGTATAACCTTTTCTTATGACAGAAAATAGGGGATTGTAGCCCGCTCCGATTTGGGCGACGGGGCTCACCGTGAGCCAGGCTGGGAGAGTCACGCCGAGACCTCCCCGGGAAAGCTTCCAACGTGGGAATTCAGCAATTCGCTCAGACACATTACCAATAAAAGTTCTCCACGACATAACCTCATGTCTAAAGCTAGCTATTTCTATTCTTTCACAGAAAGAGACAGCATTTTTCTGGATGCACTCCAAGGTATCTTGCTAACAATAAAAAGAGTGTTTTCTTAAGGAAAAGGAAGAAAGAGTGGGGGAGAACAGAGCAAGGATTACTCAACTATTTAGTCTAAAAATTTGAAAATCAAAAGGATCTTCTGACAGATTGATATCAACTCTAATAGAAAACACACTTGTCCTGGGAAAACTCTTCTCCATGAGCCTCAAGTCTGATAGCTTAAACAATTATCTACAATTTGGAATTAATTTTTTATGCCCACATCAATGTGTATTTTTTAAATGCCCAAGGCATAGATAATTCTATTAAGAGAAAAAACAGAAATCATAGGCTTAACCAAAACAGACTGAAAATTCAAGACCGCCATCTTACAAAACAGCTCCCAAGTCTTGACTCATTAGGACTTTGTTGTACAACAGGGATTATGCACTACCTAAACGCAAAATGCTGAAAATCATGAAAAGAACAAAATCTTTGAAGCTCTGCTATTGTTCTGGATTTACAAGAGCATGAGCAGGACTGGAAGGAAATGGAACTAGCTGTGAATACTCTGCTGCTAGTAAGTATTTAGAAGCGATGGGCCAGACCTTCATTTGAAGAAGATTCCCCAACGTGCTGAGCAGCTTGGCCCCAGCCCAATCTCTGCTATAAATTAACACCATTTCAGTGGAGCTTTGTTAATTCCCCCAAGGTGAGGATCTTTCCAATTTCTATTAAAATCTGGCAGTAACATAACGTCGGCTCAGTCTTTAGACATATAATTTGCCTAAATTTGATTTCGTTTCTGCACTGTCCATGCAATTCTTTACGTGCATACAAAACCGCCAGTGTTGTTATTTCTAATTTTAAAAAGTCATTGCCAGTAACCTAGAAAAAACAGCCCCCTGTGCCCATAAACACCCCACCGCCGCTGCCCCGCCGCTGCGAGCGCGCCAGTGCTCCCACCAGCATCCCCACACCGACAGACCAGTCTGCTGACCACATGCATTCATCTGCGAATGGAAACGCGCGCGAATGCCAAGCGCTCCCAAATGATTCTGATTATGTGTCTGCGAACAAACAACATTTCACAAACAATGAGGCCTCCTGTGCCAGCACCCTTCCTTATTCCAGCCCTCTCCTCCCTGGAAGCGGCCCGCCCGCCCCGCGGCCCGCGCTGCGCCGGGAGCCCCCGGGAAGGGCGGAGGGGCCGGGAGCGCCCCGCGGCACAGGCCGCCCCGCCGGGCCCCGCGGGCGGGTCATGGCGGACGGGCGGCCCCGCGGCGCGGCCTCGAGTTAGGGAGGCCCCGGGGAGCCCCGGGGCACGGCGGGACGGGCCGAGGGGACGGAGGACATCGGGGGGACGGGGGGGACCGGGGCCGGGCCAGCCCCACGCGTTGCCATGGCGACGTGATTGTCAGGGCAACCGGACGCGCCTGCGCAGCCGGAAGGCTGACTCATCGGAAGTGCGTCATGGCGCCGACCCTCGCGCCGGAAGTACTTGTGCCGCCGCTTCCTGCCCGGTGTGGTGCGTGTGGCGGAGCGGCCTCTCGCCTCTCCCGGTCCGGCCGTGATTGCCGCCCGCCCCGTGCAGGGCGCTCCGCTCGCCGCCATGGTGAAGCCACGCTACAAGGGCCGCAGCACCATCAACCCCTCCCGCGCCAGTACCAACCCCGGTGTGTGTGGGGGCCGCAGGCCGCGCCGTACCGGGTTGTGCCGTGCCGTACCGTACCGGGCCTGGCCTGACACTGTCTTGTCTCCGCAGATCGCGTGGGGGGCGCGGGAGGAAACAACATGCGGGACCGAGCCACCATCCGCCGCCTCAACATGTACCGGCAGAAGGAGCGGAGGTGAGCCCGGGGCCCCAGGCCGCGCCGCGGGGTTTGCCGCGGGCCAGGCCGGCGCGCGGGGCCGGGCTCCCCGGGCACGGCGGTGAGCGGGCAGTTGCGCTGCCGGGCCGCGCCCCGCGGGACACACCGGCGCCGTGCGGCGCCGGGAGCGCGTGTGCCGGTGCGGAGCGGCAGCGTGGGCGCTGCGTTCAGCCGGTGAGGGCAGGTGGGACCGCGCTGAGGGCAGCTGCCCTTGCTCTGATGGCAGAATGCCTGTTAGTGGCGCGGAGCTTATCCTGAGCGCAGGCAGCGCAGCGACGTGTGTTGGGAATGCAGCTGGAAAACACGCTGATGTGATCCCACTGGAATGTCATGAACCCCAAAATGCCCAAATTCCTTCATTCCCCACAACAGTGTAACTCAAAAGCTCACCTTAAAATGTCTGAAGAGCCTGACAGCCGTACAGCCCCTTTGCTGGGAAACAGCCCTTCACTCCTTGGGAGTGTCTCTGGCTGTGGAGCAGCTCCCACCTTGTAAACACGCGTCTCTGCCACGTTGTAGATGCTGCAGGGGTTTCTGGGAGTCCTGGTTCAGATTAGCAGTTTTGTTTTGTTTTGCCAGATTTCACTGTGTTTTGAGAGCAGACTGGGGAATGTGTATTTTAAAAATTTGCTAAATTTAAGCTAGGTCTGAAGTTGGAAATTATTTTACAATGAGTGTTGTGCACTAGCTGATGGGTAGAGCTGATTAAAAATTTCCATGTGAGCCCATAAGAGAAGAAAGCAGTGGCTACTAGGAAATGGTATGGTGCTCCTTTGGGCAGCCCAGTGAGCCATTCCTGGTTTGACATAGCCCACCTTCATCAGGAGTCTGGTCAAGCTGGAGCGAGAGTGAAGGGTGTGCACTCGCTGACACCACTTCTGCTGCTCCAGAGTTTGAGTTAATGAGCCTTTGCAGGCAGCACCCTCTCTGGTAACAGTCTCAGGGGCACCAGTTCTAGATCGAGGGTGTGTCTGGATTTTGTGGGTGTACTTCTGGTCTAGTGGACAGAAGTGCTAGAGGGATGTGTGCTGCCCTTGCCTATTTACATGTGTTCTCATTTTTCACTTAGAAACAAACATGGTAAAGTGATTAAGCCTCTGCAGTATCAGTCAACAGTGGCACCGGGCACAGTTGCAAGAGTGGAACCAAATATTAAATGGTTTGGTGAGTTTTTTTCCAACTCTCAGACTGAGCAAGCTTAAAAACTGTCGGACTTTGTGTGTTTGGAGGGTGTTTATGTCAGAATTGTGGTCCCAGTGCTGTGTGGGACAGATACTGAAAATGAAGGTGAAGGACCCTCCCCGTAGGCATGGGTATTGGCGCACGCTTTGTGTATCCCTGTACTTTGGGTGTTTGCTTTCCGTGCACTCCTCTAAAGTGTGGTTATTCTGCTTCTTTTAATCACTTTCTGGGGTTTGCGAATGTGTATGTATGCTGTAGCCCGTGTATGTTAAGCGCCCTAGGGATACTTTTAAAATTTTCTTTAAATGGGAAAGAAAGGGATTGGCTTATTTATGCTAATGTGGGGTTTGTCACAAGTAAAATCCTCTATTTTTTGTCACTGGTATTTTTGATTCCAGATGGAGTATTAATAATTTATCAGTGTACTGGGGGTCTTTGAAGCGGTTCAGATGAGGAATGGTCGGGTGCAATATTTATTTTTATATGCAGGAAATACCCGTGTGATCAAGCAGTCATCCCTACAGAAATTTCAAGAAGAGATGGAAACGGTCATGAAAGATCCTTACAGAGTGGTCATGAAGCAAAGAAAGTTGCCGATGTCCCTTTTCTACGATCGGATTAAACCGCACGTGAGTGTCACTCACCTGTACAGAGTGAGGGCTGGGTTATGTGCACAGAGGTGTCGTGAATGGTATTTTTCGGTAGGCGATCATGCTGTGTCTGTTCAGCCTGGTGAAATGTTGAGTTCTAGAAGCATTGGGAGAGGCAATTAGGGCAGATGACTGGGGGAAAGATGCTTTTGAGAGCCTATCACTGTGGACATCGAACGTGAAGGCAAAGAAATGGTGTATTACTTCCCTGTAGCTTGTGAGAAGATCTGTTCTTTGTTAGAAATTCTCTTTTTCCAATAGGAAACTTACTCTAAAACATCTGAGGTTAGAGTACGACTTAGGATGACTGTAGCAGCTTGCCACCTTACCTTCTAATGCTTTTAATAGCTCCTGTAGCAGAGGGGCCTTTTTAGAGGATGCTTCTCACTCCAGACATTCTTCATGCGATGAATTTGAACTCAAATATCTCCTTTTTATATTGAATCAGAAATTCTTGTGCTTGCAGCCTTCATCTCTAGTACATCAAGTTTTAGTTATTATCAGGTTTCTTTCATGACAACTGAACTATTATTTTGGACTCTAGCTAGCTGTTTTTTCATGTGGAAACTTTCCAGGTTTATGTCATAAAAATGTTACCTAAATTAAGGAAAAAGTTATAAGAAACAAAAATGTGCATTACAAAAACAAATTACTTCTTTCAGCAATGAATTGAATGCTGTTCCAAGAAAAGTTGGCATTCATTACAGGCATTAAAATCTACAGTTTTGATTGTAATTGTCGCTGACAAAACTCTGTGAATTTGGCGAGATTTGTGCACTTGTTAGAAAAATATGAAATGATCAAAGATAGCAGCTGAATTTTCATCATTGTAGCTTTAATTACGTTTGACATCATTTATAGTGAAAGAACTGAAGCATAGTTCTTTGGCAAGTGCAGTGTGTTTTGTTGCTTATTAAGTATCCACCCTTATGTGTCTCAAAGATTAAGCTGGAAAACTCAAACATTATTAGGAAAGTGCCCGTAACTCTTGTCACAGGTTGCAGAGTTGTGTCTTGTACACTGTATGTCACGAGAGATGGAAAAAACACTGTTTGTGGGTTTTTTACCAACCTGTTTTTCCTTAGACCTCCAGAGTTCACATTCTTGACACAGAAACATTTGAAACAACGTTTGGCCCCAAATCACAGAGGAAAAGACCAAATCTTTCTGCAAGTGATGTGCAGTCTCTGGTGGAGAATGCTGAGGCCTCGTCAGGAGCTTATGATCAGGGCAAGGACCGAGACCTGGTGACAGAAGACACTGGTGTAAGGTAAACAGAAAGGAGAAATCATCCATTGTTTGCATTTCTGAAAAGCCAGCTCTATTTTTAAAGACGTATCTAGTACCTCCGTCAGTGCTGTTACTGTATGAGGAGTAAGGAAAGTGAAATTCGCTGAATTTGGGATTTTTTTAATGCTATGTATTTAAGCAAACTGTTGCTTCCATGGGACCCTTCTGACTATTCATAATTTGTTTTCTGTTGCATGTCAGAATATCTCCAAACTCATGTTTTGGGTTAGTAGGGAACTGACCAGTGGGCAGACAGGAGTCTTTGAAAGGCTGCACGTTTGTAGGATCTTTCTGCAAATGGGTGGATTGAAGGTGGGGGACGAGGAGGGGGGCTAAATCCCAGCTGTCTGTTACTTTGGTCTCCTCTCCTCCTTTGTCTGTCAATGGCTTTAGAGAAGACAACACTGTAACCCTCTTATTGTGGTTGCTGATGCCTCTGGTAATCCACTTCCAGGGATGAAGCACAAGAGGACATATATAGGAAAGGACAGTCCAAAAGAATCTGGGGTGAGCTCTACAAGGTAAGCAACGTTTATCATTTGCAGCACGCTCACGTCTGTCTTTCAGCCTTTACGAAGTCAGGCGCTTCAGCCCAGCGTTGGAAATGCTATACAGCAGTAATCAGAAAAGTTCTGAAAACCATTTATTGCTCTGTTAGGGAAGCTTTGATACAATTGAATTCGCTGTAAAGTTTCTTAGAAACATTAAGACAGTGACTTTGTTCGTGCATAAATGTCCTGAGTTTGACATTCCTTTCCCTGCTTTCCTGTCAGCCTCTTGAACTGACTGACTTGAAACCATACATCCTTTTTCTGGTACTGATACAGCACATAAATATGAACAGAAAAAGTCAGCTGTAGAAGAGAGCAGAGATTCATTTTCAAATCTCTGCCTGACTGAGCTTGATTCTTGAGCTCTTGTCTTGCTGGAACAACCAACCTTAAAACATGTGATCTGGACTGGCAGAGCGAAGGTAGGAGCTTCTCTTTGATTTCTGGGGCTTCACCGCAAATAAACCAGCCAGATGCCCTTAAGTTTCTTTAGGCTAAAAACATCTGGCACATTGATAGTGTCGTCTTTGGAGGACTCTGACCCTCAGTTCCCCATGAGCCACCTCAACTGCTACAGGAATGGAGGCTGAGAACGAATTAGGGCTGTAAGAGCAGTTTGCGTGCTCTCAGTGCCTGGTAGGTGTGAAATTGCCTAACTTCTTGCTCTGAATTTCTGAATGTAGCTTAAAACCTTTTCATTTAGATTTAAAAGCGTTGGGAATGATACAGCAAAACAGATTTCAGTAAGACGCTGCCAAAAATGCAGGAAATAGCTGTGAAACAAATTCGCTTGGCTTGAAGCAAGTCATAAAATGACAGCTCCCTGCTGTAGATGCTTAGTGAACTAACAGCAGGTTCCTGCTTGGTTGTGTGTTTCATATTGATCCAGAAAACATACTTTATATCCTGTTCCTTTATGAAATGGCAGAAATGAATTGCTGCAGAATGGATGGTGAGCGTTGTTTTTATCTACTGAAGCAATTAATTTTCCTGTTTGGGTGCAGTGTTTTCTTTCCCAAGCGCTCCAAGCATCTTCCTTGGTGCGTAAGAGCAGGTTAAAAGAAAGCTCTTCGGCTGTCCAGCCTGAATGTGGAGGGGAGTTAGGAGAAGAAAGAGTGGAGGGTTAATGGTTATTAGTCTGAGCTTCACTAGTCTGTGGGGAGCTAACAGTTGTTCATGGAGGGTACAAGGTTTCTAAACTAATGATGTAGTTTAGAAAATTACTAGTCTTCAGTTTGGAGGTATAGATGTCTTGCTTTCTGTAAAATCGTTTCCTTCTCTGTGATTTTTTTTTTTTTTCTTTTTTTTCAGGTGATAGATTCATCAGATGTTGTCGTTCAAGTTCTTGATGCCAGGGATCCCATGGGTACTCGCTCCCCTCACGTGGAATCTTATCTTAAAAAGGAGAAACACTGGAAACATCTCATTTTTGTCCTGAACAAATGTGATCTTGTTCCTACCTGGGCTACCGTAAGCACAGTCCTGCCTGTTACTCCATGGACCTTCTTTGTTCCTTTTGTAGCCTCTGCCTTAATTCTGTTGCCAGTCTTCATGCTGGTCTCAAAGGGCAGAATGTAACTGGGGCAATGGGAACTCTCTGCTTGCTTGCTTATAAAAGTAACAATTGCAATGTAAATCTGTCCAAGTTGGGCTGAGTTGAGCAACACTTACCAGCCACAAATTCTCTACTTCCTCTGTCTGGATTTAACAGTTCAGCTGATGTCTCCAGAGTATGTTAAATGTTAGTCCGCTTAAGATCCATATCCACCACAGCTGGTTTTCTTTATATTGTTAAACTAATTAGTTTTAGCTAGCAGTGAAGGCGTTTTTGGGAAATTGTTTGTCTCTTAGAAAAACAATACTCGATCCTTTTAGCTGTTGGGTTGGTGAAATGCTTCAAAGGTTCTTACATAGCAATTTTCATAGACAGTTGCGTTTGTGACCCGAGTGAAGATGCCGTGTACTTCTGCTCATAAGCAGATCGTTTCACCACCTCCGCAGCACAGGGTCCCTAACCGAGTCATGTTTTCCTCTTCAGAAGCGCTGGGTTGCCGTCCTTTCCCAGGAGTATCCAACACTTGCTTTTCATGCCAGCCTCACAAACCCTTTTGGCAAAGGTGCTTTCATACAGCTCTTAAGGCAGTTTGGAAAGGTACAGAACAATTTTGGGGATTGGTGTTGTTGTTTGGGGAGTGGTGGGTTTTAGTGTGGAGTGTTGTTTTGGTAGCCTTTGGGGCTCAGTACATTTCCCTATGGACATTCTGTCGGCAAATGACTCCATCAATAAAGCTCCCTTCTCTGAAGAGAAAATGGAAAATATTCCTTCAAATACATTCAAAGTGTTTGTCAAACTGAGGAGATCCAGAAAGAGCTGGTTTGACCACCAGTCTCTGGCCTAGGTTCCTTGTAGACAGAGTATCCCTTTGACACTCCTGGGTCTCATTTGAATGTGTACAAGAGAGGAAAATATTTCACACCGGTTTATGTCCTGCATGTATGTATATTCTCTTAAGGTATTCTCCTTTTAAGTGGCTTTATTTTACCAAGAAAGGTACTTTCTGTTACACCTCGTCAAGCCACATTTATATTCTGCCCCCAGCTACTGTTTGTATTTGCTTGGTTTCTCCACCTAAATGGTTTCTAACTAAGGCGTTCACAAGTAATTTTAGAGCAACCAGGAATGCAAGGGGTTCACATCTTCCTTTTGAAGTAGCAAATACTTTCTTCAGTGCTTGGAGTTCTTGGTGAGTTGGTTATACCCTTGTAGATCTCTTCTGGTAGAAAAGAGCTTATCTCATTTTTTGACCTGGTACTTCGGAGTCCCCTTTGCTTTCCAACATAGAGCAGTAGCTGCACAAATGTTCAGAACTGTGTTAGTAATAATTCTGTCTTTCTCTACGAGGTGCTCAAAAAGATGTGTTATTTCTTAACAGTTACACTCTGACAAGAAACAGATCAGTGTGGGTTTCATTGGTTATCCGAACGTCGGCAAAAGCTCAGTCATCAATACGTTACGGTCTAAGAAAGTCTGCAATGTGGCCCCTATTGCAGGTGAAACAAAGGTAGGAGGAGATCCCTACATGAAAGACAAAAGTTAATTATGTAAGTGCATTGTCAAAGGCAGAATTCATTTAAAACTAGCTCAATGGCATTTTCCAAGTCTAGCACTTGAACTGCACAGGCTATGTGACCCTGAGTCTGGCGAGTGGCGGGTCAACAGTCATGCTCTGAAGCACGGCTACTGGAAGCGTTCCTGAGTTCCCTCTCTGCCTTTACTGTAGTGCTGCGATCTGTGCTCAGCTGCCCTGACTCAGTCTCTGTGCTCTCCTGAATCCCGATTGGGTATATAAGTGCTGGTGTTCTAACTCTGTTCTTCAAGAATGTGACAGTAAACAAGAAGAGAAGGTTACAGGAATCTTCTTTGCTAGCCTGTTGGTTTTACTCCTACATATCACTAAAGTTGAGGATCATGGAAGAGGGAACTCGCAGAATATCAGAGTTTGTAGTTTCCTCACTTTGGTCCTGTGAATTAGTAGTTTGATGCAGAAGCGTAGGGATAGCACTGGCTGATAGAGAAGGAGCAAGATGTAGGATGTCTTGGCTGGCTAACAAAGCTGCCCGGTTATATTCTGCTTCTAGGTGTTCCCAGGGTGACCCCCGTGTATTAGAACTGTGCATTTAAAAAGCAGAAGAGAGGGCTGTGTGGAAGGAGGTAACATGGTGAACTACTGATCTCTTTCAGGTGTGGCAATACATTACCTTGATGCGGCGGATTTTTCTCATTGACTGCCCAGGTGTAGTTTATCCATCTGGAGACACAGAAACAGACATTGTGCTGAAGGGAGTGGTACGTATCTGCACTAAATGCTGGAAAATCTTTGCCGTTGTCCATACGACGGGTTCAAAGAAATGAATGCACGCTGTCCAAAGGGTTGATACTCTACCATTCGTTTTCAGGTTCAAGTTGAGAAGATTAAGAGCCCTGAAGATCATATTAGTGCTGTGTTGGAAAGAGCCAAACCAGAGTACATCAGAAAGACGTACAAAATTGATAACTGGAAGGATACAGAAGACTTCCTTGAGAAACTTGCTTGTAGGACTGGAAAACTGCTAAAGGTGTGACAACTTTCTGCATTTGCAGGCTGGAAGAGCATGTGGCCAGTTACTGAACATGGGAAATGTGAACGTTTCTGTTGCTTATGGGTAATAGAAAGGTGGTACGCCCTGCAAATGCGGACATCAATTGTTACTGCGTTCTTTCAGGGTGGTGAGCCTGACTTGCAGACTGTGAGCAAGATGGTTCTCAATGACTGGCAGAGGGGCAGAATTCCATTCTTTGTGAAGCCACCGAATGCAGAAACGGGTCCCCAGGTGAGAATGTGATGTTCTTGTCTCTCTTTTTTTCTCACATATGATTTGGTTTTCCTAATGGTATTCACTGGTGCTTTTCCCAGAGCGCCATGTAACTTGGGCGGTGCATGTCTTGGGCTCTGCCCAAGTCTGGTGATTCAGGTGTCGCTCACTTGAATTTGGTGAGGACTGGGTAGCAATGATGCTACAGAGATGTCTGAGCCATTTTACAATCATCTGACTACCAGAAATGTTGTAATTGTCACATTGTTAGCCTGTCATCTTGGGCTTTTTTCGAAGAGATAAAATGGAAGTTGCTCTCAGAGATGGTGGGACAGACTTTGTGGATAATATATCCATTACGCTCTTTCTTGTAGCCTCCTGCGTTGGAAGTAGCTGTGACATCAAACCAAGATAATAATGAGGAGAAAGTCTCTGAGTCAGTAGCATCAAGCGTGGAGCCAGTAGAAGAGAAGAATAATACAGACACTGAAATTAAGCAACTCATGTCACATGTTCGGCAGAACTTTGGGAGGATTAATGTGGCACCTCAGTTCTCAGAAGAAGACCTGGTTCCTGTAGATGTGCCAGGCTTTGATGAAACAGATAGTGAATCCTCTGGAGAGGAGGAGCAGGAAGAAGAGAAAGAGGAAAATGAGCAACAGCAAAATTCAGTACAGGAGGAATCGCAGGTCCCTGTACCAGGTGCCAAGGAGAGCTCTAAGGCAGTTCTTAAGGCTTTGGAGGAGAAGATTGCAAAATACAAAAAATTTCTGGATAAAGCCAAAGCAAAGAGATTCTCAGCAATAAGGTATTTGAATCTGTTCAGTGACTCAAATTTATTTCACAGGAGGGAGAAGGGTTAATGTGGTTCTGCTGTAGCTTCACTCCACTCATGATTGCTTGACTGGTTCCTCTATGTTGCCACAGCTTATCTAGTTTAGCCCCAAACATTTGAGCTTTGGTTAAGCGGCAGTTTGGTTTGGAAAGATTATTCCAAGAAGTCCTGTTTACCAGCACAACTAAAAATGTTCTCACTGTTGGAAAGCCGCCTCTTAAGCTACGGATTAGAAATCTGTTGGTATTGTGGGTAGCAGTATTACCTCCTCGGATCTGTCCTTAATGTTGAGTTCTTTCTTGAGCAATACCAAGGCTAATGTCCTACCTGCATATGCCAGCTGGTCTTCATGCGTGTACAAGAGTATGCTAGCTCATGCAGCAGGCCCAGTTTTGGCAAAGCTCATCCACCAGCCTTATGAGGACTCCAATTTCAAGATTAAGTCTTACATTTTGTCCCTTTGTGCAGTGCACAAGCCCAGTAACTCCAGAGACGAGATTACTGTAATAGGTTTATTAGGTGCAAAGGTTGTGGCTTTGCTGCTGATAGGCTACTGGGATCTACTGGGGACTGATCACCTCTCAGAGGTGGTTACATTTTGTGTTGTGACATTCTTTTATTGCTTATTTTATCTTTTGTAGAATCCCTAAGCAGCTGAGTGAAAAAGTGTTTGCAAAATCCATGCAGAAGTCTGAAGAACCCAAAGAAACTGAAGACAGAGGTAAAATAAGATTAGTAGATGTTCTTAATCTACATTTGGAAATTCCATAAGCAAGAGAAGAGAGGAGTTAGGGGGAAAAGTATTCAGTAGCTCCTGGTCACAAGTTCTTTTTCCCCTAAAGCTATTTAAATCTTTCCATAAGCTAACCTGAGGGCTGCCTGATGACCTTGCTGTAGCCGTTCTGTAGGACACCTGCCTGTATAGTGAGGTGTGTCCCTCTACCAGTGAACGAGGGTAAAGTGAAGAGAAATGTTGCATCTCCAAAAAAATGGTGCTACGGACAGATTGCAGTCGGAGCAACTTCCATTCCACATGGTGTAATATTACACAGCAGGAAGTGGAAGGATTTACGGCATTATAAAAGCGCAGAGGTACTTCAGGTTATAGGTTTTACTGTGGTGACTTCAAGAATGTGGCTTCGGTTTCCATAGAAAGAGTGATTAAAGACAAAATCATATGAGAGAACCCTATTCTGACAAGAGTCTGAAATTCTTCCGGACTTGCACGGGGCTTGAAGCAATCTGCTTCTCAAGAGCAGTTTTCATAGCAATAGCGAGTGATTATCTGGTAAGGAACATGCGTGTTGTGTTGGTAGAAGCTATTAAAATACAACCAAAAGAATGCTTTGCTGAAGTAGATGGGATGGTGACCCCAGCCTGAAGTTCTGCAAACAGATGGGTGTTTTGGAAGATGCCTGACTATGTGATCTCCGCTGTTTGCAGGCAGCGTAGAGAAGAAAAGAAAAAGGAAACCAGAAGGTGGTGATGATGATGATGATGACGGTAAACAGCCTTGCAAGAAGCTGACATCCAAAGAAGTAAGTGTGATTTCTTGTAGTACAACAAATGAGCAGGGCAGTAGAGCTGGCGCTTTTTTATACATAGATTGCCCGTTATCACTTAAGAGCTTTGAGACTGGGCACTCGTAGGAGGAGAGAGCGCAGGGACGGTAGCTGAGGTAGGAGGAGTGTGAAGACAGGGTGACTTGCTGCTGACGTGAGATGTGACAGTAGATGTGACCCATAAAATGGTCCAGCAGATGACTACAACAGAAAGAGTGAAAGGGCGAATCCTTTGTGGGCAAGTGTTGTGCTGTCAGCATTACCTCGCGCACTGGTGCTGTTAAGGGAGCAGGGGTCTAAATGCCGGGAGATGGGAGAATTTGGAACTGGATGGGCAGTACTATCCTGTCTTCAGAGAGCTGCTGCTGCTTTCTTCTGTTCATGTTAGTCAAGTCTAAAAAAAATTGCAGAATAACTTAAATACCAAGTGAAATAGTCTGTGTGTCTGAGTTTGAAAGTGATTTGTAAGCAAACTTGTACAGCAGGGGCTTTTTTGGAGCACTGCTGTGGACTGTTAGGACTGTCGGGGGGAGCGGGAGACTGAATTCTGTTTGTGAATGTTCTGTCACATCTTATGTTAAAAGACCTCTTAGGTGACTGTGCACGTCAGGTTGCTTCTTGTATCTTCTTTACTATTTTTGTAAAGGTTAAAGGGTATCTTCATTGGTAACATTTGAAGAGCGTTGGGTGGGTGGATTCCATATAGATGTCCATATATTCACATCAGCAATGTTTTGTTTGAAATTACTTATTTTACTTGAGGCATGTGGAATGCAAAGTGAACAACATTTGAAAGAATGCAAACAAATTCAGGCTGTGGATACTGTGTGTTTGCTAACGTGTGTCGTGTGTATTTACAGAGAAGACGAGCTGAGAGGCAGCAGCGCTCCAAGAAAGTTGGAGTCCGGTATTATGAAACTCACAACGTGAAAAATAAGAATAAGAACAAGAAAAAAACTGGCTTGGAGGAACAAAGATCAAAGCACAAAAAATACAAACATAAGCAATAACTGCTTATTCTATTAAATTTTACATAAACCAGCTCTAGTATGCAGTGGCTTTTTTTAATATAAAACTTGTAGTTCCCATTCAAAGCCTAGTTTGACTTGTCTGTCTTGTTCCCAGGAGTAGCATCTCACTCTTTGTTTCTGCATCATCTGAAAGTTCTTTATGCAACTGGAGGTCGTGGTATTTCCACATCGCCGTCTAAGGCCAGTAAACACTGCCTTGGCAAAACATATCCTGAAGTGTTACTCAGTGGTGGTGGCGGGTTTGTTGTTTGGTTTTTTTTCTGGAAACTATCTTTGTGGAGTTTTTCATATGACTGGAGTGAATTCCCTTTCCCACGTCTGCCTGCTGTGTATATCCAGCTGGTTACACAGGTACCTCAAGTCAAGATTTCATTTGCTTCCACTGAGAGGTGACCCTTGGCATGGTATCACGCCCTTCCATTTTGTTAGAAATAACCATGTTAGAGAGCTTTGGGTTTGCTCATCCTGGGTTACTTCCAACAGTTCTGACAAGGGATTTTGATGTACAATTAACAGCAAGTTGCCTGTACTCAAGGAAATGCCCCTCAAACACCTGTCCGAGGATTACCTGCAATTTAGTTCTCAGTGAATGTGACTTATGCAAAGTGTTTACAATAAACATATTGTTTCTGAATTTTCTACAACATTTTCAAAGTAATAATATTACAGAGATGCTTGCGTATAGAAGTGTTTATTAGTTTATTGCTTTGAAGGTCATCTAGCGTATTACCAACAGGCAAGTCCCAGACAGGTTCACTGTTCAAGGAGCTGGATGCTGGGATCGCATTGAAAGAGGGTGCAGTAACTATGGTCTTGAATTTCAACTCGTCAAGAGAAAAAGAAAGAAAGAAAGAATACAATTACGCTGCCTTCAGTTGCCGGTAAGTGAAAATTCAAGATCATTTTATGAAGGCAAATCTTTGTCACTAATTGCAAACTTCTTACTCTGACAGCTCTTCTGAGCACTGCCTGGAGGACAGCAAAAAGATCTACTTATTTGGTGCAATGATGCTTTCAAGTTGGGCCTGAAAAACAAATGAGACGGTAAGTCAAATTAGATTCAACCTAAAAAATAAACCCGCGTTGCTGAAAAGTGATAAATTGTCTGTTAGATATTCAAAGCGAGGAGCTGAGGGATGCTGCAATACTTCAAGAGAAGCAGGCCAGGGTTTTTTTCCCTAGCTATTCCATTCCTTACTACATGTTTTATAAATTAGCTTTTCATTCTTGGCATACACACTTGTTGCATTCTGAGAAGAAAAGAGCTGGCTGTGGTTCCATACAATGAGACTCGTTTTGTAATGTAAAGCATTGAAGAGGAAATTAAATAAAAGCTGTTGAAACAGTGGTCTGAATTCTCTGATTTCAGGCTGGAGTACGTTAGCTAAATTAAATATTTGGCTCTCTGGCATTTGGAACACAAACTCTGACTCTGGGACAAAAGTAGCTGGGAACAGCAAGTTTTTCAGTTCCTGAGACAACCCAATTAGACGCCCAATTAGTAGCCTGATCGGAGAGCTACCCGTGCCTAGGGAGCGTGTGGGGTACGAGGCTTCCAGGACGCTGAGATTGCCTCTTCCTAGAGCTGCCAGCAAAAATAAACTACCGCGGCGGTGTACGCGCAGCTGTTAGAATATTTGTACTGCAAGGAAGAAACGGATTAAGTGGAACACGTATTTGATTGAAAAGTTATTTCATTTTGTGCCCTAAAACACTTCAAGATGGTGTAAAGATGTTGGTGGTTTAGAAAGGAGAAACTGTAGGAACAGTGAAGATAAGGAAAGCAGCTCGGTGTAAATGAAACGTTTTTAGCCCAGAAACATTTAATGTTTATGGTAACATTTTTTCTTTACTCAAAAGATGTAGGGTGTTTTCCGTTCAAAACCAAAGTAATGAGCAGAAGCTTTGTCTTCACCAAAGCAGCATGCACAAAAGTACTCCCGTAATTGCAGTCCCTGCTGCCTAAGTACACAATTGTTATTATTAGGTAATACCGAACGGTAAGTGGTGTATCTTGTTATCAGGGAGTCGACTTTAATGCCCAACAGCAAAGAAACGGTCTGTCTTAATTTGTCTTCACTAGATTTTCTATTTTGTAGCTGAGAAGGGGTGCTAACTATTACATCTTTGCAATCAAGTTATGCAGAAATAGATTCCTGAAGTATGAGTCGGGTTTGAAGGCTCTGCGTTTGGGGTTCAGCTGTGTGCCTCTGCTCCGCTCCAGCTGACTACAGCAATTCATCATTTTCTAAACAAACTCGCATCTCTCCCTGGCAGACGTGCGTATGGCTGGAATTCAGATAATCTGACTTGCTGTTTGCATTGTCAGGTTCACTAGTAATGACGAATTGCTGAAGGAAGTAGAGGATGCAAAAGCACTATTTTCCCATTTCACTGAGCATTTAAAGAAAGTGGAACATTAATGCAAATGCATCATAAACGTAACACTTCTAAAACTATAAGGAGAAAGTGATGTTTACATCTTTCTAATTACAAAATGACAAGTTTTACCATTACGGTTTGGAATTGCATTTTTTTTACTCACCTTCAGCTGTTGATTTGTTTGTTTCAGGAACTGAACCTCTTCAGTGTGTTTCTTCTCTTCTATCCGTCGCCTTTCGGTTTCACGTTTTTCAATAGCTTCACATCTAGCTTTCTCTTCACTCACTTGTTTTTCCAGCTCCCGCTTTTCCTCTTCTAGCTCTGCAATCTTGGAAGAGAGTACACATTTCTCAAGTTTTGTGTGTTAGCAATCAATTTTTAGTTAAGATGGGACAAAGTTGTATGTTGTACAGCCGTTAGAGTGTTCCAGATAAAATAACAGATAATTTATGAAATGGAACTAAACTGTAGGAAAACAAGGAGACAAGTATTTTGATGATCTTTACTGCCATCTACTGGAAAGAGAAATGACTGATTTCTTATAAAATTGTGTGTGTAATATCCCTGTGCTGTCATGTGCAGAAAACTACACCAAGGGGTTAACAGCCCAACTTACTCTTTTCTCCATGTCAGATTTGCCTTGCTCAGCTTGTAGTGCCTTCCGCATGCCAAAGGCAACGCTGCTCTCGTACAGCATCTGGTAAGCAGCAATTGTCATTTGGATTTCATCCCTGACTCGAAGCAGCAGCAGTCCTCGCTCCGCACAGTTAATTGTAGTTTCACGGATCAATTCGTCTTTACAGAAAGGGCACAAGAGCCTAGTTAGAGAAGGTACTGTACATTTACCTGGGAATGCTGGATACACACGGGGTCCAGAGCTTACTGTATTTTACCTATTTTCTGCACCTCAAAAGCAACATGGATAGTCATAATTATTTTTTTTTTTGTTACATTACAGCTATAGCATCAAGTGCTAGCAAATAAAGGCAGAGTGGGGGTACAAAACCTATGGTAATAACTGTGATACTGATCCACTAAAAGCAAACACCTAAAAATTTGTGATGATTTTTTGCAGGTTTTGGGAAATCTCCAGAGGAGTTAAGATCCTCCATCCAATCTCTTGTGTTCGGAAGATGAACATCGTGTCATCAGTGTGTAGGAGTGCTTAACAGGTATATAGTGTTTTAAGTTATTTTAAGTTAACTGATGGGTTAAGTACAGCTATGAGAATTTTAAGCTTCTTTGCATCTTTTGCTATTACGTTGTAACGGTATGCCTACACAGATGTGTCTTTTGCTTTGTAAACAACATGAGACTGTAAAACGCTCTGTATGGAGGCTGACAGCTTGGGTGGGGGATGAGGATGGGAGCCCTGTGGCTGTTGGAGGAGCCCCCCAGCCCCGGCTAGCCCCCCGGCCCTGGGAGGAGCAGGAGTCCCTGTCCCCAGGGCCAGGGGAGCCGCAGCCCCTCCGGGAGGGGGTTCCCCATTCCCCGCTGCACTGACCGAAGCACTGCGAGTAGAGCTCCCTGCGCACGGGGCAGATGCCGGTCTCCCGCGCCTGCCGCTGCTGCAGCCGCAGGTCCAGCTGCTCCTGCAGGTGCACCACGTCCAGGCGGGTGCTGGGCGCGCTGGACACCTCCTGCACCCAGCGCCGGTTCTCCTCCTCCCACTCCCTAACGCCAAAAGCACCGGCTGTTACGGGGCGGGCCCGGCCGGCCGCTGCCCGGCGCGGCTGGGCCTGGCCCCGGCCCCGCTCACCGCGGCGGCAGGATGGTGTTCAGGATCTCCTGCGGCTGCTTGACCGAGTCGGCGGCGGGCGTCCGGGGCGGCGGCGCGACGGGCCCGCTCGAGGTGGGCGGCTGCGGCGGGGTCCCCTTCAGCGGCCGGGCCTGCGGAGAAAGCAGAGGGCGGTAGGTGCGGGCGGCGGCGGCCCGCGGGCGGCCCGGCCCACCCGGCCCCGCTCACCCCGGGGGAGCGCTTCTCGGTGCGGCGGCTGACGAGCACGGGCGGGTTGTACCGCAGCAGCGAGTCCGGCGGCTGGATCATGGCGGCGGCGGCCGTTGTCGCCATGGCGACGGCCTCTGTGCGGCGGACGCATGCGCAGGCCAGGCGCGCCCTTCCTCTCGCGCGCCCAAGTGCTTCCGGGCGGCGCGCGCGGGCCGGAAGCGGCGCGCACTTCCGGTGGTGGCGGCGGCCGGCGGCGCCATGGAGGCGGCGGCCGAGCGGCGGCGGGAGCGGCGGCGGCGGGAGGCGGCGGTGAAGGCCGAGAAGCGCAGCCCCCGGCGCTCCGCCTCCCGCTCTGCGCGGGGCAGCCAGTCGCCGCCGGCCGAGGAGCGGCGGGGCCCGGCCGGGCCGCGCCAGGACAGCCGCGGCCGCAGCAGCAGGTAGGGCCGCCCGGCGGATGCGGGCCCGGCCGCGGCCCCGCACTTTTCCTCACCCCTCCCTTCCCTCCCCTTTCCTCTCGTTGTTTTCAAGATCGCCCAAGAGGAAGAGCAAGTCCGGGCGGAGGAGCCGGTCCCCGCGCGGCAGGAGGAGCCGGAGCCCCCACCACGCCACCGTGAAGGTGAAGCAGGTAAATGGTGTTGTCGGTAACAGCGAGGCCCGGCCCTGCCCGCGGAGGCGTTAGCGGGGCCTGGTGCGCTCCTGGCCGCGCAGCGGCAGCGGTTCTTGTGAGTCTCGCCTGTGCGAGGTACGGAAAACGACTTCTCACCCGGCAGTTCTTCTCTCCTACTCCCCGTAGGGTGTCACGTCAGGAAAAGGAGGGTCTCGGTGTTTTAATAGCTCGTGCAGCCCACTTCGGGCTTTGTTATAAGTGGCAGGGTGTGCACGTGTCTGTGAACCCACCCAGCCTTTGCCTCTTAAGCAGGCTGCCCCTGCAAGCTTCTTCCTGTGCCCAGAGCAGGTGACGCACCGTGCCGTTTCTTGATCTTGCTTTATTCAGTGCAAATTGTGGGAATCCAGGTAGGCTGGCAAGGAAATGAGTTTCTCTCTCCTTGCATTAGGTCTATGCACAACGTATCCAAGTACATGTTTTCCATGCGAAGGATTGTGGTGTTCTTAAAAGCCGAGGTAGATTCACTGCTCTTTCATTCTAATCCTGAATGCATCACTATAAGCGATTCTTCATTACAGGAGCGAGACGATCATTGTCGTAGAGGAAACGAGGAGCGAAAGCAGAGGTACCCGTCAGACCAAGAACACAGGAGAGAGAGAAGTGGAGACAGAGATAAACACAGAGACCACTCAGACAGAAGGAAGAATGCAAACGAAAGGCCTGGAGTTCGAGGCCATGAGCGAGAGAGGGAGGTTCAGAACATCCGTGAGCAGCAAGCAGAGAGGGAGTTTTATAATGAGAGAAGACGAGAGCATCGACAAAATAACGAAGGTAGTGGTGTTGACCAGAATCCGGAACTCGGGCAATCTGATAACAAACCTAAAGAAAAAGCTGCTGTAAACAAAGAGAAACCAAGCTTTGAACTGTCTGGTGCGCTGCTGGAGGATACCAACACTTTCCGAGGTGTTGTGATTAAGTACAGTGAGCCTCCTGAAGCTCGGATTCCGAAGAAGCGATGGCGCCTCTATCCTTTCAAAAACGATGAGTTTCTCCCAGTCATGTACATTCATAGGCAGAGTGCGTATCTACTGGGCAGGCACCGCAGAATCGCAGATATTCCCATTGACCACCCCTCCTGCTCAAAGCAGCATGCCGTGTTTCAGTACCGGTAAGTATTGCCCTGCCTGCTGCTGAAACGGGGTCATTCAGGAACTTATGAAGAAAAAAAAAAAAGAACCCAAACAAAAAGCCCTGGATATGCACAGTTGAGAGGTATGAGTTTGCTGTAAGAACGTTAGAGAGAATTTATGTTTGACTGACGCATATCATCCGAGCAGTAATCAAAAACATCTGTAATTCCTCTCATTTAACCACAAGCAGCCTTTTAGTAAGACAAATAACACAGCAGGGTTAAACACAGGAGTGTGTGTACATCTGAATGAGAATAAACCGGCAGGTGTAATTGGCAGTAAAAGTATTTCAAGGAGAGGTTTCATTCATTTGGTCTTTTACAACAAAGTCTGCTGATCTCCTCTGAAGCAGCAGGGCTTGCGTGCTGCTGGAGACAAAGATGCTCTCTTAAGGAACAGCCATCTGTTCTGTTGTCGGAATTACTGTGTTATATCCTCAGAAGTTTAGAAGGTGATTGCAGTCTGTCGGAGTCTGCTCGGTCTCACAGTTTCTCATTGCTCTCATCAGGCTTGTTCAGATCTCTGCAAGTACAGATAAGTATTAACTGCACTGGGGCTCGTCTGTTGGAAAACCCGTCTGCTTTTGGAGTCCGCTTTCTGTCTCGCTGTTGTGATTGAAACGGTGTTTTGTGTTTTGCTAGGCTGGTGGAGTACACTCGTGCCGATGGTACCGTTGGCCGCAGGGTGAGGCCCTACATCATCGACCTGGGCTCTGGGAACGGCACTTTCCTCAATAACCAGCGGATTGAACCTCAGCGTTACTACGAACTAAAGGAAAAGGATGTACTGAAGTTTGGGTTCAGCAGCAGGGAATATGTGCTTCTCCACGAATCTTCAGATAAATCTGAGGCTAACACAAAGGACGATGATGATGAGGAGGAGAAGGAGGAAGAGTCTGACAGTTAACAGATGAGGAGGAGATTGAGAGGGGGGTTAAGGGAGAGAAGTTCTTTGCGGTTGAACACATGTTGGGGTGTAAACGTTGGAGCATCACGGAACTGATGCCTCTTACTGCCTTAAAGTCCTTTTTCTGTTGCTGATCTGTTCTCGTAGTTTATTTTGGGGGACTTCACTGATTATCATCTTTGATAGTTCTTCGTATCAGGAAATACAGCTTCTTTTTTTTTTTTTTTTTTTATGCTTTTTTACCTCCCAACAAGCAAAAGAGCACCTGGATGTGAAAGCTCTGATGCTGGAAATATTCAACAAATGTTGAAAGACTGTCCCCTTCTAGGAAACGATGTAAAACACAGCTGGCATATTTAAAATTATTTTTGTTGCCTGTTTGTCATAGCCCTTTGAAAATGCTACTTAAGCGAAATACTAGTTAGAAAGTGACCTGATGCATTTTGTAACATGTCTTGTTTGGTAGTTTGCCAAATTCCTTTGCCTGTTCGGAGTTCTAGACAGGAGAATTTACCAGGCTTGCTACTAAAAAGGCGGAAATGTTTGAAGGCCCCTCTTGTGTTTTGGGTAGTTATTTTGCCTTGTGATAACTTTCAGGGCTGGGCATTTCACTGGAATACACTACCTGAAAATTGCAAGGTAATCTGGAATAGAAGTTAAAACGCTTCCTGGGATTCGGGGGGGCGATACTGTGATTTGGAGGCCGAGGTCTCGGTCAGGGTCTACCCAGGACGCGTCGCAACCTGCGGTGCTGAAACTTACTGGATGTGGAGTGTCCAGGTCTAAAACTGAGGCCTTTATTTCTGATACCATCCCGGCCCCACAAATAACTCCTCCTTATTTTTTGTTTGTATTACGCATAAATACCTTTTATTCGGTGACATGTGTTAACCGGAGTTTGCACTATTTAAGTTTTCTTTTTATAAAAAGTTATACTGTCACTTGTTTAAAATAGTCTTCTCCCCTATAAAAGAAAACAATGCTTTAAGAAGAGAAACACCAGTTCCACTCACTGAACGTACTTGCATCTTGCATATTTTTGGATGTCTTCTCCCAAGGGTTTGCTTTATGGTATAAGAAATGTATATTTTCCACATTGTTTACTACTTTGCCTGGATGTTTGTTCTGTGGTCACCAGCTATTCATACCTGCTGTGTATATACGTTGTGTATACAGGTGGTGCGTATTGTATACACGGGCTGGAACATTTATAGTGTAAATATGGGGCATTGATGTAGGTTTTCAAAAGGTAGGTAGAATGAGTTTTGACTAGGAGGATCTCCTTTATATATACTCTAGGGGTTTTTAAATAAAGAATTTGTAAATTTAGCCCTAATTACTTTTAGTTGTAATATTTTTCTCCTGTCTTTTTTCTTTTTTTCCTTTATGTTCTTCATATAGATGATCCTTCAGTATTCACTTTGATATTGAGGACACCAAATAAGTTTTAAAAATAAATATACACGCGGGATTGTTATCATTGGGAGGCCGGGGAGGGCTTGTGCCCGTCTCACCTGGGTGGCCCCTTCCGTGTGATGGGTGCCCCGGCAGGGTGAACTCGCCCCTCGGGCTGCGCTTACTGAGAGAGTTCATAGAAGCTAAAAAGGGGTCGAATCGGGCAAACGTACACAGGGTTGAAGTCGCCGGTTCTGAACGTGCTGTTCCCCGGAGTCGCGGGGTCTCCGCTGTCCCCGACTCCGGGACCCCCCGCAGCGGGCCGGGGCCGGTTCCGGGTCAGCGGGGACACCGTCCGTCCGCCCGCCCCGGCGGCCTCGCGGCACGTCGAGGGGGGTGGCCCCCCCCGGCGCCGGTCGGGGCGGAGCGGTGGGGCCGGGCTCGGCGCTGCCCCCGGCGGCTCCTCCCGGCAGCGCAGCCGCCGCCCCGCCCCGCCCGGCCCGCGCAGGCCGCCGCCGCCATGGCCGCGCTGCACGCCAAGGCCGGCGGCCCCCCGCAGATCCCCGACACCCGCCGGGAGCTGGCCGAGCTGGTGAAGCGCAAGCAGGAGCTGGCGGTGAGCGGCGGGGCCGGGGCGGGCGGCGGGGCTGGGCCGGGGCCGGGCCGGGCCGGGCGGTGGGGCCTGGGCCGCGGGCGGGCGGGCGGGCGGGCGGGCGGCGGCGGCGGGGCCTGCGCTCGGGGCCGGGCCCGCTGCATGCGCCGCGCTGTGCCCGGCAGGAGACGCTGGCCAACCTGGAGCGGCAGATCTACGCCTTCGAGGGCAGCTACCTGGAGGACACGCAGATGTACGGGAACATCATCCGCGGCTGGGACCGCTACCTCACCAACCAGAAGTGAGTCGCGGGGCCGGCCCCGCCGCCCGGCCCGGCCGCCCCGCCGGGCCCCCGCCATGCCGCCCGCCTGTCTGTCTGTCTGTCTGTCTGTCTCTGCTTCAGGAACTCCAACAGCAAAAACGACCGGAGGAACCGCAAGTTCAAGGAGGCCGAGCGGCTCTTCAGCAAGTCCTCGGTCACCTCGGCAGCGGTGAGTGCCCGGCGGACTTCCCTGCCCCCGTCCCCGTCCCCTTCCCTGTCTCCCTGTCCCCCTCCCCAGCCCCTCCGTCTCCCTGTCCCCTTTCATCTCTCCCTGGCCACCTCCCTGGCCCCTCCGCCTCCCCATTCCTGTCCCTGTCCCCTTCTCTGTCCCCCTCTATGTCCCCCTGTCCCCCTCCCCAGCCCCATCCCTGTCCCCTGCCCTTGGTGCTCCTCAGTGCAGCTTGTCCCGTGGTGATCTCCCCGGCTGCTACCGGGCCAGTTTTCCATTTAAACTCCTGCGCCTGCCTGATCTCCCCCAGCCCGGGCATCTTCGTCCCCATCGCAGCCTCTTTCAGAAACCCTTTTCCCGGTGCCCAGGGTGGCGGAGGGGGAGCGCAGGCGAGAGCCACCCGTGCCACACGCTTGTCACTGCCACCCCTCTCTCTCTGCTCCCAGCCCCGTTCAGCAGTGCCGTGCTGGTGCTGCTAGGTCGAAAGCTCTTTCAAGCGAAGGCCTGATAACATCTTTCTCTGTGTTTTTGAACGTGTGAAAAGCAATAAGTGAGCTGCTGCTTTCGTTAACGTCCCTTTTGGTTTTCCAGGCGGTCAGTGCATTAGCTGGAGTTCAGGACCAGCTCATTGAGAAGCGTAAGTCACTTCTTCACTTCTCTCAGAATTTGGGAAGAGCTACACCTCTCCCCACAACTCAGCTCCGTCTCCAGTTGTTGGGATCGGTGCCGTGCTGGCTGCTCCCCACAGCGCTCCCCGTCCAGGGACCTGCGGCTGCCGCTCGCTGGCCGCTCCCCGCTGCTCCCAGCGCAAGTCAGCAAAGCGGCACTGCGAGGAACAGAATTCAAGTTGGGCTTCTTCAAGTAAACTTTTGTGCTCGACAAGGGTTTATTGTGCATAAAACTTACTGAAATGGGTTTGGTGCCCTGGGGAGAAGGAGGCCGGCAGGGCTGAGGCAGCGCGTTTCTGTTTGTGTCAGTCAGTCGCAAGTGACGTGGGGAGGAGCCGCGTACGTTCAGGATTTTTAAAAACTCTTCTGTAATCGATACCGAATCAGATGCAATTCTAGTGTGCCCCAGTTGCTGAAGAGGTTTAGCTTGCTGTCCTCCAGAGGCACTTCTCAGGTTCTCTCGTTTACATCCCGGTGTGGTGTGGCAAGGCTCGGCCTGTCTCTGCTGCCCCGCACGCTGTCGCTGGGCGTTGCTTCTCCTGTGCAGGGCTTTGCCAGGGCAGCGCGGGGTGGGAGCCCGGGGCTGTAACCGCTGTGCTCCTCTGTGTTTGTCCTGCTCTAGGGGAGCCAGGCAGTGGCACAGAGAGTGACACTTCTCCAGACTTCCACAATCAGGAGAATGAGCCCAGCCAGGAGGACGCTGAAGAGCTGGATGGGTCTGTGCAGGGGGTGAAACCCCAGAAAGCGGCTTCCTCTACTTCTTCTGGGAGCCACCACAGCAGCCACAAAAAACGGAAGAACAAAAATCGACACAGGTTAGTGGTACCAGCAGCCTTCTCGTCATGCCCTTGGAACGGTTAGCTGTTGCTGAACTTAACTTTTATTATGTGAAAGGAACTAGTAACCTGTTAGAATGACGAACAGCTCGGGTCAT
The DNA here is from genome assembly GCF_963924245.1 of Chroicocephalus ridibundus. Classification (NCBI taxonomy): domain Eukaryota; kingdom Metazoa; phylum Chordata; class Aves; order Charadriiformes; family Laridae; genus Chroicocephalus; species Chroicocephalus ridibundus. The sequence continues at coordinate 3,288,573 of NC_086302.1, read as the reverse complement.
TTGTTTTGGTAATTTGTCTGGTTTTCAGTTGTACGCGTCCTGTAGCGCCCCTCGGGACCCCGTTGTATCCAGGAGGGGAAGCGCGTTGACGGAGCTGCAGCAGCAGTCGGCACAGGGTGCTGGCTCCAGCTCTGGTAGCGCTGTGATTTCCACCTGGCCTTTTCGACTCTCTGGCTCTCCAGGGGAATAAAGCCAGCGTCCTGCCAGTAGAGGAGGATTGCAGTCCTGGCCTCCTGGGCTGGCTTCTTGGTTTCTGCAGAACCAAGTAAGATAGGAATGTCAGTACTTGCTTTGGGAAAGAAGGGTGAAAAAGCGAATGGGAATGTCGGGGGGGGTTGCGGACACTCCTCACGAAGATTCCCACTCCCCGAGCCTTTCAGTTTTCAGTGTCCCAAACTGAGTCTCTTTTGCTCGTGGCATGGAAGACTTGCTTCGTCACGTTCACCTCAAAGTGTTTGATATTAAACTGACCTAAAATTGCTGTGAAACGAAGCTTTCCTGAACTCTTTCTGGTTGAATTTAGATGACCGGTTCTGCCCCTTCAGGTGTGTCCCCGAGGTGTGGTGCAGCACGGGGGGCTGGCGGCTCGGAAATCCGGGATAAACTCCCAGCCTCGCCGTGCTGCTCTCCACGGGCCACCTAATGCTGCTGCGTAGCCATGGCTCGTGGCCCTCCGCAGAGCTGGCCCCTACAGGGTGTGGTGGTGCGCGGTGGAGTCAGGCCCTACGCAGAAAGGACCGTGGAAATCCATGCTTTTGGAAAGGGGAGACATTTACTGCAGAACTGCACCTCTCTGGGAATGATTGCTGGAACTGGTACTGAAAGATTATTATAAGTAAAAGGAGCTTTTAAAAAAATCCAGTGTTCCTGCCAGCTTTGAGCTTGTTGGCTTTGTGTACGGATGGGCTTTCCTCTTTGAGGGACCTTCTCGTACGATTAGGAAAGAGAAATGTTTTAAGGAACAGTGGTTAAAAATCTACAAAGATTGCTGGGGAGAGGCTGGTTTGGGAGATGCAGAGGTAGGTATAGTGCTTGAAAAATGCCTAACTCCTTTTTCTCCTTCATTAGGTGTTGAGTCGTTAGCGTGTCTTTAATTCTTAGATCAGAATTCCCTTCCTCCAGCAGTCTTAATTGGGCAAACATTCGAAAGTACTGGATGGCCCAGATGGGAGCTGGGAATCCAAAGCAGTTCAAAACTCTTGGGTTTTTTGCCTGTAGACAATTGGAAAGAAGTTCAGGAATAACACAAGACACTACGTCTGTAACGAGTTCAGAGAAACAGTCTGTAAAGCTGAAATACAGCTTAAGAAAATTGCTATTTCAAGCAAACGATAAAGTATTCCAGCCAACACGTGCGTGGGCGGCAAACCAACGCGCTGCAGCCGCAGCGGGGTGCCGTGCAGGTGCTGTAAATAATGCCAATTCTTTTGCTCCGTTGCATAACCCGAACTTTAGCGCCAGGAGTTAGGAAGAAACTGCCCCACTGCCAGGTTGTGGCTTTGGGGTTTCTGCTGCATTCCCTCCGCTGAAGCAGCTGGTGCTGGCCGCTGTCGGGGACAGACTATTGGACATGAGGAGCCCTGCTCTGATCCGGTATGGCGATTCTTCTCCTCTAAGAGATTCGGCAGGCACAGCTACAGTACGGAAAGGCCTTTGCAGTTAGTAATTCACTGTTTTGTAATGCTTAGCATGGCCAGATAAGTAATTAAAAGAAGATGATAATTAAGTTTGTCTGTAATAAAAACGCTCTTAAAGTTGTGATTGCTGTTACTGACTATCCCCTAAATTCTGGCAGAAAAGACCAAGCAATTTTCAAGTATATCTAGGTTAAAAAAACCCGAACAACAAAACAGTCCCGGCCTACCAAAAGTAGAACTTAAGTGCTTTAAGCGTTTTAAACGTACTGCAGCCCAGAGTGCTCTTTAGGAAGGGACCTGCCTGTCTGTTTCTTGGGTGTCATGGAAAAAAAAAAAAAAAAAAAGAAAAGAAATAACTGGCATTTCTTTTTGATCAGAAGCTCTTCCGTTTGCCAGTGTTATGTTTGGGTTCTGCTCACCCTGACAGCGCGCTGGCTCCCCCGGATTTTCTCCTTCGTGCCCACCGAGAGCGGTGCGGAAAGTTGGATTCAGACTGGGCAGAACTGGTGCGAATGGGCAGGTTAACTGCAGACAGTTAAGAGCAGGGAATCAGATGGAAGTTACAGTGTCGTTATCGCAGTCATCCTCTGTTCCCTCTGAGACCACAGGAAGGCGAAGATGATTATTTTCTGTGTGCTCAGCAGTTTTCACGGCTAAAAAGTCTTTCAGGAGAAAACAACGCTGTTTCCTCTTAGAAATTCAGCGCTGAAAAGCTGCTGAGTTACAGCTGATTCGATGATTCGTCCTTTCCGCCAAATCCCGGTGTTAGCTTTGGGGCAGGACTGCTTCTAGAGCCGGTGCCACCGTGTGAATGCCGAGACGAGGGTGGAATGTCACCAGACTCTTCCTTAGCGCTGGCCCGGTGACCGTGTTCTCCGTGCGGCTCTTGGAAAGGCAGGGGGTGCGAGGGGCCGCGTGTGTGCGTGTGCTTCGGGAGAATACCCCAATGCAAAGTTGGCCGCTGAGCGCCGTCCCGCGCTGCTGCCCGAGCTTCGCTTTGCCGCAGTAACCGGAGCCACCGCTCTCACCGCCCGCTCTCCGGTTTCACGAGCAAATCCGTTCTCCTCTCCGCCTGCGAGCCAGCCTGCGCTCCCAGTCGCCCATAGCTGCCTTGTTCAGCACCTAAAATTCCCTCAGAAAACCGCTGTGCCTCTCTTCTAACACCTCTTTTTCCCAGAAATCCGATTGGGGAGGGGGACTCTGGATTGCCAAGTCTGGAGTGCTATTTGTGCCCGATTCTGGTTACGATATCTTAAGAACTTTATGGCATTTGAACACTGGCTTTATTATTTATTTTATTTCGTTTTATTTTTTTTTTTAGTAATCTCGCTAGGGTGGCTAATCAACTAATTTATTTAATTCATTAGTATATTAATTTCTATTGCTTTCTTCCTTTCAAATGCTGCCCCTCAGCCCGTCTGGCATGTTTGATTATGACTTTGAGTAAGTTTGACTTGAATTAGTACTTGTGCTGTGTTGTTAGTGTGTAGACACCAATGTGCCTTTTGAGACCTTTCTAACCCATAGTTTATCTGTTTAATTGTAGGTATGTATATTAGGTTAGGCTGGGAAGTTTTTTTTAAAAACAGAAAAGCGTGATGGAGGTAACATTTTATTTAATAACTTCAGCAAAATTAAATTAACTTCACTCTTCTCTACCTTTCTGTTTCATTTTTAAATAGATAAACTTTTTAACTTAAAAGCTTAGTTTAAAAACTGATTCTTCTGGCTTTGCTTCTTAAGGAGATTAGTGTAGACTTGGATATTTCCTTCTGGAAAAATGTAATAAACTCAATACCTTTGACTCATTTAATCCCTGTCACCTTAAACGCCTCTCTCTGTTCTGAGTAAATAACCATCACCACTATGTCTGAATAATTACCTGTGGCATAGTCGCACTTCTAACAAATTAACATAGAGCATGCGTAATTAACCTTATTTCTTTATGCTGCATAACTGCCCTGTGATTTTTGTTATGAAGCTTGATTAACTCTTTTTTTTTTTTTTTTGTGAGTGGACGCAATATGCATTTTGGCAAATAATAAAGAATCCACTCTCCGTCTCTTTGCCGCTCTCTTGTCCAGTAACACTGGGACAGATTTGGCTCAGCCCAATTGAGAATGTGGATTGCATTAACCAAATAGTCTTTGTTGTAGCCTGTGCCATATGCAGTAGCTGGTTCTTTGAACTCTAGTCTTGGTTTCGTGTATTGAAATGGACATTTCTCTTATCTTTCCAACCACAGGATTGATCTCAAGTTAAACAAAAAGCCAAGAGCCGTAAGTATCAGTGCTCTGTCCTTGTTTTCATTGCTCGTCTGTAGACTTGAGTGGCTGACTGACTCCTAATGTTAAAAAGCCTCCCTCTGCTGTAATTTAACATCTTGTTTTCACGGTTGAGGAATATCATGGGATGAAATAAGCATTGTCTTGTGGATTTAATGATAAATAAGCCCAGGTAGGCGTGTTACGAAGCTAGGTCACAGTTAAGTCCTGTGCATTTTCTGTGAAAAAAGCTGGTTTGCGTCCTGTTACCTTGTCATGATCTGGGACATTAAAAGCATCTGGTTTTGGTTGATGCGTTCTTGAACTAAGGTTTTGAAGGTTTAGCTACAAGAAGAAAAATCTCTTTTCTTTTTTGCCTGCAAGTAATGGTTTGTAGAAATGAGAGAAGGCTGAGAATCCCAGCTCTGCAAGCAGAATTGGAAGTAGAAAGATCTCAATGTGCCCGGCCTTTCCTTTCTCTGCAGGACTACTAGACTCATCAGTGCTGATGCTTCTGGGATTTAGGTCTGTGTGAATCCCCGCTGAGAAAAATGCCGGTCGACTGGATGATGAGCACGACGGCAGCTCTGGCCGAGCGTCTGCAGACGGGAGTGGCTCGCTCTAAAGACCTTAACCAGAGGAGAAAATCTTGGACCATGTACTTTGCATCATTTTAAAATCACCTGAGTTGCAGGAAGACTAAGGTGTAGTAGTAGTAGTAGTAGTAGTCCTGAATTCCTGACTATTCTGTGCTTCCACCTCAGTCGGGAGCTTCTTAAAATTGGCTGATGTTGCTGCTGCCACCCCTGTCACCCGCCAGCCCTCGGAGAGGTGTTTCTTTTTCCACTGGAACTGGGGTGTGATTCAGTATGTCCCATCCGTGTTGTAAGACTTAGATTACTTTTGTTGCTGATATTTAGCGTTGTAGTTTTGGTTTGGGGTTTTTTTTTAGTTGTTTTATTTTTTTTAGAAAAAACCAAAGTGTATAGTTAACAAATTGACTTTTGGTTCCTTTGTTTTAATCCACCACGTAGAGTGGAAAGTTCTTCATTGTGTGGAACAGCTCATTTTGATTCTTCCTCAAGCAGAGAAGAAGGTGGTTAACCCTTTTCTCTAATTTTAATCTTAAACACCATCCCCCTAAAATTTACACAGTATCTAAAGATGCAGGGACGGCTGGAGCTCAAAGCCATCTCGCTCTTTGCTATCTTTGAGGTTGGGTGGATTCTCTTTTTAATACAAACTTCTGTCATTTGTACATAAACAATAAAGTTACATGTTTGTCTCTCTTCTCATGTTTCGTTCAGTCCAAAATTTGACTCCTAGTGCTTTTTATTCTCCATCTGCTTTATGAGGACTTTGCTGGAATTCTTCCACATTTCCATAGTAGCTGCTCCTTGTTTCCCAACCCGTAGGAGGTTTCCGTTGTGCTTGCTTTGCTCTGGTGTACGTAACACTTGAGTACTTGCAGGGATGGCCAGGCACCGATCTCCGGCTGTCTTCAGCTAATCCCGCTTCCAGGTAGGGCTTGGATGGAAGTCTTGCTTGCCGATGGTGGGGGAATGCCCGGAGGTGAGGGATGAGCCGTCGGGATTGGCACCGGGAGGGCGCACAGAGGGGTGAGTGCTGGGGGCCTGTCCCGGCAGGCAGGTGGAGATCCCAGTGCTGACGTTGAAATTAGCCCTTCTTTCCCCAAGGCAGTAAATTGCCTTTGTTACCAGCAGCGTAATGCATTTGCGTCTGCCTAAACGTTGCGATGGAGAGTGCGCCACGGGCAAAGCTGTGTCACATCCAGCCCCCCCCGTGCCCGCCTGCGTGCTTGTCACTGCTGAGTTCGTTCCGTTCTGCTGCACCTCTGCTCTCCTGCTGCCGTGGGTCTCTCCCAGCTCCCTCCGGCCCGGGCCGAGCCGTACCGAAGAGTGAAGGGCAACGGCCAGGAGCGAAGGTCTCCCGTGTGCTCCTGTCTGGCTCAGGGCTCAAGGCAGCTCCGTGGTTGTGGGGGTGGGAGCTGGCTCGTCCCGCAGCGGGGCCAGCGGCTGGCACGCGGGGGGTGTCGGGATGTAAGGGCTCAAGGGGCGAGCTGCAGAGCTGTCCTCCTGCTTTGTGTTTTATGTTACAGAGGTTGAATACAGGGGGGTGAAAGATCTAGGAAATAAGAAACACCTAAAAGGCCTTGCTTTTACACAGTTCTGGAAAAAAGAAGTCTTAACTGAAGGGGTTTGATTATTTGGCCTTGGTACAAAGGCAGTTTTTCTCCCCCTGCTGCTGCTGTTCCAAAGCAAGAATTGCAAGAACGCGTGGACTTCAGAGGGTAAAAATCTCTGCTGCACCACTTTGACCTCGCGCAAAGCTGCCGTACCTTTCTGGCCAGAACATCCACCCGTGGAGAAACAGCAAAGGGCTCCTGTAGCTTGGAATCCTGTGTGTTCAGGCGTGTTTTGTGGCAAAGTGTCAGTCAGCCCCGCTTTCCCTGCGATACGCGTTAGGGGTGCTGCGGGGACAAGGGGAAAACACAACCTTTCCTGCCTCCGGCAGTGTTTGTCACTAAAGGAAGGGGACAGCCTGTTCGGATGAGGACAGTGTGATGGCAGCAGCCCTGGGGAGCCAGCGCATCGATCAGCGCAGAAAGCTGAATGGCGAATGCGTGGTTCCAGATAAAGGCACCTCGTTGTGCCGAGCCACAGCTCTTCCCCGCCACATCCTTCTGACCCGCAGCCCTTGGGCTGCCAGGAGCGGGGTGAGATGAAGGGGCTGGGGCTCCGTGCGGCCTGTCCCAGCAGAGGGAACCAACCGTCCCTGTCCCACAAGCAGCACTGATGGCCACAGCTCTGCAGCACCAGCTTCCCTGCGGTGGGGAACACAGGGGGGGTCAGCAGCGTGCGGGGTCTGCCATCGCTTTGGGAACATAAGCACCATCGCCTACGAGAGGGCTGTGAGACGGGTGCTGGAGTCTGACTCTGGCAGTTGCGCCTATAACTTCTATTTTATTTCTGAAGACTTCTATTTTTCTTCCCAAACAGCCAGCGTGGCTAAAGATCCAGAGAGCCAGTGCCTGGCCTTGGACACAGGGGGCACAGAGAGCCGCACGGGCTTTTTCCTAAATGCTAATGAAAGCTAAAAGTAGTAGCTAAAAATAAATTGCGGCTCATTTTCTTGTAGATCCTGAGCAGAGCAAATGAGGGGTGGCAGAGCAGCAACTGTCCTTATGGCCACCAAAGGTGGAGCAGGAGCAGCGCTAATCCCCTGCACAGCCTCGTCACCAAGAGGATTAGGCAGGAGTTTATCGAGCCCAGGGAAGCGGCCGCGAGCTGACAGCAGGCAGGAGGGGCAGCGGCCACTGGGGAGGGTCCGCGTGTGGCGCAGCGCTGGGTAAGGGGCAGCTGGGGTTGGTGGGGGGGAGCCGTCGTCCCCCCGGGCACGTGCCCCACGCGCTGGGATCTGGCTCTCGGCGAGGCGGGCTGGACGCTGCCGTGTGGTGGTGCACCCCGTGGCTGCCACGCGTCCCTCCGGTGCGCCCAGCGTGGCAGGTGAGCAAGGTGGCGGCTCCCGGGGGGGGTGCCGGCACATCAGCTCTCTGTCTCCTGGTCTGCAGGGTCCCCATGGGCAGGCAGCGCGGCCCGCGGGGGCCAAGGTGGAGGCAGCTCCTGCGTGCTGGGGGCCGGTGGCTCCTGTGGCTCTCCGGGATGGCGTTCCAGGGGCTGCGGTGGCTCTGGAGGCTGGCATGGGTCGGTACTGTGGGACCCCCCCCCTTCCCCGGGGCCATTCACACACTCATGTCAGCCCAAATGTGGCACGTGTCCAGACCAGGGGTCAGGCCATGGAGTGGGGGTACTGCTGGGGTTCATCACCTGTCCTGGTGGCACCGGGGGGGGCTGGGGCAGGGAGGGTGGGTGTCACCACCCCATCCAGCAGCATGGCTGGGGGATCAGGAGCCTCATCCGCAGGCGGCGGCTCTTGGCTGAAGGCACTGCCTGGTTCTGCCCACCGAGAGCTCTGGGGATGTGGGGACGTTGCTCTGGGCTCGGCGCTCCCCGGGGAGGGTTTGAGCCCACCGCTCTCACCACACGGCCGCCATCCTCCCCCCCAGTACCTGCTGATCTGCTACAAGAGCTGCTGGGACGGCGCCTTCCAGGTCACTGAGGAGGTAACTCCCCCAACATGCCCCTGCGCCGGGAGGGCTGCCGAGATCTCCAACCCCCGGGACATGGCTGAGCCCGGTGACATGGTCTATGGGTGGCACCAGCGGGGCTGTACGTCCCCAGGGCATGGCACGGTGGGGTTCCCCAGTCAGGGTCAGTGCCAGGGGCCACCTGGGCTCAGCTGCCCGTGGACATGTCAGTCCCCAGTGTCCGTGGTGGCTTTCAGCTGGGCACGGTGCTGCGGTCAAGGCTGGAAAGTGGCAGCGAGGGGAGTGAGGAGGAGGACAGGGACGCCACCTCTGCGCTGGAGCCGGGGCTGGCAGGTGGGTCCCCGGCTCGGCGGTGGTGGTGGGGGGGGGTGGCCCTGCTGCAGAGGGTGGGGGGGGGGAACGGGAGTTGCGGGGCGCTGGCGGGACCTGAGCTGTGGTGCCAGGGCAGTGGTGGAGTGGCAGCGGCGCGGTGACGCCAGCGAGGCCGTGCTGGGGAGGCTGGAGGCGCTGGAGGCCGACGTCCGCTTCCTCTGCACCGAGCTGGGCGCTGAGAAGCTGCTGTGGAGCAGCCGGTTCCTGGAGCTGCTGCGGGAACAGCAAGGCCTGCGCCAGCGGGTGAGTCCCGTCACCCCCACCCCCCACCCCCACCCCTCCCACCCCCAAAACCCCCCATGGGCCCCCCAGACCCACTGGTCCCCCTGACGCCCATTCCCATCCCAGCTGCAGGAGCGCCCGCGGTGGTGGGACGGTGGTGACAGCCCCGAGCTGCTGGGGGAAGCGGAGGAGCAAAGTGCCAGTGGGAGCGAGGAAGAGAGCCCGGGAGGTAGTGGCTGGGGACCTGGGGGGCATTGGGGGGTCGGGGAGCGGGGACCTGCCACCTGCAGCCAGGGCTGGGGATGGGGCACTGTGCTGAGCTCTGCCAGTGGGCAGCCCACCTGCTCCCAGCTGGGCACTGGGCAGCACTGGTGGGCACTGGGCAGCAATGGGCTGCCCTGGTAGGTACCTGGGAGCAGAGCGTGCTCAGGAAAGCTCCCAGTCCTCTGTACCAGTCGCCACTGGAAGCCCGGCTGGGCCGTCCCCGACTCAGCAGAGCTCTGGCCATCGCTTCCCTCTCGCCCTTTCGCTCAGCTGAAGGTCGCCGGTGGACGGAGCCACGCTGGCAGCCAGCCCCGCGCCCGGGCAGCCTTTTGGGGCCAGCAGCTCCGTGACGGGCAGCAAATGTAAGTGAAGGTGTAAGCAGGGCGTTGGGGAGCCGGGAAGGAGCCACATGTCCCTCCCTGCCCAGGCACGGCAGGACGCAGGCCAGGCCGGCGCGGTCCCGGTTGTGTTCCCGTGTCCCTGTATGTGCCTCCATCCCTCGGTGCCAGCCGGGCCCTGCCCCGTCCTGCCCCTTCAGCAGAACTGCAGCGTTTCCCAGAAGCAGGAACAGCCGGGAGGCGGCTCAGGGCAAGCCAGTGCCTCCTGGGCTGCCCAGGGCAGGTCACAGCCACCCCCTGCCCGGGGCCACCCCCGGGGCTGACTGTGCCCCGGGCGGGTTGTCTCGGGTGGAGCCCAGCGAGGAGCATCTTTCTGCTCTGCCGCAACGTGTTGGGAGCTTCCAGGAAAGAGGAGGAAAGTCACCGCCAGCTCCCGGCCGCCTTGCACAAGTTGGAGACGCTGGGGCCACGGGTGGATTGCAAAACCCAACTGCTGCCCCGTTTACTTCTTCGTTGGCCAGATCAGGCCCCTCCGTCAGCTGCTCCGCACACGTGGCGCAACTCTGGGCTGGCTCCTTGCGACCGCGCTCGGGGGAACTGGCCGTGCTGGGGTGGCCAAGGGGCCCCGGAGAATGGCTCCAGCAGGGATGCTGTGCCACGGGAGTGCCAGCCAAGGGAAGCAGGCTCAGGGCTGCCTGGGGCACACGCGGACAAACCCTCTCTGCCCTCCAAAGTGTGGTGTTGGGTCCCTCAGCCCCTGGCCAGCGAAGGGCGAGGAAGCGGCTGGAGGAGGGTGCTGAGCATCCCACCCCAGGAGGGCAGACCCGGCATGGCCACGGGCCCCGACACACAGCAGGACTGGCCCTGGGCTTCCATGCGAGGCGCGGGGGCAACGGGCCACCCTGTGCCCAAGCCCCGGTCCAGCCGCAGGGGGCTGCGTGCCGCTCCCACCCTTCTGTGGGCTCCCGGCGGCCGCCGCTCTGCTGCTGTGAAATACAGGTGTCTGCTTTCCGCACGGTTGTCTGCCTTTGCTTGGTCTTTCCCCTGCGCGGGCCGGGCCGGTGGCCCCCCTGCAACCTTTCGGGGAGGGGGTGCCCAGACGAGCTCTTGCCGCAGCGGGGAGGGGAGCGGTGCCCAGCCCGCGGCCGCAGCGGTGTGTGCCGTGGCGGTGATTCAGACAGGGAAGTGTTCGCCGCAGACGTGAAAGGTGCCGCGGCAGGGAGCGTGTGGCAGCGGCGCTTCCCGCCCGGGAGATAATCCTGCCTGGCGCGAAGGCTACGCAAACCAGCCGCTCCTTGCCAAGCGATGGGCAAACTCTTTCCATCGCTGCTCCCACCGCTCAGAAATGCGTCTCGCCAGCTCCATGTGCACGGCCCTTCCCGGCAGGCCCTGGCACCGCGCTGTCTGCCCCCGCCGGCTGCCTGCACCCTCGGCAGCGGTGACCCCATGGGTGTCTGGCACTTAATAACTCCCCAAAAGTGCCAGAGAAAGGGGGATGGGAGCTAGTGGCTGTGGCTGCCCCTGAGAGAAGGCAGCCACCGCTGCCAGGGCGTCTGCCCTTGGCCACAGGGGGGTCTGCGGGACACGCAGGCACAGCCCACTGGAGCCGGCCATGCCACCGCACACCCACAGCAAGAGGAAAGTGCTGGACAAAGCCATGCCCGGGACTGGTCCCCCCCATCCACCGCACCGGCCGGCGTCTTCGCCGGGACAGGCCAGAGGAAACTCCCGTTTCTCCTGCCCCCTCCCCAGCCGGTGCCTGCTGGGGGCCGGATTTTCCACTTGGGCTGAGTGTGAAGAGCCCCCCAGGCACACAGCTGAGGGTCCGCCAGTGACCCCACTGCTGGTGGTCCTGCAGCCCTGAGAGCTGGGCGCCAGCACAAAGGCTTTTATGGGAATACTTTCATTCTGGTTTCGTTGCCAGCGCCGGGCGGACTTGTCTCATGCTGCTTGGGAAACTCATCCCGCAATGCTGCGGGACGGCTGCCACGACCCTGGTCCTGCTGCCGTCCCCAGGACCCAGGGAGCACACGGACACTGTCCCCACAGCCCTGCGCAGCCTCTGCGCCCGCCCCGGCAGCAGGGACCGGGGAGAGGCTCCTGCAGCCAGCAGGGATCATTGCTCCCAACGTGCCCGTGCAGCACCCCGCACCGCCAGGGAACTGATGCAATGCAAATAACAGCAGCCTGACTCAGCCTGCACCAACCTGGCTCCGGCACCGGGGTTGAGGTGGGAGAGCCCCACGCTTCTCTGAAATACCAAAATCAATCAGGTCCTGCGAACGGCTCCCTGCTGCAGCGAAACCCCAGCCCCAACTCAGGCGTCTCCTCCCCTGCAGGAATCCCAGCAGCAGCCGCGCAGAGACCTCGGGAGCGCCGGCGACAGGACGGGAGCCCTGCAGCCATGCAGCGCAGCTGCCCGGCGGCGATCCATGGGCTGTGCTGGAAATCCCCGCTCCGAGAGCGGCCCAGCGACTGCCACCGACGGGGCTCAGGGGGCGGAGGTGAAATCAAGCAGCGTTCGCGGCACTCCCCAGCTCTTCCTCCAGCCCCGGGGGTGGGCAGCCCCCATGCAATAGCTGCGGGAACCTTTCCCCAGGCCAACCCGCCTTGCAAATCCTCCTGACCTATTGCTCAACCAGGCAGCTGTATTTACTCCAAAATATTTGTGCAATGCGGGCTTTGGGGGCGCGGGGGGGAAGCTCAGGGCTGGTCCATGGCTTGGCCGGGAGGGCTGAGCCGGCTGCTGGCCCCGGTGGCTGCGGCAAAGGGTTGAGCTTTGCTCGGGGCGGTCTGCTCCCAGAGAACCCGAGAAAGCCAGAAAGCACTTCTGCTGCCCTCAGGCACCTCCTTAAGGGAAAACTTTCCACGGGCAAACCCTGGCCTTAGGGAACACAGGGGTATATTCAGGGCCTAAACCCCAAGGCGCAGAGAAAGGCTGGCTCCAGGCAAAGCGAGAAGCGCGTGGCTGGAGGGCGAGCGCTGCCACCGGCAGCACGCTGCTGCGCTCGGGACGCCTCTTCCTATCTGCGGGGAGAGAAAGGGAAGCAGCCCTGCAGGCTCAGAGCTGCGTGAGAGCAGCGGTTTGACGCTGAACCTGCTTCCTCGTAGGGTGGCCTGTGGCGGGCGGTGGCCCGGCCGCAGCCCCGCGTGACGCTGCGCACACATGTGCAGCCCCTTTCCCACGGCCCCTCCGGGAGCCCCGGGTCAGATTCCTGCCTCTGGAAATGCCTTGAAATGTTAGGGTTGAGCTAGCCACATCCTGGAAATCCCCCGATGGGAGGGAACCAGATGGGTTCAAGTGAAAGTTCGGGAGCAAGAAGGGCAAAGGCAGCCGGCGCAGGGGAGGGGGTCCCGCTCCGCTGGCCCCGCAGGCACCGGGAGCCGGAGCCCCACTGGGCTGGGAGCCGGGGGCTGCGTTCACCGCCCAGGGCCCCTCCTGGGCCACCGACCGCAAAGGGAAGGAGATGAGCAGTCTCCACCCTGACCTCTGCCACAGCACAGCTTCCCCTTTCTTCCTTCCCTCTTTTGAGTATCGATTTAAAAAAAAAAAAAAAAAAAAGTTAAGATAACCTGCAGCACTGACTTCTGCAGCAGGGCTCTTCCCCTGCCCGTTCATCCTTCCCTTGTGCAGTGGAAACAAAGCCTTTCCTTGGTTGATATTTACCTTTTTCCATCTATTTCTAGCACAACGGGGAAGGCAAAGAAGAGATTGTTCTCCTTCTCCATCCCCAAAACACATTGGTGGACCCCTCATTCCTCTTCACAAGCGCTGCCGCTCACATCCTCACTTCCAGGAGGTTTTTCCAACCCCAGCCCCCCCTTCCCTGGCTCCTCTCACACCCCCTCGCACTTCTGGGGAGGATGCGACGACAGCAACCTGCTCCTGCTGAGCACCGGCACCCGGCTCCAGCAGGGACACCGGTGACAGTGACTGGGTGGCTGCTGGAGGGGGAAGGACGGCACACTTGGTTTGGAAGGAAGGAGCTGGCGGCGGACCGGCTCAGCAGTCTCGTTTTGCAGAGCTCCACCGTCCAACAGAGCGAGCCTTGGGTCATGGCGGCAGTTCTCCTCCTCCTCCTTCCCGTGGTTGTGCCCTGACACTTTTCAGTGTTCTGCCCCCCCTTCTCCAGCTCGCTCTGGGGGCTCGAGGGGAGCAGCAGCCATTCCTCACCCTGCCCGGGTAGGAAAAGCCGCTGGGAGAGGAGCCCGGCTCCTGGGGGGCTGTGCACAAGGCTTCACAGCACGAAGGCAGGGCAACCCCGCTGCAGGACAGGGAGCTTTCAACAGGTGCCTGCGTGTGACCTCCTTAACTCGAACAGATCAGCGAGCTGACAGGAAGATCTAACCTATTTTAGACGGATAAGAAACACAGTGCAAACGCACAGCAGTCGTGACAGGTCCCCCCCTGCCGATGCACCCCGAGGAAGCGGTAAGCCACAGGGCGCATCGTGAAAATTCCACAATAACAGCACGGCCAGCGCCTGCCCGGGCGCAGCAGCCTGCAGGTGGGCAGCTCCTCTGACCCAGCGCAGGGGGGAAATCCGCAGCAGTGACAGTTTTATCAGCATTTCCCACCTTTCCCGAGGCCCTGGGCACCACAGAGAACCAGCCCACTGGGATGCGAGACTCAGCAGACAGTGGTACTTGCACTCCAGCAGAGGATGCTCCAGGGGCAGGATGCGCAGGGTCACGCAGGCAGAAGCCTTGTGTGAGAGAATGAGAGAGTTCGGAGAAACAGCAGCTGGATTTTGGCTGGGTTTCCTGGGTGGCACAGCAGCGCACACAGCAGCAGCTTGTGGGGATTTTGATCAGATTTGTGTTAGGGACCGACCCTCCCAAAGCGCTGTGTGCCGCCAGGGCTGTCACTGCAATAGCAAAGCTACCATCACAGGCAGGCTCTTCCCTTCCTGCCTACGGTATCGAACCTCTGCGCTTCTGCGCCGATTCCTGCGGTCGTATCGGTCCAGCTTCAACAGAAATAAAAACAAGCATTCCCTCCACATCTACACATCCTGCAAAACTAAAATTATCTATTAATGTATTTTACTGGAGGACCAGCCTTAAAATCCTGCAGCATTTTTCAATTACAGACCCCACTACAAACAGCAGAAAAGTCTTCACCTGGTTAAAAGGTCTGACCCAATCCATGGCACATCACTTAATCCCCTCCCCAAGACCCCGCCATCACACACGTGCGGAGCCGCATGAGCTTAGTGTCCCTTCCGCCACTCGGGAGGGTTCCTCTCCCACGGCCAAGAAATGACCTTTCACACTGTGACGTTCCGATTTCAGATTTGTTCTATCTCCAGGCACTATCTCCAGGAGCACCCGCTTTCCTTGTTTTTGATTAACTAGAAGTAGTCATTGCCCTGTATTAAATTAAGAGCACAAATATGTATAAAGCCCATAAAGTTATTTAACAAGTCAGATAAGAAAACGCTGTACGGCAGTATAGCGGGTAGGAGGGGATGATTCTCATAGAGGAATGCGAGCACCAAAATTGCTACTGCATTTCCTTCCCAGTTCATAACAAAGCTTGAGAGCGAAGTCTTGAAGCGTTACAGCCAGCATATTATCACACTGTCATGCTCAACATCTGACACAGCTGTGCTATGTAACTGGATAAAAATACGTATTTATGTCCAGCCTGGACTGTGGAACTGCCCATTAAAACTGACGCACAGCCCACGCTGTTTCTTCCAAAATAATTTTGGAGTGCGCTATTCATTAGCACCTGAAACACCGCACAGCTCTGCGGCTGGAGCCACATGCCAGCGCCCCGCTGCCTCACGGCGCCTCGACTGCCAGGGCCTCCCCTGTGCGGCGGGCACGCCACTAACGCCAAACACACACCAAACACTGGATGTGCTGTTATCCACTACAGCTATTTTTTTTTTTTGACCCGTCACACTGCATCAATTGACAAACCTGTCAATGCTCAGGCATCAGACTGCTGCTGCCGTTGGACTGCGTACGGAGAGCTCGGATCGGAGAGGAACCCCAGGGAAGAAGGACCATTCCTCTGACTTTCCTGGCAAGCCAGCCAAAACATTGAATGGTCTTCCAAAAAGCCACCAGAGCCCAAGTAATTCAACTCAGCAGTTTTTATTTATATAACACAAGTTCTTACTTCGCCATGGCTTTCACACGGCTGCCTCCATTCAGTACATAAACTATATACTGCATAACGATACACGAAAGTTCAGTAAAATGTCAGCTTGTGAGTATAAAATGTTAGTCTTCTGATTGCAAGAGAAGAAGCATACATCAGCATTCCACCAGAAAAACAAAAACCACCGCGCCAAGTAACACAATGGCTGAGTCGAGAATAGTACTAATTAAAACCAGCATCAAGCAGCAAGCTGCTGGACAATAACATTAAAAACCATTTTTTCCTGTAATTTACAAATATGCAAAGTATCAGGTTACTTAAAATTAAGAAGCATTTTGCTTACTAACATGAAACATTACTAATCTGTAATGTATCATAATTAACCAGGTATACAGGTTTCTGCGTCCCTGTGGTTTTTATGGCACATGGTGCCAGTCTGGGTAGGTCAGGCCTCGGACAGTCAGAGGGGAGAACGGCGAGAGACAAAACCGTTCTCGGAAACAGCTGGACTCCTCTCTCTCCCCTTCACAATTCACCACTCAAGGACCTTGGTTTAACCACAAGATGGATGTATTTAAAAAAAACAAAGACAAACCCATAACAAAAAACCCAGATACAATGTGTATCAACAAATCAACTGCTTCTGGCCTGCAAGTGCAAGAAACATCTTTGCATTCTAAGCACAATGAAATTCCAGGACCAGAACCAATTACTACAGCAATTGGTTTTGCATATTTAAAATCTGTTACAGTATCTACAGTAAAAAACGTCTTGCAGAGTAAGAGGGAACGAAAGGGGAACAGCCTTACCAAATAAGACTTATTCTATGTTTTTGGATGCTGCTATAGTTTGACAGATCTGAAGGGGACAGGAAAACATTAGTAAGAAAGAAGATGAAGCAAGGGCTTTACAGAGAAAAATACGAAGGAATCCTCAGGACCCGGACTGGCAGCAGTCCAGACGGGACTACGGCTGTTTGACCAAACGCTCAGAACTATTGCTGCCTGAAGACTCAAGGCACGACATCATAAATCCTCCCTGCCGGCGTTGCACAGAGATAGCCCAAGCCGGGTTACCGGCCAAGGTCAATGTTGTAGAGCAGCATCAACAGCGTGGTCACCCACGCGTCCCGACAACTGCGTTTTTCAGCAAATGTCAGACACACGACTGGCATGTAGCTGTGGGGCAGCGTCAGGCCTCTCACCCCACGGAAGGATTGCACTCCTGGCTCCTCTTCTTTCTGGGAGCCGCGCTGCTTGCGAAGCACTTGTGGTACCCGCTGGAGAGTCACCTCACCTCGGGAAGGTAAGGCAAGCAGGAGGGGTGTGGAAAGCATCGTTAAAGTGGTGCACCAATCGAACCAAATTAAAGTCAGCTAAACCTAGCTTCATACTAGATTTATAACCCAACGTTTTCCACAGATCTGCATAGTAGGATTTAGTAAAGAGGCTTAGTTAAGAGCTAAGAACAGGCTCGACAATGCATTCCAGTCTTCACAAATAAGCCTCACACACTGCAAAGGCAGTGCCCCCTTATCTTTACAAGCCCCCCTGAGTCCTCCCTCC
The DNA here is from genome assembly GCF_963924245.1 of Chroicocephalus ridibundus. Classification (NCBI taxonomy): domain Eukaryota; kingdom Metazoa; phylum Chordata; class Aves; order Charadriiformes; family Laridae; genus Chroicocephalus; species Chroicocephalus ridibundus. Next base: position 3,271,667 of record NC_086302.1, on the reverse strand, counting down.
TCCCCCATGCCTAGTAATACACTCAGCCACCTCAAAGCTGCAGCTAATGGGAGGAGTCAGGTCACTTTTGGTTCCAAACTGCAGGAATTTAGGATGTGCCTGACTCGCCACACATCCCAAAGGAAAAACCCTGCTCTGAAGCTGCAGCCTCGGCTCCTGTGCATCACCCAAAGCTTCTTCAACAGCCCCGGGGGAAGACGGGACCCTAGGGTGCTCTCACCTCTCCAAGAGGAGCACGCTCCTGTCTAGACCAGAATTTGCTGTGAGCATACCACATCTGGTATCCAGCCCCCAGTCGGAGCCTGGTACTTCCAAGGAATAAGGAGGAGTGCTCAGAAGGCATCTACAGCAGCTACAGAGTGCAAACACTGTCCCTCCAGCTCTTCACATGCCTGGCTGCCCTCGGCATCTGCCTCATATACCCGGGTTCTGAGACTTGTACGTTAGTATCTCTGCAGCAAGCCTTTGGGGATCCAGCAGCTGAGGGAAACGGCTCATCACAGCATCAACTAAATGGGGATGGAATATGCCACACAGCTTGACGTGCACATTGGCCCGCTCCTCTGCAAACTGGTCAGAGACAGCCCACTGGCAGGAGTCCCCATATGCCGGCCCTGGGGCTCTCTGTACCGAACGAGGATCTCGCACGCTCGGAGATCTCACTTGAGGAGACGGCATCTGGTATGGTTCAGACCAGTACTCGCGAGAATGGGGTGGAGGGGTGTTATAGTCATTGGGCAGACTGTACTGGCCAGCATTAGCTGGGTGTACAGGTACTCCATAGCCTGAGAAAGAGTGAGGAGGTCCTGAGTGAGATATCTCAGGGCTATACTGCAAGAAGCTAGCACCAGAGGAAGAAGACTTATGGGAACCGTGCTTGTAAGAGACCAGACCATTTTGCTCTAAGCTGGGAGAATGTGGGTAGACAGGTCTCTGCCTACCGCAGGTGCAGACTGCCACCTGATCGGCATGGGAATGATCACAGTGACTGGTACATCTGTAAGGCCACATGTCAGACAGTTGGTTCTCCAGAGACCCAATGCCTGAGTCGAGATGCTCCTGAGATATATAAGACAGAGAGTCCATGTGAGGCTGCTGGTACCTGTCAGAGGCCCTGTGGTTCCCACTGTTAGGGGGCACACTGCCAGACACACCGCCTTTGACCTGAAGCGGAACGTCGCCAGGCTTTGCTTTGTGGGTCAAGCTTTTCCTTTCTGCAGAGACCTTCTGCAAAGAGCTTTTATCACTCTCTGTGGGCACAGAGCACAAGAACTCTGCCTGGGAACCTCTTTTGCCTTTTTTCTCCTCCTTGGCACTGGTACTTCTGGTAGGAGACAACCTTGCATTGGCTCGGAGTTCGTCAGCTAATGAGCGCTGGGGCTGATTGATCCTTTCAGGGTGGTAGAATTTACACTTAATTCCATAAGTGCATTTCTTCCCTGCAAGGAAAGGCAGAGCATGGAATGAGCAGCTGAATTTGACGAAACGCATGAATTACGCTTCACAGACACCTCAGTCTTCACATTTAGAAGGCAGGTCTTACCATAAGGGCACTGTTGTTTCTTGTGTTCTGGCACAACAGGTTTCTTTCTGAGAAAGTTATCCAGGCTGGGGCCATGTCGCCCTAAGGGATCATCTGGAGGCATAAACCTAAAGAAAAATGTATCTCAATCAGCAGCAGTTCACTTTCTTGGGTCAGGCTTTCATTTCATCTAGAAGTTTCCCATTTCACTGAAGGTTAAAAGCTATCTGAGCCCTAAAAAGCTCTCCCATTTCCCTGCAGTGACAACTCTCCCATCACCTAGCAAAGACTGGCACGGAGCGCTTCACTTTAGGCCCAGAAGAGGTTTTGTGCTCGGTTGCTGACCAGAACTAGCATTTGCTGCTGGGCCTGCTAATGATCGCCCTGTGAGGAAATCAAGTCCCGGAGCTCTCCTAGGAACTCCACTACAGCAGAACTCCTAGCTCCAAACCATGAACAGCTATTAAGATGACTCCAATTCCTTATGCCTTTGTACATCACTGCAGTTGGGCGGTTCTTCCCACCACGTTTCCTTCTATCAAAAAAATATCTCTACAGGATTTTCTTTTTCCCCAGTCTGTCCCAACATTTTGCTCTTTTCATGCATCACTCGCCATTGCTTCAATAAAACAAGACAGCATGCTCACGCAGATCTTTTTAAAAAGCAAAGAAAGAATGGGAACATACTTGTCGTTAACAAAGGAGTACATCAGTAGACGCTCCTCAATGAACTTCTTCCACTCAGGACGCTCGTTCTGCAGGTCCCGATAAGTATCATTAGAAACCACAATGCCATCCGACTCATGTGCCAGTTTCACAATGAATCTATCATCATAACAGACAACACGCTTGCCTCCAACCCGCCTGGAAGGAGTGAAGACCAGAATTTTCTTCTTTTCAAGGTCACGGAGAATGTACTGGTCTAGAACAAACACAACCGTGAACATACTTACACAGCCCAAAGGCCTTTGCACAGGTCAAGTAACATTATAAATAAACAACAAAATTCATGTACAGTCATTTCATCTCTCCACAGCCCAGCCTATATTCTCATCTCTTTTCGTATACCATTCATCAGGCTGTCAGAGGTGGATTCCTAGCCCTGGTGCCTGCATGGCACCCGAGAACACTCAGAGGCTGCCGTAATACAGCAAGTCCCAGCCACATAATCCTTCGCATGTGCCATTCGCGTTTCAGACTGGCAGGCCAGTCTCTTTTGTAGTGCCATACCACATGCATAGACTTCTCAGCAGCGTTACTCAGAAATCTCAGCTATTTGCAAGTTCAGAGCAAACTCCCTCAATTTAAGAAATTATGACTAAACTCCCATCGAGCTTTAACTTTTAGCATACAGAAATTCTATACAGTTTACAGCATCAAACAGGCTACAGTCAAATACATAGCATGAAAATGTGTCCCTGAAAGAGGAAAAAGAATGCAAGTAATAAAAGACAAGAAGTTAGAAAGCAGAGTAGTATTACATTCTTTGTTCTTTGAATTATTCCAGCTGATCCAGGCAAGAACTTGCTTAGGGGACAAGTTAATGACTAATTCTCACTGGTCAGCTCAGCTTACTGGATCTCCTGCGACTCAGATCTTCCATTCATAAGTTAATCACTAACTAGCCACAACTTTGCAAGCTCATTAAGTGACAAAGCGTTAAGCCTAAAAAGCTACTTTTGGTTTTCATATTTCCGCACCTGTTATGAGTACATCTGGTCGTGGCTGCTCCTTTCTCCAAGATGGCACAAAGACCGTAATATCCTTGTGTCCCCTGTCCCAAAACCACTGGACAGCCAGAAGGATACCTCGGCAGGAGAACACTTCCTTATTTCCATGGCTGCATCAAAGAAGAAAAATTAAGGATTTCAATATTCAGGTTATGTACAGGCTAGTCAGGCAATACCCTACGCAAGTGGATCCAGGAATTCAGACAACCTTTAGTGAAGAAGGGTCTACAGTAGCAAAATCAGTACTCATAGCTCATCTCGTGTAAATAGCCACGCTAAGATATTTACAGAATTACTGTTGCTTTTAGCACCTCGGTATACCAATAAATACCCAAATCCACAGGGGGAGGGAGAAGGCAGCCATAACTGTTGCAGCTCTTCTGTAACTCAGCCTTTACTTCAACTCTGGACTCCAGATTTTTATTTTTAGCTCTGAGTACAACGTGATCTTGAACACCCTTTGTCCTCTTCTGCCAGCTAGCACCAGTGGCTAGCCTCTGCCCGTGTAAACTGCACCCTCACTAGGTGTTTTCCTTGTGAAGTTAAGGAAAACAAGACATTTTATGCCCTCAAGGACATCAGCACTGCAGAAAGACACTTCTTAATTACGTTATGGCCCCAAAAGTCAGTTACAAATGCACTATTTGCACAAAATAACATCATCTCCTGTTAACAGGATCAGTGACGAATGTCTTAACAGCACTTGTCAGTTCAAAAGCAACATCTGACAACAGCATCAGAAGCAACATACCAATGCAAAATGCTGCTGCTCAGTTATTCATTAGGTCATATCAATAAGTTTCCAGAACTTCTAAGAGGAAACTACCACTCCTGTTTTACAATTGCCAGTATTTACAGTGTAATCGTCTCTTCTGTTGATAATGGTTCTGGCAAGCTTTCAATGTTTCTGTATTGCAGCCCGATTTGTCATTCCAGGGATCTAATAGCCTATATTTCAGGATGACACTCCGGTAAGATGTACTGTACTGGAGATAACTGGTCTCATAATGCAGCAAGATTCTCCCCACCTGTGCACTACCCCTGCCCCAAAGTCTTACTCTTCCCATCTAGACTTGAACGGCATTCCGACTCCTCCCACCACTGGGAACGAACAGCATTCCAACTCCCCCCACCACTGGGAACACCAACAAACGCCTCTGTAGGGAGCTGGCATCCCAGCAGAGGCACTGCTACGGAGCGCTACGACTGGAGTACAGCTGCACCACCAGGAATAAACCTTATTTCTCTTGTCCTCACCTGCCTCTGAAGCTATTAATAAATGGAAGAGTTGGACCAAAATAATTATTCTATAAGAACCATACATTTAACACCAAAGCTAACACCTAGAGAGACACCTAACACATATTCATTAAAAATCCTAAATTACAGAAAGACTGACATTAACATTAAAGAGAAAAGTGCTCTAAAAATTTTCTCCGATGCCAGACCGGTTTTGCTATAGATAGCCAGACACAGGTCACTATAGTCTTTTAGAGATAAATGAGAAAAAGAGAGGATTTTTTTTTTTTTGAGTCCCTCTACCAATCTCAGGTCTGCAGAAGGTAGCAAATTGGGCCGATCTGATTTGGCAGCAGCCAAGAAAAAATTCCCTTAGAAGGAAGTAAAAGCTAATTTCCACTATGATTTGCATGTGTTTGTCAAGAGCTGTGCAGGGAGGCCGCTGTACACACTGCAAATGAATCAGCAGGGAACATCACACCATCAATACAGGAAGTTTCAGAATGGAATTCCCCTTCTAGCAAATTGCTTAAAAAAAGCCAGACTGCTTTTCTCATGTCAAACTCTGTCCTATCGGCAGCGTTATTACCGCCTGGCCTGCCCTGAGTCACATTTGCTATGATCTCTCCTGGGCTTTTTGGGATAACTTTCTCAGGCAAGAGCCTCCTCATTCAAAAAACACAACCAAGTCTGTTGTTTCAGCCCGAGCACTTATCTAAGGTAAACTTCACCACAAGAGCCACACTTATCAGCCCAGGTCTCACAATGGGCCATTTTCCTCCAGTGACTGCCCAGGCACTGGAGAGCCACGGGAACAGGACTGTGCTCTCCTGCAGACACCCAGGTCAAATCTTACTTGCCAACCCTGCTCTATTGCCACCAGAATTCCGTATTTGCCTCGGGACTCGGCAGCTCTGTTTGTCAGTCACACAGCAGACCGTACCCCATCTTTTCTCAGTCCTCTTCTCAGAATTGTCAGCCACAGCTTGAAGAAAACCACACCTGCAAACAAATCTCCACACAGCACTTTCACCTTAGGCAAAAATCTACGGTAACACACACAGCAGGCTCTGTGTGCACTCAGGCTTATTTTTTGTAAAAAAAAAAAGTCCATGTACACAAACATACACTACAAGACCTATCAAGCTAAAACACAGTGAAGGAGGCTTGCTTTTGAACTGCAACGACAGAGCCCAATTCATAACCCTGGTGCATTAACAGGGCCCAGGTGTGGTGTCCCCCCCCCATGTAGGGAGTGCAGCACTGGGGGCAGGCAACACTTGCCAGCATAGGGGAGAAAAGCCAAGGTGGAAATAGGGACATCAGGACAATAAATATCCAACCCAGAGACTCCGGGTGCTCCGTGGATATTAGGGCTCCTGCACTCCCGCGCAGGCTGCCTCTGGCCGCAGCGCCCGACGAGATCCATGCCACCAGGACACCCGAGATGCTGGGGGTGCGCCACAGCCTGACCCTGGTGACACGACAGGCTGGAGTGCCCCTTCGACACCTCATCCGTTCTCTACACTGCGCGGAAATTCAACCAAAATACAGGAGTCACAGTTTGAAGGCTAGTCTCCAATGCAGGAGACAGGTCCATATTACAAAGCCTTCTCTAATTAAATCTGTAATTATTTATTGAGCAACTTCCTGCTACAGAAACTTACATAAAGCCATTAGGTAAGAGGACAATGTACCTTCAGTTATCCTCCTCATCAGCTAGAAAATAGAAGGAAGTGTCTCTGTTTCCAGGAAGCACGCCTGCTCCTGTCAGAGCCCTGTGACCACTGGCTCTGGGCTAGCAGAGGCCACCCGGGCAGACTGCATCTGCAAACGCGATGCTCATCCTCCCGAGAGCCGTGCAAACTGCTGAAGTGCCTTGGAAAATATTACCAGCCGCTACCAGGGCACGCAGCCGTGGCTGTTTGCAGTGAGAAACCCCCCGAGTTTTTCAGGCCCTGAGCTCTCAGCGCTCGGCACACCCCATCGATAGAGGTGACCACCTCACCGGGCCACCGCCGGCCCGCCGCGCCCCCCCAGAACCCCCCAACGCACCTCATGGCCACATTGCTGCCATCGATAACGATGGGCTTCAGGTTCTCGCTCTCCGTCTCCTCCGGGGCCGGCGGGGGCGCGGGGCTCTTGTTGGCGGCACCCCCCCGGGGGACCAGCGGGGCCTCCTTGGTCTCCGGGGGGGCCTCGCCGCCCTCCCGCTCGGCCGGGCCGTGCTTCACCAGCTCCCCCAGCACCGTGTTGGTGTCGGCGTTGAGGCCCAGCTTCTGCAGCACGACGTGGATCTCCCCGGAGGAGTAGCCCAGCTTGCGGAAGAAGTCCACCTTCAGCTGCATCTCGGCGGGGTCGCAGGGCTCCCGCCCGGGGCTCCCCGCCTCCTCGGGCGGCTCGGCGCCGGGCAGGCCGCCGGGGCCGCGGCTCTCGCTCGGCTCTCTGCCGCTCATCCTCTCTCCGAGCCGGGACGCCGGCGGGCTGGCGGCCGGCAGCGCCTCAGGCCAGCCCGGCAAGGCGGAGAGGCTGCCCGCGCTCATGGCTCCCCGCGGGGGACTCCCGGCCTCCGCTCACGCCCCGGACCTGAGGGCCAAGAACGGGCGTTAGAGCGGGCCCCGGCCCCCCTCCGCGCTCCCGGCCCGGCCTCCGCGGGGCCCGGCCGCCGCGTGTCGGGCCGGGCCCCCCGCCCCGGAGCCGTCCACCCGCCCGCCCCCCTTCTTACCGGCCTGCCGCCGACAGGCCGCCGCTGCGTCTCCATAGGGCCGGAGCGGGCCGGGCGGCGGCCGCCGCTTTATACCGGTGCTCGGGCAGCGCCGCGCCAAGGCGGAAGGGCAGAGCGGGCGGGGGCGGAGCGGCCGCCGCTTCCCGGTCCGCCCCGCGCCCCGCCCGGCCGCGGCCCCGGGGCGGGGAGGCGACGCGGCCCGGCCCGGCCCGGCCCCAGCGTGCGGCTTCGCCTGGGGCCCTGCCGCCGGCCTGCCCCGCTGTGCCCGCGGAGTCGAGGGGGACCGGGACCCCTTCTGCCCCCCCCCCCCGGGTTCCCTTTGGTCCCCGTCCAGCCCCGCCGATGCGGAATAACCCCGGCAGATGTAGAGGCAGGTCCCTGCTGCAAACACCTGGGGTTTATGCAAATCGTGTTGCAACGCGGGCAGATTTGCCCCGACAAGCTGCTCGTTAGGGAAATGCTCCCCCCCACACACACACGCACCCCGCTCCCGGCCCCCCCGGGACAGCCCCTGCTCCCCCCGGCTGGTGAGCGGCTCCCCAGCCCGGCCGGGACGCCCGAACCCCCGGTTAGCAAAGGCAGGCAAAGCCCGGATCAAAGCGGCCGATGCGGAAGAGCAGCTGGTTCCTCAGGGGGTTTTCCAGCTTGTCCTTGGCTGCTGTTACTCTGAGGTTAAAAACATTAAAACTCCAGCCCTGGCCCTTTCTTCACTTCCCCCTCCGTCAGAGGTGGGTGTCAAATCCGACGGGGTCCCAGAGCTCCGAAGCGGGTGCTCGGTGCTCCTTGAGGGAGGGGACGTCTCCTGACCCGTGCAGGTGAAGGTGGTACCGACCTGCGTCCCCTCACCGTGTCAGGGACCGGGCTTTGCCTAAGAGCGGTCGGGGAGCCACGGCTGCGGCCCCGGCGCAGGCAGCGCCCAGCTGGAGCCCCGCCAGCTGAAACGGGACAGTGGGCAGGGGACGGTGGGCTCTGCCAGGCGCGGGGACAATCCTGCGGCCACTGTGTCGTCACTGAGAACGCACCGCTGCCGTTCAATCCAGGCCTAGGCTGTAGGTGGCTTCTGGCAGAAGGAAGGTGTGAATGCACAGCCACAAGCTTCGGCGCTCCGTATTTTTTTATGTTCTGTGTGAGCTGTGCTTCCAGCAGCCGGTGCTTGGACGCGGCACACGGTGACACTGAAGTCACCTGAAGGGTGGGCACGGCAGCGCGTGGTCAGGGGTGCAGTGTCTCCTGCCGTGGTGGCCCATTCTGTGCTGGCGGTAACCAGCTGGAGGGTGCCCACACCGGCTGCACGCCGGGCATGCACCGCGCAGGAGCCTGGAGCTGCTGACACACGTCTCTTGCACCACTTTGGTCCCAGCGTGATGCAGGTGGCTGTGATTCAGCCGGCGGAGGCTTATCACCCCGGCTTTTGGAGGAGATAAGAGCTGGCAGGAAGCATCTGTCAAACACCGGTGCCTGTCCCCTGACTATTGGCTAAAGCCACCCTCACAGACTGTACGCAACTGCAGCAACTCAACTAACATTTCACAACGTGCAAAAATTTTACATCTCTGACTTCTGATTAATCATTCCTAAACAATTTAATGAAGGTAGTTGCAAATTTGCTTCCCTGAGGCCATGTGCCAGAGCCCAACTTAAGAGAGAGGGAACTCTCCCAGTTACAGGAATACATTTGCATTCGTCTTCCTTGTGGTTACCCTGAAACAATCATTTTTTCTTGTCTCTGGCCATGTCTGAAACCGCACTGTGTACTCAACAGTAATACACACACACAGGCTAGATTCAGATCAGAGATAATATCCTTAGTCAGTAGTTAAGTAGGTGCTTTCCCAACTCTTCTTTCCCTTGGAATCTACTCCAGTCAGCATGAATTTAGCATTGTTTGTGTGCTTTTGCTTCCAGGCTAAAGTCTATTGCACCGAAAAGTATGGCCACAGATGTGCTTTTTATAGGAAATACCCCAAGTAAGAGCCACAAAGCTGGAGCTTCTGATTTATGCAAAGCAGCGACAGCAACTGCACGCAGCCGGCTCTGATTTGGAAAAGAGAGCAGCCGGGATAGAGAGGGGCTGTTGGCTTCTCCACCCTAAAAGTCAAAAGGGGTCAGATGCTGGCCACACCCCACAGCTCCCAGTGGTTACTTTTGATTTTTTATTTATTTTTTTTTTCACATTTGCAAACTGCTTTGAAGAGAGAGTGCTTCAGTTGTTCGGCATGGTGAGGGCTGTTGGGGAGGCTGCAGCTTCTGAAGGTATGAAGGTTTCCAGAGCAAAGCCTCCGCCAGGAGCAGGGATGCACCGAGGCCCTTCGCTACCCCTACGAGGCAGGAGATGTTTCTCCCTGGAGGCAGACGAAGGGTCCCCTGCGCAGGGAGAGGGGCTGGAGGAGCAGAGCTGTCCCACGCTGCTGCCTCTGCCCGCCGGCACGGCTTCTCTCGTCCAAAGCAAGAAACCAGCTCTCACTTAATTGATGATTTGAAAGTGTATTGACCTGCTCTGCTCCACAGCACCGAGGAGGAGGTATTGCGGCTAAATTCCTTGTGCAAAAAAAGCCTGGCGTGTCTTCAGGGACAGTCACACCTCTGCCCTGCTGTCCCTGGACCACACACTGTGCTGTGCCATCTTCCCGGTGCCTTCCCGGACCCAGCTGCCATCCCGCTTCCTCCACAGACGCCCGGAGGGCTCTGCTCCTCTCTGCTCACCAGGGTGTCCTGTTCCCCAGGACCTCGGTAAAGCCACTGCCCAGGGACCAGCACCCTGCAGAAAACCATGGCCGCAGCAGCCCGCTGCCGTGGAATGTGGAGCGGTGAGTTGTCCCGGAGTGGGAAATGCCGGAGGAGCTGCACAACAGGGAACCGGGCTGAGGGGAGGGAAGGGACCAGTGTTCAGAGGAGCCTTACTAGCACCAGGTCTAGCAGAAACATGGCAATAACCATTGCATGGCTTTCGGAAGGGGCACTGAGCACCTCAATGGCATTTTGCAGAAGGACTTTCTGAGCTTGCCTGCTCTGCTTCCACGTCCAGGTGCCAACAAACACCACTTTGTTTTGGGACAGACATCTTGCAGTGCTTAGATCTTGTGCTGTGCACCAGAGGTCCAGCCCCCAGCTCACAGCCCTCGGACTTTTCCTTCTGCCGAGCTGGGCTGGGGTTGGATGGCATGCCAGGGGACACAGTCCCAGTCCCTGGGATGGGATGGGGTTGGATGGCATGCCAGGGGACACAGTCCCAGTCCCTGGGATGGGATGGGGTTGGATGGCATGCCGGGGGACACAGTCCTGGTCCCTGGAGCGGGATGGGGTTGGATGGCATGCTGGGGAACACAGTCCTGGTCCCTGGAGCGGGATGGGGTTGGATGGCATGCCGGGGGACGCAGTCCTGGTCCCTGGAGAGGCATGGGGTTGGATGGCATGCTGGGGAACACAGTCCTGGTCCCTGGAGCGGGATGGGGTTGGATGGCATGCTGGGGAACACAGTCCTGGTCCCTGGAGCGGGATGGGGTTGGATGGCATGCTGGGGAACACAGTCCTGGTCCCTGGAGCGGGATGGGGTTGGATGGCATGCCAGGGGACACAGTCCCAGTCCTTGGTCTGGGATGCCCGGCGGGGCATCGCTGGGGGGGCTGGGCTGGGGGGCGGTGGGGCTGAGCAGGAGGCAGCGCCGTGCCAGCAGTCGCATCATCCCCTCTCTGCGTCAGGCCAGGCTGTCTGCTGGCACTGCCGGGCTGCCGAGTGGTGCTCGTCCCCGCTGCGACATGGCTGCGCCCACAGGAAAGCGGTGGAAATCCCCTCGGCAGCAGCGCACGCATGCACGGGGCCTTCCTGAGGAGGAACTTGTGAGCGCGAGGGGGAGGGCAGGCGAGGCCAGACGCTGGACCCCAACACATGCCCAGCCGCGACAGGAGGGGGGTCAGGGGCAGCCAGCAGCGTGTCTCCTCCTGCTGAAGGGTTTTCTTTCTGAATCGGGGCTTCTAGAAAGCAAAAAACCAACAAAAGCATCTGGGGCAGTGGTGACAGTGGGGGTGACAGGTGACAGTCTGTGATAGTGGGAGCCCCATCTCGCGGATGGGCTCAGTCCTTCCCAGTCATCCGTCTCCTTCCAGGTCTCTGCTGACTCAACGTAAGCTTTTCTCCAGTCTGGGTCCTTGCTCATGAGCAAGTCTTGTAAAACCCTGACATCACATTTTTCTAGGGATTTTTCTAGGGATTACCACTCCCTTGTCCCCAATTTTAAAGGAAGAGCTCGTCCTCTGGCAAAGCCTTTCATCTCCCACTCGTACATTTAACGCAGTCAAAATAGGTGGCATTCAAGGATCTTATTATCTGCTGGCGGGGAAGAAGCTGGTCTCGTGCCAGTTCCTTGATGCTAACGCTACCGAATTCTGGCTAACCAGCCTCAATCAGCAGCCGTGTCAGCAGAGTGGCCGCGGACCGGGCTTTCCAACCCGCGGAAGCTCAAGGAGGATCTCGCTTTTAAAAATGGGCTAATTAAACCGCATGTCTAAATGCCTATATGGGACCACTTATGCTAATTGAGGACAATTTAAATGGCCTTATTTAGTAGCATTTGGGAGTAAATTAAACTGAATTAAGGCCGCTTTAATTCTGAATGAGAGTTTCGTGCAGAATTTTAATGCTCTTTAATCCACTTTGGATTTAGTTACTTCAATTTAACTTTCTTAAGAGTCCTGTGTAGACAAGCCCCGAGCGGTGAGGTACACCTGTACCTGCTCAGAGCCTGAGCTCGGGGCTGTGGCCTCCCTGGGAGGGGACGGGGCTGGCTGCCTTGGGGTCTGTGTGCTCCCAAATCCCCCGCTCATCTGCCGAGTGACCTAATGGCTCATCTCACCGCATTTACCAGCGTGCCCCTGGGCGATGTGGGCAATATCAGGATGATTAACTGAATCCTCCCGTCACCTGCAACACAGGGTTTCAAAAGCCTGGCAGAGCTGCATCTGAATTTTCTTTTACAGTGAGCAGTATAATTTATTGTGCAGTACTCAGCACATCCAGGAATTAAAGGCAAAAACAAGTGATGATTTATGCCCTCTCTTTGGAAGAGGGTCACCGTGCCTCAGGAGGAAAGCCGAGCAGTAATGCTGGAAGGAAAGCTTAGCAACATCCCTCCAGAGCAGTTGGCTTTTATAGCCGCAACCACTCGCGTTTATGGAGATGCTGACTGAGACACCATCTGCTTCCCTTGCTTGCCTCAATAAAGACGTCACTGATAGCAGCAGCATCGCTGGTTGCCAGAGTGAGAACCCATCAGGCGACACGTTGGGAAGCGCGTCCAGCGGAGGCAGCGGTGGGAAGGTCACTCCCCTCGTGCTCCTGTGCACACGCATCGGGAGAGAGCTCCCGGCCTCCCAGCCCTGCTGCTACGTGCCACGGGGATGCAAGAGGAGGAAAAGTAGCTCAAGTCTTCTCAGGAAAAAGGAAAACATAGCAAGGGAGGGCTAGAGGAGAAGCTAAACAAGGATTTGCAGAACTTACTGACTCGCGTTCTGAGCCCATATGCCCACAGTACTCGTCACATTGCTAGCTGTCTTCTCAGCGCCGTCTTCATCCACAAGTATGGGATTCCTTTGCAGCTGCAGACAAATAGGCTGTCTTTTCTCTGAAATATGTTCCTGTGGAACTTATTTCCTGGCTTCTAAGGAGATCCTCGTAAGCACTCTGCAGAGTAACTTAGTCCCTGCGTAGCCCGAGGGTTCCTTGCAGCGTACCCGGTTTTGGAGGCGATGGCTTGCTCTGGAGGAGAGCACACGCTCCCGAGGGACTGCGCCAGAGTCATTTAGTTGGCTGTCACTGCGGCTGCCCGTGCGTCTGGCTAGACACGGCCTTAGGTACTACTCCGAGTAAGCAGCCTTGATCTCTACCTTTGGTTTTAGTGAATGATGGCATTAAGTTTAGAAGGATGGGCTTATTTCCCCAGTGACAGATGGATCGGGCACACCCTCACTGTTTTTTTTTCTCTTGTGCTTCCGTCAAGGAAAAGTGCCATCCTTTCAAGGTCTTTTTGACTGTAAATCTGTTATTGTTGAGGGTTGAAGCGACAGAGACAGCAGAAGCCTTACCACTGCCCGGGCTGTCCCAGGTGCAGCACTGGGTCTGGGCTGCCCAGCTGGGGACGGCGGGGCAGGGACCCTGCCAGGGAGCCGTGAAGGGAGTCATAGAATCACAGAATGGTTTGGGTTGGAAGGGTCCTTGAAGACCACCCAGTGCCCCCCCCTGCCCTGGGCAGGGACACCTCCCACCAGCCCAGGTGGCTCCAAGCCCCGTCCAACCTGGCCTTGAACCCCTCCAGGGATGGGGCAGCCACAGCTTCTCTGGGCAACCTGGGCCAGGGGCTCACCCCCCTCACAGCCAAGAATTTCTTCCTAATACCCAATCTAAATCTCCCCTCCTTCAGTTTGAAACCATTACCCCTCGTCCTATCATTACACTCCCCGATCCAGAGTCCCTCCCCGTCCTTCCTGTAAGCCTGTCCCCATCTGTCCCCGACCAGGGCTGTGCAGCCCAGCGTGCATCTCCTGAAGCCTTCAGTGAAAGGTAAACCTGCACACCAACAAACCACAGCTGCTGTCAGGAGAGATCCCAAGAAACCCCGTCGCGGACCATCCTGGCAGCAAGGAAAAGGCTTGCCTGGGCCTGGGGAAGCGATTCCCCCACACCCCTGCTCCACAGCCAGGGAGGATCAGTCCCACTGCCCCTGCCCCAGGTGCATCAGTGACTGAATATCGGGATGATTCCTCCCTGCTGTGATCACCTCGTCCCAGCAGAGTGTTTAACAGAAGTACTCAGAGCTTTTGCAATTAGGTAGTACCCTCTCCTTTCCGAAGCGGCGCTCCTGGCTTACTGGGTAACCTTGAGTTTGCCCAGCAGAGTCAAAAGCAGAGAGAAGCAACAGACTCAACCAACAAATGATGGGGAAAACCAAGCAGTTACGCAAGTGCCTGTGACAGCAGCTATTTACCGTTTTGCTAAGCCCTTCCCAGTCACTCCCCCTCTGCCGGAAAATATCAGCTGTCCCCTTCTCCAGAAACATCCCTGCCTGCTCAGCCCGAGTTTTGTTCAGATGCAGCATCTGTAGGCACGGATTTGCTGTACTCTGACATGCCTGGGAGCGCTTACTACTTCAGAGCTAAAAGAATATTGTAAGTTGAACAAACATTTCATGGTATTAACATAAGACGTTTAAATAGACAGTCACAGGATATTTTATCCCACCCAGAGCAATGTGAAGAGCAGAGGATTTATGCCTGTTGCTGAGCAAACACGTCTTGAGAAGCCACATCCATCTGGGAAGCAGGCAGTTCTTGCTCTAAGGAGCTGAAAGCAGAGCACGTCCAGGACCTTCGAGCGCCGGGCAGCAGTGCCGGGACCTCTCCTGCTCTTCCCCTCCAGGGGCAGCGGATCCCCCAGGGCAGACCTGGCCCAGGGCAGGAGATGTGGAGCTCACCGTGCCTCCGCGCTGGGCAGGCAGAGGGAGACGGCACAGCTCCCGGAAGAGCTGCCTGGGGATGCCCCTCGCTCTTTCCCTGTGCCCTGCACGTGTCGGGGCAGAGGACAAACCTTCCAAACCGCCCAGGGCTGAGGTCCCTGCAGGTCCTGAGGCAGAGCCCCGGCGCCCACTCGCAGCCTCATGGCAGCGTGTCCATCGCATGCCTCCAGCGTGGGAGCACGTGGTGACATCGGGCCCCAGCTCAGCACATGGGCCGGGAGCGAGCCGGGTCACCAAGGCTGGCTTCGCAGCGAGACACTGAGACAGTGCAGTGTCATGGCTCAGAGCTGTTAGTCATCGTAGGCACGTCTCCGGGATGAATGGAGACACGTAGCAAAAAACCAGAAGTGCCAAATGCTTCCCGAGCAAAGGGACACACATCCCCGCGCTGTCTGCCCTGTGGCTTGCTGTTGCGTTTCCAGCCCTGAGAGCAGGAACGTCTCCCTGCGCCATGGGGACGTGCTCTCACCTGGCCGCCCACGGTGCCCGCAGCAGGAGGGAGCAGCGGAGGGACAGCCGGCCGCCCCAGCCCGGCCCTCAGCTCCCCCAGCCGAGAGCACCCAGTCCCAAACTGCTCCACACACTGGTGGTGCCGCTGTGCAGCGGGAGAGTTACAGGGAAGAAAACTGTCCTTCTGGGAATAACTTCCAGATGTTCCCAGGCTGGAGCGTCTGCTTTGGGCACGCAGGAGGTCGGGGAAGGACATCTCCAGTCCTTCCCTTACGACCTGCTGAAGTCTACAAACCCAAGGGTTTAACTCCTCAACAGCAGCTTTGGGACCTCTTGTGCTAAGTGGGCTCATCGTGACCCCCGTGCTCCTGTTAAAGCTGCACGGAGTGGGAGGTCCTGGCTCCACAGGCACCGAGCTGAGCACACATTGCCCGCCGGGAAACTCTCATTTCCTCCTTCTCCAGGACGGTGGGGTCAGCGCGGACCCCAGACACGGGGGCCGCGCGTTGCCATGGGGGCTGTGCCGCTGCCTGCCTGCCTGCGCAATGTGGGACAGCCCTGGCTGCCTCGAAGTCCTCCCACGAGACGGATGTGTGTCACGGGGGCAGAAAGACAAACAGACTGCCGAGCTCTCCCCTCGCGCCTCCCATGATGTCAGTGGCAGCCGCTCCGTTTGCCGATGCGATATGACTCAGGCTGTGTCAGCGTGGCAGCCGGCAGGCAGGGGCCGCCAGGTTCTTTCCTACCTGCTCAGGCTGACCATAGAGAGGGTTTTAACTGGCCCACGGACCAGTGGCAAAGCTCCTTCCCAAGGTTTGGCGTGCGGCCACAAGCGCGGACAAAGGGCCGAGGTGCCCGGTGTGGGAGGAAAGCTCCACGTTTCACACACCTCGCAGCAGTTGTGCAATGCACACAATGCAAAAGTGCAAACAGGGCTGGCCTCTCCCTCCACTTACGCTGCTGTTAGAGCAGCCCGTCTCCGTGAGGCAAGACCGTGCTTTCGCTACCTTTGGCTGGGGATTTCCCCAGCGCGAGGAGTGTCGCGCTGGTGCCGAGCTGCAGCAGCCCAAGCCCGACGCAGCCCCGGGGACCTGCGGGTTTCTGTAGCATCCGGGGCGCGGGGAGCTCCCCCGGCACGGCACCACGCGCGGGATGCTGCGGCCGCTGCTCGGGGCCCCCCACCTCCTGCGCTGCCCAGCCCCGGCCCCGCTCCGTGCCCTCCTGCTGATGTTCCGCAGCGGCAGAGCGCGGCCAGGCCCCAGCCTGTCTTTCCACTTTTACACAACAGCGTACAAAAGGAATGATGCATTTATTGCAAAACAGCAGCCAGAGCAGAAGAGACACAATATTCAGGAACAGCGTGTGGGATCTGAGGGCTGTTTGTCAGACTATTTCAGTTAAGCCCTCGCAAGCCTTCGACAACGTCCTCCCAACCCACATGCCTGATTCACATCTGACATCAAGTAAAGAGGGCAAAGAAGTGATTGCGCTTTTAGTTTTGCTCTTTGGGACAAACTACCCCTTTTCTAAAAACTGGGTTTGTTTTCTCAGCCTTCCACCTAGAGGACTGAACTAGGTTTTACAAGTTAATCCAAACTTCCTGATTGACTATCCCCAGCTTTGTGGAATGAGCACTTGGGATGAAAAGGACGATATGACACAGAGAGTAGGTTATTGAGAGGCTAGGGTCTGGTTAATGCCCTCTTCCAGCCATGCTGATAAATGCGTGTTGCATTTCTGGGCTTGTCTGTCTGATCTTCCGTGCAGAAATGGAAATATTTCCTTTGGTTTTTAAACTTGAATTCTCTGTACAGTGAATACCAGCAACTTCCGACTGCTTAGAGCGGAAGATAAATCCGGAGTGCCTCTCCCAGGTCCTGGTTTGCTATCCTGCCTGTTTGCAGACTTGACAGCAGCACATCCCGCTCTTCCTTCCTGATCTCGGCACAGTGTTTCTGCGAGGGGTGGGAAGTTGGCTGTTTACCAGCGATAACTGCGTTTTGGTAGAAAACATGTTTTCATGAAAGTAGCAGCCTGGCTTTCGGCTTACATTTAGGTTTGCTTTAGCAGTGACTCTGCTCATTAGCGTGCTGTTGAAACGACGGGAAAAACCCGTGCATGCAACAGCTCCTTAAGAAATATTAACAATATTGCCCCAGTGGTCTGTTCGAACTTCTCGCTTGGAACATTCCACCTTCCTCCGCCAAATGCCTAAGGAGGCATCATGCCTCGACAGCGGTCCCAGCCGTGTGCTTGGGGCTTCTCCCAAACCAATGATCCATGCGGATCCGGGGGCAACTGGTCCTGCGGGAGCCCTCCCCGAGCCCCCAGCGCAGGGCTGGGTAGGGGGTGGCCGCAGCCCGGGCTGGGGGCGCAGGGTGCGGGACGACGATTCCGGAGACAATGTCTCCAACCCGGCCCGGCCAGTCCCGCTCCCTAAGGATGCCGCCCGGGAGCCAAAGGAGCGGGCGGGCGGTGGGAGCCCAATGTCCAGCCACAGCCCCCCCCCGCCTCCCCGGACGCCGCTCCCGGGAACCGGCCGCCGCAGCGGGGGCTTCGGGGGGGATTCCGGGTGGGATGCTCCGGAGGAGCCGGAGGGCTCCAGCGCCGGATTCGCGCTGCCAGGCTCCCACCTAGAGGCCCGAGCCCGGTGTTGCAGCCCCGGGCAGCTCCCGCGGCGGGCGGGGGGACGGGGCGGACGGCGTGGGGGGGGTCGGGGCGGACGGCGGGGGGCTCTCTCCGGTCCTGCTGCCGCCGGAGCCCGGCGCTGGCCCTGAGCTGCCCGGTGTCCCCGCCGCCCGCCGAGCATCACCCGATGCGGCAGACTACTGAGCTATGCAGAGCACAAAGCGCAAACACTAATCCATTAAACAAAATATTAAAAAAAAAAAAATAAATCCGTGCTAATAACCTGTTGCAGCTTAAGGCATTTAGACAATTCTCTATCTTTCTGTAATTCTTTGTAATAATAATTAAATGACCTTTAAAATGGCAGTGGGTGGAAAAAAATCAGTAAAGCTGGAGAGCAATTCAGCAACTGCTAAAGAATATTGAAACTCCAGAAGAAGAAAACTCACTTTGATGTTAAGGGATGGAGGAAAAAAAGGAAAAAAAGAAAAAAAAAGAAGCAACGCAATCAACTGTGAAGCTGGAAGTTTGTTCTTCATTTGCATTGCTTTCCAGATCCTGTTGGGCAGAATAAGTATGGGAGCACTAAAAGTCCAAGAGATCAGTGAAGAACTCCCAGTGCACAGGAACCTCCAGTGGCCTCAGCCCCTGCTCCTCCAGTTCCTTATATCAGAACATCTGCTCCAGAGCAAGGGACAGCAGAGCAGGTGATGACAGAAAGTTTAATTAATGGGCAGCATTGCCATGGCCAGCAGCCCTTAGAGAGCGGCAGGGCTGGGACTGCTGAGGGCTTTGGTCCTGCTGAAGGTCCTCCCTGAGCAGCTGGTTAAGGAGCCTGTGGGTGCTGGGGGACCAGGGCTGGAGGGAAGGGTGCTGGTCCCTCTGCCCCGTATCCACCTGCAGAGCAGCAAACAACCCTTCTCGCTTTGGGCACCGATTTCCCCCTTGCCCGTAAAAGACCAGGGCAGCTTTGGGACCAACAAGGCTGTGGCGATGGCTTCGTGGCGATGGCTTCGTGGTGCTGGCCCTCGGCAGGGCTCACCGAGCGCCCTCACACCTGGGCAAAGGGACAGGTCTCCCCTCGCCAGCCCTCCTGCTTGCCAGGAAGGGGACAGCAAGGGCTGGCGACACGGCTGGAGACACAGGGCCGTGACGCACGTGTCCTGCTGGGTGCTTGGCAGGGGGTCGGGAGCGGCGCAGGGGTGGGCGGCAGAGCCCGTGCCCTCCTGGGAGAGGAGCTGTGGCAGCGCTGCGGCCGCCAGCGCAGCCTCCTCCCCGTATCGCCGCGCTGCAGCCTCGCGCTGCATTTCATCCCCTGCAATACGTGGGATTTATCTCTCTCACTTTCATGTGCCTTTAAGGAAACACCACTTTTTATCTCATTTCTGCTGCTTTTTATCATCACAAAGAGTTTTTAATGAAATGAGAAAGCGTCTGTTTCTGCAGGCCGGAGCGGCATGGGTAATTTCAATATAAAACAAACAAGGCAGCTTTCAAAATTAAAATTTTATGTGTGGCATTTTCTCATTTAACGGAATGCACAAAGACGGGCAAAACCAATTAACAGGAGGTTGAGACTCAGCACTCGGCAAAATTAAACAACGGGACTCTGCAAAAGGAATGATTTGTTCAAAAGGAGCTGGAGAAAGGGACGGAGAGGAGGAGAGGAAGAAAGGCTGCTCTCGAAAATTCACCACCTCTTAAAAAAATAAATGCAAACAAAGCTGCATCCTACCTCACATTCCTCAGATGGGCTTCAGAGCCCCACAGACCAGGCGGAAACACTGGGGAATGGCAAGGATAATGTCTGGGAATGGCAGCTTCAGGAGAGAGCTGGGAAGCTCCTAAGTCAGGGCTCTGATGCTGCGGGAGAGGTCAGCTCCCAAAATGTACCAGCTCCAGGTGCAAGGCTCCTCCAGACACCCTTCAGGAACATGCTCCCTCCTTCCCCAGATTTCCCTCTGCTTCTACATCCCCTCCCAACAAGGCGGGGGGGGGGGGGGGGAGAAAAAAGAAGGGTCCCAGCAGAATTTATTTAAGCTGGAGACAAAAAGGAGACAAAGGTGGCGAGGAAGAGCGCGGCCGAGCGGGAGCAGGAGGGAAGCGATGCTGCCGGCATCGCCCGGGCAGTCGCACGGCTCCTGCGCAGGGCTGGGATTAGCAGCGCGGTCAATGCCACCGTGGGGGACTCCAGATGAACCGCCTTAAAAGAGGGGAAGAGGTGGAATTAAAGCTAATCACTCCTTATCGACCTGGGGGCTGTGCCTGCAGAGTTCAAGATTTACAGTCCCTGGGAGCAAGTCAGAGTTGGACTGATTGCTGCAATCACTGCAAAACGGGGATGGGGCTTATTGGCCTGCTTTGCACGTAATTTGTGGGGTGAAGTGCTTTAAGGTGGCAAGGTGTCTGGACGCGTTTAATCAGGGATTTAGCCCTGCTGGGCCAGCGCAGGCACTGAGTCCTGCCTTGCAGCATCACGCAAGTGAGCGAGTCCGGCATTTATCTCAGGTGCGCGGCCCCTCGCCGGAGCGGCAGAGATCACGGTGGGACAGAGTCCCTCTGTCTGGTGAATAAAACGTGGAGCAGGGTTATTTACTGCGCTTCCAGCTCTGGTTTCCAAGAGTGACCAAGGGAGGAGGTGGAAGTCACTTGCCAACGAGGGTCGGCAGCAGCCCAGCCCCGGGCAGGAGCTTCTCCTTGCACAGAGCCGCTCTCGGCTCCACGTCTTGCAAGATTCCTAGGAGGAAGAGCTCGGGAAGGGATGTGCTGATGTGGGCGACAGAGCTAACGTAGGACTATTGCAGCCAAAGCTATTTAGGAGCGATAGGCCCGGGTTTGGAGGGGTCCCTGGCTCCCAGCCCGTCCCCCGCAGAGCTGCAGCAGCCAGGAATCGCCCGAGGGCGCTGGAGCTGCAGGTCCAGCCTGGCCATGGGACCATCAGGAGAGTGGCACGGGGCTCCCAGGCGTGCCAGGGCATGGGCATCGAGTGGGAACCCTCCTGTGTCTGGGAAATGAAACTTTTCACTGACAGGAACAAAAAAGCAAGCCTGTGGAAAGAGAGGAACAAGCTGCCAAGCCAGGTAATCCATCTCAGGAGCGTAGGCGTCAAGATGATTCATGTCTTCCAATTTACTCCCAGCTCAAATCTAAAGTAAATCAGCCCAGACTGTTCCCCGCCCCGCGCGGCGGGACACAACGCCGGGGTGCGGAGGAACATCCCGCCCATCCATCTCCCTGCTCCCGCAGCTCCTGGCTTTAACGCTTGGCCTACGTAATTGGAGCCAAACTGTTTGTTGATAGGTGAAGGGAGGAGAGGAGGTGCCCTGGGAAGGGAGACGGGATGTGAAAGGGGATGATGAGAATGGATTTTTTTTTTAATATTCTGTTCAGTTGCTTTTCTGCAGCAATTCCTTTCACAGGAGAATAGCCCAGGAAGAACACTATCAATATTAGTTCCCACCTGTAATGAGAAAGTTGTCCAAAGTCTTAATTACCTTTTAAAACTACTCACAATACTCCTGCCTCCTTACTGTGGTCTTTCTGCCAGCCCTGAGCCGTGCCCACACCATCTCCATCAGCGGCCCCCAGTGCCAGCCCCCAGTGCCACAGGGGGTTTGGTCCAGCGGGGGGGCAGTAGGGGAGCGGCTCGGGGCATCCGTCTGCAGAGCCGCTGCAGGGGAGCCAGGCGGCACCAGCACCCCGGCACCCCGGCACAGCCTCCCCGGGCTGGCTGGCCCCGGGGCTTCCATTGCAGGTGGGGGACTGACACCCACCCGGCCCAAACCGCCTGGCTCTGTGCCCGCTGTGCCCGGGCGCAGGGGTGGGCTCGCGCAGGCAGAAGCGTGGAAGCCCTGTCCCGGCAGCTCCCTGCCCAGGTGCCTCTGCTCCGTCTCCGAAGAGCCCACAGAAAGGTGCATCCCGGGCTTCCTTCCTACAAGGACCCACTGCCGAGGGGATGCCTGTGGCCTGGGCGAGCAAATGCGACCCCCATACGGCCACGACCCCACTCCCCGCATGCACGCCGGGAGATGGGGTGGCCCCTGGGTGACACGGGGGCGCAGGTCGCGCCGTGGTGGGGCGGGAGGGCACAAGCAGGGAGGTGACGCAGGGGAAGCGGGTGCTGCCGTCCCGGCGTCCCGTCCCCGCGCAGCCCCCGGTGGAGATGCCCCGCTGTGGTGAGGGGCCATAAATCCGTCCAGGGACTTGGGGAGAGGAGAAGCTGCAAAACAAAACGAAGCAAGAAGGCTGCGACCCGGCCCTTTCCTTCTATTGGCGTCTCGTCTTTGTCACAGCTAATTACTGACGAAGGGCCAGGGCAATATTTCAAAGGCCAGTTATGAGTGCCCTGCTCCCGCCTTCAGCCGAAGCAGTCTGGTCGCGTTAATTTTTGTTTCTAATCAGTTCGAGGGCAATTTCATTTTCAAGTTATTGATTTGAATTTCATGGTATTTGAAAAACACTGAGAAAAAAGATTTTATCTCCTTAAGGAAAAATGTTGAAAGAATGTGTGCCTTGGCCTCAGGGGGTTTAAAAATAACTTTGTTTATATATAAACTGGCAATCTGGGGCTAAATATGAAGCAACCGTAAGATGGGTAATTTTGCGGCACGCCAAATGTAAAATGGGGGGCAGAGACCCCCATGAGGCCACGTGCACCCAGAGTTTCCCAGGTCTGTGGTGGGTGACAAGGAGCTTTTGCCATCGTGCTGCTGAGAGTTGAGGGAAAGACACGCAAAAGAAGAGAGTTTGGGGGACACGAGGGAGTTTCAACTTCACCTCCTGAACTTGCTCGACTCTCGAATCATTTAAATATAAAAAGTTGTAGGTCTGAGCGTTTCTCACTGGCTGAAGTGCCAGCATGGCCGCGGCCCGTCGGGCTGCTCCCGCTCTCGTTTTCTGGCTCTCGGGAGCAACGACTGCCGCGCAGCTTTGGGCAGGAGTGGCGACCAGCCACCACTGTCTGGTGGAAGCCACCAGCCCTGCGGCAGCAGCCGATCACCAGTGCGTGTGGCGGCAGAGCTGGGAAAACCCAGCGTGGGGCTGAGGGTGACCAGCCCGATGGCAGCGCCGGGGGAGGCAGGGCTGGCCCCGGCCCCCAAACCCCTCCGCATCTGCCCCGAACGGCGGGCCATGGCCTGGCAGCGTTCCCTGCTGGCTGTGGGGCCAGGGGGGCTGCGTGCGTGTCCCCCCCAGCCTTTGTGCCCCCCGGACCCTCCGTGCTGGCGCTGCCGGGAGAAGTGGCCGCGCTGCAGCTCTGCCCGGCGCCGCAGCCTGGGGGAGCTCGGCTGATGGGCTCGGCCGAGGACGCCGGTAATGAAAAGGTTTGGCTGGCAGTGCTGGCAACGGTGACAAAGTGCAGCAAGGCTGCTAATGAGCCAGACGCACTTTAAACACTAATTCACTCTATGATGAGAGCGCTGTTGCTGCTCAGATTAAGTATTTATCTACTTGTTTAATACAAATCAATAAATGAATAACAGTTCGATGGAAGTGACATTTGTGGAGCTCCGCAGTCATTTGTAACTCGTGTTTTAATGTCTTTTCTAATGAGCAGCATTAGCTCCGTACAGCCCGGGCCGTGCACTGAGTGCAGTGAACCCGAGCAGAGCACCCTCCAGAGCTGCCCTCGGGTGCCGGCCTGGGGTCCAAATTCCCCTCCCTTCCCTCAGGCAAGAGTGAGCCACGCGGGCCGGGACCAGCGTGCTGGGACCAGCATCCCAGCAGGAGCCGGAGGCCCAGCCAAGCTCCGGTGAGGTCTCTGCCGAGTGTTGACATGGGCTGGGAACTGTTTTGACTTGTTCTCTACTGACTCTGCTCTTTGCAGGAACTGGAAGAGTTATCCCTAAAGCCTTCTTTTCATCTTGTTTCTATTATTTTGAGCCAGTGGAAGTTCTTGGAAAATGGGACTTGCCTGCCTGGATAAGGCAGGGCTCTGCAGAGCCCCGTTGCGTGTCGCAGGCAAGGCCAGCGTCTGGGTGGGAAAAGGCGAGAGAATCCGGGGATTTCAAAACCGGGGAAGGGAAGGAGCCCAGGGTGCCACCTCACTGCTCGCCCCGCTCCAGGGCGATCCATGAAGGAGCTTTTCGCCGCTCTTGGGCAGCCCCCGTTGCTCGGCATCCTGCAGAGGTGGTTTCTGGAGCTGTGCCTCCAAAGTGTCCTAGAAAGGGTCCCCAGAAGAAATCATTTCCAGAAGGGCTGGACTTTATGTACTCCAGCCATGTTTAATTTGCTGAATATTTCATGTTGTTGTGTTTGGTAGCTCTTCTAACTCCTCAAAAGTGAGAAGGCAAACTTTTAAATCTATTGTCTTGGGCCATTTTGCATCTGTTACCCCATGGCTGCGGTCCCAGAGCTGGAGGCACCATATGGCTCGCATTGTTATTAGAAAAGCAGCACACACACAAAGAGCAGCAGGACTGAAAAAAAATGGTCTGGAATTAAAATTCACCTTGTTGCTAACTGCGGACTAAATGACTAAGCCAGAGGGACCGAGTATCTCATTGCAGTCGTTAGAGCGGTGCCGATTTCTCTTCTGAAGGAGCCCTGAAGTATTTCTATATTGTGTCGGATTTAAAAACACAGGAGCCGCTTCCACTCCAAGCGCAGCACAGCGCTTCCTCCTATTGCTAAGGAGAGTTGCACAAATATGAGTGGTAAAACAGGCCCTAAATAGTGCTTAAATTTTTCACGATATGGGAAATAAGAGTGTCCTCGAAGGGAGCTGCTCCTGGTAAGTACCGGCACGGCGGAAATAATCCATTCCTGTAGCAAACCCGCAA
This sequence comes from Chroicocephalus ridibundus, assembly GCF_963924245.1. Lineage (NCBI taxonomy): Eukaryota > Metazoa > Chordata > Aves > Charadriiformes > Laridae > Chroicocephalus > Chroicocephalus ridibundus. The sequence continues at coordinate 3,247,090 of NC_086302.1, read as the reverse complement.
TTAGATGGATCCCTACCTGGGTGAGCCGCCCGTTATCCTCCAGCAGAACTGCCCCAGCCCCGTGTAACCAGGCTGCAAACGGGGCCGCCCGGGCTCCACCTCTGATTCCATCAGTGAGGACCGTGCACAGCAGGATAAAGACGTCCAGCCGCTGTCTTGGGGCACAGCCCCTTCCCCTCCAGCCGGGGGTCCCCGGTCAGCCTCAGCCCCCCCTCTGCGGCGGGTACGGATGTGCAGTTCTCCATCTCCGCAGCGAGGAGACGGGCAGCCAGCTGCTGACACAGCTCGGCGTGTGCTTGGGTAAAAACTACAGCCCAGACCTCTCGTGTCGGAGGTAATTGCATCTCCCCGGCCCGGCCCGGCCGCGGTGTCCCCCTTTGTGAGCAGGGTACGCATCTCTCGTGCTTTGGGTTGAACGCTTGAGCAGACTGGGGTTTGACAACCATAAGGCATCAATCGGAGGATGCTTCCCGCTAATGAGATCTCTGAGGGTTTCTGCTTTCACCTTTCTCCGCTCTCCTCCGTATTTATCACGGCAGCCGGGCTGGCACTGCCATCAGCATCTCCTGCTCCACGCAGCTCCCCAGCGCTCGCAGGGGGAATTTGCTGCGGAACTTGCTCTGCAAGCTGAAATTTGGCTTTAAAGGGTCTTCCTTCCTCTTTGAAGTTGAAGCTAGATGAGAAACGTGGCGGTTTGGGGAGGGAGCAGAGGAATGAACAAACTCCTGAGGGGTGCCGTGGCTCAATCCCCGGACCGAGGGGCTCCCTCCCGCGCCGCCCTGGCCCGCGCTCGCCCCACGCATCCCCAGCTTGCGTCAGGCGCAGAAACCCCGGCAGGGGAGCCCGGCCCGCGGCAGCCCACCAGGACTGCAGGGCTCTCTGGAACCCGAGAGATGCTCCTCATGGAACAACAAGGACATTTGCTCGGCTGGAGGGGACAGAAGACCTTTAGCAATACGGCGGCCAACACCAAACTTGTACAGAAATAGGAACTGGTTTCTGCAGGAGCGGTGCTGGCAACGTTATCTGCTCTCTTTGAAGAAAGAAAACACTGCTGCCTCCCTGCTGCCCTTCTGATGGTCCCAACAGATCCCCTGCGATGCCGAGGGACCTCTTCACGTCCTCCCCTGGCCACGCTCTGTCTGGACAGGACTCGGCAGGACTCGGATTTCAACTCTGATTTCCTCCCCTCCGTTTTATCCCTCTGCATGGAGGTTTTTTCCAAGACCTGTAGCCGTCTTTGATCTCAGAATATTGATGTAAATATTGCATGATCCTGCCTCAGCCTCCAGGAAACCCAGATGTTCAATTGATTAGATCTTAACATAGAGTTCAAGGACTCTGAAAAGCACATGAAATAATAACCTTGTTCCAGTGCAAAGTTTCTCTGTTCAGGATCAAATTCAGGGTTAATTCATTATTCTTGACAGCTATTGCAGGAGACAGAGCAGTTAAGTAAACTAATTGTGGGGTGGATTCTGCATGAGCTGAAGTCAACAGGTCACATACAATTAATATTCAAATCAATCTGGCAGAGAAAGGAGCAGGCTGCGTCTCACATCTGTGGACTGTGCACAACCAGTGAGGGCTGGAACATCTCACAGGAGGAACCGGGAGGACTTGAGGACTGAGGCAGGGGGCCGAGATGACATCCACCTGCAGCCACTGCTCCCGGACATCCCCTTCCACCCAACAGGACCCTCAGCTGACCAGAATTACAGAACTGTTAAGAGTTAGAGTCATTTTTTGTAAAGCCCAGCCAGGGACGACCGTCTCGGGCTCCTCGCAGTCAGACAGGCAGTGAAATTACTCGTCCGCAGCTGCAGCAGGTGCAGTAAATAGATCTGTGGCAGATCACGAGTGACTACAGAATTGGGAACCGGGTTGCACAGAAAACAGCATATTAATGAAAGTCATTTCTGGTTTACACTCGAGCCAGGGGCTCTCCCCTGGCCCAGGTGACCCAGCACAGGCAGTTGCCCCCTCCCGGCCCCAGGGCTCTTTCCCTGGGGCTGTTCCCATCCCGTGTCCTCCCCCATGTCCCAGGGGGTCCCTGCTCCTCCCCAGGGTCTCCCGGCGCTCAGTCCCATCCATGATAATCCTCCCCACGCTGCTGCAGTCCCCAGCCTTACCCTGCTGGGGACTCCCCCTTTTCTGCCCTGCGCTGGCGTCGGTGCTGGCAGCAGCCGCGTGTGCCCTGGCAGGAGCCTTCCCGCTGTTTATTTAAATGTTCAGGGTCGGGATTTGGGTGTTGCAGCCCCATGTCTGGGTGCCAGGGTCCCAATGCAGGACATATCACCGGGGACACGGGAGACGGAGGGACCTTTCCCCAGCTCACGCGAGCCGTGGTGGCCTGGAGCATGAAGTGGCCGGGGACGGAGGTGCCAGTGGCTGCTCTGCCACTTTTGAAGAGCAAGGAGGTGTCTTTGTTCGACTGGCCGCTGGCAGCAGGGACCTTGCTCTGCACTCCCCTCAGCTCCTGGCCCGCACCGTGCAAGGCTCTGCCTGGCGTCGCTGCCGTCCCAGTGATTATGGTGGTTAGAGAACTGGAATGCCACATCCCAGCGTGAGGCAGCTCGGTGGCTCTGCTGGGCAGGGGCAGCAGGCTGCGGGAGCGGGACCTCGCAGGGTGTTTATTGCTCCTTACGCCTGCATTTGGAGATAGCAGGATGAGGAATAGCACGCTTAATTGCGGCGGCAGTGACAGTCTAAATTATATCATGTCTTCCTGCTTATGCCGGCTTTTCCGATTACCAGGGAGCAGCAGCGAGGTGCCAGGACAGGCAGTGGCCAGGGCTGACCTCGTAAGCGCCGGTGCCTGGCTCATGCCAAGGGGCAGGCGGAGGCTCGGAGCCGCTCCATTTCATAGAATCATAGAATCACAGAATGGTTCGGGTTGGAAGGGACATTAGAGCCCACCCAGTGCCACCCCCTGCCCTGGGCAGGGACACCTCCCACCAGCCCAGGTTGCTCCAAGCCCCATCCAACCTGGCCTTGAACCCCTCCAGGGATGGGGCAGCCACAGCTTCTCTGGGCAACCTGGGCCAGGGGCTCACCCCCCTCACAGCCAAGAATTTCTTCCTAATACCCAATCTAAATCTCCCCTCCTTCAGTTTGAAACTGTCACCCCTCGTCCTATCATTACCCTCCCTGATCCAGAGTCCCTCCCCAGCTTTCCTGGAGCCCCTTTAGGGACTGGAAGGGGCTGGAAGGTCTCCCCGGAGCCTTCTCTTCTCCAGGCTGAACCCCCCCAGCTCTCCCAGCCTGTCCCCACAGCAGAGGGGCTCCAGCCCTCGGATCATCTTCATGACCTCCTCTGGCCCCACTCCAACAGCTCCATGTCCTTCTTGTGCTGAGGGCTCCAGAGCTGGACACAGGACGCCAGGTGGGGTCTCACGAGCGCAGAGTAGAGGTGCCAAGTGCCGAGGTCGAGCTCACCGGGGCAGCACTGATGGCATCTGTGTCCCGGCCCCTGGGCAGCTGTGGCAGCGTGCTGGCTGTTCCCAACGGCCAGTGCACGGACCTCCCATCCCTGTACTGCTGGGGGACAAGAGCAGCCGCTGGAGGTGCTGCAAGGCCCCGGCCCCGTCCAAGGAATGGGGGCGATGGGGCCACTGCAGTGCTGAGCCACCTCCAACCACTGGGGCTGAGTCGGGGCCACCGCAGCGGAGCCAGAGCAGGGCTGGACCACGGCGCAGCGCTCGGCATCCCTGGCCAGCCGGCATCAGGGTGGAGAGCTGAGTAAGACTGAGCCCAAGTTTTCCTAGAGTTCCTCGTGCTGTTGTTTAGATAAGTTTAAATGAGCTGTGATTAAGCTAATTTCAAGCTAATTAACTCAGAAAGATATCCTCCACTTTTTAAAATTCTAAGTGGTTGTTCATTAGGAGTGAGCGAACGGGTAAAGGCTGCGTCACTGCAGCACGAGGATCTAAATGCAGAATGAGCAGCAGAGTCATTACTGAAATATGAATATTCGTTATCTAATTAAATGGCATAATTAATGGACTGTTACTGTACCGCTGCTGTGGGACGCGTGCCCTCGTGCAGGCAGGCAGGGGGGAGCGGGGGATTCGGCTCCCGACCCCGTTGCCCTCCCGGATGCTCAGCGCAGGGTCGGCGCTGACGGACATGCCAGGGCTCTGTGTGGTGGGTCCGAGCTCTGGGGGAGGCGGCGGCACTTGGGGACCAGCCCTGGGAGCCACCAAGCCCAGTCCTTGGCACCCCCGCCCAGGGCACGGCCAGGACCCTGCCTGGAAATCCGCCGGGGGGGCTGGTCGTGGCGGGGTGGGAGGCTGTGTCCCCCCTTCCCACGCCAGCCTGCTCAAAAACCAAGGTGGAAAAACCTGCACCAGCCACGCTCCGGCCACGGCTGCGACACGGCCCCGGCGCTGCCAGGGCGATGAAAAATGGATGAAAACAAGATTGGGAGAGGAGGGCGCGGGTGTCCGTGCGGGGAGACAGCACTGCCTGTGGGCTGGGAGCGATGGGTCTGGTCGTGGCGCTGCTGAGATACGATGGCTTTGGCGGTTCGGTTTCTGGCTCACTGGAGCATCCCTTGATCGAATGCAGGGAGGAAGGGCCGGGCAATCCCCGAACCGTCCTGGCCTTCGGTTCCAGCTGGGCGAGCGCTCGGGAGCAGGGCACGGCAGAGCCGTGGCAGTGTCCCCGCACCGGCAGCTCCTGCGGAAAGGTCAGTCAGGGTCTAACCCCAGCCGGCAACGGGGACCCACGCAGCCGCTCGCTCACCCCCCGCCAGGGTGGGGAGAAGGGGGAGCAAAGGAGGGGAAAGAGAAAAAGGAAGAAAACTTGTGGGTTGAGATAAAGATGGTATCATAATGGAAAAGGAAAATAATAATAACAATAATGACACAAGTCACCCTCACTGCCTGGTGAATGGTGAACTGGCATCACCCGGAGCAGTGATGGTGGATCCCCCCGCGGCCAACCCCCCTTTATATAGTGGACATGACGTCCATGGTATGGAATGCTCTATTGGCCATTCCATCGTTCCGCCTGGGCTTCCTCTCAGCTTCCAGGGGAAGCTGAAAAAAGTCCTTGAAAAATGTAAACATCACCTGGCAACAACTAAAACAGTACGCATTGTTGACATTCCGTTCATACCAAATCCGAAACAAAACATCCACTAGAAAGAAAATTAACTGTCTCTGAAACCAGGACAGGGCCTTTTGGTGACTGTGGCCTGGAGGAGCCAGGATCCTTCGCCCAGCCCTCCTGCACCCTCACGGTCTCCCTCTGCCGTCGACAAATCCCCTCGGAAACGCGGCAAAGGAGCTGTGGCTGCGCAGAGGCTGGAGCGAGGGCGATGTGTCGGCGGGGGGATTTCACGAGTGGCAAAAGGTGCTCAAGTAGGCGACCTCTGCATTAAAAAACACAAAGGCGTAACACAGAGCATCACCGGGTGCAGCAAAGATCTAAACTGTGTATCATCATAACTCATGAGTTTTCCTTTCCTGCCCAGGTCATTCTGTATTGAATGGAAACCAGAGAGCTCTTTCCTTTATTCTTACGTCCTTCTCTCCACAGCTCTTGTTCCGTCAAGTGAAAAAGCTGAAAATCCCTGAGAAGGTCATGAGATACAGTTACAATGGAGTGAGAGGCATTAGATTGAAGGATTGATCCCGGCAGCAAAGCCATTTCCCTCTGTTGCGCACGTATAAATAAATCTGGATTGTGTGTTGAGTGATGAGCTGCCTCCGCAGACGGGCTGTCGGCACAGGGAGGGGGCACAGCGTCTCCCCAGGCTGCTGGAGCCGGCCGTGTCCTCGGTGTGCTCCGCTCTCGCCCCTCCAGAAGGGCTCGAGGTGCTCCTGGCAGGACCACGCGGCTCCTGGCGGGCTCTGTGGCACCCGGTGTCCCACCGCGGGCACCAGCCTGGGCCTCTCCCGGCTCCTTTCGCACCCCGGGGGATCGCCAGCTGCTGGAGACGGTGATCCCCCCGGCAAACCTCAGCAGCTGGGCTGGGAGGAGGCAGCTTCGGGGGCTGCTGCAGTTTCAGAAAGTGCTTTGGAAAAGAGACCTGATAGTTCACGTCCGATTCATGCAAAAATGAGTAAAGGTAATTAGAGACTCTGTTTGCCTGGTGCTCTGAGCACTCTCGGTCCGTCCAGCTACTCCACGGCCGCGGGTGAAGGAGCTGCCCTGGGGATGATCTTCCGCTGGGGAGCCTCACAAGGAGAATTCCTCCAGGATTCAATACGGGGAAGCTGAGTGAACAGGCAATATGGAAACAGCCTGGCCTTGGGATCCTTGTGTAAATTCTGCCCTGAGTTTTCCCAAACCAACAGAGAGATCCTCGGGGTGCCTGGGAATCTCTGTTTCCCTGCCCCATCTGGGCCGATTCAGGCCCCGTGCTGCTCCGCCGACGCCAGGGCTCGGATCTCCCTCCTGCCCCCACTCTCAGAAGCGCGGCCCCTTGCAGCCCTCCTGCGGGAGCCCTGGTGGCCCAGCTTTGGGTTTCCCACTGCCCTGATTCCTTCCAGCATCCCGCAGCGATATTCTTGAAATTTCACCGTCATCAGTTTCAGAAATGATTTCTGAAGTTTCCGCTGCTCTTGGAGGCGTAATAATGTATTCACGCATTTTCCCCCCGGAGCAGGGGAGCGGGAGCCACCAGCCCTGCCAGCAGCTCCTTCCTCTGCTGTCTCCAGGTTGCAACAGACTTTTTTTCTTGATAGGTGCAAACAATAATAACGCTATCCGGAGCCTGCCCGCCCCTTTTCTGCTCCTGTCAGCGGACAAGAACAGGCACCACTGGAGCTCTCACAGCAGGTTTCCTTCCTCCCTCGCCACCCGGCTGAGGACACGCGGCCGTGGGAGGTGACACGGGCAAACCTCTTTCCAACGGGGGTGGTAAATCGATGCTAAAATCTATTTTGCCTAATAACGCAATGATACATTCTAGCAGGAGAGAAGATGCTCTTCTGAACGCGATGCAATACGAACAGTTCCTCTCCAGCCTTGCGCTCCCCCCACCCTGCGCTGACTAACCCAAGCGGAGCCGCTGGGTTTCAACAGCCAACGGCTCGGGTCGGGGTACGCCAGAGCGCTGCTTACGAGGCCGGGTAGTTTGATGCTAATTTGAGGTAATGAATTGAACTTAAAAGTCATAATCTCCAGTTCTGCCATCTCACATCTGTGGCTTTGGAGATTTACAAAAGGTTTAGTGCAAACTAATTCTTTGTGAGAGCTTGCTCTTGTGATTAGTAGTGATGAAGGGAAACACCGCATGATTATTTCATAGCTCTCAGAAACGCAAAGAGATTTCCCCCCCCCCTCTGTATCTTTGCCTTCTTTAAAGGAAAGTAGAAGTAAAGTTGTGGGGGAAGAGCAGAAAAAACATCCTGGTTTTGGGACCTGCTGTCGTGCTCCGGCTTCTCCTGTGGGTTGTGCGTCGCTGATGCTCCCATCCTGCTGCACACGCATTTACCCACGCATGGGAACGGCCGCGGTGCCCGGCAGCGGGACACCCTTGGGCCAGGCGGTGACCAAGCCGAGGGACGTGCTGTCTGCAGGAAGGCTGCGACGCTTACTGTCCTCTCCACTGAAGGAACAACCTGTCTCAATTTCTGCTCGTCTCGAAGACGTGGGGACTCCAGCCGGGGAGGGACCCCCCACGCCGCTCTGCGCAGGCAGGGTGCCGGCAGCTCTCCCCTTCCTTCTCCAGGAGGGTTTTCCGCCTCTGTGTGCTTTTGTTCAGCCTCCTCCCACCGTGACACCGTTTCAGTCTGATGTTTCGACGTTTCTGGTAGGCAGAGGTGGATCAAAGAGACTCAAACTCCAGCAGGTCCCAGCCCAGCCTTTTCCAGGCATCCCCTGGGTTCCTCAGCCGATGCCACCAGCTGGGCCGGGCACCGAGCGGATCCCGGGGACAGGGCAGGGCAGGCAGTAAATCAGCGAGTCAGACCTACAAACGTGTGATATCGCAGGGGAAAAACACCCTCTCTCTCTCTCTTATGAGGACTGAATCCTCCCTGAGGGAGCCTCTCCGCTACGAAGGAGAATGCGGGGACTGGAGGGGTTTGCCTGAGCTCCAGGAGGGCTTTAGGTGGAGATGAAGGACTCCGCTGGCATTGCCCAGCCAGGCCCCCCCGTGCCACACGGGCACCCTGATGCGGTGGGCGCTGCTGGGGATGCGCTACCGGCCCCGGCCGAATCCACCACCCGATCTCAAAGGGACCGACTCAGAGGCTGGAAGTGAAGCAGGTGCCTCGCAGGGCAGGGCTGGGATTATCACTGGCCTTTAAACGAGGGGCTCGTTTGGCACCCTGGGACGTGCAAAGGTCTGGCGCTACAGAGCTGCGAGAAAAAGCTCTTCATCTGAATGCTGTTCATAGTAATAATGGCAACATATGGCAAGTGACATTTCAAAGCCTCTAAATCTCACCAAGGCACAGGTAGGCTTCCTAAATGTAAAATATTCAGCCTGCTGCATTAGAAAATGTGAGAGAGACAGAAAATCCAGCACTGACGATGCTGGGAGTCGGCGGAGAGTCCCTGGAAAATGGCTTAGTAAACGATACCAGAGTTCACAACTGTAAGTGTCTTAAGAGCGCACTTTCCCGACAGCTGAACGTTTCCTTTAAGTCTCATCATCTTGTAACAAATTAAAGGCAAACAGGCATTCATCAAAAGGGGATATTCTCAATTGTTACTGCAAATTGACTTTAGATTATTGCAGGAGATGGAGCGTGTCACGGGGAAGGGGCCTTGGGCTCCAGCTCCCCGCGCAGAGCGGGTGCCAGCGCAGGGAGAACGCTCACCCGTGCGGGAAGGACGGGTCAAACACCCCACGGCCGAATCGGAGCCACTGCTGTGACGCCTCTGTGTCACTCACCGTGGGAAGGACGGGTCAAACACACCAGGGCCAAATCAGAGCCACCCCTGTGACACCTCTGTGTCACTCACCGTGGGAAGGACGGGTCAAACACCCGATGGCTGAATCAGAGCCACCACTATGACACCTCTGTGTCACTCACTGGCTCCCCTCGCACGCCCGTTCCCTCCCTGGGAGAACCGCGACCCTCCCCTGGTCCTCAAGCGTGGTGGCTTCAGGAGAGCCGTGCCCTGTCCCGGACGCGTGGCAGAGACCCGGCCACCAGCAACAGACCAGCCTCAGCAGGGACCCGATTCCCCCTTCAGGTGCCAGAGCCTCCCCACCACGCTCCTCCTCACCTCCCGCCATCCAACACCTCCCATCCCGCCATGGAGGGATGCATCCACCACGGGTTGTGGCCGACGCCACACAGGGAGAGGGGACACGAAAGAAGCCGCCTGCCCTGTGTCCGCTTTGCTTCCATTTCTCCAACTCAGCCATGTAGTTTCTGGGGCTGCTGCTGTTCCCGAGGCGTTGGGACGGGCTCTGCAGAACCCGACGCGTCTCCAGCATTGCTCTCTCCGTGCAGCTAATTCGGGATGGAGCAAGGCGTAGGGAGAGCGTCTGTGCCCCCTTGCTTTCCACCCCCTCTCTGGCCCTGAGTCACCACTGCCTTACTCCAAAGCAAATCGATTGCCGGGGAGGAATTATTTATATTGTCAACTAGAATGCTTAAGTTTTTAATTACACAGGCAGTAAAAATGTCGAAGCAAGTTTCTGCTCCTCCATTTTCACTGTTGAAGCTATTAAAGGCCGTTCAGGAGGCGCGTTGCAGCCCCAGCCCCGCTCCTCAGCACAACCCACCCCCAGCCCCTTTGCTCCCCCCGGTGAAATGCTCCAGATCCCGGGGTCACCACTGCCCCGTCCTCTCCCAAAGGACTGTTGGGAAACGTTGCTTTTTGCGGTTCCTGGTAATTGAGAAAACATTTGGGCTTCCTTCCCCGGCAGCGAGGGGCCGAGCCCGTGCTGGCGCCCGGCATTGCCCGGCAGAGCTGCTGCGAGTGTCCCCGCTGCGGGGACCCCCCGCGAGGCTGTCTGTCTGCCCATCCCTCCGTCCGTCCACGTATCACCATCTCCCCCTTGGCAGCTTTATGTTTGTTAATGTGGCTGAGCAAATCAATAGCGGGTTGTGGTTTTTTTTTTTCTTACCATTATAAAACAGCCAAGATATGAGTGGGTGAGAAATGACAGATGAGCGGAAACAAATCCTCCAGAATCATAAAAAGATACCAGAGGGGGGAAAAAAAAAGACTTTTTACTGTGATTGTGCAGAAAATCAATAAAGCACCACTACAAGGCGGTGCTGCAGATAACAAGCAGATTATATCAGTTTTCACGGAACATATTGTTTGGCAGGCAGAATGCTCTCAGAGGCTGTAATGGTGCATCATCAAGTTTAAGTTAGTGTTGTTGGCTAGGAGATTTAAATAAAACCTAAACGCTGACATTTTTGATGGTTATTATTTATTCAATAGCCTGAGATGTCAAACCTTGTTGTCTTCAGTTTTCTGCGCAAGAGGAGCCCCACGCAGAGGCAGGTGGTCCTTACCTGGGTGATGGATCACCACTTCATCCTGCGCTTCGGCACGATCCCAGCTGGATATTCGCCCAGGAGAGGGCTCGAGGGCAGCCACGGGGACACAGAAAATCCCCAGAGGAGAAACCCAGCCCGAGGACGTGTCACCCGCCCCAGAGGCTGCGCCGGCTGCAGCCCCCCCGAGCATCCCTCGGGGTGAGCCGGGTGCCAGCAGTGGGTGCTCCCGGCCGCTTGCCAGCCCAGGACCCCGCAACTCCGTCTTGTAACCGCCGCGGGAGGTCAGACGGGCCAAGCATTAACGGGATGGGCTAATTACTGCAGGACTCCATGGTCTGCCCCGCAAATCAAGCTGATCGATGCCACGCCAATGACAGAGGAGAAATAAGATTGCCCCGAGCAGCTAACCTTCCCGCCCCCACCCCTAAATCATCCGGGATGCTGGATCTATAGAAGAAATATTATTGGTGCTTAAAGTCAAACGGTTTCAATCTACCCATCTGAAACGCTATTATTTTTTCTCCACAGGACACGTTTTTAATAGGCCCACTGCCAATTGCAGGCAGTTGCAGAGCGCTCACTCTTATGCTAATTGCAGAGCTAATTGTTCTTATTGCAAAACCCATTATATAGTATAGTTATATTGCAGTTAACGAGATGTTTGGATTAAATGGCTCACTAAAAGTCAATAAAAAGAAATTTGCTTGACTATTCCTTTAATTTTTCAGATGCAGTGTTAATACACTGTTAATTCTCCCTAAAGGCCTGGATTCATTAAACTGCTTAAGGCAGGACTAATATATACATATATATATATATAGTGCAAAGGAACTAAAGCAGAACGCCATAGCAGTAAGCACAAGGGGTCAGGGGGACATTTTACAGCGCAGATGCCAAGGGGCAAGAAGTTGCCCAGCAGAGCTGACCCCAATCACAGAATCACGGAATCACAGAACGGCGGGGGCTGGAAGGGCCCTCTGGAGATCATCCCCTCCAACCCCCGGCCAGAGCAGGGTCACCCAGAGCAGGTGGCACAGGAACGCCTCCAGGCGGGGTTGGGATGTCTCCAGAGACGGAGACTCCCCCACCTCTCTGGGCAGCCTGTGCCAGGGCTCTGCCACCCTCACAGCAAAGAAGTTCCTCCTCGTGTTGAGGTGGAACTTCCCATGGTCAAGTTTGTGCCCGTTACCCCTTGTCCTGTCCCCGGGCACCACCGAGAAGAGCCTGGCATCAGGCGCGTCTGGTTTCCTGGCAGGGCAGCGTGGTGCCACACGCGCTGTGCTGCGCTCGAACAGGGTGACTGGCAGAAATCACCCTTAAATGAGGGGGAGAGGGTGCAGCAGCCACCCAGGGACTCGCTGCGTGGGCAGCTGGGGACGGCCGGCCCGGAGGCGGGCAGTGCGTGGCGCTGGGTGCAGGGCTCCGGTTGCTCAGCTGCCGGCAGAGCACGGTGCAGCCCCCGCAGCAGCTGCAGCTCCCCCGTCCCCGAGGCTGATCCGGCTCTCGGTGCGCGCCGGCATCACTCGGTACCACGGAGCAGCTCAGTGCCGGCTCACCTCCAGCGGGTCTGCAGCGAGCGCTGCCCGCCCTACGGAAACATTTTATTTGGGTTTACCAGCATTTTGCCTGCCATTTCTGAAAGCAGATTGTCAGCCTTTTGGGACACAACAAAGCGCAGCAGAAGCAATATGAATATATCTCCTTTCCAGAATGAGATGGAAGAGCTCGCAGCACTTTCAGAAAGAATCCCAAGCACCTGAACTCTGAGCAGAAAAGCCTCGTTTCACCTGTAATGAACTATAAAGAAGGAATAAACGCCCTTTATACTAACTCGTTTTGAAAAAAAACCCTTCCTACTTCATTTGTCTCATTGTTGTGTGCTCTCCATGGGATGCTGCCCTCAGGTTTTCACCTGCTACTCGAACCCAGAGCAGGAGCCATGCAGAGAACAGTCAGAACTCGTGTCGGGTCTCGGGGAGATTCAGACCAGGTGGGCTGAGATGGGCGCGGGATTCCTGCACAAGGAGCGTTTTCAAGGGCAAATGCAAAACAATCTGGTGAATACCGAGAATATTTTAAATAGAAGTGAATGTGTAAAGGAAATCCTTTAGTCTCACTTCCCACTTTGCCTGGCACAGGCTCCTGACGCGCTGCCAAGCAAGATATGACAGAGAATTAAGCCTTTAAACATGAACAGAGGAGTGAGAAGCTGAAGAGCAGAATAAAGGGGCAGTCGCGCTCCTCTTGCCTGAAACAGGGCTGTTCCCAGGGACGCGATGGCTTAATTAGCTGACCCGAGCACAAAGAGGAACAGGAGAAATGATGGATGCTGCTATCCAAAAAGGTATTATTGCTGTTTTTTAAAAGTCCAGATGCCAAGCACTAGCTTTCCCGAAGCTGAGTCACTGGGGCTGCATCGAGCATCCCAGGCTGCCAGTGTCCCCGAGCACGCGCTGTCACCGGTGGGGCTGCCCGGGCACCTGCCCGGTGCCGAGGCTCCCACGGCCACCCCCGGCTCCCCCCGCTGCCCTTGCACGTCTCAGGGTGCTTCGGGGCCCCTTTGTTCTAGGACAGACTTACTGTAGTTCTGCAAACGTGCTCTTAAAAAATAACAAGGCTAATCCCCAGCGCTGCAGCCCCGCGCAGCGAGGTACAGCGTGCGGCACGTACGGCTTAGGGACTTCAAAGTGTGCAGCGGGATAAACAAGATGACAAGGAACCATGAAAGGCACAACATGAAATGAGCTTTAACAAGAGTTCAGAGTCATTACCTAGATCAAAGTTAGACAGGACACAGGCATATTCAGAAATCGGCCGTAAGAGCCGAGGGAGGGACGCACTGCCTCCCCTGTGTGACACCAAAGCCACCCATGTCCGGGTCCCACGTGGGGAAGGGGAAGGGGAAGAAGAAGAGGAAGGGGAAGGGGAAGGGAAAGGGGAAGGGGAAGCGGAAAAGGAAAGGAAGGGAAGGGGAAGGGGAAGGGGAAGGGGAAGGGGAAGGGGAAGGGGAAGGGGAAGGGGAAGGGAAAGGGGAAAGGGAAAGAAAGGGAAACAAAGGAAGGGGAAGGGGAAGAAGAAGAGGAAAAGGAAGGGGAAGGGAAGGGGAAAGGGAAAGGAAGGGAAGGGGAAGGGGGAGGGGAAGAGGAAAGGAAGGGGGGGAAGGGGAAGGGGCTGAGAAGCCCCTTTGCTCCCCCTGCCCCAGCCTGGCCTCGCGCCCTGGACCCAAAGACTTTCAGAGGACGCACAAGGGGCTCAGAGGGACGGGAGAAGCCGAGCTGCAGGGCCAGGGGGTGAGAAGGCAGGTCTGTGCGTTCCGGGAGCAAATTACACCACAATTAAAAATAAAGAAATAACAGTAGGGATCTCCGGCATATACTTCTGTGTGCACAAGAGGGAAGGAAGGGCGGTGAAGGAGCAGGACAGCTGCTCTGAATACGCTGTAAATCAATTTAAACCCCAGAAACCAGGATCTCGGTGCACCTCGCCCTTCAGATTCATGATGGAAATTGCTGCGTTTTGCAAGTCACTATTGTTTCTCTGAGTTACAGCGCATCATTCGAGAAAGCCAAGCGGTGAACGGCTTCCCACCATGTCTTATATTTTGCTCTGGAACTTATTCCAATTACAAGAGAAAGGAAAATAAAAAGCCAACTTCAAAATCCCCTCAAGGTTACGCTCAGACTCCACTGAAAACCCTTCCCAAAGTCCCGGTTCCTGTTCCAACTGGGAAAAGACAGGGAGCAATAAATCACCACCGAAAGGCAAATGGCAGCAATTAAAGCCCTCTCTGGGAGTCCGCCTGTCTCCAGTCCCGGCTGGAGCGCGGCCGGCTGCCCGCTGCCCACCGGCACGTCTGCTCCGCCATCTCCCGCTGCCGAGATGGAGGGGAGGGGGGACGAGCGCCGCTGCGGCCGCCGGCAGCCCGGGGACGAGTCCTCTGGCATTGCCAGGAGTGACACAGCCCCCAGAGCTGTAACGCCCTTGTGCAAGAGCCGGCAGCTCAGAAACCCGGCGCTGAGAGAGGCAGCGCCCTCGGCGTGCGGGGCACCGATGGATCGCTGCCCCCTCCCGCGGGCACCCCGATGTGCCCCGTTCCCTGGCTGGTGTGGCTGCCGCGGCCTCACCGGTACCGCTGCGGATGCACTGGGCTGCCAGGGGCTCGCCGGCCCCACGGATTCATTCTCAAAGGACGCGAGCCACGTCCTCGTCCTTCAGCGCGCTGCCGTGCTCCAGCAGCCAGCGCCTCCATGCAGAGACCGTGCTCCAACCACCAATCGAAGGAAAACACAGAGTAAACGAGGCCTTAAAGTTATTTTCAAATTAAATTACAGTGAATAGAACAGGGTTAAGCAAATGCCTCTATTACTTTCAAGAACCAGCTTTGCGCTATAACTTCACATTGTTATTAAGAAAATGGGCGAGCTTTATTAAACCTTCTCTTTTCCGAGGCACTGACTGCGGGGCCGTCTCTACCAACCCTCCTTCCAAAGCGGGTTGTTTGCGGGTTTGAAATATGTTCTTGGCAACCTTTGATAACCCAAGTGGCTCTGGCTTCCCCTGCCCCAGCCCCCGGCACGGCGCTCCAGCCATCCGCCTGCAGCCAAAATGAAATTACCACATCGCTGCAAAACCAGAAACCCAGAGGGAGAATAATAAGGAGTAATTTAATGGCAGTCCCACCTCAAAGCCCGGCCGTGCAGGAAGCTGTTCTCCCTCTCCGTGGGGAGCTGCTGCCTTCAGGCTCAGCCTAACCATCGGAACCAGCTGAGGATGCGGCTTGGCTTTGGCTGCTCCCAACCCCCGTAAGCCCCGAGCCGTGGGGCAGTGCCTGTGGGGTGGGTCGATCCGTCACGTCACTGACATCCCCGGCCCCACAGACCCAGCACTCACGGGGCCGGAGGAGACACTGAGTCCTGGTTCTGCTTGACCCAACCTGGGACCAGTTTCTCCCACCAGAGCCCAGTCTGGAATACTCCCAGGCCCTGGGTTGCGGCTGCTCTTTCCTGCCCTTGTGCCTTCGCCTTTGGCAGCTTGTGGCCTCTTGCCCCGCTCGCCCCTGGCAGGGGGTTCTGCCGCCCGGGTCAGCGGTGCCCGCAGGGGGTGAGACCCTCCCCGGGAGCACCGGTGCGGGGCGGGGGATGCGCTGCCGGTGCCGAGTGTCGCTTTGCTGACTGGGAACCAGCATAGCGGGGTCTGGAGTGAACCCCAGAGCCGTCCCCTGTGTCCAGGACCTGAGGTGGGTCACCGGCCAGCTGATAAAGTGGGCTCCAGCATGCAGGGACAGGAGCGGGAGGCAGATGATGATGATACATTTGACCTTGCATAAATAATGAAAGCAATCAAGGGACAATATGTTAAACCACTCAGTGAGGAAAGCTTTACCGCACGCCTGAGTTAAACACAAAAGACGCGTCTTCCTTTCAGGCAAAGCCTGCTTCGCTTGTACTCTTACTGCCCGCTACACTTGGCTCACTCCTTAATTTTTAACGAGCAGACTTCTGCTTGAAAGAGAGAAGGCAGGAAGGAGGGAAGACTACTAATTGCTGCTGTAAGAGAGCACCCTGGTTTTGGGCTGGGGATGGCCAGACCGATATGAGGCAACTCTGAGTGCACAAAGGACGCTGGGGGCATTCCCAGGGTCACGGTCATGGACAGACGTCCTTGGCGTTGTGCTCTGGACGGTGCTCCCGCTCCATCACCCACTCCACCACCTGCTCCACCAGCCGCTCCACCACCTGCTCCACCAGCCGCTCCATCACCCGCTCCACCAGCCACTCCATCACCCGCTCCACCACCTGCTCCATCACCTGCTCCATCACCCGCTCCATCAGCCACTCCACCAGCCGTGGCGGAGCGCAGCAGGGCGGGCGGGGAGGCAGCCCGGCTCCCTGCCCCTCCACTGGCCATTTCACTGCCTTTCAGCAAGGGCACCGTTCCGGCCGATTGCAAACTTTTACCAAAACACCACCGTCGGTCAGCCGAGAGAGCAGCAGCCGCACGCGCCCAGCGGCAGGAAGAAAGCGGCGCTCCAAGAACCCGAGCCGTACCATAGCTCAGAGTGCCTGCCTTAATTACAGAGCTTGCAGTTACACCTTGCACAACAGCTAATTAATTAGTTAATGCTGACAAAGTGCTCTGACCAGCTAAGCACTGTGCAGCTCAGCCACCAGGATGAGAGCCAGCTGGAGTGGGAGCCCGGGCTCGGGCTGCTCCGGGGCGCTGGCCCCCACGGGGCTCCCGGTGGGCACCAGGAGAGACCCCACAGGTCCCCACGGGCGAGAAACCTCCGCGCCAGCGGGACTTCGCCGTGCCGTTTGCATT
The DNA here is from genome assembly GCF_963924245.1 of Chroicocephalus ridibundus. Classification (NCBI taxonomy): domain Eukaryota; kingdom Metazoa; phylum Chordata; class Aves; order Charadriiformes; family Laridae; genus Chroicocephalus; species Chroicocephalus ridibundus. The sequence goes on along the minus strand of NC_086302.1, from coordinate 3,230,342 downwards.
TCCCCATGTTCACATCACCAGTTGCCATTGCCTTGCCAAGAAACAAGTTTCTGTTCCACAGGACTAATCTTCAGTTTCATTAAGAGCAGGGCTTGATTACTAAATTTTTAACCAGGGGAAGCTCCCTAGTCCATTACTGCCTTCATCCCATGTTTATTAAAGCAATAACTTTGTTTTTAAAAGGGACATGTTTCCCTTGAGCTCTCTCACACTTTAGTGCCCTGATTAAAAAATATAAATTAGAGATTGAGCAGGTCTCTTGCTTCAAAGGAGCGTAAATTGGGCAGCTTGAAATCCTGGGGAAAGTCAGACCATGAAACGCTCCGAGATGGGTCTGCAGACGACGGCGCGTGAGATGAGAAGAGGATGAAGGTGTAGGTGGAGCCACATGCCGAGGCCCTTATTTACAGCTCTGTACACTTTGTGGAAGTTCTGATTAAAATTTCATTACCTCTTTCTTTCGCGGAGAAGAAGAGCTCTGTGGGATGCTCTGTGGATGGCGCAGCTCCCCCCCGTTGAGGAGCAGCTGCCCCCGCGTCCCCGGGCCCCGCACCCCTCCGAGCTCCGCTCCACGTCCTGCCTTTGAGTTTTGCAGCCCAAATCTGAGGGACAAGGAGCAGCTGGGGGTGCGGGGAGGTGTGGAGGAACCAGGGTGAACAGGGTTGTCCGGCTGCTGTACGCGTTGGAGGCAGGCTGCGGGGATAAACCCGGGATAAAGGTTTATTCTAATGTGGTTTCAGCATCCTATAAGGGGATTCGTTGCTTTAGTTACATTCGAAAACTTCTTGCTTTAATTTCACCTCATCAGCAAAACGTAATCCATTCCAACAGGCAGCCTGGGGGACGAGTCGGCCTGATCGTCTCTGGAGACCCCGGCTTCTCTGGCGGCTCCTCGTCCTGCCTTCTCGGTGGAAAACAAACGGCACGTTTAGGACTGGGCGGCTTGGGAACATGGAATCATTTGAGTTGGAAAACACCCTTTAGAACATCGAGCTTCAGAATGCAGCTGCTCCACAGCCAGCGTCTTTGGCATACGGACGCGCTTGCTGCACCTTGAACCTCATCCCTCTTCCCATCTTCCAAGATTACCGGATTATTTAGAAAACGCCAGCAGCCTGCTCTTCCCAGCCCGGCAGGAGCTGCAAGTCCCCAGTGCCTCCGCAGGCCAGACACGTCTCTGCTTTGCCTTCGTTTCCAGAACTACGGGGAGTTTTGTTCGAATCTGGAAAACGAGGATGTGAGAGCTCTTTTCATGACGTGGAGCCGAAATGTCAGAATCTCTTCCAACAGCCTTTTCCTTAATGAACAGGGCGGGTGGCGGGGGGCGAGCGATGCCGACATCCCCGTCTGCCCTTGCTCCGAGTGCTGCAGGGCTGCTTCGCCTTTCCCTTTTTTTTATATTATTATTATTATTACATTATAATAATATAGTTATTATATATAATTAAATATAATTATTAAATATAACACTAAATAATATAGAATATAGTTATATATATAATCAAATAATTAATTATAATTATAATGTATCATAATGTATCATAATGTATCATTAATAATAATAATAACAATAATAATAATAATAATAGTTATTATATTTTCCATTATTATTATTTCCCTGCCTAGGGCAGGGGGGTCAGAACTAGGTGACTTTTAAGGCCCCTTCCAACCCGACCCATTCTGTGAGTCTATGATTATTTTGATGGTCCGGTTTTTCTTCTGGGATGCTGGTGGATGTGTTCCACTAGCTCTGGAGCAAACCGTCCCCTTTTTGACATGGAGGGTTTGTTTTCAGCAGGCAACAGGCCCGAAATACAGGGGCCGCACTGGTCCATTATAAACCCCGTAACGCTCTTTCGATTGCCGTGCCACCGCGTTAATTTAATAAAGGAACTTCAGAGCCTGGGGTTGGATGGGAGGGGACTCGGTTTGCTTCTGCCTGCGATAACAGGAGTTTTTCTAACAGCTGGTAGAAAAGCTAAAATGCCTGCGCAGGGCTGAGGGATATTTATCCGATGAATGAAGTACTCAAAAAAACGCAGCTTCCGGTTGATTGGGATTATTTTCCAAATTCATCGCAAAATAATGCATAATTTCAGACGAATTAAGCATACAATTTCGTTAAACGTTAAAGATGTCAAAATCTTCTAAAGGGGGCGTTGCAATTTTTCATTTTGAAATTAAACGATTAGGGACTTTATTTCCTATATTTACCGAAGGAAAGAAACCTTGAAGGCAAAGAGCCTCGAAAGCTTTGATTTCACATTAAACCTAAATTACTTTTTAATTATTTCTCCAGTTTGCCGCTGTGGTGAAATAGCGGGGATTCGTTCACCCTGCTTTGTTCTCCCCGCTTTGTTCCTTCCTGAGCTCTGCCGCGCTTCCCATCCGCTTCCCATCCGCTTCCCCACGGCAGCGCCGGGCAGCGACCGCAGCGCGCTGGTGACAGGGGAACATGCAGGGCTCTAAACACTGCCCGGAGCCAAAGGGGATCTCCGGGGTCCGCTCCGTGCCCTCAAAGTACCCTCCGACCTGCGCCTCGCCACGGCCGCCCCCCGCTCCGGCAAGAACGGAAAATGTCACCCGAGATGGCCAGGAACAGCCGGGCCCAGTAATAATCACATTGATTTACGTTGTTAATGTGTTTGCAGACAGGAATTCACACATAAAGGCCCTCCCACACCAGCAAGGAGCGCCTACGAGGATTTCTCGCCTGTGCAACACTTCACATTCCCAGTGTGCGTCAAACCGCACGGAAATAATTCCGCGCGATCAAATCCTGTGCGTTCGGAGCAGCGCAGATCCCTCACCGGCATATTTCTTTACTTCGGCTTCATTTCTTACTTTTTTAAAAGCTGTGTTGTTATTGCTCCTATTTCAGCACTGGAAATCCGAATGGATATTTTAGGGCCGGTACTGCTCAGACGTGCTAACGCGAGCCTCGGCCGGCGGGAGAGCGGGTCCCGGCAGGGCTGGAGCATCTCAGGTCTCCTTAGGGACCCTACTGCTCCCTACAGCTCCCTGAAAGGAGGTTGTAGAGAGGTGGGGGGCGGTCTCTTCTCTAAAATGACAAGTTATAGGACAAGAGGAAACGGCCCCAAGTTGTGCCAGGGGAGGTCTAGGATGGATATCAGGAAAAATTTCTTCTCAAGAAGGTTTATCAAACATCAGAACAGGCTGCCCAGGGAAGTGGTTGAGTTGCCGTCCCTGGAGGTTTTTAAAAGACTGGCAGCTGTGCAGCTTCGGGACATGGGTTGGTGGTGATTTTGGCAGTGTTAGGCTGATGGTTGGGCTCGATGATCTGAAAGGTCCCTTCCAACCCAGAAGATTCTACGATTTTTTTTTTTCGCTCCTTGGTGCTTGCAGACCCCCGCGACCCTCTCCTGGCCCAGGGCCACCCAGACCCGCTCTGCTGGGACCCACATCCCGGCCACGACAGAAAACCCGCGCGGTGGGTCCCCGCCTGAGCAGGAGGCAATTGCTCTCTCACGGCCCTGGCCATAAATTGTGCAGTTTGGAGGGGGAAAAAAAAAAAAAAAAAAAAAAAAAAAAGGAGAGAACAGCTGACACAAATTAATTCCCCAAATCCCCAGCTCTGGAGCCAGAATGAAAATATCATCTTCCTTGTCCTCTGCGTCCTGAGCGTGCTCCGCGGGCTGGGGGCGGTGGGAAGTAGGGGCTGCAGTGCCGGGGGGACGCGGCCGCAGGAGGGACGGACAGGACCACCGGAGAGCGATGCCTTACCTTGGGACCTCTGCGTTACTGCAGTGTGACGGGTAGGCAGATCGGGGGGTTATATGAACGCTTTTCTGATCTTAAACCGCTAATTCATGCCTGGGTTCCCTTCTTCTATCTTGTTTCTACAAATTCAGGGAAGTGCTGACGTCTGTGTTGGTGTATTCACGTACAAACACGCACACGCACCCCTCAGCCCCCTGGCCGTCTCGCCCAGGGCCAGCGCTGATCGCTGCCGCCTCATACATAAACATAATCCATACATAATACATGTCCGCCTCCTTCAGCGCAGAGACGGGACCGGACTTTTCTCTGTTATCTTTCCGTTTCCATGGTAATAAAAGTAGCTCCTGATAACGGCTACTTCCTAAGTACAGCGCGGGCTGGTAATTTTAGAAGCATTATAGTACAGACTTCAAATGGTCGGTGCTGCGCGGGGTCGTTCTGGCTCAGGCTTTTAATTGCGGGTGGATGCAAGCAGGTCCCCGGCATCCAGGGGAGGGTGCCGGGCTGAGCTTTCTCTGATTAGCGTTAGCTTATCGTAGCTTACTAGGTAAGTCTGTTCCCGAGGGTTAAAGCCCCACGAGGGATCCACACAACCTTGCTCAGTCTCGGGCACGCTTTGGGACCGGCGCCTTACGCGGGATGCAGGATGCCGACAGCTCGCCCGTCACCCCAACAAGGCTCCCAACCAGCAGCTGATTCACTAATTAGCGCTGAAAAGAAATAATGCCTGGTATTTCCCAAAGCCCGTAATACAACTGTGTAGAAGCGACACCCGATAACGTGCTGCAGGATGAAATCCAGCTCTGCCTGGACCATAAAAATGACTATTGATTCCTGCACCCCGCTGCTGGCTCCCCCAGTGCCGCACCAGCTCCCACCTCCGCCGTCGACTGGGTGCCCGCGCCGGCACCCACCCTTTGGCTGCTGCCACCGCAGGAGCCCTGTGCCCGGCCGGGGGCTTCGGGGGCAGCACAGCACGGGGACCCCTCTCCTTCCCACGGGGGCTGCAGCTCATCCGCCCCCTCCCACGATGCTGCCACAGGCTTCACCCCACAGACGCCCTGCTTCCCGCTGAAACAACCCTGGCGTGAACGAATATTCCGATTTTTTTCAGATTTTCAGTGCCTCGGTTGAAGATTTAGTGGTGATTCAGCTCCTGGAGCAGGCGGGTGCCCCAGCTCCAGCCTTGCTGGGGGGCACCGAGGCTCTTCCCACGCCGTCCCCAGGGGCAGCCCAGGGATCAGGCGGCATCTTAATGAACCGCGTGGCAGTGTGTAATTTAATCAACAGATCTGCCGAGAACAATTCTGACCTGCAGAATCAAATTTCCCCTACCCTCAATAAGCCAATCTTTAATATGAAGTGTGAACCTTCTAATTTAGTGTCATATCAAATAATAACTGTCGTGTTTAAACTGTTGCTAATATTAGTCAAACAATCGCAGATAAGAGCCAGAGGCTCCTCGTCTCTCTCGTTACCACATACTCACGATTAATATTTATAAAGCAGGAGGGATTTTTTTTTTTTTTTTTTTTAAGGGAATTTTAAGTTGTCCTTCGTATTTTCAGAGAGAGGCTGCAAAATTTATAGGCTCTCCTTCACCTTCACTCTGAGAGAACTAAGCTTTTCATCTGAGGTATTTGTAATTTTAGCCTGTAGGGACAGATAGGGAGCAAACCACGGCCAGGGATTGCTGGGGGGGAGAGGGGAGAAGACAGCGGCCCCAGCCCCAGGGAGGGGGCTCGGCTCCCCAGGGGATGCTGTCACCCCTTGTGACACAGGCGCCTCGTTGGTGACAGGCAGAGAGCTTGGAAACCCATGGCCATGTGCGGCTCTGCCCCGGGCTGGCTGTGGGGCAGCGGCTGGGCACCGCACCGGTGGCCATGGGCATCACACCAGCAGCCACGGGCACCACAGTGGCAGCCATGGGCATCACACCAGCATCCATGGGCACCAGCAGCCATGGGCACCAGCAGCCACGGGCACCACAGTGGCAGCCATGGGCATCACACCAGCAGCCATGGGCACCAGCAGCCATGGGCACCAGCAGCCACAGGCACCACACTGGCAGCCATGGGCATCACACCAGCAGCCATGGGCACCAGCAGCCATGGGCACCAGCAGCTACAGGCACCGGCAGCCATGGGCATCGCACTGGCAGCCATGGGCACTGTCACCATCAGCCACGGGCACCACACTGTCAGCCCTGGGCATCACACCAGCAGTCATGGGCACCAGTAGCCATGGGCACCAGCAGCCACGGGCATCGCACTGGCAGCCACAGGCACCAGCAGCCACGGGCACCGGCAGCCCTGGGCATCACACCAGCAGCCACAGGCACCGGCAGCCACGGGCATCGCACCGGCAGCCACGGGCACCACACCGGCAGCACCCGTGGCACCTCTGTGGTGCATCGTCACCAGCGCCTGGCCGTGGGCTGGGCTCCAAAGGGGACACTGGAAGTGTCCCTGGCGTTGAGGATGGAAAGATAACTTTTGGAGCACTTGTTAAAAACAAAAAAAAAAAGCAAAACTTTTTCACCCTTTGGTGAAAGTTTTAATAGTTTCCCGTCGCTTTATGTGGAGTCTTTACAATTATTTATTCACAATATTCCTGAATATCTCATTGTGAAACTAAAATTAAAATATCCCAATAGACTGTGTCAGAAACCTTTGCATAAACCTGATAGGATTTTCCCACAGTAATAAGTCCCCAAGGTAAAATGAATTACAGAAGAAAATGTTTCAAAATAACTGTTCCCAATTAAAACTTCACCCAGGGTTTACACTCCACGAGTAGTCTTTTTTTCAACGCGATAAGCATAAAAATGACACGTGCCCCGCCAATGAGAATGAGCCAGTAAATCAAGTGATTTATTCACTCTGCCTATTTAAAACCCGGGCCCCAGGGACGTGGCCCCCCCTTCCCCTCGCCGGCAGGATTCGCACCGACGCAGGCACACGCTCCTGCTGGGAAACTCGCCCGTGCAGTGCATGGGAGGCTCGTGTGTACATACGCGCACGGGGCACACGCAAGTGCAGACACACGCGGCCAGACACACGCCATCGGGCACGCAGGGGGATGCACAAGCCCCCGCGCGCCAGCAGCCTGGCCCCACTGCAACCGCAGGACGAGGCTTTTTCCGCAAAATCCCCCTCCCCGAGGAAAGAGCCAGACTGAAGGAGGACACAGAACGTCCGTGCTTCCCGCCGGCCTGCGCAGGGGGAGCAAATGGGAAGGAAGGAAAAGTGAGCGATGTTTAATCATCTTTTCTGTGCCATCTGGATTGAGGGATGGAAAACGCAATGCTTTTCCTTCTCCGGGCGCTTGCAAAACCCAGCCCTCAGCGGCTGCTTTGCCACGGGGCGGTCGGACACGCCTCCCTTGCAGGGCACGCAGGGGGCCATGGTGAACTGGCCAGAAAGAGCCCCTTACTGCGGCCACCCCTTCACCCCGCGCGGCAAGTCAGGGCACGTCACCCCCCAGTTTTCACGTGCCGGTGGCAACTCCTGCCCGTGGCAGGGAATCCTGCGGGCAGGCTGCCTGGGAGAGGGCGAGGGCGACTGCTGTGATCCCACTACAGCTCTGCGCCGAGATGGACATGGCCCAACGCACCCGGCAGCATCACAGAACCGCAGAACCGCAGCGTCGCAGAACCACAGAGTCACGGAACCGCAGAGTCGCGGAACTGCAGCATCACAGAACCGCAGCTTTGCTCCCTCTGCCCTGCCACCTCCCCCTGCGCAGCCGCCAGTGGCCCAGGAGGGGACCCGGGGGACCCTGCACAGCATCTGCCCAGCAAACACGGGGCAGCACCTGGCACCGGCACCATCCCGGCCCAGGGGAAGGCAGAGGAGGAACTGCCCGATGCTAATGGCTCCTAATGACGGGGGAGCAGGAACTGCACGCCACGCTCTGTACGAGCCGCCGAGCTGGAATGGCCAAACTCCCTTCTGTCATTTCTCACTTCATTATTCCCGTGCATTTTTTAATTAATATCAATAAAAGATACATTAGAATTGCAGAAATCATGGAAATGTCAAACATCTCTCACTCGCTTTGGTAAGAACTTTGTTAAGTACCAAATGCAAATGTGCAGCTGGTGCCTTTGACATTTTGGTTCCTTTGCTGGCACAGGCTAATCAATTCAGTTTCTAATTTTAATTTTATCAGCCGCAAATCTGTTAGATTTTTTTTAAGGCTCTGATGTAGGCCAATTAATTTCTAATCAGATTACCTATGTTCTGATAGGTTTCGCCCGCGCCCTCGGCGCCGTGGGGAATTGCAGTCCCAGTGACCTTGCCGGCGGCAGACGGGAGCGACGCCGCGTCGCGTTTGGTGGGGAGAGGACACGATCCTTAACCCATCCGCGGTGCTGAGGGGGCCCAACAGCAGCGCTCGGCCCTGGGATTATTGGCTTAAAAGCGAGGGGTCCTGCCCAGCGTTTCCAGGGCTCTGCGGTCCCCAGCGTCCCCCTGCCCGGCCACCGCCCTGGGGAAAGTCCTTGCCCAGGGGGCAAAAACGAAGCCCAATTTTCTGCCAAAAAGAGGCCCCCCGAGCTGCTGTTCGAGGGCCCAAGGATGCGAGCACACGAGCGTGAGGGGCTTGTTGCTTAACTGGGAAAGGTTCTTAACGATAAAATAAAAATTGAGGTTTTAGAACTGCTAAAGCAGGGAACAGAACCGGAAAAAAAATACAGCTCCTCTCAGCGTCGGCTAATTTGCTATCTAGATGCTGGTTTGAAAAAATGTTAGCAGGAGTTTGTATTTATTGCCATTTTAATTTTTTAAGCTTTTTTTTTTTATTATTTTTGCCCGCAAGTCTCTCTGACGAAGGGTGTTATTAGTGCGGCAATTAACCAGCCCAGCTATCAAACTTGTGCAATGCAGCATTAAATACATCTCAGAATTGATTGCTTTCCAATTTTGAACAGATATGTGTGTGTCTGTGTGTGCACATATCTATATATATGCAGAAATATCTGCGCCTATCTGTGTCTGCTTGATTGTCAAGTGGGAATGAATCACAGCTAAAGCCTGATTTTTCTTAAAGATACCTTTAAAAAGAAACACTCTTAAATATCAACATTATCACTTACAAGAAGTATTTCCTAGAAAAAATATTACCCGTTTAAAGCAGGACGGCATGCCGGGACAGACAGACGGGGGCCAGGGCTCCTGCTCGGGTCACGCACGTGGCCACCGCGACCCTGCCCCGGCCTGATGCCCCCTGCCTGCACCCCCCCGGCTTCCGACGAGGGGCCCGATTCTCACTCTTGGAGATTATTTTCTTACATAAAATGGAATAATTCCTAGGGAGTGTTTTCAGGCCCATTCGCTTGATGGGTGGCAACAGCAGGAATACAGAGATTTGCTGGTGTGTGGGCTAACCCCCGGCTCGTTATCCGTGCCGAGCACTCGGCCACTGGCATCCCTTACCCGAGTGGCATGGGATGTTTGCTCTGGAATTGGCTTATCCCCTGTACCAGCCCGTATCTCCTCCCCGTGACATTCCTGCGGGAAGGGATGCTCCAGGGAGCAGTGACAGCGGCGCTGCAGCGACGTCCCTGGGGCTGCAGAACAAGCCCCGGGGGAAGCGCAGGGAAGCACCGACCTGCTACCGGGGGACACACGTAGATCTCCATCTGATGTCACAGGCACCTGTTTTCTGCTCCACCAGCCACCCTGACCAAAGGTACCCGCCTGCTGGGGCACGGACCCCGCCACCCCGCTGAGCAAAACCCCGCAACGGCCTTTATTCGAGCTCTGCATCTTCTGCGTTCATTAAGCAGCTTGAAAAGCACGAGCTTTATTGTTTCAGGCCCAGAGGGAAGCAGTCAAGAGCGCATCTTACTGCTGCTCCAGGTTTGTATCTGGCCCGTCATTTTCTGCGCCTGTAGTAATCTCCAATCTTTGTACTTTAATTTGTAAGTCAGACAAAGAGATTTTTTCATCCTTTCATGTGCTGAATGACAGGCTCGGCTCCCTCCCCCAGCACTTCCTCTATGACTCACTCATTAGAACCTATTTTAAAATGTGCTATTGACAAAAAAATACCTTTTTGATCTTTACTCTTATGAGTAAATAAAGAAACATCTCTTTGGGGTATTAAAAGGGGTTTTTTTCTCTTCCCACCCCATGTCCGTGGGCCACACGCTGTGAGCCAGAGCCGGGATGTGGTGCCCTACGTGCTGGGCAGGGCGCCGGGCTCCGTCCCTGCGGGAAACCTTGCAGCCCCATCCCCGCTGGAAACCTCGCAGCCACAGAGGTGCAGGACACCTTGCAGCCCTGCGGGTAAACCTCGGCTGCTTCTCCTGGAGGCGGAGCGAGCAGCACCGCTGCCGGGGACACGCTGGCTCCCAGCTCCCGTCATCCCATGAACTGCGGGAGGGCAAAGCTTGGGGTGGGCAAGAGCAGGGCAGTCCCCGTCAGCCGCAGAGCCAGGGAGCACCGTCCCCTTGCTTCTGCGGCTCTTTTAATGAATCACCTTTCCCGACGGGGGAGTCGGCGGCGGGGTGGTGTGACACCTTGTCTGCAAAAGGGCTTTAAGTTTCTCCACAGCGACAAGCAAGACTCGCGCAGGCTATTCACGCAATAAAGTTTTCACTCCAACCAAGGTTACGGAAAGCAAGCCAAAGCTGGAGAACCAAATTACTGATTTTATCGCTACACAAGGAATTTTCACCCTTTCTATGAGCCGTCCTGATCAGGGACTTTGCCCTCCTCCCTCTCTGTCTGCAGCCGCAGATGAGCTGGAAGGGGAGGGAAACCTGTCTCCATCTCCCCAATTTGCCAGATAAGTAAGTGGAAGCACCGGAGCCAAGATGTTTAAATCCTGCATCCTAATGCGATGTTGCTGCGCAACCAGGGCAGAGCAGCAGGCGTGCTGCGAGCCGCCGTCCCGCGGGAGGACAACCTGCACCAGGGGTTTCTCTGCTGACGGCGTCGACCCTGCGCCAGCGCGTTCCCCCTCCCCGCGCCTTCCCCTCCCGGACGGCAGCTGTTGCTCGAGCGAGCCCAGAGCTTTTTGTGCCCCATCAGTCTCTCCTGGTGGGCCTTCCGTACATTTCTTATTATTCTGCCTGACATCTGTTCACAATTTGCTTCTAATTCCTCGCTCTGCTCCTCCTTGTCTGACTCTGGCCGTAGAGCTGAGATAAACTTCTTGCGCAGAGCGCGAGCACGTGCAGCAGAAAATTCCCACCGCAACCGCCTCGCGCCCAGCGCGGGAGAACCCGTTTCTCTCTGGGGGGGGATGAATCTCCGCAGCACAGCCCCATGGGGGGACGGGAGCCGGTCCCCACAGGAGCTGGTCCTCACGGCAGCCCTCCGCCCTCCACCGGGCAGCTGCTTGCCAGGGGTGTCTGCATTTCAGTGGACAGCTAAATAATTCCTAATACCAGCTTTCCAAAGGACAAATTCAGCTCTGAGTTACCGTGGACATACGCAGGTGCAAGTGAGCGCCAAACGTTGCCCAAAGTTTGCAGGATGCTTTGGATCCTCCGGAACGAAAGGGATATAAACTCATGGGTGGATGCCAGCTGGTAATGGTAAGCAGATGGCAGGAAGACTGCTAAGAGAGGACTGCTTTATTTACTTGCTTATTCATTTATAGACCATATTTTGGGAAAAGAAAATTAACCTGACTTTATACCACCCACCTGCACTCAGAGAGAGCAGGCACAGGCGCGGGCCCCGGCTCCCTGCGCCTCTCCCTGTTCCTCCCGCTGTGGGCTCCTGCTCTCTCCTGTTTATCTGCCCTTTAGGAAGGCTGGTGGGGAGGGATCGGGCCCTGCCAGTCTCCTGCACAGCTCTGCAACGCTGGGCCTGATCCTAGAGTGGGGCTGAGATGGGAAAACTAATAACGAGCACATCGCAGAACTACGGGAAAACACACTGCGAGGGGCCACTTGCCTGCCTCAGGCGAGAGCAGCTCTGCTACGCCGGCCCTAGAGATGCTTAGCTACCCTGTTCTTAGAAATCAAGAATCCCACGTCCTCTCCAGCAACCCCTTCTCACACTGATTGTCCTTACGGTTGAAAATCTCTTTTGTTACAAGCGCTCACAGCGAGGACTCACTGGGATCCTGCTCTCTCCCAGCCTTTGAGCCCCACTCGGCTTGTGCCCGCAGGCGAGACCCTTCCACCTCATTCTGCAGTAACTCCTCTATGCCTCAAAATATCCCCAACGGGGGAAACGCTGTCCCACCCCCCAACTGCTTTAAACCTCACCTCCAGCACCGGTGGCTTCCCAAAAGAGCAGAGCGAGTCCAGACGCAGTGAATCCCACACAAACCCCAGGGCGACCCAGGTGCTCTCAGGGCGATTGGCCCCACAGCACACCCCGAAACGCGCACAGCTGGTGTTCAACGGGATCTGCCCACAACAACGGCCTCTTCTGGGTAAAACCTTCACAGCACACACAGCTGATGCTGGAGCAAAACCGCCTCGAGTACCTGACCTAGCTACAGCTCGCTCCCACAGAGCTGCTCTCCCAGTGGCAGGAACGCTTTTGCCTTTCAACTTGAATTTCATTACAAAATAATTAACTCAGCAAAAATTCAGGAGTCATTTGCCGTGTGTGCCTGTCTCATACGCTACTGCAAGCGCCTCCTTTAGTCACTGCGCTGGCTTTTGCTAGTTGTGCTGAGAAGTCATAAAGCTCCGCATCCCTTCCCTTTCCCGTTCCAGCTGCGCTACGTTTCTCAGTCGCTGGATAAACCCACCCCAGGTCTGACCTTGGGTTCAGCCATCTTCGGCCTCAGCGACCATCTGGTGCCTTTAGTGCCCGGGGTTTACTGGAGGGACACGGCAGAAGGGTCGGATCCAGCAGCCCAGGCTCCCCCGGCCCCTCCGCCCTGGCTCTCCCAGCGCAGCACGGTGATGCCGGCGGCTTTTGCTCGGCACATCAGGGATGGCGGCGATGCCCAGCCCAGCCCTGGCACCACAAACATCCCTCGCGCAGCAGGGAAAGGCCGGCAGCGCACTCGCCACCGCTCAGCAGCGCCAGTCCAGCTTCGTTTGCGTTGTTGCTAATTGAGCTTTTCTTCCTCTTTCTTGTTTTTGCTATTAGTAATTAGCATTAATACTCCCCCTCCCCTCCATGGGCAATATGAAACAAAGCCTCCCGTGAGAGCACGCCGCCCCCGCGCCGCTCGGCCCCGCTCCAAAGCTGGGGCAGCCCCCGCGTCCCCACGCACCCCCAGCCTCTTGGAAGGAGCTTGCCCAGAAACTGCAGAAAAGGATTTCGGGAGGCCGGAGAGGAGGAGCGCGGGTGGGGAGGAAGCACGGAGCGTGGCGAGCCCTCGGCCACAGCGTGCCAGGCAGCGCGTGTGCGCGAGCCCACCTCTCAGCCCTGAGACATACCTGTCTCCCACCCTGCTTTTGCTGTGCGTTTTTCCCCTTCTTGATGAAAAGAAGTTCTTTTCTGATTGAGCTAATTATGCTGATTGAATTTCCTCCCTCTCTCTGTCTCTGAGTGTGAAAGGTTTCCTTAATTTGATGGGGGTAATTGTTATGCACACACTGTCAGATGTTAATGCAATTCCGTGATTGACAGGTAATCAGCACATCAGTTGTACAAAAAGAGTGAATAACTCTGTAATTTTATTTCCCCTGATTCCACTGTGTAGGATGGCAGGAAAATCTAAATTAGCAATCAGGGAAGGCATCCCTGCTCCAGAGCGAGCTCCTAACAACCCCGGCTGGACCACTGGGGCTGGGATTATGAAGTCCCACTCCGGCTCTGCGGGACTTACCCGCAGACACGCTGCTCACTGCCGAGCTCCAACGGCGGCTTTTCACGGGGGGGCCTTCGGGGCCGAGCTCTGCTCCCACCGGTGCCCACATCCGTGCTCCCGGGGCAGCATCCGCACGCGCCATGCAGGGCTCCACAAGAGTGGGAACCCGCTTCCTACAGAGAGAGGCAGAAACGTCCTCAGAAAATGGAAAGTTTGGGTACCCCAAAGGCCTTCGAGAAACCTGCGAGCAACGGGAAGCCCCGTGGGCTTTGCTTAAGGCAGGGGATGAAGTCGCGTGAGGATGCACGGCTCTCGGGCCGGCCCCAGGCGAGAGCACCCGCTGCTAACAGCTGCCTCCAGAGAGAGAGCAAGACCCGGGTTGTTGATGGGATAATTGCTGGCTGGGTGCTCCCCTGGGCTTCCCACCGCAGCAGGGGGGAGGGAGGGAGCAGCTCGCAGATTTTTGCTTTACACCTTCCATTGGGGCTGGCGGAGCTGAGTGGCAGAGGGAGAACCAGCCCGGCGCTCCCTCCAGCAGCCGACAACGTCTGCCCGCTTCATTTACTGCTTGTCAGCTGCTGACAGGCCCCAGACAGGCAGGAGGGAGGAATGCCAAAACATAAATTTCTCCAGAACGTTTTCTGAGGCTTCTTACATCCCTGCTTTTCTTTCTTCACTAAGACCCTGATGTAATTTTTTGCTCATCTCCTAGCTTGGATCCCAGGATATCTATCACCGCACAACAGCACCGACCTGAAACGCAGAGCAGACAGACGCGTACCCAGAGGCATCTGCTGGGGAGGCTGGGGCTGGTGTCCGCACCGCGCTCCGGGAACCGCCTCGTGTGTGCCAACAGATGCACGGGAAACCGCTCAGCGCCAGCGGCCCCGGGGCACCCGGCGAGCCTGGAAACCCACCCGCAGCCGGAGCAGAGCACCGTGGGATAAGGACCAGTGACCAGTTGCAATGCCCCGAACAAAGGGGCTAATTTCTCCCTCCTCTCCCCTTTAGCTGGAAGAGATGGATCCACAGTGGCTCAAACCAAACCCTGCGCCCCAGGGAGCAGGTGCTGCTGGTCGCACCTGGCACTCGCCATCCCCAGCAACTCCCAGAGGCCAAGGTCCCCCCAGTCGCCCCCTCCCAGTATAAGGGGTGAGCCCTCGGGCACAGGCAGGGCTGGGGCTGGGGACCTCCAGCTCGGGGCTGGGGACGGCTGATGGCAGACAATAGGGGAAATGGAGAAGCCAAAGGGGGCTGCGAACAGCATCCGCTGAACGCCTGCATTAACATAATAAAGGGTCAAATCCTATGTATGAAGAGCTGGGAGTGAATAGCTACATTTACCATTAGTGAGATTTATCTGAAGTATTTAAAATCCCTTTTGGAAGGATTTTAGTCTTTAGCAAGGCTGGTTCTCTTCCCCAGAGCATGCATAAAACAGGCTATTCACGGCAAAAAATCTGTGCTGATTCGGATGCACAGCCCTGCCCTGCGCTTCAATGGGATTGAGCAGGGTATAAGCCAGTGCCGAGCTCTGCCCATAATGGAGATGATACGGGAGACTCAAGGAGCTTAGTGGTTCTTAGGGAAAGAAAGAGGGTGTGAGAGGAGAAGATTAGAGCAGGACCTCGCTGTAGTCCATAAATCCCAAGGAGCAGGAGAGACCGTTACGCTGGCAGAGCTCCCCTCAGACTGCAGAACACATAAAACACCCTCTCCAGCTAAAAGGATGTTTGACATTGGAGAAAATTAGACAGATATTTTTTTTTTTATCCAGTGCAAGTCACATGCAAAATAAATTGCAAAGGGCAGCAGCAGGAGCAGCTGGTAAAGGCAGATTAAAAATCAGATTTAGACAAGCTATTTAGGATTAGGCTGCTAATTTGTAATCACAGCTGGGGATAGGCAGTGTAACGAGGCTGCAGGAGGAGCAGCAGGCACTGCGTCCATCGCCGGCAGGATGGGGGAATGCGCCAGGAGGAAAATACCGGTGGGGACGGAGCAAAGGGCCGGGGTCCCCCCGGGGCTGCCCGGGGACCCGAGCTGTCCCCCTCTCCCTGGCAGCAAATCACCCCCTCGCACCACAGCACAGTGCTGCTCACAAAAATAAAAAACAGCACGTGAATCTTAGTTCTTTTACAGCCTAGAATAAAAGATTAAATACTAAATTTAAAAAAATGCTATAACTAAGCCCAACTCTACAGTGTGCTGAGGGCCTGACTATGGGGCTGAAGGCAATGATCCACATAACTTCTCTTCCCCTAGGTGAAGGCAATTTCCACTTCAGCACAGATTTAATTTGGTATTTTTATCACCTGAATCAGAAATTTTCTGCTGATCTGTGCCTCAAATACTCCGGAGCATTTGTGAATTGATCAGGGTCAGGACAGATTAAACAAATTGTCTCTAACTTTCCCGGTTTATGCCTTTCCAGGCACTGGCGGTCCTCTGAGGGGAGATCGAATATTGCCAAAATCACTGCATTTCTGTGGCGTTGTCCGCCTGCCCCAGCTCGGGGCGGCTACAAGCGCGCGAGCCAGCGGGGCCCAGGCCCCGCGGGGGCTGCGGGAGTTCCCGCCGCCGAGCAGAAATGCAGGAGCAGGGACTGTAGGTGGCAATCGCATCTTGCACACAGGAGGGCAGCGGGTGCTGTGGCAGGGGGCTGGGACAGGGGCTCCACTGCCGGGGGAGCCCCCCGAGCCCACCTGCTCGCTCGCAGCGTACCGTGGGGAGACACCCTCCTCTGGCCGGCTGTTCCACGCTTGCTGCGCTCGAACAAAGAACCGATGCTATTTCCTCAGCAGGGAGTCATTTCTAGACAGGAATAACTTTCCCTCCTGAGGCTGAGCCCGTACAAACTCTGTTTTGCAGCTGCAGGCGGGTGCCGGACAGGAGCCCCCTCCCTGCGTGGGGGCTGCCGCACAAACGGTGCATTGGTGCTGGCTGACCCGCTGCATGCTCTGCAGCCGCGCTCACCGCAGCCCACACCGACGATCACAGCACCAATTCAGTCATAGAATCATGAAATGGTTCGGGTTGGAAGGGACCTTGAAGACCACCCAGTGCCACCCCCTGCCCTGGGCAGGGACACCTCCCACCAGCCCAGGTGGCTCCAAGCCCCGTCCAACCTGGCCTTGAACCCCTCCAGGGATGGGGCAGCCACAGCTTCTCTGGGCAACCTGGGCCAGGGGCTCACCGCCCTCACAGCCAAGAATTTCTTCCTGATACTCAATCTAAATCTCCCCTCCTTCAGTTTGAAACTGTCACCCCTCGTCCTATCATTACACTCCCTGATCCAGAGTCCCTCCCCATCCTTCCTGTAGGCCCCCTTTAGGGACTGGAAGGGGCTGGAAGGTCTCCCCGGAGCCTTCTCTTCTCCAGGCTGAACCCCCCCAGCTCTCTCAGCCTGTCCCTATAGCACAGTCATGCTGCACGGCAGAGGTAAAGAAATATTATTCACCCACCTGGGTGCTAAATCCTACAGCCTTGTTCAGCACCTCTAAGAAGCAAGAGGCGCATCAGCCCCGAGCAGCGGGCTGGGAGCATCGCCTGCTCCGTCCTCGCCCACGGGCAGCACGCCGACACCACGTGTGCAAGGCAGGCGCACGCCTGGAAGGAGCCGAAGTTCCCTTCCCAGCTCCTGTTTTGCAGCTGATCACCAAACATGTGAAACTGCCAAGAACCGGGACATTCCCGGGAGCGGGTGTGGAGCTGGCGGTGGTCCCCGTCAGGACATGGCAATCCTCCCATGACCCACGGTTGGGCCACCAGTGTCTCTGCTGAAGGCACTGTGATAAGGTCGGCGGAGGCAACCGTGGGTGTTCAGCACACATAAAACGTGACAACCAGGGAGCAGGGTGTAGAAAATGCGAGAGTGACAGGTTGTTTAGCAGTTCCTTGTTACCAAGCACCGCTGGAGGCCACCTCTCGCTGCCACCTTCCAGCAGCTGCCACCTCAGTGCCCCACCTAGAGAGGGGCTGGGGACGGCCAGGATGCCTCTGCATGGCACGTGCTGGGCAGGACCACATGTGCCAGTGCCTGAGCTGGGGCAGTGCGTGGCACAGGGTCTGGCACAGCCGCGGTGGCACCAGCTCTCTCCCCACGTGGCCATTTCCCGCCTAAGTGCTCCTGCGGCCGTGACCCACGGCTCCATCGTGCCATCCCGTCTCAGCACAGCACTGTAGCCATGACAGCTTTGGGAGCGATGAGAGCAGCTGTGAGAGCAGGCAGGCTGGTGACAGGCTTTTAGTGACAATTTCCTCTGACCCCATGCGCCCGGGGGGCTGCGATGGCTCCATGCGCCCCCGGCGCCTCCTCCCCGGGATGGGTCCAGCCAGCCTGGCTGCCTGCCAGAGGGACAGCAAGGCAATTAGAGCATCAGTCCTGATTTCTGCCTGCTCTCTCTCACACCTTCGTGCTTTCTCTCACGTGCACACGTGGCATTTGTGCTGCTTCCCGCCCTGGCACAGACACACGCTGCAGGGGAACCGCCGGGGTCTGACAGCTTTTACTCCCCTTCAAGCTCCTGTTCCTTCTCCTCACGGCACAGTTCATCAGCTACGGCATTAATTCAAAAATGGAAACCCCAGATGACTCTGAGTGTGGCTTACACTGGGTTATCCCACCGCTGGAGAGGCACGCACAGCCCTCAGCAGCAGTGGAAATCAGACCCAGGAGCTATAAATCACTCCTGTTTGTCAAGCTCCCCAAGCATGAAATAGCCTGGCGGTGGCTCCGAGGGCAGCCGACCTGCGGCTCCCGTCTCCAGCCAGACCCTGCTCTGCTGCTCCTCCATCCAGTGGGATGCCCATCGCCGCGCCAGGGTCACCCCTTCCCGCCGGGATCGCAGCCCCGCCACCAGCCATGCCGAGTCAGCCCGCGGGCCAGCAGCCACCCGCTTTGGTTCTGATCCCATTCCCACACCTAACAGGAGAAATACAATAATTTCCTCTGAAATGATTTGTAGCAGGTGGCCAGAGACCCTGAATTCTTCATTCTCCTTCCTTTATCTTGAAGGACTGACATTGAACCTAAAGGGAAAAGCAAACGCCCAAGCCTCTGTATCTCCGAGGCAGGGGAAAGCTGCTACGGAAAATATTGGCTTGGCAAAGTGCCAGGGGAAAATCTTCCGTGAGCGACAGCAGCGCCGTGCTCACGTGTGAGAGAGGAGACAGAAAGGCTGGGAGGAGCGGCGCAGAGCGGAGAGCTGACAGCAGCCGCGGCTGCGTCCCGGCCGGCGCCGCCTGAAAGCGCGGAAGCGTTTGGGAATAAAAATCTGTGTCCTGGGGCAGCTCTTTCATTTACTGGCGAACAGCGGAGAGGTGAAAGCAGGCCACGGGGATGCCCGCCCATCGGTGGCAGCTGCCTCCCAAGGACAGCATCGCCATTCCAGCCATGGGACACCCCTCTGTCGGGGCTGTGCAATCCTATGGGATTTGTTAATGCTGGATATGAAGATCTTATCACCTAACGTGCTGGTTACAGCTCAACAAGGCCAGCGTGAAGCAGCAAAGGCAGGGGAGGGTGTTAAGTCCTTTCCTAGCATTTTAATAGCATCACAACACTTCAACACATGGATAAGAGCCTCGGGTGAGAGTCGAGTGTCATCCAGCTGATTTTCTCTGCCCTGCAGCACCTCCTGCCCTTTCCCTGCCTCACCCCCAGCCCTCTCCGAGCTGACTGCCTTGGGCTGCTGCGTTCACTGCAGGCAGCTGCTTTTTGCTTTCCATTTCCCCAGCAGGAACCCGTTTACCACCCCCGTGCCTCTCCCCCCTGCCTGGGAGCAAGGTGCCGGCCGTGGACAAGGCTGGGTACCGGCCCCGAGCATTCACAAAGATGATCCGAGGGCTGGAGCCCCTCTGCTGTGGGGACAGGCTGAGAGAGCTGGGGGGGTTCAGCCTGGAGAAGAAAAGGCTCCGGGGAGACCTTCCAGCCCCTTCCAGTCCCTAAAGGGGCTCCAGGAAAGCTGGGGAGGGGCTGTTTGCAAGGGCACGCAGTGACAGGACGAGGGGCAATGGTTTAAACTAGAGCAGGGCAGGTTCAGATCAGCCACGAGGAAGAAGTTCTGTACACTGAGGCTGGTGAGACACTGGCCCAGGTTGCCCAGAGAGGGGGTGGAGGCCCCATCCCTGGAGACATTCAAGGCCAGGCTGGATGAGGCTCTGAGCAACCTGATCTAGTTACAGATGTCCCTGCTGACCGCAGGGGGTTGGACGAGATGGCCTTTAGAGGGCCCTTCCAACCCAACACAGTCTACGATTCTGTGATCCTCCGGGGCAGGGCTCGGTGGCTGGCGGCGGTGCCGACCCGAAGCCATCCCTGCCCAGATCACTCCCTTCCGCGCCAGCACCGTGCTGCGCTCCTTTGTGTCTCAGCTCATGGCCACCAACGCGCGCAGGCTCCGTACGGCGCTCGGCATTGGCAATGCTCAGCTCGGAGTGACTCAGGCCAAAACCAGACTTCAGGTCGGCAGTTTTCCACAGCGCTTGAAAATCAGCACTGGGTAAAATTAGAGGAAAAAAAATGTCATACCAATAAAAAAACCAGAAGTAGAAGCAGAACCGAAGACCCTCTTCTCTGATCACCCAGCTAACCTGCCCGGTTCTCAGGGAGGCCCCAGGGCTGCATCCCAGCAGTGGGGAGCGGACGAGCTCCATTGAAACCAGGCAGGATCTTCTCCCACGTGGCTCTCACAGGTCCAGAACCAGCGCTGCCATGGGTCAGGGACACCGGCATGGCTTCCAGTGGGGAATTCTGGGTCAGAACTCACAGAAAATGGAGCTGCTGAAAACAGAAATTCCTGGAAGCTGTCCCCTTTTCTTCAAAATATTTAGAATTTTTGTCAAAAAAAAGGCTGACAACACCCAAACCGACTCTATTGGACCGGCTTCTCTCTCTCTCTGCAGTTTTCAGCCAACATTTTTCAGTGGGTTTTGGCAGAAAATCTTTGGGTTTTGACAGTTGTTCTTTTCTCAACGACAAGCTGACATCTTCCACTACGTTTTTTTTTAAGAATACTTCTGAGTTTTGGTTATTGGAATTTGACTCAAGAAAAAGAAACTGATTTTCACAAACCCTCCGATAATACAAGTGAAATTATCAGTGGGTCCAGGATGATCCAATGCAGCCGGTCACGGGGAGCTGTCGGGAGAGCTCGGGCAGACATCAACGGGGAAAGGGAACGGGGGACAGAGCACAACCTTCGCCTTCCTTACAGCTCAGCCAGGAGAACTGGAGTTACTCATCGCATTTCAAACACTTGCGTCACCGTCGCCTTCTCCCTCTGAGGCTGAGAACTCACCGACTCCTGCCAAGGCCTGGAACGAAGCGGGGGCCTGACTCGGGTTTCTCAGCTGCTGCCCTGGTTTCGGGGTCTCTGCTGGTCCTGACCGGGCATCACCGACTCCGCTGGTCCTGACCGGGCATCGCCGAGTTCCTCCTCGCACTGAGCACCCTCCAGAAACTGAAAAGGCATCGGGCAGCTCCATTCCATAAAGCCATAGCCTTATCCCCGCAGAGCGCTTACGGGAAAAGCCCTAAATGCCCCTTCTCTGGTTCAGCAGGACATGACCAAAGTGTCCGGGTTTGCTCCTGCAGCCTCCCAGACCCCCCGGTCCCCCAGCCCCAGTTTCCACACACCCGTCTGCCAGCGGGGAGAGAATGGGCCCCCGCTCGGGGACTCGACTGTCACACGTGCGAATCATCAGTATTAATGTTGCCCCGACACGGTTTTTTACAATTTATTATATGCAGATGGACTCTGGGAATGTAGTTGTTTTAATTACAGTGAAACGCCAGGCAAGATTGGTTATGCAAGTCAATAAATCACTCGACTGCACTGATTAAACAGGAGTAATATTTTGAATAAGTGACTGTCTCAGGAATGATCATTACTATATTACATTATCATTCTCCCCTACATGTATATTGCAAACAAAATTAAATGAAGATGTCAAGTCGCAACAGAGACTAGACACTAATTAAAATGAAAGCAGCTAGGTCCTTTCTTCCCTTTCTCGAAGGGTGAGACAGGAGCAAGACCCACCGGAGCAGGACCCACAGCCAACACCGTCACCCAGTGGCTTTTCCCACCCGCTCTCTGGGCTCCGACACTCACCTGCGGATGCGGCCGGTGGCTCCGCTCTTGGGCAGCATCTGCAAAACAAGGTGACAGACGGAAGGGGAATTAGGGGAAACGTTCATATTAGGCAGAAAAGAGACGGATGCCCCTACTCCACACAAACGTTCTGCCCAGGGAAGGGCTGTGCTCTCCAGGGCTGGTTGAGCCCAACACAAACACTGGTTAAACTTTACTCCACCGCACAAGAGACACGTGGCTGGCCAGAGTTTGATGGCCCACGTTATAAATGAGGTGAGGGTAGATGATCTGGTGGTCTCCCCTAGCCTTAAACTCTCTGAAATTATGAATTATATCGGATATTCCAGGAGAACGTTATTTATTTGATCTGATTTTCACAGATAATTAATTTCTCTGAAAGTAACTACTGGTACCTTTAGGAAGCATTGGCATTTTCATTATATTTATAGCTTCTTCCCAGGTAATTACTAATACATGAAGAATCTGATTATGGTCCCTGCAATGAAAGGCAGCGGTCTCTTGGGAGGGATATACCACTTCCCATCAAACGAGAGAAAAGCCCACATTAAACCCATTTCCCAAAATAACTATAAGGGTGCATCTTAGCCAGTTGCCAGAAAAGATGCAGGAGAATATCACCAAGGTGAAATACTTTCTGATGAAGGTATTTATGCCGCGGAGCCTCAGCCAGGTGCTAGAAAGCCTTCCAGCTGACCTGACCTTCAGTCTCGCATCCAACCGCCCGCTCCTGTTCCAGACCTCATCAACTCCCTCCTGCGCTTCCAAAGTACCTGGAACCAGCCCTGGGGCTGGCCTGACGCCACGGACTCTAACTCACCCCATCCCTCCCGCTCCGTGATCCACCCCCCCTGGCGTCGGCAGCGCCCTGCCCCGGAATGCGGCTGCCCGCAGGGACGCTGAGCCCCGGCCGGGCTGCGGGGCTCATCCTGCTGATGCTGGGCTCCGGACACGCCTTTCCTCATCAGCTGCGCTAAATTAATATTTTAGCACCAGCCGGCAGATGGGGTGTTAAAAGTCAGGAGCGTAATTCGGGGAGTTTGCAGCCGGCTGGAATGTTTCCTTTATTTATTTTTTATTACTCCAGCTTTTTGAGAGCCCTAGCTGACACGTACGGTAGTCGGGGCCGTTACTGGGGCTGGTTACTGCTGCCTGTTTCCTGGCTGCCTGCGTTTTCTATACTGCAAGCCTTTATGTGGGAATCAGAAACAGGCGAGTCTGATCTGCCTTGGCTCACCTCCACTGTTGTCTTCACCATCATCAACATCCGCATCCGCGCATCTCCCTGCATCCCCCCCAGCCACCCGGCCATCTCCCTCCCGTGTCCCCCCCGCCTCCCTCCTGTCCCTTCGGCAGGTGCCAGGTCTGTGCCTCGGGACACGCTCCTCCGCCTCCGCCTTCCTCTACCGCCAGTTTGGAACACATCCCGTGTGCCCACACTGCAGGAATGGGCTTTTATTTTACATGGGAGGAGCCTCCACCGAGCTGGAGCGGAACAATTCTGCTTAGCATCAAGTTGCATTATCAATAAAAAGAGAATTCTGACTAATAATTTGCCAAAAAATTGCTCTCTAGAATGAAAAATGCCCTATGGACCGCCAGCAGCAGAGGCGAGCTTCTCCTGCAGAGCCAAGAAAGTAATGCAAAACTGCAGGTAAAAAAAGCCTCTTCCACATCACATTCTTAAAATCAGCTGAATTTTTAAGGTAATTTCTACGTCATTCATGCTGACTTCAGACCATGCCTCATTTTCCTTGAAACAGTATTCAGGCATATCTCAAATGCGCCACACGCTGAGATTTTTAAGATTCATTTCCATCCATTTCTCTTCCCTTTTCGTTTGCCTGGTGGGGCTTGGCCAGAGCCCGGCACGGCTGTGCTGTGTCACAGGCTGGGCTCGCTGCCGCAAGGGCTGCACCTCGCCACCACGCCACCCGCGCAAACGCCCCGCGGGACACGCAGCCAACGCCGGGCACCGCGCACGGGCAGCGCTGCTGGGGCTGCTCTCAGCGCCCGGGGGACGGTGCTGGGGCTGCTCTCAGCGCAGGAGGAGACAACGCTCCTGCCCTGGCGCCACAATCCCTCCCCCAATTTCAGCCCTGCCGGAATGGCCCTGCCCCAGGGCTACCCTGGCCAGGGATATCCCCGCTGAGGAGCCCCGCGGACGCGAGGGCACATGTGTGCGAGTAGATAAAACATTTGGCGTCAGTAAGAGATTCATCGGCCTGATGAGGAACGCGAAGCTGGCAGGACGGCAGAGGGTGAGGGTTAAAGAAGCTCCTGCAAGTGTAAAGAAAAGAAACGACTTTCAAAATTCACTTTTAAGACAGGGTGCTGGCCCACCTAGTCTAGACCGCGCTTTTGCCAAGAAAGGTTGGACCAGATGATCCTCGAGGTCCCTTCCAACCTGGTATTCCGCGATTCTGTGACTTTCTGGAAAGCAGGGGCAGATCTGACACCTCTGCAGAGGCATTTATCCACAGGAGAGTCTCATTTAAGCTCTGCTGGTGCGAGATGCAGCAGTTTTAAAAACTTAAGTGGCATATTGAATAATTCACTGAGTGCCCAGCAGCGCGGTGGGACCCCTCGGAAGGACATTGGGAAAAAAAGCAGTTCAGAAAAGCATTTACAGCCCTTCACCAGTCAGACAGGGATCAACACAGCAGCTACAGCCAGGAAAGGAACAGAGGGGGATGTGTCCCCCCGTCACTTGGGGCTGGACACGGCCTTGGACCTGCCGAAGGTCTGTCCTGCCCAGACCAGCAGAGACCAACCACCCTGTGCCCCTCGTCACCCTGGGACGGCGTCGCAGTGGGGCTGCCTTTGATGCCTTTTCTACCACCTCCTGTCCTATAGACCTTGGCTTACAGACCCTTGTTCTCTTCTTAATTGGCTTTCGGGGCTTATTCCTGATTATGTTAATCTCTTCAGGAAAAGCTGTTTTCTACCCAATTCATATGTTTACACCAAGCAGCATTTGGCAAAGCAAGATCTGCTAAGAGCATCACCGCAGCCAGGGAAAAACATGTGTCCTCACGTACTGCTCCTGAGGAGTTTTCCTGCCGAGAGAAGGGAGAGAAGCCGGCAGAGCTGGGAGAGCCGCCGGAGCCCTCCGCCACGGCCCGAGAGCCGGGATGTCAGCTTGGGAAAGGCAGTGGCTGTTCCCAGCATTGAAGGCGCGAAGAGACACAAGCAGTCTCAGTCCTCCTGACAAAGCAGGCGGATCCGAGAGGCCGCCGTGACCCGGCTCGGTGCTGCAGCCCCTGTGGGAGCAGAGGGGTGCGATGGCCGGGACCGGGCATCCTGCAGGTGACGGGGCGGGGAATGGTGCGGCACGGAATGCCCAGGGATCTCCCCTGCCCGACCCGGGAAGGGAGGGATGAAACCTGCTGCAAGACGGCTGGGGCAGGAGCAAAGCCCCTGCGGGGCCAGGAGAGGGGCCGAGCCGTGGGCTGAGCGTGGCAGGGATGCAGGTCACCATTGGCACAAGACAAGGTGGCACGGCCCCGGGTGTCAAAACGTGATGGCACATTCTGTGCTCCCCGCCTCCGCCCATCTCTCCCTGCGCCACCTTCCCCTCCCTCTGCCTCCTGCTTCAGCCCTGCAACGGTTAAAACACAGATATTGCCTTTCTGCTCAGTGAACCAAGTGATAGGATTGCAGTTAATGGTAATTTGAACATGTTTGGTCAACTAGAAATACATAACTAGATTGAAACATGAAAATGCCCTATGAATTTATACAACTGATGCATTTGAACGCAGTCAGCTGTTAACTTCATTGCAAGAAGGATGGTAGAAATAATTTGCAACAGCCCACACATTTTTTATTGAACCTTTGCAAAGAGGAATAATGTATCCAATGTACCTATATGTCTGCCTCACACCTACATATAGCATCACTGCTCAGATATTAGCAAGCTGCAGCGTTCAGGATCAGATAGAAGAGGTTTTCAGCTACAAAAGATCTCTCTCATCTGACCTTGCTGCTTTGATTGCCAGAGCTCTCCTGGCGGCTGCGGGCACAGTCGCCGTCTGCTTCTCCTCCCTCCCGCCTAAGCCGGGGACCTCACTCTTAAGTTGTACTTTGAGTCGCACAATGACCACCAGACCGTCCTGCTCACCCATTCTGCCCCTTAAAGAAGGCTCTGCTGGCGCCACGGCCACATGCAGAACAAAGTATCCCAAATCCCCTCCCCACTTGGAGCTGTCAGCAAACCTGGCGAGGATACTACTGGCTTTTCTAAGAAACGCATCAGAGAAATAAGCCATGCCTGCCTATTCCCCAGCATCCATCAAAGGAGGCGGGAGCAGATCTAGATGGGATCCCCCCACAGAAACTCATTCCTGTGCAGAGCTCGAGGTATTTCATGCTAGAGGTGCAGATCTGGACCTTTCTGCTGGGACCTGTTCATGGTATGGTCATCCAAACCTCCCGTCCTGTCCCGTCCCGTCCCATCAGGTCTCTCTTGTTCCCCTGCTGCGTCATTTCCCCACCACTTGTCTCATTCCCCAAGAGGGAGATGAAGCCCTTGGATGCTCCACCTGCCCAGGCCTCGCTGGGGGGTGAAGGGAGGACGGAGTGGGGCGATGCCCGGGCCAAGTCACGCGACGAGGCTGGGGCTCCGCATCCCTCGCTCACGAGCTTGAGAGGACGAAGCCCACTGAATTGCCAATAAAGGCTCCAGCTTTCCTTATTTAGACTTCACCATTTTCTCCTCTCATCTTGTTAAAGGATGTAATTTATGTTGTGTGTGTCCATTTACAAGCCATTATATCCTAAATGAAAGAAGAGACGAAACATATTCTCTATTTAGAGCTTCCAAAATAGGCCTGATTAATATGTCCAATTGATTGTTCAGCTGTTCTACTTGCTAATCTGCAAAAACTAATTAGGCGAGTGGGAAACCAAAATACTGGGTCATTTCCATCGTGTGCTAATGAATGTTCTCCAGTTTAGCAAATGTTTTGTTTCTACCATGGAAAAAAGAATAACATTGGAGATAGATCTGGCTGCCACGTAGAGAAAGCTGTGCTACCAGTTAGATCCATAATTGATAAGTCTGAGTAGACTGGCCGGCAAAAAAACATGTATTGACTTGCTGGGAAGCCTGTGTTTTGGGCCAGACTGCGAAGTGGCTTTCTGGGTTGAATTCGTTCAAGAAAGGTGGTACTTTAATCAGATTCCCAAGCTAACGGCCCTTCTCTCCCTCTCCCAACACCACCCCAACTAATAATGTCTTTTTGCTCGAAGGCTGCCTTTCGGAAAGTGGCCGAGAGAATCTTCAGATATTCTGGAAAGATCCTCTTCTTCCCTCTCAGAAATATTTCAGAGATTGTTTCCTTTGGCTTTCCACTTGCAATTTGCTGCTGAATAAGTGGATTCGCTCTTGGTGCTTCCATTTTGGAGCATCTGCGCATCACATCCTTAATTGTCCCGGTTGCTAACAAGGCTGGTGGGAGCTGCACGGCGTCAGGCCTTTGCTACCTTAGAATGGGCACCTAAAACTACGGATACTAAAAACCGACGACTCTGAGTCAGGATGAGAAGGCAGAGAAAGAGAAAGCTGTGCAGGAGCCGGGCAGGAATTTGTCTGCAACCCGTCAGCAGCGGCAGCCAAGTGCTTGTCTCCAAGTTTCATTAAGCCAAGGAGAGGTAGTTGAGATGCAAATGTATGCACTTTGTAAACAACCCTTTTTACTGCAGGTTAAAAGCCGGTTTCTGGAATCACATGCAGAGGAGACAATTAAAGCAACTCCCAGCCCGTGCCTTGCATGGGATCAGCACGTGGAGCGCAGCTCTCCGAGAATAAAGAGCCCTTCCTTGATCAGCTTTATCCTCTCCTGTTTGATCTGGAACTCACACAATGAATATCTAATGCCACGCACTCGGTACCCGGCACTCCTTAAAACTGAATAACTGATTCCATTAAAAGGGCATTAGCTCTGTATGCTCATAATTAATCTCCTCAAGAGAACTAATAGTTCAAAAGACTTGTATGGAGCAAGGACGTTTTACATCACACAGCTCATTTTTCCTAATTGATTAATTTAAAGCGATCTCTAGCGCAGAGTTTTGTGGCACAGGACCTTTTCACCCCACACACGGGGAAAATAAATAGCTCTCGGCTAGCAACGAGGCGGCGTTCCTCGAGTCCCGGCAGAGCGGAGCACAGCACCGTGCGCCCGGAGCCAGGAAAATGCTTTCAGGAGCCCTGGCCTGCACCGGTGCCGGCAGCGCAGGGACAATTCAGCGCAACAGCCGCCTCCGTTCGCTCTGCGGCTCTGCTCCAGCCCTCGGCCTCCTCCTGCAGCGATTCAAAGCCAAGCGCGCGTTAGAAATACCCTCGCTGCCGACCTCTGCCCTTTCACGGCGCGTTTTGGAGAGGGATGGCTCTTTGCTTGCAGACACGATGCAGCCAGGTGCTGCACGGGGCTGCGGCACGGGGAAGGTGAAGGTGACAGCTCCGGCCTGTTTAATGCCCCGCGGCACCTTCCTGCAGTATTTGCTCCTTTGTAGCTCCCTCCGTGACATTTTCAATGAGCCTCCTGCCCTTTCCCCACTGCCAAGTCACGGAAGGCGCTGGCACATTTTGCAGCCCCTGGTGCCCCTGGGAGAGCTGCGGGTACTGTGGGGCTCTGGGCGCTGCGGGGATTTCTGCTGCCTGCTCAGGGGCTGCTCTCATTTTCTCCTTGGGTTTTGTACCAGTGAACTCGGCGCTGCCTTGATCCGAGCATTTGCCAACGGTTTGAGGAGCGAAGCGCATCAGGCGGCCAGTCTGCAGGGTATCCTACCCGGGGGTGCCGGAGGGGAGGGACGAGCACCGCCGCCGTCCCACCAGAGCTCTGTTTGTCTTGCAGGACGCCTCTGCCCGTGGCTCCCAGTGCCCCCGTGCAGTCCCAGCCCCACGCCAGGGCACGGGGGGTTCGTGCCTGCATTGCTGGGGCCGCTGCCAGGGCAGGGGGATGGGAATGGGAGGAGAGTGGCTGCGTGTGGATGCCCCAGGCTGCCGCCCCAGTTCCGCCGCGCCAACAGCTGGAGCCCAGGCACTGCAGGAGGATGTCAGAAACCCAAAGGGTTGTCTTCTTCACGGGAGAGGATGACTTCTTCCATCACTTTGAAAGGCAGCGGGTGTGCCGCCGGGAGGGCACTGACGTTACCTGGAGATGCCAGGGGAAACATCACCTGCAGGAGAAGGCAGCGGAGAGGGAATTCCTCCTGACGCTCCTCCGCTCGGGGCTAAACTCCCGTTAATTGAATGCTGTCTTGCTGCACTTCTATGGCTTGCCAGAGAAAACTTTTATCGTGAACACAGAGCTCTGCGTAGCTGATTATATCAATTACTTTTCAGAACATGATTTTGATCCCAACGCTGCTTCACTGGATCAGTAAATAGAAAGTGCTCTCAGAGACAAATAGTCTTTTTTTATAACTGGCAAAATGCTATTGCTGTTGATGAGAGAAACCACCCAGAGAGCGCGATATAGCACATATGACAGATAACTAACCATAAGTATCATCCGCTAAATTGAAAACCGTAATGTTTGCTGCTCGAACCGAACATTAAGGTGGCGTTCTGCTGCGGCCACACCCCCGGGGGTGCTCGCTTAGCCGGGTGTTGCCATCATCTTTAAGTTATTTGATTAACTTCTTATAATCGGATTAAGAAAGGAGTCATTTTACTAAGAAGGGAAGCCACAGGGAAGATAAAAGAAACGAACGCAGACCCCCAAAACAAGTCTCTGTTGCCCAGCAGATCCTGACAAGGTGTTCCAGCGGGATCAGCTGGATGCTGGGGGATCCCGCTCCAAGCGGGTGTGTGACACACACACCCCCAGCAGCGCATTCCCCCTCCGCTCTTTGAACAGGATAAAGCAAGTGCGTGAAAATCACGAAGAATCAGGGGTTTCGCTGCTTGGCCAGGAAGGACTCGGGTAGTGCAGAGCAGCACCCAAAGGAACGGGCTGAAAGCGCCCATCGCAGGGCACCGGCTCTAGGGACAAGCGTGAACAGGTCCGCAGGGTGCCCTCCGCAAGGCGCCCATGAACCGCAGCCTGGCAAACCTGCTGCCGCGGCGGCTCCTACCTCTGCCAAGATTTTACCGGCACATAAATCATGGGCAGAGAAGTTTGAGCACAGTTGAAAAGCGGCTTTTTGTCTTCAGAGTGGCAGTAGCTGCCTGACTGCAGCACTGGCTGCCATTTATGTAGCGTTGACTTTTGCATTTTCGGCAGAACTACATTTGCTGGTCTCAGAAACCATGTTTTAGTTTTGAGCTGAGATTGTTTTCCCTGTGTACCCCGCTTTGCCCGTGCAATCTGCTGCCGCGGCAGAGCGCGCCAGGCTCCGAGCACGGCTATTTCTGCCGCAGCGCAGGGCTGTGCGATTGGCGGGTATTATTACCATCAGACGTGTCTGTGTGCCAAGTCCTGGAGTGAAATCTCCCTCGTACCCAGGTATCCCAAAGCTAGAAATGAAATACTGGCCTCTCTCCCGGGGGGGCTGCGGATCGGCACCCCCGGCGTGCGGCTGCATCCCAACAACGCAGAGCTGTTGCCACACCTCGTCCCTTGAGGGTTTAATTAAAACCAGAGGGGCTGCTTCTGTCGCACAGGGCTTAACACCACCCCCTCTTCCCCTCCGACATGAACCTGTTGGCTTTGCCGCCCGACACCCTGGTTTTGGGGGTGCAGGGGTCAGTCCCGGAGCGCTGCGGGGACCCGTCCCGGCCACCGTGGCAGCGCCACGATGCTCCATGGCCTCACCGAAAGGAGCTGGAACATGGTGTGGGGGACCCCCGCCGAGACCTGGCCCAGGGGTGGCCTGGGCAAACGGTCCCTGAGGACAGGTCCCCCACCGCGCACTGGCACCCGCAGGGAGGCAGGGGTACGGGAAACCCCCTTTCTCGTAATTAAAAGGCATTTCAAATGAAACCGAATTGCTCGTTATGCTCGGAACCAGATAGCAGATGAAGACGGCGCGTGCTGGGTTACAAACACACCTTATTTACAGTAGTGCCTGAAAGAACAGACAGTCTTTAATAGCTGCTGCGAATGCTACATAATGATTTTCCGTTATTTAATTCTCCAAGAGGTTTGATAGCTTTCCATAAGTCAAGGTTTATTTGCCTTCCCTTGAATGTCACACATAATTCTTGTGGAAATGTTTATTTGCCTAATGCAACTTTTAGTGTCCAGGTTATTTATTCCTTCTGTTTGTCAGCTAAAAGGAAAGCTACCTTTAGCCTCGAGCCTGATTACTTAAAGTAATATGGTGGCTCAGGCTCTTTCATCTTCTCAGTGTGACTGAAATGCATTTACAGCTGAATGGCCTATCACAAAAAAAAAAATATCTAATTTTAAAAAGTATACTACATTTTAATACATTTTGCATTGCACATAAGCAATCTGCAAACTAAAACCTGATCAGAAACACCTATTTTGTTAACAGTGAGGATTAACTAATAAAGGGAACGTTTATAGGGAAATGCAGAACGAGGGAACTAGCGGTTTTTCGTTACTATTATTTATGTGACAAGTCCCCGCGAGTCCTCGCTCACAGCACCTCACTGCAGAGGGGGAAGGTCCATACACCTGCATTATCAGTGTCCCGCGTCCACGGCAGAGGTGAACCCTGCTCAGGAGCCCAATGCCCTCCCTGCACCCGACGCCAGGACCACGCTTCACCGCCCCCGGCTCTGCCCGACGCCCACCAGCCGCTTCCCCAGCTTTTCCACTAAAATTGCAAAGGCTTTTCCCAGGTCTGAGCCACCTGCCCCACTCTCCTCCCCCCTTCCGACAGCTCCCAGTCTCGAGGGTCCCAGGCAGTCCCTTTTCCATGGTGTTTCCCCATTAAAGCTGCGCCAGCTCCAGCCAAAGTCCGGCTCCCTGAGGAGCCAGCGCCTGGGTCCCGGCGGGATGGCAGTGGGGCTCCGCAGCCCCTCATCACTCCGGCTGTGCGGGCGCCCACAGCCCCATGCTCCCGGGAACCCACCCGCTCATCGGCCTCCAAAATGCAGAGCTGCTAAAAAAAAAAAAAATTTTAAAAAAAATCCTGCTAGAAGAAATTACTGTATGTCAGAAATAATACTTTGCCCCCGGACTTTCTGCTCCCACTGACAATGAATCATCTTTCAGCGTTAAGCAGCCCCAGCTTTGTTATTAACAATCAATATCATTAAAATACACCTAAAACTTGACTAAATGCAATTACGGCACATCAAAGAGTATTACAGCTTAAGGGGATTCAAAGACCGCCCGGTGCGGACCTGGAATCCCAGGCCTGGGCTCCCTGCAGCCGGACGGAGCCAGCAGCCAGCGGGCAGATACTGGGTGACAGTGCCCGGGGGGGACCAGGGGGTGGACGGCGTCCCTACGAGCCAAAGGAACGTCCCCCCGCACCCGTCAGCGCCGCCCAGCACCGGCCCCTCAGCGCGGGGAGCTTAATTTAGACGCCCAACACCGCAGAATTAACTCGATGCAAAATAGCAATTAGCATAACAATCCTTCCTGCAATTAAGTAAAAAGGGGCCCTGTCCAAGAGGAAATTATAGAGTGAGGTCTTCTGTCGCTGCGAGCGTGGGGCTGCTGAAGGGCTCGCTGCTGCACGGCCTCGTCCTTATTTCTGGACGCAGAAGAGGGTGTTTTTGGGGATGGGGACAGATCCTTCTGTCTGTAGGCTTATTTTGATGTGTTATTTGTGCATGCATTAAAAACACAGCTTAGCGCACAGTGTGAGAATGAATTAGACTTTGCAAGCGAGCTGTCACCTGCTCTGAGAGGTGTGAAAAAATTATGATCTGCATTGTACTGGAAACTACAAATAGTGCTTACTCCCAGGAATAAACACATACATTCGAGCTATGCAGTTGAAATTAAGTTGTATACAGAATATAGATTTATTTGGTGGGTTTGCGAGGAATTGGCATATTATATAGCTTCACCCACGGAAATCAAGGCTCCTGCCTATCATTCATAAAAATAATCACATCTATTACCCTGCTTCTCCCACGGCTCCAGGTATTTGCAAATCTAACCCTGTCTGCCCCCTCCAGAGGTGGCTTTAAAAGACCGGAGGGCGCAGGACCAAAGGGACCTTCAGTGCCGCTGGACCAGGGGCTGGGGACGAATTCACAGGGCCCAAGGACGATCTCGGGGCAACGTGTTGGGATGAGGCCCCCGAAATGGGGGCATCGAAGATGATCCGAGGGCTGGAGCCCCTCTGCTGTGGGGACAGGCTGAGAGAGCTGGGGGGGTTCAGCCTGGAGAAGAGAAGGCTCCGCGGAGACCTTCCAGCCCCTTCCAGTCCCTAAAGGGGCTCCAGGAAAGCTGGGGAGGGGCTGTTTGCAAGGGCCTGTAGCGACAGGACGAGGGGCAATGGTTTAAACTAGAGCAGGGCAGGTTCAGATCAGACATGAGGAAGAAGTTCTGTACACTGAGGGTGGTGAGACACTGGCCCAGGTTGCCCAGAGAGGGGGTGGAGGCCCCATCCCTGGAGACATTCAAGGCCAGGCTGGATGAGGCTCTGAGCAGCCTGATCTAGTTACAGATGTCCCTGCTGACTGCAGGGGGTTGGACGAGATGGACTTTAGAGGTCCCTTCCAACCCAACACATCCTGTGATTCTATGAAATGAAACAATCGACCCCAGAGATGGGTCGATTCAGACTGGACGTCGGGAAGAAGTTCTTCACCATGAGGGTGGTGAGACACTGGAACAGGTTGCCCAGAGAGGGGGTGGAAGCCCCATCCCTGGAAGTTTTTAAGGCCAGGCTGGACGGGGCTCTGAGCAACCTGATCTAGTGGGAGGTGTCCCTGCCCACGGCCGGGGGGTTGGAACTAGGTGATCTTTAAGGTCCCTTCCAACCCTAACGATTCTATGATTCTACGAAAATGGTTTCACTGGGCCGGCTGTGTGTCCTGCAGAGCACTCGGCCCCTCCAGCCCTGGCCACCACGGGAGGAGATGCGAGTCCTTCCCTTCCCTCCTCCTGCCCCGTCACCTCAGCGCAGACAGAGCTGTTTGTGCCTCGCTTGCTTTCCCTGCTCTTAATGCAAGCAGAACAGATGGAGAAACATTACCTATTTTTAGCCTTTTACACTGTATGTCGGATTTTCCCTCGGATGAGGCTGTCACAACACCTACTGCTCCCTGTGCCGGGGTGGGCAGCCACGGCCGTGGTCACCCCAGGGATGTCCCGCAGAGCTCCCTCTGGGACAGCGCTGCCGGGGGGGTTCAGCTGCCACCCTGAGCTCATCTGCCAGCAAAGCGGCCAGGTTACACTGGGTGCAGGCAGCTTGGTTTTTGTGATGCCGTTCCCATGTGCTGGATTAAGAGCTCCAGGAGGAAAGAAAAGGCAGAAGGCAACGTGTGAAACCTCCGCAGACCGACTAGTCTTTCTGCAGAAACCAACAATCCTTCTTTCCAGTTGCCTGGTTTTCCCCAGAAGGAACAGTAACATTTTTCCCCGTGAACAACATTGAGAGAACACCGTTTTCGTTGCGTCCCACCTCAGCCTGGGGCTGCAGCTCCCTGAGAGCCCGTCTGTGCCGCATCCAGCCCCCATCCTGCAGCACCTCTGCGCATCCCCGCCCGCCCCCGGATCCTCCTGCGCTCCAGAAGTCCCGATGCTCCACAGGCAGAAACCCAACGCATCCTCCCCTTGGCGCATGGTCCCACACCACCGCTTCCCACTCCGTCCTGCTCCGAACAGAACCACCTTCAGCAGCATAGTGGGGAGCAGACGGGGGTGTGGGCTGGGCATCCCCCTCATCCTCTGCCACCCGCGGTCACAGAGGGACCAGGGCTCCTCCAGGCTTCGTCCCAGCAATAACACATCGCCCACATGCCACGGGGGGGCTGCGGGGCAACTGCAGCTGCTGGGGGCTCAGCGGTGCCTGGGCACACGGGTCTGACCCCTTGGAACTCAGTGGAAATTGGGAGTCCTTTCCCGCCAGTGACAGAGCGGAGAGCAATTATCTGGCGTGACTCACCAGCGCCGCGCGGTCTGCCCCTCTCTCCTCTCCCGAGGACTGTTATTATGACCAGCCAAACCGTCCTTTTGAAGGATCTGCTACTTCCAACAGCCACTTAATTGCTCTCGCAGCTGGAGGAGGAAGGTCACAGCACTGAGGTTTTCCAGGATCTGTTCCTTCTAACAACTCATTACCATAGTAGGTGGGAAGACTCCGAGTTTGCTCCAGAGAACCCTGTTCCCATCCCCGTACCAGCCCCAGAGCCACCTGCACTGATGGGGGAGCCCCCGGTAAATGGCTTTATGGCCTGTGTTCAGCCAAAAGCGTGGAGGGGAACAGGGGGAGAGAGACCCCGGGTGCCCGGGAACACGGGGTAAGGGTCCCTGGGTGCCCGGGAACGCAGGGAAAGAGACCTTGGGTGCCCAGGAACACGGGGTGAGGGTCCCCGGGGAGGGCAGCGAGGCCAGCGGGAACGTCTCGACTGTTTCTTACCGACGGCACAGGTGAGAGAACCCACTTGTAGAAACCTCATTATTTTGATTTAACATATTTGTTTGCAGCTGGCCGGTCATGAAGGAACGCTTAAAAATTATTTTTAAAATGGGAGTTGCTTTTTTCATTGCCACAAACACGGAAGGAATGCGATGCGAATGGCCTGGGTTTGCTGGAATAGTGAAATTGCTGAAATCAATCAACCAGCGGCAAATGTGTGTATCCAGGAGTGATGTGAAGGTTGCCAAACGCAAAACATTATTATTTTTAAAATAACTGTTAAAAAATGCACCATCTTAAGCATTAAAATCGCTTCTATTAACACAAATCCATGTTGACAAGTTTTAACGTGGATTATTTGCCTTGTGAAATCCGCGTGAGCCCGGAGCTCAAACTGCTGGGGTTTTGTCGGGCAGTTGGGATCAGAGAGGAGGTGGGGAGGGAGAATACAGGGCATTCGGGAGATGTGAAAACCACAAGCTCAAATAAAGCCCCGGCATCCCGCTGCACAAGGACTAACGTGCCCATAAGCGTTCTCATGTGCCCGGACCGCGGCTGCGAGGGGGGACCCCGAGGACGTTTCGGGGGGACGAGAGCCCACCTCGCCCCCTGCATGAACTATGTTAAAGCATCCAATCGCAAACAAGGGGAAGGAAGCTGAGGATCTGCAGAGGGGCTACTATGCAATTAATCGTTAAACATTAAAAACTAAAATTATATCTTCCTTATTGAAAACAGGCATTTAAGAGCTCACAGTCCTGGAAGCATCTCAAGGGTAATGGCAGCCACTCATTAACGCAGAACAAAGGAAGCACGGGCTCTAATTTGCCTTTAGTCAACTGTCTTGGGCTTGAAGGCCATGGCACTGATGAGAAATGCTAGTAAAGTAATGAAGAAATTAAGGGGCTTCTAAAATTAAGCAAAATTATTTTATCTCTGTCGCACGAGGTTGATCTAAATATAAACAGAAAGGGAAGAAAACTCTACGCTACTTACCTAAACCATTAGAAAAAGTCTTAAGAATTGATCCTTGCACTTTATTTTCTAATTTTGGTTAAATAATTCTATCATAATGAACAAATAGATGAAAATTTTCTTTCTCTTCCTCAGTTTTTATTAATTTTCTGTAAGGATATTCTTTAAATAGAGACCTATATTCTTGTCCAGAACAATTTACCTGTTACCTAAACAGGCCAGCGAAATGGTGCCGCTCATCAGTTTCTTTTAAAAATTAAACCTTCCCAAGAACACGCACGTTGGAGATTTTGACAAACTCTAGAGGTCAGAAAGAAGCTCCCGTCCCACCCCCAGCCTGCGAGCAGCAGCAGTTACCAGCTCAGAGCATCCACCTTTTGGGGCTTAACGTTGTGCCTCAAGAAAGGCCGCTGAAACCAAAGGATCCTTTCAAAGGATTTTGGGTTATTCCCTGACAACTTTTGGAGCCTGTACAATGCTCGAGGGTGGGAGACCCCATTAGATTCTCCAAGACTGGTCCCATCAGCCAGCACCGTCCCCCTCCCTGCTGTGGGACCCCATCAGCGAGCACCCCCCTCCCCGCTGCGGATGCCCCCAGGACCCCTCGTCGTGTCCCTCGTGCGGGGGGAGCGTCATGCCCGGCTGTCAACAGGGGACAAGCATTTGGCTCAGCACCCCTAGGGGAATGAAGCGTTTGAAATCTAGAAGGTTTAAAATGGCCTGTATAGATTTTTCTATTTCCTTTGCATGCCAGGATGGAGATTACACGCTCATTTCTCAGAAGCCGAGGAGCTGCACACAAAAGCCTTAACAACGCCTATTGTCAGGGGAGAAAAACATTCCCCATCCATCTTCGATCAGCTTCATCCGAGCCCTTTGAAATTTTGATTATGCTCCAGCACAATGAGGAGTACATGATGATGGGGGATGACATTAGGGACAGAATCAAGAGGTGAGCGTGTCATTATGATGAAAATACAGGATTTTTTTGCCTGCAAAAAGCAGAGAGCTGCTCCCGCTCCGCGGGCAGTTTCCAGGGTGCAAATATCCAGGTTCAGGTGATCCACAGAAGCAATTTCTCCTCCAGACAGTTCCCTTTTGCGCCAGCTCCTGGGTTCAGCCAGGACAAAGAGGAACTACACTGGAATGTGTCGGAAATCAGAAGATGTTGGCGTTGGGGGCTGTGGGAAACACCCACTGTCCTTCACACTGAACCTCCCTCGGGTGCTTCGGAAGAATTTCCATTTTCCAGCTGCGCTAATATACAGCTCTTCCCTCTCTGTACATCCTCCACACCGATCCCCTGCGCTTTATTTAGTGATTCACAGTGTACTTCTCTACCCACACTAATGGCATATTGCATTCACATTAATGCCGAGTTAATTCTTCACTATTAGTATCCAGAGATTTCATGATTGGCTACTTACTTTAAAATAATTATTTTTATTGTCAGTCATATAAACCTAGCAAAATAATGAAGCACCAAGAGATTAGGCACTTGGTACTAATAAAACACACGGCACAGGTAATAATAACATAAACAAGGTATAGGAAACAATAAAATACATGAGAATTTATTTCTATACTTAACGCAATGACCTTCATGACTCTCTCCTGAGTTAGAGAATGACTTATTTCCTTCAGCTGAGTAAAGGCATCGGATTGTGGGACTTTTCGGCCTTTGTTATCCCTCGCTCCCCCTTCCCATTGAGATGGGAACGACATCGTGCAAGGGACACTTTGGGCACAGGTGTTTGTGGAAGGTTCAGCGGGGTGTGGGACAAACCTCTCCCAGCTTAGAGATGCCAACAGAGACGATGCCCCTTTGTGTTAAGTGCTGTATAAACCCCCGGCCAGGGACTGTCACCCCTCCCAGCAGCTCACGGTCTCCACATGGAAAGGGTAGACAAAGTACCAGGAAGAAAAACTGTTGGACACAAGCTCCCGTGGATTTCCCTGCGATGGATGAGCAGATCCACCAGCACCAGAGCCTTCAGGGCAGGCAGAAGATGCTGTCAGAGCACAAATCCTTCCCTCCCTCCCGTCTGGGCCGCTGCATGGGTTTGAGTCTTTCTTGAGCCTGAAAACCCCCCGCGCTTTGCTTTTGCGCTGCTGAAATTCCTGCTGCTGGCTCAGATCAAGGCCAGGCACCGCTTTGATCCTCAAACCCTGACTCCCGTGTCGGCGTCACACGGGAAGGAGAAGATGCGCTCTGCTCCCTTCGCGACTGGGGCTGCACCAGCTCCACGTCTTCCCCAGCACCCATCTGCCCGCACCCTGCGCCTGCATCGTCCCCTCCAAACCCCCCGCAGCCGAGGGAGCGGGAACCACGCGGTGCCAGCTCCAAAGGCCATTCCGACCACGCGCATCTCCCCAAGGAGAGGGCCGGTGCCCTCGGAGTGCCAGCGGCTGTTTGTGATTTAACTTCGGCGGGGAGGAGGAAGAGCAGGGGAGCATCATTAGGCGGCAGTTTGAGATTGATGAAGTGGATAACGAGAGACGCAATGACATTATTTTTTGTACCTCAAAAGGCCACGTGTGAAGCAATCGCTGCTCCAGCACCTCCTGGCGCTCAGCCGTGCCCAGGCGCCGGCAGCTCCCGGCAGAAGCAGGAGCAGAGCCCAGGTCTGCTTCCCCTTCTCCATGTGCAGCGCTTGTGGTGTCTTGTAAAAACGTTCGTTATTTTGGTAAATAACCAGACAATACAAAACGCCTACAAAACCGAGCCAGGCTGCAGTTCCATGAGCTCCCGCATCCCCCTCGGGCTCCCCCGGGCACCGAGGTCGGGGCTTTCTGCAGTCTGGGCACGAGACCAGCCCAGTAAAGCAACTGAAGCTGGAACTTAATGAAAACTCAGGCTCTCCCCGTAGTTAGCATCATCCATTTACTATTCAGCTCAACCTGTACACTGGGAAATTAGCCGCAGAATTCATCTTCTCAGGGAACGTCAATTCAAATCTCGCGCCCATTTCTGAGAAACAATTTTATCTCCAGCTACGCTCGTTAGAAGAAGCAGGAGAACGTTATTGCTCGAAAAGGAGATGACAGGTCTTTCCGTAGCTCATGTTAACAGCACTCGCTGTAAGCACAGAAGAGGCTGTAATAAACCGCTGGGGAGAATGTGTCCCAGTCCCCAGCTGGGGATGGTCCCCGTCTCTCCTGCCTTGCACCCCTCCGTGCCCTGACGTTGCTCCAGCAAAGCACAGGGAAGAGCAGCAGATGGCACTGGGCAGGGCTGCAGCGGTGGCACACGCGGTCCCAGCACACGCGGCACCGTGCCGGACACATGCGGTCCCAGCCCCGGCACACACGTGGCACCGTGCCAGGCTCATGTGGTCCCAGCCCCAGCACAGGCGGTCCCAGCCCCGACACACGTGGCACCGTGCTGGGCACACACGGTCCCAGTCCTGGCACAGGTTATCCTAGCCCCAACATATACGTGGCACCATGCCGGGCACACGTGGTCCCAGCCCTGGCACATGTGATCGTAGCCCCAGCACATGCATGGCACCGTGCCAGGCACACATAGTCCCAGTGCCAGCACACACGGAACCGTGCCAGACACACGCGGTCCCAGCCCTGGCACACATGGAACCGTGCCGGGCACACACGTTCCAGCCCCGGCACACACGTCACGATGCCGGTCACACACGGTCCCAGCCCCAGCACGTGCAGGCCCAGACCTGGCACATGCGGCACCATGCTGGGCACATGTGTTCCAGCCCCGTCACACACGGCACCATGCCAGTCACATGCGGTCCCAGCCCTGGCACACGCAGTCCCAGACCTGGCACATGCGGCACCATGCTGGGCACATGCGTTCCAGCCCTGGCACACGCAGTCCCAGACCTGGCACATGTGGCACCATGCTGGGCACACGCGTTCCAGCCCCGGCACACACGGCACCATGCCGGGAACGTGTGGTCCCTGCCCCTGCACAGGTGTGGCACCGTGCCAGGCACACGCGGTCCCAGCCCCGGCACACACAATCCCAGCCCCGGCACATGCCTGGCACCGTGTTGGGCACATCCGATCCCCGTGCCGGGCACAGAGCGCGGCGAGGCTGCGCTGCCGGGCGAGACACGCCGGAGCCGGAGCGTTACCGAGCTCCTGGGCCTGCCCCAGCTTTTTGCTGTTGAAATGTTCTGACCTGTTCTGACCCCGGCATCCTTAAAATACCCCTCTCTCATTTAATGAGAGAGACTTCGCCGCAAGGAGCCTGACAGCCCCTTCATTCCAGCCCGAAGGGGTGAGAAATTGCTGACCCCGAGAGTAAAACGCTTAAAATCATTAGTGACTGCTTTGGTGGCAGA
Organism: Chroicocephalus ridibundus; assembly: GCF_963924245.1. Classification (NCBI taxonomy): domain Eukaryota; kingdom Metazoa; phylum Chordata; class Aves; order Charadriiformes; family Laridae; genus Chroicocephalus; species Chroicocephalus ridibundus. The sequence goes on along the minus strand of NC_086302.1, from coordinate 3,189,994 downwards.
CTATTACACGCAAATTCCTGCTCAGTGATTAATTTAATCACAGTAAATGGTTCCACTGTTCACTTTGTGGGAATTGATGAAATAAGGGAAATCAGTTCTTTTCTGAGTTACGTTCTTGAAAAGCAAATTTTTGGCACAAAGTGAAAGTTTAATTTAATTACAAAATTAAATTCACTGGTGCCGGGAGGTGCAGGGCCTTCCTTAAAAATGTCAGGAGACCAACCATGGAAAGGAAACAGCCTCGCGGTACCTGGGCTGCCAGTCCCAGAACCCGCTCCTGGAACAGCGAGCATCAAATAAAACGAAAATCTGTGAGCGTTCAATAAACCTGAAAGGCTGTCCCTGCTCCTTACTCATCAGTTTAATATGACCGAACAAAGGAGTAAATAATCCTTTCCTTCCTAGAAATCTCTGCAGAGGAAAACTTTGATTTGCTGGATAAACCATACCTTACAAATTGCCCTGCACCGTTTCTTTGAAATATAGTATTGGTTTCACTCTGAACTTTCGCATTTGACAAGTGGCCCCCATCACTTCTGTCCTCCGTGTCCCATTAAAGAGATTTTCTTCTCTTTAAAGACATCCAGGATCCTCCTTTTCCTATTAACCGAGCTGACGATCTGAAAGCTTTTACCCCTCCACAGGCCAAGAACGTCACACTCCTTCCAAAAACGCCTCAGAGCTACACAATACCATCATCAGAAAACATAAAAAGAGTCACAAACAATTATTTATCAACTCATAGTTTAAGAAAATTTAGTTTCCTCTCTCTAACAGAATAAACGGGGACACAGGCTCTAATGTTATTTCTCCCACTCTTCAATCAATAACGTCCACAATAATTCAGCCTGGCTCACTCCAGCCCACATACCCAGTGTCGTTTCTCAGCGCTGGCTTTTGATGAGTCGGGGAGAAGGAAAGGATGCTGAATTACACCAACCGCGTTATACGTAAGCGGTGTGGAAAATGCCGCAAACCCCCGTGGCACCCAGCTGTGGCTCAGTCAATAAATTCGGCAGTGGTTTCCACTCAACGCGAGTGCCGGAGCCCGCCGGGAAGCCGCTGTTTCCCCCGTCAGAGCAGATGTCTGACAGGAGGCACCGGCTCCTCCGTCGGGGCGAGAAGCGCAGGGTGCCGGGGGCAACATCCCCCACGCGCGGCGGTGCCCGTGTTTCAGCACACCCGGTGTCCAGCTGCCGCGGGAGCCGCTGTGGTCCCCAGGCTCGGCCCCAGCAACGTTTTGCTCGACAGAAATCCTCAGCCTGGCCAGACAGCGATTTCTGCCCCCGCCACCCGGCTTCAGAGCAGCCCCGCGGGGGTGGCAGAAGAGCGCGGCCGGGCTGGCGACGAGGCTCACCATCGCTAAATGCCAATGTTGTTCCCAATTCACTTCTCGATCTCATTTTCAAGCCTTTCACTTAACGGCGGGCTCTTGACGCACCGGGACATTTACAGCTCTCCACAGCATCACCCCTCCGTTATACGGACGTTTGTTTTGGTGGTCTCAGATATCAGCTCTAGGACCCACCAGCTTCCTCCTCGATAACAAAGGGCCCATAGCAGATGGCGGGGAGAAACTCCCCTCTTTCCCCACTGCAAAGCTTATCTCTGGGGATCTGTCAGGGTCATCGCTGGGGGAAGTGTTGGAAGCCAATCATTAATAGCCACCTCAATAATTGGGATTTTCTAAAACAGCTTCCAGGCTTTGCCCAAGGCCTGGTGACGCTGAGGACACCGTGGATGCTCGGCACTTGCCCAGGCAAAGTGGACGGGTACCGGCTCCTGCCGCCTCTGCCAGCCCCTGGCCACACACGCACCCACCGAGGCTGCATCGCCTCTCCAGCCCAACCCCACACAGAACAGCTCCTCGTTACCCTCATCATCATCACCGTCACCTCCCCTGATGAGCACTCCCACCGGGGCTGTCACCGCGTTATCTCCGCACCAATGGCCACAGCATCGCCACGGTCAGACTTCCTCTAATGAAAAGTCCATGGACACCTGAGCATCACAGCAGCCGTTTTGTTTTACAGAAAACCACATCTCCCCCCGCCCCGTCCTTATTAATATGATTAATAATTAGGGAAAAAAACACACCTCAGCTTGGGATAAAATAAATATGTGAATAAAAGACAGGTCTAATAAACCTGGACAGAATTTATGATTTGCTCAGACATCGCTTTGCGAGAGATAATGTTGCACAGTAATGCTGATTTGCTGGGTGAGAACCATATAATTTACCCTGTCAGTGAACATAAGAAATCTTATCTATGCAGGGGATGACTGATGGTCTCATGAAAACTGGCAGGGAAGCAAATAAAATAATTTTGTCCCTTAAAAAATATCTAATTATCATGTCCTTGTTTATGACAACGCACAAGGGTGAGGACTGTGTCAATACCTCCAACAGAGATTTCTGGTTTATGCTGAAACTTTCTTTTCCTTTCAAAGTTTTAGAATTTTTAAAGCTAATAATTACAGCTGTTAGTTCTTTGCTCTGATGCAAGCTCTTCTTCACAAGAACAGCTCAGGTACCTGAATTGACACCGCTTTCCTCAGCCAGGTCTGTTGGTAACTTTACCCACGCAAAAAGCACCAGCTCAGGTCAGCTCAGAATTACCAAAAACCTGTGAAAGAGCCCGTGTATGTGCAGGGAGGGGCGGGGGGCTTCGGGGCATGTTCTTTTGTGTCCCTGTCCCCGTACTTGCATGCAGGGACCTGGGTGTTCGGCTGTTCCCATCACAGATCTCAATGGCTCCTGAAAGGCTGCTGAAGCTGCCTGCTTTGGCCCATCTGCGTGGCTACCTGGCTCCCCACAACCCCCAGGCACCAACCAGTCCGGCACCCAGCCCTCCCTGCCCTGCAGAAACCACGCTGTCAGTAATTAAAGCTCCCTCTGGCAGACCAGGATATGAAGCAGAGGGAGACAAAGCAGCAGCTTGGACCAGGGGAAGCAGCATCCCTCCTGGCTCCTGGGGCATCCCTCCCAGAGCATCCCTCCTGGCCCCAGGGGCATCCCTCTCAGAGCATCCCTCCTGGCCCCAGGGGCATCCCTCCCAGAGCATCCCTCCTGGCCCCAGGGGCATCCCTTCCAGAGCATCCCTCCTGGCCCCAGAGGCATCCCTCCCAGAGCATCCCTCCTGGCCCCAGGGGCATCCCTCCCAGAGCATCCCTCCTGGCCCCAGGGGCATCCCTCCCAGAGCATCCCTCCTGGCCCCAGGGGCATCCCTCCCAGAGCATCCCTCCTGGACCCAGGGGCATCCCTCCCAGAGCATCCCTCCTGGACCCAGGGGCATCCCTTCCAGAGCATCCCTCCTGGCCCCAGAGGCATCCCTCCCGGCTCCTGGGGCATCCTTTCCAGAGCATCCCTCCTGGCTCCTGGAGCATCCCTCCTGGCCCCAGAGGCATCCCTCACGGCTCCTGGGGCATCCCTTCCAGAGCATCCCTCCCGGCTCCTGGGGCATCCCTCCCAGACCATCCCTCCTGGCTGCCGGAGCATCCTGCCTGGCTCCAGGGACATCCCTCCCAGCTCCAGGGGGCTGCCCCTGGCGCAGAGCACCAAGGTGTAGGGCAGAGCTGTGCTGTCAGAAGCGGGGAGGACGCTCTTGGAGGAAAGGTGCAGCAGCAGGAAAAGATGCTGCCCCCAATTCCGGAGGGCAGCGGCCCCCGCTGCAGGCAGCCCGCGTTCTGCTTTCTATCCTTGAATTTAGCAATCGCACACACAAAAGCAGAGTTTCTCTCTGCAGTATGTTCTGCAAAGCGTCATTCCTGCCCCTGGGGGTAACAGCGTTAGGTTTCGTGGCTGGAAAGGGCTGTGCCCAGCGCTCGGGGAGGAGCGGGCAGAGGATCCCGGCGGAGGCGATGCCGCACACACCAGTACCTGCTGCTGCTCCTGCACTCGCACAGCCCCAGCCTCACCCATGCAGAATGCCTCCTTCCCCTCTTCCTCGGTGGTTAAAACAGAGAGCTAATTAACATTTTTCCCTGAGGAAAAAAATGGTCCCAGCTGAAAGCAACCTCTTTCATACAAAAACACTGCTTTGGATTAAAGTCTGAGAGCTTTGATGGAAATTAGCATTTTCTTTTGCTTTTGGATTTTTGGGAAAAAAAAATAAATAAAAAAACCCTGTAACTTGATGTTGCTCTCCCCAATTTTCCCCTCTGTTTATTACTGAAAGAATACACCACATTGAATAAGGTTAGAGAGAGAAAAAGGAGGGTTCCCATCACATTTTCCTTTTTCTCTACAAATTTAGAAGTCACTGAGTAGGAGAAAAAGGCAGGAGAAAGCATTTATTCGTTTTACATTAGACTGTGGCAAGAGAGGGAAATCATCACCAACAAAATCCTGACAAATCTTAAAATAAAAATGCTGTTTCTTTTTTAACTTTCTGAAACGGGAACAATTTTTAAATTACAAATGTTTTTCCACGCACCAACACTTCTATTTTTCAGCCAGCGCTACGGGGCGGCGGCAGGCTCCTCGTGCAGATAAACCCACCGAACGTCAGTCCATTCAGCCCCCCCGGTGACTCCCGCTATTTTGGGGTAAATCTGGCAGTGGACACTGAACGCTGCGGCGCTTCCCCTCTACACATCTCCTGCCCTTCTGCGCATCCGAAGGCGATGGTGCATCTCTCCTGGGGCTGGAGATGCACCCTGGCATAGAATCACGGAATGGTTCAGGTTGGAAGGGACCTTAAAGGTCATCTATAATTCCCAACCCCCGCCCTGGGCAGGGACACCTCCCACCAGCCCAGGTGGCTCCAAGCCCCGTCCAACCTGGCCTTGAACCCCTCCAGGGATGGGGCAGCCACAGCTTCTCTGGGCAACCTGGGCCAGGGGCTCACCGCCCTCACAGCCAAGAATTTCTTCCTAATACCCAATCTAAATCTCCCCTCCTTCAGTTTGAAACCGTTACCCCTCGTCCTATGGCTCCCCTCCCTGCTCCAGAGTCCCTCCCCATCCTTCCTGTAGGCCCCCTTTAGGGACTGGAAGGGGCTGGAAGGTCTCCCCGGAGCCTTCTCTTCTCCAGGCTGAACCCCCCCAGCTCTCTCAGCCTGTCCTCACAGCAGAGGGGCTCCAGCCCTCCCAGCATCTCCCAGGCCCTCCACTGGACCCACTCCAACAGCTCCATGTCCTTCTTGTGCTGAGAAGGACGCAGGACTCCAGGTGGGGTCTCCCCAGAGCGGAGCAGAGGGGCAGAATCCCCCCCCTCGCCCTGCTGGCCATACTTCTTTTAATGCAGCCCAGGATGCTGTTGGCTTTCTGGGCTGGCAGCGCAACTTGCCGGCTTGTGTTGAGCTTCTCGTCCACCAGCACCCCCAAGTCCTTCTCCTCAGGGCTGCTCTCACGGGTCCCAGCACAGCCCCGGCCACCACAAACCCCTCCACCAACACACTCGGGCTCGGCACAAAACTATTACTGCCCTAATTCAAGACGCGGCACCGCCAGCACAGCACGGGCTGACCCACGGCCAACACCAGGGTTATCAGGGCTACAGGGGGTGCCTGGTGCCGGCTCCGCCAGGTGGGAATTTGGGCTGTCAGATGGACCCGAGCTGGTCCCGGAATAGCATCCCTTCAAGAGGGAGCGGAGAAGTAGAATAAACAGAAATGGAGAAGTCGAAAAGCGGCGCACTGACGAGAAGAGCTATAAAAATCACTGTTTGCTGAAATTCCGGAAAGAGAAATAGAAAATACTCTTACATATTAAAAGTCACCGCAGCTAAGCGCTCGAAAGGTCACAGGTTTTGCATTTTTCTTGCTGCTGGAAGGTCTGCTAATCGCTATTTAAGCAGGGTTCATTGGTGAGGAATGGTTTCAGTGGCAGGGCTCGTTCCTCGCCGGGAAGAGCGGAGCTAGGTTAATAACACCTTATTTTGCAGAAAATTCCACTTCACTGGAGCATGTGTGAAAAGGACTTTGATTTGAATGAGGATTGATATCAGTCCTGCAAAGCAGGGCCACTAAAACAGCAACAAACTGAAGCATTTATAACCAAACCACCGAGCTGCGTGCTAAACTGTAAACTTCTCACCCAGGCTGATTAGTTTGCGATAATCTGAGGAAAAGGTTTGTGCTTCTCTGCCCAGCAGAGATATACTGTCAGGTCGTAAAGCCTTTCTGGAGCCGGAGCTGCATCTGTGGGCTAATTGGCATAATTACGGCTGATAAATTGCCAACAGCAAACGTTGCTCAGAGCGGAGGCGCCTCCGCGATGCGGGGGAACGTCCCCGTCCCGGGTGAAGGGGTGGCCGGTGCCCCAGGACGGCAGGGGGATGAGCCCCCAACCCCTCCGCCTGTGCTGGGGGGGGTTGTGCTGGGCCACCCCGGGCAGCCTCTGGCGAGCCACGTACCCGCCAGCCGGGTCACTTGCCATCGCACTGTGACACTGGCGCTGGAGCAGAGCCGGACCAGCCGGGGAAGAAGCAGGTTCCCCCCCAGCCAGGGCACGGCTGGTGCCTGCAGGCTGCTTTGCTGCCAGCCAGCCCTCAAGGAGCTGCAGCGTGATTTTTAGAACACGTGTTTTGGCTTTTTTTTTGGCATCTATTTTCTCTGTACTCCCTCTCTTAGTCCCATGCCTAAGCAGAGAATGACACGGAGGTGCCTCGTTGTCCTCACCTGGAGGCGCTGCTGCAGGATCGGCAGTGGCAGGTGCAGAGAGGTAAAACGCCAGGAAGAGAAATTGCAAATAATAAACAGGTACAGCAGTGCAATAAATAAATGGCATTAAATCAGAACAAAAGCAGGTGACATTTATGTAGAGCATCTTCTTTGCAGATTACTCATGTAAAAAATGTACCCATATCATCACACAGCTCAGTTTAGCTCCACGATTAGATAATACTCAGGGAAACGACTCTCATAATTCTGCATTATGTGTTCCCGAGTGAATCCCGTTGGGTTCCAGAAACACTTTTGCCCACAGCTGCGAGTGAAGACACAGAAATGACTTGTGTCCGGGCACAGCACAGAGCCCCCCTTCACAGACCCATGCCTCAGCTCAGGTTTTCTCATTCCTCTGGAACGGCCATTAGGGCTCAGCTGTGCTAATTACTGAAGCATCCCAGCCCAGCACTGCTGCTGCCGCCTCCCCACCACCGCCTGGGCTCAGGGCAGCTCCAGCAGCAGCTCCAGCGGCACGGCCGGGGGTTTCGGCAGGTCGTGGTCTCTCCCTGCCTGGGTACCGCTCTCGACACCCCCTCAGAGGATAATCCTGGGTGCTGCAGACCCTCCTTGTTTCGAGTAAAGAATAATTCCTTGCCCTGATGTTGGTTATGCCCATGAAAAAAAGACTGTGCCCAGCCCAGCACGGTCCTGCCTGGACACAAACCGATTCCCTAAAAACCACATCTGCATTGTTGCTGTCTCCATCTCCGCTCCTAAAGCCGTCTGCCACCTGCTCTGCTCGCAGCTCAGGGCACCAGACTTTGCAGGGAGGGCAGCTTTTCATTACACGTTTGCACAGATTAATGAAGCCAGAGCCTAATCAACGTCTTCAAGCACCACCATGATGCTGACACTCATGGTAATCCGTGAGCAGTAACATCACCGTATCATCGGTGCCTGATTCGCAGCGAGGCATTCAAGGCTGTTCCTCTTGGGAATCTCTGTGGAAAGTGTACTTTGTGAGTGATAAGGGCCATAACTTTGCTTTATTTTTCCCCCCATGCTGTTTTTGGCTCACACCCTATGTGGTTCTTTGTGTCATTTTTATAGTGACTTATAATAGCCTCAGCGGAGTTAGCCGTGATTTACTTCTGAGAGAGACAGGCTCGCTTTTGTCCGCTTGCAGCTGAAGTGGAAATTTTCCCATTGTTGAGGCTTGCGTGGCACTTAGCTAAATAAAATCAGGTAAAAAAAAAAATGAGGAAAACAGAGATATTCACTTCGAAATAAATAATTATTTCTTCCTCAGAAGGCTATTAGTACTCTGCATTTATACGCTCCTACAGCGGCTATTGTGTGAGGACGTCAAAATGCTGGTGCATGTTCAATACCTCTCTGCCCATGACGCGCACGTTCAATGAAAGAAGTGCTTCTGCTGGGATGTCCCCCTACGCCTCAATTGAGGTCTCTGTGACCCCCACCATGGTCCCAGCCCCCGCCGGGGACTGGCCAGGGACCCACCTCCCATGGGAACACGGGGAACCACCAACCCACCTCCCCCGGGAAGGCGTTACCGGAGCGGGGGCAGGCAGCCGGAGCCCACGCACCCAGAACAAGGGGAAGCAAAACCCAATTAAAAGACCCATTTGCAGATGGCCACTGAGTCGGCGTTTAATAAGAGCTCTGTTTCCTCCTCCTGACCGGGCTGCGGGCCCCGGCATAGCTGTGCCCCCCCGAGGTGAAGGCAAAGGCACGTCTCCCTTCTACCTCTGGCTTGGGCTGTCAATCTCCCCCTCATTAAAGCCAGAGCAATATGTCAAAGGTGGCAGCTCCCTGCTACTAAATTCCATCCCTCATAGCACACGTTCCCCAAGCCAGCCCTTCATGTTCGTTAAGGTTCATTTTCAAAGTCGCTGAAGCCCGTGCTCGCAATAAAGTGCAAATGCCAAGCTTTTGCAAGAGACGAGGGGAAGGTGGGGGAGATACCACCATCATACCCTCTTTAAAAATTGATAAAAATAAGATTAACAGATGCCTCTGGCTGTGAGACTCCATCACTGGAGCATCGTGCCCGCGCTCAGCACATCTCCATGGCAACTCGCTTCTCTGGCCTGAATAGACGCGTTGGGAAATTCGGGGTTCGCCCGCACGTCGGGGGTGTTTCCGTCTGCTCAGACCTTGCCCCAGCGACTGTAGCCGTGCAGAGAGGGGGGAGCCGGGTGCGCGGCCTCAGGGGGCAGTGATGGGACCCGCTGCCTTCCGTTTTGCTGAAATTACCCAAATAAAGCAGAACTGGGGCTCTGGGGCAGGGGGGTATCTCGGGGAGGAAGAGCGGATTTGTGGGTGGGATGGGGTGGGGGTGAGCGGCACCAGGACAAATCTGGGATGCAGACTGTGATAGCCGGGGCAGGACAGTCTGAAGGGGACATGGGGCACAACGGGACCCCCCCTTGGCCTTCATCTTCCACCACCTCCCACCAGAGCCGGGCTGACCGCTATTCCCCGCTGGCAGGCAGTGCCCGCGGATCCATCTGGGGGGGAAATACTCTGTTTGATGCTCTGCATTCCCTTTTTAGTGTTTCGTCTCCCTCCTGCCGCCGGCGGCAGCTGGAGCTGCCCCTCAGCCCCTGCTCCCCTCCCCAGTCCCTTCACCCGAGCCGGGGCCATGAGCAGCCCCCGCTTTTCACTGCCTTTACCCCACGGCAGAAAACAGCGGCAGCGCCACAACACGCACAGGGTGAAGCCTCTGCTGCCGAACCCGCCGTCCTCGGCTTTGTGGGCAGCCGCGGTTCCTCCCGCCCCCGTCTCCCCCAGCCCCCTGTAACCACGCACACAGCGCCAGGGCAACAACTCCTCCTCGGAGAGATATTTAGGATACAGCTGGTGGAGCAGGAATACGGGAAATCACGAAATTCCAGTGCAAGACAAAAAAAAAGAACGGAGCAAAACCTTGGGGAAGCCTTCAAAATTGCCCTCCCATCTCAAACCAAGATTATTTACTTTGCCCCAGCCTCGTCCATCGCTATTTTTCTTTGTTTAACATTCACCTTCATGAAACTGCCCCTACCCCCCTGTTGGACGTTTTAACTTCCTTTTGCCGGTAAAAGACATTTAGTTAAGCACATACTAACGAGCCGAGATCCTTCATTTCACCCATGAAGAGATTAGTTATTGACAATAATCAAAGAGCAAATCTGTAGCTGTGCAAGTTGAGTTAATTCTGTTACACAGAAGACCATCGATTTGTTGTCGCAAAGCATTTGTTAACCAAAAGGCATTTCCAGCTGAAAAGGGAAGGATGGAAAAAAAACCCTGCTGAAGTTTAAAGTTCTGGCAAATTAGACGAATTTCTTTTCACAACCAAATGCATGTTTTCCAGCGGACCGAAGGCCAGAGGCGAAATCTGCTGATATCGGGACATTCTGCCCCCCATAACGATGCATCTTTCGGTGAAAGTAACAAAAATACCATTTTCACTCCAGGCGCTGTTACTTTCTCTTCTCTCTCTGCAAAACCCACCGCCGCCGCCTGCCCCTCCATCCAGTCCTGCCCTGTGGCCACTTTGATGGCCCCGGCCGCCGGCCGGGACTGATGGTCCACTGGGAACGGCTCTGGCTGCACCCTCCCCTTCCCAGCACCCTACACAGCTCGGCGACTGACAGCAGAACGTGCAAAACTCCTTCTTCCACGCTAAGAACTGCGACTGCCCGTCCCTGCTGCCCACCGGCCAGACCCATCACCAGCATCTCCCCGGGGCTGGGCGAGGGGAGCGGAGCCCACCCCAGGGACACGCACCCGCCCCCCCTCCCCTCCCCTTCTTCTGCAGAGAAATTAGTTTTGCTTTTAAGTTACATTTATTTAAATGTAAAATCCCTCAGCTTAAATTGCAGCAGGTTTTGTGATATTTAATATCCAAAGCTAGGAAAGGTCACGTCTGTCTGAAAATAAAGAGAGGTTTAATCTGGAGATTGTGTGTGGCAGGTTTTTTATGAAAATTTGGTTTAGAAATAGATCTTAAATCCATAAGGTCACCAAGAGGAACGTTTTTCTTTCTCAGAAACTTATCTTTCCCGTATCTCAGAGGAACGGAGGATATTTCAGAGAAGAGGAAAACAAAATCCTGCGCCTTCCCTTCTGTTCCTTTCTGCACCTGTACCCAGACCTGCTTTCTTCAATATCCATTTGTCATGCTCCTCTTCTTCTCTTTATTTGAATATTTGTGTTTAAGCTGCACCAGTAAGATACCTTTGTTGCATTCCTCCAGCATTTTAATGCTATTTTTCAGTACCTTTATGTTAAGTTCACGACCACTGCTGTTTCAGTGACCCTGCCGCACTGCCTTGCGGAAGCTCTCCTAGCTGAGCCCGAGAACTTCATCTTTCTTAATAAAAGTGCCGTTCCGTACCGCGCACCGTGGAGAACACAGCGCTGAGCTGGTCCAGAAAGGGACTTCACCCCCCAGGAAATTTCAGGGCCATTGGAGGTCAGTGAGGAGTGGTGTTCCCCAGGGGTCAGTACTGGGTCCAGTCCTTGTCAATATATTCATCAGTGACCTGGATGAGGGGACAGAGGGCACCCTCAGCAAGTTTGCTGATGACACAAAGCTGGGGGGGGTGGCTGACACACTAGAAGGCTGTGCCACCATACAGAGAGACCTGGACAGGCTGGAGAGTTGGGCAAAGAGGAACCTTATGAAATTCAATAAGGGCAAGTATAGGGTGCTGCACCTGGGGAGGAACAACCCCCCACACCAGGACAGGTTGGGGGTGACCTGCTGGAGAGCAGCTCGGTGGAAAGGGACCTGGGAGTCCTGGGGGACAACGGGATGCCCATGAGCCAGCAATGTGCCCTTGTGGCCAAGAAGGCCAATGGCATCCTGGGGGGCATCAAGAGTGTGGCCAGCAGGTGGAGGGAGGTCACCCTCCCCCTCTGCTCTGCCCTGGGGAGGCCACAGCTGGAGTGCTGGGTCCAGTGCTGGGCTCCCCGGGTCAAGAAGGACAAGGAACTGCTGGAGAGGGGACAGCAAAGGGCTGCCAAGATGCTGAGGGGACTGGAACACCTCTCTGATGAGGAAAGGCTGAGGGATTTGGGTCTTTTCAGGCTGGAAAAAAGACGACTGAGGGGGGATCTCATCAACGCTTCTAAATACTGAAAGGGGGGGTGTCAGGAGGATGGGGCCAGGCTCTTCTCAGTGCTGCCCGGGGACAGGACAAGGGGTAACGGGCACAAACTGGACCATGGGAAGTTCCACCTCAACACGAGGAGCAACTTCTTTGCTGTGAGGGTGGCAGAGCCCTGGCACAGGCTGCCCAGAGAGGTGGGGGAGTCTCCGTCTCTGGAGACATCCCAACCCCGCCTGGAGGCGTTCCTGTGCCACCTGCTCTGGGTGACCCTGCTCTGGCCGGGGGTTGGACGGGATGATCTCCAGAGGGCCCTTCCAACCCTATGATTCTATTATTTCAAAATCTCGTTGTTGCTTCCTTTTCCGAGCAAGAACAGAAGCCAAAGGGCTGGAAGGTGGGACAGCTGTGGGTCACCCCTGCCTCGGCTGGGGATCTCAGAAATAACAGGTTCGAAGGGTGCAAGCCCAACCGAGCTCAGGCACCCCCCTGCACAGCCCCTCTCCCCCGGCACAGCCAAAGCAGAGGCGCGCGGTCCCTCCACAGCGCTTCAGCTCGTCTCCTGCCCCGCTCCTCACCGCAGCCTCGTCAGGACAGTTGTCAGCAGCCGGTGCTTGGCTGCGAGCACAGCACCCATCCCAAACGTTTGCCTCCAGGGCACTTTGTGTCCCCCTGCCTCCAGCAGCTCCTGGTTGGCCATGGTAGCAGCATCCACAAAGGACAGATCTACCAGTCCCCGGTTAATGGACTCCCCTGCTGCAATGAAGAGGGTGTTTCCTGGGACATCTCCTGCAGGAGAAGCCCAGAGGAGTCCGGCTGCCTGCGCCCGCTCCACAAAGCTCTGCAAGGACCAGCCTGAGGGTGCTGCCTCCTGGTGACCCCCCCCGCGCTGGGAACCCGCAGGAACAACCTCCTCCTTGCCAAGTTTACTCCTCTGGCAGGAATGAAGAACGTACCACAAAGCAATCCTAAGAGTATCCTAAAAGTTTGTCCTAAAAACATAAACGTTTAGCTTTGTTTTTTGTCCTTAATAGCATCTTTAAATCCTCCCGCCTGACGTCCCTCTCCAACAGGACGCGTGTCCAGCTGATCACAGGTTCTGGACATACCTACGGCATGAAATACACTTTCGTAGCTCTGCTTCTGTGTCCAGGCTCCTCTGGCCGCACTGAGCCGAATTCCTCTGCAAGCTCTTCTTGCCTCGCAGACTCACGGGGAGCTCCATATATTTAATCATTCCCGTACTTAGCATTAGTGCCAGGGAATCACGCATAACGCAAGGCTAAATTATACAGCATCGTGATCGCTTCCTACTTGTGCATGCAGCACTTGAGTAATTGTACAGCGAGAGATCAGATGCCAACCCCTGTTATGCTGCCGATGAGTTGTGTCGTGCTTAAACATCGTTACTCTGCCATCCTTGCCTTTACTCTGAGCAGACTTACGTCTGTTCATTTACTTGACCTGCTTTATCTTACACCGGCACGCTGAGCTAAAACGCGACCCAAGGAAAGGCAGGAGGAGAGCACACAGCTCTCCCTGCGCCAGACGCGTGTCCCCAGCCGGAGTGGCTGTCCCCGGCCAGCCGGGCACCGCCACAGAGCGTGGGTGCCCAGGGCTGGGGGACCGCACTGGGTGCCGGGGTCCCCGAGCTGCGCGGAGCCAGGGGAGGCTGCCCTGGGGTTTGGTACCTGGGGCTGTGCTGCCCCATCGGCCATCCCAGCGCTTTCGTGTCCGTGCAGCCTCTGACCCTGCAAAAGCCCCGGGGGAAACCCCCACACTCCAGCCACATTTGTTTATCAGCATCCATTTCTGGAGTCGCCGTCTGTTCTTTCCGCGCAGAGCGTAACCCGTGGCCAGCGCCCCTTCGAAGCGCGAGAGGTAGATTCGTGCATCTGTTCAAACCAGCGAGCGTTCCGCCAAACCTTTTACTGGCATTTCTGTCATTCTGTTTGATCTCGTTAAGAATCAAAGAAAGCAATTACATCCTTAATCTTGTTCTATAAAACTGTAGCTACAGATAAAACCACCACGGGTAACACACGCTGTAGCACGAACACAAAACAAAAGAGTAAAAATGACATCTGATCTTTGATGCCTGACTTAAGACACCTAGAAAGGAGCTTCAGAAGTCCCTAAAATTTCAGATCCCTCTAAGACGGCTCGAGTGCAAGCTGCAAACTCACCGGCTTTTTTCTGGCACTTGTGTACCAAGAACAGAAAATACCAGCAAGGCCTAAAGATAAGGTTTCCTTCTAATTCTAGATACATTTACTGATACGACTGCAGATCTGTGAGATTTCAAGGGCCCAAAGGGGAAGCAAAACAGAAGAAAAGAAAAAGCTAAGAAAGGAATTCAGCTTTATGACTAGGGGGAAGAGATGAAACTCAAGGAGCTATGTGCATAGCATTTCTTTTGCTGAAAAAAAATATTTTTTTTCCACTTTGGGTGAAATCCAGCACAGTGGAAGCGCCAGCTACGACTTAAAAAAAAAAAAAAAAAATCATCTCCTTTTAGCAGCACAAAGCCTATTCCAGTCCCGCAGCAGAACTTGTACGGCATATGTATCTTGTGTTGGCTTTTTGTGCTTGCGCAAAGTCGCTCGTGACACAGCCCCAGTGTGGGAAACGGGGCGAGCAGCACAGATGATATTTACTTTTCACTAAGCACCTGAATCCTTGCAAAAATATCTGCTCTAAAACAAGAATTACTGCAAAACAGAAAATTCCTCGTTCCAGGTGATTCCAGACACCCGGCGTCCCTGGAAGAGGAACAGCCTGTCCCAAGGAGGAGATGTCACCTGCGGTGATGGGGTGCGCAGCCACCCGGGGTGTGCGCGGGGGACCCGCGGTGGCACGGGCGAGCGGGACGGCCCCGGCTCCCAGAGGGGGGGCGCAGCGCTCCATGGTGGGGCTGGGAGCGAACAAACCCTCGGCTGCCACGGCCCCAGCCTGTGCTGGAGTCACAGCGCTGGCCGAAAGCAACACTTTGTCTATTCCCCGTGCAGAGAAGGCAGGGATAGGTGTCTCCCTTAGAAACCAAAATAAACGCAAATAGTTTTAAACCCATTCCCGTAATGAAAATGATCACACATAATTCGGTGATAATGGAGGCTACATGGAGACGCTAAAAACCCAACACACTCGGCCCTCACGTCTCAGAGCTGACCAAGCGGCAGCTTCCCACCGACAGCCATCACCTCCAAAGCCTTTGCCGGGGGGAGCAGAGACCAGCCGGCACACACAGGCCCCATCCAGGGAAAAACTCGGAAACACGAAGGACTTCAGCACGTCCCTCATCACAGGGACTGCGGGGACTCGAGTCTGGCAGGGTCACATCCAGCTCAGCCAACACATTCCCACCCCATCTCTGCAGCACCCGGCCAAGCACCCCGTCACCCCCCTCGTGTCCCCTCTCCTCCGGGCAGCTCCCGGGTCCCACGGGGCTGAGGATGGACGGGCGGGAGGACCCCCCATCACACGGCTGAGCTGGGAAAACATTAAAACCGGCATTTGGAGAGGAAACGTGACACCTGGATATTACACGATGTAATGGAATCAGCCAAGTGGTAAATGTAGCTTTTAAATAGGTTTTGTGTTCCCCGTTAGCTTGTCTGATGCTGATTAGTTCTGACGGGGAAAGGGCTGGTCAGCAGCTTTTCCTGGCCTGGTGGCTCCCGCAACTGGTGCTGGGGATGCCCACGGGACCGGCCACTGGCCGGGGTGGCCGAGGAGCCAAGCAGGACCCACCTGCTCCCTGCTGCAAGCGGCCAGCACCCATCTGCGGGACCCCCTGCAGCACGAGGACCCTCCTGCCCCGCGTCCCCCAGGCGGGTTGGGGTGACCTGGGGGCCCGGCTCCAGCACCCCAGGTTTAGCGAGAGGGTCCAGGGCGGAGGCGGCGGTGTGCCTAGGGGAGCGGGCACTAAATGGGAGCAGCAGCAAACGGCAGACAGGATTTGAGGGAAACATCTGGAATTGTGTAATTGCAGGTAAACGAATGCCTGTGCCAGCGCACGCAAAGAGCAACCCCCCCGCGCACCCGCTCCGGAGGCTCAAGCCACGTATTACAAATGCTTAGTCTCAAATCAGGAATATGTTTTATTTAAACACCCTAAATATTATTTCTTAGTATTTCCAAAACACGAGCGGGTGGGGAGGAAAACAGCAAGCGGCTGGGGAGCCCCCGCCTGTCCCTGCCATGCCCCCCCTGCCCCTGGCCAAACAGCCCCAGGGCTCTCAGCCTGCCCTCCCAAGAGGTGCTCCAGCCCCCTCACCATCTCCGTAGCCTCCGCTGGACTCTCGCCAGCGCTTCCCTCTCTGTCTTGAGCTGGGGAGCCCAGAGCTGACGCTCTGTGCCCCAGAGCTACGGCACGCGGCAGCAGCCGGCGAGTGCCAGGGCCTGGTGAGGGTCACCGACGGGGGCTCGCCCTTCACGGTGGCCATGGCCAGCAGCCGCAGTGGCCACAGGGGACCCGCCGGCTCCGCTCGCCGGGCAGCCGCCCCGTCTGTGCTGCGGGTGACTCACTGCTGCGCCACCACCAGCCTCGGCAGCACCCACCGCAGCCAGGAACCTGCCTGCTGGGTACCCCGCGCCCATCTGCTCTCCTCGGGGAGGGGGGGAAACACTTAAAAAAAAATTATACATTCTGGAAAGATCATCTGTATAACTACTTTCTCCTTAACAGTCTGGGTTTCTGTGGTTTTTTTCCCCCTCCTGTGTGCTTTCAGCGTTTCACACTGATGCAGCGCGCTCTCCCCGCTCCTCCAGGAGGGATCAGCCAGTCCCAAAACTCAGAGCTCTGGAATTTGGGAAGAGAGCGAGGACACGCCGTCTGCTGCTCTTTGTCCCGCTACCAGCAACACGTATGAGCACTGTCACAGGTTTATCGAGTGCTGTTACGCTGCAGTTTTTTTTCAGCCAGACAAGGTTTGTGAAAGGTTTTATCTTCATTCACAGTTTCTAATGAGAACAGAGCTGAGATTTCTTCATTGCTTTGCTTTTCACTACGAGCTTTCCAGTACTTAACAGATTTTTCAGAGCTACGCAGCAACTGCCTTTATTCTTTTCACTTGCAGTTAGCTCTCTCATGTTTTCCCAGGATAAAGCTTATTAAAAATGCATAGAGAATAGAGGCTTCTGTAGGGGGGAAAAAAAAAAGCTAAGAAAAAATTCTAGTTAATTGGAATTTGGAAAGAGTTGTACTATCACAGGTTTAAAATCCAAACCAGATTTCCAAACCCAAGCTGGTTAGATTTGCTTTGGCCCAAAACCTGTTTTTAAGAAAAGTGTTTAATGAAAGTGTTAAAGGAAACATCAAGCCTGAGTTTCTTAAAATTCTGCAGTAAAAGACGTTTGAAATGAAAAAGCCATTTTGACTCAACCCATCAACTTCCACCCTAAATGATCTCAGGATAAATCTTTGCTTTCCATTTGCCGTTTTCAGTGCACGGGCACGTTTGTCACCTGCGGCCACGGGGACAGAGCACAAAGCCCTTCCTGGCTCCCGTCAGAAACGTCTCTGCTCTGAGGAATTGTTTCTGTCCAGAAAAAAGAGCCTGGGAAAACTTTTCTCCCAACGTTTTTGGTAGGAGGCTGCGGGTTTCCAGCCAGCCCTGGCCATCGGCAGGAGCCTTCGCCAGCGTCAGGAGGGGGGCTAGCAGGGGGCAGCCCCCACATCTTCCCATTGCCTTGCCTGGAAAATGAGAATGCCCCAATGACCGTAACATCAAGCTTCACTGCCATCTCCTTTTCTCAATAAACAGTTCATCGTTTGTTGGTAAGATTAAGTAAAAGCCGGTATTTTAATTGTACCATAGGATCTTTCATAAGCAACCACAAGAACTCACGGACTTATTTCCTTTTCAAACGAGAACTTTTATTCAAAGTAGAAAAAAGCACCCTCTTTGCCTAGCACCATGCCAAGAATATTGCTTTTTTACTAGAAAAACTCCTGCTATTTATGCAAACATTGATGTATTACTGATACACTGAGGATTTTCATTGTCTGTTTATGAACTTACAAGCCTAAAAATCTTCCCCATTCAATCTAATAAGAAGCATTGCCATATGAGTGTGTACCGGATTCTTAACCAGTTACTAAAACAACAGCTCAGAGAACTAATTAGAGCCTTCATTAGGCAGCAAACATCCCTCCATAGCTCAAACAGCAACAGGCTGGCGCCAAGAGGGAGCCCATCCTTCAGCGCCAGGGATGCGGACACACCAGGCGCTCGCCATCCGGCAACACCGACTGCGCTTTGAAACGTCCGGCTGGACTGAAGGCGTTCTGCAGAATCGCGGAATGGTGGGGGCTGGAAGGGCCCTCTGGAGATCATCCCGTCCCACCCCCTGCCAGAGCAGGGTCACCCAGAGCAGGTGGCACAGGGACGCCTCCAGGCGGGGTTGGGATGTCTCCAGAGACGGAGACTCCCCCACCTCTCTGGGCAGCCTGTGCCAGGGCTCTGCCACCCTCACAGCAAAGAAGTTCCTGTGTACGCTTGAGAGATTTGAAAAGCAAAAAGTTTTAAAAAATAATCAAATAGTCCATGAGTTTTTGTTTTACTCTCTCTGTAAAATACCTCTAGCAAAGCTGTGCACATAAAAAAAAAAAATTAATAGATGTGCTACACTTTTTAACCCTTGCTTACATAAAGAACATAAAATAACACACGGTACCATCCAAATTTTCTCCTGAGCATCGGGAACTCCTTTGCGCTGACGCAGCTTGTTACCGCCGGAGCCCCCGGCCCAGGCCAAGCCCTGGTGCGGCCAGTACCGGCGGGGGCTGCTCACCCGCGGCCCCGGCAGGGCCATGGCCCTGGGGACCCGCTTCACTTCTATTTTAAATGTAGTTTATTTGCCTTGTCTTCTGCGTCAGAGTTTCAGGCGCAGCTAAGTGTTCCCTCTAATTTGTCCCATTTACGCACAGTAATCCCTATTCCCACCGCACTTAGCAATACCCTTGGAGAATTAGGAAGCATAAGCCGTACTACACTTGCCATAGTAAGTTTTTGTACAGGAATATTTGGGTCTGCTCTTAATCTACTGAAGTCCCAAGTTAGAGAGAGTTGCTAAAACACAGCCTAAACGCGCCAACACAGCAAAACCTAAGCATAAAAGTCACAAACGCAACGTTGATGCGAGGAATACTGGTTTTAGCTAAATTGCTCTGTTCCTTCTAGCTGCTTCTAGAAAGCCAAGCCCGAATTTGAAAGCGATTACTCCAGCAGCCTGTAGCACCGCACAAAAGAAATCAGGAGGGCTTTTCTAGGCAGCACAGGAGCCAGGAAACAACGGCATCCAGGGGAACAAACCCAAAATCCTTCTTTACGGGCTCTAAAGAACCTGCCTTAAGGGTCCTACGCAATCAATAAAATATCACTGCAGATGTAGCTAAGCCGGAGCTGCCTTTGCTTTGCATTTCAGGTAGCATTTCCCGACCAGGGCTCCAACCAGTTTCTGGCTGGTGCTCGGGCCACGCTCTTGGGATCCTCCCCGCGCTTCCTCTGCCATGGGGGCTGGTTCCTCCCCCCCGGAGCCGACACAGGCTCTTTTAAAGTATCCCTTAAAAATAAATTGCTACCAGGGCGGTGACGCTGGAACTGTAGACGTATTTGCCATGGTTCCGGGCTGTGTGCTGAGGGGGAGCGGGTTTGGCAGGGTGCGTCGCTCGCGTTACCGTCCTGGCCGGGCCCCAGGCGAGCATCCTGCAGCCTCCGCTCCGCAGGTGCGGTGCCGCCTGCGCGAGGAGCTGACAAGCCCCAGTGAGCACCGACAATCAACGCACACACGAAAAAACACCAGACGCCAGGACTGAATTATTAACTAGGGAGCCCTTTTATCCCGATTACTTTCTTCCAGTCATATAATAAATGAAGCGCTCTCTGGCCCTCGGTCGCGCCTGCACCCCAGAAGCCTGGGAGCATCAATTCTGCCTTGGACCTGCAGGTCGGAGCCGCACCCAGGTCTCCACCAACGTGGGGCCGTGGGGCTGCGTGGTGCCTCTGCTCTTCCAAATGGATCTGGATCCACTCCCCCGCTGCGTCACCACTGGCTCCTCTCCCTCACAAAACCTCCCCGTGCTCCCCTGCAGAGCAGCCGGTACCAGCCATCGCCCCTGTCGTAGGGCTGGCAACGGCCAGGTCCCTGACCTACCTCTCCGCTGCTTTGCCTTTGGTAATTGAGAGAAAAATAAAATGCGTAAGCGTGCATTTGTTCTAAAAGCGAGAGCAGTGCCCAGCGCCACGGTGACGGCTCCTACTGCAGGCTGCTGTGGGCATGGACCAGCGCCAGCCTTCGGTAGCCATCCTGCTCCCCCGGCTGCAGCCCAGGGGAGGCACCGAGCCCCCCCTCGGGTCAGACACGGGAGCAGCTCCCTTGGGTGCAACGACGCTGTGACGGAAGGGCTGGAGGTCTGTGGGGCAGAGACACCCTGTG
Organism: Chroicocephalus ridibundus; assembly: GCF_963924245.1. Classification (NCBI taxonomy): domain Eukaryota; kingdom Metazoa; phylum Chordata; class Aves; order Charadriiformes; family Laridae; genus Chroicocephalus; species Chroicocephalus ridibundus. Next base: position 3,169,824 of record NC_086302.1, on the reverse strand, counting down.
TTACCCCGGGGGGAGCCCGGCAGTCGGGGCCCTGCCTGGGAGGCAGCGATGCTCTCCCCCCGGCCTGAGAAACATTTATTAATCCAGCAAAGCTCCCCCGCCAGGCGTCCTGTCCCCAGATCCACCGGGAGCCGTGTCAGAGCAGAGGGAGTAATTACTCCTCCCATCAAACACGTATTTTATCTCCCTCGCTGTGTAGAAGCATCCTGGGAGCCAAGCACAAACTTCTCCAAACCCAAGGAGTTTTTGTTCCAGCTCTTCCACCAGCGGCTGGCTGGGACAAACCCCCCAGGAGCGGGATGCAAGTTCCCACGCTGCCCCCCCAGCCCGCTGCCGGCCCCGCGCCAGAGGGAGCAAAAGCCCAGAGGAGAAAAGGCACCGTGGGGCCATGGGTTTGTTCGACCTCGTACGGAAGGAGCAAGCTCAGCGCAGCAGCATCGGCGCGAGGAGGCGGCGCTACTGCCCCGAGCCGGTCGCTGGGGTGGTTATTGTCACGAAAGCTGTCACGGACCCAGGTTCAAGTGGTACATTTGACCCAGGGAAGCACCCGGGAGCCTCATGGCACCTGGCCAGGGCTGCCGCTGCCCGGGGAGGGGGCACGGCTGGGGGCGAAGGGACCCGAGCCCCCCCCTCTGCTCCTGGCACATAAAAAGGCAATTTTGGGTTCAAACAGCTCTGCCTTTGAACAAAACCTGTGGCTCCAGCCCAACTGACAAATCACAGTCTTTCTTTGAAGAAAAAAAAACAACAACAACCAAAAAAAACCAACAAAAAAACCCACAAAACCACCAACTGATTCTCTACTTTTACAAAATTCTCCCTTCCTAACGTGTTTATATTAACCACAAATTGGCTGATTTCCTGTAATATGACAGCAGTCACATTAATGTGGCACATTTGGCTGAGGCTTTATGCTCTTAAAATCTGGAATTGAAAAGTTCTGGTTCCCACAGCAACCACAGGTAGCAATTATCCTGGTTCTGCAAATTTCTAGAACAGAAGGAATATTTGCTTTTTCTGCAGCCCTCTTCTAAGGATACATCTCCCTGCATCAAAATGGATTTATTTTTCTTTTTCTTTGTATCTCCGTTTGCACCTTAGAAATCTTTTCTATATCAACATTTTTGGGCAGTTTTTTGTACCTGCTACAGAACATAGAACCTCCTAAAACACATCACGCGTAATTTATTTCCACTTAGCTCTAGTCTTTGCAACAAATACAATTCATTGCACTTGCTGCATCACGTTTTCTCTCTGTACATCACATATAATGAATATCACCACAATAAAATTCATAGTTTGTGACACTCCTTATTAATACCAGCTTCTCACGGAAAAGAAAGATTACTGCAGCCATTATGAATTTACACAAATCTTGCTTTTCCTAACAGAAGACACAGAGCGATGCGCACACCACTTTCGAAAAGGAGAAACCCTTTCACGCCTGGGGATGGGATCAGCGCCGAGGAGAGAAACCCACCAGCACGAACCCACGTATGCGCCTTCCCGCGCGGGGGAACGAGGGGCCAGGGGTATTTTCAGCGGATTAACGCACTCTAAATGCCACGTTCCTATAAAGCAAGAGAGGAGGAGAAGCGTAACGTTTCTATTCGGATTTTTAAGGACTTGCATGGCTCCCTGAACTCCCCCCAGTACATTACTGTGATTAACAGACCAGTGGCTTACTAGAGGTTTAGCGTTTTATTTTTTTTCTTTAATTAGCCGAGCTCTCCTGATTAGTGGCTCTTTATCTCCAGGACCCGATCTCCTGAATGCAGAGCAGTGCTGGGAAACGCCGAACAGAAACCACGCTGCTACCTGGCCTAGTTCGGGAGATGCGCTTTCATTTGGTGGAGTTCAGTAACGCTGCAATCGCCTGGAAAACACTCCACTCTCGCTTCCAACTTAGGATGCGGTTACATGCTCGTTCTGCCACTGTAAATTGCTTTCGGTTCCCTCCCTCCCCTTCCTGCATTACTGTCTAAATTACAAAGATTGAAGCCCGCTTTCTAATCTACTTTAGCTCTACGTTTGCAGCTGGGAGCAGGCGTTTGCTGGGGCTTCGCCATCAGCCCCTGACAAACCAGTTTGTGTCCATCCAGGTCCGGCCGTCGGCATCGAACAGTCCCAGAAGGGCCTTCCAGACCCCGACCGAAGAGCTCGGCTCGGCTCCATGAAGTTCAGCGTGGTGGGAGAGAAGGAATAATTACTGTCTACAGCTCAGCAGCCTGCCTACGCTTCACGGGTATTAGTGTGGCAAACGGTCCTGATGGCTTTCCTGCGTTCGTTATGTGCTCCGTCCTCTCGGAGCCAAGATGCAGCACTTGATTTAAATTTTTGCTGTCAGATCTGATTAAAAATTAAGTTGAACATAGTTGTAGGAAAACTAAATTAACATTCTTTTTGAGTAATACCATATAATTTAATGCAACAATTAATACAATTGAGTCATACAACTACTAATATACGTCTAGCGGAGCCCAGGGTTGGAAGCAGGCAGGGACACGGCGCTGATTTTGCACTCTAAAGGAGCTCGAGCAAAGGTATGGGTACAAGCAAGGGAGCCCACTGGCCTTTCGGCACCCTAAATCAGAGGAAAATAAATAGGATATTGGAGTTCCACTGACAGGTGTGTTTCGAGGAGGCAGTTCTCTTTGGGCGCTCCCCCCTTGCAAGGAAAGGCAATTCCCATCCTTAGTTTTGTTTCAGGATTTTTGGAGAATGTTCCCAGAGTCAGCTGAACACCAGATATATCTGGGGATTCCTCACGGCCCAATGCCCACTGACACAGCCTCACCCCTCCTTCTCCTCGTGCCGCGCACGCTCCCTCCAACAGAGCATACATCCCGTGCGGAAGACGCGTCACCCTGAGAGGATGAGCATGGAGCCATCTGTCCCCCCCTCACCCTGAGCCCACACCTCCAGGAACCGCGGACGATGGAAATTCCACGCAGAACCGCGGCGAAGAGCAGCTCGCCCGAGCCCCAGCGGCCGCTTCTTCTGCTCCAGCGCCGAGCACACCAGTATTCTCAAATGCCACCACGAGCCCACGCGTGCGACGCGGGTACCCCTGTCTGCAGGGCGAGCGGAGCCACCACCAGAACTTGGTGCTTTGGGAAGGAGCGTTGGACTTCGCCATTTGTTCCTGACGGGGCTGCCGGTAGCAGAGCATCTGCCATGAAAAACGGTGTCTGGGGAAACCAAACCCCCTGTGGACGGAAGGTGGAGCCTTGCCCCGGTCCAGAATCAGAGCTGGGCTGCCCCGGCACCCCGACAGCTTCTCCTTAACAGAGCCAACAGCACGGGCAGACCAGCCCCATGGGGGGACAGTGCAGTACATGCCCAGAGCTGTTCTGTATGTTGGCTGCACCAAGTATTGGTATAGATTATCACCGGTTAATCCCAAGCAACCATCAGTTACTGACTAATAGCGAGGTGTCACCGAGCTCTCTGCAGCCTCCGGAAGAACGCCGAGCATCTCAACTCGCACTAAGGGTTTGCTTTACTCACTCTGCTCTGACAAGTCCAATAACAGGGTTTGTTTGTAAACAGGTAAGGGCCTGGGGACACGGGAGTCACAGAAACATCTGCCATTTGCTGTTAGCAAAAACGGCTGGAGGCAAACCCTGTACGAGACACCCGCGAGACGCCACCGTTCCCAGCCCAGCCTGTCCCGGTGCCCGCAGAGCCGGACAAGACGCTCGGTACCCTTAGTCCCCATCTCATAACCATGAAACCATCACAGCTTTGCAGCGAGACACAGCTAAAAACATCCACGGAGAAAAGTGTCCCCTCTCCCAGAGGCTGAGCAATTCCGGACAGTTTCTATTTCTTCGCAGCTTTGACACTGAATAGAGACAGCTCGTACACGGGGCCTTCAACACAAGGGCCATTTGGGATTGAAAAATAGAGATAGGTTTATATACAGAATGGGAGCCTCTCACAAAAACTCTGTCTCTCTCTCTCTCTCTCCAAGAATTATTGTCCCTTATTATACGGCAACAATGGAAGGATTCGCTTCCTCGCCAAGGTGAGCGCGATCAGTTCTCCTGTCATTTTGCAAAATGGAAGAGGAAAATAACGTTGACCTGAAACCCGAGCTGTGGGGCCGAGGACGCCGTGAAATGCTGGAAGCCTTTTGTCTGCCGATGCCCGTCCCTCCTCGGGCAGGGAAGCGCCGGGGAGGGAGCAGATGATGCAGGAGGTGACGGAGGGGCCACCATTAACTGAACTGGGGGGTGCAAGTCCCCGCGCCAGCAGGACAGGGGACTCTGTTAAACACGGCAGCAATTTTTTGCCATTAGCAGCATTCTGCAAATGTCATTCGAACTGCCCATCATTTCCGTAGGTATTTTTGGCTCCTGTGAGCGCTGAGGTTCACTGTCGAACCCACTCATCACCTCGGCTCTGTGCGGCTATTTATATCCCCATCCGCGCTGGCAGAGAACGATCTGGCTCCACAGAAAGCCAAGAACTAAGTTGTCGCTGGTCAGCAGGCTGCCCGTTCCTGCCGTCTACTGATTTTCACAGACTGGCTAGAAAAAAGCTTACTGTTAGAAATCCAGAGCCATGGTCTGGGCCAGGCACCCTTGCTTTGACCAGCTGGATAACACAGAGATTGAGGAACAGATGGGGAGCGCTTGCCCTTGCTCCCCCGTTCCCCTCCCTAGCGCGGCTCCAAGGGCAGCCGGGCAGGAGCTGCTGGTCCCACCAGCCCGTCCCCTCCCTCCTCCCAGCTGGAGAAGGGAAGGAAGGGCTTCCCGAGGCTGGGAGGTGCGGGGGACCTTCAGGTTGTGCCCTGCTGCCCCATCCGCATCTGCCAGCCCCAGGAGGGAGCCGGTTCCCAGCCCCAGAGGCAGATGCGGGGCTGCCTTAGGTCAGGAGCACGCTCCCGGGCACTGGGGCACGTGTGCTGAGACCAGTGTGAGAATCGCACCTGACACAGCCAGAGGCTTCTGCTGCAAGTACCGGTGTGCGTCACTGTTTTCTCTACAGCCGGGGAGCCAGATGAGGATTGCTCCGATGGGACCAGCAGCTTTGCGCAGCACTTCTCGCTCCCAGCGCGGCACCGGCACAGAGCTCTGGAGGGGAAACCACTGCAGGCACCGCCTGGGAGCAGCTGCTCGGTGTTCACGCGCCCGTCTCACCCATTAGTGAATGCGATTACTGTGCAGGTAACTTATTATGGGTGCCAACAACATCTTCCTTCCTCTACTGAAGGGCACAGAGAGATCCTGCGGCACGAACACACCTGAGACGAAGCAGAAACGAACCAGATTTGAAATCCTGACCCAAAGCCTTGCCACGGCTTTCAGCAGCATGTCAGGATCGCTCCACCGGAGAATGTGCACAGGGAGATGGCAGAAACCGCAAATTTCTTCCCATACAGCAGCCACACCAGGCCTTTTAAATCTATTTTACATGTAATTGGAGGCATCCACGTTAACAAATGCCCCTGGAACATACCAGCAAACCACTGCTGGGCGCCTCCTCCGCGAGGTGCAGCTCCAGGAGTGCCCTCGCCAGACCAACCAGCGCAGACTCTGGTCGCTGTGCCCCAGCTGCTGGGACGTGGGAGCCCTTTAAGGAGCAGAGGCTCAATATCCCGCTGCATTCCCCACTTGGGCCTGCAGCCAGCGAGAGAAGCTGCATGACTTTTTAAGTGCCTCATTAGATGTTATTAATCCTTTTCTAGAAAAGTGCTGCCAAAGTAAGTGTTGGGCAGTTATCTGTGGACATAGCTGCCACCAGGAATAAACATCTGTGAAGAGACCTATCGAAAGAGCCCTCCTCCCTTTGAAACCGTTCAGTCACCAGAATTCACGGCAAATGAAAGGACCGCAGCAAGCGGGGCAGACCCCGGGCCCTGCGCTCAGAGCATTGGCGTTATCTGGGGAAGGGGGGTGTTACGTGCCGCCCCCTCCATCGATAGAGCCCTGTCTCCAGCCATTGCACCACAGGGCGCTGGAGCAGGGCGCAAGGCGAGAATTACAGGGCTTCACCCCTAAATCTATAAAAGCAAACAAATTCCGTCTCTTCATGCTCTACAGCTGGGGTTTCAATGGGCATTTCTTCCCATTTCAATGGGTGTTCTCAAGGCGGAGGTGGGGTATGGACCTGCTGGCCCGTCATCCGCTAAAGAAAAACCTCCCCCTGGACGCTTTCTACCTGTCAACTCAAATTCTGACTCAGCCTGTCCCCCAAATCCAGAAGCTGTGAGGTTTTCAGATGAGAGGTGGCAGATCCTGTACCCAGAAGCGTGGAAGATAATTTGGCCGGACTGGCCCCTGGATACCAGAGCTCCCTGTGCCTTTCCGATCTCGGAATCGGCTCCGACTGCTGCGAGAGGGATGCTGAGGGTACCTGAGCCGGAGAACATTCTTCCAGGGGCTGCAGCCCAGCCCCAGCAGCAGCCTGGCCTTCTCCAGGGGAGAATTCCTGCTGGGTGGAGCTGGGAAATCAAACAGCTCTGTCTGGCTGTAACGGGCATTATTCATTTATTGCTTCGCAGAGGTGCTCAAATTCTTCATCCCTAAAATTAACGCCTGGCTCTGAATCTTGCTCAAGGTGTCTTACCCCGTCTCCCTTTGCTCCTTGCAGTGTCTCCGCTCCAGAATATGCCAGCCGAACATTTTTGCCTTAGGTCTTTAATAAGAGGAGTTTTGCCATAGCTTATTATCGCTAAAATTAAATGTCACCTTGGGTTTTCCTCGCTCACTTTAGCACGCTCTGCTGCTGTCTTCCACATCTATAAAAGGAAACTTTATGGCTTTTTACTCTCCGCTTCTTAAAAATTGCATGCAAAGAGAAAAATATCTCCCTTTCTTTCCTTTTTTTTTTTAATATGCAGAAATAGTTTGTGCAGTTGCATGTTCATTGCACAGTGACCTTCTGGGAAAACTGCACAACTGTTCATGATTGATGCAAACTAGGTTTTACAGTGGTAAGAAAAATATTTTTGGGGAAATGAAGATTCTTCATCGACTTTTCAGACCTCTGGGGTTTCGCTCCGCTGCTTCATAAACGAAGGTAGTATTAACCTATAAAGCACTTCATCCTGACCCGCTTCTACGGCCTTAACAGCAAAATTAAAGACATGTTTGTCTGCAGTTAGTACCTGCTTATGTCTATAAGGTTACGGGAATGTTGCTAGACAAGCATTTCAGAATGAGGAAATTTAAGCCCAAATTCCTTAACTGTTTTCCAGCGGTGAATTAGCCTCCCTGACATTCCTCTTCTCTTTCACTAAGGTACTGCTGGGGTAAGAAAAAACATTCAATAAAACCCTTGCTCTTACTTAAATCCATGCGACACTGCAGGAAGAAACGCAAACAAACCAACCCACCCAAAACATCCACGGAACGCAGGCAATCAAAGTATCAATAACCTAACATCAAAGTTAATTTATTTATTTTTTTTTTTTTTTATTCTACTCATTCCCTGCTCTTTCAAGCTCCGGAAGATATGGCTTTGAGAGATGCGACATGGCCTCTGCATAGATACCACCAGGATTCCCCTGTCTCTAATCATCAGGGTCATTTCCACAACCCTAGTTAAAAAAAAAAAAAAGTAAAAAAAAAAAAAAGATCGAGCTAAATCAGAGTCCTAGCACCCCGACTTGCAATAGGAGCTGAAGTGGACGTATAGAGAGGGTAAAAGCTGTCACCTACGCAGTGACATTTCCCACTCTCTGCCCTTCCAGGTCTGGCAGAGCTTCCGGCATTCCCTGGCCGATGGGGCTGGCAGTGATCCCACCTCCCGTGGGCATCTCCTTCCCTACCCCGTCATACTCCGAGCCGTACAGGGCGCAGTAGCAATGACCTCAGGCTCTGAAAACAAGCATTTCCCTTGGTTTTACACCAGCCGCCCAACGAGGGCAGGGGACGTCTCTCCGTGGGAGGACCGGCCCACCCAGGCTCGGCGCTAGGGAAGCATCGCACGGGAAACTGCTGATCCCGCTCCCTCCTTCCTGGGGCAACACCGGGGTCTGTTCAGGGGCTGCACCCCACAGTTATTTACAGGCTCTCCAAAATCCACAGGCAGATTTTCACCGATTCGTTTCAGGAGGATCCCCAGGCAGCCTTCCCCTCGCCTGGGACCCATCCTGCCTTTAAACTACCCTCCGACGGATCCTTTCATCCTGAGAGAACAGAGCTCCCTTTCCCCCAGAATAACCAGGAGACTTTTGAAGTTGTTTTGCCAGCATCCAGATCAAGCTGGGTTCATTTTTAATGACATCCTTATGCTCCTGTTACACAGCTACAAAGATTGTTTTGATACTTCAAGAATATTTGACTCGCTAGTCAAAATAAAGGACTGGAAATTGAATAAAAACTACCCTTGAATACAGAAATCACTTATTAACATGAACACGTTCTGTAGGATACGATCTAGACTGACTTCCCAATTAGCTCCGATACGGGAGATTGCTGTTGGAGCCAAGTGCACAAGACACGGGGCTATTAATTAACCGCTGCAGTTTTCTCCAGCTTCTGTCAGCTCCTAAATTGATTTTTCTCTGAGCAACGGGGTGCGTGTATAACACGAGAGCAGCTGGGGAAAACAGGCAGCACATCCTCCCCCCAGAGAGCCCAAAGCACCCCACGGCCTGGTGTCCTCACACCAGAGCATCCGGAGCCACCGGCCCATGGACCGTGGGCTGTCGCGCTCCATCCCCGTCTGCGTTAAGCACAACGTCTTACCCCAGGACACCGAGCGATTTGGATACAAAACCTAAGGAGCTGGTTTCAGGTTGACAAACTTTCCAAAAAGGTTTCACAGAAGGTTACCCTAAGGAGGACGCACAGGAGTGCGGCGCGCCAGCCCTGCAGGGTCGGGGCTGTTCCCAGCCTGGTGCAGAAGTCCCCAGGCTCCCGGGAGGTGGAGAACCACCTTCCCTCTGCATCCCCGCACAGCTCAGCCAGCCTGTCTCCTGCTATTTTTTTATTATTATTATTATTGCTGAAATACATATGAATTAGTTCTCTCGGGGCTTTGCACATTTTTTTTTTGTTTTGCTAAGCTGCATTCTCTTTTCCAGAAACCTTATTTTGATGTAAATCTTGTAAACAGGGGACTACCTCGTTCAAATCCTGAACACAAAAGCTCTTCCAAAGAAGTAGATCAAAAGTCTGCAGTTGGCTTAATGAAAGATAGACTGACAATTAGGTTAGGAAAGTCTGCGTGGATTGGGGGGGTGGCAGAAAAAGACACATTTAAGGGTTTTCTTAATTGCCTGGGAGTACATTGAAGGAGAGATGCAAAATAGCAAGAAAGGGTATGGGAGATGAACCCTTCTTCATTTTTATTACTATAAATGCCCTCGATGTAAAGTGTCCATTGTTAAAACTTGCATGAAATGGCTGCACAAGTGTTGAAGCCAATAGAAAATTCAGCCCTTTAGAAAAATTGTTCAATATTTAAAGTGTTTTCTTCACAATCAGGTGTATCCATTTTGATTCCTTTTCAAGTTGCACACCACTCCCAAAATGACTACTGGGGAATAATTACAGCACTTTTCAACAAATGAAGTACAGCTGATACAACAAAAGCAGCCAAGCTGTCGATATCGTGGCAATAACGTGCAGACATTGTCTCGCCACGACACCGAAAGCATCGGCCCTCCCTCCACTGCCACAAACAGCGCAAGAGGCGGCTCTGGGGGAGGCTGGGTTTCCTACGCTGGCGAGGCAGCGGAGACTGCTCTTAGCCCAGGTGTCATCATCACCCCCAAGAGCTGATTTTGCTGAGTTTTGAACTTTGAAGGGATCAACCATTTCTTTTTTAGGGGGCACAAGAAGGACGTGGAGCTGTTGGAGTGGGGCCAGAGGCGGCCCCGGAGATGATCCGAGGGCTGGAGCCCCTCTGCTGTGGGGACAGGCTGAGAGAGCTGGGGGGGTTCAGCCTGGAGAAGAGAAGGCTCCGGGGAGACCTTCCAGCCCCTTCCAGTCCCTAAAGGGGCTCCAGGAAAGCTGGGGAGGGGCTGTTTGCAAGGGCCTGTAGCGACAGGACGAGGGGCAATGGTTTAAACTAGAGCAGGGCAGGTTCAGATCAGACATGAGGAAGAAGTTCTGTACACTGAGGCTGGTGAGACACTGGCCCAGGTTGCCCAGAGAGGGGGTGGAGGCCTCATCCCTGGAGACATTCAAGGCCAGGCTGGATGAGGCTCTGAGCAGCCTGATCTAGTTACAGATGTCCCTGCTGACTGCAGGGGGTTGGACGAGATGGCCTTTAGAGGGCCCTTCCAACCCAACACATACTACGATTCTATCTTGTGCTCCTTCTGCCGGCCGCTGCCATGGCACTCGTACACTCGCGAGTGAGAGGCAGGGCCCCCCTGGCCAGCCCTTCGTCTGTCCCCGTCGCACCGAGCCCTGCGGTACAGACCCATTCGACCCACTCATTTACACAGACAACATTTCTACCATGTGGATAGGATCAAAAAAATTCGTTGCACAAAGTCTGAGTGGGAGCACGGCCCAGGGAATCCTCAGTGGAGACCATCCTGCAGGAACTGGGCAACGAGTTGTCGCTGCCCGAGACGTTCTGCCAGGAAACACGGAGTCAGCGCGACTTACCCCACAGCCCCGAGGGGGTACTGGTGGGGGAACCAGCACTTGCCAAGGGCTCCTGAAGTAAGAAAGTTTGCCATGACATTAGTAATAAAAATAAATTAAGTATGGGAGTAGAGGAAAAGCGACGCCAAGATCATGTCAGTTTTATAGAAGCGGTTACTCCTTTTTAAGCCTGAGTAATAACAACTTGCAAACTATTAGAAGCCTGATGAAACAAACGGGCTTTTAAAGCTGCCTGGCATACTGCAAATAAGCTTGGGTAATGTTTGTGTGGAAGGCTCATTTACATTAAATATGAGTAAATAAAGTTTCAGCTAAAACCAAGCAAGAACTATGAAGCTGGGGTACCCACGGTCAGCAGGACCCCGACCCCAGGCACCCTTGGCCACACGCAGGGTCCTGCTCCCCCCAAACCCCACCAGCTGGGCACCCCCACAGTCTGCCACGAGCAGCGCAACGCAGCAAGAAAAAAAAAAACCAAAAAAGTTTTATCTGGAAGTAAAGTGTGGAGCCAAGAGGAGCATCCTGCATGCGAGGCGCTGAGACCCCATCTCCGGGCAAAGAGAAACAAAACAGTTAATGTCGGAAAGGAAAAATGATCCTGCTTTTGCTTTTATCTAATCTTAGCTGGACACAGCAGATTATGCAGAATATCAAGGAAAGCAACATAAGCAAGATCCTTTGGTACTTGAAATTATCCACATTATCTTAAAAATAAATCATGCCTATTGCCCCTTTGAAGTTCTGTTATTATTTTTAATCATGGAGCTGGGGCTCGGCTTTTCAGGCGAATTCATCAGTAATTTATGCTAATAGATTTCTGCGCTAATGCTCTATGCGTATCTCCACATCTGTCTAGATGCTGGTGCCACGATACCCCCAGGAACATCAGTGCTTTTACCATGGGCCCCGCGACGGCGAGCGGAGCCGTGACCATCCTGCAGCACCTACCCCGAGTCCCTCCGTCCACACACAATCTTCCCTGAGCCCAAAACATGCCGTAAGCGCTTGGAGATTTTTCTTTTCTTCCCAACAGGAAGGATCCAGCCCCGCTCTGGCAGCCGCGGTCGCGCTCTCCATCACACCTGCAGCCAGCATTGCCTTTTTTTTTTTTATTGACACATAAAAGAGCTCCCTATGAAATGTATTAAAGTTATGGTGCTGAAAGGAGAACATTTCAGCAAAAAAACCTCAGTGTAAAATAAAATGGTAAGCAAGAGCAGCCCACCTGCATTTAAGAGCCCTGGCACCGGCTGCGCTTCCTGCCCCGAGCTCCTCCGCCGGAGCCGGATCACCTGCAGCATCGCGTTCTGCGCTCCCAGGGGGAAAACGCATCCCCCCCACCCCCCCGGCTCTCAACCACGCAATTGAGAGACAATTTAAATCTGTACATTTTGTCTCCTCCAAAAGAAAGACTGAGGCCGAGGTTGCCTGTTCCCAGTCCGGGGGGCGTTCAGATGCCCGCACGGGTGGGCAATACACTGACCCACCGCAGGCTGCGTCCCCCCCAGCATTACTTGAACGAGCAATTCCTCCAGATGAAGTTAAATAGAGACAGTTTCTTCCCACCACCTATATAGATGCCGTGCTGGGAACGTCACTTCTGGGGCAAGTCCCACCCGCGCACCCACCTCTAGAGCGTGACAGAGATCCTGAGGAACAAGGTTTTCTTTTCTCAACTCCATCCCCCCATAACAGCTGCCAGGAGCAGCGCACTTCAGAGCGCCACGCTCTGCGTCGAGGACGGTGACCAGCAAAGGCACTTTCCTCCCACCCTTACTGCAGAATTTATTCCTCCCCTCCTCTGTTCCAGTGGCCTTAGTTTCCCAGTCGCCTCCATCTACCGGGAGAAGGCAATAACTGCCTTTGGTGGCGTTGGGCGGTCTGCAACATCCCTTTATCTGATCCACTATCTCGCCCAAATCAAGCCTACCCAAACCCAATATCTGTGTATACAGAGCTATTTAACTGCAACATCTGTGACAGGCATTGCCAACAAAATGACATTCATGAAAAAAAAATCAACAAAAAAATGTTATTTATGTATTTTTTTTTTAAATGACAAATGAGCAGGCTTTGTGCCCGAATCGCATGCATCGTCATTTATATTAGTCAAGCACAGAAGCACACGCTTGGCCTTAAAGCCTGTAAGTGAGGAGCTCTTTGCATTAGGTATTGGCACAGGGGGACCAACGGCAGATTTGGGTTTGTTTGCAGGAGTGGGGATGGGTGAGCTCAGCGTGGCAGTGGCTCCTGCCCAGCGTCCCCCCCAGAGGGCTCTGGGCCAGTGCCAGCCGAGCCCGGCCATCTGCAAAGGCCAAGGGCAACCGCACCGAGAGCTGCTGAGCATCCTCTGGTCCTTCTCCTTAGGACAGAGCTTAAATCAAAGCCACAAGCACCTTTCTCCGCTTGTCCTTCCTTGGCTCGTGGTAAGCCTCTAACAGCTGGAATTATGTTGGGTTTTTTGGTTTTGTTTTTTTTAATATCTATAAAAGCAACACCTCCAGGTGTTTTTCCACTTTCATTGTCACTTGAAAGTCACTGGCAGCAAACAGGGTTTTATCCCCTCTCATAATGGCCCTGGCACGAGGCCGTGGTATATTCAAGGATCATTTCATCAGGAGCATAACACGCTAATCTATTTAACTCGAATTATTTAGCCATATGATATATGTAAATCTGACCAACTTGCAGCAGCTCCAGGCCCTGACGTGTTTGCAAGTAATTTTGATCCCGCAATTATTTTGCGGTTTTGAATCTTTACTGTTGACTTTACAGGAGGATCTGAATAATAAACCCTTACAAATCAGTGCTTTAAGAGAAGCCGGATCCTCTGGAGGGCTGAGCTGAAGCACCCCTGTTATTTTAAGAAAACAGAAACATGGAGACATTATTCTAGATTTTGCCTTATTACTTGGAATTTGATGCCCACAGCCGGACCCCCGAGGACCAGCCCTGGACATGGCACCTGGTAATGGTCATCCTGGCCACAAGGTCAAACCTCGGACAACCGGCATGACAGCAGATGCTCTTCCCCTTAACTAAGGCCACATTGATCGCTCTGCAGGTGACACCAGGAAAGCCAAGGAAGAATAAATAACTGGTTTCCCATCATATTCCTATTGGCAGCAGGTAAGTATTTTATAAAGAATAACATAAACACTTTCAAAGTTAGTCTAAAATAGCCGTTGCTTTGTGGAGCTGGGGTTTATTTGTTTCAGTTCACTCCCAACACCATGCTGTACACTTCTCTCCAGCCTGATGGAGCGTTTGCAGGAGGCCAGAGAAGGAGAGAGGGGGAAGGACGTGGGGAACTCGCACCCTGTGAGCACTTGCCCAGTGCCCGTCCCGCGGCCGGCACCGCTGGGACACACGGGTCCCTCCCGCGCAGGCGGCCCGTGGGCCAGCTCCCGCTCATCACCAGCTCTCTGGCCCACGGCACCCAGATTCAGAGAGGCAGCAGCTAAAGGGGACTAAGTCAGCAGAGCATCCCCATGAACTGAAACCGACGTCGACAGCCTCTGCAGAGCCCCCGCGCCCGGACTCTCCCTTGTGAGCCTCCGCTCAGGCACCCTCTCATCTGTGATCTCGGGGAAGAGATTACACACGTGACTGGGTAGATCACAGAATGGCGGGGGCTGGAAGGGCCCTCTGGAGATCATCCCATCCCACCCCCGGCCAGAGCAGGGTCACCCAGAGCAGGTGGCACAGGAACGCCTCCAGGCGGGGTTGGGATGTCTCCAGAGACGGAGACTCCCCCACCTCTCTGGGCAGCCTGTGCCAGGGCTCTGCCACCCTCACAGCAAAGAAGTTCCTCCTCGTGTTGAGGTGGAACTTCCCATGGTCCAGTTTGTGCCCGTTACCCCTTGTCCTGTCCCCGGGCACCACTGAGAAGAGCCTGGCCCCATCCTCCTGACACCCCCCCTTTCAGTATTTAGAAGCATTGATGAGATCCCCCCTCAGTCGTCTTTTTTCCAGCCTGAAAAGACCCAAATCCCTCAGCCTTTCCTCATCAGAGAGGTGTTCCAGTCCCCTCAGCATCTTGGCAGCCCTTTGCTGTCCCCTCTGGAAGATTACTATTCATTTCTGTAGCGTTCTCTTCTATTTCATCAAAGAAACAATTCCAGTACAGGCAGAAGTGAGGAATCACTTCCATGGTCTTGGGGAATCCACATCCCTGTGTCGACACATCCCAGCACAGAGCGCACAGAAGCCCCACCGCGTCCCCCCTGCCTTCCCCTAACGGCAGGCACTACAACTTTAAATCAAACCAGTTTAACGTAGAATAATGTGAAATGTATCCCCTCAGAATATCTCACCTGTGAAGGGTGATTACATCTCTTTCTCATGTAAGAAGGACCTTAAATAATATTGGGTCTTGCAGGCTTTGCCCGTGGTTCGGAGGAGGAGGAACAGATGTGTAACCTTCATGGATGAGGAGCTGTGTATTTATTATCTAGCAACGGAGGGATGGAAGAGCGAATAGATGTGTTCAGAAGGAAGAACTGCACCTCTGAGCTAGGCAGCACTGCGCTCGCAGCCACAGGCCTGATATTTCACAGCATCCTCGCGGCGGAGGAAGGACAGCGAGTAAGAACGGGCGAGGATCTCAACATCTGGCAGAGGAGCAGAAAGGCACTGGGAAGCTGGTGGCAGCACGCCCTGCCTACCTGCCAAAACTCAGTGGTCTCCGGCCTCTAAAATTCATGTTGGACTCTGGATTTATCCCCCCCCCCCAGTTCTCTAGAGAATCTGTGAAATATCCAGTTTCAACGGAGCTCGTGCCCTTTGGCATAAACTTTCCCCAAGTTTCAGTTCAGCTCCCACGACTCCCAACCTCTCCTATAGTAAGAGGGGAGTGGAAGAGAAAGAAAAAAGCATTACTAAATCCTAAATTAAAATAAAATCCAAAAATTCTCCTGGAATTTGCTCAAAAGGAAAGAGAATCAATTGCAGCCTGTTCCCAGTTCTTTAAGGCAGCCTTATATTGTTTCTAACGAAACAAAAATCAATCAGAAATGCTCCTTATGGTTCATTTTTTTTAAAGCTCAATACCAGCTATGCAATTTGGTTGACAATTATGAATGATCCGTTATGTCATCCAGCCCTTTTTTCCGCTACCCAGCTTGCCAAAGCCCGCAATCATGTATTATTGCTTGCAGGTACATCTTTAAATATTGGTCTGCTTTCCACTTTTCTACAATGATCATTCAGAAATAAACTGAATTTGCTGATCAATTCCATCGACTTGAAAGCAACAGTTATTAATGCCTTCAGTTTGTTGCTGGCTCCTAAACTTTTCTGATCCATTAGTTATGAGCCCCCATTGATTGAAAACACACATTCTCACAGCACTGGGGTTTTTTCAAGGCAAAAACAAAGAGCTTTTTACAGCCACTTTTCCCCAGGAGGCACAGCTTGGGTTTTAAAACCAGCACGAGATGATAATGTAATTTCACCACAATAACTTCCTTTGTGGGTAAAAGTGACAATGCTATTTTTGAAGCGCTTCATTAAAGATGACTTCATTTTGTTTCCAAATCATGCGTTCTTCTCTTTCACCTCCTGCTTGTCTTTTCCTGGCTCTGTTCTCTCCAGCCTTTACACGCCGGGACCCACGGCCCCACAGCCCCGGGGTGTTTCTCTGCTGGGTTCCCAAAGGCTCCCGGGAGAGGCAAGGGCTTTGCTGGCCCTGGGCACTGGCCAAAGCCCACTGGGCTCCATCCACCCTGCTCGGGCCACGGCCAGCAGCCCCGGGCTGGCACCCAACTGCCCTCCACGCCGTGAATTCGGGGCTCCCCCACCACCAAGGTGGCACTGGAGGGGGTCAGAGCACCCACCGGCCCCGGCAACGCAGCCTCGGGAGACAAGGGCAAGCCCGTTCCCATTTTCACTTTCAAATACAGACACGGCTTTGGTTTAAAAAAAAAAAAAAGATAATTAGATTTGATTCCCCCCCCACCTCCCATCCATCTCAGACAATCCTTCCAGGTCAATAGGAAAGCCAGAATATATTAATTTTGGAACAACGCGTAATCAAATGCTACGTGTCGCCACTGAAATCCTTCGATGAGCACAGTCCTGCTCTGTCCCTGCTCCGGCAGATTTGTCTGTACCAGATGAGGCGGGTGAGAGAGGAAACCTCCTCCTCCTCGTTCAGAGGAGAGCAGGAATTAGACGCCTGTCACTGTTAGAGATGCTTTTCCTGTGAATTTGTTCCATTACTTAACACTGATTTATTTTTTGTTCCTTACAGGAAAATTACAGTCAAGTGGAAGCGTACGTATTTAGAAGGACACTGTTAATCAGCGCAGAGCCACTGGATGGACTGGCCCAGTCTCTGCCCTGAAGTAGGTCACAGCAACTGCCACAGTATCCCTTTCAAACCTGTTAAAAATCCAATAAAACTAAAAAAAAATAATAAATATCCACCCACGGAAACATATATCTAATCTGAAAATCACATTGGCTGAGTTCAGTTCTGCAAATCATTTAAACATGTTCTTAAGTTGAAGCTAATGAATCAACTCATTGAAGTCAAACGATACTTGAAGATCAAATCTGGAGCACTCAGCATCTTGCAAGATCAAATCCCACGAGAGGTCACCTCAGTGCCGGCGGCTCCGACAGCCCAACTTGGGAGCGACCCCAGCCGCAGAGACAGGACACACCCCCCCCCAAGACATTTCATCAAACTACTGCGGCTTAATTCAAAAATAACAACTTTTAAAGCTCCCAATTACAAACTTCGCCATTTTCAGTGCAATTTACAAATGCTGAGAGTGATCATTACGCCTCATTTGGTGAGGAAGAAAAAAAAAAAAGTCACTTTATAATTCTCTGGCAGTTAAATGCCCTAAATATATCTAACCCTGCCAGGGAAATCTTGTGCTTAGAGCAAGTCTAACTTTAGCTGCTTTTCCTCTCAAGCGAGGATATTCCCAGAAATGTCCTATTGATTCCGAGAGAAGAGGATCAGTCGTTCTCCCCCAAAGGCTGCGCCGAAGCGACCTTGCTGAGGTCTGTGGGAAGGGTTTGATCGGCACCAAAGGGAAGGTGAAGCTGTGCCCGGCACCGCATCCGGCACCACGGTGGATGCCAAGGGGACGGGTCCCTCCCATTCCCGCGCAGCACGAGGAGGGATGTGCCACCCATGGGGCTGCGGCTCCTCGGGGCACACAAAAAGGGACAAGGATTCGGAAAACGAGAGGTGGCGGTCGCTGGGACTGCTGCTAGGTAAGGGGAAACATTGATTAACCTCTACTTAAGCGGTGGAGCGCAGAGGTCACACGTTGTGCTTCTTGTTTTACAAAGTGGAAAAAAGAAAAATCCTTGATCTGAATAAGGGAGGGAGAACGGAGCCCTTAGGGCTGTCTGCAGGGAGGGCTAGGAATAAAATCAGCAACAAACACGGCATAAACAAGGAGATTCCTTCGAGTTACAGGAAGCACCAAAAACACCTCGCCAAAGTGGGACATGGGAAACCGTGACTGCGGAGAGAGGGAGGACAGGGACGCTGCCAGCGGTCCCGGGACAGACCCTGCACCCCAGTCCAGCCAAGCCTGCGCTCTTCGGGGGTGAGCTGGACTCGGCACACACGGAGCAGCCCGTCTGTCTGTCAATCCTGTCTGTCAAGCCCATCCATCCTCCACGGGTCTGCAGCCCTGCTGCTGCTGGGGATGAACCACTTCGGAAAGTGAATGAACCCTTTTTGGGAAAGGGGAAACGCGAGTGCCAGTGTTCTTCCTTATTAACGGCCTGTGATCTGGAGCATGTGATGTGTGCACTCGGTGGTGGACCGGAGAAGGAGGAATGAGAGAGAGAAATTCCCTGAAGCCATTTCTGCTTATTCTCCTTCTTGCTTTTGGAGCATCCTTGGGGATTGCCCTTATCACAGAGGAGTATGGTTTGGAGGAGAAAGAGGGTGACACGTTCTCACGGAGGTTATTTACAAGTGTTCTTTTCTGGAGATCAATGTGTTGAGCCTGGCGAAGAATGATTTCAGTTTTGCCTTTAAAACTTGGATCAAACAATGCTGACGACGCAAAATTCCCCACCATCCAGAGATTAAACTTGTTCTGCTGTTTTTAATAGGGGCCTGAGTGCATTGCTTGCCAGCGGGCTCTCAGCGCCGTGCTCTTTGTCTTTTAGCAGGTTGGGAGAGCACACTGCAGAAATAACCCATTTGCGTCTGCTCATGGCTCCAGATGCTTCTGATGCATCAGGAGAGCGTCAGGCCCGGGAGCGCCCCGCAGGACAAAAGCATTCGGAAAACTGGGTGCAAAGATAAGACAAAGTTACAGCAATTGAACAAACTGGATTTAATTCTGGATCACTGCCGGCTCTTCTCCTGACTTTGAACAACTCGCAGCAATCGAGGGCACGACAGGAGTGCAAGGACACGAGTGTCCTGTGCAGTGTTTGAGTTTATAAAAGGTCTATACTCAAACATCCAAAGCAATTTATAGCAAGAGGTACCCTCGGCACACAGCATCTCCTGGGAAACGACTCTCTGGCTGAGGTTGATCACCCTTGACTTCACCTCGAGCTGTTTACTCCCCGAGTCAGCAATTAATCCCACTGCCTGCCCACCTCTAAACCTCAGTTGGTAAAATGTACACCCAATAAAAGCTGCTCAGGTGAGCGACATCTCTTCTCTAGCAGTAGCCGCACCTGGTTCTGTAAGGTCCGTTCCCCCACCAGTCTAATGCAGAGCAACACAACAAACCTGTAAAAATCCCAGGGATCTGCTGTGTTGGTAATCACAGAACCCACTCCTGCTGTGTATTTGCAAGGACTCCCTGACATACGTAATTCATTGCCCAGGAGGGACCAGATCAAAACGCCAGCCTATCCCATTAGGCACTGCTAGCCGCATTGCCATGGCACGTGAACGCAAGCCAAGATCGCCAAAGCCTTTTCTTCTGGACAAGGAGACATGCTCCCTCTGAAGGACGGGTCCTAATCCTCTGCCAGGTTCATATTATGGTACTTTTGTCTCGCTATGAAAGTGATGCGGGCCGCGGGTTATGCTTTGATGCCAATAAGGAGCAAGCCAAGGCAGCATCTACAGACCCTTCACTTAATGCACATGAGAAGCTTCATTCCTAGGAGCACCACAGCTTCCCAGCAGCGTCTCTCTCCATGAAAGCCTTTGGGAGGGATTCCTTTGCTTAGCTACCTTGAGCTACTAATTGCAGTAATACAACGAAGCGCATTTTGGCTTTTTCCAGAAGAGCACAATTCCTAAAATACTTACTTTACCGGTTGCAGTAAAGGGCAAGTTTTCCCAAGAAACTCTGGGAGCGTTTGCTTCCCAAGCTTGTCCCCATCGCTGACCTGTCACCGCACTCTGATTTTGCCTAGAGAGAGGAATGACCCTTCATCCCTGTCCTGAAAGCCCAGCACCAAAAGGCAGCTTATGCCTCCGTGAGGTGCTCAGTCTAAGCTAACACACTGAAGTTATAAAAGACAGTCAAGTGTCCATCGCCTCATTCCCTTGTGCACGGATAAAAGCTGCCGGAGCGCTGATCTGTGATGGTGCCGTAGCTTTGCTGCTCATTACTGCGATACAAATAACGAGCGACCGCACGCAAGCGAAGCTCCAAGCTCTTCCCTGCACTCCCAGATGCCTCCAGCATTTCTTTCCTTCACCCGGAGGTCTCAGCCCAAACTCGGTACCTATTTTAGGGGGTGGCCCCTCGCCACTCTCCCTCCAGCAGAGCGGAGGTCCCCGGGTCCCCGCTGCCGGCGCGGTGTGCTCCTTCCCCAGCCCTTCCCACCGCCGTCACCGAGCCAGCGGGTGTGCTGCCCGCTCCTCATGTAGCCTCCCAGTTGTAAAGCATTATTAAACTCGTCCTTAGCCACTTCAGGGCAGCAGACAAGGCTGCCACGCTTCACCAGCAGTTGATTTATTAGTCAGTTCTGCAAGACTTTAATCTACTTGGAGGGTGGTTGGTTTTTTTTTTTTCTCTTTTTTTTTCCTAATTCATAAATGGGTATCTTTATATTTAATCTCTAGTCAAACTACTCCTTACTTGATCTTTAAACCGTTACCACGAGGGTATGTAATTGCGTCTCTCCAGGGCCGCGTCCTCCTGCAGCGAGCGTCTGAGCCCAGCGGGCGCCGGAGGCAGAGCCGCAGCGCGCCGCTCTCCCCCGCTCCCCGGCTGCGTCTCGCCGAGACACGGCAAAGTCGTAGATGAGAACCGCAATCGCTTTCCGGGAAAGACAGATATTCGCTTCCAATCAAAACAATAAAAGGCACCCGGCTTCCCTGTTCCCTAAGGTATGGCGCGCAGACGTTGATTTTGTGCGACTTTGGCCCGCATTTATTAAAAGCGGTCACACAGCCCAGCATCACAGCATCAGCCCCCCCACGTAGGTGGGGTGCCACCATAACCAGAGTCTCATATGCAATGAAGTGCTTCGGGGATAAAAAAAAAAAATAAATAAAAATAGGATTTTCACCAAATAAAAATTGTAGAGAACACATAATTTTGGCAAGATCTTGCTCTCCCGTCCCCCAGAGAATGATCATAAAACAAAAATACAGTTACGCAAAATTATTCACTTTTTGCTTTCATATTTAAAAAAAGCCAACACAAAATACTTCTCTATATACAAACACTTTAAATATCTAACGTTTGCTGGGCACTGTTCTCTTCCCCCCCCCCTTTACATTTGAAAAAAGCAAAAGCTTCCCATAGAAAATTATGGAAATAAACTATGAAGAGGCTCGTTAGTTTTCCTGGGTTTTTTTCATATGAGGTTTCAACATGCAAGTCATGTTCCCACCATGATGTGAAGGCCGGGCAGAGCACAGATACAATCTAGGGAAGATTTTGCATACACTGTCTAAAACAAAGCCGCATCAGCTCCGTTTTACTTGTACTAACACCTGCTTAAAAACATGATTCTTCTGTCTCATCGCCAAAGAGAAAAGACACACAGAAACAGCAGCGATGAAACTTAAACAGGGTATTTCAGATTCAAGTTTAGAGCCACGAGAAGGCAATAACTCAATCCTGACTGAGGCACCTCCCGAGCCGCTGCTGGGCGTCAGAGCCAGGGACCGGGTGTCCCCAGCGGGAAATCCACCAAAAATTCACAGGGGGGTTCATAACTTTCTTCCCCCACCTCCACTTGGGAGCCTCTTGGCTGAACTGGGGGGACAAGCCAAACCAGCAAGTGGTCGCCCACGAGACGCTGCAGGCGCCAAATGGGACGCGCCTGCGAATTATCAATAAATAGAATAGATTAATTTTATAGTCTTTCCAGATGCAAGAAAGACTTGGAGATAAAACATTAATGAATTTAGAGACGCATAGAATAGTTTGGGTTGGAAGGGACATTTAAAGGCCATCTAGTCCCCCACCCTGGGCAGGGACACCTCCCACCAGCCCAGGTTGCTCCAAGCCCCGTCCCACCTGCCCTGGAATGGTTCCAGGGATGGGGCAGCCACAGCTCCTCTGGGCAACCTGGGCCAGGGGCTCACCGCCTTCAGCATAAAACGTTTCTTCTTATATCTCATCTAAATCTCACGTGCCTCGTGTTCGGTTTGCGCTGCAGGACCAAAGGGAAGGGCAGCCCTCTCCAGCTGGGAGGACACCCGGCTTCGGGTCTCTCCCTGCCTTTGTTCCCAGCTGCACCTTTCCCACCCCTCCAGCCCCCGCCGTACGAGCACAACCGAGTTATCTGGAACCCCAGAGTGAATTTGGAGCCCTGCATCTGCTGCACGGCCAAAGGAAAGCTCTGAAAATGGTTTACAAAAAGAGACAAACTCAGCACGGCCCGAGGCGCATCAGCTTTAACTTCTCTATGGCAAAGTCAGCAGTTGCTGAAGTTGCTCGGTGGCACCGGCCACCAAAGGTGGTGTCTCCCCTCAGCCGGGCACCGGCACAGCCACCCCGCGTCCGTCACCACCGTCACGGGGGCAGCTTGGAAGAACTGGGAAAACCAGAGAGCATCTTACAAGTTACTTTTCAAAACCCAATTTGTTTTCTATCTCTTGGAATTCGTTTTCTCTGTTTTCATAACACCTTTAAAATACCAAATAAACATCAGATTTAAAAAAAGAGACTATAAAGCAGCATTTCTCTCTTCCTGTGAATAGGACGGCGGCGTACGCGGGAAGCCTCCCACACTCCCCTTTCAATCCATAAATACAACGCGCTGCACCGTCCCCTTTCAACAGGATAAAGCCTGAAGCTGTTGATTGCTTGCTAAGCTGAAAAGCGTCAAAATTAACCTTGTGCCCAGGCACTGACAGCCGTGAATAACAAGTATTTAACTGGCACAAGGGTCTGGTTTCGCACCGGTTTGAGAAGGAGTCTCCCATCAGCTTAAAACAAGGCCAATGGACACCCGTGCCGGAGGCAGGTCCCGCACCTCGGGCCCAAGGGTTGTCGGCAGCCGCCGCTGGAGGGGGTTCCCCGCTCCGACTGCCTCTACCCCAAGTCTCCTCAGAGTATGATGTGGCAGCTCCTGCTCCTCCTCCTCTCTGCTCTCCTACGCCCCTTCCCAAAGGTGGGCTCCCACAGGAGCTCAGGGCCAGGACATTTCCACCCCCCGCCCCAGGCACGTCCTTTTTGCCTCCACACATTTAACACACCTCAGCCTTTCACGGCATCGCACACATCCCACTGCTACGGGAAAGCTGTTTTCTCCTGGACATCCCATGCCCTTCCCGAGGCAGAAGCCTCCTTACCCCCAGCACTTCGGCTCCTCCACATCGGCACATCAGCGATGCCTCATCCGTGCCTTATTTTGTTCGGAATAGGTACCGCCAGATCCAGCCACAGCTTCCCCACCCAACATCTCAACCTTCTCCGAATGTGCTGGAACAACCGAGAAATTTGCTGTGAATTGGAAACAGGCCTGAGTTTGCAAGGGGACTGGGAAAAAAGGCTGGCTGCAGCTGGCCAAATTAATTCCCAGCATAATTCCACTGAAGTCCGATTTTAACAGGCATTTGAAATAATGTGCTCTTTTCTTGCCCTTTGCATGTGTAGAGGAAAAAAAAAAAGGTATTAACAACTCATTCCAAATCTTTGCATGGGTAATTAGACATGTGGGTAGTAAAGTGCCCTGTGCACTCACAGGTTGGCAGGTGACCAACCTTCTGCTCAGCCAGTTGGTAACTTGTACAGGAGAAAACCGGAGACACCCTTCCTGGGTCTCATACAACGGACCACACTTTGAAGCCAACAGGTCGAAAATAAACCACATGAGAATTTATCAGAAAGCCAAGGAGCATACCAAGTTTTTTTGTAAACTGGTTCCACATAAAGATAATTGCAAGCAGAGTCTAATTCTGCAGTCTCTAATTTTCTTGTCTGACTAAGCAGGCATAATTTACACCCATCAGTTGCAAATGGCTTCTCCCACCAATCCTAAAGATAGAAGGCTTTTTATTTTTTTTTTTGTAAAAAAAATTATTTCCTACCTCTGCAGAAAGAGGATGAAAAATACATGCAAAGGCTGTCTGACACGAATATGTATTTCCACTCAGCCTAGTTCAAAAGATTATATTGCAACTCAGAAAAGGAAGCACTTGATGGAGCTGACTGGCCAGAACAGCTTCTCTCCCGTCAGGGCATGAACATGTGGTGTGATAAAGATAATAATTTAAACTGGTCTTATTCATTTTTTCCCTGTTGCCCTTTTCAGCCTCGAAGACACACTACAATTGTACAGGCCGCCTGCTGCTGCGTGAGGCTGACGAGCAGCTGGGGCCACGTGTGGCTCCGCTCTGCGCCCCCGGCGGGACCCTCGCACTCTGGGGGAGCCGGGACAGCTCGGTCGCCGCTCACCCCACCGCATCCAAAAGGCTGGGCAGCCCTTCACCATCTCCCATTTGTGCTGCCTCGGGTGCTGGGAAGCGCCCAGCCTGGGCTCTCAGGGCAAGTACCAGCCCATCTCCAGGTTCAGACCCAAGAGCTCTCCTAAAGAGGTGGCCGATCAAAGGAGGTGCCCAGCCAGGGTCCTGCTGCGCGGGGTTTGAGGCCAGAGCTGGCATGGACGTGGCCACCCCAGCATCGGAGCGGCTGAATCCCCTCCCGCGACCTCCCGCACGGCTCCGGTCAGAGTTTTCCCATAGCCCCGGCCCCCTGCAAACATCCCCGCAGCAGAAGAGGAGAGGAGAGCAGCAGTTGGTCCCAACTCCCTTCTCGATTTCACAGCTTCCACAGAGCGTTTCTGCTCCCTGGTTTGACAGGAGCTCGCATTCTCCCTGCGCAGTTGCCTGACTTCCACGATAATATATTCAGCAGAACTGGATACATTTCAAACCAGCTATTACACCACGGTATGTTCCAACACAAATATATGCAGCGTAGTGCAGCAACAATTCTTCTAGGAGTATTACTCTGTAACAGGGATTGCAGAAGAAGCCCCTTTCCCTGCCCGCCCCCCCCTCCATGCGAGGGCTTTTGGGGCAGAGCAAGCCGGGCACATCATCTAGAGAGAATAAACCTGATGAAAATTTAAGTGGGAAATTTCCAGACACTCAAATCATCTGTCCAGCACCACGCGGTACAACGTGCGAGCGGTTTCTGGCATCGTCCTCAGTCCCCCACCCCGCGGCGGGGACAGCAGCCCCCCCGGTGCCTCCACCCCCGCTGGGAGCGGGGCATCGCTCTGCGGCCTCGGAGAAACCCCCGCGCAGGCTGCGAGCGAGCACGGGGAAACACAGCGCTTCTCCCGTGACAGATTAAATGATGAAACGCTATAGGTAGGAAGCGGAAATTTTTCCTCTTCCCCTCCACGAGGAGGGAAATCTAACACAAAAATTACAGTAAGTTTGTGGGGGCAAGCGTGGTTTCTCGCTTTTTGCGGGAGCTCCTAGAGCGCGGGCAGCGCCGGCACCTCACCCCGGCTGCGGGCGAGGACCCAACGCCTTCCGGAGGGACACGGCGCTGAACAGCCCCCGAGCCCTTCGGGGCAGAGCCGGCTGCTCCCCAGCCCAACGCAGCCCACGGCGCTCACCAGTGCGACCACGGCTCCCCGGATGATTACTTCGGAAGGAATCCTTACTGGATCTAAACTTGCCATTTAAAACCAGAAAAATCTACTGTGGCATAGGCAGAGCGGCGGGAGGAGTCAGAAAATTAGAACCAGAGCGTCAGAAGAAGAGAAGGGCGAAGAAGCGAGCGCACCATCAGGAGAGGAAAGGAAGGAGGGATTCTTCATAAAGGGCGAACCCCATGAACCGCAGGCTTAAATTTAATTTCGCAGCCCATCAATCAAGCTGCCGGGTGTCAGAGCTAAGGGCTGGCTGGGACGGTTTCAGCAGAGGGCACTCAAGTCCCAGAAATCTGCATTTGCCGGCCCCAGTATATTTACTCTCTGGTATTTTAGGAGCCGACTTCAGCACATGAATCTCGGTAATGTGAGCACTGGGCCCCATAACTCACATTGATTGTAGTTATATTACACCTGATGCATGTAAATCTAAACAAAATGCATGTGGATGTAGCTAATTCAAGTGAACCAGTTTAGACACCATTAAAAAAAATAAAGAGAAGCCTCTTTTTCTTCATTAGCGTGGAAAAACGCCATGGCTACAGCAACGCTTGTGTCTCTTTCTGCAAGGTTCATACCTCTGCTGCTGCTCTGAAGCATGAATCTTATTTGAAAAGGTCCTTTGTCAATCAGCATTTTCCCCTAGATATTAATAATTTCAACATTTTTTCCACTTTTGCAAGCAGTTCCTTTTCATACATAACAAGCCCTACATTCATGGTCTTTGGAACATCCATAAATATACAGCTTTATTTGTAGGTGAGAGAACCGAGATTTTTATGTATATAAAACCCCATAAAACGGACACAACTATCAGAGTCCTATCTGTGTGATAAATGGAGCCCTAAGTACCACACTGATTCACTATAAAAAAGGCAGCATGAAAGTCTAACACATCCAAATATCCTCATAACAAACTAGGAATAACCAAGTGACTTCTTCTAAATGGAACGCTGTGTTCATAAGTTATAAATACAGCAGAATTTGCACTAATTGATATGCTATGAAATGATGAGTTACCACATTAAAACTATTTTCACGGCAGTTGTGAACTGGGCAAATACCTTGTATTTTTAGCATCCCTGTAACAACTCATCGAACACCAAAGCCCTTCTGCTACCTTTGATCGTCCTTCAGCGAGGCAACAGCCACAGAGTCCCAAAAAAGGTCCTCACTTTCCCCGACACAAATCCTCCCTCCCACTGGAACGGGTGCCCACATGGACCTCCCCCCACCGCCCAGAGCTGGGCAACACTTACCCATGTCACAGCACCAAGACAGGGCTCTAGTCCCACAAGAAGCTCCATTCCTCCTGCAGATACATCTCTTTCTTCCAGCCATTTTGTCCCTGCTGTAATTACATGCTAACGACTGAGCTCCACCACAGCTGATGGAGAGCTCGGCCTGGTGGATAAGGGTCATTGCTCGCAGGTGTGGATCCTGGCAGCATCTACAGGTAACAGACAAAGTCACACAGTCTTTGTAGGGGTAAAAAAAAATCTAAGGCAACTATGGTGCAACATCTAAGAGTAGTTTCAAAAATATCTTCTTTTTGATCACAACACAGAGCAGCCCTGGGATCCCCTGGGATGCTGCCAGGAGAGAGGAGCCCCGCCAAGCCGAGGCGAGGGATGGGGCTGGGGGACAGCGTGGGAGCTCAGGAACACGAGGGGAAGCGCATCGGTGATGTGCTGTTCTGTTGCATGCCCCTCGGGTTGCTTCGGGGAGGAAAGGCCACACGAGCCCCGAGCGAGGAGAGGCGCCGCCGCAGAGCGCATCTCTGCCGGTGCCCAGGCACCCCTGGCTGGCTTTGCCATCTGACTGCTGAGAAATGCTCCTGCCCGGCCTTTCTGAGCCGCGCAGACTTCCTTCTCTGACCTACATACACGGCGAGGGCTATTCATGACCTCCATCAGATACTAATCAAATAAGATAATAAGAAATAAACTATTTGTGCTGGTACTGCAGTAGGATCCAGAGGCTGAAGCAAAGGTTAGAGCCTTATCAGTGCCTGGTGCCAGCAAAAAGGCAAGATGCAGCATCTTGGCACTAATGAACTAACAGAATAGAACATCCTAGCCACACTGGAATTTAAAAGGTCCACAAAACCTGAACCTCTTGTCCTGAGTTACTGAAAAATCAAACTCTTCTCTACATGCTGGAGTCTGCAAAGAACAGCCCCAGAAGAGCAAGTCCTCTCTCTCCCACTAGGTTTGTGGGGCTTTTTTTTGTCTCCAGGTGCAAAGATTCACCAGGTTGTGACATTTAATTTTGTAACAAGTTCACAGAAACAGCTGTCCTTCATTTAAGCAATAAGTAAAGAAAATGTCTCCCCTGCCCTTTTGCTAAATCTTGTGCTTTGTGGTGTCATGAGGGATAAAAATATCCTTAACATGAGAGACCCTGTTCTATAACTGCCTTTGACACTGGCCAGATTTCCTGCTGGAAGTCTGAGCCTCAGCCTGCCCACAATAAACACTAACAACAGATCTCTGAGACCCAACTTCTGCGCAGTGCTCTGGGGGTGCTGGGGAGAGCCTTCGCCTCTCTGGCCTGACTCTTAGGTAGAAGTCTGCAAAAGCCCCCTCCACCATGACACCGTGACACCATGCTGGGCGCCCGGGTCACGCTCAGGGACACCTTCCCATCGCCCCAAACAAAGCACGAGTTAAACCACGGGGGAGGCTGCGGGAAGAGTTACACCAGCGTCTCCGGGAGGGGCTGGTCCTGCCACAGGCGTGCAGATCCCCCAGAGACCCTTCCAGCTTTTCCTTACGATGCCGCGCTGATGACAGCTATCACACACCCTGACCAATCCCCACTGCTCCCGCTGCACCAAATAGCCTGAGGCCAGACACCACCAGAGACCAGACACCACCATGATGGGCACAGGGGGGATGCCCCCCGATGGCTCTGCCTCACTGCAGCAGGCACCGTGCTCGCCGTCTGCTGCCAGATGCAACGCCCAGGAACTTTTCTTCGAGTTTTAGACCGAAAATGGTTTGCGTATGTCCCCTCCTCCAGCTCAACCACGCAGGCTGATGGAGGCTGGTCCGGGATGGGTCGCCCGGGCGCAGGACAGCGATGGGCTTTTCTCCCAGCGCCGAGCCCGCCCCGCTTGCTGCTGGGGAAAGCGACGGACAAGGAAAATTAAAAGGATGATCAGATATGGAGTAACAGCATGTTTGTAAGAAAATTAAAGATTTGCTCTTCAGATGTTCCAGGCGATGTAGTTAGCAGACAGCTGGCAAATGGGAGCGATTGGAAATGATGGAATAGATCAAATTATTTAAATGAGAAAAAATAAATTCGCCCTAGCCTAGCCCAGCAAGTTGACAAAGCAGCCTACTTATCTGCTGCATGTGCAGCCCTTTGTCTCTGTCACCGAGGTCATTAAACTCCCGGCTGCCGAGCCCGGGCTGGGCGCCCGCCCGCGGGCACCGCCGCTCCCGCCGCCCCGGCCCCGCTACCGCCCGCCGCCCCGCAACCGGCCGGGCCCGGCCCGAGCCGCGCCGCCCCGCCGCGCCCGCCTGTCGGGGACTCGGGGCACACGGGGGACAGCGGGGCCCCCGGGGACATAGGGGACAGCGGGGTCAGCGGGACCCGCGGGCGGGCGGAGGCCACCGGGCAGCCCGGGGTCTGCGGGACGGGGCGCCGTCGGGGGCAGAGGGACGCCGGGCTCCCGGTCCCCCCGCGGCGCCGCCGTCGGGCCCCGCCCCGCGCTCCCCGCCGAGGGTCCCTGGCCGCCTCCTGTCCCGGCGCCGCACGACCCGCCGCCCCGGCCCTGCCCTCGCCCCGGGGGAGCGAGCGGGCGGCAGCGTGCCGGGGCCGGGGGGCGTCGGGGGTGGGTGTCAGTGCGTGCGTGCGTGTGTGTGTGTGTGTGTGTGTGTGTGAGAGTGTGTGTGTGAGGGGTGGGGGTGTATGTGGGGGGGGTGGTGTGAGGATGTGAGTGTGTGTGTGTGAGGGGGGTGTGTGTGTGACGGTGTGTGTGTGAGGGTGTGTGTGTGTGAGGGTGTGTGGGGGGGTGTGTGTGAGGGGGTGTGTGTGTGAGGGGTGTGTGTGTGTGAGGGTGTGTGTGGGGGGGGGTGTGAGGGGGTGTGTGTGTGTGTGTGTGTGAGGGGGTGTGTGTGTGTGTGAGGGTGTGTGTGTGTGTGAGGGGGTGTTGTGTGTGTGTGTGAGGGTGTGTGTGTGTGTGTGAGGGGTGTGTGTGTGTGAGGGGGTGTTGTGTGTGTGTGTGAGGGTGTGTGTGTGTGTGAGGGTGTGTGTGTGTGTGTGAGGGGGTGTGTGTGTGTGAGGGTGTGTGTGTGGGGGGGGTGAGGGTGTGTGTGTGTGTGTGTGTGAGGGGGTGTGTGTGTGTGAGGGGGTGTGTGTGTGTGTGAGGGTGTGTGTGTGTGAGGGTGTGTGTGTGTGAGGGGGTGTGTGTGTGTGAGGGGGTGTGTGTGTGTGTGAGGGTGTGTGTGTGTGAGGGTGTGTGTGTGTGAGGGTGTCTGTGTGTGTGAGGGTGGGCACGCTCCACTCCGGGGCTTTGCGCGAGCCGCGCGCATCAGTGGTAGGAGGGGACAGAGCCGCTCCTGCGGGCGCACCGGCAGCCCCGGCTCCGCAGGTGCCGCCCGACCGGCACCGGCACCGCACGGCCCGGCACGGCCCGGCACGGAGCGGGGCGGCTCGGCTCGGCCCGGCACAGCTCGGCTCGGCTCGGCTCGGCTCGGCTCGGCGCGGGGCGGCTGCCGCGGGACGGGCCGGCGCGGCCGCACTAAGATGTGCCATGAGCGGTCCGGCCTCGGCGCCGACCGGCCGCTCCGCCTGAGCCCCGGGCAGCAGCCGCCCGCTCCCCCGCTGCCCCTGGGGCCGTAGGGCCGCGCCGGCCCGCGCCCTCCCCAACGATGCCCCATCTCTGGCCGGCGCTCCGCGGCGTGCTCTGGGAATACTGGGCAGCGCTCCTGGTCGGCGGCTTCTGGGGCCAGTGCTCGCACGGGATGCCGCATGTCATCCGGATAGGTAAGGCCACCTCTCCCCGCGGGGACGGGTCGGCGGCGGCGGCGGGGCGAAGTTCAGGGCGCGGTGCCGGGGCGGGGGATGCGGTGCCCGGTGCCCGGGCGGGACGCTGCCGACGGGCGCGGAGCGGTGCGGGGCCGTGTCCCGGCACGGAGCGGGACCGTGCCGCTGCCAAGGGGGTAGCGCGACGGGGAACGGTGCAATGGGGGTGCTGGGCACAGTGCAACGAGGAGAGGAGGGGTGCTGAGCTCCCGGAGAGGGGGATGCTCTGCCCTAAGAGAGGAGGGATGCTGTGCTCTCAGAGAGGAGGGATGCTGTGCCCCCGGAGAGGGGGATGCTCTGCCCTAAGAGAGGAGGGATGATGTGCCCCCGGAGAGGGGGATGCTCTGCCTCTGGAGAGGGGGATGCTCTGCCCTAAGAGAGGAGGGATGCTGTGCCCTCAGAGAGGAGGGATGCTGTGCCTGCTACAAGGAGTACTGCGGTGCCCGGTGCGAGGAAGGCTGCCATGCCCCTGGAGAAGGGGATGCTCTGCCCCCGGAGAGCGGGGCTGTGGTGCCCGGTGTGAGGAGGGGTGCTGTGCCACTGTGAGGAGAGGCATTGAGGCTGCTGCAGTCGGGGTGCTGTGCAGAGGTGCCTTGACCCTGGGCCAGGGGTGCTCAGCCCAAGGGAGAGGCAGCTGGGGGGGGGGGGGGGGGGGGGGCCTGCAGCACCAAGCCCCACTGCCCGGAGGATGCCAGTGGGCTCGTTGCGCCGCAGCCGCTGCTGAGGGCCAAGCATGTTTCATTAAATTGCTGAGATTCTGGGGAAAATTAATTTTTAATAATGTTACATAAAGTAATTGCACAGATAACAGCTTGGGAAAGAGTCTACGATCTTTCTTTTTCTAATTAAACCAGATACATGTTTTAAGTGTGTCATATAAAGAACAGCACTGATTTTCTGTTACATCCCATGTACTTTGCTATCAGTACACATTCCCAGGGATTTGCTGTCTGCCCAGTAAAAATTATAAGGACAGGTTTACCTGTCTTTTCAGGGACCAAATTCTAACCCAGAGAAACTAGTGAGAACTGAATAGATTTGTGAATATTTTAAAGTGGAAAAAAATGCGTCTTATTAATCCCAGTGCAACTGCATGAGAAAGCCAGGAAGAGAAAAATGCTAGTCCTGAGGGACACCCGCTTTCTCAAGTGAAACACTGTCACCTCCAGAACAGTTTTGAGCGACTGCGTGGCCCAGATCGTCTCATGGACAAGGGTTTGGTTCCTGCAGGGTGAACATCTGCTCTCCCCTGCGCTTCTGTGAACAAGGCATTCCAGGCAGATGCGCTCCTGTGCATGTTGGAGCGCCAGAAACGTTGGTGGAAAAGGTTAACGGACCTGCCTCTGGGGCCTGGGCCCTGCTGGCTGCTGAACTTTTACCAGAGCCAAGCTGCTTGGTGTGCTCCGCCGCAGCCGCAACAGCTGGAAGTGTTTTGTGCGACTGAAGCCCAGTCCCAGGAAAGCTCCCTGAGCTGCTGACGGGGCTTCGCCAGTCCCACCGCGCACGCAGGGAGGCGGCGTCCCACTGTGCCATGGCAGAGCCCCCCCTGTCTATCACCAGCCTGTCCCCACCGAGAGCACCGCAGTGCCGCCGCGGCGTTTCTCTTCCCAGCGGGTCCCAGGGCACAGACCCCCATCGGGACTGTGAGCCGTGCGCCCGGGGGGGCCCTGATTGCAGCTGGGGTGCTGGGCGTGCAGCTCGTCCTGCTTTCGGCTTGGCAGCAGCGGGCCTGCCTCTGGCGGGCAGAGCGGGCGCGCTGCCAGGCTGGCGCTCCGCAGGCGGCGCGCAGGGGCTGCTGCTGCGTGAGCAGCCGCTCGCAGGGGAACGGGCTGAAGTCCCCATGGCGGGGGCTGCCGAGACCCCCGGGAATACCAGCGTGGCTCGTGGGGGACGTTCAGGCCCAGGAGTGTCCCTGCGGCTCTGTGGAGACGTTTAGCCTCAAGTCCAGGTGCCTCGGTTGTGCTGAAAATGGATTTTGTTGACAGGGCTCAAAGCAATCGCACAAAAGGACAGAGGAGCGTTCAACACAGAAACTGCTGCCAGCCCTTCACCGACACCAGCTGGCTTTGCTGTGGCTCTGCCCCCCTTCCCCGCAGCTCCCCGGCTCCGCTCGGCGGCCGCCCCACGAGCTGGGCGAGGGGACACTGGCGCTGGGCTGGTGCAAACACAGTGAGGTGGCAGGCAGGGCAGGCAGGGCGCGCAGGGCGGGCAGGGCGGGCAAGGCAGGCAGGGCAGGCAGGGCAGGCAGGGCAGGCAGGGCTGTCCGCTGCCGGAGCACTGCTGTGCACCGCCTCTGCCAGCGCCGCCGTGCCTTCCGCAGGAACGGCCTTGCTTTAATTGCGGAGAAACACCCTGACATTCAGCACAGCATTTAGCCTTTTTCTTGATCAGTAAAATATGAAACTTAAAGATCAGAAAAAGGCTTTAACCAGGGCTGGAGGGAGATGTCTGTTTACCTTCGCTCTCAGCTAAAACTGGCGTAATTTTGACCTCTTTTTCAGCCCACTGGAAAATTGCAGCTTTTTCCCCCTGCAATAATTTGTGCAGAGCTGCCCTGGCTTTCAAGTAATTCTTTTAATTATTAGGTTATGCCGAGTAGTGGAGAAAACTTAAATAAGTATTGTTTTAGAACTGAAAATCAAACAAACAGGTAACTTTTCAAAGCTCTCTTGTTTTCCTGTGAAGCTGACTATTAAAATAAAGGGAGAGATATCTAAGAAAGGGTAGGATAAGCCAAAAGCACTCTTTCCCTCACGAGTAAAATATAAATATTTAATCTACACATCTAAACATAATCTATATGTATACACGCACAAAGAAGACCTGTGCCTCATTGCTGGATTTTTTTTTAGTAAGTTGGAATTTGTATCTGAAGCTTATTCAACAGCTGTTCAATTATTGTGCGATCTGTTAAATATTGGGAAATGCCGTATCAGGAAGCCCCATCCAGCTCCGCTGCGCGCTCAAGGTGCTCGGTTCGGTCCAGAGACAGACAGGCGTGAGGGTGCGAGCGGAGTCGCTGCGCGTTGGCACCCCGGGCGGCGCGGCTGGGATGAGATCAGAGAGATTATCCCTGTTATTAAGTGCCGCACTGAGCAGCCGAGTGTTTGCAGTATCATGCCCCTCGTATGGTAAAAGCAGTGAGCGCAAGATGATGAAGCTATCGCAGGTAGCCTATTTATCTAACCTTTCCCTTCGATTAAAAAGCAGTAGTAGCACCCCTTCAAAGCGACAGACGAGAGCTTGATGCCATTTTGTAGAGCCTGGTGGCCCCGGCCCTAACAAAGCGACGCGGGATGACTGGAAGCAGCCCCGCACGTGGAGCCGAAGGACTGGCGTGTCGTAGCAGACGGGTTTCCATTGCCGTGCTCTGCCGAAGCCCCGTCACAAATTACTCAGGGTGATTATTTTGATGGATGATGTGTTAGCACGATATACGTGCGGATCAGATGGATGCCAACAGTTTGAGATTAATAAGTAATTGTAAAAAATAGACCACAGGAGCCGTCAATCCAATTTTAGCACTCGCGTTTGTTGATTAGTGGGTTTGTTTGTATGCAAGCGCTGCTGGGGAGGTGACACCAAAACCGCGCAGCCCCACTGCGTCTCCCTTGGCCACCCCTGCTCCTGCAAGGAGAGCAGCGAAGCGGCACCTGCCACCCCCCCTGCCACCCCCCTTGCCCCCCCCCCGCCACCCCCCTGTGACCCCCCTGCCACCCCCCATGCCATCCCTCTGCCATCCCCCCTGCTACCCCTCTGCGGGCGGGTGGTGACAGGCAGGGTCCCCAGCCTACCCTGCCCCCCCAGACCCCGGCCGCATGCTCGCCATGCCCGTCCTCTGTAGGAGAAACGCGCTGGGCCTGGGAGGGATTTAATTTTGCTTTCTACCTTTTGAAAAGGAATCACCTTCACCTCCGGGTTCTTGCTCTTGTTCTGTGTTGTTTTTTTTTTAACTAAGGTTCTATTGCTGCTGATATTTGTGGCAGTAATTATTCCTCAGGCATGTTTAAGAGTCCCACTCTTGTATCACTGAAGTCGCTGTGGACAGGATCAGGCTCTGGCTGAGCTTTTAAACAAACAGTCCTGCTTGGAGGAATTTATTGGATTTTATTTCTTGTAGTCTCTTTCTAAGTTGTGTTTGCGCAGAGAAGGGGTCGGGGCATCGATTGTTTGTATGATTTGCAAGTAACACAGAAAAAACAATCAAATTGGATTGGAGTCTGTGTGGAAAAAAAATCATTGATTATTTTGTATAAATACGTAGAAAACAAATTCTGTGGGTAGTTATCCTCCTCTGTGTGATTGGCTTTTCTGAGGCTTATTGTGCCTGTCTGGAATTTTATTTTGAAATCACCTTCCCACACTCTGCAAGCGAAGTTTTATTTTTAAAAATAAAGGCAAAAGCAGGCGTTTATGGGCTGAAAAAGGCAGTGCCCGCAGGGCTGGGAGCTGCGGGGTGAGGGGATGCCGGGGGGGGACGCTCGGAAAGGCGGGTCGAGTGTTTTCTGTTCAGCTGCCGGGGTCCGCCGCGGGGGGGTGGCGGGACGGGCCAGCCCGGCTCAGCCGGGTGGGAGAGGGGACGCAGTGACCCGCACGCAGTGACCGCTGCCGGGGGCGTTTCTCACCCCCGGTGCACGCCTTGCAGCGCACGCCTTGCCATGCACACCTTGCAGCGCACAGCATGCAGCACACACCTTTGCAGTGCACACCTTTGCAGTGCACACCTTGCAGTGCAGACCTTGCAGTGCATGCCATGCAGCACACACCTTGCAGTGCATGCCATGCAGCACACACCTTGCAGCGCACGCCTTGCCATGCACACCTTGCAGTGCACACCTTGCAGTGCATGCCATGCAGCACACACCTTGCAGCACACACCTTGCAGCACACACTTGCAGCGCACACCTTGCAGTGCATGCCATGCAGCACACACTTGCAGCGCACACCTTGCAGTGCATGCCATGCAGCGCACACCTTGCAGCGCACACCTTGCAGCGCACGCCTTGCCATGCACACCTTGCAGCACATGCCATGCAGCGCACGCCTTGCAGCGCACACCTTGCAGTGCATGCCATGCAGCACACACTTGCAGCGCACACCTTGCAGCGCACACCTTGCAGTGCATGCCATGCAGCACACACCTTGCAGCACACACCTTGCAGCGCACACCTTGCAGCGCACGCCTTGCAGTGCATGCCATGCAGCACACACCTTGCAGCACACACCTTGCAGCACACACCTTGCAGCGCACACCTTGCAGTGCACGCCATGCAGCACACACCTTGCAGCACACACCTTGCAGCGCACACCTTGCAGTGCATGCCATGCAGCACACACCTTGCAGCACACACCTTGCAGCACACACCTTGCAGCGCACACCTTGCAGTGCACGCCATGCAGTGCACACCTTGCAGCACACACCTTGCAGCGCACACCTTGCAGTGCATGCCATGCAGCACACACCTTGCAGCGCACACCTTGCAGTGCACACCTTGCAGTACACGCCATGCAGTGCACACCTTGTGCACACCTTGCAGTGCATACCATGCAGCACACACCTTGCAGCGTACGCCACATAGTGCGTGACATGCAGGACACACCACGCAGTGCACACCATGCAGGACACACCATGCAGGGCACACCATGCAGTGCACACCTTGCAGTGCACACCTTGCAGTGCACACCTTGCACGACACACCACGCAGTGCACACCTTGCAGGACACACCATGCAGCGCACACCTTGCAGCCCATGCCATGCAGGGCACACCTTGCAATGCACGCCACACAGTGCATGACATGCAGTGCACACCATGCAGCGCACAGCATGCAGGGCACACCTTGCAGGGCACACCAGAGCGGAGCCAGCCCAAGCCCCCCCCTCCCCGGCGCCTGGGGGTCACCGGGTGTGCAGCAATGAGGAATGTCTCCCCGGGGGTGGTGAGGCGATGAAATGTGGCGGGGCAGGAGCCGGCAGAAATTGAACCGAGATCAATATGCTTCCCCCTCCCTGAAGGAAATCGCTTGGGCGACGCAGCTCCGCAGCACCTGGGCCCAGCCCGTGGGCTGGGAAACGCCAACCGGGGGAATAATCTTCCGGGGGAATAATCTTCCTGCGTCCCTGCCATTTGCTCCCCGGTTTGGAGTATAAGCACACAGAAAGCAGAGCGGGGTTCCCGGGGCCCAGGGGCACCCAGCTGAGCTCGGAGGGAGCCCCGAGTGCTGGTGTGGGTCTGCAGCGGCTCCCGTGACCCCTCACAGGGGGTGCGGGATGAGGATCTGGCCCCCGCCCCTCCTGGGGCCACGCACGCTGACTCTGCCCCTGCATTTTCACCGTTGCAAGTAAAGTGCTATTTTTGGTTTGTTTTGCTCGGGTTTAAATTGTTCTATTGCCTTTGTGGCTTCTCCTGCATTTCCAAGGGTATTTCTGTGGCCACGCACCCGTTGCTCAAGCATTTAATGGTTGATAAAGTTATTTCAGGTCATGAGATGTTTTGTGTGTCAGATAACATATTCTAGTAATTTCAGCGGGATATAAGGGTGGCAGTGTAAATTGTTTGGTGGTAAATTAATTCTGAATACATTTGAATAACAATGCTACCTCTTTATCGCAGAATAGTCTAATTATTTGATCTTGGCATCCTCTTGAGATCTCCATACAGGAAATTAAGATCAAACCACAAACCAGAAAAAAAAAAATAGACCCTTGTTCATCAGAGGGCGGTCGTACCGCCAAAACGAACAGCCCCGCTGGGTGCTGGGCTGGGTCCCCACAGCGGGCACGCTCCCCCCCCCAGCCCACCCCAGCACCTTGATCCCCCCCCCGGGGGCTGAGCCTCGGCAGATTTACGCAGCGTTTGAGCGGTGAAGGAGCCTTGTGTGGCCTTTGTGTGCCCGGGTGGACGTGGGGGCTCCGCCTGGCGCCTGCCCCTGCACTGGGGGGGCCATGCCGTGGTGATGAAAGCCGCCTGCTCGTGCTGCATCGTCCCCTTTGGTTTTATCACCAGCAGGTGCAGATCCACTGCCGTCGCTTCAAACGTAATTTCTCCATCTCTGGATGTTTTTATTGATGAAACTAAATGGAGGTTGATATTACGAAAAGATTTCCATAAAGCCTTCACGACGCAGTCATGCACAGAACAATACTAAAAGTAATCCAGCCTACAGCAAAGTTGGGTTTCTCTCGTTCTGGTAAATGAAGTGCTCCTTTGGTACAGATCAGCAGCTTCACTAAATTAGCAATAATCCTAGATGCAATCCGGCGTGCCGTGGGTGCCATGCCCGCGGCCGGCCGGGGCTGGCAGCTCAGCAGAGGGCACTGCCTCGCCGCTCGCACCCGCGCCGGCGCTGCCACCCTCCTCCCTCCCGCTCCCCAGCCCCGCTTCCTTCTGGTAGCGAGCATGGCTAATTTCTGAGCATTTGCATGGAGGAGCTCTGCCAGAGTAGCTACGATGCCGGAGTCTCTCCCGGAGACACAATATCAAATAAAACCCGACGCTGCACAGTCTGTTTGTAGCAAGCACTAAGCCTCCTAATCCAATGTATTGCGTTTCTCCCCCAGTTACGCTGTGCAATCTCCTTTCCCTCACTTTGGCTTGAGGTTTAACGTGATGCCGTCTAGACTTCTTCTTTCCCTCTGCATGCTTGGCGGCGGGCTGGGGCAGTCGCTGGGTGAGGCAGATAACGAGTTGAAAGCACCAGAACTCAATGGGTGCGGGGGGGGGAGAGGGGCAAACGCCGGAGAGGAGCTGAGGGCTGAACGCCAGGATAAAACCTGCGCTGTGGCAACGTTGCCAAAGGGAATAGACGTGAAACGAGGAGAGCTGGTCGTCTTAAAGCCGTGAGGACTGACGTTGGCGTGACGGCAGATGTTGCTGCGTGCAGTGACTGCGCGGGGGATCCTGCTGCTCCGCAGGGAATGCTGTGGGAGAGGGGGGTTCTGGGGGTTCTGTGCCCCTCGGAGCCCCCAGTGTGTGTTCCCAGGCAGGGATTGTCTCGGTTTGGGTTGATGGAGAGGGGATTCAGATGTGACGGGGCTTCACACATAACTACTGTTGTTCATTAACAGCAAAACCAGGGAGAATATGCTGGTATTTATCATTTCTAATACAACCTAAAACCAATGCAGGTCCTTGCCACGCGCAAGAGCTCTTAAAGCAGGTGGAAGGCTCAGTTCACTGCTTTGTCTTTGCTCCTGCACCAGCTTTTCTTTGTGGCTGCCTCCGTTAACCCCTCCTGCTCTCGCCTCCTGCCCCCCCTCGCCGTGCTGCCCCGCAGGGAGCCTTCCCCCGGCGCTACGCCTTCATTTCTCAGGTTCGCACCGCGAGACGCTCGCCATGCGCTCGCCGTGCCGGGGGTTACCCGAGTGTTCGGCAGCATCAGTCCTTGCGCTTGAAATCTGCAGCAAGACGTTGTGCATAAATGCACAAATGTGGGTGCGAGCGCTCCGTTGGTTCTGGGCGGGAGCCGGGGGGGGGAAGATAAGGAGGACAACACGGTTCGGTCGCAAACACCGCCCAGGCTGCATTTTTTCTTTGAGGTACAGTCTGGCCTTTGGCTCAAGTCACACCAAGTCCAAAGAGTACACCAAAATAAAGAGTGTGTGCACCTTGGATTAGGGGTTCAGTCTGTGGAGTTACTGAGTCAGAAGAACAGCCCCGTCCAGGCAAGCTTTTAAGCGGGCAAAGAAAGCAGCTAATACCAAAGCAATAAACCAAAGACTTAGAATCACATAGCTGTTCAGATGAATGCTTGAATTCGGGCCTTGCACTTTGCTCATCACTCTGGAAGCACAGGGACCCCCCTGGGGGTACCCAGATCCCCAGGTACCAGAGCACTAAATGCATTACAAAGGCTTTTGAGACTGATTGATTTAAATTAGCCTTCCATCCTTGACATCTGCAAACAGGAGCTTCAGAAGCGTTCATTAGTGCCACGGCAGCAGTTGGGGTTGTAAGGGTGGTTCCTGTGTCCAATAAGGAATGGGAAGAGGCCATTGACTGCTCTTACATAGGCCACTGGATACTCATTAGCTGGTAATGACATTTGATTGCTACAGCATGTCCTTTGTTCGAAGTGGGGACTTAGAGGTGAACAGACCAGCTCTTTGAACTCACTAGCACCCAGGTGAATAGGAACGTAAGCCGTTCTTAAAATAACAGAGCTGGGACTGCAAAATCCAAATTTGATTAAAGACGTGGAAGTGTATGGTGAGAGAACCAGCCGCGGCTGTGGGCGGCTTTCCCCCACTTTAATGAATAGATGGCTGTCATCTCGTGCTTGTCTCCCCGGATGAAACAGTAAATAAAATCTGGTATAGCCCACAAATTTAGCTGAGTTACGGCTGTCTATTGGGACTGAAGTGTTAGACTTGCTGGTTAGTTTTGCAGTGAATTCGAAGCACTCAGAAGGAAGTCCCAGCAGGGATTTGAAATGCCACCCCCTGGGAGACACGGCGCCTGCCTGGCTCCACGGGCTGGGGGAGCCCGTCCCCGGCTGCGGCACAAGACGTACGGTACAAACAGGGGCCGGTTTTTGTTACGAGGGGAGCAAACGGCCGCAGCACTTGCTTAGCAGAGGGTCCGGGAGCAGATTTTTACACGGACGGCCCCAGGCTTTGCTTCGGGAGCTTCGGGAGCCGCCTGCACGGCCAGTCAGGAGCAACCTCTGCCAAAAGGGAGCCGCTCTGCTGGAAAGTTGGCCTTTACGTCCTCAGAGAAGAATAATGTCTGTGTCTGTATCGCTACGGTGTCTGGGAGTTGGAAAAAAAAGATGGCTGTTTTCATTGCCGTATAAATAAGGTTTTCTTTAAAGCAAACAGGTGCTGCGTGGTCTGACTCGCTCTGATTCACGCCTCACTGGAGGGGAATTATTAATTTCTCATATTGTGCACCAGGGTGGCCGGTATATATTTTCTAGTGAAAATTAGAGCAGATCAAGACCGTTTCCTAAAGGTTTCTATAACCATCTGCATGTTTATATACACGGGACGAGCTCTGGCGGTGGAACAGGGCTGCTGCCGGTTGGGTGACACCTCACCGCGTCCAACCGCCCGGGCTGGATCCTCTGTGATGGAGAATGAAAGACAAACTGTCCTTGGAGAGCGCGGTATCAGCTCCCCTCCCCTTGCCTTCCTTGCCTTCCACTTTGCAGCTCAGGCAGCAGTGTCTCGGGCAGGAAGGTGGTTTCCCAAGAATCCGTGTATTACCCTTCTGGGGCAGTGTCAGACCTGCAGGACGCTCGGCAAACAACACCTGGCAGCAGTTTTCCGTCGCCACCGACACATGACTTGGAGCAGTTGCTCTGTTTTCTGTGCTGGGAGTCGCAGGAACGCGACGGCACCGTGGTGTGACCTGGAGATTTTTAGAAATAAGTCAGCTTGGCAATATCATAGTCATAACTTGCAGGAATATTTGTATTCTTTCCTCCAGATTCCTGTTACAGGGAGTTTATCACAGACCATTTCAAATGGTTTTCCCCAGAGGAAGCATCCAGCCATTAGGTATTTCCTCTCTAAAGCATGTCTGTTAGCTTAGCTTTTGCTGTTCTTTATTAATACTGCTATAAGGCATTTCAATGACATGCTTTGCCTGGGTTTTTTAGAAGCCTCTCAGCACCTAGTTCCTGCTGCTTTCCTTGGGAAGCAGAAGTGAGCTTGCCGTCGAGAAGGAACCGTGAGACAAACCCGCCCAAGCCAGGCCCAGAAACCCGCTGGCCAGGTCTCCAGGGGGGCACGGAGGGGGGTGGTTTCTCCGAGTCCTACATGTTCCATTTCTCATTTCGGTTTCCCTTTGTTCTCTCTTTTTGCTCTGATTCCTGTGATGTTGCCGCTCCCTCGCTCCACTCTCACTCCCGCCGGGATGCCCGGGTGCCTGCCGGAGGCTGGGGGGGGGCGCGGGCGGGTTCCCCCCCCGTACGCCGAGGGTGCGGGGTGCTCCCCCCGCCCCAGCACAGCTCATGGAGGCTTCGCCACCCTTCACCCAGCAGGCTGGCATCAGAGCAGCCTCCCGTCTGCTGCAGCACTTTGGGGCACTTTCTTCTCTCTGGTCACCTTCTGTGCCCCCCCCACCTCTGCTCCACGGGGCTCTGGGGGTCCCCCCGCCGGGTCCCCGCTCCCGCTGGGACGGGTCACTCCTGGAGAGCTCTGGGGGGGAAACCTGGCCACGTAACTCCACAGGAACGCAAGATGCTGTTCTTCCGTGGGATGCGCAGCAAAAGGTACATCATGATTAACCTTAAAAGTATAAGCTTTTTCCTTGCCTGTGCGAGACAGATTTATAATATTTTCTCTTTCTTTTTTAACACTGGATTCTTAGCGCAGATGGTGATTTATTGAATAATCAATTTCCTTATCTACGTAATACATTAAAGTGATCCATCAATGCCAGATAATCAATCCAGCTTGTGATTTTAAGTGTGTGAGAGTGTATGCATGTGTACTTGTGTATATTTTTTTCCTCCTGTATCATTGTCAGGGCAAATAACGTCTCCCTTTCTGTGCTCCCTTTTCAGTGACTTTTGTTTATGGCGTGTAAAAGAAAATCACGACATTATATTACACCTTGTAAGTTTTACGGTACTTGAGAGGTTTATGCGGTATGAATGTAAAGGGCAACGCAATAATGCAAAGGGCAGTGAGACATTTTTAAGCGCAGAAGGATACACAGGGAGCTGCAGAGATAAATCTGGGTGGATAATCATCCCACGGTGTCTCTCCTATTTATGAGAGAAAAAGATGTTCACTGCAAATCATGCGTCGGGTCACTTTTGCCCTGGTCTCTGGCTCTGCTTTGCATTACGGGCTGCTCAAATTGTTCCTAATCTCATTTGGGATCCCTGCCCGCGGGGGGGTCACCCCGCTGAAGGACGATGTGATTCCCGTCACCTATGTGCTACCACGGTCTCGTGCAGTTCAAGGGCGTGAGGGGCTGGAGGATGGTTTGGCTGTTCCCTGTGCGCTAGGAAAGGGTCGATCTGGAGAATTAGCCATGGGAGGAAGCAGGAGGAATCACAGTTACCACGTCTGAAGCTCACAGGCAGTTTGGGTGAGGAAGAAGAGCCTGGGCTCAGTCTCCTGCAGTTTGGGTGTTCGCTGCCGGAGCCTGCTCCGCTGGAGCTGGGCAGAAAACCGCCGCTGAGAACAGGACTGGGAGCTTTACCAAAGTGACCCTCCATAAAAGAGAGAAACTTCACGGCATCTTGCTGTTGTTAGATTTCTTAAACAATCAAGCAATGAATCCTCCTCAAATGTGAATATTCAGGACTCAGCATTTGTAATTAGCAGTAGAATTGGAGACAAGATGTCATTACTTT
The DNA here is from genome assembly GCF_963924245.1 of Chroicocephalus ridibundus. Taxonomy (NCBI): domain Eukaryota; kingdom Metazoa; phylum Chordata; class Aves; order Charadriiformes; family Laridae; genus Chroicocephalus; species Chroicocephalus ridibundus. The sequence goes on along the minus strand of NC_086302.1, from coordinate 3,126,879 downwards.
TTGAGGTCAAGATAAGTTTTATACATAGGTCACCGTTCCATGTGCCTCATTCAAAATCCAATTTGTTTTGTGGGCTTACGATGGCAGAAACACTGATTATTATGCTATCTCCACATGTTCAGTACTTTCTGGTGCAGGAAAAGATTTTGCCTTAATTGCTTTCAGTTTTAACCGTCTGGCACAGAGACAAGATTTTCCTGATTTGAACCATCTCATCAGAAGTTGAAAACTTTGCTGGAGAGTGGAGACCTCGAGCCGTGGCAAAGCCCCTGGAGCTCCCAAGGAGCGGGAGCGGCCGCCGGCGGCATCGTCCCTCCCGTCCCGGCGATGGCAGCTCGCCCACGGGGCACTTCTAAAGCCCGCGCTCGGCACCTCGGCCCCCAGTTTGCCAACCCAGGGGCAGACACGCACCGGGGGGAGAGGAGGGGAGAGGAGACACCGCAGGAGAACCCTCTGCGTCCTCGTTCCTCTCCTGCGGAGCCCACCTGCACCTTCCGCAGCCCAGGATGCCGTCACGATTCCGTTTTTCCTGGCAGCGATGCCATTACCATTTTAAGCTGAAACAGGGGCCTGTAAAATGGAGGTTCTCGGTTTAAATCTCTGGTCTATAAAATCTTAAAGGTCTCTTCTGCCTTTATAGGGAAAGAAAACCATTTTCTTCCTCATTTTACACACTTTTCTTCTTACGAATTTTTATTTCTGGCAAATCAGTTTTTGTCGTCTTTACTTAGGAGAAATTCAGAATGAGTCCTTGGACGTTTAGCTCCAGGGTGATATCCAGGCTTGGCTCATAGTATTTGAATGGAAATAGGATCTTTAGTTTCTTTTGCTATTCATCTACATCATGGGGAAAGGGTTATCCGGAAAGGATGGTGCAAGATCTTAGACGCTGCCGATAACAGTTTTTAAAACGTAGAGCTTGTCTTTGCACAGACGATCAACCTCACTTAAGAGTAAAGTTATAAGTAAAAGTGTCAAATATAAACAATCCTCTGTTGTCCTAGCAGCTACCTGCCATCCCTGGGGTGCGTTTCGGTAGACGAGGCTGACTTTGCACATGTGCCCACCTAGTTATAAACTGATCAGTGAAAAGACAGTTACACCCATATTTACTTAATTGTCTTATACATGAATGCAGTGGTGGTTATTTGAGGGAAAATGTGAACTATTTTCTTGCCTGCAGAGTAACTTTATATGTGAAGTACGGCAATTTCAGTCGCTGGATCCATTTCCTCCAACTAGAGGGAGAGCGATGGCACACTAAAATCTGAAACCCAGCCGGATTTGCACATCCTTATCTCTACATTATGAATTCGCATTTGCTTCTAGTACTTTTTGGAGGCAATTCTGACCTCATTAATTTTCCCTCTCCTTCTCACTCTCTTACTCCAAGGATCCCACGCACACACTTGGACTGAAGCAACAGCTCAGCCCCACAGATGAGCCACAAGAAACCCCCTGAAACCCCCCCAATCCCTGTTGGGATTTAAGCACGGCAGATGGGACCTGCCACTCAGTCTCGCCCGAAGACAGGGAAGGACAGGGAACTGCTGAGAGGGGACAGCAAAGGGCTGCCAAGAAGCTGAGGGGACTGGAACACCTCTCTGATGAAGAAAGGCTGAGGGATTTGGGTCTCTTCAGTCTGGAAAAAAGACGACTGAGGGGGGATCTCATCAACGCTTCTAAATACTGAAAGGGGGGGTGTCAGGAGGATGGGGCCAGGCTCTTCTCAGTGGTGCCCGGGGACAGGACAAGGGGTAACAGGCACAAACTGGACCATGGGAAGTTCCACCTCAACACGAGGAGGAACTTCTTTGCTGTGAGGGTGGCAGAGCCCTGGCACAGGCTGCCCAGAGAGGTGGGGGAGTCTCCGTCTCTGGAGACATCCCAACCCCGCCTGGAGGCGTTCCTGTGCCACCTGCTCTGGGTGACCCTGCTCTGGCAGGGGGTTGGCCGGGATGATCTCCAGAAGGCCCTTCCCACCCCCACCATTCCGTGATTCCGTGAAGGACAGCCCTGGTCCCCTGGCGCTGCAGCTCCTCCCACACCCCCTTCCCTGCGGGCGCTGAGCTCCACTCCTCACCCTCGGGCCTCAAAAGCAGAGGGAAGAAATTCATACAGCTTAAATCTTGAACAAGCTGTACTTTCTCTCCTATTTTAAGAAAAAACTGCATTCGCAGGCTTCCTCAGCAGCTGGTTGGGATTTTCGCTTATTGCCAGTGCTTGGAAACAAAGCGCTCAGTGTGTTCCCTTGTTTCCTAAAGACGCTGGAAGGTGCCACCAGGCCAGTGACAGCCGCCAGCCACGCTGGCCGCACCGCCACACACCGCAGCCTCTCCGACGGCTTCACCTGGCAGCTCCTCCCCCAGCCTGGTGACCCTCTGTATGTAGGCACATTCCCTTGAAACAGCTCAGAAGACATCATAATAATAATAATTCCTTGTTCAGGATAATTAATTTGTTGAGTTGCTAATGTATTATTTATGCAAAACATATTGTTTTACACACACCATTGTTTTACACTGGTAACGCAACACGTATTTGACATCTATGACACGTGTGCCAATCTTCAACTGCAGCTTTTATTTGTTTCGCTGCTTCCCTTGTCAATAACTACGGCAATGAATTCAGCAAATTATATAAAGACATTCCAAAGTCACTTCTGAATTTCAGTGGAACTTACACGTGGGCTTTAAAGCCTCGTAATTCAAAGTCTAAAAGTCTTTATCAAGACCAGTACAAAACCTATTAGAAGTCAACATAAGTTATAAACTTTCACAGATACTGAAAGAGGGGAGACTTAGATGAGATATTGGGAAGAAATTCTTTATTCTGGGGGCGGTGAGCCCCTGGCCCAGGTTGCCCAGGGAAGCTGTGGCTGCCCCATCCCTGGAGGGGTTCAAGGCCAGGTTGGACGGGGCTTGGAGCCACCTGGGCTGGTGGGAGGTGTCCCTGCCCAGGGCAGGGGGGTGGGACGAGGTGATCTTGAAGGTCTCTTCCGACGCAAACCATTCTGTGATTTAGTACTGGCCCAGGAGGCTGATCTATATTTTTTGACTGCATTATTAAGGTCATTCTATGTGGTTACGTGACTCTCTGTGCTTTGTGTGTGTTTGTGGGGAAACCTATTTCCATATGAATTATGAAAGTTTATGCCAACGGGACTGTAATTCGTAAATTGTTGTGACAGCAGCATTTTGAAAGAAAACACAGAGAAACCAGGGTAATAAAACTTGCCATTAAGGGAGTGGGCTTGTGAGTCCTGGAAAGAATTCTTGTCCAAGGATTATTTATGATCATTACACACCAAAATGTGTTTTTGCATTTTTATTGCTGGCAAATTACTTGTAAACCCACTAGGGAGCTAATGATTTTTCCTTTGCGGCTACGCTACTTCATTTTGTTTTCTTATATATACATTTTTGCGACCAGTTAAGCCATCATTTTTGATTTATAATAACAATAATTGTTTCTAAATAGCCTGGGTGTTAAAGGGTTAACCATCCTCTGATTCCAGCTGACAAAAACTCCCTGACAGTGATGGATTTCAGAGGGAGAATGGCTGGTGGTGCCTGGGCAGATTTTTCCCCAGATTGCTTTAATGGTGCTAACTACCTCTAATGGGGAGCACGGATTATTTATGTTCTTCAGTAGGTTCTCATTAATTTTCCAGCGCACTTGGTTGAAGATTCCTGATTTCTTGGCTTCTTCGTTAGTGTTACCTGTTCAACAACGTGGGGGGATGGAAGTGGCTCCAGGAAGGAGCGCTGAGTTCAGGTTCCTTTGGAGGAGCAGCAAAGGGGTGCGGAGCCCCCTCCGTCCCTCCCTCCCACAGACACCCCGGCCGCGGGTGCCGCGGATGCCGCTTTACGGAGCAGCAGTTTATCCCGTTCCTCCTCAGGATCCGCAGATCAGTTGTAAGAACACCCCGGCTGCCCAGAGCAGCGGGAAGCTCAGGATCAACCTTAACAGGAAGGTTAAGTGAGTCCTAAATTACCCCCTGCCATGGTTACGGGGTGATTACACCTCTCGTTTCTGATGTGCCGGCTTGGGAAGGGCCTCCTGGTGCAGCACGGGTGGGAGCTGCCAGGCTGGAGCCTTGGTGACAGATCACCTACTGCTGCCCTCCTGGAGCCCTTCACCCCGGCCTGGAATGCCCTGGACACAAGTAGCAAATGTCTGGGAATGTCCATTAGATTTTGGGGATGGCGGGATATTTGTATATTCATTACCAATGTCAGTGACAAAAGCAGCATACGACTAATTGCATTTTTGATCGTAATACAGCAGTTTGTTAGAGGCACATTTCCTTTGCAGGCTTTCAAAGCCTTATTTTTAGAAAAGTATTTTTTGATCTTTCGTTAGCTCCTGTTCTGCTCTGGTACAGGCTCCCTGCGTGGCTTTGAACAAATGACTTTGCTCTTCTGTGCCTTAATTCCATACTTGTAAAATAGGGCTAACGCATACCCTGCTCCTCTGGGCTGTTGGAAGGGGGAGGGTTCTAAAGGCTGCGACACGCGGATGTGAACAGCTGAGATTGCGGTGCCAAGGCAGGGGCTTTGAGGCAGAGCAAATAGATATGAGCAGGCGCAGCCCTATTAAACTAGTGAAATACTGAGATTACAACCCGGGACTTCCTGACTGAAGTCATTCTGAAAAACACAAGTATCCTAAATATGCTTAACTGCTTATTTAATGTAGATTTAAAAAGTTATTTATTGAAATCTAACAACTGTTTACTCAATATGGGACTGTAAAGCCTTAAAAACATACTCTTAATAATCCCTTGGTATTTAACTAACGTACAATAGTGTGTGCTATTACATCCCAATTAAATCCCTATTTGAGACACTTAATTAAAAAGGAGGCTATAATAAGCTCCCGATCATTTGGCTCCCCAGCCAGATCCATCCGATCACGGATGCCGCGCGTTGGTGCCAGAGCAGGGCTGTGCTGGGGAGCGCTGGGGTGTCCCAGGGGCTGGGGGGCAGCAGGATGGTGACGCCACCGTGCGCTTCGGCCCCGGGGCAGCCGCTACCCCAGACAGGACGGCTGCCATGCTGGGCGGCGGCAGAGGCAGGGTGCTGCGGGAGAGGTCGGGCCATGGGTTCTTTATGCTGCCGGATGCCAGAGCTCTGCAGGGAGCGGAACGCCGACGGCAGCCCACGGGTCACGGATGCACTTCAGAAGCAGCAGCCCCAAAGAGCAGCTTTGGCTTTACCGCCGCCACGGGAAACACCATCAGCCCTTCCCCAGGAGACACCACCAGCTTGGGAGCCCCGCTTGGCCAGAAGCCCTGGTGTGACGGAGCCATCATGGAAGGTCTACCCAAGGCCAAAATATTGCGGGACATCTATGGGAACCTTGGAAATCCTGCACGGCTGCTTCCCTGCTGGGTGTCTGCACAGCACCCTGCCCTGGTCTCTCCTGCGCTTGGGAGTCACAAAACCGTCAGCCAGTGCCGTGCCGTGTCGTTATCCTGTCCTGTGCCAGGCTTTCCCGGGCAGGCTGCGGTGGAAGGAGCCCTGAGGACAGCCGTCTGCAGACAGCTGCTTGCCATCCAGCCAAGTGACTCCTCTCTGCCTCGCTTTAAAAAAAAATAAATAATCCCAGCCCCCTTGAATTCAAGCATGTTTGAAATAGGAAGTGACAATAGCTTTGTGCTAGCTCCACAGCATGATGTGATGTTAATTTGTATAAGTGATTTTTTTGTTTTTAATTATCGGCCTGAGATTCGAAACCGAGGACCAGGGGGACCCCACGAGGCATGCTCGACTGTTTCAAGGGTGGAGTTTGTTTGTTCATTCACGTGCTTAAATATATCTCTTAATGGTGTGGCTGATACTACAGTACAGTGCAAAAAAAAAAAAAAGGCAGGATAAGAGATTGTCACGCAGGAGCCTCAGGTCGGACCCCAGCTCTGGCAGAGACCCTGGGTAGCCTTAGGCAAAACACGAAAGGGGAATACTGTTCCCGCTTTGCATACGGTGGGCAGGATGCGAGAGAGAGTAAACGCTAACGAATTCCCTGGAAAGCATGGAAGGACTTCAGGGGGCTTTGGGTCACCCGCCGATGGTCCCTGTTTCTCCTCGCGTCTGTCCTGTCCTCGCGGCCCCGCAGGTCGGGCGGGCTGTGACGCCTGCACACGGAGACCCTGGGCAACACGGATGCCAATGAGTGACACGGGACAACAAAAGACACTTTCACCTGTATTTCTGTGTAAGGAGCTGCCCCGTGGTGTGTAACTGCCCCTCTCCATCCCACTGCGAATCCCAACGCTTCCAGAGAGGGGGGGCTCGCAGGCGGATATAGCGTGTGTGCTGCATGGGGGGTCCCTGCCCGTCCCGCACCGCCAACGGCCGCGGTGGAGCTGCGCGGGAGGAGGAGCGGGGAGGTGGGGACAAGGGCTCCTAAAGCAGCACCGAGACACCTCTGCCCTCCGGTCACCGTCCGGGCCCTCGCAGCGTCGCCTGGGGCCACAGCTCGGGGTAGTGACCCAGAGAACAAACCAGCCGGATTCACAACCGTGGTGTCATTTCTCTATAGAGAGAAGTGATGCCCTGGGTTCCTTTTGTAGGCAGATGAAATAAGTACAGAGAGATCTGTGATGTGGCAGCTCTTTGGATTTTGCGGAGGATTTCGAGGCAAGCCATGGTTTATGAGCAGCCCATTAACACAGTGCATACAGAGGCTCATAAAAAATCCCATTTTCCCCATTTCAGCTCTACCGTTGTATTTCATTTGCAGTCTAAATCCAGTAAGAGGCTCAGCGGAGGTGGTGGCAGGGAACCGTCCCTGTCCCGGGAATGCTGGCTACGGCGGCCGCCCGGGGACCCCGAACACCTCCCCCCCCCAGCCCAGGCCAGCCCCGCTCCGCCGGCTGGGAAGTCTGTTCCCCGGGACCTCGCTTAGGAGAGAAGAGGGAAAGGGAAGGGAAATATGAACATCCACTCCAATGGGGTTTGTTATTCCAACTCCTTCAAAATAATGTTTGGATTTCACGTATTGCTAATTACAGACACTGGTGTTGGGTGGTATTTAATGCCAGCCAGTGATGGATGCTCTATAATCTTATATGAGAGAGCACATTTGTTTTCTAAGGCTAACTGCACACAATCTGTTATTGTATAATGCTGAATACTTTGAGGGTTGGTGCCTTTCAGTGTTGAGCATAAAAGCCAGGCCTCCCCGGCAATAATCTTCATTAATCAGGCTTCCCTAGTCTGCAAGCGTCGGGGACCACGATGTCTTCTTTGTACGTCGAAGCTTGCGAGGATTACGCTCTGAAAAACCTCCCACCGATCTTCCATTCTTTCATTTTTCTTTATTTGGTTTAAATGGGAAAGTGTCCTCCCAGTGCAGCCACCATCATTTAGTTGTGTCTCCACACATTTCTTTTAAACCAATAAACAGCTTAAATGGGGGGAGGGAGAAGCAGCTGCAACTTGCTGGGAGCGGAGCAAACTTCTCTTGAGGAGGATTCGGCTTCTTTTGTTTTTCACAAGAGCCGTGGAGTGTTCAGCGCTTTAAAAAATACGGCCGCTCATTCGGGCTCCTGAAACGTCGACGTAGGGGAGAGGTGTTCTGAAGGCTTTCAAGAGATTTGGCGGCACGAGTGAAGGTCACACACGCGGCGTTAGCTCCGCAGCACCTTCGCAGACTCCTTCCTGCAGGAACCCAGGTTTCGGTGCTTCAGCTCAAGTTTCCGTAGCCGTCCGGAGCCACGAGCTGTGGTTTTAGGTAGATCCCAAACTCCCAAATTCCTCTGAGCGATCAAAAGTGCCAGGCACACGTCGGTCCTGAGCAGTGTGTGACCGTCACCTCGCTCATGCCGCATTTTCTCCTGGCCGTGGGTCTCAGCTCCCGCCTGTCCCCGAGGGGCAGCTCCTCAGCGGAGACAGGGCTCTCCTGAGCTGCGAGCCCAAATTAAACTCATTAATAGATTCCGTCTGAGCAACTCCGAAAGATGCTAGTAACAGCTATCTCAGGCCATTACAATCAACGTAATTTTAGCTTTAATTGCCGAATATCGCCGTAGAAAGAACAGTTGTCTTCCTGCCCTGAGCCTGCACAGTTGCTCTCCCAGGTTTCAAGATGCAGCGAAAGTTTTTGGGTTGTTTTTTTCGCACTGTACGTTTCAAATGCTTCATTGTCAAACTGGTTAAAAGCCCTTATTTATAAAATGTGTGCGTCTCTTTCAGCTTAACTGAAAAGGCATTAAAATAACTGCAGCTGTGGAAAGAATAATTACAGCGAGATTTTGTCAAGGACTCTCTTGTCTGATGTTGCCATCTGTGACATGGTGAATGCAAAGATCATTTTAAACATAGGCGGTTAATGTAGAGAATAATTTCAGAGCTTTAGATATTTATGGTAAATTATTTAACTTTATTGTTTGGTTTTATGGCCTCATTATTCCGCGTAGTAAGGATCTCTGCATTTTGTGTTGTTCTGCACTTTGATTTTCACTTTGTGACGGAAAAGTACACTGCAGTAAAAGTAACACTTCACACGTTTCAGAAATGTTTCAAGGAGACATCGTATTAATCAGATTATTTTCATGCTCTTCAATATCCTCCTTGATGCCTTTTAAAAAAATCTTTAGAGAAAGATCTTGTTATTGACCAGGTGTTAATAGTCAGTCCTTCAAGCATGGGCAGCGACAGGGGCTTGTAAACACCGCATTTTCGCATTAATTTTCTCCTGTCTCTTAGAATATTGTTTCTGAGACTCCCACTAAGAGGACATTGCTGCACTATTTCCTTCGGCAACCCCCTGACTGCCAAATTAAGCACAGACTGTCGCACTGGAAATGAGTAATTGGCTGCCGGAGACACAGAAAAGGGGGACTTGGCTTTGCTGCTGTTCGCTGCTCTGGAAACGGGGCTCCCGCTGGAGCCAAGCCGGCTGCGCTCCTTAATCAAACGAAGGCTGGAGCAGCCGCGGGGCCGGCTCCTGCTCGGGGCGCTGGGGGTGCGCTGCCCGTCCTGCCCGGGTATCGCGACGGGGCAGCAGACGCTGGACGAGCGTTTCCCTGCTGGCAGCTCCGGGTTGCAGCTCCTTCCCTCGGATCTGAAGGAGGTTTGGGCAACTTTCCCGAGGGAGGGTGTCTCCAGGAGGAGACTGAGCTGGGGCGAGGGTGACCCCGCGTAGGGTGCCTGTGTCCTTGCAGCCCCCTGCGTCTGCTCCTCGCTATAAAACACCCAAACGGCTTTTAATGGGCGATCTGGGGGATGGTTCTGCTGACAGAGGACGGGGTTTGCTCCTTCTGGGAAATTTAATGTGGCTCCGTCTGAAAAGTGTCTAAAGCACATCCCTGGGTGGTGCTGCGCAGCACGTCCTTAACCCCCCCGTAAAGCGCAGCGAGTGCTTCCACCCGTCCTTCCGCGTCCTGCAGCAGACGTCCAAGCAGTAGACTGTAAATTATCCATGAGCCAGCAATGTGCCCTTGTCGCCAAGAAGGCCAACAGAATTCTGGGCTGCGTAGGGAAGAGTGTGGCCAGCAGGTCGAGGGAGGTCATTCTCCCCCTCTACTCTGCCCTGGTGAGGCCACAGCTGGAATATACTGTGTCCAGTTCTGGGCTCCCCAGTTCAAGAGAGACAGGGAACTGCTGGAGCGAGTCCAGCGTAGGGCAACAACGATGATGGAGGGACTGGAGCATCTCCCTTATGAGGAAAGGCTGAGAGAGCTGGGACTCTTTAGCCTGGAGAAGAGAAGGCTGAGGGGAGACCTTATTATGGCATACAAGTATCTAAAGGGGGGGTTTAAGGAGGATGGAGCCAGACTCTTTTCAGTGGTTCCGACTAACAGGAGAGGGGTAACAGGCACAAGCTGGAACATAGGAAGTACCGATCAAATATGAGAAAAAACTTCTTTACGGTGAGGGTGACAGAGCCCTGGAACAGGCTGCCTGGGGAGGGTGTGGAGTCCCCTTCTCTGGAGACTTTCAAGACCCGCCTGGATGCAGCCCCGAGTGATGTGCTCTGGGCAATCCTGCTTTAGCAGGGGAGTTGGACTAGATGATCTCTAGAGGTCCCTTCCAACTCTGAAATTCCGTGATTTCCGCAAGCACACGGATACCCCCGACAGCCCAGCAGAAGTATTTTGCCAGAGGGGAACTTTTCGGTGGACGGGAGATCATCTTTCCATCAGCTGAAGGCCGCAGCCCCGTTGCGCGGTGGCAGCCGCCTTTGGAGCGTGACGTGGCAATAGGCAGAGGAGCTGCCCCTTCGCTCTCGCAGAAGAGCCCTCTGCCCCCTCTGGCTGTGCCTGCCCTCTGCAGCTGCTCAACATCTGGATCCTCCCGGCTCACGGAGGGGCTGCGTGCGTGCGCAGAGGCGCGCGGGGCAGGGCAGGGCGCGCGGGGCTCGGACGTGTGGCACCAGGCGGCCAGGAACGCGGGCGCAGTGCAGCGAACGGGGCAGAGGTGGCAAATCCAGTAGCTGTGGACTTACTACAGGGTGAACTAAAATGGGAACAAGTGTGTGGGCTGTGCACTAGCAGGGAAGAAACCAGGTGACATTAATTTCCCTATCTATAATTCAGCCTGGGGCAATTCCCTGTTTGCCCCCAGCCATCCAGGAGACACCAGAAGCCCTCGGGAGGTTCTGCCGCAGCCTTGTTCTCCGCTCCAGGCTGTCAAGGCGGCTTTGCCACGTTTGGCTCAGTCTTTCCCATTTCAGTGCCTAAAATTAGACAGCGAGCTCCATCCCCGTGTCAGTGCAGTGCTGGCTTCAGAGAGACCGACTTGCAAACATTTGAGAGCCCCTGAAGAAACATTTCAAGAACAGCATTTGCAAACCCCTGGAAGTTAGGCGCTGCCAGGTGTTCCGTTGTTTACAGGAAAAGCGGGTTTGTGTATGCAGGTGTTTGCTGCTGTTTAGTAAATTTTGGTAATTGGTCTATTGCTGGTAACTCTCATTGCAAAACAAAGCGGATCCTGGCCAGCCGCTCCTGCCTCTGCGGCAGCGGGTACACGAGGATGGCTCTGAACATGGACCCTGCCAGCGGCACCGCAGGGACCTGCTCACATCCCAGGATTTTGTCTCTTCTCAGCCACCGTTGCCTTCCCTGCCCGAGACCCCGCACCTCCCGGGTGGTTCCGACAGCACCCAGGAAAGCTGGAGACACCCAGCTTGTTAGCTCTTCTGGAAACAACGGAAGCGACGGGATTCAAGAGAATAAGGGCTGTACTTGTGGACGAAATGGTTGTCACCACTAGCAATTTTTATTTTAATTATTTTTTTCTCTGAGCGGTGATGGTGTCCAAGCAGTAGCATGTAAGGGAGTGAATAGCCCGCGTACAGCCCAGCCCCGGATGGAGAAAGAGCCTGGTCCTGCAGAGCTCTGGTGCCACCACCCCACAGCACTGGCTGGGGAGGAGGGGCAGAAAATCACCCATGGGGCCGGCAAACCGCCGGGGCTCTGGGAGCCTCGGACAACGGGAGCAGGAGCATCATCTTTAGGATTCCTGGTTTCCCAAAGACCGACCGTTTTGGTGACGGGAATGAAAAGGCCGCAGGAATATCTCCGTGCAGTGAAAGGTTCTCCTCACATACGTATTTCTCTTGCTGGGCATCCTTCAGTGCATGCAAGGCCAAAGACTTCTCCCTTTGTCAGCAGTTATTTTGATAGATGGACACAGAAGCCAGCAATAATTCCTCAGTTTGAAAGGCTGTTTTCTGCAACCTCATAGTTCGCGTATACAAAGAAAAAAAATCTATGTAGTGTTTGGTTTGACTGTGTGGAGGTGGAGCAAGAGGGGCCGCTGCTGAATGCAGGCGTCGGGCAAGGAGCGCAGTGAAACGGGCCCAGCTGGCTCTGCCCGAGTCCTGCGTGTAGACGACAGGGTCAGAAGTCTCTCTTCTCCCTCACTTTTCCGTATTGAATGGGGGTTTGTTTACAGCCGCTGTCTCAGCCCGTGAGGTGAGGATACCATTGGCTCCTTCTGACACGGTGCTGTTTAAAGACCTGCCTTATAGGAAGGTCTTTCTCTAAAGATCATAGAATCATAGAATGATTCGGGTTGGAAGGGACCTTAAAGCTCATTTAATTCCACCCCCCTGCCCTGGGCAGGGACACCTCCCACCAGCCCAGGTGGCTCCAAGCCCCGTCCAACCTGGCCTTGAACCCCTCCAGGGATGGGGCAGCCACAGCTTCTCTGGGCAACCTGGGCCAGGGGCTCACCCCCCTCACAGCCAAGAATTTCTTCCTGATACTCAATCTAAATCTCCCCTCCTTCAGTTTGAAACCGTTACCCCTCGTCCTATCATTACACTCCCCGATCCAGAGTCCCTCCCCATCCTTCCTGTAGGCCCCCTTTAGGGACTGGAAGGGGCTGGAAGGTCTCCCCGGAGCCTTCTCTTCTCCAGGCTGAACCCCCCCAGCTCTCTCAGCAAGATCAGAGAAGCCTGTCCCCACAGGGCTGTGCCAGCAGCATGGCCTCCCTCTGCCCATACGTTTCTTGCCTCTGTACATAAAGGCGCAGATGGCCGGTCCCGGGAGGCAGCACGCAAGGTTTGTGAGGGCGCGTGTGGGGCTGGGTGTGCATCTGAATGCACACTTGTCTGGGAGAGAGCCCGCGTGCGCACGGCTCTGAGCACTTGTGCTACCTCTGCAGCGAGAAGTGAACGAAACCGCCAGCCTCGGTGCTGGGTGCGGTGTTGACCCAGACAGTGCATTTTCAGCTCAGTACAGCTGCAGTCTAAAGGTGTGTAAATAGATATTTGTGGATATAACATCCAATACATAGCTGGCAGCTGCAGAACTCCCTCACCAAGGTCCTGGGACCTGAAGACAGGATATTCCGAAAAGCTTTTGTGCTTCTATTCGCAGGGGTGCGCTGTGGCTGCGCTGCATCTGCACTGAAGATACTTAGGAATTTAAGATACTTTTACCGTCTTTGAGCGCGACTTTGTAGCTGAATACAGCTGGCAGTGGGGCAGGATGGCTCTCAAATATGCATCAAAATACCGCCTGGCCGAAGCGAAGCCCTACAATACGTACAGCTAAACCTGGACAAGGGGAGCAGGGCAAAGCCGGCGAAGATTGTACCCGCGTGGCCATGGCAGCGTGAGCGCGTGCCATCAGCGGGGCTGTACGTGCCGATACACGGCTTGGAGATGGGGCTGCCCGAAGCCAGCTCCCACCCCCCCATGCGACCCCGACTGCCCGATGCTCCCCCGAAGTCACAGAACCCACGCCAGCAGAAACTCGGGCTTGCTGGCCCAGTTACTAGCAAAAACAGGCAGGAAAAGATCCTGTGCTTGCTCAGAAGCTTAGAGCCCTCGTGCTCTTTGGTTTCTTTTCCTCCAGCTATCATACTTGTTAACTCAAATTAACATTCATAATGCAAAATCTATTGGAACATGCCTTCCAGACTCACAAACATTTCTGTTATGGTCAGGATTAATCACAAGGGATAATTAGAGTATTAAATGAAATAATTATAACATTATGACTCTAATAGCCAAATTCATGGATATTAGCTTCTGAGAAAAGACAAATATGGGAACTAGAGAAGTTTTGATGGATGCCTCTAGCTGTATTTATTTTTCTTTGCATTTTCGATTAAAAATTCTCAAACATCTGCCGCACCTTAACTTACAAAGGCTAGGTAGCTAACGAGCCACGGGGCTGACGGAGAAACGGGCTGCGGCAGAACCATGTCCCGACCGCTCCGTGCTGCAGCGAGCCGTGCGTTCAGGGACCGGCCAGCCACGAAGCCCCGAGATTGCCCCTGGACCAAAAAGCTGAACTCCCCCGTCATGCTGGGCAAGTTTCCAGGTGTGAGGAGAAGGAGGAGGAGGAGGAAGAGGAGGAGGAAAAGGAGATGCTCTGACACCCCCAGGCTGGGCGCCTCAGAGGGAGGAGGCAGGGCTGGCTGCAGCGGTGGAGCTGGCACAGAGGGCGAGGGTTTGCTCGGGTGGCAAATGCCGGGCTCCTGCTCTGCTCTCCCCACATACCACCCGCTGCCGGCCAGGAGACGCCTGGCAGGTCCGGCCGGGGGCCAGCTCCCGGCTCAGCCAGCTCGGCTCCACTGGGACGTCAGGCTCTGGCAGCCTCTCGTGGCCCCAGGCGTCACCTCCTCTGAGAAAATGGAGATTTCCACTGCCTCCGAGGTGTGATTATCTTATCTGAGGGAGCCGGGTGTGCAGCCAGGCTTGGCGCATCCCGCAGGACAGACAATGTCCTCTGGGATCGGCCAAAGGGACGGCGCTCCTGAGCCTGGTCGCCGGGGGCCTCCTCGCAGCCCACAAGTTTTTTGCCCCGCTAACGTATGCACAGTCTCTCCCCAGTGTTCCGCGTCGTGCTACAGAGGAATAAGCGAATTCATTAAAATATTATGCAAAGGCAAATGTTTAAAAATACCGAGTATGTACATTTATGTAAGCCCACGGAACGGCGTACAGCGAATGCTGCGAGTCGCCGGTACGTGGATGTGCAGGGTCTCGGGCACGGGGAGGCAAAGGGCTGCCGGGAGAGAAACGCCGGGGCTGGTCACCCTCTGCACACACCTCCCAGCACAGGCAGCGCGTTAAAAATGCAACGGAATTTAAAATACACGGACTAAGCAATTTCATCTTTTCAACAAGAGATATTAATTCTAGATAATAAATTAGGATTTTTATCGTATCATTCCTCAGTGATTTAGAGTACAGCCAAGTTTATATTAACATTGAATATTTCCTCTCTCAGGCAACAAAAGAGAGAGTTCCTTTTGGTACCTGGAAGCAGTTCCCATGATCTGGGGAAGGAATCATCTCAGCGTGAGCTATTAATGTGCTGTACTCCATATATAACCTAGTACCTCCATTTGCAGTCTACATATGCTAGTCTAAGTTTCAATATCACTCAGTTCCAAAAAAGAGATATGACTTATGGAGCAGTCACACATCAGAGCGCGCGTGTGTACGTATTGGCTCCTGGGGACAGACAGTACTCTTTCTGTGCTGCACGCCCTAATGCTCGCGCACAAGTTTGGCTCGGTGCAAACCCACGCACCAGCCATCCACGTTGTATTTACGTGCCATTCTCGAGTCCACTGCACGGAGAATACATTACACCGCTTTAATTCCTGAATTTCTTCGTAATATTAAATGATAAGGAATTTTTTGCATAGTTCTGACAAAGCAGTCAAAATCCAGTTGCAAATGCTGTGCTGTTTATTGATAGCTCCATAATGCAGGCGAGGTAGGTTGCCAGACAGCTGCATTTCCTGGCATTTAAAAAGAATTCACTGTAATGTATTGTAATACATTAGCATAATAATTGGTAAGCATTCGCAGATGAATAGTTTACTGACTGATAGATTTTGTACAGAAACTGTGAAGGTTACATGGAGGGTGAAAACATTTCACTGTGTCAATGAACATACTTAATTTTTCTGGAAGTGCTATTTAAATTGTGCAGTGCTGGGACATTAGCATAACAAAGACATAATGCGTTAGTTTGTGCTGTAATAGGGAACGCTGCCCCGCGGTTGCTTCATCAGGTGACCCAGAAAAGATGGGGTTCGGCGTCGTCCCCTACCTGGCTACTGAAACGTGCAGAGACTCGGCTCGAGCTGCAGCCGCGGCTCCCTCCCGTCCCTGCGCGCCTTCTCCTCCCCACCAGCCCGGCCAGCTCGCCTCCCGCCTGCTCTGCTTTGCCAAAGGAGCGCTTTGCATCCGTTTGGCCCGTACCGGTGTGTGGCACCGGGCTGGGCAGAGGAGCCGGCAGCCTGCGTCCTGGTCCCGTCCCTACAGCTCTCCCGATCCCGTCCCTACAGCTCTCCCGGCCCCGTCCCTACTGCTCTCCCGGCCCCGTCCCTACAGCTCTCCCAATCCCGTCCCTACAGCTCTCCTGATCCCATCCCTACAGCTCTCCTGGCCCCATCCCTACAGCTCTCCCGGCCCCGTCCCTACAGCTCTCCCGATCCCGTCCCTACAGCTCTCCCAATCCTGTCCCTACAGCTCTCCTGTCCCTGTCCCTACAGCTCTCCCAATCTCATCCCTACAGCTCTCCCAATCCTGTCCCTACAGCTCTCCTGGCCCCATCCCTACAGCTCTCCCAATCCCATTCCTACAGCTCTCCCAATCTCATCCCTAGAGCTCTCCCAATCCCATCCCTGCAGCTCTCCTGGCCCCGTCCCTGCAGCTCTCCCGATCCTGTCCCTACAGCTCTCCCAATCTCATCCCTACAGCTCTCCCAATCCTGTCCCTACAGCTCTCCCAATCCCGTCCCTACAGCTCTCCTCTCCTCCCCTTTCTCCTCTCCTCGCTTCCATTTTAAACCCTGCCAGGTGCAAACACGGTTTCCTACCACGCGTTTTCCTCTCGAGTGACCCCCCGAGGAGCCTCCATCCCCTCCTGTAACTCAGTGAGCGCCCTGAGCCATGGTGGCCCAGCTGGGAGTCCCCAGGGTACAGCAGCTCCTCGGGCTGACGGACCTTTCCGCCCCCCCGGCAGCTCCCGCCGGCTGGTGGCTTTCCCTGGCCCGTGTCCCCGGGGCCACCGACACTTGGCTCTCCAAGGAGGAGCCGCCGAGCCTGCAGCCAGGGCAGGACCGGGGTGGGAGGGTGCAGGTGGAGACACCCAAGAGGGTTTGGGCACAGGGGGAAGACGAGTGACGCAGAGAAGCAGCTTTTAAATACCCAGGAGGTGTCACACGTGTCTGTGCTGCTTCCGCTCGGGCACAGGTACACAGAGCTGCTAATGGACAAGATGTCACCTCGGATTGGGATAGCTTGGCAAGGCTCGAATTTACTCTCAAGTTTTCCGAGTCTTCTGAGTCCTTGGGCATTAACAGACGTCACCTGGGTCCCCTCAAGAAATGCATGACATCTCTGAATAATTTACACCCTTTGGCTTCTGCCTCAGTCTTTTTTTCCCCCTGTTCTACAGCAGACTGTCAGAATGACTTTGCAATTAACTGAGAGTAAACCGAACGGCTAATTGAAAGGGACAGAGCGGAATCTTTTGGACAGAAAGTTTGTGGAAAGCGTTTTAAGTCAGCTTTTTGCTTGCCATTATATATGTTAATTCCATTGTCATTTGGAATAAATTGGGGGAAACAGATGTGAGGAGGAATGAAATATTCCAGCGTCGGAGGAGACAAAGCTTTCATCTCCACTGGCACCAAGAGGAAGGAGATCAGACACACGCGGACTTTGCCTGCGAAGGGATCCCAGATTGTTTTACCACACAGTTACCATTCATCTCCACATCAGGAATATGTGGGGTTTTTTTAAAAATCAAAGGAGCTTTTTGCCCAGGTGACAAACTAAAAATACTTTCATTCAGCACAACCATTTGACCTGCCATTTCTACCAAACATACAGATTTTAAGTGTTTCAAGATTTCATCTGAAGGCCTCCTGAACGGCAAACTCTGGAGTATAGTTCAATGTGTTTCTTCCAGGAATGATGGAAGGATGAATCAAACCTCATTTACAGAGATCTTTTAATCTGCCTGACATCTGTGGCTCTCGCTTTTCCTGCTCAGAAAGTTCCTGTGGCATAAAGAGGGAAGGTGCAAACAGGATTTGTACTTAACTTCAAAATTTGTCATCAACAAGACGCCTTTCTGTAGATTTTCAGAACCACAATATAACATGAAACACATGGGATATAAATTATGGATTAAGAAAATCGTCTTAGAGGTAGGACTATGGAACCGCTGGCAGAGGTCCCCTGTTTAAGAGCAGGGATACGTCGGGCTGTGGGAAGGGAAATCGGCTGATGAGGAGAGCACGGACAGAGGGACAGATGCCCTTCAGCGTCTCCATCCCCAGCCAGACCTCGCCGTGTCCGGGCACCGACCCTTCCCTCGAGAAAGGCAGAGTAAACAATTAAACAGCTCTTGCTCTTGTTATTTTAACTGCGAAAGCTCGTTCCTGAGGAGCCGTACACAAATATGACCTGGTTGACTCCCTTAGTCTAATTGGTAGTAAGGAAATCGAAACGCAATTTATAGTAACAGATTTCTTCCTACTTTACAGTTGCGACGTGTTTCATTAACGCTTCTGCAGCAGTTTGCACTATTAGGGACACATTTGCCTCCAGTCAGAAGAGAGACGATGTGCGGATATGGAGGACGCCGCGGGGGCGCGGCGCGGTGCTCCTGCAGCAGGGAGCAGATAAGCTGCCGTGCGAGGCCTCTTGTGAGAAATGGTATTACTGGTACTTGTTATTTGTATTGCCGTGGTCTGGAGGAGTCACCGAAAAGGGCAGGAATCCTGTTGAAGAAGAGAGCAGGCTTGCTGCCCCCAGAACCGGTGTGTAATGGGAGAGGCGATGGCGGGTCCCACAGGCGACCGTCGCAGCTCAGGCTTATTTTTGAAAATGCGCAACATTTCTATAAGCGCGTCGGTAATTACGCCGAGGAGGAAAGAGAATTTTTCTCATGCTTTCTTCCACAAAGCATGTTCTGTATCTGTAGCGTAACACTGTCATTCCTTCATATTTCTTAAAAATTTCACTACGTTTTTTAACGCGAGATAAGAAGAGAGAACGTTCCCCAGAGGAGGATGGTCCCGGGTCCCGTCTCACCCCACAGCTCACAAGACCTGACTCCATCAGGCTCTACCAAAGCGGCACCAGAGGAACCTCAGGCTCCTCATGCTAAATAAAAGATTTCCGAGGAGTTTGGAGCTGCTCAGCCAACAGCGCCGGGAGCCGCCCCCGCGCCCCGACGGCGCTGGCCCTGGCCGGTGTAACTCCTACACCTCATGCCACACGCTGAGTTGCAAGAGCATGGTCCTCACCAGGAAAGGGCACCATATTGCGAGATGTTTTGTGAACTAAACTCTGCCGTTGTTCCTGAACAAGCCTTCCACGAAGGTTTGAAATTAGCTCACAAGGAAGTGAAACAATCAAGGTCACTGGAGCTCTTCCAGTTGGGGTTTGATGAGGCTCTGGGGGGACCAGGGCTTCCTCGGGGGCCAGGCTGCCTCCGCGCGGCGCTAGGTCCTGCGGTTTGCTTGGCGATAGCTGTAAAAAATTGTATCTATGAGCTGAGGACTGGGTTTGGAGAGGAGCTGGGCTGCTCACGAGAGGCGACAGGAGCACGAGGCTGCCGGAGGAGGCAGAAGGGCTGCGAGGAGCCGGGCTGGGAGCCAGCGGGCTGCTCCTCCACAGCCTACTGGTTTGTGCTGGGAGTGGGGACGCCCGGGGCTCAGGATGCGCTAAGGCTACTGCAACTTCAAAGGGAAAAACACACCCCAACACCGAACGCTCATTAAATTTTACTTCTGCTTCTTTAAAGGAAATGTATTATTTATTTCTGTGCAGATAGATACATTTAATAATTAGCATGAAAGAGAAATCTAGCAGCAGATGGGGACATTCCTGGGGAAAATTTCAGTGCTGAATATTTCATTATGTACAAATGCAACTTTCAGCCCGTTGCTTCAGACAGAACGTTGTTTGCAGACAATGTAGGAGGCTGCAAAATTTTTTTTAAATACGCTGTTTGTTTAACAAATAAATTGTACTTTATTAAAAACACAAGTTTTTAAGTAGTCCTGAGGAGCGTGTTGAAATTCACGTTAACATCTTAATGTTTTACTCCAGATGAAAACAGATCACTCCTGCAAATGAACACAATGCTCATCCCTTGATAATGCAGACAAATTCCCCAGCAGAGCCACGCGCGGGTTTGCCGGTGACAGGGGTACCTTCTCCTCTCATGAAGTCCCAGGGATTTCAGAAGAGCGGTCAATTCTGCTAACTTTAAATACAAAGCTCATAATATTTCGCGTTCAGGTTAAGGCCCCAGGTAGGGTGTTCTCTACTCAAGGGCCAGTCTCATCACTCCGTAACAGAAAGCCAAATGCCAGTCATTTTCAGTAGAGGAAGGTAGACCTCGTATGGTCAAATCTCAGTAAAGATGCGAGAGTGGTCCCCAGCCGTACAGAGTTTAAAATCTCTTGATTTTCACTCCCTTGCTTCGGAGTTACTGGGAAAGGGTCTGAAAAGGCGGCAATTCCTGCGCACTCCCTGGGATGGCTTTTTGTGTTCAGCTGAGTCGGGGGGGATGAGGAAATTCCCGGTGATAGTTGTGACTTTACAAAGAAGAAAGGGAGACGTCTGCGGCGATGCTCGTCCTGCCGCCCTTTCAGGGCCAGCGGGGCGTGCGAGCAGTGCCTGGCTCAGCCAGGACCTCGGATTGCTGCGCTTAATTAGGTTCTATCCCAAGGGAAGAGGATTGAAAAGTCTCATTCTTGCTTTTGTTGCTTTGGGTGAATCATTCCCTTGCTCAAATTGTCAACTGTCAGATGGCAGTTGAGGAGCGATTGAAGGAGCCGGGACTGTTTAGTTTGAGGAAGAGGAGGCTGAGGGGAGACCCCATCACTCTCTACAACTACTTGAAAGGCCATTGTAGAGAGGTTGGGGCTGGTCTCTTCTCACAGGTCATTAGCGATAGAACAAGAGGGAATGGGTTCAAGCTGCAGCAGGGGAGGTTTAGGCTGGACATTAAGAAAAAATTCTTCCCAGAAAGAGTGGTCAGACACTGCAATTGGCTGCCCAGGGAGGTGGTGGAGTCACCATCCCTGGATGTGTTTAAGACTCATTGAGGTGTGGTGTTGGGGGATATGGTGTAAGGGAGAACTGTGTAGAGTGGAGTTGATGGTTGGACTCGATGATCCCAAGGGCCTTTACAACCTAGATGATTCTATGATTCTATATCTACCTAATTCTATATCTACCTGAAGTCATGGCAATCAGCAGATGACAGTGTGGCCGCCTGGCAGCAGCCTGCAGAGCTGTGCCTGGGGCAGACGCTGTGTCCCTCCTGCGGGGACACGGGGCAGCTCGGCCGGACCTGCTGGGGACCCGCCACACACGCGCCCACCCCAGCAGCACGCGCAGCCAGGGCCCAAACAGCCATGGAAAACTAGTCAAAGTTGGATCGGCTCTTCAGTGTACTTTGTCACGAAAATGGGTCCTTTTGTCCCTCCAAATTTAACAGCTTTCTCTCCCTTGCATTATTAAAAATTCCCCTAAATTTGAATGTTTAAAAGTGAAATTCTGTCTTAGTGTTGTAAATACACTTTGCCAAAACCACCGATGGCCTGTAATTGCAGGGCACAGACGCTCCCAGGCGAGGAGAATGGGGCCAGGGTATTCCCGGGGGCGGCACTAACAGTGTCACCGGATTCCAGGCCACAGATGGATTCTCCGAACGGCCCGCTCCCTTCCCTACCATGTGGCATCGCCGCTGAGCCTGCCCGGTGCCCAGCACCACCGCCGAGCCTGCCCAGTG
Source organism: Chroicocephalus ridibundus (assembly GCF_963924245.1). Taxonomy (NCBI): domain Eukaryota; kingdom Metazoa; phylum Chordata; class Aves; order Charadriiformes; family Laridae; genus Chroicocephalus; species Chroicocephalus ridibundus. The sequence continues at coordinate 3,105,633 of NC_086302.1, read as the reverse complement.
CCCACCGTCACCACCGAGCCTGCCCGGTGCCCACCAGCACCGCTGATCCTGCCCGGTGCCCAGCACCGCTGCGCTCCGGCTGCTGCCGGCAGGGATGAATGAGTGCCCTCAGCATGGAGAAGAACATCCTAGAACTGAACAGCGCAGTCGTACGCTGTAAAGTTGATATTAGATGCTTTGCGCAACACGCTAGGCTGCCCCCATATATATCAGGTAATAAATGCCCCTTTGGTAGGAGGAGACAGTATTTCATTGCAAAAGTAAAAAATAATAACGGGGGAAAGTGCTATCTCAGCTTGCTGCATAAACAGCTAAAATAAGCAATATGCAGGCATATCATTTGGAACACAGATTAATAATTTCTGTTCTGAGTAGTGGTAGCTAGCCTGATTTATCGCGGTGATGGTATTATGGTCCCAGACTTTATTGTCCTTTAAATTATACTGCAGTCTATACAGGAGGCAGACAAGGATCTAAATCAAGTATTATTGCCTGTAAATTTGGAAACAAATAGTAGTTTTCCCCCCTTTAAATCACTGAGTTTGTGTGTTTTATCAGGTGAACGTTACGACTCTTTATGTGACCAAAGTCTTTGTTTCCCTGCTTCGCTTTTTCCAGCCCATGGAGTCCAGCTCCACTCCCCCCCCCGGCCCCAGTGGTTCTGCAGCCACTGCGGCTCCTGCCTCCCTTTTCCTGGGCAGCCACAGGGGCCGAGGAGTTCTGCTCCGTCGGGATTTCTGCATAAAGGAGGTGCTTTTTATCTGACCCAAAGCCAGGCAGTGACCGCAGGGTAGCCGGAGTCGGCCGCTCACTGCGGCTCTCTTCCCAGGCGCCGGCGGCGGGGGAGCATCCTTTGCATTCATGTGTAGTCATAATAATTTTGCATAAAGCAGCCGCTGACCGCACCGTCGGGAAAGCCTTTTCCCCGCTGGCAGGATAGAAATCCGGGATCCCAGGTATCCGGGGATGGACACAGCCCCACGGCATGGGGGCACGTCGCCCCGCAGGAGCACCGGTGGGGCAGGGGGACACAGGGGCCATCTCCCTCCCACCCTCGTGCAGGAGCAATCGATACCGCCGGGGGATTGACTGAGGGCTTAGAAACCTTCTAAGCTGGTCTTTATTCCTCCCCTCTTCGAGGGAAGGGCCAGCGGCTGATCCCTCAGCCGCTTTCTATAAGGGCCGGTGACTTCCCTGCCGTCTGTGAGGTCCCCTGTTCAGCAGGTAATTGAAAAGCTGATGAGAGGAGCTGTCATTGCCCGTCAGCTCCGCTCACCCGGCTATGAATTGCAATTCGGTTACAGGCACGAGCGTGCTGTTTATGTTTTTGTCATCTTACACCCGAATGTCTGGATGAGACTCACTATTTCTGCCTTGCCCTTTACGCTGCTGGGTGTATGTGCAGGCTCCCTGTCTCTTCGCTGCTGTGATTACTCCGCGCGGGGCCGAGGGAGGGACGGCTGCCGAGCAGCCCAGAGGAAGGAGCGGAGACCACCTGTGGCAGAGCCGTGCCCAGCGCCCGACTCACGGCACGCTGCTCGGGCCAGCGCGGGGATGGGGACCGCGAGGAGGCTGGGACATCAAAGGGGCCCTATCGCGAGAGGGGCTTTGCAACCGCAGAGCAGAAGCCAGTGGTGAAGAGCTTCTGATGTGAACAGCTGAGGAAAACGAAGGGGAAGGAAAGGGAGGGTGGGAGCTGCATGATGCAGATGGAGTAAAGAGTGGCTGGAGCGTGGGGACAGGGAAGACGGCGTACGGCACCGTACAAAGTCAGAGCTGGAAAAGGGGCGCAGGAATCCACCCCTTCTTTCAGACTTCCCGCAGCGCAGTATTTCAGCTGTCAGTTCAGTGCAGCGGGACCGGGGCAGACCCACTCCTCACCCCCCAGGCACTGAGGAGGCACCGGTTTGGTCCCCGGCTCCGTCCTGCGTGGCTGAGCCTTGGATACAGGGTGATGGAGAACAGGCAGGGCAGGGACAACGGGAGTCCCTGGTCTGGTAGGAGATACGGACAGAAGGATTCCTAGCATTTTTGCACGTTAGTTGATGGTTGTGATGTCGCTTTGCGGACCCTGTGATGTATTAGTCTGGCCTCCTCTCAGACAAGAAGAAAAATGGGGTGGGCAAAATGTTTCTGTATTTGTAGGCTTAAAACAAATCACTTTTATGTTAACAGAGCAGCTGTAGCCATTAGGGAATCCTGGTAGCCTTAAAGAATTGCTGCAAAAAGAAACCTTCCCCCGAGCTCATGTGACACCTCAGTGGAGATGCTGGGTCTGTCTGCAGCGGGGATGCTGCCCGGGGCGGGGGGGAACACTGCCCGGGAGAGCCGCAGACCCTGCGGCCACTCTCTGCACCCACGGGTGCCCCTGTCACCAAAGCAACTGCCAGGCACCGGCACTTCTGGTCCAGTAGACGAAGGGGAGATTCAACAAGCTGAGCAAGACGCAGGTCGGCACAATAGTGTGTTTGCTTACCGTCGGAGCCGGGCCATATTGCAGATCCGATATCTGCTCTCCCAGTCTATCAATAGCGCGTTTGCCAAGCAGCTCTTGGCAGAGCCATCAGACACAGCCCTGCCAAGCTCCTCCTTGGCACACGGGAGCAATCGCATTGTGGTGGCAAGTGAAGACATCCCTGTGCGGGAAGGGGAGGGAGGAAGGAGGGACAGGACTCCGCACCAGATGCCGTGGGCCCGATCCTTTGCTCCCTGCTCTTGGTGCGAAGCCGGTCGGGGGCTGCAGGAGGGACCGCAGAGGGAGGAACATCAGCCTCTGTGCATCTTATGCTTCCTTTCCCCGTGCGCTGGTTTCAAGCTAACAAAAAGCTTTCTAGTAACGCTCTCCCCTATCCAACATAGTATAAACCAAAGGCTTACATGTAAATAATCACAAGAAAAGACTTACGCTATCACATATGCACGTTTCAGTGGAGCGAAAGCCTGAGTTACATGCAGCATGAAATGGCCTTTAACTGCAACAGGCAGGCTAAAATCCCGATCGGTGACCTTTGCCTGATCTTGTAAGTGCACAGTGACCTCACAGAGGAGAAAAAACTACGTTACCCTAATACGTAGAGTTCCTGAGACTCCTCCTAGTGTTCATTCCTCCCCCCGCGCTTTCAGGCAATCCACTTTCATTGGCTTTCTGGCTCCTGCCCCACTCGAGCAGGGGAGCCCCAGCGCAGCGGAGCAGCACGCAGAGCCATCGCAGGCAGCGGAGCTGCTCTGCTGCGCCGCACTGAGTAGGGACCTGTGCTCGAGAGACGCAAAGAAGGTGTAAGATACCGCCTTCCCGAGGTCTGAGTGTCCTGTGCTGCCCTCGCACAAGTGAACACGACGATAAGAGGCCCCAAGCCTTGGACAACTGACTGTGTTTCTCCTACCCTCTTCTGCCTCTTTGTTCAGCACTCAGCGCTCTGACACAGACACCATCAAGGCTGAACTTCAGATGACTGAGCTGAGTTTTGAGCCCTTGCTTTTTGAGTGGGTTCATAAATTAAGCATCACATGATTCTGTGTTGGGTTTTTTTTTTCCCCCCTTTTGTGATCTATAAAAAGCAGAGTGAACAGTGCTCCAGCAGAGCATCAACACCAGAATGTCACCATTGTGAGAGCAGTTTCCCTCTGGCTCCTATTTTTAAACAACCTCCTGGAGTCCCTCCTGCCCACGTTCTGGTGAAAGCACTCCAAAGCTTAACAGGTTTGACATTTTCATTTCTTTTCCTTGAAATCTCTAACATCATCTGATGGAGCATTACAGCTTGTTTGTGTCCTATGCCTACAAATATATATCACAAGCCCTACCACCAGAAAGGCGAGGCAGCGAGGCTGTGACAGAGACGTCCTGATTAAGTGAATGATTGCAGATTAGCTGCTGCACACCCCTTGGTCTGTGCAAGACCCCTGCAGACCTTGGAGCTGTGCTCTCCTCACAGTCCTTTCAGTAGATGATTTGCTTTCTGGATAATGGCTTCTGGCATGTAGCGCAAGAGACACGTTTTTATTTCATGAGCACCGCGGCGGCTGCTGCCCGGGCTCCTGTGCTCCCTTCTGCCGGTGACAGAGCTTTGCACTTTCCTTCCATCAGCTGCTGCTGCGAGGGCACTGCGGACCCCGTGCTATTGTGACCCCTCAGCGTCCCACTCCTCCGGTACAAGCAGCTGGGGAGCGAAACGCAGCCTCCAAGTCAGCGTTGCCCTTGACCGTGCTGCTGTGTGACGGTGCTGCTGCGTCAGTAGATGGAGCTCATTCCAACCAGCATCACTGCTGGGAGCGCTCCGACTACAGAGCCGCTGGCGGGAGCACTGGCCTGTTCCCAGTACCCCACGTATCTACATATTCAGACATCAGCGACACGCTCCTCACACCTTGTCCCACAACTCTGAAACATCATCTTCCACGAAGCCGGGTCTCTTGGTGGAACAGACCCTCTCTGCGGGGCAGGGGGACGTGGCGGGGTGAGAGCATGGCAGCCTCCCCAGCCACAGCGCTGCTCCCTGCCGTCCCCAGCCGGGTTCAACACCTGCCTCCAAAGGGTCTCCCGGGAGCAGGGAAGAAATGGCAGCCACGTGACTTTGCTGCCTTCAGACCTGCACCTCTTGCTCTGGCCCTTATCTCCTCCATAACGCCTGTTCCGCTTCCCCCTGCGCCCTCGGTTTCAGCAAATTCATCACAGATGGAGCGAGGGCTACCGAGTCCCTGGCAATCCAGAAGCTCTTCCAAGTCCCATCATGTCTCCAAAGGCTAATGCGCTGGTCATCACATGAACCTCATGTCCCTTCCATTGAGCAGCAGCTAATCCTGCCAAAATTATTATGACGCTCATCATAATTTCAGTGCTGTGGGTTTCTCCCCTGAAGCGACAGCATGGCACAAGAGTGACAGACAGTAGTATGTCGCCAGGGACACGTTGGTGTCCCTTTCACAGGACATATGTTCTGCGTGCTAACACATTCAAAGGATTCATTCACCTTTGATCTCCGGTTTTTTAAGCTTCTCATCTCATGATCAGAGATTCAAATCTGGGTATTAGGCCAACCTTTGCCAGGACGACACGCTGTGCTCTCAGCGCGGGGGCTTTATCCGTGAGCAGCTCCAGCAGCGATGGCACCTATATGGCTGTGCTCACTCTTTCTTCCCTTTACTTGGGGGGCCCAAAGCACCGCAGGGTTCAAAGAACCCCCGGCAATGCAGCAGCGTGCTATCATCTCTGGGAGCATGATTATAGCTAGTACTGAAAATTGCACAAAATACCTCCCCAATGATGAAGATTGCAGGGAGGCTGGGAAAATTACCTTTTTCATTATGTCTTAAAAATACTGCAATCTCAGCCTGTGCCTGAGATTCTAGGAACTGGTGCGTTATTCAGAATAGCACTGCTGGAGTGGGCTTGCAGAGAGCAAAGAAAATGGAGCCTTCTCTTAGCCAGGTACATCAGGACCCCCACGACCGCTGGTTTTAAATCCCAGTACTTTGAATTTACCATGGTTGTTGAAAAGCTTTCTGCAGCTCCCACTGAAGAGCAGGAAATGCTGTAGGCATCCTGGAGGAGGCTTTAAAAGAGGAGAGATTGGACCCCAACAGGTGCTTTTGCAGAATCTCAGAGGGCGCTTTGCAGCCCTCCTCTGACCCCAGGCTGGGTCTGGAGGGGACCTGGGAAGGAGGATCCCACCGGAGCCAGCGCGGGAAGTGTCTCGCTGCAGGCTGTGCCAGCGGCTCCTCGCCGGGCCGCAGAGCGGTGGGGATCGTGCAGCAGTTCAATCAGCAGCGCAGATGAAAGCACTGATAATTCCCATTAGCAAAACCTGGCTGATGCTAAGTGGCAGGAGGACATATGCCGAGGTGGGAGTGCCGCGCGTGCCAGCCGATGCTCTGCGCGCCCTCCTCGTTACCATAAGTCAGGATCTGGCAGCAGCTCTGCCACCTTCTCCACCTCCCCACCCGCAGAGCCCGCGCCGGGGGCAAACGCCCTCCCCAGGCTCCATCCCCAGCACCCACAGAACTTGGAGACGGGCTGGTCAGACACCCGCGAGGGTGGACATGGCTCAATTCCTATCTGACTAAGGAAAAACCTGTTCGGAAGCGCCTGGATAAGGTGCTTCAGAGTCCCAGAAGCAGCTACTCCTTTGTGGCAACAAGGGAGCGTCCTTCTACTCCTCCAAGCTGTGTCTCCATGCCAGAGCGAAGGACAAGCACGCTGGGAAAAGGCGCTGCCCGGCAGGAGCTGAAAACCCCCTTCCCTGCAGTGCAGCACTCGGGGCTCTGTCTGTGCCAACCAGAGCTGTGTCACAGCTGATGCTCCGAGGGGGTGGAGATGCACCACACCGAGTCCTTTCATCTTTCTAAGTAACTTTCTGGTTCTGGCACCTGCTCACGCAGCGCTGGCACCGGCATTCCGGCCGGCAGCCCCCGGGAAGCCTCCCCGGCCCTCGCACCAGTGGGAGGAGGGAGCTGCGACGAGGCAGCTTCCGAGAATTTACCAGAATATGGAGATACATTTTCTTTGGCAAATCGGAGAAGAAGAGAGCTTTGGCTAGGAGCCCATCCCAGTTTATTGCTGAACTGGAGCCAGCAATAAAATGAAAAGCCAGAAACAAAACACAAAAAGCATAAAGGAAAAATATGAAATTGATAGCAATAAAGATAAATTAGAAGTTATGCAAAGTAGAAAATTTATAAGAAAATCTAAAGACATCCTGGTAAAATATCCATGGTTAGCAAGGCAGAGGAGAACAGGTGAAATCCTACAAAATGCTAATAAATCAACGGGACATTATTAGATGAATACGATGTAGTTGTTGCTAACAGCAAAAGAGTAATACACAGAAAGGATTCATACATATTTTCTGATCTTGACATGAAAAGAAAAGCGATATCTGGTATCACTGAGGGCTGCTGAGTTGTATTTCTTCCCAGACTGCGGTTGTGAGGAGAGACTCAAAACCCAGAAGAGCTTCCCCGCAGCTCCCAGTGCAGCACTGGGAGAGCAGCGCTGGGCGATCACGGCCTGATTTTAACAAAGCGTGTAAGAGCTGGGAGGTTCCGGCAGTCGGGGAGACAGCGGTGCGCAGGAGAGGGGGGCAGGATGAACCAGTTAATGTGAGCTTGGCAGAGCTGGCAGGAAAGTCAATTAATGAAGCATTTAGCAGTAGCGCTAATGTAATGCTTCTCAACACATTTTCATGGGAAACAGTTGTCATGTAAGTCTGACTTCATTCTGTGATGAGGTTTGGGGTTTGGGTGGTAAAGCCGTCTCGTTTATCAGCGCTGGGTTTCGGCGCTGGTGTGAATGGGGGCCGAGCTGTGCAGAGCCCAGAGGCAGCAACCGGCATAAATTAACCCGAGAAGCCATTTGGGAGGATGGTGAAAAGGCCCAGAAGCTGAGAAGGTGCGTCTGGAGGGGTCTGCATGGCACAGGTCACGGGCATTAAGACGGAGGTTGGCATTTCTTGCTTTCCCATCAAATTTTAGAGGGGGGAGGGAAATCACTCTAAGCCTCCTGTGAAGCCTCCCTAGTGGAGGCATCCCCTCGGAGGGCTACACATGTGAGGAGTAGAGAGTTCACGCTGTTCTAAGAGCAAGGGACGAAGGTCTCTGTGTTTTACAGTGGATATCTGAAACTGTCACCACCACCATGCTTTTGGACACCAGAATCTGAAGTTTGATTCTGGAAGAAAAGCATCCCAAAGGCTATTTTTTCTCCTCTTTATTTGGTTTAATCATTGCCCCGCTCCAACCCTTCCCATCACGGGGAAGTAACACATCCTACACCTTCCTGAACCAAGGACTCTAAACAACGCGCGTCCGTAGCTAACTGTGAATAAAACAGGAGCCAGCACCTTTTTAAAGCAGTTAGTGCTTCTGCTATAAAAAGAAGTTTATATGAAGTGTACTGGCGCGGCACAGCTGCTCAGGGTACTACTGTCGCTCCGTACATACTTCCTCTGCCTGGATCAATTTTTTCTGTCATTTTTATCATCCAGTGAATCTTATTTCTTGAAACAGTATAATAGTAGTGTGCTAAATAATTTCATTAGGGGAGGTGAGAACAGATGCATCTTGTTTTTGAAAACATTATTTCCAATTGAATCTGCCAGGCGAATTCACTCTCAGATAGTCTGTGCTATAGGGACACTTAATAATAAAGGTTCCTCCTCTTTACTTGCTTTTCTAGGGCACAAATCTAATATACGACTTCTAAACTCGGGTCCCTATTGAATTTGCACTGACTTTTTTCCTGCCTATTGAAGCAACAAAAGTGGCCCCAGACTCGGGTGATTTGCGGCTATTTGGAGGAGCCAAAGATTTCCCCCTCCCAGCCAGTTGTTCCCAGTCACTAAGAAACACCAGTTGTGCTCAGAGATAACTGCAGACCTGTGCTTCATTTAAAGCGCTTCAGTTTGGTTTATAAAAGAAGTCAAGCTCTTCCAGACCAAGGGAGAAGCAGAGGGGCTGACTGCCCCGGTCCCCAGGTGGGGTGAGGGTTGTGGTCGGATGTGGGAATGACCAGGCGGCTCCGCACCGTGCCCACCATGCGCCGGCATGGGCATGGCCATGGGCAGCACGAGCACCAGGCTGCCACTGGCTGATACTGGGAGAACTAAAACCACGCGCAGGTCGCAGTAATGCCTGGAACACGCTGAGAGACCAGCAAGGTTGCCAAAGCACCTCAGTTTTATCCGTGCAACCCTTCGCTGGTCCCCACCTCACCTTCCTGCCCTCCCCGCTGCATCCCCCATGAATAAGGGCTTCAAAGCATCCCAGGGCACGACCTGTCTCACACCGTGCCCTGCTGAGGGTCTGGGCACGCTTTAAAACCAGGAGTATAAACGCAATCCTAAAGATGCACTAATGCAGAAAAAAAGAATTGCAATCCTATGCAAGGCAGCTGAGGAGCGGGGCCCGGAGAGTCGCCGCATGAGGGATGGGGGGAGACCGAAGGCTGGACTCGGGTGTGCGGTTGTGATGCACGAACAGAGCAAGGCATGAAAAAATTAATAGCAAGGTCTCAGCTACGGGGGCACATCATCCTGTCTTGTCCACTGCTCAGGGTCCCGATGGCAGAACGGCTTCTGCGCCCAGTCTTTAATCAGAGGCACCTGCTGCTGCTCACCACCCGTCCCATTTCACTGCTGCTTGTTGGGACCAATCCGAGTCCTTACAGGGCAAAGCGGTTTCTCCTTCTCTCAGGATTAACTAACTCTCATCCCCTTGGCGCAACGCACAAGTGAAAAAGCACGTATCAGGCTAATAGGCATAAAAAGCTTTTTTTAGCTGGGTTTCTGAAGACACTGCATTTGAAGTCTGCGTCGCTTATCTGTCCCGTGGCAGTCGAATACCTGTGATGATGTACTCTCATTAGATTTTGGTGTTAATTGAAAATGCTGTTGAAAGCCATGTAGTGTTGTTGCACCATAGCCTAAGTGACCTCCGTGAGGTCTGAAAAAAGGAGCTTTTTACTTTGAAGGACTCCGGGAAGAGATGTCTGTCACTGAGATGCTGAGAAAAATTGCTCTATTATTACCTTAGAAGCAGAACAAACCTCGATTTGGCATCATCAGCAGAGAGCGTCTGGCCGAGGTCAGTATTTCTTTGTGGGCTTTTTCCATTCAGGTAGGCTCTTCTGCACATGCGTCTCCCGGCACCACAGCAGAAACATTTGCCCTCACCTACACAGCATCAGAACTTTCAGGCAGCAATTATTGTCTTTCCATTAAAGCCCACTGGAAATGCAGGCGCTGAGAAAAGCCTTGGTTACGTGCAGCCTCGCCGGCTGCCGCGGCGGAGAAGAGCCAGCGCAGGGTGGCACTGCCGTCACCCAGGGGCACCACACGGCCACCTCTGCTCCGCGCCAGCACGGACCCAGAGAAAGGACTCGGGAAAGGAGATTCCTCCCGTGTCTCCTCTGGCTGGAGAGCTGAAGCCAGCCAGGCTTGCTGAGAGTCGGTGATTCAAGGCTGGGCTTTACCCTTTCAAGCACCTGCATTTTCCTTCTTATTTAGCGGGACACATACACAAACTACTTGAGTGAGAAACAGGGCTTCATATGGAAATCAAGTAAATGCTATCATATCGTTTTGCTCCGATGGGAGGCAAATACAGAGTAATTTGGGCTGAGTTTTCCTTTTAAGTTTCTTCAGAAATGAAACCTGAAATGCCAAGGAGCATGAGGAAAATTGTTCCTGCGTATCCCTGGGAGCTGAAATTGCTGAGTATTGCAGAGCTTCACCAAATCCCCTTATTCAGGGCACACTCTTGCAATAGTGGTAGACAGGACTGGGCCGAGATTTGAAAAGGTCCCAGACAGCATGATGAACAGGCAGGGGTTCTTTTCTATCCAATACGTGCATAACAACCATGGCAGGCATAATATTTCAGAATATTCCCTACGTAAAATGGATTCCTTTAATGAAACTGCTTGCCATGTACACACCACGTCTGCACATAGAAAAGGGGCAGCATTTTACAGATAAGAATGTTTGACGCAAGCTAATTTTATCATCATGAGAGCTTATATATGCACAGAAAATTGGTATTTGAGTAAATTAAGTCTATATAGGCACCAGAAGTACCTATTTGGTCATCCAATAGAGGAGAGGATGTGTGCTGGGCAACTTCCTAAGAGTTCAGCTTTCTATACCTTGCAAGATGGAACGATCAGCGATTAATTACATGATTCAGCATATTTTCATAGCCTTTCTAGAAGAAAACCATCAGACTCTGAGCCAGTGGTCAGTTCCAGCACACCAAAGTTTCTCGTTACTCGAGAGGAATGAGTGAGCATCAGCAAGGGAAGGCTGTGATACACACATGTACGGTTTCTTTAGATCAAGGTTGTGGGGGGATTTGCTTTTCCGATAGGGTTGGGAAACAAGGCTCTTCTGGCCTGGGGTCACTGCTAAATACACCGTCCTGTGGGAGAAGGTCATGCTACCAGACAACAGGCAAAATGCATCTGTTGGGCATTTTAAAGGGTGCACTTCAAAAATTAAGATACAAGAGTGGCTGCAAATCTAAAACACCATGTACATGTCAGTGGATTTAGAGAACAGGCTCAATAAACAATGGAGCATCTGTTTGCAAAAAGCAGACAAAGCCAATAATCAGGCCTATGCTTATTTTTATATCATAATTCAGCGCTGGAGCGAGCGGGGCTGTGGCTTGACTCCTGATAAGCAGCAGACAGACAGAAACGTGGTCACCAGCTGGCGCTGCTGGCACCGCTGCCCGCATTGCAGCGGGGCTGGAGCCCAGGCGGGATAGAGGGGCAGGAGCTGGTGACGAGGGGGGAGAAGAGAGACAGCAGTTGGAGAGGAAGGACGGGGCGGGCAGCCGAGTCGTTCCCTGGTACACAAACCTACCAGCGATCACCTCGTCGCTGTGACAGTCCAAGGGAAGGTGTTGTGCCCTCACGGCACAACGGGGCTGACTGTGCTGAGGCGCAGGGCCCCTCCGCACCCAGAGCTGGCACTGGGCAGGACACGAGAGACTCAAGAGCCAGGAGAACAAAGTATTGGCAGAGAGAACAAAAATGACCCGAATATAAGTGACAAGCGGTGTTCGAATAGGAAACAGAGTCTCGCTGAACTCTGCGCATAAAATGAGTGGAGAGAGTGGAAAACGTCTAAAGCAATTTGAGGGAGTTTATTGAATCCCCACAGGGAGCTCCAGATGGTTTGCGTGGCTAGCGCGGCTTTTGTTGCTCATGCAAAAGCTGCCCTGAGTTTTCAGGAGCATTTGTGATAGTAATGCTGTTTGCTTTTCTCTCTCCCTCCCTCCAGGGCCGTTTCGTCCCCACGGAGGCACCACCAGGGCCCCTCTCTCCTCCCCCGTGCCAACACCAGTGGTGGCCAAGAGGGAAGTGTCCTCCCTGTGCAGCACAGCAGTGTTTCTCCCCCTTTTGCGTGTTCTTTGGGAGTTAGAGACTCACCCTCAGATCTGCACTTCTGGTTTATATGATGCTTAAAGATGTCTCTGTGGCCTCCATAATTAGACAATCTGTTGCCATCGAGCTGTGGGCTGTTTCTTTAGGTTTGTAGCCACATTAGTGCTCTGACATCGCATTTCCTCCAGGGGCTGAGAGCCATATGGCTGCTCCTGACTCCTGTTACAGCTTCCTCTGCTGACGCCACCCCAGGAACTCCAGTTGCATCTCCCAATACTTTAAAAGCATCAGGTTTAAGTCATGTCCACAAGGTTCCCACACAGCACAGCTGTCCCCCGTAGCCCAAGCAGAGGCCCAGCACAGGTGAGGCCGTCTCTTCCCCGGGCTCCATTGCTCCTGGGCTCTCGACCTCAGGCTGCAGCACCAGAGCCAGACGTTCCGCTGCCCTAGAGCAAATGGATCAAAGCCCAGGGGAAGCAGCAGCTCCGGAGCAGCTTGTGACTTCGCAGAGCATCTCCGAGGCAGAGAGAAGTCTGTCATCAATCGCACATGTTAGCTATTGTTTTCCGGCCGTTACCAATAGTCTTCCTCTCCCCCCCAATATGCTCTGCTCTCATTGTATTCTACCTAAAATAAGAAAAGTATTGGAGGTTTTCTTTTTTTAGTCATGCATTTTTAATTGGACTATAAATTCCACTTTGTTGTGTTCTAGAATGTTGTTTTTATTTTCCAATAGAACTGTCTCTTCTTTGATGAGGGCAGAGATTTATTACCCAATTTCCAGCTTTACGTTTCCCTTTTGGTCTGTTGTTTTAGCTGCTTTCTAGTTATACAGACAACCCTTTCTCCCCCATCTTTTTATAGTTGAATTTCCTCAAGTCCTTGTTTCTGCACAACTCATTGATGCCCATTTCTTTTACCCAGTTTCATCTCGGATCCATCCATAGACCTACACTTCCACTTTATATCTTCTTGAGGTTGTCTTTGAGCCTTCCGTAATTAGACAATATATTGTCATTGAGCTGTGTGCTGTTACAGTGATTTTATGGCCATGTTTATGCTCTGGGCCCCTGCACAGAAATACTGAAAGGACATCTTATGTGTTTATTTTTATACACCCATGGAGAACATAATACTGTGACCTTCAGTCCAGCTTGTGGTTGTTAATCAGATGATAAAGCCACAGCCACTCAGTAGAGAACCCGCGCTATTCAGTGGTGTTTTCACTAAGTTCGTGTAACGGGAGGAAAACGGAGCCACAGTTAATTTAAGCACAAATACCTCGTAACCTGGTAATTAAACCAACTCCCCAGTGCTCTGCCCTAAAATGCCGCCTCATTAATCGGTGCAGGCAGCACACGGGCAGCAGTGACACAAGTAGGACAAAGCTGTGCCATGGTGGAGGGGTGTCCTGGCTGGGTCAGTCCCACCCCAGGGTGCAGAGCAGGCGCCTGGCAGACGTTCATGGAGACCTCGAGTATTTGCTCCTGCTCAGCTGAGCCACCCAAGTGCCATGAGGGGGCTTTGCCTTGGTCCAAAAGAGCTGGGGCAAAACACAACCTAAGGCAGCTTCTCCCCAGAGGCCAACGCTTGGGAGGTGCCACATGTTGTCCATGCTTCGGCCATAACACTGACCGGGGCTGGCCCCCATTTGCTGGGGCAGTTTGAGATGGCAGTGTGGACATCCCAACTTTCCTGCCTGTTGATACGTAATTGCATCCTTTCTCCATGGTTGGGGAAGAAGGGCTGCAACCGAGATACCCAGGGTCACGTGGACTTCAGCAAAGTGCCCGCTGCAAGGCTACTTCACCAGAGACCTTCTCCACGGAGAAACCTCTCCTCCTTCTGGGATGTCCGGCCCCAGCGAGCAGGGCTGAGCCCTTCAGAGGGGCACAGACCGACACCTGACTTCCCAGAGATAGTTGGGTGCGTTGCAGGCACAGAAACGTGGACAAACTCCCCATGTCACACCTGGGGACGCTGCCAGAGGGATCACACCCAGCACAGCGGTGCTCAGCCTTGAGCCAAGCTGGGGTTTAAATACCATCCTCTCTGCAGTGGCTGTGGGACTCGGTTTGCTGACCTTTCTCCATGTGCTTGCCATATTTGTTTAAGGAAAGCCTTTTTTTGCTACTAAACTGAAGAAACAACCATCATCCTTCAATATTATTTTAGTCTATTTATACAAAGGGTATCTCAGCACAGACTTCAAAGGTCACAGGGAAACTCTGGGAGTTAATTGGCCCCATCGTTTCTAATAATGCCATTGACATTGGGAAGATTCCTTGTTATTAAACCAGGAAAAGGCTTGGTTATTAGTATCTGATACTATTTTAAAAAATGAAAATTCGCAGAAAGAGATTCAGCAGATGTAGCTCCTCAGCACAGCTAAGGTGTCTTTCCCCCCGCTCCTCTCCTGCGGGAAAGGCTGCATTATTGCCACTGGTGGCGGGTGAGCATCAAGAGGATGAGAGAAAGGCATTTGTGTTTATCCCTTTAGCTCCATAGGCAACCCTCATATCTTCTCCCTGTGACCTTTAATGTATGTCCCTCCTGCAGAAATAGACCTTCACATATCTTTGTTTCAGCACTTAACAAGCAAGGATTATTTGAAGAACTCTTAAGGGAAAAAAATCAGTTTCTTATACGCATGCAATAGAATGTGTTTCAGATTTGCTAGTAAGATATATTTGAAAGAGAACAAAAATACATGCTTGTACGAGTTATGGAAGGAGAAGCTAAAAATAGCATTATTAACAGTAAAATCTGCCTAGAGGAAAAAAGCCGCACCTCAGCACACAGGTGGCCGCACACATCTCCGTAGCACATTCAGCTATCACCGTAACTGCCCACCAGCCGAGGGGACCTGTCCTCACGGTCCCCAGCAGAGCAGCCACCCAGGGACACGCATGAAGCGGGAGCTGCTGCATCCTCAGCAGCCAAAGCCGGCTGCCCCCACGCCGCTGTGCGATCCTCAGAATGAGAGCGCTGGGCAGCCATCCCTTCATTAAGGGATAAAGAAAATAACCGGGTTATCTCTGCCTCCCAATCCAATATGTTCACCCTTCCATTGGATTCTATTGACCGGCTGCAATTGCCGAAGAGATTAACCTGGCTGCTCCAAGGATTTGTGCTTGGATTACTCTGCAGGAGGAAGCAATGGTTGTGCGCTTGCTCAGGTGAGGGGAAGCAGAAAGACCAAACTTACATTTCAAACCCATTCACTTGTTTTAACAGCACGTTAATGAATGAAGTTCAGACAAGCTCTTGTGAGCCAAGAAAGCCCAGCTGGAATGAACAGTTCAGCATGCTAATCCAGTTAGGGCTTCTGTATTCATCTCCGAGGGTATTGCAATATCGTTACTGCATTAAGGCTCCGCCACACAAAGCGGGAGGAGCAGAGGTTGAACCAGAGGGATTTTTGGTTTCATCAAGCCTGACATCTGAGATAACACATCATTTGCATCTCCATTTGAAAGCATTAATAAAAATTTGTTAGTTCAACATGAATGCTTCAGGAAGAGCCTCCCAAATCCAAGAAACTGAATGCACCCAAATTAACTCTTGTTTACTGGGGAAGCGAGCGCTATATTACTACAACATGGAGAAGGATTATGGCAATTAAAATCCCTGAAGTGAGCAGGGTAGGGTACCGTCAGGGATGTGGCCCAGGTTTTCCTGAGGAGGATTTGCAAGTCACTTTTTGTGCTGAAGCCTGGGTGAGGAGCAGGGGCAGCAGCTCCCCCGGACCTGCAGGACAGCCGGGGGACATGGGGACACGGGACCTGCTCCACCCAGCCGGGGCTGGGCCAGGCTCACCCAGGCGAAGCAGAGATGGACAAACACAGCATCAAACCGCAAGCCCTCGCTCGGGTTTTCCACGTCCTCAAAAGATAGGTCGCTCCTGCTAAGAAGCCAGCAAGAAGGGACAAGAAAAATCTGATTTTCCCCAGATTTCAGCACTTAAGTTTGGATTAAGTTATGGCAGTTCCAGTGCATCTCGTAATGCTTTCGGTTACATCCCTTTCCAGCTCATCATGCTGCCATCCAGTTACCTGTCGTGTGTACAACGCCCCTGTCGTTCCTGACCCTGTCAGAAAGCAGGCACATCCCAAAGGATTGTTTGAAAGAGCGAAGCTGCAAACCAGCTCAGCGTCAGAGCCCTGCAGGACTGAAGGCTGTTTTGCTAGTTCAGGCGATAGTTTCCCCTTGTATCACTTGCTCACCACCTTTGGTCATTTTTCCTCAGGAAATACCCCTGAACTGGGGGTGTTTAATATCAAGCACAGCTTCTCCTTCCACGTTTGCCTCTCCTCAAGCGTAAGAAACACCCACAGATCACCAGGCCATTAGCAACAGCTCTTGTCTAAAAATAAAAGTGTTTGCAAGCAAGCAGGGGCCGGGCGGAGACCCCCTGGTGACCACTCTGCCTGGGGACACCTCACCCCCCCCAGCCCTGGGGAAAGCCCCGGGCAGCATCTCCTCATCTCCTCCTGCATTTCAGCCGTGAAGGGGTACCCCCAGCTGTGAATGTGCTAACACGGCACCAATTTCATTCCCAGTTCCCATTGCTGCTTCATCCAAGAAAAGCAATTATGGCTCAGAAAACCCCCACATGGCCGCGTCGTGCCTGTCATCCCGGGGAAAGCTCTCACTCCATCTACCCCCCGGCTGCGCTGCTGCAACCTGCGACTGCCGGTCCTTCATCTCCAGCCAAACCAGAGCTAAACCCTCTCCAGAGAGCGCTCCCCCAGCAAGCAGGGCTTGACCTGGCTCGTGGGGACATGAACACTACCTTGAATTTTTAGTCACTGCTGGCAGGTCACAGCGAATACAAGGAGGGGAGCTATAAATTTCCTAATACCAATAACTGGAGCAAATTTCCACCCTGGGAACATTTGTCCTTTCTTCAGCCGAGTGGAGCTTTCACTGTCCTAAAGCTCCTCACACTAACTCAAAAGTGGCATAAAACCCAGGGTTCCTGCAGAGTAAACTAAGATTTTTTTCCTCCCAGTGATTTTCCAAGTGCTTTCCTGGGTGGCAAAGCATCACAAGCCATTACAGCACGGCTTCCAGACACTTCCTTCCATTTGCTCGACAACATACCAGGAGAGCATTTAACAGTTGCATTTCCTTTTCTTTAAAAAAATGTGAGGGTGAGGGTTTCTTTTTCACTGTGAAGCGACAGCTTATTTTTTAAAATAGGTGCCTCCCCAAACAGCCCCTTTGGTGTGTCCCCCCCGCAAAGTGCTGCAAAGCTGCAGGGAGAGGAAGGAGAGCGAGGTATTGGCGGGGGGGGGGGGGGGGGGCACTGAAGAAGAGCCAAGGACAGGGGTCAGCAGGACAAGCTGCTGGTCCACCCGCGCTGTCTGTCCATCCGGATCCGTCTGCAGCCCCGCAGTTGCCAGGGAGTTTTCAGGCAGGGGGGATGGAGGAGATGAAGAGGGAGCGGAGCAGGCTGTGAGCCGGAGCCGGGGAGATGCTGCGCAGGCGGCGCTGCCAGGAGCTGCTCCCGCCTGCAAGAGCGGGCCAGCAATGGGGAGGTGATGCTTGTCCTGGGCAGCTCAAAGCACAGGGGCAGAAAGAGGAGAGGTCTGAGCTGGGTGGCTGCAGGAGGATGAGGAGGCAATTCTTAGAGCTCACAACCATCCCCTGCTTTGTGATTGAGCCGTCAGCATGGCCAGCTTGGCTCTTCGGGGAATCCTCTGTCACAGGCAGTTTAAAGAGGGGCAACTGGGAAAGCTGGTCTATTGAATGGTTGTGAAGCACGTGGCACATCCAAAATGATTTCTCCAGAAGCCCAGGACACTGCCTGGTCTCCAGGGAAGAAGCAGGACTCTGCTGCCCTGTGGGCTTCTTGTTCCACCACCCTCCCTACGCAGCTCTGCCAAAGCGAGCGTCTAAATTGAAGCATTGCTCCTCATCGTGTCACAAGTACTGCAGCACACCCACTATTTGGGGTTGTCTGCCAACCAAAAACAGTTTTTCCTGGCTGTAGCAGTTCCCAGGAGCCTCATTTATCCTGCAAGGTCTCTGGGAGGACATTCCTGAGGACACAGGCCAGGAGAAAGCAGGAGTGGGGGGACAGCAGTGGGAGTTCATCTGCGACAGCAGGAAGGTTTCCATCCTAAGAGGCTGCGTCCTCAGTCTGGTGGCTTTGCAGCAAGGAAGCTCTTTCTGAAGTCCAGCCTAAAATTTCCATCTGATCTTCGCTATCTCCACTCACCCTCCCCCGGATCTGTGCAAATAAGAGCTGATGCCTTCTCACCACTTGCAGACCCTGTCACATCTCGCCGCCGTCCTCATCTCGCTGAGCTGGGTCCTGTCCCCCTCGGGGAGCCAGGGGGGCCCGCAGGGTAAAACCCAGAGCAGCTGCCACATGCTGTTAAATTGGGCTGGCTTCCTCCCTGCGGTCAGAGCCCGCTTCGCACACCGCGCTGCGGGCATTAAACAGCTCTTGTCTAGCAGGAGGGGCCAGGCAGGCGTCGTGTGGCCCCGAGCCCCCCAGTGAGTCCCCAGACCTGCCGGCCAGGTGGGAGGGACAGCATTCACCACCTACCAGTTTTAAAAGTCGCATCTTTTTTCCCCCGCCCCTTGCCTTCTGGCTGGTGTCTGGTTTTTCACTTTACACTATAAAGCCGTAGTTCTCTTTATACTACAAAGCCAAGCGAAGCACTGAGCAGTAGCGTTACTCCAACTCGTTGTCTGGCGAGATGTGACTTAGGTCAGGCCTTGAAGTGTTTCCATAAACAGTATTTAAGTAGTAAAATAATTCACTGCATTTCTTGCAAGTAGTTGCCCAAGAGGGACCCGAGCAAAGCCAGGGGACATGCACTGCTCCCCGCTCAGGGGAGGGCAAGGTCATCTCCACGGCTGGGACCATCGCAGAAGCTGCCCCTCTCCTGCCCCAGGGAGGGGGGGCTCTGCCGGGGCACTGCTGCACCCGCCCCTGCACTTGTACGGGGCGAAGGAAAGGGAAGAGCACACCAGCATGAAGGGGCCTTATAGCTCACGTCATGTTTTAGTTATAGGTCTTTTCCTCATTGTTTCTACATTTCAACAGCAAGGTCCACAGCACAACCAGAAATAACGCAATTGATTTCCAATGCTAACTCAAGTATTTTCATTATTACAGCCCCAATATGTTACTAGTTGATTTTAATTAAGGGAATCCCACGAAGCACACGGACCGTACACGCTCATGGCAGAGCGGGGGGTTGTGATACCGGCTTTAAAGAGCCTGGCACAGAGCAGGACATGCACAACGCCACCCCCCCGCGCCCCCCAGCCCAGCCACCTCGCTGGGCACCAGCTTTGCTTGCACAGTGGCACCGGGGGGGACACAGCTCCGTGGCGGGGGCTCGCGCCCAACGCCCTGCAGCAGCACAGGTTCCCCCCGTGCCCAGCACGGCCACGCACACGGAACCATCCCAGGCGGCACGGGGCAGAGCGATACACAATTCCACAGCTTCTAGAGCTGGCTGGGCGCCCTGCAGGTTCCCCAGCCGCCCTCGGGACAGTACTGGGACCGACGCATCTGCAGGCGCTTAATTCAGCATTTTGCACAGGGCGCATGGCAGTGACCCCACGCTTCGGTTCAGCAGATCCACTGCTGCTCCCAGCAAAGTCCCACTTACTGCCGGGCTAGAAGATGCTAGAAGCACCTTTTCCAAATAGCCTTTAAATATATTACACGCATCAGGAAGAAAGCAATACATAAACCTGATGCTGGGCACTACGGCAGGGTATGTGTCTGCAGCATCCTCTCCACGCTTGCTTTTGGATGGACCCTTCCACTTATTAATCTTGGTTTTTTCCTCACTTAGCTCTTTGAAACGGAAGATATTACTTGAGTTCTGCACCAGTCATCTGTAAATTTGTGGATAACTCAGGGACACTGTCCCTGACGCAGGTCTACGGCCCAGACATGGCCGCAGTAACCCCCGTGGGGCTGCCCCACGGCTGCGCCTCCCACGCGTGGGAGGAGGAGGAGGAGGGGGAGGATTGTTTTGCCCAACTTCACGTTGTTTGCCCACAGACAGTCTGCTGAGTGTAGCCCCACTGCGGGGAGGGGAGACGCCAGCTCATGTTCACGGGTTTATAAATAGGGTGGGAAATAGGAAACCTTCACTCCTCAGCTCTCCCGTCAGAAATCTCTTCCTTGAATACACTTTATAATCACAGTCAAATTCAGCTCAGCTGCATTTTAAGCTCCTTTTGCATCTCTCGCTCACAACTGTCCCTTCCTCCTGACTTTGCCAAACTTACAACAAATAATTTTTTCCATTCAATGCATCATACTGTTAGCTTATATCTCCCAGTTTAGTTTACTCCATACAGCCATCACACAGGAGATACTGATTCACCTAAAATGAAGGAAATAGCCGGGGGGGGGGAACCAAAACCAACCCCAGAAAAAAGTAAGAAAGTAAGCAGTTATTTAACACGCCACGGGAACCAGTCCGTTTACCTTTCAGTCTCACCCGCAGTGCCTTACCCTGTGCCAACAGACCTGGGACCACGGCAGTGACACGGGGGTGGGAGACCTGGGCCTGAGCAGGACTCTGCTCCCGGCAGCAAAGGGAGCTCCCAGACTCGAGCCGCCTTCCCAGTCTCACCAGTTGCCTGGCCAAAACCCCATTCCTACAAAGGCCTCCTCAGCCACGCCGCGCTCCAGAGCTAGCAGAAGGTGCTAGTTCCCGTATCACCTACAGGAGAGGCTCCAAATAACGAAAAAGGATTTTTTTTTTTTATCTAAAGAAAGTTCAACAACCATACCTTAAGCTCCACAGGTCTGCTTCATGCTCCAGTCACTCAGCCTCTCCCAGCACTCCTGAGAGCAGCCCCGGCTGCCCCCCAGGGCAGAAATACCCACCCCACAGGGCAATTAGGGGGCAGCAATAACCCAGCTGCCCACGGAGCCGCAGGCAGGTGCTGCTTGTCACGGGCTGCTTAAGAGTTCAGAAAAGAAGTTTTACTTCCATCAGTAGATATTACCTCATTAACCCTTACAGAGACCTGCCCCCACCCTCCGTGCTCCCTGTAGCAATTTGCTCGTTTGTGCTAACGAGGCATGTGTTATTGCTCATGTTTATGATTGGGTGATGTTATCTCATTAATTAGCTCTGCATGAATCAATAGTAGCCACTGAACACATAATCCCTGGTAATTCATAATGCTGTAGTTGAGGAAACAGTGTCCTTAGCATTAAATAAACAGTGATCGCTATGATAAATCTTGGAATTATCACAAAACATCAAAGCTTTGGGGTTTGGTGTGAGCAATTAAGTGGGGAGGTCACTGCTGAGCAGACAAGTGGTACAGTTACTTCCCTTGTCACTTATGACAAAGGTGTGAAGCACTGTACAATGACTAACATGCATTTTTAATTGGATTTGAACCTATTAATAAAGTTTTCCTATTCCACCTCCTCTATAATTGGAACGGTCTTCAAATTTCCCCTTTTCTGAGCTCCCAAACTAATAATTTACTCACTTTGTGATTCACTTAGCTTGTTTAGTCATAATAATGAATATTCAGCTTCATTAGCGCACATTTGGTTCATTTCATACTGAACCGCATCCAGCCCTGTCGGTGCGGCAGTGGGATCACCCGGCAGAGCAGCTCCCAGCCCCGAGCGGGGACACGCTGTAGGTGGCACTCGCTGCTTGTCACCTCTCCGGGGGCAGGAGGGGAGGTGGTGGGAGACGTTTGGGTGCTCGTAGGGTGCCCTGTGGCGGGTGCTGCTCTCCCCGGAGCTGGGTGCGGAGCGGGACGGAGCCTGGCTTCTCCGACAGGTCTGGTCCCCACTCTCTGCACCATCCAACCCCGTTTTCCCACAGTCATAGAATGGTTCGGGTTGGAAGGGACCTTAAAGGTCATCCAGTGGCACCCCCTGCCCTGGGCAGGGACACCTCCCACCAGCCCAGGTGGCTCCAAGCCCCGTCCAACCTGGCCTTGAACCCCTCCAGGGATGGGGCAGCCACAGCTTCTCTGGGCACCCTGGGCCAGGGGCTCACCGCCCTCACAGCAAACAATTTCTTCCTAATATCCAATCTAAATCTCCCCTTTTTTAGTTTAAAACCATTTCCCCTTGTCCTATTGCTCCACTCCAGCGTGGACGCTCTCAGGACCCCGCTCTGGTGTGAAACCAGCTCCGCACACACCACGTGCCAAGCCCTGGCCTTGGGCAGCGGGGCCAAAAGCACAATAAAACCTCCTGGGCAGCCAGGACACGTGGCCAGACGCAGGCGGGTGCCAGCCCCGCGATGGGGACCCCGCGGTACGGCCACGCTCAGCCCGGAGCGAGCGCGTGTTCAGCCAAGGGCACCCATCGCGGCTCCAGGCGTGTGCTCTTTCATGTGCATCGTTCTCATTTTCATGAGGTAGAAAAGATTTTTAATAGCCGATTTTGATCATTTAGGGGAATTTAAAATTCCTTTGCGGTCGTGCTGCCGGGCAGTTCCAGCGCGTCCCCCTGCTCCGTGTGTAGCTGTTTGTAAATCGAGACTACAGATGACAGGAAAATAATGAAAGCATTTTTCAGAGCAGGCCCTTTTGTCATTCTCTTTTTTTTCTTTCATTCCCCAGAATAAAGTGCTGCTTTTAAGTCAGCAAATCTTTCAGCTGTAATTACCCTGGACATTCAGAATTAACCATTAAGAAATGGGGTAAAAAAAAATAAAAGGAAAAACAACCATTCATAAAAAATTTTCAACATTGTGCATTTACAAAATGCCTACCCTAGGCAGGTCTTTCCCACTGCGCAAGGCAGATTGTAAAGGAATATCTAGAAACTCCTGAGCTTTTTTTCCGCACGAGACACGGATGGTGCCGAGGCAGCGCTGGCCTCCCCCCAGGGTGTGCTGGGGCTGGGGGCTCCCTGCGCCGCGCTGCCAGGAACCCTCCTCTTCCTCCCTCCCCGCTCGCTCCCTACGCAGCGACCACTTAGAAATCGATAGGAAAAACCCCATCCCACCAAAAATGGGCTCCGGAGTTATTTCCTGGAGCCCGGCCGGGGCAGCTGGGGGACAGGTCGCATCCCCAAACCCTGCCTGGGAGCAGCCCCCACTCCCCACCGCCCCCAGCTCAAGCACCCACACGCACAACAGCCTGGCAAAGGCTGGGCTTTCTCTCTGTTTAACTACATTAAAATAGGAAGATAAAAAGGCTAAAATAGGTGTCTAAATCTCCCAATTCCATCTCTGGCTGCCCCCGAGCGCCAGCAGCGCAAGGCGGTTTAATCACCGGGAGCCCTGCGCTCCCTCCCGCACCGCGCACCTCGCAAATCTGCCCAAATCTATTACAGACCTTTGATCTTTTCCTACATAAAGGTTTTTCTGTAGAAAGTAGATGGGATTAAGCAGAAACAATTTTTCCAGAGAACTCCGTAGCGTTTTTTTCCCCGCTTTCTCTGCTTTCTTTTTTTAAAAGAGGGGGACAAAACCAGAAGCTGGTAACAGCAAAGAGCCCGACGAGGGTTTGGGGCTGTCAGCTCCTGAATGGAATCCATGTCGTCAATCCAATCCAGCATGTATCGGGAGCAAATCCTCAGCATGTGGCATAAAAATCTTGTAAAACTGAACCGTTAAATATTTAGGGCAGATGACAAACAACATGTCATAATATTTGCAGAACTGCATTTGCTATTCAATGCATCATCTTACTTCAAGGCCTGATTTTTGGAAGCATCAACACAAGAATGAGAAACAATCAGTTGACTGCCGGTATTTGGTTACATTGTAAATGAAGTGTAGGATTTAATTTAGATTTCTTAAGTCTAATATTATACGCTACATGCCAGGTGGGTATTAACATTTATTAGCTGGGGCTTAGCAATGAATATTTAAGACGAATTTAATTAACACGCAATAATTGTAATTTTAATTGGGTTGGATTTTTACGTAAGACTTCATTTCATTGCAGGACACTTTCGTATTTCTACCAGGTATATTTCTATTTCCAGTTAAAAGAGGAGCTAGGAGCCGGGAGGGAAGGACCCCCCGGGGTCCAGCGCTCTCGTGCCCGTGGGACGAGCTCCCTTGGTGCGCAGCCCACACATTTGCAAATTCCACTTTAACTCAGAAGGCAATTGATTTCCCCCCCCAAAAAGCATTTTCGGGTTTTCAACACCCTGTATTCAGTTTACCATGAATTTTCACAAATTAGCCAGTGGGACCCGATTTGCACTGGGATAAGCGAGAAAAGCCTTTCCCGGCTCGGGTGGAGGCTCTGCTGTAGCACCCATAATTAATCTCTGCGCGTGTAGCACCCATAATTAACCTCTGTGCACACACAGCGCGGCGGTGGCAGGGGGGGCCCAAGCCGGAGAGGGTGTGCAGGGAGACACGGCGCCAGCGCTGAGCTCTGCAGTACATAATAAAGACAAACCTGAAGTATTTTATCATCCCGCAGGTTTTGTTACAAGCCCAGTCAATCACAGGCGTGAGCCGGGATTTATTCCAGCTGTGGCATTGCTTCTCCGCTTCGTATTTCACTCGAGCCGGGCGCCAGATGGACATCACACCCAACACTAGATTACTCCACAGGCCAATAAAACACAATAGAAAAATATACTTACAGCTGTGTTGCCTAAACCCTATATTACAGATCCTGAATAATTTTAAGCTTTCAGACATTTTTTTTTCTCCCATATATTACAGTTTAAAACTTGCTTATAGCCCAAAGCACGACCGTAAAAATGACATCGGAGCATGCCCGATTTATTCGGCCATCGGTGATTTCCAGGCCGTCTGCTGAGTTTCCCCAGTCTCAGCAAGGTGTTGGGGAGGGGGCTGGTCGCAGCAGGTGCAGCCCAGGCGGGGGCCCGGCCCTGGGCAGGTCTGGTCAGGGGCTGGCCCCGCGCTGGTGGGCACGGGCCAGCCTGGGTGCTCCCCCCAGCAGCGCAGGGTCCCAAAGTGGGGACAGGAATGAATACGGCGCTTTCACTCCACACCTCTGGCAGCCCACGCACAAAAAGTCTGAATTGCTAACGAATCTTAGAATCATAGAATAGTTGGAAGATCATCCAGTGGCACCCCCTGCCCTGGGCAGGGACACCTCCCACCAGCCCAGGTTGCTCCAAGCCCCGTCCAACCTGGCCTTGAACCCCTCCAGGGATGGGGCAGCCACAGCTTCTCTGGGCAACCTGGGCCAGGGGCTCAGCGCCCTCACAGCCAAGAATTTCTTCCTGAGATCTCATCTCAATCTCCCCTCTTTCAGTGTAAAACCATTAGCTCTCACCCCGTTACTACATGCCTTGTAAAACGTCCCTCCCCAGCTTTCCAGAGCCCAAGTACTCGGTGAGGTACCCGATAGTAAGAACGATTCGAGAGCGAGTAGCCCAGAGCTTGCAAGATCTGCCTTTTGCCGAGAAAGAAGGCAGCTTCACGCTAAACTGCAGCGCCCCTGGGAGCCTTTCCCAGCCACCAGTGAGGGAAACCGGTACGACGGGGTGCCACTGGGCGCCCTCTGGCTCTCTGCCTCTCGGGGGCATCTTGGGCTGCAACTCACTGGTCACTTGTGGAGATCTGCGTATGCTGTGAGCTGTGGGTTGGGTAAATTGAAAGTTTCCTGGCATTTTCATCGCCCTTATCTTGCTGGGGATCTATTCCTAGGAGATTATGATGCCGCTTTTTTTTTTTTTAATTAATTGAGCCTGCTTAAAAAATAAAAATGCCCATTTCATTTTAATCATGTATTATGCAAATTAAAAATGTAAATATCATTAAGAAATCTGTTGCTAAGTTAATTTCTTTCTGCTGTAGCACTGCTGAAGGCCTTTGATCTCAGATTAGCGCTTTGATCCGCTGCCTTGGTCAGGGTTACGCGCTGCTGCTGCGGTAAATGCTCTTTCTCAGATGTAAAACATGCACCACCAGAACAGCTCGTTCAAAGAAATGGCAGAGGAAACATTGCCAATTAGGCCAAGCCAGTAGGAGCCGCAAACGAGGAGAAAGTTTGTTTCCAGAAGCCCAAAGGCGTTGGTTCCGTGTGCCCCGCCGTGCCCCGGCCCCGCAGGACGAGCCGTGCCCGCGCCCGGACGCGCTGGCCAGGACACCAACTCCTGGGCCAAACACCAAACCCTGTGGCCCACGGACCCCCCGGTAATTTCCATTAGAGGCCGCATCCCTCTCCAGAGCATCCCTATCTACTCTTCATTAACAAAACAAGCCGCCATATTCCATTAATTTCTCATTTAGTGTGAGTAAAGTGCTGATATATACATTTTAGCTACAGTGTTTTTAATCAGTTAATTTAACCAGAAGCATTAATAATGCATTTCTTTGCCACTTGACTGCTCGTCTGTTAAACAGCTTATACATACAAGAATGTCACCCCCTGCGACATGAAGTACCTAATACAGTGCAAATGAAATAGGATTTCGCATATTCAATATCAAAATGAGAAAAGAGGGAAACGCCGTCTCCTGGGAAGGGCTGAACCTGCTGTGCCGGGTGTCTGTCCTGGCAGGGGGAAAATCCCTCCGTATGGGACACACACGTTTTGCAGATCTGATTTTCTGCTTGAATTCATTTTCTTGGCATTGCTCAGCAAGTACCTGGCCTTTCACTCTGCTGCGAAACGTGGTGGAATCCAAGATCCTGGGGGTGTTCCTGGGTTTGCCAGCTCCCCCCGCCAGCGGCAGTGGGTCCCCAGGACCCTCCCAGAGGGAAGCAGTGCGGGGGACATGACTGGGGACAAGCAGCCAAGCGTGGGACCAGCCCCCCAGTGCTGGGCCCTGTGCCCATGTCTCACGGTGGCGGTTGTCCTGGCGGAAGCTGCCGGTGCCTTGGCGCTGCCATTAGGGTTAGAAATCTGAATTTTCACGTTTGCTTTTGACCATGTTGTGGGGATGGGGACAGGGAGCTCCTGGCCACCGCGGGGACCGGCGGTTCCCCTCTGTCTCTCCCTCCTCTGAGCTCACGGGGGGCTCAGTGCACGGCGAGAGCTCCTTCCCTGCCCCAGGTCTCGCCTCTTCTGGAGGCCGAGAGGGAGCAAATCTGGCCATACAAGCTGGGGCAGACGTGAACCCCCCCACCAGGCTCTTTGAGTGGCAGATAGAGCATGGCGGGGCTGCGCTGAGCCCCCGCATGGCTCCATTGGCTGCAGGGAACCAGGGACACAGGGGACACTTCCAGCGGGGGAGGTACATGATGGGCATCGTCAGTCCGTGCAGGCAGAGTGAACCCAGGGGCCCTCGGAAAATACATCTGGAAATACCCTGGGCACCAGAGAAACTGCCGGGAGAGACACGTTTGTCTGCTCGGAGACAGGCCCCATTCCTTTCCCAGTTCTTACAAGAGAGATGCATAACGGATAGAGGCAGCGTGTGAGTGTAAGCGCTGCAGACACACCGGCTCGGAGGTTAATCCTCGTCCCGTGTTCGGAGTCAGATCCTCCTCTGGGGTTTTTAGCAATTAGCATCCAGAGAGGGAGCACCTCCCCGGGCAGGGCCAGCGAGGGCCTGTGAGCAGCAGCAGATTCCTGCGCGGGGGCTCCCGTGCGTCGGGGGTGGTTATGAAGCCTGAAATTGCTTCGGAGCTGTGGCTGTGCTGCATCACATTAAGCAGTGCCACACTGAAGTGACAGGGCTGATGTATGATCAGCAGCAGTTTACGGGGACAGAACTCAGATCCTGCCGTGCCGTTGTTCTGTCAAAGTCAGAAACCCATTGACAGACCTAAGAAATGGTTTCCAGTTCCTTCTCAGAAGGTTTGTTTCAATAAGTTTGCAAGTTCTGTTTATTGCCCTTGCATCGAGCCCGTGCATGGCCCTGCCGCAGGGAGCACAGCCTGGGCTGCTGCCATCGGACACAGACACGGACATGGACACGGACATGGACACAGACACCCCACGGGAGCCCGGGGAGGAGCAGCACAGCAGAGGCTCCCACACACCTCCGGGGCGCAAGGGCTGCCCGGGCAGTGAAAAGGGCTCTCGACGGAACGGGTGCTGAAGGGTGGGAGCCCCCAACACTCCTCGGGAGCTCCCCAACAATTTATAGGATGAATTTGTTTCTGTTAGGAGAACACCAGCTGGGATCGACATGAGACCCGGGCTCCACTCGACGCCTGGTTGAGCCAGGGACCGACTCCAGCTTCAGCGGCGTTCACTTGTGGAGCATTTTATAGTAGCAGCTCCTTGGGGGAAAGTGCAAGGAGAGATTCTTGGGAACAAATTTGTCGTTGCTTTTCCTTTTTTTTTTTTTTGGGTGATATTTATTGCCTTCTGGATTTTCTGCTTTCTCTGCAGTTTTATCACATCTGAGATTGTAACAGTCCCACGCCGACGGGCAGTCGCTGGGAGTTCTAGCTCCATTCCCAGCGCACAACCTCATGCTCCTGAGAACTTTCTTTTACTTCCCACCAGTGTTGTCCCATTTCTCTTTATCCATACAAACATCGGCCCCGGAGAACTTTCTTTTACTTCCCACCAGTGTTGTCCCATTTCTCTTTATCCATACAAACACTGGCCCCGGAGGGACCGTGACAGAGAAATTCTCTGCCCTGGACTGGTCAGACAAGCAGAAGCAGCAGTTCTGAGGTGCTGTGAGGAAGGGCTCTGCTCCCGTCCCCCGTCCTCGGGGACCTGCCTGGAGGAGCAGGTGCTACACGATGGGTACCGGTCCTCATCGGCCCGTTTGCCGATGCTGTCCCCCAACCAGAGCCCATCAGAAGAGGACAAATTGCCTCGCCACAGCCAACCCTGCTGTTCAACAAGACAGATGTTTTGCGACCTTGGAGAAAAAACACACAAAATTTGGGGCAGGAGAGGTCCGCGAGAGGGAGGGGAGAGCTCCCGCGTCGCCGGAGGAGCTCAGGCTGGCTCCAGCCTCACTAAGAGCTATTTCAAAACAAGAATTTCTCCAGGATGTCACATGGAAGGAGACTGTCAGAAAGCTGTCTAAATGTGTTAACAACACTGTCAGCGGGGGAGAGAAAAGTGTTATCAGAAATAGTTGTTCTTCAAAGCTAAGTAACTCAGTGATTTTCTAAGGAGTAAAAGATAAGAGATCACACCACACACTGAGGGCTGTTGGAATATTCTTTCTGAGAATGAAGCTGTTTGTTTTGTTAAAAAGGGGAAGAGGGGAGAAAGCGAAAACCTGAAATACTTTGACTTTCTTGACTTAGCTTTTGACAAAGCTAAAAATAACTCCGGTTGCGTTCAGCCTGCGCAGCCGCAGCTCGGGATGAGCCCAAGCACTGGAAAAGGATTCCCATCCCATTGACCCAGCTCCGTTCCGGCTCCTCCTGGGGCCCATCCAAAGCTCTTCCAGCCTCAGCTCCTGGGGGCGGGAGGAGCTCAGCGCGTCTTCGCTTGGCGCAGACAGACTTGGGCCTGTTCTGATTGACATCCGCGGGATTGGGGTGTTTCGTGGGATCCAGATTTTACCCTGAACAGAGAGGCTAATTTTCTGCTACTCAGTTAGAGCGAAATCCTCTGTGTTTTGCAGCTAAAGCTCCCTTCTCGCGCAGCGCCTGCCCCTTCCCGGGGCCTGCCCTGCTCTTGCTCCGCTGGTCTGGGTCTAAAATAAGAGTTTCAGGCATATCCTTTGGATTCTCATTTTGAATTTTTAAACCCCCACCTCAGCAACAACATCAGTGGTCATCAAATAAAATAACATAAAATAATAAGAGGGCAAGTTGATCCTAATTGGCGTGTTTTCTCATTTGCTGATTGACGTTCTCTGGAGAGCCATTAGCCTGCTTTAAAGGTAAGAGACAACTGAGCGATTATTTAACCTGCCTGGTGATTGATATTTAAAATCCAGTCAGATGTAATAATGGATGACTCCGCCAAAAAATAAGTAAAAGTAAGTGATACCAGTTGATAGCGTTTGATCCTGTCCTCCCTGAGAGGATATCGACGGTTTGTGCTGAGGCATCTCCTACGGGCTGATTGCCAGACCCGGATCCCGTTGCGCTAAAGGCCGTACAAACATGGCATAAAAAGAAGGTTTTCAGGGAGAAATGTATATGCAAACAAAGGCAACCTGGAGTTGTTAAACCTCCGTTTGTGCTGAACAAGAGCTGGCGCTGCAGCAGGGACTCTGGGGGCTGCATTGCCCGGTCAAGGAACAGGCGCCGTCCCTTCCTGGGTACATCTGGAAGCGAATTCTCTCATGAACATCAGGAGGACGTTGCAAATCGTGACAGACCTCAGCACGGCCCTCTTTTATCCAGCTGCAAAGCTACGGGAGGTAAAGAAAGAAGGAAGGGGAAGCTGGGACCTGAACAGACAGAGGCAATACTGGGAAAAGGTCGTTAGCGCCGGCTCAAGTGAGCAGCATCAATTAATCTCCAAGACATTTGGAGATTAATATCAGAAAAAATAGGGTGGAGGCAGCAATGGTTTAGTGACAGACAGCAACGCTAAAGGACGTTTGGTTTACTATCTCAGATGAAACTTGTTTATAGGTAGCATATAAAAGTGGAAACTATTCTGTTGTTGGCTTTTTATAGCCCATTGACTCTCTGTCTTTTTATAAGAGTACAGTCCTGGGGAGGTTACTGGGGGAAGACCCGCACGCGATCACTCTCTCCGGGGAGCACGGGGAGAGCTGGCCGGGTTGGTTCGTCCGACCCCGTTGCAGCAGATTGCCCAGCTTTGCATTGCCTCGCCTTTCCCGCTGAGGAAAGACGCGGGGCCACAGGGGTCCCCCCCAGCCCGGTGATCAGCCGGCCGATGTCACACCCCTCGTTCCCTCAATAGCACAAGCTGATACTCTCCATTTTGCTCAAATGAAAAAGCTGCAACAATTATTTTCATAATTATCTGGCTTTTCAAATTAATGCCAGTTATGCTATGTAATCATGATGAAGATTATGCATTAATCAGCTGTTTCAAGCCGGTTATTAGGCTCTTTAAATAATGATCGGAATGAGCATCTCTGAAGGAGAGGCGCAGAAGCCACGAGGGACGGCAGTGAGCCGGGAGCTGCCGTGGGGCCGGGGCTGTGCTCGGCTGCAGACCCGCGTCCGACGCTCCCCGTCCCCCAGCGTTCCGAGGAAGGAGCAGGCTGTGGCATGCGGTGGCTGCTCTTCAACACCTTGGCACCTGCGGGAGATTTCCCCTTGTCCCAGTATATTCGGCACCCAGCAGTATCACCAGAAATCCATTCACCTCTGCCTGTCTGCTTTCTCACTGCCTGGCACTAAACTCAAGGTACTGGGTGGCTGCACAGAAAATTCTTTTCTGTCAAAAAGCCTATTATATCCAGTTGGATGTCTGGAACGTGAATTTATTTGGGATCAAACACCAATAATCCACATACCCAGTCCTTCTATATTCTATCATAATAAGACATGCTCCAAAGCAACCTTGAAAGCTCTAGGCTAGGAGAAAGCCTAATGTCAGCTAGTTGATAATCAATGTAACATGAACCCAGTTATCATTTCAGGATGATGCTAGAAAACAAAAAATCCTTTGCTAAAACGTTCTGGACAGTAAAGCTTTCAACGGAAAGACAAGGGATGAATCTCACGCTCGCTTTAGTTTTGTTTATTGTTTCAGCTGTAATATTCTGTATGAACTTTCTCTGCCCTAAGAAACTTAGACTGAGCTACCAGCATGTGCAGACTTTGAGATGGATGAATAATTTTCCTTGCACAGGTCAATAACCAAATGTTTTTGGCGTGATCCTGTGAGGAAGAGGCGCTTGGATACATTTTCTAGGCTCCTGCCTGTACTGCTAGGCATTCTATATTGATAACCTGGGCATAAGTGACTTGCTTGGCAACCACATGGGACTGAAATGGGTCTCCAGAATGAGCATTCGGCCTCTTTTTCTTTATTCCTCCCCCTATTACCCAAGTTAGTACTGAGATCAGTAATATTTATTTTTTTTCTGCCAGTGACATGCAGTGAACAGCTCAAATGGCTTTGGATGTTTATGACTGTAAATTAGTTAAGCACACACACTTTACAACTGGGGACGCAGATGCCAAAGTCTGCAGGAGGAGGGAAGTGACTTGCCACGATCATGGGGAGCAGAAGTCAGAGCCTTCTGCAACTTCCTTCGTGCCCTTGCTGTGACAATCTCCAAGCGTCGCTACTGCGGTTCCTCAGCCCATGGCTTCGGTCGGGTTCCTGGGAGGACACACAGACTATGGCTGTCAACAGAAACATCAGCTTGGCTCTTGCCAAAGCGGCGCTCTTGGCTTACACCAAATTGCCACAAACCCCATAGATAATGTGTTCTGGCTCCTGGAGGAGGATTCATGCAGTTGCTTGAAAACTAGGAGGGCTGAGAAGACATCTGTTGTCTAGAACAAAACATTTAGGTCTACCTTAAATTGAAGAGGAAGATTTTCCTTCTGCTAATGAACCCAGAGGCCATCTGTTACCAACTGCGCTTGCTTATCTCGCTCATCCATTAATTATTTTGGTTTACTTTTTAATAAGACAGAGCGAGGTTTATGTGTCTTTCCGTGGTTCTGGACGGGCGCAGGACGGTGCCGACATCTTCGAGACAAGGACACGCAATTACATAATTTACGCCCGCACTGAGTCACTTCAATTAGAGTGGCTGTCAGTGGGGAACCGGGGACAAGACTCACAGACACAGAGCCAAGAAAGCCAGCGATACTGTGACACGAGCTTGCTGCCCTTGGGGAGGTGTAATGGCATTAACAACTTTTGAACACGGGAAAGCATGCATTCAAGATGTGCATTATTGAGCAGATAAGCTGTAGGGCAGGCAAATTCAGAAGTCTCTGCTGGTCTGAATTAAAAACTTGGGTAACTAAACACAAGGAACAATAAAAGATGAGAAGGGCACTAAAAACGTCACTAAAAATAGCAAGCAGCAGTGCTGCACCGCCTGCCTCCTGCGCGAGGACGTGGAGATGGGTGGACAAGGCAGGGGGTCCAGCATGGCGCGGAGGGAAGGGCAGTGCCCTTCGTACCCCAGAGACTCCTCGGAGCCCCCACCTGGAGCATCTCTGCGGCTGGGCAATACGCCTGCCCGCAATTCCCACGGTTTGCTCCTAAAGTTCTATGGGAAGACACTCATCTGCCTCGTAAATATATTCCGAGTCTTTAAATTTGTCCCCTATTGCCCTGCAAAGCTGGCATGCTGAATGCTTTCATGGACCAGCACATAACGAAAACCCAAATGTTTTCACGTCTCTATTTCAGTCCAGGAAACGTCCTGGGAGCAAGCTTTGTTCAGCCTGCAAGTGCTACAGCCCTGCCGAAGAGTTTTCTCGTCCTTGCTATGTAAGATTAATAATCAAACTTTATGCGGC
This sequence comes from Chroicocephalus ridibundus, assembly GCF_963924245.1. Lineage (NCBI taxonomy): Eukaryota > Metazoa > Chordata > Aves > Charadriiformes > Laridae > Chroicocephalus > Chroicocephalus ridibundus. The sequence goes on along the minus strand of NC_086302.1, from coordinate 3,072,495 downwards.
TTAATGCTGTCTTTGTCTTGTCTTGCAGGAGGAATCTTTGAGTATGCAGATGGCCCCAACACCCAGGTTATGAGTGCTGAGGAGCAAGCCTTCAGATTTTCTGCCAATATTATTAATAGAAACAGAACTTTGTTGCCTAACACAACGCTAACCTACGACATTCAGAGGATACACTTCCACGACAGCTTTGAAGCAACTAAGAAAGGTAAGAGCGCAGCACACTTAGCAGCTTTGCGGCCATTTAGTCATTAAAAAAAGGCACGGTCTGGCTCAAGACCCCCCAGCAGCTCACTGTGCCCTGCTCTAGCCAGTGATGGCGATGAGAACTCCTCCGGGAGCCGACCTTCCAGAGGAATTTTAATATAAGGGGAACAACTATTCTTTTTTTCCTCTGCAAACCTCACAAAACTCCTCTCAGTGTTTGCTTCTAATCCTGAACGAAGGTGTGTAGGCCATGCCTTTGTTTATTTTAGTGTATCCCTGGCAGTTTTAACATCCCTAGTGCAGAAATTCTGTTCTAACACACCACAGCCATTGTTCCCTCCTCTGGAAATGTCCCTGTGCCTCTAACCACTGGTCCAGACCCGTGCCTGCCAGAATTCCTCTGCCTCTCTTCACTGTTGTAATTACCTAATATCCATGCTGCTGTTAATGCCCACAAGTTTGTCTGTCCATCCGCTGACCCCTGCTGCAGGTCAGACTGCCCTGACGCTCGCCCTTCCGCAGCAGTGCCCTGTACAACACTGACCCCATCTTTCCTTCCCTCCCCATCTGACACCGACCCCATCCTTCCTTCCCTCCCCATCCAACACCGACCCCATCCTTCCTTCCCTCCCCGTCTGACACTGACCCCATCCTTCCTTCCCTCCCCGTCCGACACCAACCCCATCCTTCCTTTCCTCCCCATCCGACACTGACCCCATCCTTCCTTCCCTCCCCGTCCGACACTGACCCCATCCTTCCTTCCCTCCCCATCTAACACTGACCCCATCATTCCTTTCCTCCCCGTCCAACACTGACCCCATCCTTCCTTCCCTCCCCATCCAACACCGACCCCATCCTTCCTTCCCTCCCCGTCTGACACTGACCCCATCCTTCCTTCCCTCCCCGTCCGACACCGACCCCATCCTTCCTTTCCTCCCCATCTAACACTGACCCCATCATTCCTTCCCTCCCCGTCCGACACCGACCCCATCCTTCCTTCCCTCCCCGTCCGACACTGACCCCATCCTTCCTTCCCTCCCCATCTAACACTGACCCCATCATTCCTTTCCTGCCCGTCCGACACTGACCCCATCCTTCCTTTCCTCCCCGTCCAACACTGACCCCATCCTTCCTTCCCTCCCCGTCCGACACTGACCCCATCCTTCCTTCCCTCCCCATCTAACACTGACCCCATCATTCCTTTCCTCCCCGTCTGACACCGACCCCATCCTTCCTTCCCTCCCCATCTAACACCGACCCCATCCTTCCTTCCCTCCCCATCTAACACTGACCCCATCATTCCTTTCCTCCCCGTCTGACACCGACCCCATCCTTCCTTCCCTCCCCGTCTGACACTGACCCCATCCTTCCTTCCCTCCCCGTCCGACACTGACCCCATCCTTCCTTCCCTCCCCTTCCTCTTCCAGCCTGTGACCAGCTCGCTCTGGGGGTGGTAGCAATATTCGGACCTTCCCAAGGCTCCTGCACCAATGCCGTCCAGTCTATTTGCAATGCCCTGGAGGTCCCCCACATACAGCTTCGATGGAAGCATCACCCGTTGGATAACAAGGACACTTTCTATGTCAACCTGTATCCCGACTACGCCTCCCTTAGCCACGCCATTCTGGACCTCGTGCAGTATTTGAAGTGGAGGTCAGCCACTGTGGTTTACGATGACAGCACAGGTAGGTAAAGGAGGGGCTTTAAAGGAGGAATCCAGGGGATTATTTGTTGTGGGCCCATTTAGGAGCTTTTCTAATGAACCCTTTTAGAAGCAAAATGACCCCCCGTGCGGTGATCGGTGCGCGGGGACACACCGCTTCCTCGGCATTCAGGCACGCATTGTAGAAGGCCCTGGGATCCTTTCTGAAACATTTCATTCCCAAAGCGCTTAGGAAGGGGGTAACCCCCAGCACCACCCCGGCCGACAGAGGGTCCAGGGCAGGATTAATTGTCCGCTGGGGGATCTGGCTCAGCCCGGCTGGATTTGGCACCGCGGTGCCCATCAGCACAAGACCTGGCTCTGCGGCTGCCATTGAGGGGGCAGTTTCCCAGCTAAATGCAAAAGCAGGTCTGGAAAGTTTTTTTGTTTTCTGGCTAATTCTCTAAAACATAGCTGACAAAGTTTTTCACATAAAGCAAGCTGTTGACAGTTAAACAAAGCAAAGCACTGCACAGCATTATAGATTAAAAAAACCCCAAACAAAAGACACTTTGGATAGCCTGTCCAACCTAATTCCACTAAACCAAATGGTTTCTTTAGGGGAGGGCTGATGAGAACACAGTGTGACATTCCTGTTTTGCAAATGTGGGTCACAGTATGTTCCCTTCGTGGCGTATTCTAATGTATTTCTTCCACTATGCAGAGAGACACGCTTCTCTTTTCCTCCTTGCAATCGGCATCTGCTGAATTTCTTCTTGCGACATTAGATCCCAATAATTCCTGCTCAGCTGCATCCAGCCTGGCTTTCTACCTTCTGCGTAAAAAAAGAAATGAATTCTAAGGGTAGTAAGAAAGTTACAAGTTGTGATTAAGTGACCATTATAAACTATGCCACTCATAAATCTCAGCCCATATTAATTTTTTTTCTTCTGCTGTTGTGCATGGTAAATACTGCGGATTTTAATTTGTTGCATAGCTGATTATCATATTCTGTCCTTTCCCAAGGGCACATTTGCTTAAGAAAATAAGTCGTGATGCCAGAGCTGTCAAAGGTTAGGACCGATCTGCTGTTCTTTTCCTGCCTGGCGCAGGGACCCCAGCTCTGCCAGAGGCGGATGCAGGGGCAGCAGGGAAACGGCAGGGAAACCCACGCTGCCCCAGAACAACCGCTCTGGAAATATCTGGGGGTTTAATGGTTGACACATGACACCTTGGCTTGGATACGCCTTTAGCACCGGCCGTTTGAGGGAGGGAGGAAAGTCTTGATTGCATTCCATAAAATAACCTAGGAAGAAATAACTTGCGGTGATACCCAGCCTGCAGGGCCAAGGCAGACTTTCCTGTAACACTGTGGGTTTGTCTTTGTGCAATGCCTGAAGGGCTCATACGGCTGCAAGAGCTCATCATGGCCCCGTCAAGGTACAACATCCGCCTGAAAATCCGCCAGCTCCCGCTGGACACCGACGACGCCCGGCCGCTGCTGAAGGAGATGAAGCGGGGCAGGGAATTCCGCATCATCTTCGACTGCAGCCACCTGATGGCGGCTCAGATCCTCAAGCAGGTGAGCGGGGGGGCGATGGAGGCCAAGCAGAAGTGGCCGCCGAGGGACGCGGCGTACGGGGTGGCCGTGCTGCGGGGAGAGCCCTGCAGGCAGGGGTGCAGACCCGCGGCTTTCCCTCTGTCCGCAACCCGCAGCTACGCTAAAAGCTACCACATGTACATCCTTCAAGGATACTGTTGGTTTTCTACAGAAAATGTAGTTTTCACTGAAAAACTGGAAGTACCACAGGACAAACGTTACGGGAGCAGAAAGTGCCAGGCCTGTGTCGAAGGCAGCGCTGAGACCAGGCTGTTGTCCCTTCTCTGTGCCACCGCTGTCACTGCTCATTGAGCCCGGTACGAGCTTTTCATGCTTGCCGACTTCCAATATCTTCTTTCCCTTCTGTGCTACCTCATGCCCCCGGGTTTGGTTCTACGTGCCCACGCAGGGCAGGGTATAAAACGCTGCGTTTCAGTTCGCTGTTTCCGAGCTGTGCCCGGTCTGGTGTCTCGCTGCCGGCAGCCAGCCCCGGACCAGCCGGGCAGGGACAGCATCTTCTGTCCCTTCATGAGCTCCATGTGCAATTCTTGGACTTTAAGCCAGATGTCAGTGATTTTCCATTCATTTGGTCTGTCTCCTTTCTCCCCGAGTTCCTCCGCTGGCGTTTCTCGCAGACCAGCAGGTTTGCTGCTCACCCCAGCTCCTCATTTCCAAGTGCCTTTAGGTTTCAGGGTCAATATGAGGCAGAGGAAAACGCGCTCACACAGAATGCTAAAAACCAGCCGGTGGAAGTGTTGCGCATATCGGCCCAGCAAGACACTACCACATAGATTAAATAAATCCCCTGAAGGGCTGAGAAAGCAAGCGCACGGAAAGAGACTTCTCTTGCAGCCTGCTTGATGCAAAATAAAGGGAAGTGCTCAGAGAAATCAGAAAGCCTGGGAGGGATTATTAAAGAAAGCAATATAAGGGACTCATTGTCTCCTGCCTATTATTTTAACATGCTGGCTGTGTTTGGTGCTGTTCACTTATTATGCAGTTTATTATAGTTTATTGTGCCATCTGCTCTGCTCATCACTGCGAGTGTGGAGTGAGGAAGATGGAGGAGAGGGGGGACTAGGGGGAAGGAAGCCTTTCTAAGTCCTTCTGGCTGCTTCTGTGTGTGCGTTGGGGTTTTTTCAGGACCCAAAGCCATGGATTTGAGCTTAGCAATATTATATCGTGTATCTTTACTCAGGAAAAAACTGTTAAACATTTTCAGAGTTTGGGCAGGCTCACAAGCCCAAGCCATCCCCTGACTGGCCTCTGCACGCTCGCCCGCTCCAGTGGGCAGCAGCGGGGGGGTCTGGGCACTGCCACCCGTGCGTCTCTCCCGCTGTTGGCACCCCCATTTGCTGAAGAATTAGGGAGTTCAGAAACCTCATCTTCTCCCAGTTTTTCTACCCATATGAAGAAATGCACACCCTGAGGTGTCACCTTCACTTGTGAAACGGCTCTTTTCCATAGGGTCGGGTAGAAAGAGAGGGTCCCGGTCAGCACTCCACAGTGCCCTCCTCACGCTCTGCTCCGCACGTTCACTGGAAGGTGGAGCTGGGTGAAGCCAAAGCCTTCTCCTGGAAGAGGGGACTCTGCTTCTGCTTTGCAGTGTTAGAAAAGCAACATACAGAAAAAAAACCATGCAAAACATGTCAGGGAAGAATGGCCCAGTCTTCTGTTTGTCCCAGAAACAGTAACGTTGATATATTATTGCTATTATTTGCCTGTTGTAACATTTGGGTAACTACACCAGTTATCTCTGCAGACCTTTGGCTGCTGGTAACTCCAGGGAACGTCCCTGGAGCCTCTCGGCTGCGCTGCCCGCCCCGGGGCAAAAGGCTTCTCTCAAGACTCGTGCTAAAATTTCCACCACTTGGTTCTGATTTTAACTGCGCATCTTTAGGTAACATAAAACGGTTTGAGCAACTACAGCCTAAGGGAGCTCTGAGTAAGCACCCAGCACCCAGCCAGCCCACATCTTGCTCCCAAGTCATTTAAGGCGAGACGCTCCCACAGCGCACGAGCAGAAAGGCAGGTCCCTGATAATCCGGGTGGCTTTTTTAAACCGCATTAGTAAAACAACTCATGGGTTAGTAATCCATGGATAACAACACAAGAGCTGGCACAAAGATGCACAGATGACATTGCCACATATTGCTCCAGTCTGTGTTCCTTGGAGCGACTGAGACATCAAACCATTCATTATTTTACCCTCTTGGACAAACAAATCATTGTAGAAACCTATCACAGAGCCGGGCCTGCTCGTGAGACCTTCCCATCTGACCCCAGCTTCTCTGGACTTGCTCATTTTTGGTGACTTGTTAATGCTTTACATCTGTTCTCTGGCTTCCCAGCTTCTCTGTTCTCCTTGGCAGCTGCCTCTGAACAGTTGCTGCACTCTGCCGCGCACAGATGTGCCTGTCTTAACTTTAATGGGGCTCCCATTCTCAGCCTGGCGATTGCCTGTAGCTTATCCACCAGGTTTATCGTTTATTCATTTCCCCAGAAACCCAGACGTATCCTGCACACAGGCTGCCAGCACTGGGAAGCTGGGGCTCCCTTCTTACAGCAGGTCTGGACTTCTCATCTACCACTGATCCGGCTGTAGAACCTGAACTGGAATCTCACGATTTACTCTCGATTGGTTTCACATCATCTAATTGATGCTTCACGCACTGAGGTCCGGCTCCCCGCTCCTCCCGGCCGCGCCGCAGCCCCACCGGCCAGGCAGGAGGAGGGGGACGGAGCGGCGCATTCCGCAGGCAGCTGCCAGGCTTCCCAAAGGTATTTCCAGGCCAGAAAACGTGGGATAAAGTCACACTCTAGAGTTACAGTATCTAGGCTTATGATCTAGGTCCTTTCCTTTTCCCTTGTTTCTTGACATCTCGCTTCTTTTCAAACTGTCGTTTCCTTCCTCGGAGCTAAATTCTGCCCTAGTAATTCTAGCAAAACCCAAGGGAATCAAACATTTCCTGGAGGGACTTGAAGTGGCTTTCCCACCGGTGGAGATTTTAAAGTTCTCTTGCATGTTTTCTCCACAAAACATGCTCACAGATTCAGCATGACACTCAAAAAAACACGGGTGTCTCTTTCCCGTAGCTGCCACCAACTTCAAGGTGACCTTTCTCATGGACAGAGTCGCGTTCCCCTCCTGTTGCGCAGGGCCTGGACAAGGTCGTCCAGCCGAGGTTCCTTCAGCCCGCAGTCCCTCTGACAAACCTCACAGAACAGCATGTTCTCTCCACGGCTCAGTTATGCAAATCCCAGCAATCTGCACAAACCATCCTTCGTGTCGGGGCTGGCACACCCAGCGCTCGCGCTGGCCAAGAGCTCTCGCGGCTGGCCCACCGTCTCCAAGGGCGGAGGGACGGGAGATGTCCCCGCTCCCCATCCATGTGCCTCTACTTTTCCCGATGCATTTCTAAACCCGGCACTGCATTGGAGTCTGGCTGGTGTATGCGGGAAGGAGGGACACACAGAGAAGAGCTCTACGTACCGTTATATGAATGGACACTGAAGGGGAGGGGATGCAGAGCATCAGAAATATGATTTTAACAAATAAAAAGCCTTTTCCTTAATTTCTCAGCCAGTACATGGACTTGTAACCATAAGGACAGGCTGCCTTATGGTCGTTCTGCACAGGTTTATGTAAGGTTGCTCATTGTTTAGTACCTGAGAAGGACAAGCAACCCTCTCGCTCCCAGCCGTGCTGACAGGAGCAAGCCTGTGTCCCTGCAAGGTTTTGGGAGCACAGCGGTGTGCCGCAGTCGGTGTCCCAGCTTTCTGTGGCACCCAGAAATGCCACCAGCCTCCGCGAGAGCTGGACACTGAGGCTTTGCTGCCGTTTCAGCTGTTCGAGGACCACCGTTCAGCTGAGCACCTGAGCACGTGCCTCCCGCTGGCTAAGTACGTGCTGAACGGCTTCACGGGACTCATCCAGAATCCAGCTTCTGTGGTTCTGGGTCTGCCTCCTGCCGCAGCCACCAGATCAGCTCTGCGGAGTTTTATGTTGCATGACTGTTGGTATATTTTTGTATCCGCTCTTACTAACCTCCTTTCCCTGCTCTCTTAAGGCCATGGCAATGGGAATGATGACAGAATACTACCACTTCATCTTCACCACTCTGGTAAAGTATCTCATCTGTGCAAACGCATTTACTCTCACTGCCGAGCCGGGACGGGAATTGAGGAGGCAGGAGAGCGGGCTGGGGTCCCATCCTGTCACATCACACAGCTGCAGGACACGGGCGTGGAGGGGTGGGAAAAGCAGGGGAAAGGGAAGGCTGGTACCCTACAGAAGGCGAGACCAGGGCTGGACTTAGCTTCAGGTTAGAAGCAGCCCACAACAATTTGGTTGGAACATCTCCGCACCCGCAGCGCTGCCGGGGGCTCGTCCCGAGAGAGGTCAGTCTTTCCTGTGGCTGCTTTCGGGCCGGCTCACTGCTTCGGCTTTGCACAGACGCAGGGGCCGGGTTTATTGCCCCTCCCCGTCATTTTGATTTCAGTGCAGCTGCCCACGCACGGAAAGACGAGCATACGTGTGACTTTGGGAGGCTGCAGTCCCACAGACGGGATCTGCTGGGACCGAGTTTCAGTGAGAACTGGATGTGTGTTTCTGGGTGTTCGCCTAAGCCTCCCTGAAAGGCAGGAGCGGCCCTGCTGCGGTCAGGAGTTCAGGGCTGCAGGTTTATTTTGCATGAGAAGAGCCCAGCTTGAAATTAACTCTGCTCTCATTAAACACGGGCCAGTTCTTCTCTGACTCCAGGAGGCATTTGGGTTTTTGGCATGCCACTTTTGTTTCCGTTTAGGATGCTATTGTCTAATATACTGTTGAATTTTGTGTGATTTTGAAAAGCCAATTTATCTTTTTGCCTTTAGGAAAGAAGCAGACTAAACTAACCCTTAAAAACTGCAAAATTTATTTTTTGAATGCAAAAGACATTTTAATTACCCCTGCTGCCATTATCTATTCCAGGCAGCTTTAAGCATTTCCCAGATAACCTCCTATTAATCAGCCCCAGCTGAGCCTAGAGTACATTTCATGTGTAGGTACAGCCTGGAGGTGGGGAAAGAAGAATTATAATAAATTAATAGATAAGCAATCACAATTAATGCCACTTTCCTGAAATAACAGTTATATCATGGGAAAGATATTTTAATCTGTCGTTCCTTAAGGCAATGTTTTCCTAGCTTGCAATGCATGTGCTTCAGCTTCTACGGTACTAGACCCATGGGGTGCTAATGAATTAGTCTATTATGTTATACTGAATGTTTCTAAAAGGTCCCTAGTCAATACTGAGTACAGTGTATCAACACTTGGCATGAAACGCTTCAACATTTTGCTAGGCAGCAAGACTACACTTCACTGACTTCAGCATGAAGAGCCCCATCAGCCTTTTCTACCAGAGGAGGAGGAGACCTCAGCCTGACGCAGGCACAGCTCTCAGCTTTTACAGCCTGCAGGGTCCCGAGCAGCGACAACCCCCAAAACTCAACACTTGCAGGAATGTGAAAATGAGTCCTTGCAAATACACAAGTTTCCCCACTGCCTGCTCTCGCTTCTGCCGCTTACAGCAGCTACAGAGGGGCACAACCAGGAATCTCTTCCCGTGCCTGGAGTCGACATAAACAAAAATGAGACACCCGCCCTGCCCTCTCCCCATTAGGCACTAAACCAAACACTCCAGCCTTCCACAGGCGTTAACTCTTGTTAAACTCAGTGTACCTGAGGCTTGTGACACGACACGAGCGTGCACGTGTCTCAGTACCTCAGAGGCCGTTATTCCATGCCTCCCATCACAGCCATGGCCGCTCCTCCCAGCGACGGCTGCCCGAGCAAATCCGTGCCCAGGCAGGATCCTCGGCGATCTGCAGCTGGCACATCACCCCGAGCTGCTTTGCAGGGCAGCAGACGGAGGATGTCCTTCCCGCACACCTCCTCCTGCAGCTTCCCCCTGCGGATGCGGGATCTGGCGAGGGCTCTGCCTCTGAGACTGATGAGCCAAAGCTGGGGGCTTTGAACTGGGGAGGGGGGAGAGCACGTGTACGAAAGGGGAAGAGCTGCACAGAAACACGCAGAATGAAACTTCCTTAAAGGTAGTAGGATGGAGGGGAGAATTAATTTGCAGTACGGAAAATAATGAGTGAAAGAGAATGTAGATGAGGTGGAAAATAGAACCAGATGTTTCATTTTGCGGCTGTGCAGGAGCAGAAAATCCAGACGAAACTGATATGGGAATCCCCCCCCCCCCCCCGTCTCCATGTTCTGACGCTCAGCTTGTATTCTCAATTATCCTCTAATTCCAGGAGATGATAAATCAGGGTGCAGCTGAGATTTAAACTGGAACCAAGAGGGACCTGATGGGAGTTGGCTTCTGTAGGAACTGGGGGAATCGAAGGGTCAGTGGAGAGCAGCAGGACGGGGAGGGCACCCAAAACGCCGGTAGGATGTGAAAGGAGGCCAGGGCTGGCGCTCTGCCAGCTGAGCGATGGAGACCAGGAGGTCTGGAGCTCAGTGGATCGGATTTGTCACGTGTGGTCACGTTCTGAGGAGGAAATGATCTGCTTTTGCCACCAAAATTTATTTCCCCGCAGCAATTTCCAGAATACAAACTCAAGTGTCTGAGAAAAAGTTACAAATCCTGAAAAAATAAATCTATCCCAGGAGGTGAGGCACAGGACAGCTGTGCACCCTCACGTCCAGGTGATATAAGCATCTGTCTGAGGTTAAACAACTGTATTTGCCCTTAGTTACCATAAGTCATTTAAAAGTCAACATTACGGCCTGGTTTTCACAATGCCCTTTAACAGAACGTAGAGGTTTGTACTTGCATTTTTTTCATTAAAAAAAAAAACAACGCACAACGAAACAGCAAAGACCCTGGGCTCTGCGGTGGGTGTGATTAATGACCCGCTCCCCGGCTGCACCTGCAGATTAAAACCCGGCATCCATCAGCAGCATGCCTTGGGGCGCAAAGTCAGAGGCCAGCGCTTAAGGAAAAGATCAAACCCCCAAAGCTTATTAAAGCAAAACAGCTGTAAGAATTCCTAGCTCTCCCACTGCGAGTGAAGTCGCGGTTGCTGGCGAGAGCTGATGTTGTTATTCTTTGCTCAGGGCGGTGTGTTTTAGGGCCAGTGCTCCCCCGTGGGCAGAGCAGAGCTCGCTGCTGACGGACGCCGTGTCTGGGTGAACCCGCAGCGTGGCCATGTCCTGCCGGTACAGCCACGTAATCTCATGCCGTATTTAAACTCTTTTTTGTAATCCCTTGTGAGAGCCATGAGCATCGTTCCCATATTCGCCCCCCACCCTCTATCACAGCAGACAGTGGTGCTGCCTTTCCGCCTCCCCACGTTTTTACTACCATTGATCACTTGCAGACATTGTTCGGGATAAACTCTGATTGAGTATGTCTCATCCCACTAATGAACCCCCCTCCCAACTGCGATTCTCCATATTCACTGATGACCCCCCCCAGGTCAGCTGCCCTGGGGTTTTGCTGAGACGCTCAGCTGCGGAATGCTCTTGCCGTGCTGTCTAACCCCAGACTACTCGGACTAGTTACTGAGCACTGAAGTTAATCCCTGAACTGAAGTTAATATTTAGGCGTGCGGCGGAGCCAAGAGATGCATTAAAGAAGTGCAGAGGCCTCCGCGTGCCCCCCTCGCCGCCTGCCAAGTGATGCTCGCGGGCTGGCTGCCAGCAGAGCTGAGGACTGCCTGGCTGGGGTTTTTTTAAATCGCATAAAGGGCACTCTCATTCAATTGCAGACTGTGTAGGCTGGTCGTAATGTCAAGAAACGCGTCTTAGTTCCTCTTTGATAGCCGTCTGCAAATTGGCATTCTGCATTCAGAGTTACTCTGTCATCTGCAGCACCCCGCGGGCTTCAGCACTCACAGCAAATCCTCCGTGGAAAGGCCCCAGGGAGCTTCGGCTGCAGGAACTCTGCCTTGTCCCCTCCACCTCAGTCACAGGCCTCTTTTTTCACAGTTACAGATAGCGATTCTGGTTTTCTCCCCACAATTCACTTGCCTCTTTTATGCACAGAGCGAGTTCTTTGGCAGGAGTTTCCCTCTGCTGTGTGTGGGTGAACCTGCGCATACGACACCCGAATTCCACTGACACCTACGAGTCTCTGCAGGCAGCGACTGACGGCTCCAGACAGCACAATCCACCAAATTCACGAGGGCACCGTCCTACCTCCCACCTTCTGGGGGCTCTGCCTTCTCACTTCACACACAGATATGAATCGATGCAGAAAAGACAAACAAAACAAAGCTAAACAAAATGTTTAAACTGGTTTCTCTCTTTTAAGGATCTTTATGCATTAGACCTAGAACCATATCGCTACTCTGGAGTGAACCTGACTGGCTTCCGGATCCTCAATGTGGAGAACCCGCACGTATCCTCCATCATCGAGAAGTGGTCCATGGAGCGGCTGCAGTCGGCGCCCAAGGCGGAGCTGGGACTGCTCGATGGCGTGATGATGGTATGAGAAGTTTAAACAAAGCACGGGTGAAGTCTGGGAAGCAGCTTTGGAGTGGTAGGGAAGGCAGGAACATTATTAAGGGCTAAAGGTTATCGTTATTGGTTGTTGTACTAGTAACAACTCATCCCAGGTACTTTCCCCAGGTGGCTACTGGCATTCTTTAATAACCGCCCCTCAAACGCAGCCTTTGGCTGGTGGATGCCCTGCAGCCCACTGCTGCGTTAACACTCTCCTGTTGCAGGCCCAGATGCCCCCAGATTTTCCAGTTTTGAGAGACCGTGATCCTTCCCTCCCCGCCCTTCCTGCCAGTAAAAAGCTGCCCCCAGGATGGGCAAAACTCAAAGCTCTCAGTTCCAGCAAGGGCTGAGCGCGATGGGGAAGCGCCCTGGCTCTTTAGTGCTGGGAACAAGAAGAGAGGAGCTGCCACCAGGGTATTGTACCCCCTGTTGAGGCGCAGCAGGATTTCCCCGTGCTCGCCTGGCCTGGCAGGGGCCGGGCTGTGTGTGCCCCAGAGCCCGGGGCAGGCGGGGAAGGGCGCCCTGTCCCCTGGGCTGCCCTCCACAAGTCCTGCTTCGGCTCAGGGCAGGACCGTCACCTCCAGGTCCCTCTGCCCAGCCCTGGGAGCAGCGCTGGAGAGCACAAACGCTGCTGTCCCACCGGAGGAGCCGGGCAGCCGGGGCCTGTCCCACAGGGGCTCGCAAGGCTCCGGCTCCCACCATCTCCCCGCAGCCCCCGAGAGCAGCCAAACGGCAGCTCCTGGGCGCTGGGAGCGCAGCACACGCGGGGCTGGGACAGGCGATTCGCTGAGATCGATGCAGGGAATAAAGAGCCAAAGCTGTGCCCAGAGACGGGCTTTGCTGCAGCTTTGATGACTCCTTTTAGGGTCTGATGGCAGCTCTGCTCCGCTGAGTTACTGCTCGGAAGGTACAGCACCTGCTCGCCCATCTGTCCTCCCTGCCAGGCTGCCTCCGACCCCCGGAACTGCTGACTGGCGCCCTCCTTCCCTCTCCCTTTCGATCTGCCAGAACCCCCCCCACAAGTGGCAAAGCCTCCCAGACTTTCACCTTGAAATGGCTCCTCGTATCCCTCATTTATTTTTTTGGTCTTAGAGGAGAGTTCCCCCCCATTCTCCTTTAGCCTTCTGCTTCTCCGCAGCGTTGCCCACAGCTGCAGCATCGTGTTGCCTGCAGGGGTGCTGCCCCCCCAGCCCGCTCCTCTCCTGCTCCCTCTTCGCTTCTCCAGAGGGGATCCTGCCTTTCACTTGTGTTTGCCTGCTGTCTGTCCCAGCCGGGCCCCGATCTCAGCTGGGCATTACAGTATGTAATTCACCATGAAATTGCTTGGACGTATATTCTCGTACCCCCTCTCCCCCAGCCCCAAATCCCAAACCCCGTCCCTGCTGCTGTGAATACAAGCCCATGGGACGCGGGTCGGTGCCTGCTCATCGTGCTCGGGTGCTGCGGGAAGGGAAGGTCACGGGCACGGCTGCCAACGCTGGAGGATTTTCTCCATGGCCATGTCCTGTTAGATATTTGCCCTGTTATTTGCCGTATTATTTTGTTTTATTGTGTTTTATTAGTCTGCTGCTGCACTCACATCTGTTTTGTAGCTTTGTGAAGCCAACAAAGAATGTATTTTCACCAGAAGGACTGACCATATCAGAGTGAAAAATAAATCCAATTCTCTTGATCAGTGTTTGGAGATGAGATGGGGCATCTCAAATTGAATCTAAACCCATCACATTATATGGAAGAAAAAAAGGAGTTCTCCCTAGTTCAAATCACTGAAATGTGGGAAGACGTTACAAATCTGCGAGGTCCTGATTTCAGTGACGGTTTGGGTCATTTTGGAAAATTCCATGCCCGGGGACAAGCCATTTAACTTCTCTGTTTCTTATTTCCCCATGTATGAAATAGTGTGGATTGTATGTTCTCGTATAGGGTTTTTTTACACTCAGACAAAACAGACGAAATAAGAAAATTTTGTTACTATCTTCTACATTTAGAAATAGCTAGCTTCCTTGTTTGACAATACAGTAGTAAATGCGCTAGAAATAACCAGAACAGATGCATGCAGACAAATGACATTTTCACAATCTCTTATTTTAAGACAGAACTATGATCTTTCAGTCTAAAGAGCTCCATAACAGAAAAACACGCTTGTGAGGCTTTGTCACGTGCAGAACTCGGTGTTTTGAGCATGAGAGGTCAGCCGAGAGGTTTAGACTAGCCCTGCGTTAAAGCACACGCATTTACGGCCATTTCTGGAGGTGCCGGGGGTCTCTCGAGAGCCCAGCCCTGCCCTCGGAGCGCTGGGTGCAGGGTTGGACACCCGGGAGCAGGGATGGTTGGCGGGGGCCCGGGACAGAGAAACCCTTGGGTCCGCTGGGTGTTGGGCAGGGGGTAACTCAGAGGGGGTTCTTGCAGCGTCTCCTGTGACACTTAATGGGCGTCCCCGCTGCTTTGCCATCCCAGTGCTTCCTTGCTCGGGGACCGCTATCAACACAAATGCTGTTCCCCTGTACTTTAGACAGACGCTGCCCTGTTGTACGACGCAGTGCACGTGGTCTCCGTCTGCTACCAGCGCGCCCCTCAGATGACCGTGAACTCCCTGCAGTGCCATCGCCACAAAGCCTGGAGGTTCGGTGGCCGCTTCATGAATTTTATAAAAGAGGTAAAAGCACAATTTGCAACCATGATTGCCTCCCACTAATGCAAAACTTCCCCAGCAGGAGCAGCGCAGCTGCTCAGCGCGCAGGTACGGATGCTCGCGGCAGAGAGACTTGGCAGGGACAGGGGTATAAAAAATCCCCCCGCCTGGGCAGGTACAACTGGATGAGCAGCACCAGGCTGCTGAGTGCACCCAGAAAGGAAAAATCCTGTCTTTGCCTTCAAAACAACATCCGTGCAGCCACGCCAAAACGTCCAAAACAAGCCGAAATCTCCCATGCTGTCACTGAGACTTGCCCTGGCCCCTTCTTGCGTCAGGAGCAGCTGGACCGCTCCCTCTCCGAGGCCGTTTCTTAGCAGAGCAATAGCCATTTGCCTTTTACAGGAACATTTGCTTGGGGTCCACAAAGGGCATTCAGTGCCGCTAAATCCCAGCGGCAGCGCTGGCAGCGCCGTGCGTCGCTGCCTGTGTGCTGATGAACGGCTTTGGCAGAGCTGTGGCTTTAGCAAGTGGGGAGCCAGGGGAGCGAGGAGGCAGCTTCCTTCCCTCTCTGGGTTCAGTCATTATGATTTCTCTCTGTTCAGCCCACGTAATTGTTTGTTTGCATCTGGCTTAAGCACGCAAGCAGACTCAAGAGCAGTGAGCTCTCGGAGGGAGCGCAGCGCTGTGAGAGGCGGCCAGCCCTCCCCAAACCCCCCCACGCACGCACCCTGCACTCACCCCCCGCGTTCTGCTTTCTCTGCAAAAAGGAGCCCTCACGTAGGAAAAAAATGGAGGCAGAGCGTCAGGAGGATACTGCAAACCCTACCAGATACATCTTTGAGATAAAACCCCCTTATTTACCCTAAGGCCTTTTAAAACTTCTGTGCCTGGGGCACTTCACACGGGGAGTTACAGAACAGGCTGCCGTGTAGGACACGCGACTGGACCACATTTAAAAGTCTGGGTATAAAATCCCCTAAAGTTTTTAAACAGAAAAGAGTAGAAGTACGTTGTTAATCGTTGTTAATGATTTGTGCTGCAGAGCCCCACGGACGCCGAGCACAGGCACGTCAGTGCGGTGAGAGCGCACGTACCCCTGGCGCTGCCCGAGCCGCAGGGAGCGCGCGGCCGCGAGGGAGGAGGAATCATTCCCATTGCAAAGGGAGAATGAGCTTTTTTCTTAATAGGCACTGAAGATGGTATCTCTCCTCTCTCTGCCTCTCTCTCTCTCTCCTTTTTCGTGTTTTGTTCACTTCTGCAGAAAGCCGCTCCAGCTGGCTGCCAAAAGAGAGTGTAAATAATTTGTTTGGTTGGCTCCTTTTGCAAATTACCCAGCGCCTCACACTCCAGTGCCTGCCTGTTGTTTCCCTCCCTGGCACCGTGTCAGCTTGTTGCAGGGATAAGCTGCCTCCCCGCTGCAATCAGAACACACAGTAATTGCTCTCTCTGCCCTCCCGGAAAGACAAAGCCTCGCCGCGGACACCCGCTCCCTCGGCCCCGGGCTCCCCCAGACACCAGCACCGCTGCCCCTGGCTGCCCCCCCGGCACGGGACGGCTCCAGAGCTGCCACTCTGGGGTGAAGCCCTGCTTCTTCCAGCTTGCCGAGGGGCAAAGGGGCCAGGACGGTGGTCCTGCCAGCCCCGGGGATGCCACCCTCACCCCGTGTGCTGTCAGGGCTCCCCAGAAAGCAGGGGGACAGGGCCAAGCGCCGGGGCAGGAGGCGAGGGGACAGGCGGGCACTCGGAGTTTGCCTGCGGAGTCGGGGCTGACACCAGCGGGATCAGATCCCATGGGGGACCGCAGCAATGCCCTGCGCCCCCAGCCTGGTCCCGTGAGCCGTGCGGCCCCTCGGTGCTCAGCACAGAGCTGTGTTTGCTCCAGTCGGGTACGTTAAACACTCCATGTTTTTCCTGGCTCCCGGGGGGCTCCGCAAGGCTGCGCATCCCACAGGCAAAGCACCTGCACACCAAAATGAGCAAACTGAGCACAGCCGCCCCTAAAACTCACGGGTGGCGAGGCCGGGAGGAGGCTGTTCCTCAGGAATTAATGAGGAAGAGCCAGAGGAGCGTATTTACTGGGAAACATGCCAGTCGCTCCCCCCCTGAGAACACATTATGCCACCTTCACCACTCTGGGATATTTCAAGCTCCCCCACCCATAAAGGAAACACATTCGTCAGGGAGGAGCGTGCGTGGTCTGCCCTGCTCAGGGGAAAGAGCCCGAGTCCCAGCTCTCCACTGCTGAGACGCGATCGCAAAGCAGCAAACCATGTCGGCAGGCTGGCACCCTCCCGGGAGCATCCTCCTTGGGAGAGATCTTACAGCACGTCCCAGCACTGTCCCCGGGCAGAGCAGGCATCGTATACCATGTGTCCCTTAGCACCTGCTCTGCTAACACAGCTAGCATCGATATTTGGGGCACTCTCCCCTCCTAAATCAGAGGAATTCAGTCTGATGGTGCTGCAAAGTGTACGGTGGAAAAGAAACGGCATCACAGCATATTTTTGTTTGAAATGAATCTGGACATCTTTACTCCAAGGTCCTGCTCAGAGCAGGACCACTGCCCAGGTCAGAGCAGGTTGTGCAGGACCTCGTCCAGTCAGGTGTAAAATCCCCAGGGATGGGGCTCCGTTGGGCACCAGCCCCGTGCTTACAGTGCCAGAGCTGAAGGGGGGTACCCCCACAGCACGCGCCCACCACATTCCCAGGCCCATTCCAAAATGACCGAACCTGCTAGCACGGACAAGCCCTTAGCCTCTGCCGCTCCGCTCTCCATCTGAAAGGAAGGAGGGAAGCATTCAGGACATTTTAGCTTCCACACACCTTGGAAGCATCATCAGGTTCGTGCAAAAAAGGATTATTTATGAGCTTGACTGGATTTGTCCCAAACCCAGGCTCCCTGCAGCCCGGTATTTATCAGTACTACAAGGATAAATGCAGCACACAAGGATGCCGTGATAAATGCAAGCGGTTTTCTACTGAGTCATCATGTCCTGCAACAGCTGGTGAACACAAAAGGTGCGAACAAAAATCATAGCAAGGACTGCAAGAGAGTTAAGAAAATCTACAGCTCTGTCTGCAGTCTGAACAGTGACGGAGGTGATTATTAATTAATCATGCTCTTTGGGGAGAAAGAACCAGTATAAGGACTAATTACAAGCACATACAGTGGAGGGCAAAAGATTATTTATGATACCGAGTAACAGCCCTGCTACTTCTCTCCCTTCCACAGGCTCAGTGGGAAGGACTAACAGGACGAATTGTCTTTAACAAAACTAGTGGTTTACGGACAGATTTTGATCTGGATATCATCAGCCTCAAAGAAGACGGTCTCGAAAAGGTAGGCAGGGTTTGTCTAGTCTGCGTATGGCTTAGTCTAACTCTGATACTCAGGCAACAGAGAAGATGGTTGGCTGTTGTATTGTTTCCATGTTTTCTGTTTTTTCTATGAAAGGATATTTACTTTGTGGGATTTCTCAGATCCTTTTCCATGCCTCAACCATGACTCACTACCCCTGAAGCAATGTGCAATGTGCGTGGGATTACAGTCACTAGCTGCAGAAGTGCTTGTGGCACTTTCCTGGGACAGTGGAAGCAGAAGAAACTTTCTGAGCAGCCGTTAACCTCTCCTTGCCCGGGCCAAAGGGGGAAGGAATAAAGCCTGTCCCACCCCCCATCTGCCTGGGCTCGCTTACAAAACATTGATTTTTCCCTGAGGAGGCAAAAGCTCTTGAAAGCATCATCTCGCTGTGATTTCCCACAACGAAAATTGCCTCAAGCTTAGAAATGGCCCCAGCTTATAACAGCCTAGATTTTGGAGGAGGATGCAGCGTCATTTTGTTTGTTTCTTCCCTGTGTTATCTAAGAAAAAAAGCGGAGCGTGGTTTTGCCTGGCTGGCTGGAGGGGCTTTGTTTGGTGGCCACCCGGAGGCGCCGGGGCACAAAGGCTGCAGCCTCAGATCCTCCTAATTAGTGCAAATCTCTAGGCACAGAGAGGCAATGCTGATGTGCAAATCTGATTCCCAGGTGTTCATGGGGATTTCATTTCCTTTTCTTCAATTACTTTAAAAAAAAAAAAAAAGGCAATATGCAAAGCATTACAGCTCCTAGAACACGGGTTTCAAGGTGAGATCAGTTCATTTAAGACCAAAGAGAGCAGCAAGTGGCCTGAAGTGGCGCGAGCGGCGCCCAGCAGACAGCTGATGCCGACAGGGAGCTGTGCCCAGGGCTTTGCCCTAACCAGGTCCCCAATAACGGCGTTCGAGGCCGCCGAGGGCTGCCAGAGCCTGACCCCGTTTGTGAGTGATCCCGAGTCCCCGCTCCGCTACCGCTCTCGCAGACTGACAGGAGAGCGCTGGCGACGGGGCAGCAAATCCTTTTCTAGCACAGTGGCTGCTCCTGGACATGCAGAAGGTGCCTGCGGCAGCCAGGGTCGAGCACCCGGTCCCGGACCTTGGGGCAGGGGACAGGTCCTGCTGCCGCGGGACACGCCGCCGGGAGTCGAGCGAGGAGTTTTTCAATTAGCCATGCAGCAAGCAGCCCAACACGCACAGATGACTTCTCTGGTTAAGGCTGGGGAATTAATCAAACGGTGCAAGCAGGCAGCCCCCGGAGGCGGGAGGCAGCAGTTTGTTCCCCCCTCCGAGTTTGGAGGGGACGGATCCTGCGCGGTGAAGCTCCCCGGCACCAAACAGCTTGCCTTCCCCATCCCCCTTTTTTACAATTTGTTTTTCCTTCGCTTTGAAACAAGTTGTTGCCACACTTTCACACCACAGCAGTAGTTCTGCGCTGCACGTAAAAAATCTCAAGGTCACCACAGCACTCCCCACTAGGAGTAGGTTTTGGTGTCAAATACAGACTAAAGAAAACATTTCAAATAAACCCAGTGACCTTCAGTCTCAGCTGCCGTCAGCCCAGCCCGGGCAGGAGGAGGCAAGAGGGCAGCAGGGGAAGACGCCACCTCCTCACAAGAACAGAGCAGGAGACGATCTTTGTAGCCTGACCTCTTGTTTTTTACAAAATATTTTGTTTATAGAGTCGAAACCAAAAAAAATCGACGTGTCTTTTTGGAGTACAGCGGCACCGGCAGACTGCCCGAGAGCTGTGTTGGTAGAATAACAAAAAAATGTGCGAGTATTTGGTTACCATGTGAATCTAAATGTTTAAGTGCAACTGCAATGTCTGTCTGTCAAACTAACACTCCTCGGGTGTACCGGAGAATAGCTGGCACCAGCCGTATTTATTGCTATTGTGTGTCACACAAAGCCCATAGGAAGCCGCCAAACCTTGATGCATTCTCTGTGCAGCCCTTCAACTTTTGTCTCCGACAATTCAGAGATTTCACAGTTCCCACTATTATTTTTTTTGAAAGCTTCTTGTCAACTCTAGAGGGGTTTTAAAGTATCGATGTCAAATCTCTGTTGAAGCTAGGTTTCTGTCAATAGTTAATCTGAAATAACAAAACGCCAAACTACAAACAAATCCCATACGGATGGTGCATTATGTATAATAGCTTATGTTTGCTGAGCTTTAGGATTGAACTCCTGATCCTTATACCTCCTGGATGTTCCAGGGATTACAGGAGTATTAACTAAACCTAATTACATGTAGTTTGACTATCTGACTCGCGCAGGTCTCTTAATGCACTTTTTTTCTTTTTCTTTCCTTTTTTTTTTTAATATTTTAAACTGATTAATTCAGTCTTAAGTGCCACATATTTAATTTTCTTAAAGCCAACTTAGCAAGGCATAGCTAACCGAGTCTGCGGCGCTGCTGGCAGGGGCCTCGCAGACTCGCTTCTCTTCTCCTATACACAATAATAATCTTTTGACATCGCAGCCCTCGTGTGATCGAAGGAGCTATAGGGGATTGCTCGCACTTTGCCTGAAATATTTAGAGCCTTTCACAAAGTTCATGGAAACTCTTCTAGAATTTATTACGGTTTTGGTTTTTTTTCCCCCACCAGGCAGCATTGCTCATTACACAGGCTCTTTTTGGGGATGCAGTAAAACCCAGTCCTCCCCTCGGACTGCTGAAGAGGTTGACAAGTCTTAAAAATAGCAATAAATAAAATCTGGGAAGTTCCTGGCTCCCCAGTGGGTTTGAGTGTCTGCCTTTGGTTTCTCATGCGTCCTGTCTCACAGTTTGGCCCTACGGACGGATTGTTCTGTTCCCATTTCCAGGTGGGGTTTTCATTTTTCCTGGCTGTCAGGCTGGCTGTGTGGCCACCCTACTCATCTGTTGGCAGCAAGCCCACGTTCCTCCAGCTTTCCTGACATTTTATCTCACCGTCACAGTCCTTTAGCCCATCCTGCCTTCAAAGTTTGTTCTAAGGCCTCCCCTGGGCTGCAGAGATCAGGTTAACAGGCTTAGAGTTGCTCAGACAACTTCTCTTAGAGAGAGACATACTTTGCTATTTCTGGGTCAATAGACTTCTTCAAAGTCTAATAATTTATTGAAATGGAGAGCTTGAGAGAAACAGAGCACCCCAAACTGATGAGGAGCGTAGCTGCGCTGCCTGTGCTCGTGCCCGAGCAAAGCTGCTGCCGTTCCCTGCTCCGGGTTTGCTGCCGGCACCGAGACCTCCCATTGCCGGGGGCTTTGGGCTTCCCTGCAGGGGCCACCAGGGCCCTTCCAAGGGCACCTGTTTGAAACGTCCGTCTACTTTGCCACAGCACAGAGGACAGGAACGGTCCCTACCAGGGATCTGCAGAGCTGGTCAAGTCATTTTTAACTCGCCCCACCAATTTGCTTTGGTGGGGAAATAAAAAAGAAAGAAAATTCCCTTGTATTTGTTTTCTTTTGTTCTGCTTTATGCTTGCCCAGAGTTGACTCTTCAGCACGGTTTGATTATTTTGCTCTACACCGTACCTTTGCAAATTATTCATTTGGCCCCTAAATTCCAGTCATCGTCATCTGCTTCCATGCACCTGCATCAGAGGGCAGCGGAAGGGTTGTTTACTCCACATGCGCAGCTGGAGTGACCTGCAACCAAAGGGTTAATGTAAATTTTCTATTTAGGTGATATGAGCTGATCATTTTGGCTTTGCTTCTGTTTACTGTAGATGAAAGAAGCAAGCTCCATTTTCCAGGCGGGTAGGATGCTGAGAGGAAGCGAGGAATGTAAGCGGGTGCTCATGCGGTCGTTTGCTTGCTTCGTTTCAGGTTGGAGCGTGGAGCCCTTCTGATGGTTTGAACATCACAGAAATTTCCAAAGGACGAGGGCCTAATGTCACCGACTCGCTGAGCAACAGATCTCTGATCGTCACCACTGTCCTGGTAGGAGATTGCAAGCCTGTCTTTTTCCTCCACCCGCAAATCTCAGGGATATCTGGTATCGCTGCAAATTCACAGCACCCCAGCACAGATCTGCCAGTCCCTCCGGGGAGCCGGGCAGGGCGCAGGGACCCCGGCACATGGGCTGGGTTCCGCAGGGCACCGCCATGCCCAGGCACCTGCGCCAAGGTGACCGGCGACACCCTCCGATGCCACCGCTCCCGAGCGGCTGCCAGCCAGCACATGGCGGTCGGTGAGGCTGGAACCGCACGCGTTCCCCGTGCCCAGGAGGCTCCTGCTCGTCCTGGCCGAGCTCCTCCACTTCAGCTGCCCGGCAGGTCCCCTGTGTCCCCTCGCTCCCCACTGGCGGGCGCGGGGGCTTTGTGTGTGCTGAGCTCCAGGAAAACTCTGAGTTGCCCATTTACCACCAGCGCCCGGGTGGGCAGCAGCGGGCACGGAGAGATGGCCAGCACTGCTACCTCAGATAGGAGTGGTCTGTTGCAGGAGAAAATAGAAAATACTGAGAACAACCAGACACTCTGGCTTAGCTGTGACAATCCCGTTTCTTTCCCCCTCTTAAGTACGTATTTGATAAACTAGCTAAGAGTAATGCCGTTATCCAGCAAACCACGGTTGCTTAACAGGTCTCCTCCGCTTCCAACTGTCACGCTGCATTTTGTTCTCGCAGTCGCTATTGGATTTGACGGCAGGCATCAGATCAGAATGAATTTTTATTTACTATCTAATGAATTATGACTAGTGGCATTGGTTTCTCTATGGCTGTATTACACAGCGCAGGCTCATGGCGTGTCACCAGGAAGCAACAAAAAGCATCAGCCCTTGGACAGCCTACGCACAATTAGGCCTGAATGGAAAGGTTTTGCCAATGGAAATTTTTCTGGCCCCTTTATGTTCCATATTTTCAGGGAGCATAAAGGAATATATGCTAAAGAGACAGCTGGGGACGCATTCCCCAGCCCGGAGCAGTGCGCTCCCTCTGGGGTCTGTGCCTTCCCAAAGGGACGGGACCTGCCAGAGTGGGGTGGGCGTTACAGGAGGAACGGGACCAAGAAAGTGCACGGAGCAGAACAGAGAAAGGGAACACTTGGTCCGGGGTAGACGAAGGGCTGGAACCAAAGGTCTTGTATCACTCGGCAGGAGGTTAGCAGAATGGAAGCAGGCAGAATGTGAGCCAGATATAGATGCTGCGGCAGCTTTCCTTGCAAATTAGCCACCCCTAACGAACTTCTCATTCATCACACAATATTTGTTCCAATGGAACATATACATTAAAGTCCCTCTCTCCAAGAGTCAGGGACAGGCTCAGCTCTTCCGCTGCGCTCAGTAACATGCTCTTTCATGTCTCAACATACAGGGCAGACTGGAAAAGTTCCCTCCTTTCCCAGTCCAAAAGTTTTCTACCATGCCAGTCCGTGAGATGGCGACGGGTCACGGCTGCAGCGCAGCCTGTGCGGGGCAGTGTCCCTGTGCCACGCGCGTTGGCAGAGGCGGCGGCCACAATGGTTCCCCACCGGCTACGGTTATTGAAGGGAATGGTCCCCTCAGGAGTTACTGCAGCAGCAGTGGAGAAATGACCGAGCAAAAGGCACTTTAACAATTCAACATGCATCAGATTGTAAGACTGCGCCTGTTGAGACCCTTGCAGCAGTGTGCATGCACTCAGGCGTGATGCACACACACTTTGTTTCTTTGTTCTTTTTTTTCCTTTTGCATTTAAGCATTCTCGGTGTGTTCAGAAAGCACAAATTTAAGCAGCAGTTTTCTAACAGGCCAAATGGAGAGACCTGCCATGCCAGGTTCAGTTCATTTCAGCAAGGTAACCTAAAGTGCTGCCAGTGCCTGGATGTGAGAGATGCAAATTTTGAGGGCAACATGAATAACACGTCGCACCCCGTCACTGCCAGGGGGAGGCTCAGGATCAGCTCGAAGGGAATTGTTCGTCCCATACTGTGGCTGGATAGAACTCACCACAAGTTACACCGTGATTCCTCTCCCCCCACTCTCTTTAATTAGAGCTGTGCGCCGCACATCGGGGACAATTCCTGGGGTGGGAGGGCTGGTAGCACTGGGGGAAGGCTGGAGGGACGGGGAGAAGGCAGGTAAGTTCAGGGCTGGAATGTCAGTGAGAGCCGTACGGACAGGACTGAGGGAAACCAGAGAAGATACATCTTGTCAGGGGTGAGACGCATGGCCGGAGTTGTGGAAACATCTGGGTCTAGGGTGCGATAATCACTGTACCTCAAAGGCCACGGCATCATGCAAAATGATGGAGGCAGGAGGAGCCCTGTCAGCCGCCTGCCTTTGACATGCTTATTTTGGGCAAAATTTTCATCTCACACTCCCCGAGCACATACAAATTACATCATCTACAAGGGTGGTATCAGTTCCTATTAATTGCGCCCTTCCTTGGGCCTCGCACACGTGCCACAGGGTATCTACCTCGAATCCACAGCTGTCCTGCAATTCTCCGCCTGGAGGAGGATGAAATGTGCTTAGACCCAAGTTCTGCAATAATTGCATTTTCATAGACTGGATTCTAATCAGAAAATACAACCCTGAATTTTATTTGCATTTGCAACACCCCTTTGTACTTTTGCACTGGTGTAAATGATTGTAGAAAAGCCATAGGAGGAACCTTTAAAAGGAAAAGCATAAAAGGTTATTTTTTCCCCTTTTGCTCATATTGCAGTGACTTGTTGGAAGAGAAATATTACCCCAGCAGCCAGCGCCACTCTCCCCAAGCAATATGGGAACTGTGAAGTTATGAAATTGAGGGCACCTTCACTGAGAAATCGATTAGCAAACCGAGAGAGCTTGTGAATTGGATGTCTGGCCATTTTCAGTAATAAATTGTGAAATAGTCCGTGAATAAGTGGTTCACAGAGTTCAGAATTACCCCCTAGGAAATGTTTGAGACCTAGAGATACATTACTGAAGCGAGTGGCGTCCTAATGTTCAGTGCTTCGGCTGTTAAATATGTATGTAATCCCTACAGCGCTTCCCAAAATTAATAGTGCTTTATGGCTGCTCTGGAGCCGGTGTATTTATATCAAGATCCATAGATTCAGCTGATTCACAAACAAAGCGCTAATTCCAGAGAAGAAAGCTGAGGAGGAGGCCGGGGAGAGCAGGATTTAACCGAGCTGCGCGTGCCAAGCTAAACTCTATAGGCGTGATGTTATCAGTTTTGCTTTATAATTCTGCAAATGGAGCTTCAGGTGCTCTCTCATCCTCTCCCTACCCTGCTTTGAGGCTCAGCAGGTACCTCCTCCACCAAACTGGGCGTCTCAGTAATGCTCTCACCGGGACCCCAGAGCTTCCCTCCTGCGACCTCAACTCCCCGTCCCCCTGCAATACCGCAGGGACACCAGCAACACGGCTGGCTCGCCAGAGCAAAGCGGGAGCCCTCCCCGGCCACCCTGCGGGCAGGGACAGTAGCCTCGCAGATACCTTCGACTCGAGCCATGCATTAGCTGCGGTTGATATCCCATCCTCCCCTTGCCCTCTAGCTTTTGCCTGCTGCCCACCATCTCTTGCCATTTCCATCTGTCCTCTACAGCTTTTCTCCCTGGGGCTCCCCAGTGTCCCTCGGCCTCGGTGGCTGCCCGAGGCTGATACTCGCCAAGGGGCTGTGCGGTTTGCTGGGTGGCTGCTGCTTCACCTGCCAGCCTGCGCTAAGAGGCAGGGATCCATAGGGCAAAGCCTGCTGTAAAGCACTTTATTAGTTATTTTTTGGTTGTGCTGGTGCTTGCATGGCTGTGATTAAAGACACCCCCAACCTTCCCACGCCACGCGTAGCTGGAGCAGACGGCAGAAACTCTCTCTGGGCAGCAGTAGGGCCCCATCTCCCATCAGCTAGTACTGGCCAAGAAGAGAGCAAGCTAAACGGGGGGATGTTTTGGGATGGCCACCAGCCACACACGGCTCCCTCGCCCTGTATTTAACCCACCAGGCTCTTGGTCACTGCAGCGAACGACAGGGACCGCGGAGCAGGTCGGCTGCATTTCTGCTCTGCAGGACTTGGGGTTGAATTTGTCCTCCCCCCTTTTATTGTTTCTCAACACTCTTCATTTTCAGAGCATGAAATGGTTATTTTTCTCCCTGAAATCCTACCAAATGGAAAACAGTTGGCTGCTCAGAAGAGACAAAATTAAATTTTGTGGGGTAAACAAGGGTGCTAATTAGCTGATGTGCTGTGCAAAGTTAATTTATTCCCAACATGTCACGGTGCCAACCCTGCCTGAAGAGCCTGCGCTGCGTGGCTCAGGTTGACCCGCGGGGGTGGCCCTGTCTCCGGTGGGAGCTGGGACCGCAGCTGAGCCTTAACGGAGACCTTTTGCCTTCCCTTGTGCAGGAAGAGCCCTTTGTCATGTTCCGTAAGTCCGACACGGCCCTGTTCGGGAACGACCGCTTTGAGGGTTACTGCATCGACCTCCTGAAGGAGCTGGCCATTATCCTGGGCTTCACCTACGAGATCCGGCTGGTGGAGGATGGGAAATACGGGGCGCAGGATGAGAAGGGGCAGTGGAACGGCATGATCAAGGAGCTCATTGACCACGTGAGTGCGGCGCATCTGCGGCATGGGCACCCGAGGGCTGTCCCCGAGGCTCTCTGCCTGGGTTGGGATGGGTGCTCCCTGGCTCGGGACACCCGCAGCGAGCTCCTGACCCAGCCTGGGCTCGGCCTGTGTTGCACGGTTTGTCAGAAGAGTATCCTTTGTTTGACTTTTCCAAATATTCATTTGGAGTTTCTAAAAATGGGTATTTTCACAGCACCGAAAGGGACTCCGTGGCTCCAGCCGCAGCCCCTCCCCGCCAGGCTGCTGGAGCTGGGTGCTCAGAGAGGGGGAAGAGGTTTCCCGGAGCCCAGGCGCACGCTGGCTCTGCCGCGGGGCAGGAGCGGGGAGCGCCTGCTCTCACCCCCCGGGACGCTGCTGCTCTGCCCCGGACAAACCCAGGTTCTCAGCGACCCCAGGCGCGTGCCAGGCACAGCTCGGCTGGATCCAGATGATGTATCCAGACTGCAAGAGCAGGTGTAGAGGGGACAGTTTAACATATTTTATGTTTTTATAAACGCATCTTATTTTCTAAAATCTCCTGGGACACCAAACTCCCCCTGCAACACAGCAGCTGTGCTTTTCCTTCCGCGGCCACTTCTAAAAGCCCATTAAACACCAGTAAAACTGTCGCGACAGCTTTAGTCTCGCAGCCACCAAAAAGTCACCTAGTCTGAAACCTCCACTCGAGCCAGAGGTTGCTCCATCTCCTAATTAGATATTTTGCCTCCAGCACATCCTGTGATCCCAGAAGCCCAGTTAGGGAGGTGAGGAAAGCTGTGTTTTTACGAATGTCTGGTTCCCAGAAAAGGTCTCTGGAAGAAAAGATCAGGACAAAATGAATCTCTGATCTCCGCAGCACAGGCAGCGGTACAAGCAGCTCGAGAGCTGTAACACGGCTCCGTTCTCCTGAACATCCTGCTCAAGTGGAGCAGCCCTTGGACCACCTCTCAAGTTCCTGGCTGCATTTTGAAAACATTGCCTAAGCAGAAAAGAGACAAAAATAATCCCACGTACGTAGCAGCTGTGATGCTCTTACAGTTCATGTGAGAAGAATGTATTTGCTGGGTGAGTCACTTCAGTAAATGGGCTGCGCTGTGAAGAGATAACGGCGCATTGTCTGGCGGTGAGACTGCGGCGCTGGGGCTCGGGGATCTAGGTTGTGTTTCCGGATTTGGCTTGTCTGCCCTAAATGACATTGGACAAGTTGCTTCTGTGCAATGCTTCCTCCATCTGTAAAATGCAGATGATAATGATTATGTCCCTTATAGGGACAAAGTGATGCTTAATCAGTTTGCGAAGAGCGCTGTAGTCCTTAGATGGCTCACCCCGGAGAAGCGGGAAGTGCGGCAAGGGCAGGCAAGGACAGCCCCCGGGGGAGCAGGACGCTGGGTCTCACAGGGGAATATGCCGCAGGCTGTGCAAACCTGCCTTTGTATTTTTGCTTCCAGAAAACTCCATACAGCTCAAAATACAGATTCCGTAGTCTCTTATGCAACAGCCTTGCTAAGTTAGACAAGTGACACTCAGCATCCCAGCAGAAGAGGCTGGTGCTTTGCTGCTCCGAGTGATGTGTGACACAGAGAGGAGGAGACGCAGAGCGCAGGCTGCGGCACTCGGCAGCGCGCTGGAGACACGACCTGCGCTCCGCACCCGCTGCTGGCACCGCTCTGCGGCTCTCACCGCACCATGTCTGTGGCGTAGGGCTCTGAAGAAGTAAATCTCTCCGAAGCAGGAAATAAGATATAAGGAATAAAAGCCAGACCGTCATTTAGTCCAAACCATGGCACTTCCAGCATCCTGCAAGATGGTACAGGGCTCTCGGGAGGCTTTCAGCCATTCCCAAAGCTGTGGTCAGCTAAGAGACAGACCGAGGAGAAGGTATGGGGAACAACCTCATTAAGTAACATGACATTCATGGTCAGCCTGCATTAAAGTATTTCTTGGCAACCTATTTAAAAAGCAAATTTAACATACAGCAAACAAGAAAGGACCAAATCCTCTCTTCTTGCAAGTTTTACCGTAGCATCAAGTTTGAGCTCTGCTTTCTCACAGGCGTGGTTGGGTGCATGCCTTGGAGTGATTTATAACCACTGCCCAAATCCCATATGAAGCCATTATTTTCTTTATCTGCATGTCATTGCTTTTTATAGCAGCGTTTATGTAAAGCATCAAAAAGTGAAACTGCAACCAGATGGGGCCCTTCCTCAGCAGCAAAGCGTCTTCAAATTGTGTGGGGAAAGGAACAATTGATTGGCATTTGCAATGGGAAAGTTCAAACTTATTTCACACCTAGTAGGAAAAGTGTCGGGGACAGCATTCAAACAAAGTTGTAGCGATGAAAACAGGGCTGCCCACACTGTGAGTCTGAAATCTGGGCTGGCTCTCCCCCATATTCAGTGTCTCCTTCCCAGAAGAGAATCGGGATCATTCAGGTGGGAGCATAAAGCAGGGAGGATTTTGTGAGGTCCAGACACCCTGGCCAGGATTAACTCTCTGCAGAAAGTCTCCGCGTTGCTGAAGACGCCGGAGGGCTGATGTGCAGGCTTGGTTGACTCTCCTATGCATAGGAGAGGGTGCTCTGAGGCACAATAAGAGGCTAAAATGGTAATTGTTATCATTCGGAAGGGCTGAGAGCTGTGGGAGCAGCAGATGTACCAGGAATAGCCTGATCCGAGGCTGAAATTCAGTGAAAAGGAGATGGGCAAAGCAAGGGGCAGTGCATCACGCGGGTGGCCTTCTGCTGGGGCTGAGAAATAGAGCCCAAGGGGAGGCGGGCGCGGGCGGCAGGCAGGGGAGCCCAGGGAGGCACATAATTATAGTGTTTCAGGGGTGATGGTGCCTGCCACGCCAAGGTGTAAATCCCAGCGCACATGACGGAGGATGGGCTGTTTACACAGTTACACAGAGCGAGCTCTCATGGCTTGTTTTGGAGTCTCGCATCACCCTCCTTCCCCTCTCCGCTCTGATCCAGACATGCCTGGCCATAGGCAGCAATGCCTTAGGCTACGATTCTTTGTAAAATTGCTTTGTTTCTAGTCTGGCCTTAAGCATAAACAGGAAAAGCAACAGCAGTCAGAGCAGCTCACAGCATGACCCTGTCCTGCAGGTCGCCAGCAGCAGATCTGGAGAAGACAGCTTCATGCGGTTGGATGCCAAAAGCCCTGCCCCGCTGCCTTTCATCCGCTGCCCCTCCTTTCTCACAAAAAAATCCCTGTTTTGAGGGAGTTCAGTCCATTCCCTGGAGAACAAGACTCTTTCCTCACCGCAGTTGCTGTTTATTGTCACTCTCTCCGGCCTCAATCAGAGGGGCCATGAAAGCTGAATGCACTCGCCTACGCTGGCGTTGGGGGAGGCTGGGGGCACCCAGGCGACACACAGAAGCGGCTGTGCCCCACGTCCGTAATAAACAGGGAACGCGGCAACTGTCAGATCTCCTCCTTTCATTGTAGTGAGGTGATATTGATGTTTATTCATAGAAATTGTTATTGATACAAGCAGAACTACACTGTGCATTGTGGCCCGTCCATTATGATTTATAAATTCTAGTTGTCTGGCAAAGTCATGCCTGCAAATCTTCCCTATTGTTTGTGGGCAGAATCACATAAAACCGGCAGAATGAGTTGTTCTGGACATTTTGCACAAACTTGTTCACAAATAAAACTTGTCTTCTGCTGAGACAGTGCATATCAAATTTCCATTCAGTCTGAAACTTCATGTGGGAATAAAAAAGGTATGAAAAATAATAGGGTTTCTAATGGAAATCCCTGCCAATGGTAACTGTAGAGAAGATATAATGTCTATCCTTAGGGACGATTTATGACAGTTGATTTAACACTTTCACAATAAATAGGCATTTATTGACAGTAAATTCTGGCAGAAATTCATACTGCACCGCATTGCCCCATTGCCATTAATGTTCCTGCACTGGTGGATGTTTATTTCAAGTGTCATGAACTGGGGATTCAGTTGGAAGCCACTGGGCCGGGAACAGGAAAAAACCAATTTTGTGGGATGAAGTGTCCTCCATCTCTTGTTTAGACACTGCAGGAACTCAGCGTTCAGGAGGGGACGGAAATAAACCAAAACAGCTGGCAGCACCTTCTCCTTTTGTGCCCAGCACCGTTAGTGGGTGGATTCATATTTATCACATTCCGTGATCCAAGTGCTGGAAGCGCACAAGCTGTACACTGGGAGCACCGAGTTCCCCGTTTCCTTCTGCAGGTCTCTCTGGATCTGCCTTTCCCTCCCCTGACTTGTTCACCTGCCAGTAATTCATAGCATAGGGCTTGACTCTGAAAACACGGCCGTTCTGCCTGGGACCCTACAGCTTTTGACATCTCTTAGGTACAATTAATGGTAGTTCTGTCTCTGAGGAACTTCCCTAGAGAAAAGATTACAAGAGGCCCAACGGGACTTCACGGTCCTCATTTCTCCTCTTCGGCTTTCAGCAAGGTTTTCCCTGCTGACATCTGTTCTTAATTCACCACTGATATTAAATATATTCATTGACAAAAATGATGTCTAAATTAGGACTGAAATTGTACCAGCAGCGATTAAGAGCTGGAGTCAGACAATTAAGGCTGACCCCTGCACAGGATGCACGCAGTGGCAGGGCGAGGCGCAGCTGGGATGCTGCCGGCCACGACCTCCAGCATCACTTCTCTCTCAAGCATCACTTCTCCCTCGAGCATCACTTCTCAGGCTGAATGTTCTCCTACCCCTGGCCAGCAAGAGGGGTGGGCTGCGGGCACAGGGCGCTCAGCGCACTCCGGCACCTGCTAAAGCCGCAGCCCCTCTGTCTCCGTCTGGGGGCTGCAAGGCAAAGGCAGACCTGCTGCCTCCGGGCTCTCTGTGCCCACGGACGCCCGGGTGCTGGCCCCGCTACAGGGGACGGTGCAGAAAGGCGCAGGAGGAGGCCAGCACAGAGCGGGCCATGGTGGGACAAGGTGCTGGGGCACGGCACGGCAAAAGGAGGAGACAGAGATGGGCCCTGCGGCGGGGCGGTGGGAGCAGAGGAGCGGGGAAGCGCTGCAGCCCCAGCGCTGGCAGAGCTGGGGACAGAAGAGCCTGAGGGATGAAAGCGTCGATGCTGCCAGACAGACACCTGAATAACAATTAAATAAGTAAAATATGCACTATTTACCTGTCTCTCAGGCAACACACGCATAATTAGTTTATGTAAATACCTAACTCAGATTGGCAAAATAAGCACAGAGACACCTTATTTTCTTGAATAAATATTTATCTTGGTGCTTACGCTGTTCATGGGCTCTGCTGTGACTGGCCGTCACACGCAGCTTTCCTCCGGCCTAGGGCGGACGCCGCGGGATTTCCACCACGGCCGCGCAAGAGCTGTTCTGACCCGCAGGCCACATTCCGTGATAACTGAGGACTTGAAGATAAGACTTAGCATTTTCTGATAAAAGCCAAATATCTCTTCAGAGAATACTATCCTCCATCCACTGAACGCCTGGTGAACCCACATCAGTTCCAGCCAAGTGAAAATGCTGTAACGCTGGGTGAATAAGGAGATTCAAACCCTTCAAGGTGTGTTAGAGAAGCGGCTGCAGTTGGTGTGTAGCTGCCTTGGCAACATTCATCTTTCTGGCCTCAATTCAGCAGAACACTTAGGAACATACATAAGACTTGGAAGGCGTGCAAGCTCCAGTAAAACAGAAGCGTGTGCTTAAGTGGTTTTGCTGGATAAGAGCCTTTAAGCCACTGGCACTTGCTATAATTCCTCATTTTTAATAAAACCCATCTTACTGTGCAACTGCATAAAAGTTGGGGCTGAGGGAGAGAAGCAGCCAGGGCCTAGTAATTGACTTCCCGGTTTGTAATGTCAGAGCACGACAAATGAAAGCTTCACCCTTGGCGGGTTTTGATTTAGATCCTCTCAGTCAGCAAACCCTTAATTAGAGGCCACCTTCAGAAAAATTTGCATTGATAAAAAGGATATCGAAGTGCAGCCCCGTCCTGCCTTTAATAGCTCAGGACACGGCACCAGACCGGGCTCCCTGATGCATGCTCCATCCCGCCCGCGCGTGACATTTACTGCCAAGGACACGGGGCTGCGATCACATCACAGGAGCTGCTGAAATGACACAGTAAAATTTTATTTCTGCACTAAAAGCGTTTCGATCCTTAGGCATCCATGCAGATTTCTCTCTCTTCATCTTCTGCGGTAAAGCACAAACTCCTAGCTGTTATTTAGCTTGCTCTATCATTTCGACAAATGTGGCTTCGGATCTTTCAGACAGGCAGCTGCGAGTGAGCACTGACCACAGAGCTGCTCATTTGTTTCCTCCTTCAGAAAAATCCGTAGCCAAATCCTTCAGCGTCTCCTTCGGTTTTCCCTGGTGAGTCAGGACACCCCCGCAGCAGCGACGGAGCAGCTGAAATGCTGTATTTCTTTTGCCGTTTTTGCCTGGTGACTTTGGAGATGGCTGCGCCAAAATTCTCAAGTGGGGAGAGCAGCCCAGCTCCAAACCCGCCGGGTCCCCTCTGCCGGGACGGTCCCATGCTGCACCCAAGGTGCAGACCCCCATCTCAAGCTGGGCAGCCACCAAGGCCCGTCCACTCCCCGAAACCACTGTCCTTCCGTGTTCATCGATGTCACCACAGCCGGCACAAAAGGGCTCATTGGGAACATATTGTTTCCATTTTCTCCAAGTTTTGAGAAATGCCAGTGATTGAAACGGACATTTTCTGTACCAAGCTGATTTTAGAATATACTTCCACATTTGGAAAGTGACGAGGAAAGGGAACCAACCCAGGGCTCAGCTAAAGAACCATGTTAGAAAAAAATACATATTTTTACCCTTGTTAGAGGATTCGTGAAACTCTTCTCTTCAGGACCGCTACAGCTCCATCCTTTGGAGAGGAGACCCTTTCGTACACACACGTATATACCTATGCAATGGATAAAAGCTCATGGAGAAACTGTTCTTATAGAAAAAGGCCCAGATTCCTCTATCTAAAAATATTCCACTGACTTTCATTACAAAATTTGCAAGGTCAAATGAGACCCTTAGTCTGACCTTCCTCCACAACACAGGCCAGGGACTGTCACCAATTTCGACAGTGAACCCGTAGCTTCTGTTGGAATAAAGCACGTTCTAGCAAGACAGCTAACATTGATTTAAAGTTTGCAAGTAATGAGAAATCCACTATATCTCTACATAATTATCACTCATGGTTAATTTAGAATTTTAATTTTCAGAACCAGATGTTAAGTAAATCTTGCGCGGGAATGCTCGGCACCTGGCATGGGGGGAGGTACCGTTCCACTTGAGAAACGCGGTTTCTGTGCCTGCGTTTCCTCTGAAGTCAGTGACACCAAAAGAGTGATTCGCCAGCCGCAGGCGAGGCACCTGACGCTGCCCTGGATGTATTTATGGGAGGGTTTTTTAAGCCCCTGAATGAATGTTTAGCGAGAGGAAATAAACGCAGCTCTTAAGCCACACAAAGAGGTTGTATGTGGTTGCTCACTGAATCTAGCATGGAAATCATTAAATCACAGAAATAACAGAAAGAAACACAATTCGTACAAGAAGTCAGGATGAATGATATGCTCAGCCTAAATTCCTCGTGCCGCTCAGGCAAGTTCCAGCCTGACGAGTGGTGAAGTCCACCATTAATTAGCAGAAGCGTTTCCCTGGGAGACAGACCCAAGGGGTCCCTGCGAGGCTTTGGCTCAGTCCCACCAGCCCGCGAGTGTTCCCCAACGGCAGCGCTCCTGCCCCGTGCCACGGCTCCCTCGGAACCAGCCTTTCAAGTTTTATCATGAAGTCGACTGAGAGGAAAGAAATTGAACCTTTTACCTCACGCTGCTTCAATATTGCTTCCTGCAGCTTCATTCCGGAGTGGCCTCCCTCCGCGACTTTCTCCTCTCGCAGCAACACTGAAAGGCCAACAAAACCAAATCATCTCTGCTAACGGTGGGATCTGCACACAGCAGACTCCCTGTTGTAAAGAGTTCTGTGGCAAGAAGAAAGCGCAGCGAGGATCCCAGATGTTTTATACCATTTTAAGATACAATCGTTCTGACCATCTTAGAAGAGCCTGTCAAAATGAGCTCACTGCACGCAGGCAAAAACCGTGGAGCTGGTAACATCTCGCTGTTGCCTGTGCTGTATTTTGCCAGCTAATACCAACTGAAAACCTAGACAATGAAACTCCTAGAACATAACGAGCAAACAACAGACGACGTCTCGTTCTCCAGACCACTGATTTCAGTCAGGAATGGGTCTCTTAAAGATGATAAATATATCCACACCACCACCTCCAGAATCTCGCCCAACGTGTTTTAGAGACCCCGCATCTGTGTTGGGGTTTTGTCTAGGTGATGAAAAGTCTTTGCAATAACTGGACCGTGTTACAGCATCCCCACGTTCCGCCTGTCCTGTCTGAGGTGCGGCTGTGCCCGATGCACACGGAGCCGTCCCTGCCCCTCACCCGCAGGGTTTTGGAGCAGAGCTCGCAGAAAGCTGCCCAAACCCCATCCTGTGCGACGCAGGCGGCTCTGACGATGGCTCTGTGCTCACTGCACAGCAAGACTGCGGGTGAGAACGGCAGCGGTTCCCCGGGGCCAGGCTGTGCCCGGGGAGGGGGCAGGACGCCCAGCCTGGTGCCAGCAGAGGCACAAGGCAGACGTGCCCCATGCACAAAGGGAGAGGGGAGCTCCGGGGGGGCTTTGGGGGGGGGTTTGGCCCAATACCGCAGTGTGAGTGCCGTGGGTGTTTCTCAGGGGGTGGAAACGCCTTGGTTTCTGATGCCCTCTTTCTCTCTCTGTGTTGTGCACAGAAAGCTGATCTGGCCGTTGCTCCTCTCACCATCACCCACGTTCGGGAGAAAGCGATAGATTTCTCCAAGCCCTTTATGACACTGGGGGTCAGCATCTTGTACCGCAAGCCCAACGGGACCAACCCCAGCGTGTTCTCCTTCCTCAACCCCCTGTCTCCTGACATCTGGATGTATATCCTTCTCGCCTACCTGGGGGTCAGCTGCGTGCTCTTTGTCATAGCCAGGTAAGGGGACGCGGGTGCCACCCCACCCGACTGCCATCACGCCACATCTGCTGCCATGTGACATGACGTCCTCCCCATGCTCAGATGCGTTTTGCTGCCTGGTGTGTCGCAGGGATCCAACACCCAGGGGGAGCTGCAGCATTAAACCCCTGTCAGTAATGGAATGGCCTCTGGCCGGTACCCAAAGGCGGGCTGTCTCCTGGCGTGGGGTTGCTCACCACTGTCAGGCTCCAGGGCTCTGTCCTCTCTCAGACCTCTATCTCAGCGTGGTTGTAGGGGTGATGCAAACCCTGTGGTGAAAACTGAAGATGAGCTATCCACAGGGGAAATTTGTTTTCTTCTTCGCTAGCTCCAGCCTGTGTTATATCCTTTGTACTGCTTTACCATACCAAATGCGCTTGTGTTTGTTTGCTTTATTAACATAAACCCGTAAGCCTCTTTTGCTGTATCAGGGCAGGCAGTTCCACAGATTTAGTAGACTTCCAGTACAAAAGAATTTTAAAATGCACTTTCTTTTGTGATTTTAGAAATTTCATTGCCTTGTCGTTTCATTGGCATCTCCCTGGTATGATGAAGGGGAATGGGAAATCTGATATTTCTGCTCTGTATCGTTCCTCACCGTTCATGCTCCTGTTCGGTTGCTTCTCAGCCACCTTCTCCCGAGAGAAGCCCAGCCTCTCCGCTGCATCCCGCACACAAAGCTCCCATGTCCAGCACCACTTCCAGCTCCTCTCTCTGCACCCTCCACCAGCAAAGCTCCCACAAACCCTTCCCTATATCAAAAGAATGGAGAACTCGCTGCCATGGATCAGACAATGTGTCTGTTTACAAAATTAATATGCATCTAATTAGCATGTTTAAAACCTCTATATTTAAAGGCAGCAGAATTTGCATATATTTGCATGTGTTATTAATTTCACAGAGTCTTTGATGAGACGCACAGTCCAGAGCTGCTCTCAATGTGTGATTCCACCTTTTCAAACCAAAACAAAGCACTTGGCTCCCTCCTGCCGGGCAGCCGCCCTCCCCAGCCACGCACAGCCCTCGCTGGATGGTTAAACGTTTTGTGTGAACACTGAGCCCAGGGAAATGTCCTAAGTACAATCTGCAGTTAGAGACGCGGTTCCCATTTGTTCCAGTTCCAGTTATGCCAGTAGTGCCTTCAGAAACCTCCCCGCTGACCTTGGACTGGGGCTCTGCGCAGACCCCGTCCCCCAGGCTGCTGTGCAGCGCTTTCCTCAGGGCATCCTTCTGAAACCGGCTTCTATCGAATCCACCGACATCAATCAGATAGTCAAAGTAAAGATTAAATACGAAACTACAGCAACCAGAATCCATTAACCCTCATGTTACAACAAATCTGCAATTTTCAACATCCCTCAGGTCCATGGAGGCATTTAGAGATGATTTCCTGAGTTTACTATGTAATATCCTAATTACACATAACAGCAGTTGTCAAAGTAAACTCGGCTCAGCAGCCAGCGTTAGTGCTCCAAACCAGCTGGGACGGCGAAGCGGCTGCATCGCCCCATTCTCCCCCTGCAGAGGGGCAGAGGCGGAGAGGGGAGAGGACACAGAAGGCCCTCCATCTTCAAGATTTTAACTGCAATCCTCCATCCTAGTCTTAGCGCTGCACCGCTACCCAAAGGGCCACGCACGGGGTTTGCAGGCACCTTCCTGAGGTCCCACAGAAGCCGCCTGGGCACGGCCGGCTTTGCAGGCAGTTTGCCCAGTGCCTGCAGGGAGCCCAGGCCTGGGCGCTCCCAGCACTGCAGCGCAAACGGCAACTCATAAAAACAACCCAGCGGCTCATCGCAGCAGCAGGTGGGGTGACGCACTGAAATGGTCGCGCTTGTTATTGTTGTACTGTCAGAGGACAAGAGGCGCGTTGCCATTAACACACAGCTCCACCTTCCCACCAGCTCTGCACTGCGGAACCCCTGGCAGTGGCAGGGGCCACGCAAAAAACAGGAAAGTTGGGCAAAACTCTGCCGCCGGCTCCATCCTGCCCCATCTGAAGCCCAGGGATGACTGTCGGGGCATCCTGCGGGGCAGGACCAGGTCCTTTCAGGTCCTTAGTGGTTTTGCTTTGTATCAGAGAGGAACCAGAGGCTCTCAGCAGGAAAAGATGCTCCTCTAGGAAAATGAGCCTGAGGTAATTATGAAAAGGAAAAATATTGTGATGACTGATAGAACTCCTTCACTTTATGTCCCTGTTAGCCACGCAGAACATCGCTAGATGGGCTCTGCTGCCGTAACGTCTTTGGCTTTAATGCCATAAAGTACTAGACTGCTTGCGCGGCTTGGAATGACAATTCAAATACAATTTTACATTTATGAGTTTATTTTTCCCAACTCATATAATGGCCAAATCCAGCCCAAATTGTCCAGATCCCACTTTCAAAGCACGCTAAATGTGCAAATTGAATCTGCCCGTGAAGTTCATTACAGTAAATACTGAGGAAAGGTAGAAGGAAATGCGAGGACAGGCCCCGAGGTGAGGACACCTTTGACACCCCTGTTTACAGACAGGAAAATGAAGATGCTCTGTTCAGAGGGCAGCGGGGCCGCCCAGCCCCAGGCACCCAGGGCACCCCGTCCTGCCCTTGGCAGCGATGTGCACACAGCCCTTGCCCCAACCCACCAAGCCGGGCACCCAGGCACCCAACCGGGTACCGGCCCGACACCCCCCTGCCCTGCCCGGCGCTGGAGGTGGGGTCTGGGCTGAGCCAGAGCCCTCCAGTGCCCCAACACACGGCGGCCGCGCTCAGGAACCGCGGGGCTGTTTTGACGCCCCTCTGGCGACTGCCCTGGCACCACGAACACAACAACCACTTGCTGTGCTGGGCTTTGGGGCTGGCGTTGAGGGCTAAAAACCTGAAAAACCGTGCTTTAAGTCTCTGGTTTTGTTCCGCGATACCTGAAATGAGCCTCATAATCTCTCTACATCAAAGCAGTCATGATATAATACAACAGTTTTTCCCTATCAGGCTATTTTGTGCCTGAAATCAAACCTATAAAATACTGCAATTACAGGTTCTTTTTCACATGTTTTGCTCCTGACATTTCTTCTGTCTTCTGATTCTTTCCAAAAACACCAAGTATCCAGTGTAATTAAGGTTCTGCAGGAATGATCTTTCAACACATAGAGATGAAGAGCAAGAGATTTCATGGGGAAAATATTTACTGCTTTCAGAAGTAATGGAAACAATATCCGCTTCTGACCCCAGCAAGGCCTCTAAAATTCAATTCTCAGGAGAAAACCACAGTCAAAATAGCAAAGCCTTAATTCAGAGACACGAATATCCTGAACTAGGCACCAGAGTCCTCTGCTGACGCTATAATCATAGGTCAATGCCACTTAAAACCAACTTAGGGACTATTTAGAGGCAGGCAAAGGATGTATTTGATCCATCTCCCCTTTTAATCAGTCTTTCTTAGTTATTGATGGAGCCTCTGCTCCTAACCACCCCAGCCCCCAAAAGGGCTATAGACACTAGCAATTTATAAGGCTTCGTGGGGGTAATTTGTCTGGTGTCTCTGGTGCGGGGTTGCAGGGGCCGTGCAGCTGGCTGGCTTGAATTGCCACCCGTCCCCAGACTCACACAGCCTTCAAATTACAGCTAATCACCTTTGGGTGCACAACAGGGCGGGTGGGTTTAATATTCATCTTAATTGCAACAAGGACTGGGTCATCCATAAGAAATGTCCCTGGAGATGCAATTTAGACTCAAAAGTATTTTGTGTTAAGATCTTTAAACCTTCTTTGAAATGCTCCCCTGTTTCCCTGCCAAAAAGGCCAAGAAGAGACAAGAAAATAATCGCAGTTTTGATGGAATATTTCTCAGACACTGTTCCACACCTGAGGAAGAGGGAAGCCAGCCAGCGGTGAATCCTGAGCAGCCCCCATTTACTGTGGCTCCAGCCATATGGGGTCAACGAGCTCCGCTCGCTTCTTCCTTCATTACCCCTCTGTTGCCGCTAATGGTCCCACTCGCTTTTCAAGCACTGAAGACTCTGTTGCTGCTTTGCAGTTTTCTGAATATTTCTCTGTAATTTGAGCAGCACCAGTAGGTTTTCACTCAGAGACCTTGAAGTTCTTCATCGTGTCATCTTGTCAGGCTCATTTGATCTTACCAAGTCCCTTTCTGTTTCATATCCTTTCATTGGCAGCCCAAGAAAGTTTTCATCTAATTCTTGAACTCTGGCTTTATTCAACAGAAGGGGTTTAGGTGCCATCCTTTATGCACCTCGGGCAGAAATTTACAGCAAGTTTAAAGACACAGGCAGCATGTAAAGCCACGTCTGAATTCAGCCTGAGTTTTGTTTTCCTTTCTGATTTTCTCTTATTTCAAAAAGCAGGGGGAGGTGGGCAGTAAGACCGGCCCAGCCGTTACGTGGACGAACGAGCAGGATTGTGAGGGTGCACCCTGCAAACCCAGAGCGGGCAACGGTCCCGCTGCAGGGCGGCAAGATAAAAGGAGAGGTCATTAAACTCTATCTTGCACGTGGAAAATAGAAGCAAAACTGGGGACAGATGTACCCAGGATGAACTTTTCTAAAACCACGAGTCCTGTGCATTGCACCCAGTCCATCTCCCGTGGTGAGGTCTTCCCTGCGGGCACCCTCCTGTGCCTTGCCCTGCTGCGTTCACGCACCCAGGGACCGCGGCTCCGTGGCTGCAGACGTCTCCGTGCGTGGGGCTCTGAGGGAGTCTCACGGCGCCACGGTGTAGAGCAGAGGCTGGGGTAGGTGTGTGCCCCGGGGCGGGGAGTTGTTCTGTGCTGAGGGACACCTGTGAAAGAGCTGTGTCTCTTTTCTCCAAGTATATCCAACTGTCTGACTGCGGGCGCCTGTGAAACGAAGCAAGAAGACGTCTCCTTGGGTAGCAGCGCGGCTGGCAGAGAATTACAGAGAGAAATAGCTCCTAATACAAACTGTGGGCTGGGCTTTGAGAAAGGGCTGTTGTAAAGCTACAGAGATTTCAGAAGGAAGCGGAGATGATAATTAATGCCTGGTTCAAAAGCAATTATACCAATTATGTTTTTAATTTAATCTCTGCAAAATTTGGGACTCTTAGAAAATGTAAATAAACAGCTCTAAAAATATTAGCATCTCTCCTGTTGAGCATCCTCCCCAGCTCCTGCCTAAAAGAGCTATGTTCACAGCGGTGCTTGCCTACCAATCCTAGGCAGGATTTGCAGAAATTATCATAAAAAATTTTCTCGGTTTTGCCCAAGAACTACAGGGAGCTCCATGGAAATATGCCCCTGCAGGGAATAAATGTTCTCCCACCATTTGCATAGGGGCCGAGGATCGCAGCAGTCCGCGGCAAACCCACACCAGTTTCCCCTGTTGTGCCGGTGCCCTGACCGTGCAGGATTCCTGTTTGTCAGGACGGTTGAAAGTTCTGCTTCTCACTTCGCTAAACCCCCCCAGTTACCATGGGCACTAGCAGGACAGTCCGTGCAAACACTGCCGTTTGTCCCAGCTACCGCTGCAGAACCACTGCAGCATCTCTCCTCAGTCGATCCAGAAATGCCATTTTTCCCCCATTCTGGAATTGTTGCGTACTTGGGCTGGAGGTCTTGTGTCTGCACCGCATCCCATCCCATAGTCGTGTGCTCCATTGCTGTCGTCTGACGTAGTATTGCAGAGATGATCCGAAGTGACTGAAGGCTTTGGGGAAGCAACCTGAGATCCCTCAGAAAGACCTGGCTTCCCAGGTTTCCCTGCTGTCCGCAATGCAGGACACGGGGCTTACAGCCGTGCTGGTCACTTCTGAAAATCTTGGCTGAATTTGTCTTTTTCTGTAATAAGCCTCACAACTGAAGGGGTCAGCAGGCCCTGCACAGCAGCACGAGATGCATTAAGGCTCTTTTTCTCCTGTTCCTTTAGGGTCTTGTCATGCCACATCCCGACTAATGAGCTCTCGCTTTCCATGTGCCGCCGCAGGTTCAGCCCGTACGAGTGGTACGATGCTCACC
The DNA here is from genome assembly GCF_963924245.1 of Chroicocephalus ridibundus. Classification (NCBI taxonomy): domain Eukaryota; kingdom Metazoa; phylum Chordata; class Aves; order Charadriiformes; family Laridae; genus Chroicocephalus; species Chroicocephalus ridibundus. The sequence goes on along the minus strand of NC_086302.1, from coordinate 3,031,045 downwards.
CCTGTAACCCCGGATCAGACATCGTGGAGAATAACTTCACCCTATTGAACAGCTTCTGGTTTGGGATGGGAGCACTGATGCAGCAAGGTACGGCGGCGCCTCCCCGCCCACACCCCCCCACCGGCTCCAGCACAGGCCTTTTGTCGTGGCTTTTTAAATTTAAGATTTATTTTGTTTGTGACGGGAACCAGATAAAACATCTGGAGAGGCAGAGAAGCGCTCGTCAGCACCGGCTCCCCGTCGAAAGGCCGTGAGGTGTGGGAGAGGGGAGGCAGCTCCCCCAGCACCTCCTGGGACCCGCTGTGCTGGAAGCGCTGGGTGCCTGCCGCTCCCGACGGGGATGTGCCCTGGGGCATGGCAGCACCCCAGGGAGCCTCCCCGGGGAGCCGCGGGCAGTCTCGGGCTGGGACCATGGCCAGCAAAGGGCTAATGCGGCAATAATCTCGTCACGGGGGACCAGCTGCGACCTGTAGTTCAGGAGCTCTGGGCGACTGCGTTTGTTGTGATTCTCTCACTTTGAACTTCACCCCCTGAGCCAAACCACCACGCCGGGCCTGCATGGAGGAACGGGGGGGCCGTGTGCCAGGGCCGAGCCCTGTCTGGGGCACCAGGAAAAGGTCCAAGGCTTCTATGCCAAGAAAGTTGTACGATTTCCTCTGTGTCAGAGCAGGCCGGAGCTTGTCAATCTTTTTTTTTTTTTTGACACCTGCCCCTATTCGTACTTTCCACCTTCTGCGGGGTCAAAGCCCCATCCCAACAGCTCGCCCCGGGGCTCCCGGGACAGACTCATCGCTTGCCCCACGAGGCAGAGCTCTGCAAGCTGCAGCTGGCTGCCGGCACACACGTGCCACCGCGTAACAATAATTACTATTAATGAAGCGTGCACGCTCTGGCAGGTGTCAGAAGGAGCAGCTCCGGAGCCTGCCATCTGGAAGCACACAGCCAGATGATGGAGCGGTGGCGTGTTCGCACAGGTGTGCGCAGAGCAGCACCCACCCAGCGTGCCCCCAGGAGGAACACCGCCTTCATCTCCCTCCGCTGTTTAATTCGGCAAACTCAGCAGCACCCCACAGATTCTGTAAATTCCTACTTCTGTTAATTCAAGCAATTTGTGTATTTTCAGGATCTCTGTCCTGGCTCGGTTTTAAATCAACTTTTACAGAAGACAGGGCGTCTTGCCCTCTGGTCTGTCTCCATTTGTATCCTCACCTGGTCGTTCTGCACGTTGTGCAATGGCCCGAGACTCCCGCGGGCACAGGGCAAAGGCTGCGGGGGCAGAGGGTGGCGAGGAGCTCCTCCAGGCAGCTCTGCCTGGCAGCCACTGCCCACGAGACCAAACGCTTTCAGTGTTACTGGTGTAAGATACCACAATGAACCTTAGAAATGGGATACGGATGGAATTACATTCATATATGTGGATGGAATAGAGCAAGTGGAATACATATAGATGGAATGAATAGAGTAAATCTGTTAGGAAGACAGCAGAGGGGGAGCTTGTGAGCAGCTCTGAATAAAGAACGAAATTCAGCTGTGATCTAATTGCAGAAAATCCAGGAATAGAAATAAGTGGGAAATGTCAAACATTTGTCACACTTTAATTTACCGTGTATCAGTAGTTATAGCCAGAGAGCAAAAGAACCACAGCATCAGCTTGGTGGCATGCACGGTGCTACTGCTCCATCCTCCTGCCGCCCCTGCTGCAGCGGGTGACACAGATTCTTCCCAGATCTCAGCTGCCCTGACGGACAGTGACAGTTCCCAGCAAGGTGGTTTGGCAGGATGAATCATCCTCTTATCAGATGCTGATAAATGAAAAGAGCTGTGTTCTTTTTAACTCTATTATGCATCTAAGAAAAAATAATATTTCAAAGCTATGTCACACCGTCCAATGCATCAAAGGGCAAGAGGTGGAACGGGAAAGAAGCGGGATCTTGAGGAGAACCGAAGCAGCCCTCCATATCCAAGGCTCCTCTGCTCCCTGGTGCCTCCTTGCTGCACTCAGATAGGAGAGAAGCTACACTCCATGCTATGCTTTGATGGCACACTGCTTAAAATTGCTTTGCAAAGCCCAATCTTTGTTGCAAATTCCAGGTTGGATTTATCCTCTGCATGCAGTTGTTTCAAACCCAAAGCTCTTTCCTGGCTTTAAAAGGTGTCTTGGGCAATTACAAAAATAGCACAACCCATTTAATCCTTCAGGTCTGCTCAATAAAAGTCATTCCAGACCTGTTACACCTTTTCTGCTGTAACATCTCCTGCTTCCCTACTTCTAACCAGTATTCAAAGTACTGGGCCCTGATAGTTCCTTTCTCTCGCTGTTTGATTTTTTTTTAAACCTTGTGTATTTGAACACACTCCCTAGAGTGAGTCCTTTGAAAAGTAATCCATATAAAAGCAAAGCACTTTTTAAATGGCAGAACAAAACACTCATAAAAGTTCATAAATGGCTTGCTATTTAAATCTCATAAAAGCAGCCTAGTTAATTACTTCAGTTTGAATGTTTCCTGTAAATTGTGCACTGTACCCAAGGTCAGCAATAAAGGGAGAGGGTTTTCTGCAAATGCTACAAAAAATCCACCAATTTCCTTGCGTGCAAGATGTCTGGATAATTTGCCTCAAAACCAGTTGGCTTTAATTACGTAGCTGTTACAGTTTTGACAGTGAAACCCAATCGTTTATATATATGCGTGTGTGTATATAATCTATGTACGTATATATAAAATGGGGCCTTTCTCTCTCTTTGTTTCCTTCTCCTTCGCCCTCTCCCACCCCAGGCTCTGAGCTGATGCCCAAAGCACTGTCTACACGGATCATTGGTGGCATATGGTGGTTCTTCACCCTAATTATCATCTCGTCCTACACGGCCAACCTTGCCGCCTTCCTGACGGTGGAGAGGATGGAATCCCCCATCGACTCAGCAGATGACTTGGCAAAGCAGACAAAAATAGAGTACGGAGCAGTGAAGGATGGAGCTACTATGACCTTCTTCAAGGTGAGACCAGGCAAAGGCTTTCTGCCATCCAGGCAGAGATGCGACGCTCTCAGGCCAACGGGAGAGAGAACAAAGAACCAAAGAGACAAAGCCTCCTAAGCCACCACTGCCTTCTCCTTACATGCAGGTTGTTTCAGCCTCGCATCCTTGTCAAGACTTTGACCCCTGTCAGTTTAGCTTACCTAGATTCACATCATGGCTAAATCCCCCTCTCCCTCTTGCTAATTGAAGTTAGAATTACAAAGTTATATTGATTTTACAGCTTTGGAGACTGTACCCAATATTGGCTCAGACAGCCTAAAAGGAGGCACGTTTTAGGCACAACAGGATGGGTCTATCTTAGATTAAAGCCCTACAGAGAAATCTTATGTTCCCTGAAGTATCTTCCCTATTTCCACATCTCCCCCTTGGCAGCTCCTTCCTTGTCTCTACATCAGCGGCTCCTCAGAGCCCTCGAGGGTGACCCCGCCAGCCTCCAGGGACAGGGAACAAATGCGATCGAAACCTGGAAGGTGCTGCAAAGTGCCCTCCCTGCCCGGGGTTTTTTACAGCTGAAATATCTTCCTTGTCCTTCAGGTACTCACATTAATGTAGTCAAGTTTTATTAACCTCTGAAATCCAGTGCAAGGTAACACCACCAATGCATCAGAGTAGAATTACATTAATTTCTTCTCTTTAAAGCATAATTAATTTCAGAAGTTAGCCAACACTGCAGAGGAGGTTGCTAAGAGCATTCATATTTCACTGTTGCCTCAAAAATTGAAAGAAACTGAGGGACTTAAAAAGATCTTTAAAACCACAGCCAGCCTGTAAAAACACGCTTTGAAAAAAAGAGTGGGAGAATAAAGGGATAGAAACGAGGGGTGATTAATCTAAGGAATTAAGGAATGATCACTGTGGCTTGGAGAGGAACTTAAATTCACCGACGAACTCAAAAAGCCGCCTTTTCAGGGCAAGGTGTGGAGTCCTCTGGGCTGCCCTGGGAGCAGCAGACACAGCTCGGGGGCTGGCGCTGCCCTCCTGGGCCCGGGGTCAGCGCGGGCAGAGCGGAGCCACGGCCACGGGAGCGCGGGGAATGGTCCTTCCGCCTCCTCATTCAGAAGGAAATACATGGGCCAAAGTGTGACAAACACAGTTCATGCTTTAAAAAGCAGGTTGTGCCTGGAATACTGCAACAAGTTGCCTAGGCACAGTGTAAAGGCAGCTACACCGGGCTGTCAGCAGTTTAATTGCCAAGACTCATTAAAGGAAGCCAATGTGCTGAATTTTAATGACAAGAAACAGCAGCATCCTTCTGCAACTTTTCTTGGCTATGACTTGGTTAAGGAGCCACTATACTTTCTGAATCGCTGTGCTTACATCCACAGGCAGAAACACAGATTGGTAAAGAAACATGGAGGATTTTGTTTGGTTTGATCTTTAATTAATTCTGGGAAATTAAAATGTTGCATAGAATAGCAGGTTGCTGCCGGCTAGTTTGCTTTCTGCAGTGGAGCTGGTGCATGCAGTTTTGTCTTTGGCATGGTCCGATGCCTTACGTTACCTTCCAAAAGCAATATAAACCTACAACGGCTATCAGGAAAAGACAGACTTTTACTGCTGTGCTTTAACTACTCTTTCCAAGAAGAGTTTTACATAGGAATAAAAGGAAACTGTCTTTTTTAAAAATCATCAAGGACAGAGTATATTTATCACTTCATATCATTAGCCATTAGAATCATTCTTCAGTCTTCTAACGGGCATTTGGCAGGGTTTATCAATGCAGTGCACTTTCCTTTTTCTTTTTTATTGCTGCTGTTGTTTGGAGATGTCCCTTCTGACAAGCCCTTCGATTACGGGAGCCGTGAGAGCGCTCGTGTGGGATGACGCCTTGTTCACTTGTCCTTCGCGTACAGAGAAACACGGGAGAGCCAGGACTTCTCCCTCCGCCCAGCGAGGTCAAATGACTGGGCAAACGCTGCGTGGTTTCAGTAGGGCCGCTCTGCCAGTGCCACCTTCCCAGCGACGTCTGTCAAAGAGCACAAGGGTCCGGGGACAGAGCAACGGGCCCCTCCAGTGTCTGCTGAGGATCTGCCCTCCCTCCAGATGGGTGGACTGAAGGAACGGCCGACGGCACAAGGCTTCCCGCACCGTCCCCTGCTCTGCTGCAGTGGGGGGTGACCAGCAGAGACGGCCCCCGCGGGCTGTGTGACTGCTGCTCTTGGAACGCGCCTGCAGATCTGGTGGCCGAGCACCCCTCCAGTTTGCCGAACAGACTGATGGCAGCGGCCTGACGGGGATCCCCCATCGTACCTATTTTGTGGATTATCCACTAGGACTACTTAGCCCAAACTGTTTCCTTGCTCCTTGTATGACTCCTCCCCAAAGCAGCTGCCCTCCCGTTAGGAACTCACTTCTCCACATCTCCATCTTCACGAAGCTGCAAACCACACACACTGCCCCCTACAAGCCACAGCCTGGGCCCTGCGGCCCCCATCCTCTGTGGCTGGTGGCTGTGGCCATCGTTGTCCTTCGCTGAACCTCGTCTGGGTCTGTGGCCCTCCCGGCACCGGGAAGTTGTGACAAAGCGGGACGTAGGGCCACAGAGGGAGAGTGGCGTCCCAGAGCTGAGCAAGGGAGTGGTGGGAAGTGGGAGGACGAGGAAGGCAAACGCCTTGCACACTGGTGCTGCCACAGCTCCCAAACGCCGACCAGATTTGTGCCCGTGTCCAGGCTGAGCGAGGGTCCCACACAGCTCAGCGAAGTCACTGCAGAAGTTCCTGACTGAGCCGAGCCAGACCACAGCTCTGGGGCAGACCCACGGCGAGCGCTCTCGCTCCCACAAAGGGGTTTGCCTGCGCAGCCGAGCCAACCGGCCACGGCAACGGGCGAGCAGAAGAGAGAGTTCCACCAACCAGATTGGCAGATTTTGACTTCACAAAAAGAACTTTTGAGAAGCTATTTATTCCCTGGCAATGCAGATCGAGTTACAGGAATCAACACGGATCAATTAATTTAGGAGCGGCACCTAGCTTTCGTTATAAATCATGCCAGAAATCCTTCATGTCCTTCTTGTGAAGGATGCTGTCTCTCTCTGAACAAATGTCGGGTCTAACGTGCAGTTTGGAGTACGAGTGTGAGAGCGTGTGTATGTGTACATATATATATTCACTTGTACAGAAATGTTAAATCCTCAAGAGTAAGTATCTTCAGTTGGTGAAAATCAATTTATTTTTTCATACAGGCTGGAATTGAAAATCTTAAGCCTGAAAGTTACTTTCTTGCCAATTTCACTGATAAAAAAGCATATATGTCTTGGCAAGATGCCTTGTAGTGGCTCCTCTAAACTATTCCATTAATTTATTTGGGTGACTGGTCTTGAAGCATTGGTTATTAATGCAGCTTCTGAGCTGTGACTCTAAAGAATGAATTCAGAGGCGTCGTCGGCGCTGTTGCAATTGCAGCGTTCAGAGGGGCTGGTGCTCAGCTTTCCATACGTGCATCTCATTTAGCACTAACGCAGGGTTTGATTAAGATGCAGAGGACGGCAGAGCAGATTCTGATGCTATTTATCCCCACAAAAATGAGGAGGAGCTCCACTCCCAGGAATCGGTGGGAGAGGTGTAAGAGGGGAGACAGGATCCCCCTGGTGTGAACCATGGCTGCGCTGAGCAGCAGCGTTAAACTACCGCCTTTCTTCATTAGCCATGATCTCCATCATTCCTAACATTCCAGAGTTCCCGACTCTGGAATTTCTCTGCCCGGAAGAAGTCAGTGTCAGGCCATTTATCTTAATGCTTCAGAGCACCCAAGCGGTTCCTCCACATCTACCTTTGGTGGCAAGGCAGAGTTGTCATCGAGGGGGCCCTGGGGACCCCGCGGAGGATGCAGGGGCACAGGAGGGTCTCTGCCTGCCACCAACTCGCATTGCTTTGATACCGCCCGTGAAAGTAAATGATGACTCCACAGAGAAGAAACTTGCGTCTAGCCACAGCCCAGCAAATATCAGTTCAAACCTGTAATTAATCCCAGTAAAATTTTTTAAGGTAGATTACTTAAGCTGTAAAATCAGAGATGCGGCAAAACAAAACGTACACACACAGAGAAAAGGTCCAACAAATGAACATAATTTATGTGCATTCCTTACTGACTATTAAATTACTACCAAGATGTTTTTGCTTATTTGAATGGTGCGTGCTCAAGTGAGGCCACCCAAATTCCCATAAATACGCGACCACCTTTGCAGTGTGGCCGAAGTATTCTGAGAGGAGGAAAGGGAGGAAGGAACAACTTTTCCCCCAGATAGGAAGAAATGTACAGTGGTGAAAGCTCCCCAGAATTAGGTATGAGCTGAAGCACTGTACGCTCCTCACCGTGGTCGCTCCTGCAATTTTTGATTGATGACTGCTCTCACAATGACTGACAATCGCTTCTAAATTGGACTTTTAACAAATAGCCAGGTCTATCAAACCGCTAGTGCTGTGCTGAGAATCACAGTTGGTGCATTTTCACTTGGAAAAGGAGCGTTCTTATCTCATGGTAGCTAAGTTAAAGAAACTAATAGGAAATAAATTTCCAGCAAGGAGGTGGCAGGCTGTAGAGTCCGGGCAGAGCGGGAGATTGCCTTGAGCAGAGAGGTGCGTCGAGGCGCCCTGCCTGCGTCGGGGGCTTGGGCTGCCCTCCCCAAAGCGCTGCCGCAGCCTTGTCTTTGTGGCACCAGCGGGGTTTGCTGCGGGGAGACAGCCCTTCTCCGCGGAGGGGCTCGGCCCTGTGGTGATGGGTCTCTGGTTCGGCTGTTTCTTTAGCAGGAGCCGGCAGCGACGGGGAGCTCCGGCCTTGCGGCGAGCCCTCGCCCAGGCCAGCTCCAGCCAGAGGGTGCTTGCCTGCCATGGGTGCCCCCACCCCGCACGCCCGGGAGCCCGAGAAAGCTGGGCTCCTCCTGGCATTTCAAAACACAATTAAGTCCTTTCAGCTGGTCAGAAGCGGTGATTTAAGAGGAGAAGAGAAAAGTGTTTTTTCTCTTCCAGGGAGCCCTGTCTCATGTAATTTAAGTTGCCTGAAGAGCTACAATGCCTCATGCAAGTCCTATTAGCTTCACTAAATGCAGCCTATTGATTTTTTGCCAGTTTATTTTGCTCTATGCTTTAAACTGGGAGAACACTGATGTTGTTTAAGAGCTCTGTGTCAACACCCAAGGAGCATTAAATGCAGGAAGAGAAGGAGAGAAAGGGAGAGCCAGTGAACCCAGAGGCTTCTGATGTGAACTATATAAATGTTAAACAAGTCGTTATCAGCAAGCCGAGTATGCTATTCATTTCAATTACCCATTGTAATGCACAGATATTTAATAATCCTTTTGGAGGCTACATTTCTTGCTGCTCTTTGAGCTTTGATAGATGGCACAAATCTACCTTACAGGCACTGGCCCAGATTTTCAAGTGAGGGAGATTATCCTGCCTCTTGAATGGAGTTTGCTGCGGCACATCCACTACTGCACGTTCATCAAGTGGATTATAACAAGCACGAGCTTTAAGTGAGAAGAAATGAGTCCGTGGTTATTTCAGGCAGGAGAATGAGCCCCCAGGGTTAAAGACAGAGGAACAGCCCGTGTCACGGTGCTATACTGACCAATTTCGGGGTGTTAAGCCACGTGCCAACTTTTGTTAAATATGCCGAATAAAGGAGGTGGACAGGCGAAGCATTTGGAATATGAAGCATCATGGGGGACGCTTTTTTCTTAGCTAATTTACCCTTATTTATAGTGTTTTTCTGAGAAGTACCTATGCTGGCATGTTTTGGGTGATGTTGAAAAACGAGGGGGAGATGTGATAGCAGCAGTTGGGATGGGCTGGGGCTCCATCTCCTGCTTTTTTATGGAAGGACAGAGACCTGAAACAGAGATAAACAACAGCTAAACCAGAAAGTGCTTCTGGCGCAGCGACTCCTCGTGCAGCTGCAGGTGAGCAGTTCCCCTTATTCAAGGCAAAGCACAAAGACTTATCAGCCCCTCCAACTTATCAGCCAGCTTCAGGCTCTTGCTAAGTAGTGCTGTGGAGGAGGAGGTTTTGGCTGACTAAGCTGCCTCTTATAAAATAAGAAGGCAAAATGAGATCTCGGAAAACCAAGAAATTAGGCAGAGAAGAAGAACAGCACATAAAGGAGCGGGCAGCAGCAGGAACACAAGCCTCAATATCCAAGTGCTTTTCCAGCGCTCAGCTGGGTGCGCAGAGCTGGGCTGACGAGAGCCACGTTCACCCACGGGAATGCAGCCACCAGCGAAGGGGGTACAGCAGAACGCGGATGTGCCTTTCCCGGGGAGTCTCTCTGGACTGAAGCCGGTTATGTCTTTTGTGACAACCTACATAGGGACAATTCAGAAGGTGGTCGTAGATAAATGCTGTGTTTCAAATGTTATGGAAAGAAATAAAATAACCACATTTCTTCTCACCCAACACATTTTATAGAAGAAGAAAAAGACATTCATGTGAATAGTAAGCTAGAAAACATATTCCTTTTTTAACAGAATGCCTGCTGATAGTGAAAGAATAGCCATGTTTATTTTTAGCCGTAAGACAATCATCTTGAATATTTCTATGCCTCTGTTTATATGGATACGTTAAATTTGTTTGGCAGTTGCACATATCTCAGAGGAGACATGTTTCCTTGCGATGCTTGAGGAAAGACAAACATATAATAGAGTGTGTCCAAAAGAGAAAAACATGCCCTCTGAAATGTTGTCTGTCTTCTCTCATTGTACAGAAACATTACAGGATAAACAAAATTCTGGTTAGGAAACAAATACATCTAAACAGACATACTGATAGCCTGTCACACCAGCAAGTTCTGCAGCGCATCAAGGCAGGGCCTCGCCGTACCTGACTGACGCGAAGGAACAGCTCGGTTCCACCTGCAGGAGAAGGTCTCTGGAGCGCTGACTTTCTGCTGAGTGTCTGCGCAACGTGTGCTGGAACCTTTGCCTCTCGTTACGGCAACGCGAAGCCAAACGATGTTAGGCCGTGAAAGCAGAGAGATATTTAAGACAAGGTCAAATTGGGAATAGTTCCATTATGTGACCTGTTCTCAAACTAGCATTTACTGTAAAGACACAAGGTTTCAGCAAAAAGATGACTAATTCTTATTTTGGGGGTGGGGGGTATTGTTTTTCCAGAAATCCAAAATTTCCACATTTGAAAAAATGTGGGCTTTCATGAGCAGCAAACCCACAGCACTTGTTAAAAACAACGAGGAAGGAATCCAGCGAACCCTCACAGCCGATTACGCCCTGCTGATGGAGTCAACCACCATCGAATACATCACCCAGAGGAACTGCAACCTGACTCAGATCGGGGGCCTCATCGATTCCAAAGGCTACGGCATTGGGACTCCCATGGGTAAGTGACAGTGGTGGGGTTCCTGCAGGTAGCCCTGGAGCGGGGCTGGTAACCCCAAATACAACAGATGGGATTAAGACAGTCCACTCCCACCAGCGAGTTTCCAAATACCAAAGCTTATACTGTCTGCCTGTTGAAGAGCGGCCTGAACAGCCCTGCTTAGCGCAGACACGTTCCCTACTTTATGTGACTTTTGTCCTATTTTCCCGCTGTGTGTAACGGTGTTCCCCCTCCCCAGGGTCACCGTACAGGGACAAGATCACCATTGCCATCCTCCAGCTCCAGGAGGAGGACAAGCTCCACGTAATGAAGGAGAAGTGGTGGCGAGGGAACGGCTGCCCTGAGGATGAGAACAAGGAGGCCAGCGCTCTGGGCATCCAAAACATCGGTGGGATTTTCATCGTTTTGGCAGCGGGCTTGGTGCTGTCCGTCTTCGTGGCCATGGTGGAGTTCATCTACAAGCTGCGCAAAACGGCGGAGCGCGAGCAGGTACTGATTTCCTCGGTCTGCCTGCGCCACCACTAGCCCAGCCGTTACGGATGTTACAGGCTGGCCCCAGAGACAGGCAGGGAGACGGGCAGAGGGATCCGGGGCTGCAAGGGCTGAAATGCAGCACCCCCGAAATGCCCTTCCCTAAGGCTCATTGCGTCTGTCCCGCTCCGACAGCCTCAGGTGAGGGGGTAAATCACGTCTGCTCTGATCAGGGTCATCTGCTGCTGCAGTAACTAGACTAGTAAACATTTGTAGGGTAGTTTTGAGCAAGCCAACACATAAGTCATAAAAATACGGACATAGATCCTTGGGAAGGGACCTTTCTGAGCTGTTCCATCCACTCACCACTATCACATGCAATCGTGTTGCATATTCCGGGCGTAACGCATGAAGTCTCCATCTCTTCTCCCCGCTCCTGTTCAAAGGGCCTCAAGAAACTTGCCAGGGTCCACCAGGAAGCCTCATACTATTTTATCAACTTTTCCCAACACTTATAACAAACAGCCCGTCCCACCCGCAGTGGTTGATTAGTGCTCATGAAACGAGGACTGCTTTGATGTTTTTTCCTCTTCCTCATGTGTCATGGTACGGTAAGTGGACAGTGCATTTGTGTGCATGACCAGGAATCAAAGCGAGCTGCCCATGTGATGGACTAGATAGATGAAGGAAAACTGCCCACTAGCAAGCCCAGCAGGATTCGATAGCCCTCTGTTTCCCAGCACATAAATCTACCGGCCCCCAGCAGGGATCACACAAAGCACTGGCACTCCGACAGCCGCCTGTAGCTCTGCCTTTTTGCAGGATTTAGTCTGTCAAAGCTGTAATTCTTGCCAAAGGAGAGAGGGGTCAACCAGACGCCCGTGCGTCACTGAAGTCCCACTAAGCACAGCTGATGCCTTAAATGCAGCCTTACCCTCGTGCTTGCCCTCTGCAGAGCCTAGTTTCAGCATCCTCCTGCTCACGGAGAGGTTAGCAGAGCGTTTTGCCAGGAGTAACGGTGCCTTTTGTCCCTGCTCTCCCCAGCGCTCCCTCTGCAGCGCCATGGCCGATGAGATCCGGCTGTCCCTCACCTGCCAGCGACGGGTCAAACACAAGCCCCAGCCCCCCGTCATGGTGAAGACGGACGCCGTGATCAACATGCACACGTTCAACGACCGACGGCTGCCAGGGAAGGACAACATGACCTGCAACACTGGATTGACACCTGTGTTTCCCTAGGGAATGGGAACGGGGGGGCGGGAGGGAAGGAATTGCAGCAGACAAGGCTGGATGCACTCTTAACTAGGGAAGAAAGGATTAAAAAACAAGAAAAAAAAAAACAGAAAAAAAAAAAGCCTGGTTTGGTTCATTTCAAGAACAAGGCCTTTACAATACAGCTGCATCGATCACCGGCATAGAAGCAAGAACTTCAAAGCACGGACTGTAACATGGGTCTTGGGGCTTTTCTGTTTTGTTTTTGTTATTTTTCATTCCTTTTTCTTTAACGCTTAGATCCTACAGGCCTCATGGAGTCCAAACACACTACCATCCAGGAGTCTGATGTTTACATACTGAAAACACACGGAGGCGAAACAGGATTGAGCCAAACTGACCCTCGGCGGGTCCGGAGGAGCCCCCGAGAGAGGCTTCTTTAGCATGGCAATAAAAAGAAACACTTGGTCGGGTGCAGCGCGAGCGAGCATCTATTCCACTGACATACACAGCACATTTAGGATACGTTGTCCAGGAAAGGGAAAGGTATCTGTGAAGCACCATGGTGGTCAAGGCTGTGCCTTCTCTCAAAGCAGCTCACGGTGGCCCTTTACCTCACGGCTGTGCTGGCTGTGGCCACCCGCAGCTGGAAGTGCACGGGGAGTGTGGGGGAAGAAGGCAACACCCACGTTCATCAGGAGATCCAAGACAGCTGACTGCGAAGGGGCAAGTTCACCTGAACGGAGCCGAACTCCTGGCCAGGGATGGGACAGCGGGCGGGAGCTACTGCCATCTCTGAGTGCCACCACCCACACATCCCCTGCCAAACTCCAGCCCGCGCCCAGGGTGACACCCTGATCTCCAGGTCCTCAGCTCCTTCACTCTTCCCACAAAGCTCAGTCCCTCCTGAAGAAGTGTGGCGAGCGGCCGAGTCCACAGGCTTTTGCAGGAGCAGAGCTGTTTCCAAGAGCCAAACGGTATCAGTTTCCATGAAATTCAGCAGTGCTGAACGGCAGCTCTGCCGTGTCCGCACTCAGACCAGGAGAGGACCCTATGTCTGGTTTAGGACTAAACGCTCTCCACGGCATCAGAGACCTGAGAGACGAAGCCTCAGCCTGCAGGGCCAGGGCTGGCCTGGGACACGCAGCACTGTGGGAGCCAAGCCTGACACCCCCCTTGCTCTGCCCGGGGAAGCGCAGCCCCTCAGGCAGCATCTCCACGTGATTTAAGCAAACATAGACTAAAACATTTTTAAGAAATCTTCCACGAACCGTGTTCTTATTTTCAGGTTGCTTAACCCAGAAGCCTGGTCCTGCAGATGAATTTAGCCAGAATTACCAAAGACCCCTCTGCTGACCTAAAGTAACGCTCAAGCAACGTCACTCAGCTCCATCCCTCCACGGGGAACCACACGGGTGGCCAGTGGGACACTCTGCGGATTCATTTGCAAAATGAAACAAACAGAAATGGCTCTGCCCATTGTAACCCAGAACATGACGAGGAGAGGTGCTTAAACGTGCCTAAAAGCTCTGATTTAAACACTGGCGTTGAAGAAAAGAGCAACCTCCTTCCCTTGCACACGTAAGGGTGACGGTGACCTGCCGCAGCTCGTGCTCTGCTGGAAACCCCTCCTGCACCCACCACCCAAATCCCGGTTCAGAGGGCAGGGCAGCGATGGAGCAGCCGGCGCTCAAGCTCTGCATCCCGAATCTTGGCCCTCCGTGTCGTGAGCGTAGCGAGGTGCCACGGCCACCGCAGGAACCAGCAGCGGAACTGACCCAGTTTGCCCTCCCTGAGCTGCAAGGCCTTTCTGGAAATTTATCCTCGCCCAAAGGAACAAACCTGTTTGTAGCTGATTTCACGTTTTTTTCCCACCTGTTTCTATCAGAGGCTCAGTTAGGAAGGTTATCTGTGGAGCTGATGAGAATTAGCAAATTAGCTCAAGGGGAGAGAGCTGCTCCCCCCTGCCATCACAGACCAGAATTTGTCCTTAATTTGTTTTTTTCTGCGGTGCAAAGAAGCAACACAGTGACCCGAAACAAAAAAATGAATTTGTCATATTTTGACTCAAGTAAAGGTACGCAAAGAATTTACGTTAATTTTCACCTTTTCATAGAAACCATGAAAAATTAGGGGTGAAAGCTACCAACTCAATGGGCATCACATTCTCAATGGTTTGCTGATTAAATACCTATGGCAGAGGATAGAGTGGAAGTATGGGTCTGCTTCCCAAAGCTACTGACGTTGTGCATTTCTTTGCAAACCCATAGGCTTGTCAGAGCAGTAGATTTTGTTTCCCTTGCAGATTTCTAAGCTCTTAGAAAGAGATTTTTACAATTAAGGCAGAGAAAAGCAAAACGGGCTTTAAATGTCCAGAGTGTAAAATACCACAGAAAATAGCATTCATTTTTCTTCTTGACAGATTTTTAGAAAATAAATAAATAAATAAATATTACTAATGCCATAAACCCCATTTATTCATTTTTGACACCGGTTTGATTTGATTTTATGCACAAACATCCCGGAGTGACAGGTGAGCATCTGGAATGCCCGGTGCTATCTGCCGGCACGACCAAACCCTGCGGCTGAACCCTTTCCCGTCCTTCTCCGCATTGCCCAGAAACCAGCCATGGAATAGCAGCTAACCTCATGCATCTACATCACGGCTCTGTGTTTAAATCCTGATCATTAAAACATTTGACATTTAACAACATGGAAATGTTCCGCACCGCTCAAACCAACGCAGGAGCCGGGGGAGCCGCTGCCTCCCCACTCCCCCCAAGCTCCTGCTCCCCACGAGCTGGTGGTCGCAGCCCCAGCCTTCCCGCGGCCGCCCGGGGGCAGCTCCAGTGGGACGAGGGGCAATTCAGCTGCAGCTACAGCGCTCGGCAGAGACCGGAATCTCTCCTGTTATTCCCTGGGTGCTCCTCGCTTCCGTCCCGGGCAGCGTGGGAGCCCGTAAGCCACACATGTTTCACGGCAGAGGAGGAGAAGGAGCCCGACTCTTGGCAGCGATGCGCTGGGAGACTCCAGAAGGGACAGACCTGACCACAAAGCCTCAAAGCTGTCTGCCAGCCGTTCTGGGACCTGTTTGTGACTGTCGGCAACTCATGTCTTAGAAATCATCTGACTTCCAGCTGTGTTTCAATCAGTTCCTTTCTTCGCTTGGTGGGCAGAAGGACTGAAAAAGTGAGGAGGAAATAAAGGAAAACCAGGTTTGGGCTATTAAACTGTACCTGAACTGTTGTCACCTCAGTTCACTGTCCCTTTATCACTTGCTTTTTCCTTCCAGCTCTCCCGTGAGACAGAGCAGGGGCACAGTGGGTAGCTTTGGTTGGGGTTGCTTTTCTGTTTGGAGTTAACCAGCAGCGTGTTGGGTACGACGGCGAGACGAGAGACCCACAAAGACACAAGGGAACCAGCTCCAGCTCCGGGCACCCACCGCTCTCCCCTTGGTGGGGGCTTCTGCGGAGCGGGATTTGGCCGGGCGCCAGCACGGGGGGGGGTCTCTGGGAATGTCACCGCAAAGGGTCCCCCCCACAGGTGCTGGCAGCTGTCACCCGGCGCTCACCAGCCTGAGCCACGCGCAGCCGAACCGTGCAGAGACCCAGCGACCGCAGGGGTGACGGCACGTCCCTGCGTGGGAGTCACGGTCCTGGGCATTGGCGTAGCAAGCCCTCTGCTCTCTGTACCTTATTTTGACATATTTCTCAAAAAAAGACAAAAAGAAGAAAAAGAAAAAAAAAAAACAGAAAAGAGTGGATAAAAAAGGAAAAAAATGGTCTCCGTGACATTCAGGGGATTTTCCTTTGTGGACATGCAGAATTTCTATGAATATAGTTTTTTGTAAACATTTTGTAACAATTTTGGTTTCATAGTAACTGTGTTACTTGCTGATCATTCTAGGCTGATGTAAATAAAATTTCCAAAAAAAAAAAAGAAAAAATTCTGATTATTTTCCTTTTTAAGACACTGTGATATATCAAAGTGCACAGTTTGCTGTATGAAGTAATATGGTTTTAAATTTTAAATAAAAATAATTTCTAGAAAATAATGAAGTTTACGCCTGTTTCTACTGAGCAGTTCCTTTCTTCCTTGTGGAAATTTTATACCTAAGAACGAGCTGTTGAACGACATCCCCCATCTCTCCTGACAATCAGCCATAAAAAGCCAGTGATAAAAAAACCAGTTCGCAACTAGACGCCCTGCTGTCGGGAGACGAGCTGCCAGCGCTGCTGGGCAGAGGGGATTTGTGCGCGTTCAGGAGCGATGATGATGGCTTTGGCCACAGCCCACGGGGAGGAAGGAAAGATCCCGATTTGCTTCACCTTCGGCCAGAGAGGGTAGGACAGCCGAGGAGGCTCAGACGGAAAAACTCTCCCTGCCCCATGGCCTGAGGGAAAGGCTGGTGTCAGACAAATCATTAAGCCCAGGTACTCCATGAAGAGCCACCTGCAGAACCACTCTCCCGGTGTGGTTCGCCCGCGGGCCGCGTGTGCTTTTCATTACGGGAAGGTGCCTGAGCCCCGGAGCTCCGACAGGGCAGCGGGTCCCCAGTGGGCTTCCAGGTTCATAAAAGCTCTGTTTACCTGCTTTCCCTTTCAATGTAAGTCAAAAATCTTATTAGCCTGATAAAAGCTGAAAGCACCCTAAAGGCCAATGTTTATTAGTCTGAAATCTTTATGACTCTGCTTTATTGTATTGAGGCAGGGATAAAATGTCTGCGGTTTCCAGGATGGGAAGGATGAGAGCGACCTGAGCTGTGCTATTGGAGGCTGGAATAAAACAAACTCTAAAGGCAGAGGCACAGCCCCGGGGCCGGCCTGGCAAGCCTCGGTCCCCACAGCCCTCCCCTCCTCCCCGGTGAGAGATGGGCATCGCCCTGGGTTTGGGGTGGAAGGGTGGCATTTTAGGCACTGTGATTGTGCATTTATTAAACAATCCCCAGAAGTTGCCACTTCCTGTACACTGAGATTTAAAAGACAATTCCTTCCCACTTTAATTATTTTTAAGGGTCACCCTCATAAATCTTTCTCATCTCGATTCACTCGGGCCCCCTGGAAAACCGCAGCTTTGACGCTCCTGCCAAGGAGGGACTTTCAGAGCAGAGCCGAGTCTCACTTTTATATTCTGAACCCTGATCAATATGCAGAGAACACGTCAAAAAGAAGGGAAAAAAAGGTAAAAGCAACTGATGCCTTTGCAAAGCTTCTTCTACATTGTCCATAGAATGTGAGACCAGCTTCTGGGAACGAAATCCCTTCCCACGTGCCAATGGTGGCACAAGGGAATGGCTGCTCCTGTCTGCCGAGGAAAGCAGAGGGCAGGACAGGGCAGCGCTGGCCGACCCTGCGCGGCAAACCCCCATCTGCACTAGAAATGTGAGCAATTGTCAACATAAATCGTTATCACCAATAACACAAGGCAGCAATTAACCTTGTCAGTCAACGGATCACCCTTTACTGCCTGTGGACCCACCGCCTCAAAGCTGCCAATCATGCTACAAATGAATAATTAATCAGACAACAGATTTCACTCATAAAAAAGGAGATCGGTTCCCTTTGAGTGCCAATTAGTCCCTCTGGGCAAAAGAGGGAGAAAATTGGGAAATGGTGAGAAGCATCTCTGCCCAACCTCCCACCTCCCTCTTCCATCCAGGCACCTTTAGACATTTTAGATTTTCAGCTCAGCAGAGAGAACAATTTTTAACCTCCAGTTTTTTCAGCAAAATCCCATTTTAAAGCGGTAATTGTACATCTGCGAGCAGGTGTTTTCCTGACCCTGGATGTCAGAGCTCTGATGCATCCCTGTGCCGGCTCACGGGGAAGGACAGCCGACCAGAACCACCACGACTCCTCCCTCGCGCTCCTCTTGCTCTCTACCCAGCAACTACCAACACCAGCTCTTTCCTCCTCCCTCCAACCAAACCTTTGTCACTCAGGAAGGACTCAGGCAAGTTGGGGCATAAATGTTTTCATAAGCAAAATACATCTGATTTCCTTAAAGAAAATTTGGTGAAGAAACAGAATGAGGGCAGCAGAGAATCCAGCTTCTCCTCTATTTCACCACGCAGTCGGTTTAACAGCCCAAGAGCAGTCACTGTATGTGGGAAGAATTGGGTATGCATCCTTAACATACAGGCCCATGACAGCCATGGAAACAGGGAGCTCTAACTACAGGTAATAAAATAACTTTCCACTTGAAAAAGCCCTTGGCCTTTCAGGCATCGAGAGGCTTTCAGGCTCTTGATACGATTTTCCGAAGTGGCGTTATCGTCATCCCGAGCGAGCTTGCTGAGTGTGCCGGGGTGAGCACGGCTCGCACCACCGCCAGGTCTTGCTCCGCGGGGCAGAACCTGAAGCAATGGCACCACAGGGGATGTCGTCGGCTGAGCTACAGAGCCTCCTCCAGAGACCACTCCATTGTCCCTCTCCGGGAGGAACCAAGTGGGAGCAGGGCAGGCTGGGCCCTGCAGAACCCGAGGGGAACGTCAATGAGGGGTGAAACCCAGCAGGGAAGTGAGCTCGCCAGCAGCCGGCACAAAACAGAACCTATCCTGAGCCTTTGCTGGACACCCGGTCTGGATCCGAACTTGCTTGTGACATCTGGAAGAATTTGGAAGGATATTTTCCTTCAAGAATTTCTGTACAATTTCTGTATCAGATATTTTCAGCCAGGAACTGAAATCTCAAACTAGCCATGGGGCCAGTGGTGTATGTTAATGTTCTACTTTTAACTAGAAAAACCTGGGATTCCGGCTTGGAAAGCTGCGCATCTCGCAAGAGCTCAGGTAAACAGAGGAAAAGAAACAAAGCAGAAGACACGAGAAAACTGAAAGACGTGTCGTACCCTGAGGGGCAAGGAAGGGTGGAGAGCAGGAGACCGGCTCTGTCAGCAGAAGCGGGGGCTGAGGGTCACGGCAGCCCCGGGACAGCACAGGACTGCATGGGGCTGCGACTGCACTCCCAGCTGGGGCTGGTGACAGGGACAGGCTCTGTGCCGGCTCCTCTCACCCCAGCAGAAGCTGCTCTTCTGCCAGATGCTTGTAGCATCAGCAGCTATGGACATATGGCTTTGGTTTTCCTCTGCTTTTCCAGATGTTAAAAGTATTAAAATAAATAAAAAAGCCCATCCCCTTGCCTCAAGGTAAGAACAACCTTCCTAAGGATGCTCCTGCCTGGCCACCTCCCGTGGTGCCAGAGAACTGTTCGGAGGGAGAGGGGGAGCACACAAGGATGGTCTTTACAACACGAGAGAGCACCAAGGATGGGTCAGGACCGGAGCAGAATCAGGCCCCGCTGCCGACCGAGTGAGAAGGAGCATCTCAGCCGGAGGCGTTAGTGCCCAGGGACATTGTCAGAGCTGAACGTGCTGAGCAATTTGCTGGGGCAGACAGGGTGCTGACACCTTTTATTTTAAGTAGTATCAATGGTGCTATTTAGTACACGCCGAACACCGACTGAAAGCATCATCTGAGTAAACAAGAACTCTTTTGGCAGCACTGAAGTAACATATGGGCTCTGTATATAATGTGCCTTGAAATGGTTTTTGTAGATTAGCAAATTGACTGTGATACAGCTAATACTTCACAGCCCCAAAGACACTCTGCCTGGCTGAAGGGAGGACCAGGGCTGCAGTGGCTTCTTTTTGTGGGCACTAAAGGGAAGCAGGTGGAACCAGAAGATGATCTCCAGCAGGAGGGAAAGGGGGATCATTACAGGGAGAAAGGGGGCACACGGCAGAGTGCAGGGTTTGATGAATCATTGCAGAAAAGGCTGAAAGTGTGCTGCAGAAAGATTTCAGGCACATCAGGCACCATCCCATCCTTCTAGGGCTTTTTACCCTTCAGCACTAGTCAGCTTATTTTCATCCTCCCCTGCTGCCCAGGATGTCTTTCCATTTTCTACATGCATGCTGTTTACTCACATTATGGCTTTTTCTCTATTAATGTGTTTATCTTTCTCCCTATGCTTTGTTGGACGCACCATTCACTGCCTCTTTATGGCAAAGTGGCTGCTACACTTTGACAGTGGATTTTGCTCAGGGAAGTTTAGGCTGCTGCTCGCACTGTTGTTATGGCGGGTATCATTAACCATGCCAGATTTGCACCATTTTTACAGTCGGTGGCAGCCTCTGCGCTCCTCAGAGCCGGGGAGCGGAGGGGCTGGGGGTGCCGGGGGGAACCAGCCCATGGGGGTACCCGCACGGTTCGCTCTCCCGCAGTGGGAGCCTGCAGGGTTTGGGAGCAGGGGGGGGACACTGGCCCCTCTGGGACCACAGCAAACCCATGGGAGAGCCCCACTGCTCCCAGCTGCCTCCATAAAGTCAAGTGGGACAGCACAAGAAATCCCAGTGTCCCCCCGGCTCTGGTGCCTGCAGCACACAGACCTGCCCGGGCCTCGTCCCTCCGGCTCTTGCTCTGAGCTGGAACAAATGCAGCCCCCCCAGTGATGGCCGGGCTGGGATCCCACTGCCTGCAGCCCCCACCATCCCGCCCGGGGGGGTATCTGCCTGCGAAGACTCGTCTGCCCTCCCTCAGGACCCCAAACAGGCATTCCCTGAGCCAGAAAAGCATTTGAGCAAAGCCGACAAGTTTTGGGTTGGAGGAGACTTCACGTTGTGGAAAGGGAATGGGGTTTATTCCCAGTATTTCAGCAATATTGCTCTCCCTTTTTGTGGTCTAGCTAAAACTGTTCTGAGAGACATAATTAAAGTGCTTAAGAAGCATCTGTCATTATTAAAACAAAGTTGCTTTGCAATTTTACTATTTTGCTGCAGTTTCATTATCTTATGTAAATGAGCTGTCGATTCCCTTCTGCGGCGTGGGCTGCTCGGGGAGAGAAGCCCCAGTGAAGAAAATTTATTACCAGCCTCTCACTCTTGAGATTATCAATTGCAAATGAAGGAGCATAAATACATCTTCTTTAGCTGCTTATGCCACATTAACGAATATGCTCCAAGCTAATGGCTTTGCCACTCTCCTCAGACGGGAACAGAGCTTAGGGGGGGGCTCCTTCAGTTCACAGAAGCATTAGAGAGGTTTGAGTAGCTGCGTGTTACGCAGCAGGTCGTTACTACACTGCTAATCCCAATCTCTCCTGCAGATGATCGCGCAGCTACAACAGGTAATACAATTGGAATAGTTTGTCTCTTAGGATGAATTCTTGTCCTCTTGATGCACTGCAACACAGTCACACCCCAGAGCCCCGTTCGCATTTCTAGCTTTAGAGCTCATTCATACATATGTGTCTAAAATTCCGTGTTGCCTTGCTGCCCTGGTGTTTCCGTGGCCCAAAACACACTTTGTCTCTAACCCCAAACCTCCTTGATGGCTCTGAGCCTGCCAGCATCAGCCATCCCTGGCTGCTCCTGGATGGGGAGAGTCCCAAGCACACGAGCGAGCCTGTGGGGAGCCCCCGTGGCTGGACCATGGGGGTGAGGGACCGTGGCCAGCAGAGAGGCCCTGCCCACCTCCTGGGTGGAAATTCGGTGTGTGCAGAGCTGGCAGGGCTGAACAGCCCCAGCCCGACCCCATCACACACCTGAGCACGAGGGACCATCACCCACATTGCTTCTGCGCTGAACAACACCGGGGAAACTGGAAAAATTATATATAGCTGCTGCATTTTTTTTCCTCTACATAGAGCTATACAAGGGCACAAACTATCTACATTATACATCCTTACCCATTAACAGGGCAGGATTTGGCTCAGCTAGGATATGGCTCAGCTCTCATCTACACTTGTACTCACAAACTACAGCCCCTTCTTCTCATCTCCCCAGCCTCACCCCGGAGAACCAGGAGGAGAAACAGCCTTTAAGGTGCTTTGCAAACCATTACCTTGTTTTTGTCACCAAAGATCCGGCAGTCTGACTTTAGTAATCACCAAAGAACATTAGAAAAGAGGCAATTAGCTAAGTAGAGTAGCCACAGACATTCGGGCTGCAGGCTGCCATCAATAGGTGGTGGGACGGGCTGCCAGCGCTCGGGCTGTTGGGGCGAGCTGCTGGCTCTAGCGGGGACACTGGTGCTGCGGGTCGTCTCCCTGTGCCAGAGATCCCCAGCAAAGGTGGAGGCACATTTTCTTTAGAGCATTTCTAGCCAACAGAAATGGCGGCTAATGCTGTGCAATCCAAACCTGGCAGCTGGCAAGCGAACATCCATCAGAAGTGGGTAATTGATGCTATCTAGGGCCAGCTTATTCCAATCAATACAGCACTCTGTACATCGGTATTCACCACAGCCCTCTTCTCTTCCAGAGGGTTAGAAAATGTTATTATCCAGACAAACCCCTAATTCCAACAAATTCGATTACCCAGGCAAATAAAAATAACACAAACAAAACCGTCTGAGATTCTGACGGCTGAATCGCTTGTTGGTGGGTTTATTTATTTATTTCCAGCAGGATTTACCGTGCACACCATGGGCACCTTGGGTTTAAAAGCAGTTTAGAAAGAGCAGCCCTCTGGCATCCGCTTACACAAACACAAACCCACGATTATCTTAAAGACTGCACTCCAAACGGCTCCTCCGAGGACCTGGCCCTTCCAGACTAATTGAGTCGGGTTTTCTCGCTCCCTCTCATCTCTTTCAGCCTTGTCTGCAAAAGGCAGGCCTGGTCGGGGAGGTCCGAGTGCTCCAAACTTGGACCTAAAGAACTATTTAAATGACCATGAATGTTACATATGAGATTTGGAAGCCTTTTGAATTTGTTCTTACTCCCTTTTTAGGCTTTTTTCCAGTAGATGCTGAGAGCTAGAAAGGTCTGGTAAACAAATTTACAATCCCAAATGTTTTCTAGAACAGCGCAATTTAGGCGGATGCTGCAGAATGGTCCCAGAAAGTAAAGTTGTAATTTTTATTCCCCTCAGAATCGAGATCTGATGAGAGAGTCTGGACTAACTCACCAATGAACACATGCCAGGTGACTTCTGTATGCAAGCACAAGAACTGCAATTTCAATTTTCACACCCAAGAAAGTTGTTGTGGCACTCCTGTGAAATGAGCTCCCAAGCAAGGATGATTGATGAAGTAAACAACAAAGCTGGGTGGAAAGGGCAATGTTACTGTTTTTCGGGGGGCAGGGGGAAAATAATCATTTTCATTACAAAACTTCTAATGAAAATTTAAAAACAATCTAAAATTGTTTAGATTTTCTCAAACTGTTGTGGTAAGAGAAATGCCGCCTGCCCTGGCAGGGCTGCAGGGACCCACTGACGCGCAGCTCGGCCTCTCCACGCCATCCCCAGGCTGGCAGCGGGCAGGATGGGCAGACCTCCGCTCCGAAAAAGATAAAAATTCTGCATGAATCCGCTGCAGCCATTCAGAAGGATTTCTGCCAGGCTGACAATGTCTCAGGACCTTGCCCATCAGCTGCTGCAACAGCTCTCCCCACTCTGGCCATTTTGTTCTCCCCAGCCTCCACCTCTGCGCTCCCGCAACCCAAAGCTTAGGTGCTCCCTTCCTTTAAGCAAGATCGTTTGGAAACACTTCGTTCTGTGTTTTGCACTGGAATATATAAAAAAGTCTTTCCTAGGCTGGTGGCAGGCCTAAGGCAGCACTCTAATTAGGCCATCAATAACCCAGAGCAGCTGCTCCGAAAGAATTCAGCTGTTCAAAGATGGAAAAGTCCATTAAGTTTATTGCATGAAATGTTGGACATGGTTTAGACAGAGGATCGCTGCCAAATTATATAAACTACCAAAAATCTGCCAAATGAAGGACGTGGAGGCAGGACAGGGCATTTTTAAACTGTCATTACCCCTGGAGGGAAGGGAAGATCCATTTATCTAGCGTTGCTATCAAGAAGCAACAAGTACGATGACATTTGCAGAGCCAGTGCTGCTATTCCACGGCTGGTTTAGAACAGCAGAGCTTTTGGGGGAGAAGGGCTGGACTAAAAGACTTCTTAAAAGGTTTTTTTACCTTGCCAGCAGATAGCAAGTTAAGATCATAGAATGCTAACGAAAATAATAATGTGTATACCTTTTATTTACTAACCACAAAAACACCTCAGAACTCAGCTTTGTTTCAGAAGGTCCAAAAATCTAACCGTACCACCGATGCCGACGGCTGGGCACAGAAGGGGCTTTTACTCATCAGTCCCAGCACCAGCAGTTCCTTCCCAGCCACAGCACACATGCACAGCAGGCACAAAACTCTAGTTAGCTTTATTTTAGCCAAACTTTTCAGAGTGTAAAAGAGAGTCTGCTTGGAATTAGCTACAAAGATGAGCAGAGACATCTCCAGGCAAAGACACACAATTAGCAGTAACAAACAGTATAGCCTACAACTGCTGGCTAACGCAAGCCGGCCGCCGGCTACAAGGGAGCTGACCCAGTTCCCAGCGTGGAAAAACCCAGGGTGAGCTCAGGGACCTCAAAAACTCCTTCAGTGCAACGTGGTGTAGTGGCCACCGCCTGCCAGCCCTCGCTGTACGGTGGAGCAGGTCATGGTGGCAGCTCCACGCTCACGGAAAGCCACTCGGCAGCGTGCCCAAGCGTGCACGTGTGCGCCGGCAACGCAGTGTCACCCCAGGGGGGCAGAGACCACAGAGACCAGCCTCATGGGGACCATGACTCTGAAAGTGTTCAGAGAAAAATCGAGAAATTAAAATGGAATTAATTTGCCATATGACATGAAAATACACAGAGTAATACAGGACTAGAAAAAAACCCATACAGTTATCAAGAATCCCAGGGATATAAGCTAATTACTAAGTATTTCAGTAACTGTGGGGTTTGAAATGTGACAATATAACAAGCCACACAGAAGACTTAAATGTTCTCAAGTTGTCGAGGAGGGGAAGAAAGTTATACTTCATCTGCTCATAAAGATGATAAACCATACACAGGATTAATTAGCAGCAATTAGCAATTAGTGAGTTTCTCTGATAATGCTTCAGGAAAGGAACCCATGCATTTAAAGGATCTCAGACCACAGCTGCGTCGGAGTGGCACACAGCCCAAACCGCTACCCCAGGAAACACTTCTACAGGCTGCATCAAAGCCTCAATCCTTCAGGAGACCAGTGAATGGGAGACACTTTAATAGATATTTCAGTAAATAAAAAACAAGTGGAAAACTCAGCGGGCAAATTTGATGCACCTTCTCAAGCTGGAAGGCAAAGCCCGGCAGGGAGGCGGTTGGTGGCCATCAGGACACACGGGGCTCCCCAGCACGGGATGGAGTGCTGCTCCCAGTGGCACGTGGCTGCTCGGGCACTCGGGCTCCCCAACCTCACCGAGGCATGGATGCAGATCCTAGAGGCTGCCAGCCCTTGGAAATCCCGGGTTAGAGAAAGCAGCTTGCAGCTAAGTCGCAAGAGCAGATGAGGGGCAAGGAACAGGGCCAGGGCGAAGGCGGCGGTGGGAGACAGGAGGAAGAGGAGGAGGAGGAGGAGGCAATTCCAGCTTCTGGGCTCATCATCCGGCTGCTTCTCTGGGAACAGCCAGCTCTGCGGGGACAGTGGATGGCAGGAACAGCAGAAAGGTGCAGCAGGGATCTGAAGGCACTGTATCGTCAATCAAAAGGCAGCCTACAGGGAAGTATTAGAGTACAATACATGGCTGGCCCCGGCAACTGCTCAAGGACGGCATAAAGAGAGGAATAAAGGAAGGAACTTGAAACGCCTCAAAGAGGTCCTATTTTTAGGAAAAGCTGAGCACTCACTCGCCTTTTGGAACTGCCTGCCTTGCGACGCCGGTGGCTGGGCACTCAAATCACCAGGCGTTTCTGCAGACGTGCACCTGCAAGTCAAGAAAGGCTGTCTGTGCCTGGGGAACCGGGCCACACGCCGCCAGTTCCGCTCCCTCACCTCTGCAGGCAAGAAGCGGGCATTTTCAATAACCACTTTTTGTAACTAGCAAGATTAATCCATAGGGTAAAGATTCCCATCAAAACTAACAAATAAAAATCAAGCCTACATCTTATCAAAAAGTCCTTTTCATTCCATTCTGGGGTCCATAAATTCACACAAAGCTAAGAAAATAGAGAGCAATTTTTAAATGCTGGTCTGGCAATAAAATACTGGTCTCTCGCAAATGGAATCCGGAACATACAACAAGGGGCTATACATTATCCTGCCTGAAAACTCCCTCGGGGGAAATAAGGTTATCAAAACTTTGGAGAACTTAATGCAAACGCTGATCCTTCTCCCGTGCAAATGCACAGTGTGGGGAGGTGTTAACAGAGCATTTTCCTCCACTGCAAAGAGGGTGGTTGGAATTTGAAATAGTCCTATCGCCTCTGATTTTTCATTCATGCTGCAGGTGCTCCCTGGCATTCAGCATTTATTTATGGAAAGGTTATTTTCATGCTACCGTTCACATTGTGAAACAAGCTACTGCAGAGTTCACAGATGAGGCTCACATGAACAGTAAGCTTGAATTTGAAAAATCATTCATAATAGTATGGGGAGCTGGGGGAGGGAAATAATCCAGAATCTGAACAAATACAAACTGAAATTCCCTCTCGAGCTGCTTCAGTATTTGATTGCAGTCCATTACAAGCTGTGGAATAGCAGCAGCAGGTCTTGGCTAGCCATGGGGAGGTGCAAGGGTCTGGGACGAGAGCGAGCACACGTTGATACCGGCTCACTCAGGAGCCCAGAGGGGAGATGCTGCCCACAGGAGGGCCAGGGGCGATGGCGGTGTCCTCATAACAAGTCCTGCTGGATATCTACAAAGCCCAACACATTTTTTTGGTAGATGCTGTGTCCTTGTATCCAACGGAGGAATCTGGGATTGCACGGGCAGGATGTTTTCAAGAGCCACGTCCAGACCAGGCAACCAGGTAACAACTTCATAAATTTTAGAATTACAATTATGCTTCTCCTGCAAGTTTTTATCATGTTTCCCAACCAGAGACTGACCTGAGTCTCTCCAGCAGGCACTGACACAAGCCCTGTCGCGTGCCATCGCTTCTGCGTCTGCCTACCCTCGGCTCACGCAACCGCCTACCCACCAGATTTCGGTTTGCCGTGTCTGCGGGGGCTGCCAGGGCCACATCAGAGCTCTCTTTATCCGGCTGTATTGTTAATTAGGGTATGTTTTGCTTCTACCTGTTCAGATGTCTGCTCTAAATACCACATCTCTCTCTGGGGTGCCACAAGAGACTGATACACACCATACAGCGCAGGAGTATTTGTTTTCTTCAGCTGAGACACAATTTTACCACATTTAACAAGAGGAGACCTTGAGAAACATAATTGAATTAGAAGAAACCAACTTGTATTTCCAAGAAGGAGGTTTCGCCTAGCTAACTCGCTGGATGCATGCCAAGGTTTCGCTGCTCCGCGAGACGAGGGGAACAGAGTGGGCTGTTGTATTTGTACACTCAACTGCTCAGAACCTCTCTGCGGTGCATTGTCCTTGTCTAAAGGGAAAGATCCGCTCATCAGAGGTGCTTACTCAGTGATAATTGTCATGTAAGTTGCCAATTTTAAGACACTCAAATGATTTTTCTTTTTCCACTGAAAAATACTGAGTAGAAAAGTTGAGCGCACTAGAAACATTAGAAAAATAAGCAACAGTAAAAAATACTAATTAAAATAAATTATTAAATGCTTGTGTTCTGTATCAAAAGCAGACCCAAGAATTGTCAGTCCTAGGACAGATATGACATTTCTAGACTGAAACATCATCAAGATGTTTCCTGGCTCCAAGGACAGATTGCAGCATGAAGCCTGTCTGGGTCCAGAGAAAACACAGCAAACCCCATAACCAGAGGTTCCCTGTAAGCAAAGGGGCTCAGTAACCAGGAGCACAGTGAAGCCCCTCTGAAGGTAGAGACTTCAAAACGCTCCTCTACACACGCCATTACAGATTGTGTCATTCTTTTTCTTTTCACTAAAAGCAGCAAGTCTGCAGGGCAAGGCCCCTCTTGAGGTCCCACAGCAGCGGATCCACCTGGGCTTAGAAGGAAATGGGACATTTTTATGGCAAGAAATGGAGGGAGAGGAATAGGCAGAGAATTTAAGGATGAAGTGATAAAGACTGAGGTGGGTACTGGGATTAATTTAGAAAGAACGGCATCCCAAAGAACCGAACGGCTGTTTCGAGCACAGTAATTTCTTATGGCTCTTACAGGCAGTTGAGCCTCTGTCACTTAAAGCCACAGTTTCAGAAATACGCAGTTCTGTCGAAGGCGTTCGGGAGGAAGACACGTGCCTGCCTGGCAGCGGGAAAGGGGACAGAGGGACCGTTGAGTAACAGCCTGTTCTTCCCCTGCGATGCTTTCTATACGTCAGCACTGAACACGCGTTTGGCAGTTTTAACACAAAAGTGAAATCCCGCAGCAAATACCTCTGATGCACATCTCAGGGTGCCATTTTAATACGCACCACACAGTTAAACCGAAATCTGCCTCTGCGGGACACAGACCAGGACATCCCCTGCCCAGGTGTCGATCAGGACTGGGGAAAACCCAGGGGCTGCGTCCCCCCCGCCGCCCCGCGGGAGCAGCACCCACACAGCACGGTGCCCGCAGGAGCCCAGCACCCTGTCCCCTACCCCCAGGAGCGAACTGGTTTGTAGATTGACCTGTCAACAGTTTGTAACTCAACCAAAAGCCAGAAGAATATTTATACTGCTTTCCTTCCCCAGCACATTGTGCAAGATTTTATAGATGTACTAAATATCTGCTTTAAATTATTATGAAGTGTAGTAAAGCGCCATAAAGCCATCAGTCACCTGTGGGAAATGAACTAAATTAAACCTGGTTACAATTTACAGTCCAAGCTCTTGTCCAGCCGTTTACAGTTTGTTGTATCCCAAAATTAATTATGGAGAAAAGCCAGATTTCAGATGTAGGAGAAGTGATACTGGCGGCAGCAATACCAGTAGCACTGATTTCCCGAGCAACAGAAATCGCGGTGGTGTGTCCCCACAATTCCGCTAGGACAGACAAAACAACAACAAAAAAAAGTCAGTAAAGCAAGTGCCACTTTTATCCCATTTTCGTCTCAGCCTGTGAGCTGGGCAGAGGATAAGAAGGTGACCGAATTGCTGTCACTGCAGTGTCCCCGAGTCGGTGTGACCCCAACTCCTGCAGGAGGGTCACTGGCACCTTCCCCTTCCTCCAAACGCCTCCGACCAGGGGCTGGAGGTGAAGGGGGGGAGCGCAGCCCCCGCTCCTGGACCCAGGCAGCCAGGGAGCCCCGGCTTCTTCAGCTCCCACAGACGCTTTTCCCAGGCTGCACGCCTTTCTGCCCAGGAATTTCTGCCTGTTCTACCATATGGCAACATAACGCCTGACAATTTTGTGTAGCCCCTTTTCTGCCATAAATTACCATTGCTCAGCCTCACCTGCGGTAAAAATCCCACCCCATCAAAGTTGTTTCCCAGCTGCCCTCAGATGAAGGAGGTTTTTAAGGATCTTGGTTGAAATGCCAGCCAATCCATTTCTAAACCTTTCTTTAATTTCATTTTAGCCAGGCAACACAGATTTTTTGTATGACCCTCATGAAGAAAACACTAGTCAAAATCAGTCTTCCCAAAGAAATTTATAGCTAAATTACTTTTGTCAGTTTTTTACTTCTTTTGTTCACAATTAGTGAGGTCTCATGTCCTCCCTAAAACATGGAATGACTTATTTTGTGGTCCCATGAGACACATTAGACTTTTGGGATATCAATCCAATTCATGCCTTCCTGAGATTTTAAATTAATCACACTGATTACAGCTTTATTTACTCACTGAGGTCTACTTAGTCCTTCCTTTGTTGCTGTAAAAAGCTTGTTATTCTCTTTAATTGAACTGCTTTTGTAAACGGCATGCATTCTCACTAATTATTTTCCTTGATGAGAGTGGAGTTCCTAATTACTAATGCTCCCCTGAAATCTGTCATCTGACAAAGAACATTACGGTGGCACGTGGGCCAGTCCTGGGCAGGAGGGACAGGGAGCAGAGGACAGGGAAGGGACGGAAGACGCTGCAGGGAAGCGGGGGGCTCTCTGCCCCCCCAGACCCCCCCAGCCCCGCCACACGGACGCAGGAGACAAGAACTACACCAAATTCTGCATTTCAAGAATACACGATGGCTGGGGGGAAATTACAATTATAAATTTTACAATATTTATAGTCTTCAAACGAAACATTAATTTGATAGAGCATTTTATGTATATCAAAATTATTCAAACACTTGTGCTGCTTTGTTGAAGACATTTGCCTTTTAAATTTATTTTCAGAGTCAAAACATAGAGACTTTTTAAATTAACAGTTTTTATTTCAATAAGATCGTTTTGAGTTAATTTCCCTCAATCTAATGCTAATGCAGCATTTAAAAAAAAATCAGAAACATTTGTATCAAATAACAGAAACTAAATGTGCCACTTGATCAAAAAGTCTGTGTTGTAATTTTTCACTTTGGCTAGAAATAAGCTTTTGCGGTGGAATATTCCAGGAGGATACACGTAGTTTTTCATTTCAGCCAGTAAAGTAGAAACACTTAGTTGCAAGAAAATAATTATATTCATCAAACACAGAATAAAAATGCCTCAGTTTCCTATTGGAGATCCTGCAGCCCAAGGAGAAGGCAGCAGACAGACAGGAGGACACCAGAAAGGGACTGGCCACGGGGCACGGGCACGCTGGGACGGGGCACGGGCACGCTGGGACGGCACCGGCAGCCCCAGTGCTCCTGCAGGCGTTAGGGCATCATCCTGTCCAGGGCAGGTTTGAATGGGGAATTCAGAGGAAATCAATGAAATGACTTTACAGCTCCTTACACCAAGCTCTCATCAGTGGTGACACGCAGTACCAGGGAAAACTCTATGTTTGTTTGCAAAGCAAACAAGTGACCAACTAAATCCAGCGTCTGGAGCCAAAGGGAAGCGGGGCCCGAGCCAACCCCGAAGGAGGAGCTGCAGGGGGAGCGGGGGGTGAGAGCAGGCGCCTGAAGCCAACGCTGAACTCGGAGCAGGGGAAATGGGGGAACAGAGGACAGATGCAACAGGCCATAAAACAATGATTAGAGCAGGCCAACCAGTAACTGTGGCTAAGCAGTTTCAGGGATCTGGGCACAAGGCAAGGAAAACCTGAACAAATTCAGCCATGCAGATGGAGAGAAATAGCTTAAAGACGCTCAGCAGAAGCGCACAGCACTTCAGCACAGCCTGGATGTGACTCCCTGGTGAGAAACTCCAAAGTTTGGAAACTGATACCAGGATCAGAAGCGAGCGGGTTGTGCTGTGGGCTGGGCTCCAGAGGTTCCTGGACATCAGGACGGATTTGCTCAGGAAGGGAAGAGCACTGCCATCTACAGCACCAGAGATTGTTCCTACAGCTTCTCATCCAGGTACAGACTCAACCCAGCCTCGTTTAATTCAGGAGAACAGGGAAGTTCACAGTTTGCAGTGACTCTGATGCAGACGCTGTCAGGAGCTCTAGATATGTCGTACATGCTTGTTCACATTTATTTGTGTGTTTATTCTTCTTCCTGGCAGTTACATGGGTTTCAGGTCAGTAAGAGCATTGTAATGCTCGGTGAATGGGATAAAACAGCTTCTGTCTCTAGTCAAATGCATAAAATATCAATATCTCATCTTTAGCTGAATACGTTACACACGTCTCTTGCAAAATGGATCTACTAACCAGATTAGATGCCATTTGAAATCTCTGGAGAGCACTCATAAATACATTACAGGATTTGCATAACAACAAGCAGTTTAAGTGGCACACAGAAGGAACAGATGATGATCCGCAAAACAAATCTGCATGTCTGAAAACTCCCTGCTCGGTTGGTATTCATCCTGTACGGCACCAACCCACATTCAGCATGCAAACAGCAAGTCCTCTGACTTGAGCTTAGTGATGCAACAATAATCTTAAATAACGTCTGCTACTGGTTGCCCAGCAGTGGTGGAACCCCACACCTCTGCTCCCCAGCCCAGGCTTCCACCACGGTCACCTGCAGTATTTGGTGATGGACAATGAAGCAGGACCCTGTCTGTACGGAAAACAACAAGAACAACCCAGCCTGATGAGTGACTGTCCAAGAGCTGATGCCTTTGAAAGATCAAAGGAGAGTCTGGCATGCCCAGGCTGTACCAGACTGGTGACGGAGATCCAGGAGGAACTTCATAGAATCATAGAATTGCTGAGGTTGGAAGGGACCTTTAAGATCAGCAAGTCCAACCTTTAACCTACCCTGACAAGAGCCACTTCTAAACCATGTCCCTCAGTGCCCCATCTACCCTTTTTTTAAACACCTCCAGGGATGGTGAATCCACCACCTCCCTGGGCAGCCTATTCCAACGTTTAATAACCCTTTCAGTGAAAAAGTTTCCTAATATCCAATCTAAACCTCCCCTGACGTAACTTGCACCCGTTCCCTCTCGTCCTATCACTTGTCACCAGGGAGAAGAGGTCAGCCCCCATCTCTCTACAACCTCCTTTCAGGTAGTTGTAGAGGGTGATAAGGTCTCCCCTCAGCCTCCTCTTCTCCAGGCTAAACAACCCCAGCTCCCTCAGTCGTTCTTCATAAGGTTTGTATGCCTTATGTCTGCCCTACGCAAGAGATGCAGAGAGGCATCAGGCAGAAGGGTTTCCACCAGCCGCGTTCTGTTTTGCCTCTTCTCTGGGTGTTAAATGTTTTGAAGAGACTACATTTTCTTGGTTCAAAGAGGGTTGTGATCCTGTGACAGTCACTTAAATAAACAGTATGCGGTTTCTAGAAGCAATTCCTGAGCTGCAGTGAGCATTAGGCCCTGAACAAATACCAAGATGCAGAAGCACCCCAAGGCACAGCAGGCAGGGGCTGAGAGCAGCAGGGTGAGCAGTGGAGCTGGGCACAGGCAGCTGGCAAACGTTTGAGGAAAGCAGGGTCTGCACGAGACAGCAGTGAGGTGCCCCAGAAAAACTGCATGTGTGTGCTAGGCTAAAAATGAGCAGAATTTGAACAGAGATTACACCTGACTTTGTCACTCAGTTCCACAAACACTACAATTATCTGCCCTCATCCAAAGGTATACTCTTTTTTTCCCCAAAGAAAATCCTACTGGAAAAGACATTTTTCACTCTGACAGATGACCATTTGCATCCAATTACCTATCTCCCCCTTTCCAGATGTGACTGGAAAATTATATACTCAGCTCAGGGACACAGCTGGATGCCATCCCCAGGCTCGCCTCTTCCAAGACTAATGAGACGCTATGAAGAGTGAGGCTTTGATAGCTCAGCACACTACAACAAAGAATCCCAGGTCATGCCTACAGCCGGGAACATTTAAATGAGACGACCCCAGTTTTAGTACAGGGCTTGCTAAGTGGAGAGCTCGCTATTTTGGGTAGACACACAGGAGTCCCTCGTGTATTTAGAGCTTTAAGAGGACTGTCGTGATGGGCAGTTCTAATGAAACCTCAGCTGCAGAGCTATTTACACAGATGTTTTACCAGCACATAGTGCAGCAGGCTCCACATCAAGACCTTCTGATGGACCCAGGCCCAATTATCTACCAAATGTTCTTCAGCTTTCCTCTGACCAGCACTAATGGACCCACTTACAGCTACAAATAAAAATTGCTCAGCTTTAAATTGGAAAAAATACTTCTCTGTGCATTCATGTGGGGGGCAGGGTTGGACTGGAATAGCAGAGGGACAAAGAGGAGCAGCAGGACTCAGCTGGATTGGCAGAGCACAAAGGAATGAAATGTGAGAGTTACTGCAAAAGCCCCACTTGAAATGACTATCAAATCCTGTTTACCAAGGAAAGCTGTGCAACGGCTCTGGAACGCCCTTCTTCCGACAAGCACCCACGCAGTTCTGCAAGCGAACAAAGCAAAGATAGAAAACAGATGGAGAAATTAGCAATGGAAGAAAAGTTTTCCATCTATACTGTATGTTCCTTCCCAGTCTGAATAAGCACGCACATGCACAGATTTCTTTGTGCGAAACAACTCAAACCGAAGCTAACACTTGCTAGTGCTCTCTGTGGTTATTCTAACGCTGCCTGAGGCTAGACCAGCAAGCAGCGTTGTGGCAATGATGTGGGATGCATTCCAGACCCTCCGGGTGAAGTTTCCTCCTGGCAGCTTGGATCTAATTGTTCACTGGTATTTTCACTAATTTTTAGGGGCTGGCGTGGAACGTGCCATGTTTGCCTGCACAGCGTGGAGTCCAGAGTGCAGACCCCCTTCTGCATCTTTCTTTTTCTTTCTCTGAATTTTGTTTAGGATCATCTTCTTTGCTTGGATATTTTGTCAAGTTGTGATCTTGCATGAATCTTTTCATTGTTTTCTCTTCCACCTCTCTATTTCTTTCCCCTCCACCCAGGCATGGGCTCTGCCGTTCCCTGTCTGGTGACGTACCTTTTTTCATGCAACTCTTTGCTCTTGCACAATCTTCTGAAGTTTCACGTTTCCCCATTTGCTTCCTCATTCACATCCACTGGAACATTGCCATGACAGCATATCAAACTCTACAAAAGCCATGACACTTCCCCACCCCATAAAAACTGCCTTCAGCTCAACAGTAGGGACCTGGCTTGGTATGCGTGTGTCATAGAACGGCAGGCAGACATTTCTCCCAGTACGAAGCAAACATTTCCCAGCATGGCAGCCTACCTCTGAGCTGCAGCTGCCCTCTGGGGCTCGCACACAGGGGATCAGCGCTTGCCTTCATCCATGGATTTCATCCTCTGACACGCTGAAGGGGCATCTGCCTTCTATTGACCCAAGTGGAACCATCCAGCTACACCAAAAGGCAACCACCGAGCTCCCATTCGGCTCAGGGACATCAGGATTTTGTGCACGTTGTTTCTCCAGTGCCTGGCCCAAAGAGGCTGAGGCAGTAACAGCCCCCGCAGGAGCTGTAATAGGGAGGAAAGAGGTTGCTAAAAAGAAAGTGCTTGTTCTGACAGTGCTTTAGACAACTGCCTCTTTTACCAAATAACGCTACGTTGTTTTTCCTGAAGTGCTTTTAAAACTGAAATAACATTGAGTTAGAAAGCCCACAAACAGTATTTGAGATGTAAGGGGATGAAAATTAGCAGCTGATACAAATTTTCTGCAAGTGGTTCACAGAATCAGATTTGACAGAACTTCTAATTTGAAAGATAAGTGTGTTCATGAACATTTCATCTGTCACGTCAGGTCACAGCAGAGAAATGGAAATGCAGCAGGGTTTGAAACGAGCTAACTTTTGTTCAGGAGTCGGGGCAAGTGCACTAAGCGGCCAGAGCTGAGTGAATAATGAATCATTTATTCAAGAACTGTCAGCTTGCTTTCTTCACTGAATTGTCCTGGCTTCCCTCAGTTTATTCTTTAGCCGAATAATGTGTGTGATGAAATATCAGCTGTAATTCATTTCAGAGCAGCTCCCTGACATCACAAACAGCTGCAGTTGGGCCCAGAGGCCACAAGATACATCATGTCTCTGGCTGAACGAACACAACCTTGTAGCCCGTGGTTTCAAGCCAAGGAGATGTGCTCTGTTCTGGGTGGAAAGGAGCATCTGGCTTGTTGGACCCCCATCGCACACCTCTAGAGCCCCAATCACAGGGGGAGCAGAGGGGGCCACAAAGCAAATTTACCACCGCTCTCAAATACAAAGCGTGAGACCAAGCACCCAGTGGAATCGATCTTCCCAGACATCTGGCGATGGAAACCAGTTGTGGGCATCCAGGCTGAGCCCTCGTGTCCCCGGCACAGGCACATACCCGCAGAGCTCCCAGTGATGGGCAGTTTCTGCGTTGCCTGCTGCTGCCCCTCTGCCAGAGCTCCGTCTGAGCCCTGCTGCCCTGGCAGCCCCCAGCAGGGACACCCGGCTGTTAAAGGAGCTGGTCATCCTAAAGAAAAGGCATTTTTAGGTTGAGTTAACCACTCTGTCAGAAGAGCTGAGCAGAGAGGGGATTCCATAGGGCACCACACGGGCAGGGTCCCTCACACCCGCCTGCAGAGCCACAAGCATGGGGACCGCAGGCACAGCAACCATTCCCAGCACTAACCGCATCGGCCCAGCTCTGACCACGGCTTGGAGAGGGTCCTGGGACCTGAACCACGGCAACTGACCTGCCCAGAGCGGGGAAAGCTCCATCTCACTGCTGCTGATGTACCTTAAGTGTTCACTGATCTGATCAGTTTATTATCTCCAGTTGCCCTGAGAGTGCAACGTTGTATTCAAAACCATGTATTTATAGCTGGCTAATCACAGCTTAATTACAGAAGCTCAGCAGGCTCTTGTATGAACACAGAGTCTGAGGCGGTTCCACTAGGAAACTTTTTATGAGATAAGCAGAAGCATCAAATTACTCAAGATGTGTGAGAAAAACCTATTTAGTGTTAATTGGGACAATTACCTTTTTTCTAATTTGCATGTGTCATGAATATTAAAACCATACTAAAAAGAAAACACTTTCACTGGCTAACTGCTGCCCAAAGAAACAGTCTGCAGGGAGGAAGGAAAGGCGTCGAGCTGGAGGGGCGGATGGAGCCGGCCGCGGTGATGCCTGCCCTCGCTGCACTGCCCACAGCTTGCATCAGCCTCCCTGCAGCAATGCAGGGGAATCCTCACAAAACAGACAACAAAACCAGCAGCATCACCCCGATGCAGACGCCGATGGGAACCAGAGGACCTCAATTCTGTACTTTAGTGCCCGATAGAGCTGATGAGTCCCTGCAGCTTATACAGACAGGCGGCAGAGGAGGCTGACTCGAGAAGCTGCTGCTACTGCACAGTACATCCCTGCCTAGTCAATCAGTCCCATGTGCCAGTGACAGGCGCGTCCCCTGATATTCAGCTCGCTCTTACCAGCACAGCCCCAGCAAGCCAAGTTTGCACCCCAGTCAGCTGGGGTGAATCGCAGCCGGAGTCGCTCGCACAGCCCTCGCCTGTGAGCAAGGAGAGCTGCGGCTCCTCCTCAGCACACGAGCAGCAGCGAGGCCCCACCGCTCTGCAGCTCCTCAGCCCAGAAACCCACAGACACCAGGCATGGACCGGTGCAGTAGCAAGAACTTTGCTGACATTAGGCAGATATTAAGTTCTGTTAAGCCAAACATCAAGCTGTATTGACCCGGAGTTAAATATTGACGGAGGCGACGCAGGTGCTATCCGACTGGCTGCAGCAGTACTTCAGGGAAAACTCTTATCAGCTTTCGTGAGCCTTTCAGACTCTGGAGTTTGCACATGTGATTGGACTGAGTAATGCCGCTCACGGAGTGAGCCCGTCTGACCTTCAAGGAGCTATGCAAAGCAGGATTTCCTAATTCCTTGTGACTTTCAAGAAAGGCATCCTGCAATGCTATTTTTTTCTCATCTGTAGTGATTCTTGTTGCCGGTGGAAACACAGCTGGGTTACCACAGTAACCCCAACCCAGGACTCGGCTTTCCAGGAATGTGGGGGAAATGCCAGTGTTTTCCAAAGTACCCAAATATATTCTAGAAAGAACTCTGCTGGAGATAATTACATTCAATGACACAGAAATAAACCATTAAAAATGACAGGTATTTAAAACCTTTTAAAAGCCTCATTTATAAGCCTCAATGATGTTTCTGAAAACATGCCTCGAAAAAGGAGAAAGTGAGAAGAAAGATGAGATGAAATTCCTTCCCAGGGCCGTGCTGCCAGCACAGTGGGAGGGCCGTGCCGCGGTGCCTCTGCTCCGGCGGGGTCCCCAGAGGGGAGCACAGCCACCAGCACGGTGGCACCGGCAGCATCCCCACAGGAGGGGACCGGGCTTGGCTCCTCCAGCAGTAGGAAGCACCAATAAACAGAGAGCGAAGCACTGAGCGCCCAGCAGAATCAGCCCCTGCTCTTCCTTGTTTTCTCACGTGAGTGATGGCAGACCCAGGAACTAAGATATCTCAAACTCCTGTCAGCTAACGCCTAATGGGGTGAGGTAAGCTGGGCTTGCTGGGGAGCGGGCTGCAAACAAGTACGTTCAACTGACCTCTCTTGTGCTTTCATAATTTACCTCTACTAAAGAATCATAACAGAGCTATTTACAGCAGCCATTAAATAAGGCAATATTTCAGCATTGATTTTGTGTCTTTCCCACTAGTGCACACAGCTTTTGATAACTCAAACCTTATAGATTTTTCTATAAACAAAAAATTAATATCTGCAGGAGGAGAGAGTGTACAACTGGTTACAGCAGTGACAATCCGGGGTCTTGCGGGTGCAGCTGGAGGTGGGGAAAAGGAAAAAGAGGGAGAGAGCGCACTAATGCACTTGTGGCTTCTCTGGGGATTAACAAGCAGCCAGAAAAGGATGTTTGAAGAACAGCAAATGGTATGGCGTGATCTGTGCTGACCCTTCAATTGCCCATGAAACACTCTTCATTTACCTTATTTATTTCTATTAAATTCGAACGCTTCTCAGGAGACAGAGGCTCGGTCCCCAGGGACCCAGACACACCAAAGGACTCTGCTCAGTGCAGAAGCAGCCCGAGGATGAAGGCTGAAGATGAGATCGTCCTTCAATGGGAATGGGAAATGTTCCTCCTCCCTCCAGCCCTAGCCTGCTACCGTCGTTTGTCAGGGTGGGCTTTTTTTCCCCTCTGATCAAGTGAGAACAAAAGGAAATTTGATCAGGATTACATTTTTGCTAAGGAAGCAAGAGCTTGTTGGAGATTTGCAAGAGAAAAAGCAATCAGTTCAGAAGCAGCACGTAGACAAACTTTAGACATTAAAGTCAGAAGTGTGTATCAGTGACAGCACAAGAAAAATTCCTAGGGTCAGCACTGCAGCATGGAAACAAAGCGCTCTTCTCACATCTGCTTTTCTTTGGGGTTTGGCCAAGCCCTTTTCTCTCTGTTTTTTTTTTCTGCAAACACTAAACAGACTAGGAGTCAAAACTAGAAACAGAACGGAACTATCATCATCGAGAAACCTGCAGCCTGCAGGAACTGCCGGAGAACAGAGCGCGTGCAAGGGCAGCAGTAGGAAATTGGAGAAGAGAACGCAGTGCTGGAGCAGGGAACGACAGGGACAAGGAAGCCTTGCTTAACAGCCTGGGGTTTGGGAGGATTCAAGTACCCTTGGGCTTCACAGCTTTCATCTGCTGCAATAAAGTGATGAATACGGCAGTAAACTGGGACTTAAAGGCTTCATTTACACAGCTGAGCAGAGCGAACCCAAGGCAGTTTGGAGCAGCCGCTGCAGCCAGCTCTGGCACGGACAGGCACCAGCTGGCCGGTCTGTTGTCTGATACCTGCCCTACGGGGCTCTGCTTTGCCGCCTCTTCGCGTGCTTGCAGACCAAAATGGTGATGGCATCTGAAGGCATCCTCCAGCCCTCTGCAGCAATCCATAATCCCACATCTTTTTACTGCACTATACTGAGAACATACATGAGAAAATGCACTTTTCTGTGCCTAGCTGGAGTCTGACCATTTTAATCACCTGAGCCTGTGAACAGTGCCATTGACTTCACGGGTGGCAGACGCCAGCTCCCAGTCCATGGGCACTGGTGCAGGAAATTAAGACGAATTCAGTGACTGCACACAGGGAGTGGCAATAAAATTATACAGCCTGGTCTCATCCCATATGTCCATGGAATATTTAAAAAATAATAATAAAAAAGGTGCTAAATCTTTAAAATCCCCAGACAGAAATGTTAGAAAAATACTCAGCCCTAACAGAGGCAAGGACTGGCAGGGGAGGCAGTACTTTTGTTAACCAGACAGCAGGGCTCCTTCCCCGGGCTCTTCCCCGAAGGCAGTATTCCCTAACCATTTCTTATGAGACCCTTTATGTATTACTCACAGTAAATCAAAGGCTCCGCCGCTGCTGAGATATAAGCCGGCAGGGCGTGCGCTGCCTGCAGTGCATTTCTTCCTCGACGCTATTAGCCAGCAGCCAGGGAAGGCTGGGCCATGCAGCAAGCCCTCGCGGCTGAGCCTCCTTCCTTCCCCAATGCTCAGAGATCAGTGCCTCCGTCGGGCGGCAGCCCCGGCTCCTGCGGCTGATGTTAAGTGCCTGTGAACATCTGTAATCAGTGCTGACTGGCAGCGCACCCCGCGTGAAACTCCTGCAGCAAGGCAGGATTTTGAGCCTGTGATAGCAGTCGGCAGCGGCTCGCAGCCACTTTGCTGGGCTCGGCCAGGTGGCCGGCTGCAGGACAAGGAAACAGCCCCAACACCCGGTTCCCTTGGCCCCTGCGCTGCCCAGCCCAGCTCCTGCACCCGTGGCAGCTCTGGCCACCGCAGCGCCCAGGGTGACACGGGTGCAGGAGCCCTGCCAGCACATGGGGACACCGCGCCCCAAAGCGCGGGGCTGGGGAGACTGCAGGCACACCCAGGCTGTGCCTTACTTTTTTTGCTTATTAATGATTCTGTTCGGTTGTTTGCAAACTGGTTTTGGTTTTTGGCTGGCTGGTTTGAATCACAAATCCCTTCTTTTGATAGGAACGATTGCTGGAAGAACAGCAAGATTAAATTAATGAAACAATAGTAAATTATAAGGCAGCCATGCCGTGTGTGTTTCATAAAGACAAAGGGATCAGGGAAGCTACTGCACTAATCATAGTCAATATTTTTCTGTGCCATGACACTTATATACTGATTTTATTGCAAAACAGAAATTACTTACTTTTTTTTTTAAGCAAAAGAAACCAGCTCATGGAACCAGTCACTGAGCGAACAAATCTTTAAACTAATTCAGACTTCATATTCCTTTAACAAGGCCAAGTGGGGCAATACGGGCTTTTACAGCTCCCCCAATTTCAGTGTCATTTTTCCTGATCCTTTGTCATTTTGTGTTAGTCTGATTCCATTAGGAGGAGTTACAGGAGAAGTAATGGGCAGATAAAGGAATCCAACCAAAATCTAATGGAGAAAACGGGGCTTCCTTCCATTAGCCAAGCAGTATGACAGACAGTAATGGATTTCATACCCGACTGATGTGAAGCTTGTGAGGATAATTTAGTGATAACAGTTTATCAACATATTGATAACCATCAGACACAGCCCAGGCTCCATGCGTGCCTCCCCGGCATGTCACTTGTTAGCCATTCCAGGCCCGTACCACCCCACTCTCTCGCCCTTACTTTGATCCCCATTTGCGCTATCTGCCGCAGGCAAAAGTCATGATACTGTATTAGCATAACACCTTTTTACTGCTCCGTAAGCAGAAACCATCTGGAACCCATATCCCCAGAAACTGAAGGACGTGATAACTCACCCGCTACAGCCTTCTCTTTTAGGAAGCAACTTGGAAGTAAGATGTCATACTAGCTCTGTCCCAGGAAGCCTCTCCAGAGAAGCAAAAAGTCACCCCCAACTTAAACTGCGCTCTTTATAGAAATAATACAAATTTCATTTTAAACTTGAAAACTAATCTAGGTAGCCCTCAGAGAGCAGCAGGTCCAGTGCAGGACTCGGATTAGCAGTTCATGCCTTTGTAAAAGGATTAGTGGGACTCCACTGAGCTGAGGGTTAATTTGAAAATAAATTTGCATCTATAGAGATGCGTAATGCAAAGGGCATGATGGTCCCCGGGCCCAAACACCCTGCATCTTTATAGCTCCCTTGATAAGGCATGTCCTGCAAACACTGTGAAACATCAGGGATTCCACTCTATCAGTGCTTTCTTCCAACAATAGAGA
Source organism: Chroicocephalus ridibundus (assembly GCF_963924245.1). Lineage (NCBI taxonomy): Eukaryota > Metazoa > Chordata > Aves > Charadriiformes > Laridae > Chroicocephalus > Chroicocephalus ridibundus. The sequence continues at coordinate 2,989,461 of NC_086302.1, read as the reverse complement.
TTTCTCAAAATTACAGATTTCTATCTTCATAGTGCTGTGGGCTTCAGGAAAACAAAGAGATCCATCCCAGAAAGCATCAGCTAGGAAAAAAGTCTCCTATGATCCTCCCATATAATCCTGACATGTAATGTATAAAGCGAAGATACACTTGATAATTGCTGATGCTTTTTTTGTTATTCCCCTGTATTTCTTTTGGAAGGCTGTTTTAGGTTCTGTCTCCTGATGGGCTGATTTTTCTTTCTCATTTTTCATCTAAAATTATTCTTGGACTGTTTATACCCATTTGCTCTGCATTAATATTATCTGGCAGTACAAATACCTTTTTTTTAATTTTATTTCAGTTTCTTCATTGACAGTGATGATATCGGCTCTAAGTTTTGTATTCTGCTTGACCAAGGAAGCTGAGAATTTTCAGACGCTACATGGGTCCATACATACACTGTAACTGAGTGACAAAGAGACTAAGGAGAGTTGGAGGGGAAATATTTTCATTACATTTTAGAGAAAATACAAATCTTCGTGGGAAAACATCTATTATATTATGTTTTCTATCCAAATGTGACTTAAGAAAAAAGTTATTTAAATAGCAAATTCAACAAAGTAAGGCTTATTATTGTTTGGTCTCATTTCGTTTGATGGACAGGTGATTTTTCATTGGAATAATTAAAGATCTGCCTAACATCCCAGAAGCAGGCTGTGGCAGCAGTCGCATTTTACATCAGTTTTTAAGTTCCGCTCCAGAGTCTCAGAGCGTTCTCCTGCTCACGGTCCGAGGAGGCTGCCCATCCTGCAACGCCGTGCGCAGGCCTGGCCTCGGCCTCCGGGACCTGTCCAGGGCTCCCTCACCAGACAGGAGCAAAAACCAACCTCCAAATCGGTGTTGCCGAAGGGAGCAGCTGGGAGCATCATGTGCCCCCAGATACACTGGGGGTGACACAAGAGCCGTGATGCCACTCTACCACTGCTCAGACTCGGCACGCTCGGTGCCAGTGGTCACGCGTGGTCCCATGGCAGGCAGAGAAGCAGGTTATCAACAGCGACTGCCACTAAAAGAGCAGTGACTTACAAGTGAAAACAGAGTGCCACCAACAGTTAAAACGCTTCCAGCACTCCAGGCAGCACATGCTGCTGGCTCCTCATGGTACCAAGGAGCACCTTGGTACAAGGCAGGCGTGATCCATAGGCTCGGATCAGAGCCTTGGAAGGGTGGAATGCCCCAGAGGGACTGACGGTTCCTTCCATCTACAAGGACAGGAGTCCATCGTGACACCCACAGGGCAACTCCAGGAATCACCTGGTGTGGCAAAGACCGAAACCTGGGCACAGCAGACAGATCAGGGGCCAGCTGGCCTTTGAAAGGGCTGATTAGGGGAGGATGCAGTTTAAGTGTCAATGCTCCAGACGATGCGAGGAACGCTTCCTGGGAGTATTAGCTCTGCGGGTCACGTCCGCTCTGACATGATCTGGCCACAGCTCATTTGTGGTGGGTGCTGCTCTCCGAAGCCAGCTGCACCATTCCAGTGCGGGAAGAGCACAGAGTCTGGCCATGCTCATGGGCTACAGGGACACCCCACAGCTGAGGGAGTCCTAACCCCAGCCTAGCAGAGCTGATGCTGCAGAGTGGACACTACCGCATCAGGTTCATCAGTCCTCCTGATGCTGCCTCAGGACTGACCAAGCTCTAACACAGCCATTGTAGAGATAAAACATTTCAAAATGCTATGGGATCAGTTTTCAAAACTTGTCACCAGCTAATGCACACATTCATTTTTAATGGGTGCTTATACTTAGCTAGTCAGCTGCTGAAAACAATCAGGATATGAGACAAGTGTTGTTATTTGCATCTACAATTCCTTCTGAGATAGCAATCTGCGGAAAAGGAGCTGCTTCTTGCTCAGATGTGAGACAACAGGAGTTTAACTCTGTCAATTTATTTCTGATGAGAACACAGATCCAACACAACTATGAGGATTTTTTCCCTAACCAACTCCCTCTGCTTAGAAATATTTTTATAAAGCATCCCAGCTAGTCCCAGCAGAGAATCTCTATTGTGTCACGAACCACAGCACGAGACGGAAAATGCAATCCTGGGCAGAGCACACCCCAACGGCTCGGCCATCAGCCCTCCTCCTCATCCCTGGGGATGCTGAGCTCCTCTGACAGAGACGCTGCCCCTCCCCAGAGCCTGTCCCCAGCGGGACCCCCACTCCTTCTGTGTTCAGAAGTCCCCTCCTGACACATGCAAGTACAATATCCATTCAAAAAGAGCTTCTCCCACCCACTCATTTCCACATACAAGTGATGTATTGGGCCACCAGGCAGAGTATCTGCGCACGGGAAGGTGTCAAGTCCTGCACATTCCTGCAGTGTTTACAAACACTATCTTGCCCCTGCCCAGGGGCCAGTTAATTGCAAACCAATAGAAAGAAGTAAGCATGCAACCTGGTGAACAAAAACAGCAGTTATTTCTACAGTATGCCACACCTTTTTCATTCACTGTTTGTTTTTCAAAGATGGGGGACTGGTCCGTCCCCTGTTTATGAGTTTTCTTGTAGAAAATAAGTTTGTAACTTCCCCTAATAGTTGTGCGCTCCATGCTCACAGGAGGGCACAGAGCTGCCGTGCCGCCCTGCTGACCAGCACGAGGTTCCCCCGCGGAACCAAAAACCTCACTGCAGCTACAGGGCTTGATTCAGCCACTGCCCTCCCTCACCCACTGATGAGAAATCCTCCATCTGAAGCTTTCTGTGGAGACGAGTCATTGACTGTTTTGACCACATGCAGCAATAACCACCCAAAACTCACCCTTACAAAAGGCCTTTATGGCACACAGTTACATCTGTGACATAACGCTCTTCCTCCCGCTCATACCCATATGCATACCCAGCAAAGTGTATAAATAAATAGCCAGTGTCACACAATTTATCTTCATTTGTCAGGAGTGACAGGATAACTCACTTGTGACTCCCCTACTCCATCCTCTCCTCACTCATGAAGATTGATGCTCTTACAGATATTCCCCATCATGTATTTTTATAGCCAGTAAGATGCAGGAGTTTCTTGTTTGCCGGGGCTTGGCAGGTGATGGGGACCTGGGGCAGCCACCGGAGCTGCCCCCGCAGGGTCTCTGCCTGGGGCTGCAGGGACCCCCGCCCTGCGTGTGCCTTCCAGGTGGTGTTTGCTTTATTTTCCCTCTGCATTACAGGCTATTACCACAGCTTTGCTACAGCAATTTGTCCTACACGTCAGCATGTGTTCTTCATCACGCTGTCAAGCCCTGCCTCAGCCCAGCGCCTCTGATTACTAAGCGGGGACAAATCTGTCAGGTGCGATGAAGGCAGGGACGGGCAGGTACCTGCCTCCAGTGCCGCCCCGGCAGCGCTGCCCACCCACGCTCCGCTCCCCCGACTCTGCCTTCTGCCAGCCACGAGGGAGGGTAGGAAGGGGACGGGCTCGGCCAACGGGCCACGGCAGAGCTGGAGCATACGGCCCATGGCGCAGCGGCTGCCCTTCCACCCCACTGCTGAAACACCCGCCCCACGCTGCGGGAGCACTCGGCCTTTGGCACTGTTTGGCCCTCGAAGAAGGAAGGTTTTATGTGTATCTGCGGGCTGGGGCTGCTCCCGGCCTGTCTGCCCTGCCCAGCAAGGGGCTGGCAGCGCAGAGCAGGTCATTTTCCCCAGCATCTCCTTTTCCAGCCACCTCTAACGCACCAACCCGCTCTGCTTAACAAAACCCGTTCCTTGTGCAGGGCCCGCAGTCCCCAGGCGCTGAACAGCAAAGGGAACGGTTCTGGCTTTCAGCCCCCGCCGCTGGGACTCTGAACCAGCCTCTCCAGTTAAACACACGCTGCTTTGCTGGATTGAGACCAAAAGAACAAAAGTTTCCAACACGTTTCTTGAGCTTTCCCTGTTCTGCAGGCTCAGGGGTCTCACCGTTCGGCTCTTTGGTCCAGTGGGTTTGGAAATTACTCACAAAAGCTTCTTATTTCAAACCCAGCTGGTGGTAAGGAAGGGCATTTCAATACTTCCTTACGGCCTGCCGGTATCCCAGGAGCCTTCTGTGCCTGTAGTTATGATTACCAGGGAAATGCATAATGGAATGAGCAAACAGCTTAATCTAATACACACCTGTATAACAACAACATTAGCAGTTGCCGTGCAGCATAACAAGCACAGCACCTTCCCTGGTTATACAGGTGCTCCCCGGGTTCTTAAATGAGATTGTGTGTCCCCTGTAATTACCATACAGTGCTCGGCGTGCTGATATCTAACATATATTTCCAGCGTTGCTACCTGGCAAGAAATATTTGAAACTCCCCAGAGAACAGAATTATTTTAAGGATGGCATAAAGGATAATGACAAGATTACAATTCACATAGTGAAAATAATAATGAATTAAGGTGATGGTATTCCTCAATCTTATTTCCAGCCCGAATGAATTGAGTTTGTGCCAATTTCTTTTCTTGCTGCTGGCTTGTTGGATGGGATTCTGCTAGAGATGGATGGTGCTGCTGCAACTTTGAAATGTTACAAGACAGCAATTTTTGTATTACTATTTTGGCTACAGTATCCTTGGAATTACAAATAAACCAAAAGTTCAAGTGTCAATGTTGTAAATACCACTAGAAAACTTTCCTAATAATAATTTATTAATTTAATTTTAAAAAACAGAACTTTCCCTCCCATTGAAAATTTGCTGCAGGCTTCAAAACATGGTATCACCTTTTATTGTGTTGTTTTTAAGGGAACACATATTGTTAATGCCACATGAATGTGGCTTGGCATATTCATCTGACTCTTGCCAGGGCTGGCTCATTAGCTGCTTCCACGAGTCAATCTGGCATTTTACCCGCTCTCTGTTTCATTTTTACCCCTCCCTGCTCAAAGTTTTAGATTTAGATTTTCTTTATTCCTTGGTCTGGACTTAAAGCACGCTTGCTGCTTTTCTTACTTAATATATCTAGAAAAAAAAAGGTGTGGGTGCGATGTCAGAACAACCCGCTCCAAGGAGAACCAGGAGCGAGGAAAGGTTCGGGTAAAATCACGTCGGGAGCTATCGCGCTTACAGTAAGATTACTGCAGCTGACCCAGCTAATCAAAATTCTGGCTGCAAATGTTCAATGTTAATTTGTCTGTGAGAATTGATGTATATTAACACAGCCTAAAGAACATGCTGAGAACATTTAGAGCTGGAGCTCTCACACTGTGAGGCTGACTGAAAACCAGGCCTGGTTTCATGCTTATTCTTGCCAACATATGCTAATAAATAAAAATAACTTTAAAATATTTTGCTAAGACCACTGTAGACTAATTCAGAATTAATACTAAACTCATGTAATAAAACATGGAAAAAAAGGGGCTTGCCCTTAAACATTTACGTATCTTGACTGCGAAACTGGGAGACGCACATTTCAGAATCCCATATCTGGGATCACAATCACAGAAAACACACAATCCCAGAAAAATAACTCAGCCCAGGACACGGGATGGTGTGCGCAGCTGAAGTTTAGCATGAACACTGTGCTCTGCTGGGGCCAGGAGGCGGTATTGGATCTCCCCACAGCACCACAGACAACCAGTCTCAGATGACTGAATTATTTTTCCATCTCCTGGAGCAGGGTTGTGACCCCGCAGGTCCCGCGGCAGGGCCCGAGCTCCCACACCCGGGATGTCAAACAGGGCGAGCAGGGCTCCCCGGCACGGGTCCCCCGAGCCCCTCACGCGTCTCCCTTCCAACACTACGGGATGGCTCCTTAGTGTGATTCTTTTGCAAATTGCATAATTCTCTGAACAACCGTGCAATAACATTATTCTTTATTGCTAATAGCCAACCACAAAATGGAAAAGACCTTGAGATGCAATAGGTGGGAGGCAATGATAGCTCCCTTCTAAAGAAAATAAGGCATTTACCTTATAAATATAAAATGATCAAATAAAGCAATTAGTGCAGAATTGCACATATATAGAGTGATTCACCTCTAATTGGGTTGTTCTGAAAGCAAATTAACTTTGAAATGAGGAATGCTAAAAAGATTTCAAAAAAATATGGAATCCTAATTACTGCAGAGGAAGGAGCTTGGCAAAGTTTAGCCAAACACCGGTACAAACGTGCACGGAAACCATGATACAAGCAGCCCAGACCTTAGTTGCTTTATTTTTTTAAAGCAGACACTTTTTGAAGGGGAAAAAAAAAAAAAATAGAAGTTTCTTTTTCCTCCATGAAAGTGTGACTCAGTTCCAGCTAACGAGTCTAAAGTCATTTCTGGTATGCAGGAAGGTGAGTTATAAGCCGGACACCCCTCCTATGCCACGGTCCGTGCTCTGTGCTGTGCACCAGACGCCGGAGCAGCCCCTGCCCACGTTTACAGCTGAGCCAGAACAGCCCCTCAGCAGGTCCATCCGCGGGCACGGAGGTGGCGAGGCCACAGCCGAGCCCTCCCATCGTGGTGTGCCGCGTGGGACTGTGCCCGCAGCGCTCCAAGAATGGTGCCAGGCTTCCAGGGAGGCTCCCAAACCTCCCCCGGTCACCTCCAGAGCAGCCCGAGCTGCCCATTCATTCGCATTCTTCAGCATCAGTGCCATATATTGGATTCAATCAGATTCATACCTACAGCCATTTTGCTCCTTGAGTGTTCTGATTGCAGTTTATACAACCACTTGCAGCTGAAATTACATTGCCTACAGCCTTTTATTGATAGACTGGCAAGGTAATTAAAAAGGAGGCTTTTCAAAAAAATCTTGTATAAACACTGGGAGAATAAATCCATATGATTACTCTTTCAGCTCTAAGAAGGACAGAGGAGAACATCCTCACAGTTACAATGATGTCCTAAAAAAAAAAAAATCTATTAAAACTGATAGTGCCACATATCTTATGTATTATGAATGTATTAATATGTAATAGTTTTTTATAAATATTAATAAGAGCTCACATCTAAAGAAGAAGCCTGGAACTTACATTCTTAATTAATCCAAAATTCACATCATCTCTAAAAATACACATGCATTTCATTATCTTAGACCAATGCCTAGAAGCATATAGTTGCAAAAACGTCTACCAGAAGGGAATGCAAACGCAGCCACCCTGGCCCCCCCTTCTTCATAGTCCCTGTCTGAGCCTCTGCAATGGCCAGAGGAGCACCGTCTCTCAGAGGGGAGACGCGGGCAGGTACAGCTCCATGGAGGAATGATTCTCCGGTTAAAACAGGGCTCTCCCCAGCTGTGTCCCACCCGTACGGGAGAAGAGACAGTACCTTTGTGACCCCCTGCAAAGTGACAGACTAAAGTGAAAAACCACCATGGTGGTGTCAGGCAGTAGCTGCTATCAGGTAGTGTAGGTGCGATGGAGAAAAAGCAATCAAGACTTTACTACTAAGAGAAACCCGTGATTTCAGAAAGTCTGGCACTGCCACGTGCGAGAAGACAGAAGGAGCATCTACGCACAAACTCGCTAATACGGGACAAATGGTTTTGATTGGAAAGGTGCAAATTAGAAGCTGCTTGCGTGCAAAACTGTTTGCAATTTTTCACAAAAATTACCCTGCTTTTGTTTAAAACATTCTCCTGATACCTGTTCCATTCCTTGCCTGCGGAAGGATTTCTTCAGATACCTCTTTTGGCCAACCACTAACAAAGCTTGGTGAGGGTTCAAATACTTTCCAGACATAAAACATTTTACTGCTAGTTGAATTCCTTTCACTGTCTAGAGTTTGAGCTCATCGCTCAAGGATGCTTTTAAAAACCTCATGAGAATGAGTTGGTCTGGATAATGCAGAAGACTAAGTACAATAGCAAGAATTTCACCTTTAGTCACTGGCTGCAATTTAGAATTCAACAGCTCGGAAGAGCTATCCCGATTAAGTCGGTGCATAGCTTCACGTGGATGTTTTATATTCTATTTAAGAGGGGATGATGTAGGCTTAACTCGGCTCAGCTCGGGACCAAAAAATAACAAGATACTTCCTTCTGTAGACCAAATGCATGCTCCATTTAGTGCACTTAGTTTTAAAAGAGCGCACCCTGACAAATGGGCACCGGGCTGTTCTGCCCTGGGTTGTGGCGACAATCACTTCCCTTCCCGCCTGCTCGTCTCCAGCCCCTCGCACACCTTCAGACTGAGGGGCTGTCTCCATGCACAGTCAGGCCCCAGCCAGCAGATGTAGCAACTAAAAACACTACAGAAAAGAATCGCTCGGAGAAAAAAGATGCAGGCATGAAAATGGAATGAGATCTTTCCACTAACGCACAGTTGTGTAGCAGACAAAAGACAACAGTGGAGCTAATAGCATTTATTAGTGGTTTATCGTCATTATGAAGCACTTCCTCCCATGACTAACCCTGAGCTGCCACCAGCTCAGCTGTCCGGGTCCGGGACTACCAGAGGTAGGGACTGTGGCCAGGTGGATCCACAGTGAATTTCCCCCTCCATTAACATAAATCCCGTGTTGACATCTGAGAAGGAAGAATAAGTTCTTTGTGTCATTATTAAAAATATTACAAAGACACTATCATTACACAGGGTTTTATTGCTAGATGATTTTAAGATATGCCTTATAGATCTTTCTCCATTAATCAATAAGATAAAACACTAATTGTAACTGCAGAAAGATTTTAAATGGGGTTTGAGTGAGCACAGAGCTGTTCTTGGAGAAAAGGCATTAAAATATCGACTGTTCATGTATAACATATGTTAGGAAAGCATTGATCTGAATTATGTCACCTTGGTTATGCTTTGTACATCCTTCAAGCTACATAAAGGATATACCAATTAAATTGATAGGGCAGCCCCTTTTTCTGGCAATACGTCAATGGTTTTATAGATATGCTTTTTCATACACACACATATATTTTCATATCTATGAACAGATAGGACACAAAGAACTCGAATCTATCTGCAGACAACACAGACCAGCCCGTTCTCCCAGAAATTTTAGTCCAGCATCCAAAGAACGATACAGACCAACGCTAACAGAAAAACAATGCATTACTTCTCCGGGTCACACAGTTGCTCACGTACTGAGCGATTTAAATTGGAAGAGTGAGTATCACTGCACCACCCGGATCAACTACCACTGTTCAAGTAGCTACTGGTTCGTGTGAGCCCTGAGCTGGGTATGTAGAAACAACAGCAACACAAAGAATTTATATATAATCAAGACTTGAATGTTAGAAGTTAATAAAGCATTGTATAAGTAAATATAATAGAAAGTGCAAACAGTAGAATGAAATAATATAACATATTTTTATCTTATTTGACCAGCTACTAAATTTATATATACATTTTATTTCAAGCAAACTCGGGATTTGGTGTTTAAAAATTAAATTCTCCCTCTCCGCGTGAGTCACTGTCTTGTTAACTGGTGACCTACTTAGCTGGTAGGCTTTACCATTGTTTCGCTTTCTGTTCTCCATTGATCTGATTTTTGCTGCAAGCACAATCTTCAAGACCTTCCTCCTGGGTTCACATTTAACTCATCTCTTGCATTTTCCGTGGGTTATTCTAAGAGGCACTTTCACACTGTCATCCCATATAGAAACTGATGCCTTTTAGATGCCAATTGAAACATTCTCCTTTTTGCTGTACCTATCCTATTATGCCTAATACAGTCCCTTGTTAGATGTGCATTCAAAGCCGTTTATAAGGCATGAATACATAAAGATCAGTTCATTGAACCATATGCTGTGAATATACTGACACTTAAATGCTGTACTTTCTATCAAAACCTGTCAAATAATTAAACATGCACATCACAAGGTGAAACAAGCTTCATGGCAGTAATTTAATTCATTATTTCAGGAGATGCTGGCACTTCCTAAGCACTGAAGATACATTTGTCTTCATACCAGATCTGCCCGCAAATAGGGGTAATGAGGAGAGCTGGAGGAACTCGGGAAAAATCCTTTAACAAGCTTTCCTCTCAGCCAGCCAGCACATGACCACCAGCGAATAATCCCATTATTCCTTGAGAGAGAGCCTTGTCTCTGGGAAGGGGGAGAGGGGGGAGATTTACACTAAAATACTAGTTTTAATACTAAAAATACCTACATTTCTTTTAATACCTGTTTGCTTGTTGTCTTACAAGAAGCCACCCATCCCCAAAGTTCCACAGTAAGGTTATTCTGAAAGCAAATAAACAAAACCCAGGAAGAACCAACTCTCCACTATGGGCAACCTCCAGCTTTTCGCTGGTTCCGAGCTTGGGAGCCCCCGTGGGCCCTCGGGGAGATGGCTGAGCCCCGGCTCAGCACAGCCCGCACGCCCGCCTCAGCACAGCCCCGCCATCAGCCGGGGTGAGCTGCTCTTCCCCAGGAGCTGCTAATTAAGATGTCCCTTCTTAACGCACGGATCTGCAAGTCGGTGCATTCCACCGATTGTGCGAGAAGGCAGCCGGCGACAGCACCAAGTGCAGAAGTTTGTCAGGGAAATCCCTGTGCTTCTGTGCTTCTAGAGACACGACGCACAATCGCTAATGAAGAAAATTCTTCTGTCTCCAGAAGTTTCTTCCTCCAGGCACTTCTGGCAATTAAGTTGGGAGATACTGCCTATTACTGTCTGCAATTCCTACTATAATTTCAAGGAATTCATTTACTCTAGCGATCTTGCAATATGAGGGATGTGTTGCACCCTGTGTGTTACTCAATGAATAGCCCCTTAGTAAAGTCTGTTGACGAATGAGAATTGCAAATTTCACTGAGATGTCCTCTAAAAAAACATTCCTAGTGATCTTTACGTGCAACAATTAGTGTAAAGGCTAGCATTTCATCTGACACAAGCTCCTTACGCTTGCTAAATGCCACTTTCTTAAATTTTTCTAACGACCTTTTTATGTGTTTCTACTTTTCTCTCCTTAGTATTTCAACAAGATGCCCAGAGTCTCTTGGGAGAAAAGAGAATTGAATACTTATTCTGTGGCACTTCAGAGAAGTGGTCTCCAAAAAACCTAACCTCTACCACCTTTGGAGATGTAACTAAATGTCAGCAAGGAATTTCTCGTCTCTTGAGGCAAATTAAACAGAGATTGGTCTCAGTTGCATATTTGACAGCTGCCATTCAAACTTCCAAGATCTCTTTTTTCCCCACCTTCATCTGGCAATTCATACTGTGCTGAGCTCCCAGTAGGTCGATGCCACCTGCTGCCGTAGCACCAGTAGACTTCCAGAAAAAAGGTCCCAAATCTTGAATTAATGTTACGGTCACACTGAGACCAGGCACTGCATTAGCAAGACGGTGAGGGAAGGATGCACTGTGCCTGCTTCTGCCTAGTTCTTCAAGGTTACGGGTACTGCAGAGCTGTCTTTTGTATAAAATTCTGTTTCCATTACTACACAGTAAGTTTTCTTTCTCTTTAAATGTTCACTTCCAAATAAATCATTTTCAGATGCCACAGCAAAACCCATCCTTTTTAAATTATAATTGCTATTTACCATTTCTTAACTTTCCAGGTGTTAAGACTATTGTTTAACTCTTATTGAGGGTTTTTTTCCTTCTTTTTTGCATGGAAAGACTGCAAGGCAAAACAAGGGAGATAATGTCCCCACACAACGTGTGCCGTTTACTCTGTACTGTGATTATTCTTACTAAAGGAGGTTACTCTGTACTTAGGGCTGATTAAAGCCTCAAAATGTAGTGGATTAGATTAGTAACCAGATACTGGAACTAACAGGGCAGAACGAGCAATAGCATAAAGCTGGAGAGAGCCAGAACTGAATCTTTGAAGCAAAAACCCTGTAGATGCCTTTGCTGTGGTTGGTACCCAGCGTGGTGCGCAACACACTGCCCCAAACATGTCACAACCACGGCATGGGAAATTCCACACCAACTGCCTGATTTGCAATGACAATTCATGTTTTACTAATTCCCTCTTTAGGCAAAAATGCAATCTCACACAGCAGCGGACTCGGCTCTCCTCAGCTCCGCTGCCACCAGTGCCAGGGGTTGAGAACGCAGCCCCCGCAGCGCCAGGGACCTGGGGCTCAGCCTCTCGCCTCCCCGCTGCCAAGAGGCGAAACGCGATGGGGTTACCCCCACTTCACTCTGCTCCCAGAGAGCACTGCTCCCCGAGAACACGCCGCTCCTTCAGCAGCCCCTCCAGAAAACACCCGAGGAGGAATCAGCATCAGGGTGTCTCCCAGTCGTCTCCTGCCCACATCCGCTCTGGAAGGAGCAGCAGCATGGGAGAAGCTGTACTTAACAGCTCATTGGGACTAATTGATAGGGCCTTGCTCTCCTGCCTACTTTCATTAGGAATTATCACTATCCCGAATAAAATGAATGAGTATGCCATGCTCTGTCTTACTTCTGCAATGGATCTTCATCATTTTTGCATTAATTTTCAAAAACTAATTTAAAGAAAAAATTACAAAACACAGCTCCTACCACATTCCTCATGTATTTCCTGTAGGTCCTTACAGATCTGTTAAAAACCTCTGCTAATATTATTTCAACCAGCTGATTGATAACGCCTCTGAAAAGTCAATGCACACTGAAGAGAAGATGCTGAGCGACATGACTCAGGTTGCAAGCCACAAGAGTATTTCCTCCGTGCCCTTGAAAACAATTTCTGTTATGGACATTTTGCGCTTATTAGTATACTAGCCAAATTCAGGTATTTGCAAATGATGCAAAGGTTTCTACTGCTGATTACTCCATCCTGGGAGTGTCCTTGGTAACCTCATACTGGGTCATCTCCCCTTGCAGAGTGTATATAGCTCAGCTCGCAAGTGCCAGGGTGACAAAGCTGAAGCTTGCACTAATGTGGCAGATCAATCACTTGACTGAAAGATACACAGACACAGAAAACACGTTTTATACCTGTCATATTCAAGGGTAAACTTCCAGCACTTGAGAAAGCTGCTCAGATAACTCTGAAAAGCAGACAGTTGTGCTAGCCTCGGTGTCTAATCAAAAGAAAAAATATGTTGTCTGTTTAACAATACCAACAATTTTGAGACTCCTCAAAGCAGTTAACCCATGGGCAGAGATCAAAGGCATCTGAAGTTTGGCTAAGAACTAACTTACGTGATTGAAACCCAGGATGTAAATTTCAGTCACTGAAAAGTCAAGCTGAGCTATCAAACAAAACATAGCGTCTATACCCTGACATATCAGCGAATAGACATTGTACTTTGCAGGTGATAAACAACGGGAGAGCACAAGCTTCAGATCATGAGAAACCTTCACGCTGTATACCGCAGCCTGGGTACGTCAGCTGGAAAGTTCCGACAAACTTTATTTTAGGGTGTTAAGAGTTGAAGGTCATGCTGCGTATCACCAGAATGAAAAATCCTTATTTCTCGTAAAAAGTCCTGGAATAATACCTTTTGATTGATGCTGCAATTGTCTACGTTGGATTAAAAAGACACAACATATGGTGTGAAACGGCTGATGACATCTTTTCAGCACCCACCTCTGCGTGCAAGGACTACGAACTTGTTGAATAGTAAACCAGCGAAAATCATTCCATCGGCATCTTTTTTTCAAACAAAAAAAGTTTTAAATAGTAGCATTCATGGAAATTCTCCTTGTAGGGATATTTACACTTTTATTCCAAATTCAGCACTTCAGGCTTTTGCACAATCTCCCTGTCATATCCTTGGTCTTGTCACTGTCCTCCTTTGTCTCATTACGCAAAGGGGCTGGCAGCAGCTCCTGGACTAACCTGAATTCCAGCACGGAGGAGAGATGCCATGGAAAGGTGAGAGGAGGGAGACGTGTCCGAGATAACTGCACAGATGCTCCTTTCACGCGGGGTCTCCCCCGTCACAGTGACGTACGCTCGTTCAGGCACAGTTCAGGCAGTGGCCCTTACACCTGTGACCAGGGGCACACGCAGGTCTTCTCTGCTATTGGTTTTTTTGCTAGGGAAACAGGGCAACGCGACTCTGCTCTACGGGGAGTCTGTTTTCATTCCCTCCTCCCCCAGTAACCCTTTAATTCAGTGGCCCGTTTCAGCCACAGAGTAGAGATACCAAACTTTTGTTGCAACTGACTTCATGAGAAGAGGCGTTTGTGTAGAGGAGAGAGAACAGTGGTGCTAGGGAAAGAAAGCCGTTAGCTTGTGCTCCAGGCTTTTATCAACGACCAGAGGACTTTCAGGGGCAAAGGACAGAGAGTAAGGAGGGACGCTTTGAAAGCTCCAGGCTGCGAGTCAGAGCTCATGCCTCATTAGACAGCAGAGAATCCAAACACAAGATGCACATCTATAAACAAGAATCAATACGCAGGCCTTGCTAATTCAGCTGTTCATGGAACAACGTGTTTTCATTACAGTCATGAATTAGGATTTTCTTCTGTTATACAGCAACCCACTGAGGGTAAAAGGGGAGCGTTCGAAATACAATTATGCCAAAGCCAAAGTCAAGGCTCAAGGAACATTGTCAATAAAATGAAGGTTTGAGTCTGTTTTGAAAAACAGTGCTGACATCTGGCCAATGTACACGCCTGGCTCTTGCTCCTCTGTTCATTAAAGCTCTTTTACACCACTCTGCAGTACAAAGAAGCACTAAAGAGAGACTAAACACTGAGAGAATCAGGCCCTTCTTGGTTTACTGCATACTATAAAAAGGACAATTAGCAGCTGTTAAATTACACTGTAATTTGTCAGCACCTCTCGCTTTATTAAGAAGGACCAATTGATACTTCAGTGGCTAACACTACATATCGGAGATGTGATTAGGTGCTATCTTGAGTTAATTTGCCTTTTAATTTGACTTTTCCCATTTAAAACTACGTCTCTTAAGAAACCAGTGTTGCAGTTCTGGGATCAGCGTAGAGAGCGCTAAATATCAAAAGCTCCTCACTCTCTAGGGAAAGATCAGAGCTTTTAGGGGTTTCACACAGATTAGCGTATATTAAACCATCAAGGACAGGATGTGAAGTGCCAGCTCAGATCTTCCATTTCTGACCAGTGGGAAAATCTTCAAACTGGGCAGGCACAGTAGGTGATGACTGCTGTAGCTAATCATAGAATTGTCTAGGTTGGAAGGGACCTTTAAGATCGAGTCCAACTGTTAACCCAACGCTGCCAAAACCACCACTAACCCACGTCCCTGAGCACCACGTCTGCCCTGAGAAGGACGGACTGAGGGATCAAGATCCTGCAGGATCAAGGTCTTTCCATGCAGAAATCAATTAAAGCATCTGCATGAATTGATCAGATTTCACACATGCACGTCCTATAACACAGAAAATAACTTAGAGAGCAAACAGCCAAATAAAAACCTTAAAACAATTTCCCGTATCTGTATTTTTGTCTTTGTTACAGTGACCTCCAGAGGTACTAGGTATCAACTGAAGCTCCCAAGTAGGAAACGACAGAGTTCACTCCCACAAGATCGTAACTGCAGCTCAGTGCTGCACAAGTCACTGGGTTTTATGAGAAGTGTAAGATGGAAATTCCATTAGAAACAAGTTTACTGGAATAGAACCCACATCCCCATCCGCGCAGCCTGCCTACAGAACATAATTCTTACAATTTAAGTTGCACCAGGAACAAATCTACAGCGACACCAGGCAGAGCCTTCTTCAGGGAACTCGGTGCTCCCAGCGGAGGGGTTTCGCAGCCCAGCACGCAGCGCCTGCTCAGGGCAGGCTGTGCTCTCTGCACCACTCAACCGCAAAGGAAGAGAGTCCTTCCTGTCTCTCACCTTTTGTTTTTCCATTTTAGACTGTAAAAGACTTTTTCCAAGTGTGGGTGCTCAGCACTGGGTGGCTTGGGTGCCCTTTCAATACAAAGTGAGCTGTCACGGCTCGGGGATGTTCCTGAGCCTCAGGGCAGGGTGCCATTTGGAAACGCTCGTTTTGGAAGCTCTGCTGAGCACAGGGCCGAGCTCCCCGCCCGCGATACAGAGAGCAGAAACCCAGAGAGAGGGGAGAAAGAATCATCTGCCTGCTAAATCCTATCGGCTTTAATCACTACCTGAAGGTCACCGTACTTGAGGAGATGTAGAGTACTGCTCATTCTTTCCATACACACCTTCCTATGAACATCAGTGCTGCGATTTGCTTGTGAATCCTCTGATCTCCCCGCAGTCAGCAGCCAGATCATTGCCTCATGAGCCTTTTTCTCTTTTCCTCAGATAAATCTGTGCTGTGTCATCACATTTCGCTCCAACCTGAATCTTCACCAGCTTCGCTGCCATGGAATAAGCAGGCTGCCAGCAGTTTCACAATTAACCCAATGTTTGATTGTGGTAAACAGACTTCTACCAGACAACGGCAAAACCAGAGCTTCTATCTTTGTGTCAGCCTCTCAGCTGACAGATCAATAATTTTCTGACAATTCTGCACAAGAAGTTGCAGTGTTTAAGGACAAACTCTCAAGACACTCTGAGAGAAGAGCTTATCCGCGAGGATCTTTCCCAGAAAGCCACGTGAAGGCAGAGCTGAAGGAGCAGCCGCGACCCCACAGCACCCGCGCACACCTCGGTGCCAGGCCCGTGCTGCTGTCGCAGCCGGTGACAGGAGCCACGCTCCAGCTAAAGCGGAGATGAGATAATAAGCATGAGGGATTTTCACTCCAGCTCCTCTGACAACCACCGCAGCCACACAATTCCCATTCAGACTAAGTGAATGGCATTAACAACGAATTACAGCCGCTGTAAGCAAGAGGATAGGGAAGGCTGGATTTGGTTGCATGTACTAACCTAGTTTTTATTTCCTAATACAATTTCCCATCTAGGATGGTGTTTATAAAGAACATTATGCAACAACTCATTAAATTCTTCATAACTGCAGTACTTCATTCTAGCTTAAATTGCAGACATAGCCTATTTTTATGCAAACAAATACTTTCTGAACAACTTTGAGCTCCCATGTACACTAATTAAATCTGCCACATGCACAGTGGAACCTTAAATTATATTTGCTCAATCCTTCAGCAGTAAATGGTGCTTTGAACTGAGTACATGATGAATGAAATTGCATTCCTTGGTCTGCTTAAGGAAGGGGGAATTCCTCCAAAGCATCTTAAATTCAGTTCTCGGTCCTTTTCTGTGGAATCAGAAAGTCAGGCTGCTGGACAAGCGTCACACCAGGCTCAGTGTTTACAGAGGATATTCTGCTTCACATGGGTATTACGGAGCACACTGGGAACAGACTGAGGCTGAAAAGGACAGAAATTGTGTGGGAGGGAGCGCACTGTCTTCTCCTGCATAAGGCAGGCAGAGGACTCACTACTTCAGAGATGGCACCCCTCAAAAATCCACACGGACCTGATTCACACACTCCAGCTGGCTGAAAATCCACATCCTGGGGTATTTTGTCTCAGAGGCTACAAAAGCAGGAGATGGAAACTAGAGGCAGAGAAGAGGGAGGCAGCCCGTAAGCTCACCTCGGCTGGGTTGTGCATCTGCCGCCAGCACCCGGGACACACACACCTCCTCTTCTGGGGAGACCCTCACCTTCTGTGCCTGGCTGAGCGTGGGGGCTCGGGGATTTCCTCGGCTGCAGAGTTAATTAGCTATCTCAGTGACCCTGCTGCGGAGGAGTTCAGCAGGGAAACCCCGCGAGGCATCTGCACTTGCTCCGAAGGTTTCGGCCACAGGAATAACCCATCCTACAGTCAGATCGGGCGTCCTTTCCTCTATGTGCAAAAGCTCTTGCTCGATGTAAACACTTTATTAGCGTATAGGGAACAGCAAAGCATTAAAGTGGTGGCTGACTGGGAAAACACACTGCACATTTCTTAGCTTTAAATAGTAAGAGTCAATGGGAACGGTCTTTAAGCTCTATTACTGTAATGTGCACTGTGTTTGTCATGGACACAGTATATTTCCGATTACCCTGTGTTTCTGGGAGACCAGCATACATTATTCATAGGGGGAGACTGAGTTAGAACAAAAATATCCCTTCAGTTTGTATCACTGAGCTGCAAAAGACCTTTCCCTCCCAGTGCTCGCGCTGCTTTTTAAGCACCTGGCACGCTTAGCTGTGTATTCTCTGCAAAGCGCTTAGCACATTTTGCTCAAAATAAATAATAAATACAAGTACGCTTGTTGGACAGCAGCTCCCTCCTCCCTCGCTCATCCTTACCCTTCCCCACCAGGAATGATGGAAGGGAACAGGAGCCACGCTCAAACCACCTTTCCCCCAGCCTGGAGACAGGGGGGGCATGAGACACGTGAAACTGCCTTCGGGGACAGCTGCAATGTTTAGTTTTCTTCCCAAGCCCTCAAAGATTTATATGCAGAGGGTACAAGAGGCAGAACCAGGTCTTAACTTCTAGTTTTTTAGTATTTCCTTCCCCAGAATGCCACCAAAGGCACAGTATGTGCAGGATCCGGGTCAGGGCTGCAGCTGGGTGGGAGCTGCTCTGCCCCCCCAGCGGCACGGGGCTCTCCAAGCACCCCCAACGCCTGCTTCTTCTCCAGGGGGAGGAAAAAAAATAATGATAATCTACTTCCTTGCTGGAAAGCTGACTGATCTCCGCAAGGACTGGTTCCCTCTAATGCATTATCAAAGGAGCTGAGGGATCCGCTTGTCCGTGGAGCACCCGCTGCCCCGTCTCTGGGAGCTGCTGTGCCAGGAAGCAATCCCCAGGAACCGGCGATGCTCAAACACAGCTTTCCCCCTCTAGGCCTTATAACTTTGCCATCCCGTATCCAAATAATCCTTTCAGCTCATAACATATTTTTAGACATCCCATTAATATTTAACGAGGCAGCCCACAGCAAGTTAGATAGCATAGCAATTAATTTTTAAATGCTGACATTTATTACAGCATGTAACTGCTGCCTAACTTGCTGTGGGCTATCTGGATAAATGTCAGTTAAATATCTAATAATTCCTTACAATTTAATATGAACATAAAAAAAAAGAAAAAAGCTCTGTAATTATCCATTATTTGTAAAATTTAATCGAGATTTTAATTTTGGCATTTAGGTTTCTCTCTCACACATCTCTGCTTCAGCCTCTGAGGCTAAGTCATTTTTGGTAATTAATTTATACATTGATTAATTTAGTTTCAACTAATGTTTAAAACCACACTTGTGAGGCCCGAGACACAGCAGAAAACACCCTGATTAATGTTTCAACAGCCCGGCATTGCACCCAGCAGCCCGACAGAGCTGTAATCACCAAAGGGAACGGCCAGACCCGACCTGCGGCGCGCAGGAGCCAGGGGCTGAGGAAGGCCTGGGTCAGACGGAGCCAGCACACATCAACCCTGCCCCACGTCCCTCCAGCCGCTGCCGTGCCGAGTGCGTTCCTCATACCTCGATCTCAACAAGTTAGGGAATTAGGAATTCATTAACAGCTGTGAAAATCAGAAAGCCATTCTGAACAAAAGGTTTTTGCTTTGACATAATAGTTTAAAATTATTTTAATTAGATGGAAGAAAAGCTTCAAATTTATATCAAAAAATTCCCACTTTGCAAAACTCAGGGCAAACTGTTTCTTATAAAACCTACATAAATTGGTTCTACTTATTCAAGGAAGCCAAGCAGGAAAATCAACACCAAAAAATCACTACTATTTTTTTTCCCCCAGAAATAAAATCGTGTGCAAAAGAACTATTCATTTGGGGTGCATCCCTATTAGAAAAGGATTTTACATCTATTCAGTTGAAACTTTGAGCACGAGACAGCAGCAAAAACATAAAATGTACAGGTTGGAGACAACTGTGAACTAGCCCAGTTTCAGGTAGGCTCATTCCCGATGAAGAGGGGAGCACAATTATTGCCCGTCTGCGATAGCGGTGCCACAGGAACGCTAATCAAAGGGTTCCATTGCGCCGCAATGAACAAAGGAAAGAAACAAGAAGCAGCGATCTCCGTTCACAGGCCGGGTAATGCAGCCATGCCTCGGGCTTCAGAAATCCCTGCCTCGTCAGCTGCAGCCAGAGGAGGGGCCTTTGAAGCTTTCCTCAACTCCAGCAAAGATGATTAGCCCCAGATTAGCCAAACAGTTTGAAATACACCAGCAACTCAAACATTTCTTCCACTGAAACAAAACAAAACAAAACCCACCACAGAATCTATTCATCTTCCCTACAATAAAAATGATATATCCCCGCAGCACTCGGGAAGATGGAGTTTACTGTGATTATTCCCCTTCTCCCGCAGCGCACTGCCTCCCGCGCCCCCCGATCCCTCTGCCATTTGCAAGCAATCATTAGCTGAGGCAGCGGGGAGGCGACACGCCAGCCATCCCTCAGCTGCCCGGGGAGAAGTGAACGGCCTTCAACCCATCATCCTGAAACGCTGAGCGAGTTTTCCCCCCAGTATAAAAAGGTCAAGAAAGATTGCTGAACATGGATTGCATTCCCATCATTAGCAGCTGTGTATATTCATTATGTATAAAACGGGGGAGGTGGGGGGGAAGGAAGAGGGGCAATGTCCTGGCCTCGAAATCATGCTGGCGCATATCAGAGGCTGTGATGGTGAGACAGAGTTGAACTCCTTCTGACAAAGGAGAGCCCAAGTCAGTGCTAAATGTGTGCAACACGCAGGAGCTGTTTTCCTCTTCGTGCTCCTAAGCAGCAGGGCAGAGCTGCCTGAAGGAGAGTCTGTGCCCGCCCCTCCTGCCGTGGCCCCGAGGGCAACTGCAAGTGAATCTCAGATACTTTGGATTTGGCCAACAGTCAGAGCTGGGATCAGGGCTTTGGGCCTTCTTCCAGGTGCTCCCCAAGACCGTGCTCTCCTACCACGCATAAGGAGAAGCCTTTTCCTTTTCTCAACACGTGACTGGAACAGACTGCTTCTGCACAGAAATTGCAGTTAAAAAGCAGCACGACCAGCAGAATCAGTGCCTTCTCCATCGCGCTGCTCATGCGAAGCCTGATCTTGCTTTGCACCTTGTTGCTAGCATGGGATACAGTATAAAGAGCTATTGAGGCTTCGTGGAAAATACACTGCTTTGGAAACAATTCTGCTTGTACATCATACATTTTCCTGTCATTTTTATTCCCTTGGTATTTTATTACTGAGGGATATTTGCATGAAAATAGAATCTTTGTTTCATAAGAATTCATCTGCTTCTGTACCACGGTCCTGAAGGAATTTACGGTGAATGAACACTCTGTATTTCTCATGTTCTCACATACACAAAAAAATTGCCTATTATTTAAATTATTGTGTCTTCTGGAGGTTTAATTTCCCTCCATGAATCTCCTGTTCAATCAATGCCACAGTAATCTGGAGGCCTGAATGGGAAGGAAGGTACCGAGCAGTGGCTGTATGAACCCGACAGTAGATTTTTCTAAAGGGCTCTGTGGTGGGAAAACGCTGCATTTACATTCTGTGAGGCAATCGTCACGGGACAGGGAGTGACAGGAAACATCAGAAGCTTTAGGATGGGACATAAGGAAGGGAAATGTGGGGTTAGAGTCTGTTGCCTGTCTGTCAAAACCAATAGCAACATCCTTCCCCCGAGAGAGGTCTGTGGCCCAGAGGGCAACGGGCGTAAATGAACACATTCATGTTTTTCATAAAAACAGATTCCTTGGGGAGACTGCCTTTAACAGCACACCTTTCACATATTTCAGTTATTAGAGCTTTAATCAAAATTTGCTTTGAGATACTTTCCAAAACCTTTACAGAAATATTGTGTTTTCCAAAGGCTGCAGGAAGAACATTTGTAATTAAAGAAAAAAAAAAAAAATCAATACCAGCTTTGGAAACTAACCTGATAAAACTTCCAATTAAAATTTTAATTTAAAAAAAAAAAAAAACCCCAGACAAAACAGGAAGGATTTAGATTCACTGAGAAAGAACTGTATCAGAAGGGTGAGGTTTTCTATGTCCGTTCGGGTTGGCACCCCGTCCCTTCTCCTGGAGGGTGGCTGTAACCAGCGCGTTGGGTTTTTGCAGCCCCAGGACCATTCCCCACAACACCTGGATTCACCTCACACACAGGGGCTGGCCACTCGCGTCTCCTCTCCAAAGCCTGCACCTGGGCTGAACCGAAGGCCAGTTCAAAGCTGGACTTCTGACACCAGCCCATCTGGAAAAGGCAGCTAACGTGAGATCTACATGAAAATGCCTTAAAATGTATCACCAACACGTGAGCCAGCTCCGCCGCTGGCTGGAGCCCACACCTACGGGACACCCACTGGTCAGAGTCTCTTATTCTGGCTCCCAACAAGCTGTTCTGCCCTCGCTCTGCGTTGGGTGGACTCCCCCACAACAAAAAGAAAATTCATAATCCCCCAATGTAGAGACAATAATTCTTAGCCCAGGAATCGGAGTAAATAAGATGGAAACCTCGGTCTATGAGGCTTCTGAACAGGCATTTCATTCCCTCCTCTTTATTTAATTGAAACAAATGTATCCATTTAAATCTACATATCTACCAAATTTCTAGTGCCTCCTGTAATTCATGCCAATGTTTTATCACTTGAAAAACAATCAGGTTCTTTACTCGCCTAATTCTGTTTTGCTTGCTCCCAGGCAATTTAGCTCCTGAACCATCAAGCTTGTGCACATGTTCATTAGCCTCATCCATTTAGCTGCTTGGGCAGCTGCGCTATTTAACGGAGCTGAAAAAACTGCATGAACGCTGCCTTCCATTGCAAGCAGAGGAAGAACCTGCAGAATTTCCTACTGCAGAAGCAGCTCGCCCAGGGGCAGGGAACACGAGTGACAGAGCCCAGCTCATCTTCTGCTTATGAGGCTGCAAATTCTTGGCTTTCCTGTTCAGGTTTCCCCTTCCCCTTGCGCCAGCTGACAGCGAGAGTCTCAGCTCTTGGTTAGAAGGAAAATCAAGTGCAGCTTCACTGCACAGAAACAGCAACAAATTGAACTAATCCAGAAGTACTTACTAAAAACGGTTTCACAATTCTGGCATAATTGAGGCACTGGGGGCTAGCAACAATGAAAATATTACGGAGGTCAAACGTGATAAATATAATCTGCAAAGCAAACCTCTGTCTAACCGTAAAGCAGCAGATCGTGAGCTCTGCTCTTCAAAGCGACGCTGGTTGCCGAGCCGCAGCCCAGCGTGGGGAGAGGGAAGCAGAGCCCCTGGGCTGGCTGTCCCCAGGGGCACCCTCTCTGCCCAGCGGCTTCCTCTGCACCCCCCCGGCAGTAGCAACAAATATTTTACCAGCATCTCTGCTGTAACAAAGAACGAGCCGCAAAACACGTGGAGCTCTCTGCAGCATCTTGCTGACTTGCAGACGGAATCAAAGAACCAAGCAGTCCCGGGAGGCTGCTTCCCCAGCCCCACCTGAAGGAGCTTGTGCAAAGAGAAGGGCTAACAAACCCCAATTAGCACCTCCCAGCAAGGCACAGCACACCCGGGAGTCTGTGTTTACAACGGTAGGCTATAAACCATTAATAGTTAAAAATCAGCTTCCGTTCTCATTCCTTCCAGTTGTCCAGACTATGGCTGTGTCCCATTTTCCCTTCCAAATGCAGAATTATGCATATTGCAGAAAAAAAAACCCAAACAAAAACAACATGAAACTGAGCATAGCCACTGGCAACGTAAGAAGCATTTAGCTTCTTGTTTACTAATAGGCCAGAACTAAAATAAGTACAAACCCATTTTGCGTTAGGAGGGCTGGAGAAGTTTCTACCGCAGCAGCCTTGCAGGAGGGGGCTTTGCATCGCCACACCAAGAGACTAATAACGAGCTGAAGTGAGCCCGCAGCCCAGGCTGCTGGTGCAGAGGAGGGCCAGCCTGTGCAGACGGGGCTCATCCTCATTCCGCGCGTCCGTGGCAGGAGAAGGCAGGCCAGCCCGGCTCACACTAATCAGCCGAGCACGCCGCCTTCCCTCTGATTTCCCCCCGGCCCTCTCCCTGCGCGCGGGGCTGTGATAAACCAGCAGCAGGCTTAACCTTTTCCAAAGGGCATTCCCCCCATCACGCACAATTTCCACCATTTCACGTAGCACGTCCCAGAGGGTTGGGAGACGAGGCTGTGTGAGCAATAACCTTTGAAAGCTTCCAAGTCTGCTGGGCCCACGAATTACTAAATTAATTGTTGGCCTTACCCTTGGAAAAGGCAAATACACTGAGTAAACAAGGCACCTGAGCAGTCAAAGGGAGAGAGCGTTATTTCCTACATCCCTCTGTCACTGGACTGTTTAATTGAAGCACAGGATTTACTGAACTCTGCTGGAGAGCACCAGCTGCCTTGGGATTCATAAGATGGATCTGACACACCAGGAAAACATGTTTCCTGCCTTAATGTGGATGAATCACCCCGTCCCGTGTCTGAGGTCTCCTCTGCAATGTGGTGACAGGGACACCAAGCTCTGCAGCTGCTGCCTACCTGCTCCTGGGAGAGCCCCCCTCTTACCCAGAGGGGACCAGTAGCTGCTAGTACGAAGTGAAAGCATTAATAACGAAACTCCAGAGTGAGAAACTAATGCTTGTGCTATCACACTCTGCACAGGTACGTGCTCGCCCACTGCCTTTGGAAACCCTGAACGCACCAGATGGGAAGAAGTGACAGACCGAGTGTAACTCACAATTCACACGGCAGAGCATAACCAGGAAAAACTTCCTCACACCGTGGTCACCCAGAGAGGAAAAACCCCTTGCTAAACACCAGGGAATCCCAGGGGACAGTCACGCCCCGGGCCAGCAATGCTTCAACGGAGCCTGGGCTGCAGGTACCTCCAGATATTCACCAAGAGGCACCACAGTTCCCAGATTTGGGAACATGTAAGTCTTCGTGGTGGCACAGGGTAAGAGAAAAATTACAGCTCAAGGTATTTCTCATTGTTTTCAACTTGTTCTATTGTTCTTTGCAGCAATTCTGAAGGCTGCACACATCACCTTATTTAAAGGGAATCTGTCCCTTTCCATTGCCTGCGATGCTAATTTAACAGTACATTTCTCTACAGGAAATGCAGCGCCATGAGAATGTATAAATACATGCACATCTGAAAAAGTGTACATGGTAATTCACCAATAGATACAAAAATTGCTAGGAGCCTATCAATTCTGACAGTGATTTCCCCAAGGCTATCCAATTATAATAAAATGAACTAGAACTACTAAAATCCCAAACATGAGTGTATGTGTGATACAAAAACGGGCCTTAAGCTGCAATTTAGAAACTACGCATGCGACGCGGAGCTACAGGATGAATTTCCAGAGGCGAGGACAGAATAGAAAGTTCCGGTGCTGACTGCAGAGAGGGACTGTCACATTAACCTGGCACTGAAGCCACTGGTACAACCAGCTTCTTCAGGGCTGGTCAGAACTACTACCAGGAACTGATCCACATAAAACATTCACTAGCGGTGTTAGAGTCTGCCTAGTCAACCCCAAGGCAGTTGAAAGGCAATATAAACAGCAAAATAGAAGAAGTATCTTTAAAGAGTACATTGTTAAGAAGTATTTGGGGACTTAAGAAACTTTCGCGGTTTCCCCATAGATACACGCAAACACAGATACTTGCGAGTAGCTCACGGGAGTCACTTGGCCATCTCAGATTCCAAGAGTGATGGACTTGCTTTAGTATTTGGGATCTTTTTTACAGACCCACTTTATTCAAACCTTGTCCCTTACACTGGGATCCCCTTCCCCCAAGACAGGGGGGCTGGGGACAGCCCGCAGCAGCTCAGCCCTGCGGCTTTGTTGCAGCACTAAGAGCACACGGTGCTGAGGGTGTTTTCACACCTGGGAACAGGAAACAGTTGGTTTTCAAACAAAAGTTTTTCTGCCTGAATTCAGTCCCAGTCCTTCCCTGCACCTGATTAATTGTGCTAATCACTTCACCTGGTGCTAATCAGACCAATGAAGAGTTCCTCATTGTTAAACCGAGTGATTAATTACAAGGATTGCCATGGAAGTCTGCCACCGGCATCATAAATTCACAGAACACATTTAGAAGCATTTGCCAATGGCAGAGCCTGAAGAGTGAAATATTGCCTCATTATTTATCTTTCCCCATCACATGGCCAGAGCAGTGAGCACTGGAAAGGTAGCTAAGGCCTTTGTTGATTTAAATTATTGAGAAACCAGCAGTCTAACACAAGGATTTATTTTTATAGATTTTATTCAATGAGGACATGCCACAAGCTAAGATGTAGCCTGTCCCCAGGCCATCGTGTCCTACAGTGCCTCCCAGGGCACAGCACTGAGTAATTGGCCATTAGAGCGCAGTCAGGCTCCAGTATTTCCACTCTGGGCAGCCAAATATACAAAAGTAGTGAAGGTGAGCTACAACAGTGCCTTTCTCAGAAGTACCAAACAAACACTAGATGGTATTTACATAAGGCCACTAAAAATTCCAGGGTCAGTAAGGACTAATGCTGCTTGCAAGAGTAGGCTCACACTTCCCTGAGAAAAGCTCCATTCTAGTCCAGCATATTCCCTGGAGAGACAGTGGCCAGAAAACCCATTGTTTCTAAATCTGAGTGTGCTGCTAAACAAACAGGGATCTGCATCACATACAGCTGTCCACCCACTGCTGAGATGATTCACTTCTACTTGCACACTTGAGGAAACACTGTTCATCCATCTCCTGTCCTCACCAGCGCTGTGCTTTACTATAAAATCCTGAAGGCTCTGTAGGCCTTCTTGGGGGAATGACAGATCCCACAGGCTGGGAGAAACCAGCCAAGGTTGTTTTGCTGCCTACGTCAAGAAATTATGGAAAGCATGGCAATCTGAACAGCCGGAGCCCTGCACATCTGCCAAGAATCCAACCAGGTACTAGTAAGGGGTTTATTAAAAGTCATGCAGGATAGCTGCAGTCCAGAGACTGAGTGAAAGCCTACAAAAACTTCCTGGGACGCAGCCGGAAAGATATCTTCAGGATTGGGCTGGAAACAGAAAACATCTGGGTTTGATACTCACTGTATCCACGAGAGCCCCCCCGCTTGCCCCAGAACGCAGTTCCTACTGGGGAAGAGCTGCTGCAGCCACCAGGAGCGTTTCCCTGGGCCCCCCCTCACCAGGTCAGCTCAGGAACAGCCCAGGACCCGGCTTTGCATCTTGGCGACATGGCAGAGGAAGGCAGCGGGCTGGAATTCACTGTAAAGCATCAGGAAGGAGCTGCCCTGCAGCCAGCCTGTTTGATGATTTCAAGTATCTGCAGATTAAATGGATGTGACTAAGAATAGACACAAAATATTGCCTTGATTCTGCTTTTAGATGGGAAATTTGCTTGCGCACCATTGCCAGGAGACTATGTTAATTAAGTGGTTATTCAGGCTGGAGCTTGCTCAAGTTACGAGCAGTGGTTTCAGAGGGAGCCTGCCTATTTTAGCAAAGCACTAACGGGATGCAAATATGCCTCGCATACAGCCCCCAGGCATAGAGCGAACCCCCCCAGGTCCTTCATTGGCTCAGGAGCTGCTCCTCGGGGCTGGGTAGGAGAGGGAGGACAGATGACACCAATGGACTTGGATTTGAAAATTCAAATGAAGGACTACAGGACTTCTGCTCACGATATACCGGGAATCCATTTAAACATTTCTTTCCGTGCTTCAACCATAAAATGCATAGTTCAATGTAAGCCTTTTTTTCCAGAACATTCATTTTTGTCTCGTCTCAGAAAGCTGAGGAACAAGGAAACCCAACAGGGGCAGACACAGCATTAGGGACATCCCCAAATACGCTTTTTTAAGAGAAAGCACATCCCTTCCTGCCAGCTCCTACTGACCACTCTTTAGAGGCTAAGCTTACTGCTTGCACAACATGAGGAGTTCAGACTGTGGCTTCATCCGATCACCAGATACCAATTCAAGTTTGTTCAATTCATGAACCCAATGCCAAGTTTTCTATTAACTTGCACCTGGGATCATAAAAATCGGGGTCTATGCTTTCTACATCTTCTATCATCAGCAACAGAGATACTGCTCTAGTATTAGCCGAGAATTACACTGCTGTTCAAGCAGCACAGGACACCACTCATTTTCCCCAAGGTGCACTAACTTCAGGATAAAAAGGACTCGAGCTTTCAGAGCAATGGTGGTCAGTACCATCTGCATGAAATGTCACAGTGACACAGGTGGAGCGAGTTTTAGAGGACATTTGCATCTTTCTTTGCATCTTGCTTGTGACAGCAAAAGGAGGTCCTGCTGTCAAAGAGAATTTCAAGTCATTTAAATCCACAGAAGAATTGAGGATTAAAAGATAAAAGTTGTCAGCCTAGTGTTTTAAGCTTGTCCTGCCTACCCCACTTCAGAAGCCTCCTGTACAGTGCATGAAATGCCTAAAGTGATTATGTTTTGTAAGCATGGAAGACACAGAAAAAATTGATTACACAGTGATAATAGGAATATGCTAGATGTTTAGGTGTCAAATGAAACATAATTCTGAAGAATATTTTTGCCTTTAGAATAATACATCATCTTTCCCAACTGCCACAAGCTCCTCTGTTATTAATACTCTTCAGAATGACTACAATTGAAATGATAATGTGTTTCTAAATTAATATTGCATCTTCCCATTTCAGTATCTGATGAGCTGTATCAAAACTTCATTAAATCACTCCCTGTTTTGCCAGCTACAGCTTATAATCAGGCCTGAGATACACATCTGTCTTCACATCATAGTCCATGCTCTAAGCTATGTGCTAACTCTGTGCTGAGCAGCAAACTCCAATGCATGATGAACTATGTTAATGGGACAAATAACAGAGCTAATGATGTGGTTTTCAAAATATGTCAAAAACATTTTTGGCTGCTAAATAAATATTGAATGCAAAATTAGCAGGCTTATCAACATACATCTTCATGACCAGCTAAGAGAGTTCTTTTCCTCTTCAGGACGTTCTGTTGTATTTCTCCAACAGTTTCAATATTAGTTGCAGAAAATGAAATTGTGTTCTTATGACTGTTTCACTAGAGGCATAATCTTCATCCATTTCATTTAGGGATACAGTACATTTAAAAGCATTTCCTATATTCTGATGCACTTATTTTTAAGCGGACTCCTGCTATCCCAGTCACTTCACCCAGCCCCGGCACTGAAGGAGCGGTTCCCAGCGCTGGCCCCCAGGCACCACCGGCTCTCACCGCAGGAAAAGCCAAGCCACGCAGCACAGGAAGAGCAAGGGGACAGCCTCCTCCAGAGCACAGCGCTCGGCATCTTGCTATACGTCTCCAATTTAAATGTTAAATGACATAATTCAGCTAAGGGATCAGGCTAACTAACTTCCTTCAACAGGCATTCCATTAGGTCAGAGTAAATTAATTAGAAAGCAATTTCGATACTTGTACAAAATTTTAAATCCCAGAGCTGCGTAGGCCAGGCTCTGCTCTCCCCTTGTGTTTTTGTTTATTGTTAAAACTGACTGTAATTAAGCCGTATGTGCCAAGCCAGGATTATACCTAGCTTTTAAATTAAAATAGCCCCTTCAGCGCCTGCTGATAGATGCGGCTAATTCATTTAAATTCTCATTTCAAGAAAGACATTTCATTTCAAGTTTGAAACGTAATTACTTGGTCAGAGCCCAGGAGACCGTGCCATTTTGAAGTGAAGTGATTATGATTTCCAGCCCGCCCCTTTAGTATTCTTGTCCCTGAGATAACCGCGAGGCACCAGGGACATCAGAAGCCCTCACGCTGCTGAGGCTCTCCACGGGGAGAAGTTCATCCCCTCCGCTCTCCCATCGCCAGCTCCAGCACTCTTCTGCGGCTGCCCCTCCAAAGGGAGACAAACTGAACAATCTCACCATATTTACAGAGATGTGTTCCGAAAGTCAGAGTTTCACCTCCCGCCCCAGCAGCGGCCAAGGCAGCGAGGAGGAACGTGCCACCTGGCTGTTCAGGGCTGAGCGGGACCCATCAGCTCCGAGCAGAAAAAGCCATAAATCAATTTGTGGTAAGGACTAAAAATTGATTTTTCTAGAGTTGCTGTATAATGTAACTTCGTGTGATGGGACTAAGACTCTGGAAAAATAGATCATCTGTTAATTTGCATTAATGAGGCTTAACAGTGTTTGCCAGAAAGTGATTAAGAAGCTGTGTACTAGTCCCAGCCTCTGTCAATAGCACGGAAGCGGTACCAGCGGTGTTCGGAGGTGTCCTGGCAGCAGAGCAGAGCCCCCCAGCAGCCCCCAGTGCCCCCGCTCCCCCGCCAGCCCTTTGGGGGCATCACACACTAACGCTAAGCTGGTATAACTGGTGTGTTCTCAATGCCTCCTAAAAAGCTATGGCCGTAGGTTCCCCATGCAATAGAACAAAGCAAAACCCATTCGTTTTCAACAAACAGGCTGTGACTGCTTTTATTGACTTGCTGGGGAATTTTGTGCTGAATGTTTTCATTTTGACAGGGCTCCTTATGGCTCAGGTTCTCAAAGCCGGGAACAAACAGTATTTTTTCTTTCTAGGATGAATTTGCACTGCTAAAACATGAAACACCACAGCTAGTCTTCAAAAGAAATAAGATATTTCACTTGCCCCTTATTAAGCTATTTAGGTTGTTGAACCATGATTTTTCTTTTTTAAATTGAAAGGACAAAAAGAAGAATTATTAAAATACAAGAAAACATCAACTGAAATGCACAATGAAGAAAGCTTTTGGAAAGTGTGGCTGCAGCAATGTTACATAAAAAGGTTTAATGAGCTCTGTGGGAACAACATCAGACAAAGTCAGCAATTCAGCTGCAATGTATTTTAGCTCACTTGCTCATTAAATGGGTTGCACTGGGACTTCAACTTATTTTCTTAGTTATTATGAATTGTAGCCCTACGTTCTCTGGGTTTTTTCTCCCCATTTCATACATGCTCCTTGACTCCAGGGTCAGGGGTTTGGTGACTGATGAGACCTATTAGTTAACATTATGCCAAAGCACCCGCCCCAAGAAGTTTAAGGAGGGTTGGTCTTTAAACATTTCAAGTGTTATTCGTGTATTAATTCAAGCCCAGAGAGCTCCAACGTTTCTTACGCTGCCCAAACATGATGTTCAGAAGTTGATAACAGGTAGGTAAACAATGGACATTTTGGAGAGTTGAGCTAAAGAATTTGGAAATCAACTGGACTGATATTAAGCAGAATTTCTTTTTTTTAAACATTGATTTTTAAATGCCACTGAAATTAAAAGGAAAAATAAAGGCATATTAAAATATATCCATTTCTGAAATGGAAAATCTTGTTATAAAAATGACAATATTAAATTACTGGTTAAAAATTAATTTTTGAAACAAAGCAAAATAATTTGACCTTTA
This sequence comes from Chroicocephalus ridibundus, assembly GCF_963924245.1. Lineage (NCBI taxonomy): Eukaryota > Metazoa > Chordata > Aves > Charadriiformes > Laridae > Chroicocephalus > Chroicocephalus ridibundus. Next base: position 2,958,384 of record NC_086302.1, on the reverse strand, counting down.
AGAAATTCCACACATTTGAGGTCAACTTTTAGCCAAACCCAACTTGGTTTTGTTTTTCCTGGAAAGTTAGCCTGTCTGATATTAATTGAAAACAAAATATATTGCTCAGCTCTAAAATAGACTTTAGGAGACTGATTTTTATCTACTCTCCCTATGAATAAGCAGAGATGTTTCCTGCTTTTGATCATACAATGTTCTGCCGACATGACTTAGATTTTTCATTTGGATAAAAATCTCCATTTAGTCAGTGTCCCTGACCATTGCACTTCAACTCTTTTGGTCAGGTCTGCATGAAGCAAGAGCAGCGACACCCCGCCACGCAGGCACCGCTCCTGGGTGCGGGGTGTCCCCCCAGGGACCCCCAGCTTCGGGGCTTCTGCTCCCTGCATCCTGCTCGGTAGTGGGCCTAACCTGAGCCACAGCTCAGGCCTCAGCTGGAAGTGAGAAAAGGAGTTCTTAAAATGAACATTAACCACTTCCAAGAGTGATGGGAGCAGAATTGAGAAAGGAAGAGGGACAGACGAAGGTGGGGACAAGTCGGTGTTTAACTTTACCGAGGTACAGTCGTCAGCAGACCCACTGAGGCTGTGATTTGAGGACAAATGGGTGGTAATTTTCCTCCAAGGTATCAGATTATCGTTTTTACACATCTAGGATAATATTACCCAGCTGCACACAGTCTGGTCAGTGGGCTGCCAGAGAAACCCGCTATTTGCATGTTAATGTATCTGGGTTTTACACTGAACTGTGGCTGTGGTTTGCAAAGCCCAGCACACAATCCAGGTCTGCCTCTTACTTGTCAAATCACCACTCTGCAGGCGCCCCCCCCACCTAAAAAAAAAGTGGTGTTTTACAGTCAGTGAAGGCCCCTGGGAGGCACCTTGACTCCCGGGGGCACAGGAGGGGCCGCAGGGGACCTGCGGCAAGGGCTTCCCTCCCTCCTTCCCTCTCCATCTTGTCATTACACCTCTAAGCCCCCAGGAAAGATTCCTGGTAATGTTGTGTACATGACCTGGCCCGCCATGCCAGGCCTTGGCTTTAGGCACTAACTCTAAATGGAGCTCTTGAGCAGTACAGCTATGGAAGCTTTACATGATCACAATAATTAAGAAATGATCTTGCTTGCGTAGAGAAATATGTTCTAAAAACCCAGCGTCATAAACCACCTTTTCTTCTGCAGCTTTCCTCTTAGACTTCTGAGCATCTCCTCTGGGAGATGTTGCAGCTCTACATTTTGTGGAGAAGAGCAGACGGAGCCAGAGCTGCTCTGCTGACTGAGCCCCGAGTTTTTACGTGCAGTGAGGTGGAAGGTGCTGCTCATGCAGCCACAAGACAGCCAGTTCCCCAGGATGCCGGCTCTGGCACAGTCCCACACCGAGCTGCAGCGCTCCCACCCAGGGAACGTTGGCCGGGTTTGCTGCACCAGGCGGCTGAGGACTACAGAGCTGCGTAATGCCAGGCTTTGTTCAGTGATTCATTATTCTGAACTGCTGAATAATTCAGCTTGCAGGATTAATGGCATATGCCACTGAAACACATTCCATATGGAACCTGGCTCCCTCAGGAACAGCTCTCTCCAAAGACAACAGCACATCTCCCATCCGCTAAGCTTCTGCTGTGGGCAGAGGCTTCTCTGCAACGTGACAACCGAGAAGCTGTGGATTTTCTGAGGTCCTTTACCATCCCAGGGTGGAGTGACAGGGTAGGGTCTAGAAACACAGGAATGGAGAAGGATGGAGGGATAAAGAGCAATCCTCTCCTAACCCCCTCGCCCAGAACACCAGAGCACCATATGCCAAGCAGCAGCAAAGCTCCAGCCTCGTCATCCCAAAACACTGAACAGAGCAGCACGTAAAGCCTATCAGCAGACACACTCAGACCAGTTATTCTCGTCATGACTTAAATTTTCCACAGCCTTTTACTGGAGGCAACTTTGCTCTCTTCACTCACTTCTATAGGCAGATTTCCAGTCTGCAACCCAGAAATCTTAATAAATAGGAAGAGAGGCGTCTCCTTATACACTATCTTGCACCTGTACATCAGCAGTACACTCATTTACCACAGTATAGGAACATATATGTGGGCAGTTCCTACTGGAATCTGAGGATCAGAACATCACACTAGGCCTTCCTTGTTCTGGAGTGATTTTTGCCATCAGTGGAGAGGAAAGGACTCTGTCCTGGCAGACAGACACAGAAAGTGGCCTGTGCTGGCTGCTGGCAGGGACATTGACCAGCCAGTGATGCAGCGCGCAGTATGCACTGACCTATCAACTCAAAAACATAACTAGCACTGGCATCCTCCCATATCCCAATCAATAATTGAACAGAAGGTGATAACCAATTCAGAAGACAAAGATCCCACTAAATTAAATTAACATGTACAGTGTAATCAACATTCATTAAGCCAATTTAGTCAAGTGATGACCTCAGCAGCTTTTACTTAATCATTACTTAAATGTCAAATCAATATGCAGATTTTGTATAAGCTCTTTCCGATTATATCTCATTAAAAAGTTTGAATAAATAAATGTAACTGGAGTCAGCTGTGTCTCATGAATACAAATACAAAGACTTAGACACCAGTTAGCTATTAGTGCCAGTGCCACGCACACACCTAACTGCGTAGAGTACTTCTGTGCACTTACTGTACATTCAGCAGCACCCAGCTCACGAACACACGAGGCAGCTCGTTCCTCCCCTCCACTCTCACTCGGAAGCGGTAGCAAGGAGTCTCCATGACCTGCTGCCTAGTTGCCTCCAACGCTTTTCAATTGTCACACGTCTGCTAGCTATCCCCAGTGACATTTGTCACTGTGATTGATATTACACCATTTTCTTGCCTTCTGCATTTGCTTTTACGTTACCTGTGAATCTCACTCACAAGGCTGTGAGAACGTCTCATAGAAATAAAATTTTTAAGTATATTTTCTATGTAAGAAACGTTGCTTTGAACTGCGTGAGGCCCAGCGCAGCTAGAGCTACTCCCTGGGCTGTTTCTGTACAAGCTGTATGCCCACACAGAGCATTTCCACAACAGAGGTCTGCCCGGCCATCGCGCCGGTCAGTGCCACGGGGATGGCAGCCTTCCTGCAGGCATGTGTGTCAGCACAGATAACAGAAAACAGCCATTTTTTCTTCCTGTCCTATTATTTAGGGTGGTTGCAGGGCTCAGCAGTCTGACAGGCGATGTCTCGATAATATCACACCAGAGATGAGGGGTGTGCAGCAGATACAGCAGTAAGGGACTGGCCCTGACACCCGACTGTCAGATCCTGACCCTCTCCCTGAGCCTGCCCTTTCCAGCGCTGAGACAGCACTCGCCTGGAATGCAATGGGGGGGGGGGGGGAGGGCGGGAGGGAACCTGGGGATGAGAACAAGACATCCAGGAGACAATGAAAGGTTTCTCTTACAAAGGAGAAAATTTGTAATAAAGGTGAGGGAAGGAGGAAAAATAAAATGGTGGAATCCCAAAAGCACAATGGTTTCTAGGAAGATGAGCAGCAATTCACTGATGTCATTAGCACTTTATACTGCCCAAAAGTGTTTATACGCAGGGCATACACCTCCACGCCTGAGACAACACTGCGCCAAGATGCTCTCTGCCGCTTCAGGGGGAGGTGACTCCTGCTCCTTGCAGCAGGACACGGGGTTCTGCGGCACACCTGACACACTTCACCACCCCTCGCAGCCTGGAGCCCGGGGGAGGCAGCGGCAGGTTTGCAGAAGCGCTGAGGACCCCGAATGAATTGTGCGACCAGTGCCAAGGAACCCAGCCTCGGCAGATGTTCCTGGTGTCGCAGCGAGATGGCTCCAGACCCAGTTTCTATCTGTGGAATGAACGCCATGAGCAAATCCTTGCAGTTTCACCTTCTTACAACCTCCCATGTCTTCCAGAAGAAATTCCCTGGCCTTTCCGCTGTAGAAAAGTGTACGTAATGTGGATCATTTTATTTGTGGAGCACTCATTCAAACACAGCAAGCGGATGAAAAAGTGAAATGAGGATAGTGGGTCAGCAGGCGAGCTGCACTCTGCACCAGAAACCTTTGTTGTTAATTTATCAGATTTCTCATCAAAATCTCCCTCATGTGGGGAGTAAATCTGCTTTAATGTATCATACCTATTGCTAACTCACAGAACTGAAAATCTCATTTCATGGGCTCCAGGTTTACCAGATTACAATTCCACTGCAGAGAGTTTCTTAAAGTAATACAAGCCAATAATAAAATACTTGCTGGTAGAAGCAGCATTCTTCTAATAGCCCCCAGCAGTGGGCAACGCGAGGTGAAGACGACCACGATGCTGCCTCACTGGCACTGCAGAGCCCTGCTGTCTGGGCACACGAGCAAGTGACAGCCACCTCCCCATGGCTCTCAAACAGGGGGAGCTTTTCATTTATGTGCTTATCTAAAGGGAAAAGCATTTCCTTCAACAATAGCTGTGAATTTATGATCAAGTCGAGATGTCAAGATTGCTGAGAGACACCCTCTAAGACAGCTGTAAATTGTTTAGACAATAGGAAGTGACAGCTTCTTTTATAGCTTACAGTGGGAAAGCCAGGATGGAGTACAGATTTATTATTTTGCAGGTAGGACGACCACTGAATGCATATTCTTCACGGGGAAGTAGGCATCTCTAAAACCATGTATTTGGTTATTCTTTCTTTGTACGCGTACTTCAGTTCACTTAAAGGCAGGAGTTTAATTCTCTCCTGTACAGCTCTTGCTCCAGGGCTGCCGAGAGGGACGCTCCTAGCCCACGTCACCCGCTGTGCCTGGCCAGCAGAGACTCCTCTGGGTGACAGACAGCGCACTCCGCAGCACCTTCCTCGCTCCCCACACATCTGTCTGGCAGCCCGCTTGCTCTCAGTCTTCTCCTTTATTGCATGAGGCTTGTGCAGCGTTTTCTCTGTTGAAGATGACAGGGGAAGCCCTGCCCTTCTGGGCGCTGGCACAGCGTGAGAACGGTGTGTACAGGAGCTCTCTGTAGCACTAGGCGAGAGCATCGCATTTTTACTGCGGGACTGAAGTTAGTTTCTGATATATTTCATAGTCTGGGCATGTTACCTTGACCAGGGAAGCTTTGCCATTTGGAAATACAGGATCCGACGTTCCAAAGTTAAATCCACCCAAACTCAGCTGAAATAAGTGGAACACACAAGTGCGCAGTATTTCTGAAACCACAACACTGGGCACACTTTCTGAAATCCAAGTGGGTTGTCTAAAAATCTCCCTGTGGAATTTTGCTTGCAGCCCAATGGTTCCATTTCCACTCATATGTGAAAGGCTGAAGCCTCTGGCTTGTCTCTACCCCAAACTTGCCTTATTTGTTCATAGCCAGGAAACCAAAAGAGAATCAAAACTTATCAAACAGATTTCATCATGTGGAAAGCATAGTGACGAAACCTAAATTGCAATTGACTGCATTTTGAATTAAGCAATCAACTGATTAATTACTTGACTTTTGTCTAATAAAACAAAATGTAAATGACACTGGCAAAAGAGTTACATTCCATTACTGTAGTTTTAGCTTTCCTCTGCTGCACGGCATGGAAATACGCACTTCATTGGAATTACCAGATGACTAGAGAGATGTACGAGACTGACAAAAAATGCCCAGTTATCCCAGTCTGCCATTATTTTTTCTTGCTGTACAATATGTTGCAAAAGAGGGGAGAGAGGTTTATAAATACAAACAAGTATTCTGTTTCCCTATGCAATAAGTAGCAAGTGCCAGGTTATTCTGTCAATTCTGGCACCCTCCATCAGCATTAAAGTAGATGCAGCCCATTGTACCTTTCAGATTGAATGTGAGATTGTCAGATTGGTCAGTCCTCCCAAATACATTAATCCAGTCTGGGGTCATCCTGGACTCATTTAAAATAGCTTTTAATGTCTTTTTCTGTCCTGTGATACCTCTGATAAATGGCCAGTGGAAGACAGAGTCTACGCTGCAGCATGTCAAGGCCAAACATGAAGGCTGTCAAAAAATCAGCATTAAGACCTGCTCCGTGTGCCGTTTTCCCAAAATCCTTTAAATGGCACACTCCGCTGTCTGACATTAATCAAGGGTGACATTCTTTGGAGGGCTGAGTGTGCATGTCAAAAGAAACTTCTCCAGATCCTGAAGATGTGAATCACCTGGAAAGCAACACAGGCACATCGCTCTGATGGGTAAGGTTCTTTTCCAGTCGATTACTGCACGGCATGGAGCAGCGCGGTGAGACAGTGTTCATCAGTGCGGGACACGGGGGGGGGGGGGCGGGGAGAGAAGCCTGGCTGCCCTCCTGCTGGGGGGCTGGATGAGCCCCCCCACTCCTGAGCCCCTGGTTCCTACAGCGTGTCCTGCGCAGCTGGGACAGCAGCTCTCCTGTCCCTCCCTGGGTTTTCAAGCAATCTGTAGCAGATGGGACTCTGATCCTGCTGGCACTTCACTGGCTTTTATAATAAAAAATTCCCCTTCTTCACAGTAAGCACTTGTGGCTAAGAACGCTGTACCTGCACTCCTGGCCCCCTGGGGCAGTCACCACACTGGGGTAGGGTTGGTTTTTTCCTGTAATTAATCTCTCAAGCAGGTGGGTAGAGCAAAGAGCCAAAACCTTAGAAAAGGACAGACCTGAAGCCCTGATTTCAGCAAAGATGTGATTTACATTCTAGTGCTGTTTGCCTTGTGACATGTTGCGTTTATTCACATACTACTTTTTGTCATTAACCTGTGCATAAAGTCAGTATTGCATCTGCATCTTTTTGGACCACAGTGACTACCAACTGCTTCATGCTCATTTTTAAACCAAATGTAATTGTAGTTTTGATGACAAGAAACAGGAGACAAAATGAAGTTACTGAGTTCAAAAGTCACTGAAGCTCTGCTAGCCTCCATCCACTCCCACTCCTCAGCCTTTCTCACGTGCGACCCCAAACTCATTAACCACACGGCAAGGGCCAAACACAAAGCAGGAACCTACAAGCTGGCAACCCAGAAAACAGCATCACTTGGCTCCTGTTATATTTGCGTTTTCTCCTCTAACACTCGTGTTGCTGAAAAGCACCTTGACTTGTTTAGACACGACTGTCTCTACTCCTTCAGGTTTTTTCCAGTTCTGGCCCCTAGAGGAACAAAATACGTTGGTTTTGTTTTTCCTTCCCCCCACCAGAAAACAACATACATGTATTTATTTTTAGCTGCTAAAACCCATCACTTCTGTGCCTTTGACTCACAGCCCTTCAATCCTTCTCCGCTTCTCCCCTGCAATGACCCAGGAGAACGAATACCAGCAGCAGTACCTTTCCAAGCGCTCCAGTAATGCCCGCTGCTGGAAAGTGCCCTAAGAGCAGCTCCTGCCATGGCTAGCAGCTACAGCTGGAGGGGAAAACACATGATAGCATTCCCATAATAAAAAGGAGTTCTAATTTTAGAAAACGAAAAAATAAATGGCTGCAGGCCTATATAATCTACACATCAGCACAACAAGATGCTTAGTCAATAAAATAGTTCAACTAAGTGATCTCAGCATGTAATTCCATAAGGATTTTTTTTCAGGGGGAAATGCTATCATTTTCCATTTCTGTTTAATGAATCATGTGAATTATAGTAACATTACAAATGGTTCTCTTTGCAGCCTATTAGTTTGTTTCTGTAGGGTTCTAATGGAAGACATGCTTCATTTAGATCTTAGCTTGCCCCCAAGCCATAAAGAATAAATTGTATTATCATAAGCAGTTACCTTTTAAAATGATCTTATCAAAAGAAAGTATTTTGCATTGTTGAGGAGGGTTATTACCATTTTAGGCAAAATGCTGCAGGCATTTCACTTTTTTTATAAATATAAATAATTGCAGCAAAGAGACCAAGGGGCTGGAACTGTCTAGGCATCCTCTAGGCATGAGGATGAACATCATCTTCAGAGAACTATTGTTCCCATCAGGAGTAAATCGAATCATTCACAGGTTCATGGAGTTTAAGGCCATAGAAGCCAGTACAATCATTTAGTCTAAACTCCTGTGCATCACAGGCTGCTGCATTCACCCACTTGCCCTTCTACTGAAACCAACAGCTACCGCATTTGACTACAGCACAGCTAGTGTGGAGCTGGAGGGGATCTTCTGGAAGAGCATCCTGTCTGGATTCAACGCTATTGGGAGAAGGGGGATTCACCCCTTCCAGAAAGTGCTCAGCCAAGCAAGGGATCACCCTCACTGCTTTTCAGATTTTTTTCTTGACGTAACCCTGAAGCATCACAAGTATTTCTATTTTTACTGACTACTGTCAGAATTTCACAGTAGGACAGACATTTTGACTATAAACGCACAGCTATATATACCCGTGTAGGAAAGCACTCAAAAAACCCAAGAAGACATCTTTAAAAGTGTCCAAACAGTTCAGTGGGTCTGATCAGTCATTGCACACTTAAAACATGATTGCGGTGTGGGGCACCCCATGGCACTGCCCCCCCGCTGGGAACTGCTCTGCCGTGGCAAGGCAGAGACGTGGCAGCCCAGTCCAGAGGGGACCCCCGGGAGCAAGCGGGCATCTCTCGCCCAAGACTGGGTCAGTTCATCTCACTCAAACAGATCTGTCCAAACTTCTTAAAAAGCTTCCAGTGTCAGAGATCCAGTACTTCCCAAGCATGGTAATCCCACACTTCATGACTTTCATCAGTGGGAAGTTTTTCATAATATTTAATTAAACCTCATTTTTTGCTATTTAACCCCATTTTGTCTAGACCAGTCTAGAATGGACAAGAGAGAATTTTTTCTTCTGCAGTTCTGGGGTGTTGTTGGGTTTTTGTTTGTTTGTTTTGGGTTTTTTGGTGGTGGTTTTTTTGTTTGTTTTGGGTTTGTTTTTTTAAAACACAATCAAAGAACAACATTCTGCTCAATCTTTTCTAGACTGAGCAATTCCAGTTTCCTCAGCCTTTTCATACGGATCAGCATTATATCCCTAGTTAGGAATTAGGTCAGAAGGCACAAGATATCTTAGTAACTTTTTTAGTGTAAGCTAACTCCAAGAAGTAAAAATAAAATCCATGAGTTTTCTGGAGCCCACCAGGACCACTTAGCTGAAGAATCCCATATCTAGCTACTTTTCAGAGATACAGCATCTTTGATTGGAATAACCCATACCACAAGTCTGTAGCTCTTCTAACCTAGGCTAATACATATGCTCTGAAACAGAAAATATTACGGTCTGGGCAAGAATTTGGACAGTAGAAGAATCGCTTCCAGGTGATAATGTGTATGTATTGATGGAGTGTTCCACTTCAGGACACTTCATTTCTCAAGCTACTCTCCAGGTCACTAACTGCAGGAAACCTCCATTTATTCGGCATCCTGTGCCAAAAGTTTGTCATATGAATAAAGTGATACATATTCATAGTCCAGCTGCTATTTGGACCATCAGAGTCTGAATAGATGAGCAGCAGTGACACAAAAACACCAGGTAACTCAGTCACCGTGCTTCTCCGTAATAAAAATGCAAATAAAATAGGAAATAAGAATTCTCGCTACTATCAAGAAAAATTAAAGTGCTGTCAATTTAGTGCAGTTATGCTTTTTCAGTAAAATAGCATCTGTTCTATCACACTGAACAGTAATAATACCCTGAAAAGCACAAGGTCAAAAGCCTTCTAATGACACATTATGAAGCCCACTTTTGCTGTGCCCACCTTGTGAATGACATTCTTTTTTAAAAAAAGTGAAAGAAAAGAAATACACCTGGGAAAGAAATATATTAATTACACATCTATCTACTGTAGTTCTGAGAGCGGATGGGATGACAGACTTTACAGGGTTATTTCTCTCCAATGTGCAGAAAATGGATTTTAATTTCTAACGAATTGTGTTTGTACATATGCATGTCTGACATTCTTTGGAAGCGATAGGTCTGGAATGAAGACTGCCTCAAGCTCCACAAGCACTCAAAAGGCTAACACTGCCAACCAACAGGTCAAAAACATGTCATGAACTTCCCAACTTTATACATCCCAATACAAAAACACGCAAAACAAATTGTATAGAAGCAGCCCACTAAAGCCACAAATAACTCTGGACACCTGCCATGCTCAGAAAAATAGGGGCATAAGGCTCACTTGTTGTCAGAGTATTGAACTGCCTTCAGGCTTGTAGGATTTGTGATACTAACTCAGAAGAGCAGCCCATCTGGTCCGATATCCTGCACACTGCCAGGCACCATCCGCCCGTCCTTCTCGTTGTCCTGAGCAAGGGGCCATTGACCACCTCTCGCTGAGGCTCAAAAAGCGGCACAAGACTAGTGACTGAGCCCAGGGAGGCAAGGGACATCACTCATCCCTTGGGACATACTCTGTGGGCTGGGCGACCACAGAGCTCCCATCACCTGCCAGCCCGGGGCACCTCTGCTTGAGGCAGCTTCCTGAAAACAAGCACCCCCCCGCAAGCCCAAGCAACTTCCCAATAAGCAGGTCTGAGCCTCGTGTGCAAGGGCGAGGAACATTCCCTCTGCCACTACTTCAATGGCTGGTTTAGCGCAGTCACCGCAGTGTCAGCAGCTCCTTCCCCACTCCTTGCCGCGTGCTGCCGAGCTCCCACCCGCAAAGCTGCCCTGCCACACAGAGGTCCCCGTGCCTGCGACCTGGCGAGAGGCAGGAATTCTCTGCCTGCCCATGCCTCGTGCCCACACTCCTGCCGTCTCCCAGACTGCCCCGGTTCCCCCACCTCACTGCTGCTGTCTCACCCGAGAGCACTGGGAGACCCTTGGTGCTGGAAATACGTGCACCTCTACACAGCAAGCGTGTGCCTGCCCTCAAGGTAAACACTTCTGTGTGTTTCGATATTGATGATGTATAAACATGTCCCTGATCAGGTACTTCTTAGGATACTAATTGTAATAATCTGCAGTTAAAGGCATAACAATTGCTTCAGAGTGTAGGATAAGACACAGGGACTCTGCAAATTAAACCGTGCTGGCAACCACTTAAAAGTGCTCCTAATAGGTTTGGCTGTAGCAGCTTATTAAATGACTTGAGAAGTCCTGCCATGAGGAAAGGTGCTTCCTTTTATGAGCTACAGAAAATAAATTAGATTTTTTTTTTCTCCACTCTTTGTAGGTAGAAAAAGCTCTTTGATATCCAGAAATGCGGAACAATAGGTTGCCATAAAAAACAGACAACCAACTTAATTAAAAAAGTGGAGCCTGTTTTGCTGTTCCACATTTCTGTCTCTCATCAGCAGTGTGAAGTTAAAATGCTGGATTTCTGTATAAATATACATGTATATATACACAGACATATTTTTGGGGATGGCTTTTTTGGTGATGGTTAGGCTTTTTTTTTTTTTTTCTTTTAAACGCAAGTTGAAAAAAGATGAGATTTCAAAGGACACAGTTCTGTGCGCTTACAGCCTGGCTCCCCTCTCCTTTACTTCAAGGTTTTGGGTCGCTAACGGAGCAGGAGTGCAGCGTTTGGGCTGGGGGGCTGCTCCCACAGCAAAATACCAGGCGATGTGCCCACACAGCTGAAGTGTGCATCACTCCCTCCTTCGGCAGCCTGAGTGCAGCTGTGCCGGCCTGCGGGCTCCTGAGCAAGAGAAGAGCAATGGCTCTGCTGAAGACTGAGGAAGGGCAGAAAGGGGCAGGGGAGGTGATGCGCACTTTAAGTTCCAGAGATGGGGAGAAAGTCCCAGGAGAGGCACTGACGGAGGCAGGGGATCCATTTAAGGAAAGACTGTGCACATGGCAGACAGGGCAGAAAGACACCAGGAGCCAGGACAGTGTGGTGACACTCGCAGTGCAGAGCTCTCCCCGTCCTCGGCACACTCCTGGAGGCCATGGGAAGCCACTTCCATGCAGGGTTTTGCTATTTATACAGACAGCTTCCCAAGGGGAGATGTAGGTAAGCTATCACCTACGGCATGGGAGCAGGCAGCTGTGTCCCACATCCCAGGCTCTTCTCCTACCATGGGCTCTTCCAAGGTGTTTTTTTGCAGCAGCAGCCCCAAACATAACACTGGGCCTTGCCAAAACTCTTAAGGGAAAGGGCTTTCAGATTTGGGGTGTAATTCCTCTGCAGAGAAGAAAACCCAAGATTAACCAACAGCCTCTTCTCTCCCAGAGCACTCTTGGTCAGACAGGTAGCTCTATCAGGTACTGACCTGTCCTAGTCTTCACTCCCCTGGCCAAAAGCTACTCCAGGCAGCGCAAAGCACATAATGAGATAAATTAAGTGATAGAAAATAAACAAACAGCAACTTAAAGTTTGAATTCAGATCACAATCAAGCAAAGAAATATTCCTGTCCTTATCTCTACACACAGCTCTTATCCACTGATGCCAGAGGCATGAGTCTTTACAGGACCAAAACATGATCAGTTCATAATTGCAAAAATCTCCCAAGCACCAGGCTTTTAATTGTTTCTATAAGTTTTGCCTAAGAGCTATTTTAATTCCAAGCAGCTGTCTTAAAGGACAACAAGAAAACAACTTAATATGTAGGGCTTTACTGTGATGGCTCATTATTGATTGAGAAGACAAGAAATAAGTTGCTGAAAAATACATTTTGTGAATACTTTGTGAGAAGTTTCAGAGACTAGATGAGGGATTCTAAGGCAACTCTGCATCTCTGCACAGCAAGAGAATTGCACAAACACCTGCCCTGGGAGTAGGTACTTTGAGGAAATCAAGGTCTTCCTCTTCAGGGGGACTGTGTCCTTGACACAGGTACAAAACAAAACCAGCAAAGGGTAGATGACAAATGAAAGCAGCAAGCCTATTGCCCCGGTCTATACAGACACTGCCTCAAGGTAGGTCTAACTCAGGCAGTCTGGCCCACAGACCACCACAGACCCAACCTCAGGTCTGTGCAGGTCTAGCAGGGCCACCAGAAGGTCCTTTCAGTACTGGCCCTTTCAGTAGCGCAGACCTGGCTGCTGGCTCCTGCGCAGGCACAGCCCGTGACAAGCCAAATTCAGTGTTCAGGCAGCCCACTGTACACTGCCAAGCACACGGGGCTGTGCAGCTGCGGTCCGTGCCTCCCCGCACCAACTCAGAGCATCGGGTCGAGGTAAGATATCTGTTGGCCTTCAAAAAAAAACATTTCCCCCTCTCTCCCTGTGAGATATGTAGAACCTCTCCTACTTTGAGGCACTTTTCATCAATTATCTCAACCCATCTGGCTTCTTCTCCAAGTTGCATTGATTATGAGCATCCTGTGCCCTAGAGATAAAAAACACCAGCCCCATTTCCCCCCTGTGCCTTCTCCATATTGGCTCGTAACGTGATGAGACTGGTGATGAATAGCCTGCTGGGAAATCAATAAGAGCACAGACATGTCACAGCCCCAAGATTAATGGAACTGACTTGGCACAGAAAACTTCCCTTCGTTTGCACAGCCAGCCCACAATGCTTGTCAGTTCAAGTTTCCCTAACCACGGGCGTATATTTGACTTGCACAGCCATCCTCTAAATTGGAGTTCACCGATTTCCACAATCCTAGCTGCAGAGTCACCAGTAAAAAAGCCTACGCCAAGCTAAATCAGAAGAGACCATAAAGACTCAAAAAAGTATCTTTCTGCCTAAGTAGCCACAAGCAGAATAAAAAAAAAAAACCCACAACACAAAACAGACAAACAAAAAGCCCCAAACACTGTCTTCACAGATTGGTTCTGGCAGGCTAACAGCTGTATTTTGTTAGTGATAATTATTTTTGGGAAGGCCAATTAACTTTTCTATTAATCCATCAAATCAGTCCCACACCTTGCTTTAGTTTTAAATGTGACACTGCTCAGAATCATTCTTCTCCAGTGACTGGTGCAATTGCAGCCCATGAAGGAGCTGATTGCTAGATCACCTTTTCCACATTCCTCTGGAGCCTGAGCATCCAGTCGTCAGTTCACACAGCCCTGACAGGCAAGTCTCCCATTGCAGAAGTCCCTCTTCAATCTGTAATGGAAAACCCTCAGATAGTCCCGATAAAATCTAGAGGAAAATGAAATGGACTTCCCTAAGCAACAACTGTATTGGTGGGGGAACCCAGTAGCAAGTATTCCAGAAATCAAGAAAACAGAAAGCATAAAGGCAGAGACAACAGGGTACTACAGATTTTACAACTTACAAAATCTATAATACGCACCCAACAGGTGTATGATTTCAAGTGCTTTTGATTAGCTATTAAGTAGCAAGTAATATCTGCCAGTAACTCCAGAATAGCAAGGTCATGCAAACTCCAAGATCTGTTCTACTCAGTATTTTCCACTCGGCATTTTTCCTCTAGATCCTATGAAACAGTGCGGTCTGAGATTGCATTCCCAACACAATGCAAAGAAAATAGGAATATCTACACTTCAGCACTCTTTCTTAAACCAGACACTGCACGGCAAAATATTTCAGTTTCTTCTAACCCTTAGTGTCCCGCCTCCAATTACCTCGTAATAAACTGAAATGGGGCAGGGTGTGAACAGACAGCACTTCTGTTTGTTCCCAACTCTTGATGATACCTTATTTTAATAACATGAATTATTCATCGATCATTTGAGAGCAAGCATAACAGTACATAATTCCTCCTGGAAAGTGGTGTAGATTGAGGATTTCATGGCTTTAGGACCACACCACAGCTGTGGTCCCCACCTCCATGCTTAAAATCTGTTAGTTTCCAATCCTTAAACATAGAATAAAGCACTTGATTTGCCTTCAGTAAAGTCAAAATCATTACACATGGATTCCCCCAGAGCTGGGTCCTCCATCCATAGCTCAGGAAAGGACCTCTGGTGACATTTCCAGAACCAACAGTCCTCTGCACGCAAAACTTCATCCTCAGCGTTGCCAATTACAAAGCACAAGAATTAAATAATTTAATTTTCAACTTGTATCTATGGGGATTAGAAACTACACAGTACAAAGCTGCCCCATTGTATGCAAACTAAACAGCAGCTCTGAAAAGCCAACCTGGATCCTGGAAACAGGGGAGTGGGAGAGAAATGAAAGAGCATGTGTGTAAAATATAGATAAGAAAGCAAATCCCAGCTGTCTTCCTTATCAGCCCTTCCTATTTCTCTGGCAAGAACATGTAATTTTGTGCCGTAATAGCAAAGGTTGGAGTGACTGCTGTCACATTTGAATGATACTGCTATAGCTTCCCTCTTTGTATGTATCTGAAATGGGAATCTTGGAATCCATTCTCAGGGTAGCGTTCGTTATTTCCAACGCTTGTCTTAGTCCCTCCTTTTCTATAAAATGCACCTTTCTGAAGCACGGATCTGAGATAAATAACAATACCGTGCCTTGCATGTTCAGACACTTTCAGAAATGTCCTATCATTTATCCTTTCAGTGAGCTGTAATTTGTGCTCATATAAACTCGAGGTAAAACTGACACCAAGAATAAGATTTACCCAGGCCCAGAGCAAATCCCTCTGCCTAGGACTGAAATGTATTCTTAATTCCTTCCTTGATCAAAGGGCCATGGAATATGCTTATGTTAGAGAACAAAGGAAACAGTCCAGTTTTATTGCATCAATGGAAGAAGCACAAATGACTTCAGAAAAGCAACTGTAGGTCTAAACGGTTGGATGGGAACAGGACCACAATTTCTCAGGGAGGCACCAGAGCCCGGGACTCTGTTTAAAATATCAACCGAGACTAACACAAATCACTTCATCACTTCCACAGGCGGTCACAGCTGCTCTGCGTCTGCAAGTTTCCTCTGAAAACTTTGTGAAGAATCCATTCAACACTTACATGTTGTAGCTTTAAGTACACACTTAATTCCCATTCAGCTCAAGAATTTTACTTTTCTAATCATAAGTGTTAACATTATACATAGATAGTATTATACATGACCAAATCTATATGAACAAGACACATGAATTTCTAGATAATGAACAATTTTGCAATGCAACTGTGAGCAAGAGTTGAATTAATCTTATATTTCAAACCTTAAATCTTTACTTAATGTGTACCTAAGGACATAGCTTAAGTTTTGCATATGCACACTTGTCAGGTTTTTTACTAAATTAATGTGGTAAATAGCTGTAGAAAAAAGATTAGATGAAATAAATTCAGAGACTCGTGAAATTACAAAGGCTCTCATTTTTTCTACCCAGAATTACAGAATGAAACTACAGCTTCACACCTCAGGCCCCTAGAATATAGCCTTTAAGAATTCACATCAGCTTCCCTCATTCTGCAGGGAGAAACAATGCAGTGTTTGGGGTTTTTTTAATGCACTGATATTTCGTTAAAAATGGACCCAAGCCGTGGTCCCTCTTACCCTGCCCTGGCAGCGGCAGCGCTGCCTCTGCTGCACGCTCCATTTCCCCCGTGAAAAACACCTTTCAGCCCCACTTCCCGAGCTCTGCCACTTTTGACTGATAGCACAAAATTGAACTGCACTAAGCACACATTAGAAAATCTGATAAATATTGTTTGGAAATATAATTGAGGTTTAACTGGAGCATGAATTTTTCACTTTGAAGCAAAGATTTCTCCACTTATTTATGAGAAAGATTTAGTGCTACAAACAACGATGACAGTTAAGATAAATGTTAACCTAAGTTACGCTTTTCCTCATAACCTGCAGAGCCTTTTTTCCAAAGTGTTTTATGTCACCACTGCACACATTGCTAGGCAGAGCCGCAGAGACCTCAAGAAACTCCCACCCCCTGCTCTTTTCAGGTTCAGCACTGGCTGCAAAAGAGATCAGAAGCATCTACCACCTCTGGGGTTCAAAATCTTGAGGAAGGTTTTCGAGCTACACGCCAAGACTCTTTACCCTTGGATCAGGTTTTGCGTCAACATGACTTCTGACACACCAGTTGATAGCCTCGCCGTGGACATTTAAGAGCAAAGTGTTCACCAAAGTTGTTTTATGATACAAGAACACTCATCTCCTGGCAGTTATTGTGCTCTCAGCCTGTACAACACTTCTACAAATTGGTAAAGAGAAATCAGATCAAGATGGCCGTTATCCAGGTAGCAAGAGATAACAGGAAGAGGCTATCGGGTTGTAATCTAAAGCTTTGTATTTTAATGTTCTAGGAAATGTCTTACCCATGGTGCTGACAGAGTGGTGATGAGAACTGCAGAAGCTATTGTTTGTCAGAGCACTCAGGCACGTCCTACACGTTGTGCCAAGCACTGCGCAAACACACACAAAACAAACTTTACAACCCTGGTACATTAAATAGAACATCTTTTGATAGATGGTGAAAAAGCTAATTCCATTTTCATATTATCAGAGTAGTTGATATCAAACTTAAACTTTCATCTGTGTTTTCATAGGTTTAATTCTGCATTGGAATGCAACATGCACTCACATTTAAACTGCAAAAACACGTGCTGCTCTAATCACAGCTCCACTAACAAGGAACCAAAAGGTATCAAACAATGTTATATTAACTCAAGGAGGAATGTTAAAAATTCCTATATAGCACCAGGTCAGAGCAGACACTGGACCTGAATGCTAACAGCTCAGCCCTCCTGCTCTATCTTTCCATTAACGCTCGTTTTCAACTGTGCAAACAAGATAGTAACAACACTCCACTACGCCGCAAATGCTAAATTCAGATCCCGGCTCTATGCCTCATAAATTTTCATCCTGGCATCACTTCTTGTTCTTTTTACAGCATTTTAAAAATGTAGGTTATCCTTTGCATTTTAAGCAGACACGATTGTATCAAATGCCTGGGTTTTACAGCAGCCAAGATGTTCCTAAGTTTGATGAACTGATCTCAAGCGAGATAAATTATGTCAGTTGTCTGCTTTGTCAGTAAATCAAGAGTTGACATTTCCCTGATTTGTAAAGGTATAATGTTACAGTGAAGAAAAGTATGCTCTTGAAAATCTGTATGGCAAGGTTAGATTAATAAGCAGTTTAAAGAAAATGTCCCAGTGTAATGGACTTGGAACATCCAAACTCAATTCCACTTCATTTGCTATCTCGCAAGTTTTCTTTTTTGGGAATTCAAAAAATGTTGTATAAAACATTTTATGAAATATTCCATCTATGTGCTCCTTTGCTTTACAATAATTGACAACATTTACATATATTTCCATGTCATATTATGCCATAAATTTGCATAGATTCAGGTAAAATTGTTCAGATTTAGACATGCCGCTTCAATGAGTTTCAGGAGCTGAATCACATCTCAAATCTGAATTGCATCTCTCCCAGAATTCCCTCTCCGGCAAAGCACTGCAGAATATATCCCCAATTAATAACCCTGATGGTGCTCCTGCACTGTCCTGCTAAGCTGCACGGGTCTTTGTCTGGAGCTACATCAGTGCAGTTCCTCAAACCAGATGCTGCAGAAATGAACCGTGTGGCTCAGCTCCCTGGCCCCAGGAGAGGTCCCGCGCTGCCTTGCCTGCGATCAGAACTCTCCCCGCTCTGCCTCTCCGTACGCTTCACTGAGGGAAACATGGGGTTTGGGTGGTGACCCTGCATCAGTCAGGGTGGCAACACATTCCACTTCAAGGGAGAACTGAAGAGAGGAATTCTACCAGTTTTGATATTGTGAAGCTAATTTAACCCAATTTAACCCATTTTGTTCATTCGTACTGCTTTCTGGAGCTACTTTTCTGCTCTGAAGCCATGCTTTAAAAGCACAGATGGTTTCCGGAATGAACAAAAACAAACCCTACTTAAGCCGGACTGGGAACAGTTATATTAAAGTGTTAGAATTTTTTTAAAAGGTAATTTGGGGTTGTGTTTTGATTTACACTACCTAAAACGTACTGGTTAGCAGCAGAGATGCCATCAATTTATATGTGACATTTGGCAAATGTACTAACCATCTGGCCCCCGTAAAGCGTATACAGGGCATCATAGAGCCTCACGGGGGAAATGTTTACTTAATTACACTGAGCATCATCAGTAATTTTATTTTTTTTATAGGACCAGTCATCACCAAATCTCATTGAGAGATTTGCATTGGGAAGTAAAACAAGAGGAGGTTATATGTGGTACTCCTAATATCCTTTTGAACACAATCAAGAGACTGATGAACCATTACGTAGACAATGAACAATGGGCAGCAGCCAGCATTCACCTGATGCTTTTCCTCTCACCTCCCAGGAAGGAGGCAGAACCGAGAGACTTGGTCCACAGCAGCAACACGGCTACCAAGATGCCCTTTGCTCATGGACGTGGCCAAGATAAGTACTTAACATCAAATAAATGAGTAAGAGGGCCAGAGGAGTGGATGACACCAAAGACTCCCAATACCTCAGGGCAGTGACCATAACAGTAGGACAAGCAGCTTCATTTAATTGCTGCTTGATTTCTGTGCAGCTCGTTTCCCAGCCAGGAGGGCTGGGAACACAGGTACGCCATCCGGGTGGCCAACGCACGGCAGTTACGTGCCCAGAGCTGCCCAGGGAAGTTGGGAGTGGGAATCCTTTTTGCATCAGCTGCTTTCAAAGTAACAGGGAATGTCATTGCTCATCTTTTGGACTAGATTCGAGACCAAGCTGAACTCTGCTGGCTTAATTAGCTAACCATAAATAAACATCATTTACAAGACCTAAACATTTAAAACACCCTGTTAAGCATCTGAAACATAAATGCTTTAATTATAGACTAGCTCAAGATTTAAGTAATACTGGGATAAATGCTATAGAGCAGCTGTCTATGAATATTTTACAATGAGATTGCTCTCTGTTCGCCAGGTCCACAGAGACTATCAGGTTGGGAAGAACACATTTATCCTCCAAAATGCCTGTTCTCCTTTCCCTGTAGGGTGCAACTGCCCAGCTATCGCCAGCTCAGCTAGTTTGCTGAGAGCTTTGTTCTCAGTGAAGTGCCTACAGCGAGCCCAGATATTTGGGGGTTCTCTGCTGCTGTGCTAAATTCTGTTCTTTTCTCCCGTGGCTCTCCTCACTAGGCAGCTAAATGAGTAGAAGGATTCCCTTGCCTGCAGTGTACCCTGGATCAGACCCCAAAATCTACATAACCATCTTCAACATCTACAGAGCAAGGCTGGTTTTCATTTTCTCTTTAAAATCCACTTACATTAACAGAGTGGTGTAAAGGGACTAACACCCTTGAAAATAAGGCCACGAATGCCCAAGCAAGACAGCTTCAAATTGCAAAGATGACCACAAATCACTGGTAAACCACTTACTCGTCTGCCTCAGCTCCAGCACGTTATTGCACTGGTCACTGCACTTGCGCTGACTCCAGCTGGGACTTCCACTGCTTTCAAATGCAGCCCTAGAAGGTTTGACTGAGTAGGGAAAGATCAGTATCTTCCTGGCTTTGTCCAACCGATTCCAAGATTTGTATCTCAGAACATTCTGGTTTCTTATAATGAGTTATGTACTGGTGTAAGAACAGCTTGTGAAAGCCCAGCCAAGATCACTACTGCAGCTGGTGCTGTACCAACAGAGTACAAAAATACTTCCTACTCCAAACAGATGCAATAGAAAAGCCATTGGTGCTTTACCCACAATCAAGTCTACCTCCTGAGTTCCAACCCAGTGCTGGATCTCAGACTTTAATACCTAGAAAATGTCAAAAAGGACTTGCACTGCTGACATTCCTATTTCATCAGGAAAATTCAAATTTTCCCTAGTTTGAGTCAGTATAATTTATTCTAAAGGTAAAAGTACTCAAGGGCTTTTGTCCTAAATATTAATGATGGTCACAGGTCTCTTATTTAATGTAAAATATGAGCAAACAGTCAAACTGAAGCAGTCTTCAGGGAGCAGAAGCAAGCCAGCCAATTTCACCTTCAGACACGGAACACTCCATCCACTGAATCTGCTGAACACCTGCAATACATTGATTGCACTTAAACAACTAGCTTTAGAATGCTAATTTCATCTCTGCCTCCAAAATGCAGCATTTCTTTACACACAAAGTGCTCGCTGTTCAGCTTGCCTTTTTTTTTTTGCTATATATAGTAAATGGAGCAAGTGATTTTTTTCTTTAACTACAGACTAGAAACTTTATTCCTGTTGTATGACAGTAATCTATTAGTAAAGGAAATCAAGTTTTTACTCACTACAGGAGGGGAAAGAGATACTTTAGCTTTTATGTCAGTTCACTCTCTATTAATGATAAACATTGGAAGCCTGGCAGGACTAGATCATCTTGCATCTATTGCTATGAGTATATTAAGAATTAACAGCAGGCAGAGCAGTAATTAAACACCAAATGTCTTTACCAACTCTGTTGCCAGAGCACTTCACTGTACAACAGGGTTGACCAGAAGTATGTACCAAAGAGGATTCTCAGTGCAAATCCAGAAGAGCTCCTGTGGATGGCATGGAGACCAGCGTTAGCAGGCACTGCCTCCAGAAGACGCAGGGAGATGCGGAACAGGCGAGCTGGGAACCCTGCAGAAGGATCCTGCACCACCAGCATCCCAAGGGATCAGCCTCACAGACAGCAAAAATTGCTTACTGTTGTATTACCGTTACTAGCGCTGGAATTAAAATTTTATTTTTTCTATTCTTCTATTACTGCAAGTTTTTTCCTACATGTTTCTTTTGCTGCTTATTGCGTCAACTTAAAGCTCCCACATTCCAAACAGTTTATCTATGCTGTCACAATAAATTTTAAGCGTGTTCTGTTTGCATTATGTTTTCCCTTTCCTCCCTTATTCAATGTTTCCAGATTTATTAAATACAAGTGCCCTAATGCATGCCAGCTTTATTATCCTTTTGGAAGGCCTCAAGGCATTATTTGTTTTATTAACCATATTAGATCAAAGCAGTTAGTTTCTATTAATGTAAGTAAAATACACAGATTACCTTAATGAGAAGCTAAAGCTACATTTGATTCTTTGTATAATGTATCATCTGGAAGCACATAAGTTTTCACAGCTCGTATTTTCTACTTGGGTTCAACCATGTACATGCATTCTCTTATCATGAAAAATACTTAGAAATCCACAGAGATTTTCAAAAAATAAAGTGCATATTTTTATTCTGTCTTTTAAGATTACTCTTGCCCCCACCCCCTCAGAAACAGCTTTTCTAAGCAACTTCTCACAGCTTAAAGTTCTGTTCAGTTTAAATAAACGTCCAGACATTCTGATGAATATCTGAAGTTCCTCCAGACTGCTTTGGGAGGGATCAGACTGAGTTGCACTGTACATCATGTCTCTCAAAAGATCCAGCTCCCAGGCCCCGGAGAAGAGCTTAAAAGCCTAGAGGCTTTGCAAAATTCAAATTCTTTTGCCAAAATCCAAACAACAAATTGTGCTTTGATCCACATTAGTGCACACTACCCACCTCTGGAGTTTCAGCGTGACTGTTCACAGCAATCCAAAAATCTCTGTACAAAGTCCCAGCCAAAAATTCTACTTAGTTTGATGCCAAAGTCAGTTCAGAATTTTATTTTGTCACACATCTAGTAGGGAGAATTTAAATGCTTTTTTTCCCCCCCCTTACTGAAATCTGTTGTTTCCAGAACACTCATTTCTTTAGCAAGCCTTTCAAGTGGTTAGGACCTGCAGCATATTCCAGACAGCTGATGCGAAGCCCCGGGGGTAAGGTACCATGTGCTACAGAGCATGTTATACACACAACCCAATTTGGACAACTTTGTAAAATGTGTAAAAATTGAAGACCTCTGTAACATAAGATAAGGCTGCCTACAGCAGCCAGATACTCCAGTCCAAGCATGCTGGCAGCTCACACTATGGTGAAACAAATATACGACACCACACAACCACCAGGTTTGCTGTCTGAAAAAAGCTTCTTCAGTGCCTGTGTGCACAGTACAATTTACTGCTCCTGCCTCTCCTGGTTAATGCTGCCAGCTGAATGGCCTGCAGAGCTTTTTTCCCCACTGTTTCTTATACTGACAATTAAGCAGATTTATGCACAGAACGAAGTATTAGGGAAAGATGCACATGGATTTTCTGTAAGCGAAAAGGACTCTGCCTTTGCTGCACACAAGAACTCCAGCTCTCCTCGGGGCACTCCACAGGAGAAGCCCAAATAACAAGCTCTTCTTGGAAGAGCAGCCTCTGCAAAATTATGGTAGTTTCAAAAACCAAATTTTCCTAAGTAAACACAATCCTTTTACTGATGCTCCTGCTCTCACAGCACTCGAGCCTGCAGGATCTTTACTTGTCTCAAGGGATCTGGACTCTGATCGGAACGTCTCCGAGGGTGAAAAGGAGCAGAGGAATTTTCACCTGGTTCCCACTCTCAAATAGGTATTCTTGAAAATTCCAGCCTAATCTTCACATTATTTGCTTTATGAAACAATCTGAAAGAAATCAGAACTTTGGAAGGACTTCTATCAAATGTACACATTAGCAATTCTTGCTATGACTTATTTCTCAGGCATTCTCATGTAAAAGTTTTTATAGCAGTTCTGCAAAAAGACCTGAAATTAGAAAAACTCCATGAATAGAGCAGAACACACATTGTGGTTCATTTTATTATTTAAATGTGTTCCTTTCACTCTAAACATCAAAATTAAATAAAGAAGGAAAAGAAACATTTCTAGCATTCAGAATATTTCAAGAGTGACTTGCATTCATATCTATGTCTATATCTCTATATTCATGCATATAGGGGACAGGAACGCATCAATTCTATCTAGCAAATGGAGTTAACGCTCATACATAAAATGCGCCATTTAAATTCCAGAAAGGATAATGAACAGCACGGGAGAAGAGACCACAAGAAAAAACACGATAAGCAATTGAAAATAGCTTTCAATGACTACAATGTATTTTTCCTTTCGAAATCCGCTATGCGGCATTTCATTTGCTGAAGATATGGACACTTGCCCAGTTTGCTGGAGCAGGTAAGTCAGTGTAACCTATCAGCCATCTGTTCTAATTGGACATACAGCCCAAAGAAACATTATAAATATGCAAAGAACTACAAAAACACCCTGATGGGATAGCTGGATAACAATAGCTTTAATTTTTCATTTGTTTATTTGATTTGCTGTAATGAATGAGTTACTGGAGCGACATCTGGAATAACTGAAATGAGACAAATGAAACTTTAGGGCAAAATAAGTCTGTTAGAAGCAAACCTGCACTACTATTTTTTTTATCCTGGTTTGTTTTTTTTAAGTTAACACTCTTTGCTCAGTCATCTGCACCACTGTCATGAATAGATGGATGGGGATCCTGGTTTTGTTTATGTATTAACTCCTAGCTTTGAGGGACTCTAGTTAATCTGGTAAACTAGACGATTTCATGGCTCTGTCACTCACAATCAAAACATCTGATTTAATGCTTGGAGCAAGCCAGAGGAGTCACTGCCCCAAATGAACTGAATGATGTATCACATTTTGCTATCAAAGATGTTGAAAGCATTTTCCCCGGATCTTTGCAATTCAATGGCATCAAAAAGTATAATTGCAACTGGAGGGCAAGGATGCACGGACCGATACAAAATCACTTGAACAAAAACTGTCATAATTATAAATGACAGGAAGCTCAGGGTAGACAAACCTACAGCGCGGCTTTGCTATGGAGAGGAGAAAAAAAAAAACCACACAAAAAACCATCAGCAGAACAAGGCCTTCAGAACAACTGTAAAAACTTAAGGGCTGTCATAGAAACAAGGGACAGAAAAGAGCCACCGGAACCCCACACCTGCTTCTAACAATTGCAAACAACCAGCAGGCATTTAGTGCAGGTGTTTGCCCAGAAAATTTCCTCCATACAACTACACATACAGCAGGCCACAGTGCTGTCCCATCAAGACCAAACCCAGCAAAATACAAGGTGAGGAGGAAACAAAAGATACCCAAGACAAACATCCTTAAGCCCTGCAACGTTTGGCCAGGGTGTCCAGGTGATCCTCTTTGATCGCCGATGCAGGACACTGCAGTGGGATGTGACTTATATTTTAATTTTGCTTGTATTTTGGTTTGGGGAAGCTGCCTTTGAAGGAACAGAGCAGTGACAGGATCTGCGTGTTGTTAGTAGACTCCAAGTAGTAAGACAGAAACTACCTCTGAACAACACCTACTCCCAACACCAACAATTCAGAAGGAGCTTTAATTCATCTTACTTCAAGCAGCAATTGTGAAGAGGAAATAGCAATCTTCATTAAGGATTAGGTAAACAATTAACTTATTATGTTCAATCTTCATAATGTGTGTCTGGGTACACAGAAATAAAAAACACAAACACACAGCTTAAGCACATTACAAGGGGAAAAAATGTTATGTTGGTTTCCTCATTTAAAATGAGCTCTTAGTAAGTTTTGCCTTTGATGTCTCAAACTTAGTACTCCAAAGTAACTCATCTGGAACAGGCTGGTTAATTGTGAAATTATAGAAGACACAAGTCTTGACTCCTTTCCCAGTAAGTTTAAGAAGGCTGGGATTTAGTCCGGCATCACTATCCTCTGGTCTCCACGTGCTCAGAGTACTCACCTTGAAGCCATACTTGGGCCTGACACAGCCTAGAACAGTTGTTTTAATAGTGCTTAGGTTATTAAGAGTTCTCTATTCCACCACAAAAGCACTGGGAATCTAGTTTCCAAGGAGTATGTATCATGCTGCAGTGCTAGTTATGAGACATTAACTTGGGCATAAAACACAGGAGCCACCCCCAAGCAAGCCATTTCTCCTCATTCATTCCTTCTGCACTGTAAGGAAAGGCAATAGATCAGCAGCAAGATGCCTGATGTTTTCACGAAAATCTTTGTCATTCTGCTCTAAGCTTTTTTATTTCTTTGTCTGTTTTATTTTATCGCACTTTTAATGAGAGGTTTCAACAACCCCATCATTAAAAAAAAAAAGGAAAGGGAAATAGGAAAAAGAAAAAGAATAATTAAATTTTTAAAGGTTCTTTCTGAAGGAAAATGGTCTTATATCATTTTAAATGTTTAAAATCTAGCTGACTCCAGCATTCCTGCTGATGACTTCAGCAACTTACAAAGCAATTTAAAGAAATGAAGAGAGCTGGGAAATAGTGTCTATAGTAAAACTACATAGATTATCCCATTTGAGGGAAGAAATAGCAGAACAGATGTTCTTGACTTCTGAGGAGACTTCCATAAATCACACATTTGTACAGGGCCTGACAGCACTGCTCCACTGCCCATGGGAACTGGCCACCAGAGAGGAGAGGAGCGAGTCCTTCACTGCAACAAACACACCTGCCACAGGTGCTGCACGTACTGAAAAGCTGCCACTTCTGTAAATACCAGAACCCAAAAGTGCTTAGTTCCTAACTTACTGCCTGACCCACATCCTCAGGCACGTTGCTGACCCCGCAAGCCTGTGTGCCCACGGAGACAGTCCTTAGTCTGTTTGTCACAGTACTAAATAAGTTGAAAAACCTACTTATGTGGACTGTAGGTTCTCAGTGTCAATCTCCTGATAGCATGGGAAGTTCCAGACCCACATGAACTCAAGCTGTAAATCCACGCCTCTTCCCATGAACTTAGTCACTGACTACCCATCTTTCTCACAAACTCCCAGGCTGAATGACTGTCGCCTCCCCCAACAAAGCCTAATCCTCTTCTCGGCAGAACTCAGGACCACCACTGAAATCAGTATCTTCGGAAAGGACAAGCAGAGACCATTCAGACCTGACGACGTGTGGTGCACGTACATATCAGCAATTATGGTGAGTTTTTTGTCACTGGCTGATAAGACTGCAAAAGCTATTAGAACTATGCAGCTCTCCCCCAGCACCTGAGACAGACCGTCACCTCGTGCTACCCAGCAAGAAGAAAGCTTGTTCTTTGGCCGACCTTGCCAACCCAAAAATCACCAGCCTGTTCCTTGTATGCAAATATGCTGAGCGCAGAAACAACAAAACACCACTTATTTCCCATGTTTTATACATACAGAGACTATGTTAAAAGCCAAGCAGTGTCTACCAATGAGTATTCCATCAAACAGCAGTTTGCTCAGCTGCTTTTATAAAGTGTCTGGCTGCTGGCAAGGACACCCCGTCAATGCCCCACTGTTCTCCTGTCCCGCCAGCACAGACCACGACACCAACCAAACCACGCAGCCCCTCACTCGGGCGCTGCTGCATTTAGGAGGACACACAGCCATGAATTCCCAGTCTCCAGCCAACAAGGAGTTTAACACGTGCCCAGGGAAGCCGCTCTGAGGCTCTGCAGCTCTCCCTGTTAGAAACCAGCACCTGACTTCAAGCACAAACGCCACTACCTTCAGCTCCGAGACACCAACCCATGGCGCATCATCTGCTAAACCTGCCTCACCCGCACCGTTGGCCCCGAGCCGTGCAATATCCTACCTTTCGGAGACAGGTGACACATCCCAGTGTGCTCCTCTGGCAGCAGGGGCCAGCCTGCAGCGGCCTCCTCACTGCAGTGGCCTCCTCACTGGCAGGGGCTCCAGCGGCAGTCTCCTCATGGCGGCAGTCTCTCTCCTCATGGCGGCAGTCTCTCTCCTCATGGCGGCAGGCCGCCCAGGCCTGGTCAGTCTGGTAATGGCTTCCACAGGGAACATGGCTTCAGGCCTCAGACCTTCAGAGAAGAGCCAGCTCATGCCGCCATCGGTTGTGCCAGTCAGGGTGCAGCAGGGATGGCGGATCCCTCACAGATAGGGCACCCCACTGCCAGCAGGGCCAGGGCCTGTCCCACCATCACCAGTGAGGTGCTGCAGCAGCAGGAGTGCCCAGAGCATGAGGCCCTGCGGCGGCCGGGCGGCAGCCACCGCCAGCCCAGAGCACAGGGCAAGTCTGTAGCAATGGGGCCTGGACAATTTCAAGCCCAGAGCCCCAACCAGCAAATCCAGGCAGGATCCATCCCAAAGAAGGTAAACAACACCAGGCAGAGCCCCAAGGTAGCAGGGTGAGGCCATGGTGGAGGAGAGCTGGAGACCAGCATCCACGCTGCAGAGCAAGACTGAGGATACAGCTACAGGCAGAGGGGCTCCAGCTGTAAGCAGAGAGATCCAGGTGATGGCTATTTGGGATCATTAGTACCCTCAGGGCAGCCCACCTGCTGTGCTGTGCTCTGCCCTGCCCCGTCATGCAAGGGTGGGAAAGGTGCCTCAGGGTGCTCTTCTGGGTGCAGATGACGGCCTTCCCACAGGTCTGGGGGGGTCCGAGCATGGGGGTCACAGTGTGAGCCCCTGTCTGTGCGAGGGGCTGCTGCAGCAAGTGTCTCAGATGAGCGATGAGTAGCTCAAAACAGAAAGTATTGCAAAAATGCGTACTAGTGCTATGGTGAGTGGAGAGCTGTTAGCGCTGTGTTTTCTCCTTATCTGTGTGTATTTAAAATTCTCGGTCTCACTTCTGATTAACTGAAGCCACATAGGCTTGGAGAAGAACTAGAGGAGAAAGAAAATGGTGTTGCCAAGCCCATTTTATCAATAAAAAACAGTGGGCGTGTCTGTAAACCAAAACCTATGTCTACAAATTGTTGACTTTTGAAAACTGTTGATGTCTTTTATCAGCATAAATATTGCTGTCTGAAGAATGCTTCCAATCCCAATTTTTTCCCCTCCACTGTTGAAGGAAAAATGTCTGCGAAGTAGCCTGAGCTAATAGCAAATTACAAAGGTGATATACCACGAAGCATGCCAAAAATTTGAGAGTTTGCTTCAGAAGGGACTCTGGGAAGAGCTCTTAATGCTTGCTCGTGCTGCGGAGTGATCGTTTGTTTTATTTTTCTCTTACTAAAGGTCCTGCAGCTGACACAGCCCTGGTGCACTCCTGGGGGTGGCTGTGACCAAGGAGGCCAGGCACAGGTGGGCTAATAGGGCACACACAGCTGCGTGTGATGTTATGGGTGATGGAGAACTGCTGCAGACGCTGTGAGCTCACCCTGGCTTATTCTGCTCCCTTAGAAAGAGGTAACAAAGCCTTTTCTGCTCTAACTCATTCAATTAGACCTGAGATTTGTTATTTGTAGATAGCGCTAATCCAGTTTTTGAACTTGCCATAGGAGGCATAAGGAAGCTCATAAAACACAAATTACATGGAAGCTACAAGTAGGATCAGGTGGGGAGAGATGAGATTGCATCTGTTTGGGTTTTTCCCACCTGATTTTGTTTAAGGTTGCCCTGCTTGCTTTGATGCTGGCTTCAATAGGAGTCCTTTTCTTCTGATGTTCCCAACTTGGTACTGGGACTCTGCAGCTAATGTTTATTTTCATGAACCTTACAGAACTGTTGTAGAAAGTTCTGGCAAATAAAAAAGACAGTGGAAGATGTTGGAAAAGAGAGCAGCAATTAGGTTGCACTTGGTTGAAGCTGTGAGTGAGAGCTGAAGCAATGTGTTCAGCCTTGACATTATTTGGGCTCTTATGTTTTTAAATGAAGAAAGAAGGCTGGGCTGGGGGAGAGAGGAGGGAGGAGCAGAGAGAAGGGAAAATAAAAGGAAAGTGGAAGCTAATCCCAAGCACTGTGAAAAGGTCATGTGCTTCGATATGAGTAATTAATTTTCTTAGAGCAATGTTGAAAAGGTTAACCTGATTTATGGAATGCAATTTAATTTAAAATGTGTTGTGTACCTTGTTAAAAGGGTCCAATTATAACTGCTAATTCTGTGGACTGACACATGCGCTATGGTCTGATAATAACCCAGTGTGAGGGGGAATACGTGCCAGTCAATAATTAGACATGGCCTATTGAAATTTGAGGGGGACGGAAAAGGGGTTGAAATGTTGAAGAACAACAGTTCTCTTTGTAGCTGCATCCCATAGTGTCCTCTTTCAATTACCTGCTCTGTGAAGTACTCGGTGATTCATTTCGAGTCAAATTTGCACTCAGAGTGGTTTATCACAGCACTTTGAGACAGGAGTAAAAATGCCAGGTATTTACAGATCAGCCCATTTTGCTCCTTGACCTTCATTCTGTTAATTCTTCTGAGCCCCTGGTCCAGCTTGCCCAGAGAAGCTGTGGCTGCCCCATCCCTGGAGGGGTTCAAGGCCAGGTTGGACGGGGCTTGGAGCAACCTGGGCTGGTGGGAGGTGTCCCTGCCCAGGGCAGGGGGCTTGTAACAAGATGATCTTTAAGATCCCTTCCAACCCAAACCATTTTATGATTCTAGTAAAAACTAAAATTAAACCCATCATCCTCCCTCCATGAGTTGATGAACAGTGAGCAATGCGATGACAAAATCACACCAGTGGTGCTTGGATGCACATCTTGGTAATAACATAAATGCCACAGGCAGTGGGGAGTGGGGATCCTCAGCTCAAAAGACTTGGGGTCTAAATTTCCAGTCTGGAAACTTTTGTCCTAATTCACTCCTCGCTCAACTGCTCATCCTTCCTGGACTCTGCAGTATCCCCATTACTCCCAGCCCCTGGGGCGCGTGTGCCTGGCATCCCCCAGGGACCTGCTGCTGTGAGCAGCCCTGCTACTCGGCTCCTCAGCAGTGGGTACTGTGGAAACATCCCATGATGGTGCAGCCCTGAAGCCACTCTCTGCCCAAATGAAATATGTTTAATTTCCTCTATTACCGTCTTACTTTCTGTCAGTCTCCAACATCAGCAGCCAACTTTACTCCCTTTGTGTTTTGTAGAGACTCCTTTAGTGAGCAATTAATGCAATGCACATTAATGCAAAGTGACTAATAGCTGTGGGGGCATTCCTGGATGTGGTACGCAATGTTCCCCGCAATGTTCTCCATTATTGCCTCCAACAATGAGCCTGTGCTCAGTTTGATACGCTTGAGATTAACGGAGGAACAATTGTAACCCAAAGAACTGGTTGACAGGATACATATTCCTACAAGGAGCAGAATAAATTAATTGATTAATGCAGCTCCAAGCTACCACTTGTTCCTAAAGCGTGTTGATAAATTGCTGCCAAAATTATGTGGCTACAAAGGGTAGCTTTGGAAGCGGTAGCCCCAGCTGCGAGGAACAAGCAACCATGTTGTCGTATTTGGAGGGCCGTGTCTGGCCCCGGGTGCAGCAGCATCCCGGCGAGCAGGAGGGAGGAGATCTGCAGCTGAAGTGTGCTTGTGGATGCAGTTTATCACGAAACCAGGAAATATGTCCTGTATTCAAAATGGAGTTTGCCATCAAAAAATGCAGGTGTTTCCAATGTCAAATATCATTAGTGAGATGTGTGCAGATGGATTTCCAAATTATTGTAGACTGTAAGTACTGAGCAATTGCGACATGACAGGCACCGAATCTGCTTCCTTCCTGGTACCCTCTCATGCATCATTTGTCAACAGTGTTTGAGGAAAATAAGCTGAGATGTACTCAAGAAGGGTTATTTGCTGATGATGAGCACAGCATTCTTATTCCTTTGGTATTACATCTGCTGACAAAAAGAACATGTGTGCATCAGCCTTTCCTAAGAAGCTTCAATGAAGTGCTGTGCTCCTGGCGAACTGAAGCGAGCTTTTCTGTTCAACAGCAGTGAGTGGTCAGAGGCAAGAGCAGCCTATATTTATATTAACCTTTCAGATTCCTGTTGCTGTGACATTGAGAATTGAAACTTTTTTGACATTTTTAGCAATCAAAGGATAAAAAAATCTTGTCTGAAAGGGCAAGGATGGTGGAAGAAACTACTACCTGTCTTGAATAACTCCAACTATCCTCATGTTCACTTCTGCAAACAAAGCTGTCTTCCCAGCCTTTACCCAGAACTGCTTTATATTACCATCACCAAATTAGCTCAGCAAGCTTCATCTTGTGATGACTTCATTATGTTATATTGACTTCTCGGGGAGCTGAAAGGGATACAATGGCGATTTAACATAATGAATAACTGGATGGGGAAGCCAGGCCAGTGAAATAGCCATTCCCTCCTCTACCCTTACCCAGTCAAATAACTGTCATACACTTCATTTTCTGATGTGCATGTTTGTCTCTTATCAAGCTTTTTTCACCCAAAGAGGATTCCTCTCGCACACAATGATTAGCATCAGGTGAAAAAAAGTGCTGTTTGTATTATCAGAATATTAAAGGGGCAACGGTAATTTCTCAGCTGCAAGGAACACTTAAAGCAAATTACCTCAATTAAGAGAATAAGAATCAGGGAACTGCTTTAAATTTGATGTGTTGAAAAAACATTCAGATAGGAGGCTTGGTATCTGTTTGTCATTGGGGGCTTAATATTTACTTCTGTTGATGAGACTTCGTCATGCTCTATTACAATTCATAGACTTGTGTTCCCAAATTTTATGCACCAAAATGCTTTGATTTATAGGGTATAAGTTCTTTTTCTCTGCGAATTCCTTTTATATTGTCATAAATGTGGTCAGTGATGCTTATCTTATGATATTAATGTGCCTCATTTAATTATATTGTCTTGCTCAAGAAGTGCACTTAGTTTGAAGGAAACTACAAATTGTTAACTTTTGGTAAATGCACATTTCCCAGTAGAGAACTGTGATGGTTCCTCCTGCAGACAGCGGTAGGATAGACGTGTGTATCACTCTTGGGTCAGTAACAACTCGGATCCTTTCCGTCTTCATGTGGGAGTCCCAACTTCAGATCTTGCCACCAGTTTCTGTGCTTGCTTTCGCATTCCCTGTTGTGTGGCTTCCCCTTGTAAGAAAGGCAGGTATTGCTTTTGCAGAGGAGAAAAGCCGTTTCCATCAGAGGTGGCATGATAAGGGAACGACTAAGACAAACAGGCTCCAGCAAAGGCTTGTAGAACATCTGTCATCACACAGACAAAAGGACAAACTGGTTCATACTGGATTAGTGTCTAGAAGGGTAGTCAAACATTTAACCAGGGCTAATGACATTGAGCAAATTTTTACCAAAAAGGAAAGAAATAAACTAGTCAGATAATGCCTTTAGGTGTAGCATAAAGAGAAGTAAACAGAGGCAGGACATCCGGGAAGGATTTTAGGCACTTCGCACAGCCTGTGAACCCTGGAGTACCCAACCAATGGGAAACAGGGGAGGGAAAAATTCGGCCGGGATTAGAAAATAAAAAGGTGTGTTTCAAGAACTGAAAGTGTGCCTACTTGCTAGGTCACCCGCTCTTGCAAGAACGTGAATAAAAATGTGCTTCACAGAGGATTCTGCCTGAGCCTATTTCATTCGGACTGGAACTTATTTCTCACGCCCTTCCCACCAGAGGCTTCCGCTGAAACTCCAGAACAGCCCGCTCTGGGCAAACCCAAGGCAGCCTGGCACGGTGCATGTGCTGGTGCTGCCCTGCCCGAGTGTGCTCGTGGGTTTTTACTTCCTGTACTTTAAGGTCAGGGTAGTATGATTCCCTATTGATTACTTGATCTGTGTAATTACAATCAAAACTACAGGGATTTCAAGCCTGATTGACTGCAAATTAGAAATCTATTGGTTTGGCTGGACTCCTAATGACCAGGATTAGGAGAGAACATGGTTTGGGTCTGCTTTTTCTCTACAGGCTTCATTTTATGTAAGTGAAGGTTTGAGGAGAGGTTGGTTGGGGGGTTAGCTTCTTCATCCCTGACCACAGCTGTACCTGTATCGATACGTGCAACTGGCATCCTGGTTTTGTGTCTTTGGCACCCATCCTCCTCACTGGATGTCCCTTTTTAGCCAGTGCATGAGCTCCCCTGGTCCAGGAGTAGGCAGAGGGTTTCCCTTCCCATCATTCTGCCAGGCACAGCAGGACTGTCAAGGCAGAGCCCCCACCTTGCCTGGGGACGTCAGAAGTGCTGGGATCAGGGGAGAGGGGAATGGAGCTCGCCCATGCTGCCTGCCCCAGGGGGCCAAGGGCCGACCAGCAGCGGGTGTTTGCTCCCAAAAAACAGTCTAAGGCCAGGAGTCTGTCTCCTCCCTCAGAAGCTGAGTGAAGGAGCATCAGCAGGCAGGGAAAGGACCTTTTCCTTTTTTTTTTTAAATAGGTTTTCGTTTAAAAGATGCCAGAGCCAGCAGATTAGTGTCTTGACTATATAGGTTTCCTAAAGATAAGGCAGAGAAATTGATTTCAATTACCAAAGTGGATAGACAGGCTGCTCTGCACTCTCCAGAGGATTGTTAACCCTTGAGAGGCAAGAAGTAAAATCCAGGAGGGGGTTTTCAAACCTCAAGCCATTTCCTTAGGAGCAGCTGTGCCTCTCACAGCATAAATCCTCACAAAGGGAGAGAGGTAAAGAAGGGAGGTTTATTTAAGGATGTACAATGATCCTTGTGATACTTTGGGATTTCAGCCAGCTTTCAGATCCTTCAGCGAAGCTCAGGAGGCCAAGGGTTAAAGTGGCTGCAGGGATTAAAGGATTTGGTGCCTTTCAAGCACCAGGCTCACCTCTTCCAAGAGGAGCCTGGCTGCTGGGAAGTTTCCCTGGGAGACTCCAGGGCTGGGGTAGCACAAGGCTGAGCAGTGCTGGACCAGCTGGACTGGGAGCAGGTTCCCGAGGTGGTGGTGGGCTCCTGCCGGGGTAGCCCTCAGCATGCCCCGCTGCTGGGACTCTCCATGACTTGGGCACAGCCCCACATCGCAGAGATTGCGTCTTGCTTGTAACAAGGAGCTGGAGGCTGTTTGGGTTGCAGTCCTGGGCCCAGCTGATCCAGGCACCGTGTGGAAGGTGGGAAATGCCCAGCTTTTTGTGTGAGGCTTAGCCTGGAATGGGCTAACCCAGCTGAGAGAACAGAGCCTGGTGCCTACAGTGAAAGACCAGCCCCTTTGAAAATTCACACCCAGGACATGCAGGGGGCATTGGGCTTTGTTGCAGAGTTTGCACTGTCCCTCACCTTCACCTGCAAAGGGCGAGAGCCGAGACATGGGCTGTGGGCGCAAAGGAGCAATTCCACCTGCATGACTGAGAGCCAGAGGTGACCCGAGGGGCCCAGGCAAAGGAGATGCTGTGCAGGGAGAGAAAAACAGCCCTGGGGCCCAGGGCAGTAGGAAACCAGGTCCTCCATGTGCTGCTGGGAGGGAGGGAACAGCCTTTGCCAGCAGAGTCGGGGTACGGAGGGGACCAAGCTGCAGGGTGGGACCGTGGCGAGTGCGGGAGGGGCCGTGGATGTGCTGCCGGAGCGGGCAGTGTGCGTGTGCCTGAGCTGGCTGCGGCAGAGGCAGGCAGCTGGGTGTTTCCTTGGGGCATGTGGGGAGACCACTTCTACCCTTTCATCCTCAGACCTCTCCCATCTGCTATTCCTGCACTGACACACCCAGCAATTTCTGAAATGTCTCTGTAATTGTGTCCACAGGGTGCCTGCTTCCCCTCCCTCCTCAAATTCAATTCTCTATTTTTTGTAGCTTCACTGCTGTTTGATAATGGGCACCTTGCAATAGATTTTTCTGCTATTCACTTGCTGGGTCTCTTTTGTCCTACCGCAGGGAAATTTGCCCCTGTAGGTCTCGCAGTAGGCTTCTCAGCTGGATTTCGCATAGGCTTTTATTGCCAGCAGCATCTGCTCTCCTCTCCGATTACTCCGGCACATTTCTGTGATAATATGCTTTACTGGGTTCTGCCTCTTGCTAAACTGCCGTGCAGACTCTCCCCCGCCGCCTCTGGGTATTTTGGTGAGGGGTTTCACTGTGGTCAGAAATCTTGTGTTGCACACTGTCATTTCTGAACAGAAGGAATTTGGTGGTGCTGTGCTGCGAGCAGACCAATGTGATAAGCATATTTAAGCAATCATAGAAAAACACAGCATATAAATAAGACTTTTTTTCAGGCCATGGAATACATTTTGTTCCTGGAAGCAGCTCAGCAACTGCAGCTTTTGTGTCCTTTCAAATAGAATTACATATTTCAGAGAAACATCCCGTGATTTGTGCTTTGCGTTAGTGGTAATGCGGACGGGGCCTGTCCTCTGTGTGCACACCGTCCTTTTGTCCTCCCGTTTGCATTTCCCAAAGCTCGGCGTGCTCCCGGGGCAGGGATGCTCCTGCCATGCCTGTGTGGCACTGCCGCTTCCAGGTGTGGCCTCTGGCACCATTCCCGGGGCAGGCTCCCAGGGAGGCTGCAAAATAGCAAACAGTATTTCTGGAGATGCTTGATTATTTTTTTTTCCCCCTGGTGAAAAATGTTTTCTGACATACTGGAAATGTTAGCAAAAAATACAGCTAGATACAGAAATGTTTAGTTTTTATTGTGTCTCAAACTCAAAACAAGAATGTTTTCCATTCCCGGCAGCGTTTTCTGCAAGGAAAACCTAATCATTTCCTCCCCAGCAGCTCAGTTATTTTCCGTCTTACTCTGTGGACAATTCTTGTCTTTTCAGATAAAGATCTCCTGCCTGAATGCTGAGGGAGGGGGTGTCAAAGAACGTATTAATGCCATGTACCCTTATACTTGCCCAGCTTTATTCGCTGCTCTTTGGTGAGGAACAAGCTAGGACCTTGGTGATGTTGTAATGGACTTTCTGGAAGTGCCAAAGGTAGATATTACCAAGACAGAGATCCTTTGAGAGGGCTAATTGCGTAAAACCGGATTTCATTCATAACCCAGGATTTCCAATGGACTTGCAGATTTTTTTCTGCTTTCCTCTTAGCGTCTGGCATCATTAATGCCTGGATTTAAGATGACAGAGCTTTAATTGTATAGGACAAAGGCGCCTGGTTCCCTGCTTCACTGATCAATTCCAGTTCATAAATTATAGCAGAAACAAAACTCTTTAGCAATGCTGACAATTAAGTAACATCCTGATAAACATCCCCTTTTGTTTTATTTAAATGAAAATGCCTTTATTTCCACAGACTCGTATCTTGTAACAATAAGATTCACTGTCCCTGAAGCTTGGTTAATTAAACACAGTATTTGCAATCTACCAAAACAAGCTGTTTTATGCAAGCTGATAACAGGGTTTCCATTTCATAATGTGAACAATTGGGTTATGCAAATGCCAGGATTTTAAGCCCCTGTGATCTGTTTTTGTTGCCTTATTATCTGTTTCTGTCTACAAACTCCAAATATAGACATCCCAATTAAAGCAGCTAAATGCCATTAAATCCAACTAAAGATGTTTTTATCAGTTAAAAACTTCCCCAATTTAATTAAAAATATGGTTTGAAATTGGCCTTTCTTGGCCCAAACTCTACTCCCACTCTTCCATCTGTTTGATTGAATTCTTCCACCAGCTCCACCATGGTTTTCATTCCTTGATGTAGCTTTTGAGCCCTTTAGAGATACGGCGAGAGACCATTACTCCGCCAAGATTATGCCCACCTGTTGGCACGTGCTTTTGCACAGAGCTTCTTCCTCCAACTGGTTTAGTGAGCCTCACTGAGAGATTTGGGAAAGGAGCAGGACTTGAATGTGATAGCTTAAACAACCTGCCCAGGCTCCTAGAAGTGATGGTACTCATGGGAGCTCAGCCGGCAGAGGGGGGCTGATTTCCAGCACAGCGCATGGCATGTATTTGCTGTGTCACACCCTGCGTGGAGCCCGTCTCATACCTGCAGAGTAGAAGCAAGAATAAAATGCTGCCATGGAACAGAATGGAATAAACATGGGTCTCTTCTCCAGAGGTGTCCTGATACAGGCATCGGCTTCTGGTGTGCCCTCAGATGTCTTGAGTATGCACTCACTGAAGTGTCTCAGTGTCTTCAGTGTCTCACTGATGGTGCCGCAGCTCAGCTTGCTCTCCAGGAGGGAGGTGATGTGCTAGCCTGCCTGAATGCCTCTGAGACCTCACTGTGGAGCTCCATGGGGGACACCAGGGCAAAATGTGGGACACTTTTTGTTCCTTCGTGGACCAACTCTTGCTAAGAAAGGTATCTTCCCCTCCTCTTTGGGCATTGTCTGCCATGCAGTCCCCACCGAAGGGATGGAAGAGGCCCTTTCTTCTCTGCCTTGTGCCTTTGAGGTTCTTAGCACAGAAGATGAGATAAAAAGCTGGTCCCTTTGAATAGCCTCACTTGGAGAAGAGGTGTATGTACGGCTTTCTGAGCACTCTTGTGATGAAATTGGTGGATGCCTCTCAACTCCCAGCTTTCCCCAGGAGGATGTAACAGATCACCTCAGCTACGTTCAAAGCTTTGCGCTGCTTCCAAAGTGCAGTAATTTATATCAGCCATATTTGCAGCAGCTGTCAGTCACCGCAACAACAATATTAACACTCTTGATATTTTTGTTGTGAGCAACAGGGAATGTAATATGCTTGAGGAAAGGAGCGGCAATTGCTTGAGCAGTTGCTTACAACCTAAGTGACTCTATTGAACTGGGAGAGACTCGAGCTGTATTTTAAACATACAAGAAAAGACTTGCTTTTAGAGTATAAAATGACTTGAATTAACTTTAGGCTGACAAGAGGAAGCAAAGGGAATCACTGGAATAAATGTGTGTGAGACAGGAAGATTAGGAGGACGCATTCTGAAATCTCATACAAATGCAAACTCACTCTTTTTCAAGGTACTTACTCTGTAATGGCAGATTTGCGTTTCTTTAAACTTGGGAGGAGGAGAATAAGGGTGATTAAAAGGGGGTTTGCTAGCCTTGTGGTTCTTGTTGTCTTAGTTAAATATAAACCAGTTCCTCAGAGAATCCGGAGGGTAGTTTACTAGTCTGTATTTTCTCTAAGGAGTAAAACAGGGAAATAAGCGTACGGGGTTTCAAACATTGGAGTTTGTCTCTTCATCTGTTTCCTTTTTTGGGGAAAAACAAGCAAGCATTCTCTCTCTCTCTCAATATTTAGTTTCTTTAATTGTTTCCAATCTCCATCCTTCCCCTCCAGAGATACCCCTACATTAAGATAAGGCATCGATTGTCTACACTGGGAGAATGCATCCTAGTTAATTAGTTCATTATTCCTTTTTTTGCACAAGATTGATGACTTATTAAGCTATGGTTAATTACAGAGTTTATTACTTTGAAAATAAAATTAAAGAAAATCTCCACATCTTGAGCTGATTCTGCTCTTGGCGAATCTGAAATTTCTGGCATTGCTATGTACCAGAGATCTGTACGCTTTTCTTTTCACCCTTTTCTTCACTGAAACCCAGTTTTGGGGTGCGCAGCTTTACACCTCTGTGGCCTGATTGAGAAGATGCGCTAGTGACCTTGCAGATGCTGTTTTTTCATGCAAGTCCAGAGCTGTAGACCCCCCAAAACTTTACCAGTCTGCCTTAGAAGCCATTGTAGTTGTAGGGCCTCAGTGAATACCACAGCTGGAGCATCGCCTCTGGCCAGACGCAGCGGGGAGGCTCCAGGAGGAGCCCCAGCCTGATCTATTGGACAAAGGAGAAGAGTTTGTGAGAGGGGAGAGCACCAAGCGCCAGCTAAGTGAGGGAAGGTATCTTGTGCGTACTTGATGTACACCCTACGTACGGCTCCCTGCTCCCGAAAACGTAACCTGCCGGCACGGTGGATTGAGCACCTTGTGCTCTTTGGCAGCACACAGTAGAGATGAATAATGGAGACACAGGAATAGCTTGCAGGCTCATCCATCACATAAGAGGTGATATTATCAGTGGCAAAAATACCCTAGCCTTTGTCTAATAAGGCAGCCAGATCAGCAGTGAGTGGTGGTGGTGACCAGAGCTTCTGCAGCACCAACCGCATGTTTGGGGAGGAGCTGTGAGACTGAAACCTGGAGTGCAGCTGAACGCAATATGCTAGCGAGGGTGCTAATGCCTCCCTGCCAAGGGAGCCCACAGCAACAGTTGTTAACCATGTTATCAGCTGCGTTCTCAGCTCTAAAATAGAAGGTTTAGATGCTAAAATTAACACCAAGCAGGCTGCAATGAAAGAAAGTGCGATGTGGATCTTGTAACTCCGAAGTGTGAGAGAATAGAAAGCAAGCGGCTTTATTGCTGTTTTACTTTCTGCGTGCACAGCTCCTGCAATTGCCTGTTACGTGACATTTGCACTAGAGCAGTGCCAGTTTCGTGGGCAATTAAAAAATAATCAAACACTCGTAGCCCGAACTGTTTGCATGGGAGAGTCCGCAACCAGCAGGGCTGCATGTCAGCAGACCCAAGAGGAGAGAGGCAGTGGGAAAAGTCAGGATTTGGTGGCAGGTTTCTCTCCCAGTGTGGCATTTCTGAAGCAGTGGTGTTCTTTCTAGGTTGTGTGTAGGGGTGAGACAAAGGACAGGCTGTAAAGCTGTTAGTTTTTAAGCAGCGTGTGAAACAAGCCAAGGGCCAAAGTTACAGCGAGCCCTTATTTTTCTCATTGTGAGTGTTCCAGGTAGGGGAGAAGCTGTGAAGGAGATGCTGGAGCCTACAAAGCTTTCCTTTGCATCCCCTGCTTTGTTTCACCATCAGGACCACAATTAGCCACAAATCCCACTTCTCCTGCCTTGTGAAAATGTCAGCTTCCCTGATATTCCTAAGAGAAAACATTTTCAAGAAAAACACAGATGTTAAATCAATTCTTCCATCTTTCCTCCTTTCCATTTTTTCAAGCTACTAACATTGTCCTTTTGGGAATGTACTTATGAACCACAGACATCTGTCAGTTTGCTGCAAACAATTCCCAACCTTTAGCTGAATGGCCTCCTCTCGATTTCTTTATTTTTTTCCCAGCAGCCTTTCTGGTTGCACTGGGTGTAGTTGAAGACGACTGGCACCAGCGCAGGTGCCCACAGGCAGAAGCTGACTGACATTTTGCCTTGATACATGAAACAAGTGCTCATGGCTTGTTTTCCACCTCCAGAGGCAGCCATTTAGAGAAAAAGAAATTAAAAGGCATTGGGATAGGAGCAGAAATAGCTCCAACAGCAGCTCATGAGAATGAATTATGGAAGGCAAAAGTTACAGAAATGTCAGTAAGTGAGCATCACAGGAAAAGTTTTAGAGCCTGCCCACCAGCACTGCTCCAGCACAGAGGTGGTCCTGTGGATGACCCGAGCCGCAGGCTGTCTACCACACGTGCCCCTCGCTGCGTTTCAGAAGGAGCTACAGTGCCTGTAGGGAGAGAAAATCCCGCCCGAGAGCTGTGCCAGCCGCCAGCACGGACGCGGATGCGGTAGCACCAGGTGCAGAAGGCGTTGTCTGTCTCGTGTCAGCACACGGTGAGCGCTTCCGAGGCAAGTGAGCACCTGCAGCGCTCAGCTCTGGAGCATTGGAATGTCCCAGTGAGCTTCTGCCTTCATCTTTAGATAAACCTAACTTGAAATTTCCTTCCCCAGGCTCCAAAATCAATTTAAATTTTTCTCTTAAGAGAGACCAGGAATCACCTTTCCTGCCTATGCTCCTCCGCAGAGTTCAGCGTGACCCAGCAGGGCTCTGGGTCCCTCGGGGGGGCAGCGGGAGGTAGGAGGGAGTGATCTCCCGCCCTCCCCTCTGGCTTGCAAATCCAAAGGAGTGCCGTGTTCAGGCAAAGGGGTCAGGTCCTGGTTCCCAGCTGTGAAGCCAGAAGCCCCTGGGGGTTTTTGGATGCTTTCCAGCTGCCACCTGCTTTCCCTCCGTTGTGTGTCATTTGTCCCTACTGAAAAATAGCTCAGCTGCGTGGCTTTTATTCTTAGTTTTACAAAGAGTATTGTTGCTGTTTTATTTTATTTTATTTTCCAGAAACATTCACATTCAGGGATAAAGTGCCATTCACGCAGGAAGATTTAGTCCCTCTTCATAAAGTTATATATTACAAGTGAAAGGGGAACAAGTATGGGCTGGCAGCAGAAAATTGAATTAGCTCAGCAGCACACAACACAAAATAAGATAAATATTGTACAGAAATATAATTGAAGCTGTATTATTTATCCTCTTTTTGTGTTATTTGTCAAAGTGAGCCGCAAGTTGCAAATTAAAATAGCTATTGATTCTAAAGTTGTTTTAAAGTATTTTGTACATTCAGATCCTTTGAAACAATTATCTCAAAGTGGCACAAACGGCCAAATCCTTATTTGTATCAGATTCAGGGAGATAATGCATTTCCAGTCTCTCTTCATGGTTTGTGGCCATTCAAATTACGCTTTTTAATAGAGATTTGTTCCTCTGGGAAGCAACGGGAGTGAAGATGGGATCGGAAGGGCAGCAGGTTTGTGCCGTTGCGTTGTTGATGTGAGCATCCCGGTTGGCAGAGGGAGCGCTGTGAGCGGTGGCCTGCAGTGCTGGTGGCACAGCCCGGCTGAGCGGGGACACCGGGCCCTGGCCGTGTGGCACGGCCGTTGTGCGAGGACGAGGAGACAGACAGGCGCCCAGCTCTGCTGGCAGCAGCTCTCCCAGCAGGAGACCCTGTGTCCTCCCAGCAGGGACCTGCCCTGGGAAGGAGCTGGGCTCTCCGCTGAATTATCTGGGCTGAACAGAAAGGAAAATGCTCCTTCTGGTTCACGCTCAGAGGAGCGTCTTTGATCAAAATTCTCCCCATCACCCTTTGATTAGCATACACCTGCTGAATTATTGCTCTAATTTAAACCGGGGGTCAAGGCAGGAGAGCACTAAGTTACCATTAAACTTCAACCGAC
This sequence comes from Chroicocephalus ridibundus, assembly GCF_963924245.1. Lineage (NCBI taxonomy): Eukaryota > Metazoa > Chordata > Aves > Charadriiformes > Laridae > Chroicocephalus > Chroicocephalus ridibundus. Next base: position 2,916,244 of record NC_086302.1, on the reverse strand, counting down.
ATGACGCTTCCTGCAATTTACTTGCTTCTGCTCCCCAGGGACTAGGTTGAGCTGTGAATAGAAAATGCATCATGGGGTTTGAAATTAATTTTTAGAGTGCAGTACGGCAGTGGTGGGACAAGCCTTGAGCCACGTGTGCCATCAAGCTGAAAGGAACGGAGTTCAAATGGCAGTGTCGTGGTGGGACAGGAAGGGAGCTGCGGGCAGGGGCAGAAAGAGCCCAGAACCTTCTGGGCGGGGGCATCGCAGCCCGTGCGGTGGTGCAGCCATTGCTCTGATTTGACCTGTGCTACTGCTCAGAACTTGTACTGATGTTTCAGTGCAGGTCTTAGGCATTTCGTAGTGAAAACTTTCCACTCATTCTCTGGAATTTATGTGCTTACTGTCTCTTTAACAACAACCAAAAAATTAATTACATTGTAATTTTGTGTAATTTTGTAGTCATCCTGTTCTCATATTTACTTTTAAACACTGATTTAAAACCAGAAAAACCTCCTTCCTGGACCAAACTTACCAGCAGCCTTGGGAATACATTGCTGCATCGCAGAGTTTAACTCCTCAGTAAAAGACCCTTTCAGCTCTTCAAATTCATACTGTTAAGTTTCCTTCTCCCTGAGGCAGACCTTTGAGGCCCAGTTCATCAAGCCTGAGTTTTCACTCCATGGAGAAAACCACGATCTTCAGCCAAGCCCCTCGTACGTCCCTGGCCCGGGACCCGCGCCGCCTCCAGCCCTCGGTTCCGTGTACATCCTCTGAGCCTTTCGAAATCATCTCCTCCTGTGATTAACCAGAATTCAATGGAGCATTCATCCAAGTCTTGATGAGCTAAGGACTAATGAACTAATTAAAGAGACTTCATTATCTCAACAAGGTAGATCAATACCTTATTGTTGTTTTCACGAGAAAAACCACAGGAAGAAAGGTGAGGCCAGAAACTCTGTTTCTGTAGAAGAACTGTGGTTTGAAACTGGGGGACCCAGCATCAGATCTGAAGTGCACCAACCTCAAAAAGGGAGTGATGGAGAGGAGGAGAGGTGTATTGTGAGCCCTGTCCTTCCTGTGCTCTTGGGAAGAGGCTGGGGAGTGTGGTGAGGGGACATCAACTATGACAGCGGCACAAACTTGAGAATTTTCTAATTGTTGTCATGCCTTCCCCACAGACAGGCATAGGCAAGGAGCGGGAGATGTGCGTGGAAGGAATTTACCAGAGCAGTAGGGACAACTGGCCCAAGTTTTCTGATTGTTTTTTTTTTTCTTGCAACAGTGACTGGATCCAAAGCAAGCATAAAATTCCTCCTGTGCCGAAACAACCAGGTGACACACTTCTCATTAGCGTGGAGGAGTAAAGCGATAATTTTGTTCTGACTCCCACTGCTCAGCTCGATAACCTGTAATGCAAGTTGCCATCTGCCTGGCAGCCAACGGCAAACAGCATCCACATGAAAAGCACGAGCTGGCTGGAAACGTAGCCCAGAGAGCGTCTGCTCCCTGCCACAGCACTGGCCAGCGTGGCCCCCGGCAAGTCCTGTCCCCTCTGTCATTCTTAGACCTGTGCACCACAGCGTCCGTTCCCTCTTCCCTCCGGCAGTACCAGCACCATGCCGCGGCTGAGGAAGCCGTCCCCGCCGCTTCTACAGTCATACAGGGTCTAATTCTAATCTCAGCCGCACCAGCCCACAGCGAGAGCATCATCAGTCCATGCACATCTTCAGGCCAGGCGACCTGCAGCCGAAGCAGAGCAGCCCTGCGTTTCTGAAGGAAAGGCTTTCATCCCAGCATCATCCATTTTTTCCACAGTGGAACTACACTTTTACATTCCTGCTAAACTTTCCCGCTGTAGCAAGAGGGCAAATATTCCATCAAATAGCGTTGACCATTCTTTTTACAAATCCCCACGGAGGAGAAATACCTGGAAAGGTCGTCCAGCTGTTTTCCCATGCAGCGTGCAGCCCATCCGAGTCTGGATGGATGACAATGTGCTGGCACAACGCTCCTGCCATGCCTGTGTTTGTGGCAGAGGAGACCTGGGGACAGTCTGGGGGGGCGACTGCTTTTGTTTTGCAAAATAAACAGAAAACAGCCCTTGTGACTACAAAAGAAAAAACAAAATGCATAAAAAAATCCATCCGTTGCAGCATTTGAGCCATTCTCCATGGGTCCTCGGAGTCTCTTACTGTTTGAGTTAAGGCTCCTTATATAAAGTTTATGGGTCCCATGGGGGTGTTTTTAGTAGATTACATTCAAACCAACTCATGCAATGCGGGTATGAAGCAGTCAGTAAATCAGCTAGCTTAGCTCGTAGGCTTGTACATGGCTTTCACAATGGGTCTCAGTGCTGGTATAATACCTCTTATTATTAGCTGACATCTGGTAAGCAAAGATCCTGCTTTTGATACACATTGTCGGTGCTTTTACAGCCTCAGCATACGCACAGTGCTTGGGAAAATTGCCACTTTAATAAGGAGCTGAAGATTGTCCGCAAAATGGCAAAAGTATGGCTAATGGTAGTGAAAACGTGCTGTCTTTCCACCGGCCACTGGGATAACTTGACCCTGGTTCCCTCTGGTGTCCAGAGAGGTCACACTTAGAGAGAGACCGCATCAGGATATTTCCGATCCACTGCATCTTTTGCAAACATATGACGGGTATCCTGGTTAGTGACATTTATACTTTCAGATAATGTGTTTTAAGATCTCCCCAGTTTTTCTAGGTCTATAAATCGCACCACTCTAGATTCTTTGGTTCATAGGGAGGATAGGCTCGTGTAGATTCCATAAACTCTGCACTGAGACAGCTGATGTGTGTCACAGGCCCCTGAAGAGCACCTGGTCCTTCTGGCCAGAAGTAAGACAAGGATGTCGATTTCTGGGGTTTTATTGTGGAGACACCTATCTCTGCCCATCCCTTGACAACAACGTGTCTTCTTGTTTGAAAACAGATGCCTCTAATCTGAATTTCATTCACATACGTGCGTTTATTATTCTCAGCAACACGCTTTGATTTGAGCACCAGGGCTCCAAGCAACTTAACGTCTTACACACCACTCTTAACAATGCTCCTGCTACTGCCCAAGAGCAAGCAGGAATGGGAACCTGCCATCTGTGTGAAACACATTTGATTTGAAGAAACAAAAATAATTTCACTGGTATGTGGCAAGAGCAGATATGCGGTTTGCAAGGAAAGTCATCAGCAAACAGTTCTTCTAGTGGCAGTTTATTTAAATCAACTGCATACTGATTTATTTGCTGTGCTCTAATTACTGAGGGAAAAATGACTGAAAGTCTGGTATTAGCAAAATCCCTTGACTTATAATTACCACCATTCGTGTGGTTTGTGTTTCACAGCGCACCACAACACAATCTCCGCCACTACACATAAGAACTTCAGCATTTAATTAAGGGTGGATAAACTGGTGTCTTTGCCGTTTTCCATTCCGGTTCTCACACAAAGCCGGCTTAGGAGAGGCAGGAGAGCCTGTGCGCTGGGTATCTCCTCTGAAAAGCTGAGAAGACCTAACACAAAGCTATTCTCTTTTTTCTTTTTTCCTCCGCTTTATGTGGGAAGAACTGTATTTTCTTGGTAAATCCAGCCTGTCAGATGAAGACACCAGCACACCAGGGCTGGCAACAGCCCTCTCAAACAAAGCAGCATCGTGCTGTGCTCGTGGCAGCAGGAGGAGCTGGGGCTGGCGCCCACCCAGCATCCCTGGGGCGACGGGTCACCCCCCCCCCGGGGGAAGGGGCCAGCACCCTGTCCCCTGCTGCCCTGGGACCCCCAGGGCTTCCTTCCCTGCAGTGCTCCGAGGAAAAGGAAATATTCTTTGTTGTTCTGGAGCCTGAAACGTCTTTCCTTTCTTAAGAAGTTAGTAATTTGAAAGCTGTAGCGTGGGCCTCCGGAACAGAAAAAGCTGAATATTTCTACATTTAAAAATGTTTTTGAAGTCCTGAATTTTTAGAAGTAAAGCCCTGGAATGCTGAGCAAAAAGCCTTTTCTGGGGGGAAAATCTGTCTGAATAGACAGTTCTGAGCGACCCTGTAATTGCCATGAAGTAAATAAACAGGTCTTGCTTATCAGTAGCTGCAATAGATTTTGAGAAAAATAACATTTTAAGATACAGAAGCATATCTCTTTTTTGATAAACACCTCTACAAGTGGCACATTCCCCCTCCCTCGGGGTCTGTCCTTCCCTGCTCATTATGTTCTGTATTCATCATCAGAGAGTCGCATCTCCTCATAATTTAGATAGTGCAGCTGATAGTGTTATGTATGGCACAGTTGCAAATGGAAGTTCTGCTTTGATTTCCATTATGCATTACCTTGTCTGACTCCCTTTTATTGTGCAGTGGAGTAAATGACCTCCCAGATATTCAGGTTCAGATGTGGATGTGATGGTAAATTTAAGTCCTGAAATTTCCATCCAGTGATAAAATAGTATAATAAAAAATCACTTTCTTCTGCTAATATCTGAGCTCCTTTTGGCTGTCACATCAGCGTTATGACTAGATTGTATTTTGTAATATATAAGCATGGAATTTGAACGATGTATACTGGTTTCCCTTGTTGCAAAATAATACAGCATAGGCAAGAAAAAAATCAGTATATGAGTTGTTCCATTTTTATTACTATCAGTTTTACACAAACTTGACAGATGATTGTTGGTACCAAATTTGTTGAGTATAGCATTTAATTAAATATCCTTCCTCTTAACAGTATTGAACATCACCTTGAGTAAAATTACTTACCTCAGATTCAGGCTTGGAAAGGTATTATCAGGAAGGAATGGGTCCTTAATTGTGTAGAGCCACATTGGTGTGAAGGCTGCTCCTGCTCCCTTATCTGCACGCTACTGATTTGCAGCCAGAGATGGCTGCTCTAAGCCCACAGTTGTTGTTATTGCTATTAGTCCAGAACATTCACAGTCATGTTTGTTAGAACACAAGCAAATGGAGAAAACTCATCTCCCGTCCTGGAGCCCAGTGCCCAGAAGAGCCATCAGAACCTGTCTGACCCCCGAGCGCTTGTCCTGGCACGCGAGAGCAGCAGCGGCCACAGCGAGTCGGACAGTCAGCTGCCATCTAGCATGGTCTTGTCCCTCGGAGGGGCTGGGGTCAGTCCTTGGGGCGTGCAGAGGAGCACGATGCGCTGCGGTGCGGCTCTCCCAGGTGCAGGGCTGGAGCCCCGGGGTGCGCGGGAGCGGGAGAGCTCAGGGGGCTGCGGTAGCAGGGCAGTAGTTCATGGGGCTGGCAGGACAGCCGTCCTCACTGCGCCTTTGTGAATTCATCAGCATGTATGGCGTCTCTCAATGTCTTTTGAGGGTTAATTAATTAATGGACCTGATGCCTGAGCTTTGTATTAATGTACAAACCGCATACAGCCCTGAGCAGAAGGACTTGGGGGTGTTGGTGGGTGAGAAGCTCAACACGCCCCGGCAATGTGCGCTGGCAGCCCAGAAGCCCCCTGCAGGCTGGGCTGTGTCCCCAGCAGCGCTGGCAGCAGCGTGGGCGACGCAGGGATTCTGCCCCTCTGCTCTGATCTGGGGAGAGCCCCCTGCAGTGCTGTGTCCAGCTCTGGGGCCACCAACAACAGAAGGACACAGAGCTGTTGGAGCGGGGCCAGAGGAGGCCACAGAGATGCTGGGAGGGCTGGAGCCCCTCTGCTGTGGGGACAGGCTGAGAGAGCTGGCGGGGTTCAGCCTGGAGAAGAGAAGGCTCCGGGGAGACCTTCCAACCCCTTCCAGTCCCTAAAGGGGCTCCAGGAGAGATGGGGAGGGATGCTGGATCAGGGAGGGGAGCCATAGGGTGAGGGGGAACAGGTTTATACTGAAAGGGGAGATTTAGATGAGATCTCAGGAAGAAATTTTTGGCTGTGAGGGTGGTGAACCCCTGGCCCAGGTTGCCCAGAGAAGCTGTGGCTGCCCCATCCCTGGAGGGGTTCAAGGCCAGGTTGGACGGGGCTTGGAGCAACCTGGGCTGGTGGGAGGTGTCCCTGCCCAGGGCAGGGGGTGGCACTGGGTGGGCTTTCAGGCCCTTTCCACCCAAACCATTCTGTGATTCTATATAAGCCACTCTGTGAATGCTTCCTGAGAAGCCTTGATGCTGCATTAGAGAGCTCAGCATTTTGTTATTACATCTGATAAATGTTACCATGTTCATCTGTTGTAGAAATTCATCCGGTTTACACTGCAACCGAGAAACATTAGTTCTTTAAACTCAAGTAATCTTTCTTTAGAAAACAACTACCCAATTACTAACATTACTTATTGGATTGGTTGCCTTCTCTATTAAATGGGACACGGTGCCAATCAAATCAGATAATTCAGCCACAAAATCAATGGCACCACATTTACTCAATCAAATACATTGCTTAGTAAATTATATCCATATGAAATTAAATAGATGAATGTACTAGCTGCACAGTGGAATTGGGCTTCATAACTTTGGCACACGCAGGTTAAAAATAAGGAAATCAATGAGCAAGAGAGAATGTATTTGACATCAGTCACTACTTTTAATACATTAATTTCTTCACTAGATTAATCAACTATTGATCATCCTTCAGCTTTCCGAGAAGCCAAGCATGTGATCACTGTGTGCTGAGCTCTCCCCATCAAAAACCTCTGGGCACGGGGATTAAACATCCTGCGCAGCCTCCACCAGAAGGCACCCAGGGTGTGAGTGCCATATGGACCGAAGATGTGACTCTGAAGCAGTGTCGCCTAATCCCAACTGCCCCACGTCCTGGAGCTGTGCCCGGGGTAAGCCAGGTTGATTTGACCAAATACTTTCTTGGCCTCTCAGGTGGACTTGGCAGCCTGTGCAGAGCTCTCTGCAGCACGTAGGTGTGTGTTTAATGGCAAAGATACCAGTTTCCTTGTCCTGCTGGGTTTCCCATCCCCAGGCTTAGCTCAGCACCCACCTGGAGACTTTTGGTAGCCAGCAAAGAGACAATGGGCCAGATTCTCTGCTTAAATCTGCTCTCTGCTTTTGTGATGGCATCACAGCAGGGTTTTTCCACATGGTGTGCACGCACTGAGAGCAGAATCAGGTTCAGTCTTTCCACAGCATGAATGGAGACTTGATCCTTGCCTTTTCCACTCCAAAGGCAAGTGTTCAGAAACCATTTGAATGGAAAATTAAAGTGCCTCGCACATAAAGGGAGGGCAAGAAATCATCATTTATTTGTAGACAAGAGACAATTTCTAATCTCAGCCTTCTGAAGGATCCGATTTACACCAGAACTGCTTATCTTTATGCCATTGCTAACCTCTAGCTTCCCTTTCTCAGCACTGTGCCAATAACACAGCTGTTGTTTGTCTCCGATAAAAGAAAAAAAGAGGGGAGAGGGAGGAAAAAAACCATTGTAAAAATACATTGTAAGATACCAAAATAGAAATCATCCAAGTGCTGTGTCCTACTTTAGAACACGCTGATGCAAGTAAGCAGAGAGCAAGTGCTTCAGATTTGTAACTGGAGTTGGCTGGTAAGAAGCATATATCGCTCCTTTGCCCTGAAATCAATTCTACAAGGCTTAGGATTGCCTAGGTTTGAGTAGAAGATGACAAGGGTGATAAAATTAATTAGCAAAGCAAGAGACAATCCTCAAGCTGGTTTGACTGGCCCAGTATATTACACATCACCAATGGCTTTATCTGCCTGACAAAGAGGGACACGCTTCCTGCTGGAGGTTATCACAGGTGATGTGACAGGCACAATTGTTTCCATTTCGAGATTCTGCATGACGGAGCCAGACAGGTTATTGAAACAGCGATTTTCCCACTAACACATGCCTGCCAGTCAAGTGAATTAGTAAATACAGGGCTCTGGTCGCATCCTGAACTTTTATTAAAACCATAGGTGATCTGGAGCAGTTTGTCGCAGCCGCCTTGCTCTCTCCCCCAGCTCCTCATCCATCCGTGCTCCACACTGAGCCAAGTTCCTGGGGCAAAAATTTGTGTCCAAGAAGACGTTACCCACCTCCAGCTCAGCCACACAGAGCCGGCGTAAAACCAGCTCAGGGAAGTTACCTGGCAAAGGGGACTGTCCCCGTGCGTTTTTCCAGACAGCACCACGAGTCGTGCCATGACCATTACCTGTCAGTAAGACTCACGATGGCTTGTAGGATACCAGCAAGTGCTTGCAGAGAAAGACTTTCACTCTCTGGCATTTTCCAAAGATTCAGGTTTATGGGCAAACAGGCATGGCTCTCTAGGTCTCAGGTTAGTAAAACGATTCGATGGAGAATCTGCAGAAATGAAGCAGGTGCAGGGGCCCTGCCTGTGATTCCTGTTCATTAATCTCAGCACTCTGACACAGCAGCCTCACATCGATTTGCTATCAGACCGTTCATCAATAATCTGGTCACAGTGGAGCCCATGTAGGAAGACCATTAAAATTAACACAGACAGATCTCTAATAATCACAGCTACTCATGGAAGAAACAAAGCATCTTTCTTTCCAAATGCAGAGACGATAAACTAGAAGAAGCAGTTTCTTGGTTTCAATTTTCCTACAGATGTGTTTTGACTGTGAGAAGAGCTTCCCACGGAGAGATACAGGACAGGCAGATTCCGAGTGAGTGGACTCAGCCCTTGTCTATGACCTAGAGGTGGGCTGTCAGGAGGTGGAATGACTCTATAAATGTATTTATGATAATGAAAAGATGAGGTTGAAATTCCACACTGGAGACAATCTGAGATATACGTGCAATGGGAACTTCTTTGCAAAATATGGTCCTTTCTCGACTAGGTAAATCACTTTTTGCTTTCTCTGTGTGTGTAAGAATCACCAAAAATACATGGCTGGGACGTCAGAGCAGACCCCGGACCAGCGGGGCTGAGGCTGACCCAGCGGTGTCCCGCTTTGTTCAGATGCCGCAGCTCGCCCTGGCAGTGGCAGCCCTGCCGCGTGCCCCGCATGGGGACGCGTCCCAGAGGTGTCACTACAGCCAGGAAAACTGATTTTAAAAAATGAAGCAGGCTCATTCCCCCTTTCCCCTGTGGCAGCTTTCTTTGGTATATCTCCCTCTTCATTGACTAACTGTCTCCTTGTGTTAGGAATAAGCAGCCTCCCATTCTTTACAGATCGCATTTTATCTTCCAAGATTGTTTGCTCATTTGTGCTTTATTGACATGTGAGTCATAAAATTTAATGGACAGAGAGACTCCATCTAAAACCAAAGGCTACAGAGCAGAGCTGCAGGTATGCAGCCAGGGGAGGGCTGTGGAGAAGCCCTGGGTTTGCGCTGCAGTCGGCTCGAGCCGCGGGGCAGCGGGACCCGTGAGCCAGCCACAGTGGTGGGCAGAAAATCCCCTGATGCCAAATGCTTCTGCTGCGGAGCTGCTGAGAGAGCGGCTTGGGAAGGCTGGGGGAAGGCTGGAGCCTGAGAGACAAACCTTTGAAGTTGAGAGGATTTTTCCTCCATTTTATAAAGAGAAAGGCCGGAATGCACAGCGGGAGAGTGCGAGGGAAGGAGAGCAGAGCACCACAGGGGAGGAGGGCAGGTACCTGTTCCCAAAGCACCTGTGTCTCAGGAAGTGGCATCAGGAGCATATGAGTAATTAAACAGTGTTTAAACTTGAGGTGAAAGCTTCCAGTATGGTTTTGAATCCCAATTTCAAGCACAAAGCTTTGCATGGCACACGTGCGTGCAGCCAGCCGGCGTGCTGGGGGTGGCACCCTGCAGGGTAGCAGGGACAGGGACCGTTCCTGCACCAGCTCTAGTGGGAGTGACGGATGTCACACAAGGATTTCTCTCCACAAGAAGGTCCCCTTGGTCAAGCTAGAGGTGTCCTCTACTTTAGACAATCTCCATTATCTCAGCCCCAAATCGCAGGAAGCTGACTGAGCCAGTAGCCTGAGTACAAGGACTGCTCTCCAAGGACTTCAGTGGGCTTTAAGTTCGGTATTTGGGGTCCTGACGTGGTGGCAAAGTCAAGCCTTTCATTAGCTGCGGACCCAGGGAGCAGATGTAATTAATGCTCAGGGCCGTGCCCAGCTCCTCCGAGCTCCATACCTGTCACCAGTTCCGTTACTGCCTTCCTCCATAGTGTTCTTTCGCTATTCCAAAGAGGAATGCCGAAAGGCTTCCCCAGAGCACGGAGCATTTGTGCACAGCAGGGCTGAGACTGAACCGGGCCACGCGTGCAGGTGTGTGTGTGTACACAGGGATTAGTATGTACATCCTCACTTAAGCAATCTCATTTGTAAATCTGAATAGAGCTTAAGGAGCACAATTCTGCAGAGAGAACTTCTTAGCTAATTGCCACAGTTTTGTTCAATTGACTCTTTGGCAAAATGCCCTGTGCTTATCAAAACAATTAAGAGCCCAAATGCCCTGTGTTGGTATGGAGATTTATTAGATGAAGGCCAGGTTGGACAGGGCTTTGAGTAACCTGGTCTAGTGGGAGGTGTCCCTGCCCAGGGCAGGGGGGTCGGAACTAGATGATCTTGAAGGTCTCTTCTAATGCAAACCATTCCCTGATTCTATGATTCTATGAATTGGGGGAAAAATGTCACCGGACAGCTCTGGTGGCTTTCGCTGAACGTTCCCCTACTTTTCTGGTGTGAAGCCTGAGCTAGCAGGCTTAAGACAACCTGTAGAGTGATTTTCAGCATCACTGTTGGGAATTACAAAAACCCAAACGTGTTAATATACAGTGGCCCTCAAGAGACAAAGACATAGATGTTCTGTTTGTTTCAACCATTCCTGGTGCCACGAGCAATGTGCAAGTTGTGCTTTGGTTAATACTATTCAAATTATTCTAGTTCAGTTATTTAAAATAAAACTTCTTTCTGCAAATTTAAGCAACTAAGTAGAAGCTCCCTGGTTTCCAGACATAAGGATCGCACCAGCTCCAATGAGAATTGCAGTTGCTCAAGTTCCATCAGGCAGTTCCGCGAGGAGCCCGTCTCTGGCTTTAAGCACCGTCCTCAGGTAGAGATGTTGCAAAATGTGAGCCGCTATCTTTAGGTCAAACTTACCTACTCACTAGGAATTGCAAGTGCTTGGGAAAGGCAGGGAGGAAGAGCACCAGAACAGATCCAGGATCGCTTGAAGGGATAAGAGCTTCTTACATGCACAACACTCACAGGTTGTTCTCTTAAAATGCAGCTACGGTCTCATGCTGATATTAGGCTCATATTAAAAAGGCTTCGGTAAAAAGCGACTTTTTTACTTTTGCGGCTTTCATTTGTGCTGTGTAAAGTGCGTTGCTTCATTCTGCTGCCTCTAATTATCAAACTGTCATGCTTTTAAATAAAAAATAGCCACGGAGCAATAATCATTCTGGCCTTTGAGCTGGATACTCAGGGCTGCAGAAGGGTTTTGCAGAGACTGCTCTCCCACTGGCCACAGGAGGTGCACCCCTGGCCCTGGGCTGCGTTCAGTGGCTCTCGGTGGCCGGGGCAGGCGCAGCGGAGCCAGCTGAGGGGCTCCGGCACACATCCTGGTGGGAAAGGCCGGCTGGTGGTGACCACCATCCCTCCGCTCTGCACCTTGCAGCTCTGCTGCTCATGAGCGGGGACCCCGGTGCCATCGTGCCCCGGTGTGCAGGGCTCCGCAGCGCCAGTGCTGAGCCCCCTGGTCTCGGGGGAGCCTCCTGCGTCGCCGGTGCAGTAATCCTGCAGCACAAAGCAATAACCCGTGATGGATAACCTCCAAGGTGCTTCACCGGCAGCTTTTACAATGCTTAATGAGGTAAACTAATTGTAAATTGCGGCAAAATGGGAAACTTAATGACACTTCAGCTCTTGAAAGGAATTTAAATACTGAGGAATTTGCTAATATTTCTAGCTGTTGGAAAGTAGCGGGGAAGCCCTGGCATTCGGGCAGATGGGCTTCCTGGTCTCCCGTGAGCCTCTCGGTGCTCCTACCGCATGTGCCTGACTGCCAAACACGTGGACTCGGTCCCTGCTGGAAACCAGATGCAAAAGACATTTGCTCTTTATTTTGGCGACTCCAGAAGCTCTGGGGCTGTAGAACAGGACCAAGCAAAGAGTGGCCTGTGACAGGGTCAGGAGCCCCCTGCCCAGCCCCGTTCCAGCCTGGTTGTTCCTGACCCCGCTTTGTCCTGGCACACGGGTCCTGACATGGGACCAGAAGTGCAACCAGCATGAGAAAAATCTTGGCATGTGGCCGATTCCAAGAAATAGGAGCCTTTTCTCACTTTATCTCTTATGTTGAAATTTAACTGGCTGCCTGTCAAATTTCTGAATGAGAATAAAATTACAGCTAAGAATCTTGAAATCCTGGAACAAATTCATGTCATATGTTCCCACTGAAACACTATTACCCCTCAGTTACACATCACCACGCTACCAAGTCTGTGAGACACGTGCAAACTTTTCATATTGTATAATATGAAATATTCATACTGGCTTTGCAGCAGATGTCAATGGCTGCACCAGCTCCTCCGCTCCAGGTTCCTTCCTCTGCTCCAGTGAAATTTCTTTCTCTTTCCACAAAATCCATGAAAGCTGCAGATGCTGTGATCCTGCAAACAAGCAATAACATTCCCTGGCATTTAGATTCAGAGCCAAGTTTGCTTTCTAGCTTTACTTGGCATGTCTGCAGTTCAGTAGAGGCAGTTCTGAGATGCCCCCTGGCCAGTACAAACGGTCAGCGCTAGGAAAGGGCTTCCCAGCCTGGCCAGACTGGGAGTGCTTCTCCCTTTCCACTGGGACGGTCCTGGTTCTTCAGAAGGCTGGAGCAGCTCACATCAGCCCCCGATAGGAACTTGCCCCGTTAAGCTACAGCCCCTTACAAAGGAAAGAGGGATTGCAGGGATCTTGGGTACACTGAGGCAGGACTCTCTTTTCACCCGTTCCTTTGGGTGGTTTGACGAGAGCTCTGGGTGCCAGCTGAGGATGGGTGCACAGCTGACCGGAGCCAACATCAATGGAGCCGTGTAGAGTTTTTCCAGCTGCTGCCCTACTTGAGTGGAAATTTAGGCTGACTTTTCAGTGAGCTGATGCAGAATCTCTCCCCATCCTCTGATAGACTTAGTAAGTTTTGCACATTCAAATATTGACCTTTCATAAATCCTTCCCAGCCTCCCACTGAGGCTGCCGCTGCTGGGAGCGAAAGCAAGAGTTGGCAGGACATGAGCAAGCTGAATATCATTCTCCTTAAGCAGCTCTGAGATGTTCAGGGGCATAAAACCTTTAAGAGCTCCAAATGGCATTTTTCAACACGCTGCCTCCCTCTCGAAAGGTCAGATGGGAGTTAAACTGGAGGCTCCTCTTCTCTCCATCTTAATCAGCCGTTGCACACGCTTATCAAATTTCACTCCTGTCTCCCGACTCTGATGAAATTGATAACCTGATCTGAATTCTCCCAGAGCTTCACCGATGGAAGATCGACGTGAGACAGAGCAGGGCGATGCCAGGCAGGGGAGATGGCGTGGGAGAGCAGGTCCGAACGGTGCCAGCTCTCCAGCTGCCTCTGGCCCTGCCTGGCGGAGCAGCGGGGCTGAGCTGCAGTTCATATCTATTCTGAGAACAGCTCTGCTTCTGTGTCCCTCCAGGCATCTCTGTGCCTCCCTCCCTTCCCATCTGAGAACAGCTCAGCCCTGCGGCTTCTTCCCTTGTCACGGAGCCCCGGGGGTCCAGGATGGTCAGTCTTTGAGGGGAGAGCAGGGATGGGTTATGCCGTGGGCCAGAGAAAGGTGCAGGGCTTAGAGGAACAGGAAAAGCAAGAGTGGTGGATGAAATGGGATCAGGAAGACGTGATGGAAATGGGGCAGGAGGCTGTGAACACCAAACAGAGAGAAGGAGTTTGGCGCCAAACAGAGAGAAGGAAGATTTTGGAGCTGGAGCGTGAAGCCCATGGAAGCAAGGGGAGGTGTCTTGACAGAAAGGAGGTGTGGGTCCACAGTGTTGCTATGGCTCAGCTTCCAGAGGACAAGAGGTGGATTCACACCCCATCCCTCTGCAAGAAATGCTGCTGAAGCCTCCTGGCCCAGGGAAGTCCTTTGCTCCAGGAGGCTGACAGTCACAGCCTCAGCATTCAACTCACAGCTCGCTTTCCTCCCCAAATACAGCATCTCTCCCAGCATGTAAAATGAAAGCACCTAGAAAAAAAAAAAAAAGAAAACCCATGAATTAATGAAACCTTTAAATTAAAAATAAAGCACATCACAAAGCCAGCGTGTGACTGAGCTGTGACAAAGCGGGAGAGGTACAAGAGTTCATGCTTCACTCCTACCAGTTTTGCAAAAGGAGAGATCGTGAAGGCGGACAGCGGAACTCATTTGAACTGTGTCACCCTGCTTTGCTCAAGCCACAAGCTGCACCTAGAAGCAAGGGCAATCGCTCCGACTGCCAGACAGCTGCACAGAAAGTCAAGTCCTTGCAAGAGCTGTGTGAAATTTGAATGCTTCAGCTGGTTCAGTATTCAGAAGGATTTCTGCCTTTGCTTTATTTGGCTCCTGTACCTGCTCCGATCCTATCCCATTCCAAATCCCCCCAGTCTGCAGGCTGTGCAGAGCTGAACCCGCCGCCCTTCTCTGAACTGTCACAGGCCCTGGGGACAGGCCTGGTGAGGAGGGGAATCACACATGCTCTGCCTCTGCTCCCCACTCTGCTCTCTGCTTAGCTGAGAGCTTCATTAACATTCTGCTAATGAGTTATTTCCAAAGCTCCCTCCTTGCCTCCTTCCCTTCTCCTGACTACTCACAGACGGTATCACCAGTGGCAATGATGAACCAGATATTTAGATAATCACCTTCCAGGAGGGACTTTTCCTGCCACCCCACCTGACTTAAAAACATGAGTGAGCAGAAGGGGAGGAATGAGGGGGGACCCTCCACAGCTCCAAACCCTGGGCGGATGCTCCTGCAGGCGCCGTGCAGTCAGCTCTGCAGGCAGCCTGGCAGCACAGCTACCTGATTTTGCCTCGACTGTGATCTTAGCAGCCTCCCCAGGGAGAGAAACATGCATTCCCTGAGGTAGCTGCACATCCAGCTTCTCCACTGCTGGCGCAGGAGGTCCCTGCAAGCCGGGTGAGCCAGAGGCTGCTTCTCCTCCAGCTTGCCTAGAGCTGTCCTGGGGGGTGTCCAGGGGCTCCTACCATGGCAAAGCGGCTGCGAGGAGGGAGGGAGGGAGGGAGGGAGGACTGAGGCTCTCCCAGTGAAACCACGACTTGGACCTTCCTTCTGTGCTGGCTGGAAAAGCTGATTTGAGGGGAAGACTTAGGTTGTTCCCAAGAGAACAATCACTGCCTGCCTTCTCTCCTGAATTTTCTCTACCTCCTTTTTATTCACCTTCCCCGATATTTTGCAGGCATGAGGTTGAATTCATGTGTTCCATTGCAGAACTTCTCACCAGCTCTGCAATTCTCCTCCCGCAGTGCCCACAAACCTGCCCTTTCCCCCGTCCCTGCCACCCAGGGCAGTCCTGAGACTGTCAGTGCTGCCGACCGAGCCCGAAAACACCCCGAACCCCGGTCACCCACCTACCCGCTGCACTTCTACCTGTCCTTACAGCTGTGGATGCCGAGGGCCAGCAAGCTTCAGGCAAAGCTGGGGCAGGATTCTGAGGAATGTTGCCCTGTTTTTTAAAGGAATTTTAAAACCTATCACACTGGGGGTCAAAATTTGGCAGACAGTTCCCATAACTGGTTCACCAGCTATAAACATCCAGAACTCTGGAACTTGCTTTATAGCAGCAAGTATTTGCTGAAAAACTCCGTTAAACAAAAACCTAATCTGCCAGCGAAGTAGTCACAGTAATGTTTTAGCCAGCCCGAACCCTGAGCCTCTG
This sequence comes from Chroicocephalus ridibundus, assembly GCF_963924245.1. Lineage (NCBI taxonomy): Eukaryota > Metazoa > Chordata > Aves > Charadriiformes > Laridae > Chroicocephalus > Chroicocephalus ridibundus. The sequence goes on along the minus strand of NC_086302.1, from coordinate 2,900,486 downwards.
AGAAAGAACAGCAGGATGGACGTCAGCAGGGGACGGGCTGGGGTGACCGTTCCCAGCCATATGTGCGTAGTCATGAAGGATATGCAGAAAAGGACAGATTTGTCTGGTTAGCCGCATGTTCCTGCCCTTGCCAGGTGGGGAAAGCATTTGTCATGCCTCCTAAAGCTCCCACCTTTGCCGAAAAGTCTTTCCAATCCACGAGCGTGTTGGGCAGAGGGTGAAAGTCCTGTCTCTATTTCTGGGGCAGGATCTGTCACGCTGCTACCTCCGGTCGGTGCCAATCTGCTCAGCTCCTTGGATGCAGCTCCACTTGCTGAAAGCAGATGCCGTGCCCAGATTTCTTCTGCTGTTGAATCTCAGCTGTAGTTTGGCAGTTCCACATTGATTTAGTGTTTTTCTCTCTCTCTCTGTCATGCCATCCCTCCTCTAAGGTGAGCTGGCCACATTTTCCATCAGCTGTTAATTCACCCTGATGTTTGCGTTCGTATCTGCTTCCAAAGCACCGCAAATCATGCCGCTTCTCCCTCATGCAAATATCGGCCTCCCAAGGGGAGAGGAAAGGCTGCAGAAAAACATCCCGGGAAAGGAGTTTTAATTCTCTGCCTGCTGCAAAAGGAAATAATTTTAAAATGGGAAAAACCTCTCATGATGTTAATCGGTTATTTAAATATTTGCTGTACTCGAAGCACTAACTTGCTTTTCCTATTGTAGAGGGCAGGAAATATCACAGGGATTTTGCTGAGGGAAGTACAGACACGCACACAGACACACAGACACACACACCACCACCCCCATCTACCGAGGTGTGCCTGCGCTGGTGCTGGCAGCGCTCTGAGCATCATCCTGCACACCAGGGCTTGCAGCCCTCTGGAGGAATCCTTACCCTGGCAAATGGCTGCAATATTTTAAAAGTCAGGGTGGTGCATTATGTGTCAGAAGTGGTCAAATTAAGTTAATTTGACCTTTAAACTCCAGTTTTTAATCCCTTGCTTTGGCATCCAGTATGATTTGCATTCCGCTATACTGACACTCAGCCTAACAAATGACTTTCTTTCCAAACTGCCTTTGAAGTATCTGAACTTAATGGACTATAACATTTATGAACATCTGAGTTCTTCTCTCAGCAGCTGCACTAGGTTATTGATGATCTAATTGAAATGCTGGCAAATATATCCCAGCAGTATACGGGGAGCAACAGACTACTCGGCAGGACCCAAGAGCCTTGGAAGCGTATGTTTTTCATGCTATTCATTAGAAGGAGGCAGTATATTTTCAGCTATGTAAAAACAACAACAAAGAGCAGAGCAAAGACACCAGAAGAAAAAAAACATCCACATGCAGGAAAAAGGCTAAGATTTGTTGATCCTCCGTGGATCCCTTGGCAGCTCATCGGCACGGGGGGATGGAGGCCAGCCTTTACAAATTGGATGCCTCTTGGAACCTGTAATTTATTTACAGCAAGTCTCCGAGGGCAGTTCAGGTTATTCAGGGTACCTTCACCTGCCTGCCTGCACAGCCCAAAAATATGTGGACAAGCTGAAAATAAGACAACTGGGTACCAGAAAGCGGGTTTTCTTGTTATTATGTCCAAAAATCATCACCCTCTCTTCTAAGCCCCGTGGGGGGGTTATCTAAGCTGGAAATGCCCTAATTGGACATGGGGGGCCATAAGCTGCCTCCGCGGCTCCACAGAAACACAGCTGGCACACATTGCCACCGGGAGTTAAACAACTTGAGGTTTGGAAATGCCCATTTACTTGGTAATGTCTGCAGTTTCATTGCACTCAATATTTATCCAGCAACCAGCTGATAGCACTGCTCTGCTCTATGCTGATTGGCACGTAAATAAGCAAAGGAAAGAAAGTCATAATGTTTAGCAGCAGCATCACTTGAGTATTCAACAATAACAGGGAAGATATGAACGGTACGCTGCTAAAAATAAATAGGGTGTGCCTTATTAGGAGGTGTATTTAGTTCCCATGCAGTGAATAGCTTCAGGCAGTCCATTCCCTTCCATTTCATTTCATTTGATAGTATCCGATTTACACCAGGGATAAAAGAGGAAGAAAAAAGGATATTGAAAAAGAGGAGAAAATTTTTGACATGAAAATAAAGATGAGGGGAAATCAAATTTGTATCTTAGAGCAGATGGAGGCCGAGCCATTCCTGGCATCATCCACACAGCTGGATTCGCTTTCCTGGTCCAGGCTGGCTAAAAGACGCCGATAAAAATGAAAAATGCAAATGAATTCTCTACACCTTACTGGACATACAGAAATGGAGAGTGCCACTCAAAAGGCAATCTCTCCAAAACATTTAAAAACATTGTGCAATTTATATCTTGTGCTTGACAGAGCATCCAAAAGTAATTTCAACACTGTGTACCAGTGCCACAGCTCTCTGCCGAGGGTGCCAGTCACGGCGCTGCGGCTGCGGCACTGCTGTATAATTTCCCTTTCCTCTCCAAGCTGCAGTGCTTTAAAATGTAATACGAGTTGGCTGCCGGCCTCTCATTTCTGCTGGAAAATCTGGCTGTGCCAGCATGTGTAAGGTCAACAGCACAAAGCCTGCTTATTAACTGGAAATTTGGGGATCTGGTGCCAGAAAATAGCTTTCAGCCTTTGTGAAAATGAATAAAGAGGTTTCAGGGCAATGGTTTGCTACAGAGGAAAATCAGGTTTGAGCAGATTTCATTGACCGCCCATTGCATATATTTGCCTGTCTTCCAGAGTATCGGGATCTGTGTCTTATCCGACCAGGGCACTCAATTAGGCCTTTTTAATCTACGCATAAAGCTCTTTTGAATCACATTACACCGCCCACGACATGACTGTCACACAGAGCCCCTGGGGACAGTGTCTCACGACCCCCCAGGCACACTGGGAGCTGCAGCGTTCCCCCCGCTGTGCTCTGACTCCTGGCGATCTTAACTCTGGAGGTTTTGTTATTCAGGGATCAGTACCATTTTGGGCTGGGTCACACAAGAGAAGTTCCTAGCTTTTTTCAGGAAAAATTCTGGTTCTGGCTTGGCTAGCACGGACATCCAGTCTTTCCAACCACCACGGCGTGCTCCTGGTTTGCTTGGCAGAGATTTACTGATGAGGAGGAATGTCGGAGCAGTGAGGAGCAGGGGTTTATTTCCCATTTTTTCCATTAAGTGGAAACTTACAGTGAGATTTTTGAGTATGAGAAATCTTAGCAATTGGGCTGCAATCCAGTAAGGTATTTAAGCGCTTCCTAAACACAGAAAGATATTTAGCTCCACTGAATTTCATAACGATACTCGCGTGCTCAAGTTTATGCATGAGTCCTGGGTTCACTTGTGGACCGCTGGAGCTAAAAGGAACAAGGTTTTTAATGTGAAATCCGGGAGAAAATATTTCCACTCATTTTCCATTTTAGTTGGAAACTCGGCTTCAGGAAAAGGTGATCTGTGGGTGCTAATAAGCTGTTGCACCCTGATGCGCCCCAAGAATCTCGGTTGGTTCATTCCCAGGTCTGGCGTTGTTTCCAGGCTGAGGAGTCGGAGAGAGTCAGAGCTCAGAGTTCCCTGCACGCCCGTACCAGATCCAGATGGAGGAGGCAGCAGGATAAAACAACCGGTTGTTTATCTTGCACATTCTGTATGAGCAGTTCATTAAGGCTAAAAATGCCTCTCTTTTTTTGCAACTTTTAGCCTTTTTGACCTTGAAGTCTCTCCCTGCTCTTGTTGCAGTGATGTTTTGGGAAACGGACAATAGTTCACAAAATTAATTTCGCCAGTTCCCAGCAGAGGTGAAAGGATTTACACTTTGACGCTAAGAAAAGGGCATTAAAGCAACGGTATTCCACTAATTTTGCAAATAGATTTTGGATAGAAAGATTAACATTTCTACTCCTGGCTAATGTATCATGTAAATTCTAATGATAACGCAGCTCCCCTCTCTCTTGAGCTGTTAAATGATTTCCTGAGGCTCCTCGCAGAATACATGCTTCATTTAAATCCCTCTCTTCTCTCTTGCAAATAATGAATACCAGATTAATTCCGCGGATTTGTCACTTAAAATTTCTATTAGGAAAGGGAGTTTTATGTAAAAAGCGTAAGAGTTTTGGGCCAGTTAGCGCAAGCTTTGACAGTGCTTCATCGGTTCTGTTGCCACCCTAAACAGTTACTGAGACTTTCAGCGTAATTGGCTTTCCTTTGTAAGAACAGAGAGAGACTGGAAACAATAGTACCCTCTGATCTGGGATTTGGGTGCATTTGGGCTAGGAAATGAGCGTACTGAAGAGATAAGGCAGATTAATAATACAGAAGGGATTTCTGCAGACCATCCTGTCAGTCTCGCTTTGCATGTTTTTGTGGACTGAAATTTTATTCTGATTTGAAGTTATGCAAAAAATGCATGGTATAAATCATGGTATAAATCAACCGATGGAGCTCCGTCTAGGTCAGAGCCAGGGGGAGCCTGGGAGCCTGGTTTCTTTCCAAACATATAAATCATCCTAAAGTGATTCCAAACTCACTGGAATGCTTCATGAAACTTGGGAATGTTTCCAGCAGACCTGGCATTAGTCCCAGTGTTGAACAAAAGTTCCTGAAAATTAGATAAATTTCACCTGCAATTTCACCTGTTTTCACGGTTTTAGCTACAAACTTGTTGACCAGTCCTGAATGTGACACGGCTTTCGAGCAAAACAGGCAGAAATACCCAATGCAGATTTCAGTTTTCTGCTTAGGAAAAGGTGTACCATGTACGGAGGCATTCCGTATCAGGATGCTGAGAGACCTCTATTGCATCAGGAACTCAGGGGAATGCTAAACAGCAATTATTAATGCTAAAACTGATGTTAAATTCGACACATTTGGATAGCTTACCATCCAAGAGCTGCGGAAGAGCTGGCCAAAGTGGTCTCTAGATCATTAATATTGATTTTTTTCGTAAATCTTAAAACGCTGGATGAAAGTTCAGAGGCTCGGAATGAGGCGAATGCTGCGGAAAAAGGGAAGGTGTGGTGACACAGTGGCGGTGGGACTGTTAAGGCGTGAGGGGGGTGTGCCGGGGTGAGCCCCGTGGGGCACAGGCAGGGGCAGAGGCAGGACTGACCCCGGGCGCTGCGCTGCCGTCGGCCGGGGGGCGCGGGGCGTCTCTGCCATCCAGCGCCCGTCCTCCGCCAAGGGGCGCAGAGAACCTTTGTGAAAGCATCAGCACCTTCGGCAGCATCTCCAATCCAAATGTCAGCTGCTTCTGAGGTTCCCCATCGCTGCTGCGGGGGTTTACATTATAGTTTCATGTACTGGAATATCAGACAATTATTATTTTTTTTACAACATTTTTTCGTTCCTAAGTGAACACAGCATGTTTTCTGATCTGCATTTCCCTGCTTTGATCATCTGTTCTGCAGATCAGTTTTCATGTTTAGAGGTACAGCAGGGTATGTAATGAATGCAAATGTAATGCGTTCAGAGATAAATGTCTAGACTTCAGAGACTAATCCTCACAAATCTTACACCCCGATACAATGTTTTCATATTTAATACATTCTGAGGGATTTTACTTTTATAAATAATGAACTAATCTCATCTTCAAGGCATCACTTTGCAGTTTAGGCATTAAAAAAAAAAGCAATACTCTGTGCTCAGAAAAATCTATTTTAACCAATATTAACTGATACCTCCCCTCAGATAAAGGCTTTTGCGGGGTTGGCAGGTGATTCCTTTTTGAATAAAAGTGTACTGGAGAATTACATTGCAGAGGGCAGGGCACGAATTGGGGTAAGGAGACACCGAGGAAGGCGGGGAATAGTTGTTCTCTGCAGGCAGGGATCCCGTCTCTCAGCCCCGGGCTTGCGGCAAACCCCGTGGCTGAGGGGCTTCTGCTCTGCCTTTGCTGCGTGGGCAGCCACGGAGCCGGTCAAGTGAGAGGGGGAGAAAGGGAACGCAGGTAGGCAGGAGCTATGATTTGGTTATTTGTCCAAAGTGCCAGGTTCCTCGAGAAGATTGTTATCTTAACTTCATTAGAGTGAACACGAGCAGTCGTGCTCTGGAAGCAATAGTTACACTGACACGAAGCACCCGGTCACATGCATCCGCTTCATGGGAGGAGCGCTATGGAAGGGAGCGCGGTGGTGTCCTGACAGCGAGGAAAATGCAGAGACTCCCAGTCGCACCCATATTTCCACGGGGACTGCAGCTGCACCCACTGCGTGACCTGCCGTCTGAGCCCACGTGGAGGAACTGTCCTGAATTACTACAAAATAATACGCTGTCTGCCATATTGCAGTGGATAATAATTAGCAGCTCTAAACTTAACGCTGGAATCGCTATGCAGGTTGCAAAAGAAATGAGGCAGAAAGTAGCCTTGATTGCTCAAGACCATATGGCTCCGCTCGCAACGGCGTCACGTAGCAAACCAAGGAGAAGGTGCAGGAAGCGCAGTGGGAGGTGCGGGAAACCACCTGCAACCCCCGTAGCTCCCGCGCGGCGAGGCACGCAGGAAACAACGCTCTGTAACCGAAACAATTGCAGAGAGCATACACGTGAGCTCTGCCCCGGACCTGCCTCGTAGCCCCTGTGCAGCCCGTTTATTGCCACTGGATAACAGGAAAAGGATTTTCCTGCTCTCTGTTGAAACCTGCAAGAGGAAGAAAATGTTCTGGAAGGTGTACGGAGCTGCTGAGACATACCCTTGTTCTGCCTTTTTAAAAGCAAACCAAAAATGACCATTTAGAAGTGGAGTTCTGATGTTTTCCCACGGTGGAAGGAAACAGAGAGCTAAACCGTGGTGCTTTGCACAACTCCCCATCATTTCTCTTTCTCTCATTTGCTACAGCAGTGCTGGCGTTCTCTGTACCCGTGTGAATGCTCTCTGTCCCTAAACCTCACCGCTGTGGCCACAGGGTGTCCGGCAGCAGGGAGTTCCTCTCGTTAAAAAGCCTTGCCTCCCCCCAGTTTCCACTTACCCACCCATAAATCCTCCCAGTTCCGCGGGCTGCCAGCCTGCTGCCTTCCATCAGCGCAAACATTCAAATTCCTCAAAAGTTAAAAAAGAACTCATTTAAATGCTTTTTGTTCAACAAGGCAAGAACAACATAAATATTGTTCAGAAGACATCTTTGCATAACTAATATTTTACATTTATGAATATCTTATAATTAGTTTTGCCAGGGAGCTTGAATTCCGGGGCCTGAGGTTTTGTTCCTAGTAAAACCAGGTAGAAGAGATAATTTGCTCTGAGTACCGTTTTAGCGTAATTCTGTCTCTCTGAATGCCAGCAGAGGTTTTTACATTTCCTCTCAGCTTAATGGCGTTTCAGTGATTCAAAATAAATGGAAGGCGTCGAGCCTGCATTGCGATAAGCACGGAAACGCCCTGGAGCCGGGATGTCAGCGCTCAGCGCTGGGCGCGGGCACGGCAGAGCCCGGGTGCAATGCAGAGAGCGGAGAAGGGCCGGCCGGGAGGGCACGGGGCGCCTCGCAGCTGACAGCCTGTGGCGAACGGAAGCAAAAAGAAAAAAAAAATGCATCGTTTGGAACAAGAATGTCTCATTTAGTGTTTGTCATCTCAGTGGCAGGAACACAAGTCTCCCTTTAATACAGCAAGCCCCACGATCTAGCTACAAGGGTGGAGAGCGGTGTGAATGTTTGCGGAGAAAACTGCTGACAGCAGAATTACTGCATTTCCATCCCTGCGCATAGATCCCACCTAATGGCATCCCCAGAGAGGAGCAGGAGCCTGTCGCTCCCTGTTTGCCCGTGCAGACACAGACACGCCGCTCCTGCTCTTGCCAGCTCCTTGAGCACAGCACAGTCCATGGAGAGGATTTAAAATAATTGACCGTGGCAAGAGAATGTTTTTAAATTGGGAGCAGAAGCAAATCTGGATTGTTTCCAGGTCAGAGAGAAAAACAGGTTTCTCCCAAGCATGGATCTGACCCTCTTGCAAGATTTTCTCCCACTGCCTCACGAGGGGACCAGCTCCACCACCCCGTCCTCAGCCACGCGGGGTGATGGCACGGGGTATTGCTCCGGCAGTACACAATACGGTACTACCTGCTTTGCCATCTCGCCAGAAAAAGGCATCTCCTCCTGATCTTGCTCCCAAGTTCTTTGGCGGCACGGCAATGGGAGAAACCAAGCCCCTGAAAATGCGTGCCTCTTGCAGGGCTTCATGGATCTCTTGGCAGCCAACCACGATCCCCTCAAGTTCAAACTCCCCAGCATCCACCCATCCCCAGAAAACCCGGCATTCCCTTTTCTGGGCTTCAATACGCTCTTTAACAGCGTTCGACAAATTGAGTTCAAAGGGACCGAGCTGCTATTTAAGTGCTTTCCTGGGTGGAAGTGTGCTGCCTCTCAGGTCACTCCTGCGAGTAGCCCCCCGCACCCCGCCAGGCTGCTCCCAGGAGTCACCGTTTGCACAGTTAAGCCATAATTACTTTCTCCTCTTTTTACAGTCAGCCTCCAAGCACTTCTTTGCGAGGGGATTTGCTCTTCCAGTGTCAGGAGATGGGATGCGGGTGTAATTGAGAGAGAAGCAGCAGCCCGTGTTTCTGACCCAGGCTCCTCCCTCCCCGCCACTCGCTATTGTGTGGGAAGGAGAAGCCCTCAAGATATGCTGGACAGACTCTTGGAAATAACCTTTTTCATCTCAAAGATCCTGCTGAATTTTAGATTAAAAAGGAAGCTTTTCTTTCAATAATGTATTTCCCCCTTGGCTCCCTAGCTATCAAGTAACTTTCCCTGAACAGAAAGCTCAAAAGATGGAGCTTCCCCAAATTCAGATTCATGAACTGAATCTCTTACCTCCCAGAAGCCTGGCTGGAGAGAGCAAAGGCAATCAGGGCATGAATTTCACATTAAGAAGAATAAATAAAGCAGAACCTCTTTTATTTTACTCCTTCTGCCCGTGCAGGTGAGATGGGGTTATTAACCATCATTTTAAATGAGCACATCTGGAAGGAGGGGGTCACCCAGCCCCGGCTCTCCACAGACCCCGGGCTGTCGCAGCCTCCAGCGAAGGGGACGGCTCAGCCCCCAGAATCGCGGGTGTTTGGCCTTGGAGGGGAGCTTAAAACGCGGCATTGCATTGTGGGTCCAAAGAAGAGAAAATAATTTGTATAATCCTTCCCTTTGGCAGTGCCCTCTCCAGATCTTTAAATCTTTGAAGAGCGTTGGCTTGAGCGATCGGGGCCAGCCAAGCGAGCCCACGCCAGACGGCACCGGGTGTTTTGATCCAGACATCCCTCCTGCAGCGCACTGGCCGTTGCACAGACACGGAGGAGACCCAACGCCCTGGCGAACATGCAGAGGATTGAGCACGGGCTTATCCTCAGAACCCGTGGCAGATCTTCAGGAAATAATAAACTGTGCAGAAGTTTTCCAAAAGCTGGTCTTCGCTTTAGAGAAGAAACTGCAGGCTTTTCTGGGGAATCCCGGGCCGTGACCCCACTTGCATGAGCTGAGTTAAGATCCCAGGAAAGGCAAGAGTAAAACGGGCCTTCAGGTCACCTTGGCAACTACAAAAATACTGCCCAAAGCCCACGCCGGGCCTTTCGTCAGACACTGCAATTTCGTTTGTGACATTTCTCAGGTTGAGTGCAGCTGCCGTTTTACTGAAGCTGCCTCTGAAAGTCTGTAGCCAGATAATACGTGCAGGTTTGTGTGTGTGCACACACGTGCGCATCTGGGCACGCATCTCCCATGGTGCAACTGCTCCATGTGAAATGGATAATTAAATAGAAAATAAACCTCCATAGAATAAATGAATTGCTCAAAGCTGCCTCTCAGTGAATGATTTAACATACTAAACATAGCCCCGTTGGGTTACTTGGCCCCCTCATGACTAAGTATATTCGGTGTGGGCTGAACTAAATTAGAATTGACGCCTTTAATGAGCAAAGTACTACGCTCGTTGTGACAGGGACCTTTCCTGCATAAACACATTTATCCCAGCTCAAGTGCAGCTTCTTAGTAGGTACTAAAGGTATTTTTTTTGTGAGGGCACATTACTTCTATGGGATTACATTTGTCTTTATAATTTTTTTTAAGTACTAAGCTGACTCCCTGCCGCTGCTCAGAGGGTGAGCCCCTGGCAGAGCTCACACCCGCAGGCTGCCGGCCCCGGGGGGAGCGGGGGGAGCCGCTCTGCCCGCTCTGCACTCCCACCTGCATCCCCGCTGCCCCTGGCCTGAGCCGTGCTGTCCTCTCCCCATGCCCTCTCCAGTCACCTTCCACACCACAGCCCTTCGTCCGTGTGACAGCAGATGTATGACTTATTTCTGCCCCGGCTGTACCCCTCCTTGCCATATACCCAAGCTGCCATGGTGTAAAGCCATCTTTGAGCCAGCAGCGGGGTCCCCTGCACCAGGGCAGTCCCTGTCTGTGCATCAGGAGACCTTCCTGGTCCTGAGGGAGCCCAGGGTCGGAGCCAGGGGCAGGATCTGACCCTGTGGCCCCATCCAGCACAGCCCGTGTCTGAGCAGCACCTCGTGCCCGCTGCAGAGCAATGCACAGCCTGGGTGCTGGGGAAACCCAGCTCCGACCCGGGACATCTCCAGATGCCTTCTCCCTCCCAGCCGGCAGAAATCACCTCCTCGGGATTAGATTCAGTCTTCGGGCTTTATTAATTGCTAGATGAAAGCACAGTGACACCTTCCAGATACCCGTCAAAGCCTCCGAGCAGTGTGCTCTGACAGCCTCCCCGTTTCCCCTGACAGTTGAATGAGACCGTGCTCCGCTCATGCCAGCGGCTCCGAGGATCCCTCCAAACGTGGCCCCGCGTCCCCGACCGGCACCGCCATGACTGTGTCCCTCGCACCGCGGCAGCACCTTCAGTGCGGGGAGCCCCCGAGGCGGGGGTTCCCGCCGTGCTCTGTGCATCAGGTGCCCAGGAGAGGTTTGGTGTTGAGGGAGGCGAACGTGGCACCGCAGGCACTTCCCACCGCACTGGGGCTTGCCTGGGATCTGCTGTTGCTTCCCACGCGCCTGGGAATCCCATCCAGGCTCAAGCCTCAGCTCGGGCTACAAGACAGCGAGCCTTAGCGGGGCTAATGGTGTCAATACTTAGCTGAACTGATTCCTGCTGTAATTCCCCCAAGACCTATTGTTTTTCTATCGTTACAGCTGTATAATGATTACCTGTGGACCCCAAGTAACACTACAGCCTTTTATTTCCCCGTTAACAGCATATATGTAGCAGTGGTGGTATCAGGCAGAAACGGCAGTACTCTCTCTTTTTGGACTAAGAAATAATGGAAAGCTCCGAGGGTGGTGATCCAACCTGCAATAAGGCGCTCCGGCAGCATGTACGCCCAGGGAGAATATTGATGGCTGGATCTCGTTTCAAGGGCTGTATTCCTGCACTTGGACACCGGTTACAAAAAGGCTGTGATCGATAGATGCTACAGGGGTTGGTTTTCAGGGCACTAATAGAGTATTCACTACGTGTCTTCAGACTATGTTAACATGCAAGCATGCTGATTGCTTTGTTTTTACAAGCAGCAAAAAAAAAAAATAAATAGAGAAAGGGCTTGAATTCCTTTTGCTTTTCATACTGGCTAACCCTAAACTGTCTGGACTTCATCTGCTGAGGGCAGACAATACAGACAATAATCATGTTTCATTCTTGGCACAGCATATTTTTGACATAATGGCAGCAGCCGACAATTTGCAACTCCATAAACCGAATGCATGATTCTAATTTATGTATAGAGCTAATGGATCGTTGCTCCTGTAATAAACTGCTCAGAGTGGGTAGGATTTATCAGCAAGCGGGTTGCCCTTTACACATTTTTATTTAATTTTGCTTTTTTCTGAGAGGTGCCAAGTCAACAAATGATTAAATATGAGCAAATATTTCTCCACTGGAGTTTTATCAAGTTACCTAATCCAGTTAAGAGGTGGAATGTAATTGCTTCTGGAACCGAAGCTTGTTTTCCACCAGGGTTCTCAATTTAAATAAATAAATATATAATTGTTTTTCCCGTCTGAGTGAAACAGGAGGCTACGAAGTGTATTGTGTCTGGAAAATAAATAGGGAACTTGTTGAGATAACAGAGACTTTGGATGGGATCTTACACACCTTTATTCTTACCGTCAGCGTGCTGAGCAGCGTTTTCTTCCCTCGCCCGATACGGGAAGCTGCCCCTGCCTCTTGCAGGCTCCTGAGGGGCCGGGATCACAGCCTGGTCCCCAACAGCATCCCCTCCGCCCCCTTTTCCCCCCAGAGAAGCGCATGGAGCCGGGCAGCCTCCCCTCGCCTGGCCTGCCTGCAGCAGGGACCCGCAGCGGGGCAGGCTCTGCTCCGGCACAGCCGTGGCTGGGGCACGTCCCGGCTCCGCGCACGCTGCCCTCCCTGCAGAAAAGTACCACTTAAGAGGCCCGTTGCCTGCCCAGCTGCTCTTCTCTGTAGTTTTCCCCAGCAGAAGGGCAGCAATTACTGGAAAACATTGCAGAAAGCGTGGGGAAAGGGGCAAGGGACTTTCACAGGAGGGACACAAAACATTAGAAAGTCTGTTGGCAGCATCAGGCAGTTCATTAAACTGCTCCCAGGAGCCTGCAGACACACTCTGTTTACGGCGGTGAGGGCAGAAGGCTAAAGTACTTCACTTGGCAGACTAGTGTGATTTAGGGCTTCAGGTTCATCAGGTTGAATCACAAACCGTGTTTGAGTTACCATCAGTCACTATAAATATTGGAGATGTGAGGGCTTGGAAAAACCTATCCGTGAGAGCTCTCCATCCTGTCTCGCCTCCCCTCCGCGCGGCATTCCCAAACCACCTGTGGATGCAGCACCTCATCCAGGGGGGTGATGGAACCTCCCTGAGGAGCAGAGCCCACATGGGAAGGCAGCGGTGACCCAAACCTCAGGATGGAGGAGATGGATGGCCACAGGAGCCCGGCCTGGTGCAACGGCTCTCGGCCGCTCCTGGTGGAGAGCCCAGCCTGGGAGAGCGGCTCTGCTGCCAGAGCCCTGAGATGCAGCTACAGTGAGGGAAGAGTTTGCGCTCGGGATTACCTATATCATATTTTCTGTTGTCTTTTGTATATTAATTATCTCAATAAGCCCATCTGAGGAGCTGGAGCCTGTGGCTCGTCAATGCTGCCATCTATAGCGGCTCTGCAGCAATGCAAACTGCGCTCCGGCCTCCCCGAAGCCCGCAGCAGTGCCCATATGCAGGGCAAAGCAGAGCTTTCTCCATCAAAGGGCAGAGACACTTGCAGAGCCTCCAGAGAGGATCCCCCGGGGAGCACGGAGAAGGGGTGACCCTGAGGCTTTGCTCCTTCTCCTCCCCAGCCGCCCCGTCAGCTCTGAACGCAGAGCTCGCCCTTCCCCAGCGCGCTGGCCCAGCCCTCCCCGAGCCAGCTCCTGGGGGGCACAGGAGAGCTCTTTTGGAAGCCTTAGAAAGAAGAGCTCAGCCCCCTGCAGAGAGGCTAACGGGGAGAACAGGAAAACTCGCCCTGAGAAAGCAGCGGGCAGCTCGGGGGACAGCGGGTTGAACGGGAAGCAAGAGGAGCAGGTGGGGGTGAGGAGAGTCGCTGCTCTGGGGCAGAAAGGGGCCAGCATCAGCTGCGTCCCCTGGGCTTGAGATTCATTCAGTGATAGAGGGAAAGCTCCGGGAGGGCTGTCTGTGCTGCTGCTTCCGCACGGAGCCATCTCTGGCTGCAGGCTGTGCCGGGGAGGGCAAGGCCGGGCAGGGACCAGCACCCACCGAGGTCTCCAGGGAACAAGGGCGCTCGTGAGCTGGCCCTTCTCTGCTGGGGATGAGGGCCAAGCCTCCGTGGAGGTGGGACCAGCCTGGAGGTGAGCGTCATGCAGGGCTGTTCAGCCTCTGTGGTGCCAGGTGCAGCGTGACAAGTCCAGGTGATGGCATGGGGCTGGCAGGAGGGTGTCGGGGCACAGCTTGGCAGGAGCGGGGCTGGGAACGGGTCAGGCTGGGGCTGTGCTGGCAGCACGGCGGGACGGGCTGGCTGCAGGAGCACGGTCAGCCATCTCTGTCTGTAATCGGTACTGCCAAGGAGAAAGACAGAAACAAATTTTTGAAAAACCTGAGTAGCAGGCAATGAGAGACCCTGTGAACATCCTTGTCCTTCACAAACGTGTCTGAGGAGCCCCACGCTCTGCCTCCCCGGCAGCGCCAGCTGAGGACTGATGTGCATGCAGTCAGAGCTGCTTATCAACATCCAGATCTAAATGAAATGATTGTGAATATTCAAGAGATGCTAATTCAACCACCCCTGCATCACCCTCGACCTCTGGCTGTTCCCCCTTTGAAGTCAAGCTCTGTGTGTTTGCAGGCATGTTTCTGATTGTAACTTTAGCTACCAGGCATGGTGCGTTCCTCTCAGATTTCCAGCACATGCAGAGCAGCCCATAAATATTGTAGCTTCTTTTATTTTAATTTGAAGCTGTCTTGCAAACTGAGCCATCTAAGCCTTGGAACATCTGCTCAGAGCAGGCAGCAATCGCTTAAATGCCACTGTGCGCTTAAGAAGTTCTCTTCTCTGTGGGAGCCCCTGGAAGAATTTAACTGATATAAGGCACCTCCCACAGCTCAAGCTAATGATCACAATACAAATGACATTTGCGTGCTATGATATTCCTTTTGTGCAGGAGATGATCTGCACGCTAACATCTATTCATTCCCGACAGCTTGTTTTCCCTCCATCTGAAAATGATTTCCCAGCCCAGGTAATAACCAGCAGATGGTCACTCACAAACCCAGCGGGTGCCCTCGTCTCCCGCTGCCCCTCAGGTTTCCTCCTCTGGTAAAGAGGACGAGCACCGTGGCCCCTTCCATGCTCGGGGAAGCTCGCGGGGGTTTAGGGACACCTTTACAGGGGATGTCCCCGTGGCACAGCCGCTGCGGCAGGGAGCGGGGGCTCTCGGTGCCTGGTTTGGTGCTGGGGTTTGGCAGCAGCATCAGGCTCCCTCCCGCGAGGTGACGCCCGGCGCGGGGACAGGGTCTGTCCTGACCCAAACTGCGGGGGCTGAGCCGCTGCCTGGCGGGGCTGAACCCTCCGAAACGAAACCCGGGGATGCGGAGAAGCACCAGTGCTGCTCTGGAGTTTCCTGCTGTGATCCTCGGTGGTGCTAGCAAATCTCTTCGGTTCGTGCCTTTCTTCCTAATATTTTTCAACTCATAATTTACTTTATTTTAATTGATTGGACTCTCCCGTGGTGTAACAGCTTATTGGAAAGGAAGGCACTTCCAGATACAAAGAGGAAAAAAACAGCTCATATTTACTCATTTGCCTTGCAGCTTTTCACAGCTCCACTGCCCCAGTCCTTAATGACAGAAAACAATAATGTTTAAGCTATTGAAGTCCAAGTGACTCAAAATCAATGGCATGATATTGGAATTCCGGAAGATTTTGTTAAATATTTTGTTTCTTATTGTTTGCTCACTGAAAATCCAGACAGTCCCACCAGAGCCAAAGCAAGTTAATGAATTAAAAGCTCCCAGCCGACAGCAGTTTGATAATAGCATTAACACCGTAAAATGCATCATTAGGTCAGGGTCTGTCAGCATTACAAGGCGCTGGGGAGGCGAGCAGGAAGGCAGCAAGTCGGACTGCTTATTAGAACCAGATTTAGGAAAAAAGTTTCCTTCTTTCAAATGGCTGCCTTTTATTCCATGTCCGGCGGCTGCTGCTTTGCCTGGGACGCTGCCGCCCTCCCTCCTGCCTGGCTCCCGAGCCCCCGCCAGCCGGAATCGGCTCCCAGACGGGCACACGCTGGGCTTCGCTGGCTCTGGAGAGTTGTGGCAGGAGCTCTGGAGAAAATGAATTCAGAGTGGCTCAACCCGAAAGGCAAAACTGGGTTAGGAATCGTCCAAGTCGATTTTCCTGCACCCCGCGCGCTCCCACCAGGGGTGGCGCGTCTCCCTGTGGCGTCCCGGGTGGTTTCAGACAGCTCGGGTGTCGACGGGTGGGTCCCCTCCAGCGTCACTGGAGGTAGCGTTGCTGCAAGAGGGGTCTGGGGTTTTTTCCTGCAAGAACAACTTGTGGTATTTCCTTTTGGAAAATAATTTACTCTTACAGAGTTAAAAATTAGGATATTCCCAGGTCAATTTGGGCTCGTATTCCACTGAGCGGCGGCTGGAAGAGCTGTGACATCCCCTGCACTCTTTTGCCTGTTTCCTTTATATTTACGGTCTGTGGTTGGTCTGGATTTTAGAACACACACAGTTTGGGGATGTTAATGCATGTAATGAGTAATTGTTTGTGACAGATGAGTTATGACAGGTTGTGTCAAGCAGGGGTGGCTGGGCTGGGCGATGGATTCGCTTGGGGTGAACCGGCGCATTCGTGTGAGGAGCGAGCGCAGCCACCCAGGGGGAGACCTGCCGCCATCGGTACCTCCGTCCCCGAGCCCCGGCTGCGCTGGGGCTGTGGGGAGCTTCGCCTCCCTCCCCGGCAGTGGCCGGCACGACTCCCAGGGAAATCTGGGCACAGCGTGGCAGGAGCAAGATGGATCCCCAAGTCGCACGTTCATTCCCAGCACCCTTTTATCTCTTCATGCAAAGCCACATCTTGTTTTACAGCAGGGACATGAGGGCTAAATAAAGTAACAGTCCTTTAATTTTGCAAATCTCTCTGACCTCAGAGCTGTAGCAGGAGCAGGCATCTTTGTTTCCCTTTTGTTTACTCAAAGAAATGAAAGAAAATACAACAGAAGTAGCTTAGAAATAGCAAGGGGTTAACTTGCTTTGAGTCAGGACAGACCTTCAGAAGAGAAATACCTGAAATACCTCTCCCCTGCCTGCCATTGCTGTGTTCTTACAAAGCAGCCAACAAGACAGATTTTAATGGGACTTACAACTAGGAAGACAAAAAGAGGGGAAAAATGGAGAAACTGAATTAAAAATGCTTCCAGAGCTGAGACGCCAGACAAGATAAATAGGGATCATAATTTCTTCTCTAAGGGAGGGTGCTGCCGCAGCGCTGTTCACCTGATGAAGGCAGAGGTAAAATTAATGCCGGTTGCGGGCACATTAATGCCACTCATTCCCTGTCCCATTTGTCTCCTGCTGCCCGGGCTCCCGGCTCAGCCCCGACACCTTCCCTGTGCCACAGGCAGCCTCGCGGCGTGAATTCTTGCTCTTCCCTCCCCTCAGTCTGTGCTGCTGAATCCAGGGGGGGCAATGCCAAGAGAGGTACAGCGAGTTCTGACCACCCCCTGCACCCCCGGATGTGGGGCCGGAGCTGGGGGCTTGGTCCCGGGTGTCAAAGGCAGCGGGAGAGGGGAGGTAACAGCAGAGCAGCACCGGCGGGGTACGCGTCCGTGCAGGCAGCAACATCTCCAGACCGCGGAGCCCTGCGCCCCGAGGCCTCAGCTGCCCCACATGGGGCCACGGGCTGGCTGGTGGCGGAGCCGGAGCCGAGCACCTTGCGCGAGCCCCAGGCTGGGGTTTGGCTACGAGACCACGTTTCTTCCCTCCAGTGCTAGAGCTCGGCGCCGTCCCCGCTGTCAGGGATCGGCAAAGGCTGAGGGGGCTCGTTTCTATCCCCGTGTCCGTCTGCAGAGAGTCCTCCAAGTGACATTTCAGGAGAACTGGAAGCTGTGAAATTTAAGCATCGGGAGCTCAATCCATTAGCATCCTGACAAGCTTTTCAGAGATTTACAATGGTTTTACCACCTGCTGGAGGTGCAGCAACAAATTTCCATCTCTAACTCATTCTTGGACCGAGATTTACAGCTGCCATCAGCCCCGTGCTGTCAGTCAGTCCCTTCCAACCAGGTGGGGAAAGGTCGCTTTTTAGAAACATAAATGATAAGGCTGTGGCCAAACCACCTGCTCGAATCCCAGCCGGGCTCTTGGCCACCAGTCCTGCATTTAGGCCCTGTCCCCAGAGGAGCAATCATCACCAAAGGCTTCATCAAAAGGGAGAATTAACTTCCCTGCAGCCCGTGAGAGACCCCCAGAAATTCAGGGGATTTGGTCGCTGCTCACATCTTCCACGGGCTCCCTAAAACCATGGGAGTTTGGAGCCAAAAGGAAAAGCGGCATTAACAAGTCGGGGCTCTGCTTGCCTCCCGGGAAGGAACAAGCCCACGGGCCACTGCGAGCAGGCACCGAAGCACCCTCTGAAGGGGGATATTTCCCCTCCCGTGGGGCTGCCGGTCAGAACCAGAGCAGGGCCTCTCAACACTGATACACGCAGCCACATCTGCACCCTGATAGTCATTGCCGTCACGCCACGCCCGGCAGGATGGCCCGTGGGAGCGGGGCTGGGGAACCTCTGCGTGTCCCCTTGGAGCTGCAGGTTGTCCCCAACCCGTCCCACGGGGATGTGGCCCTGGCACAGCCAGCCCTTGGGTGGCAAATGAAACCTCCTGTGATTCGGGGTCCAGAATCTCTGCCAATTTCCCACGATCTACAATTTGTCAATTTTTCCCAAATATTACAACCCCAGCATAATAGCCCTTGTCTTTAGAAGCTCTTCTGTGCCTAATGGCTCTCCCTCCCAGCACATTTCCCTGCTGTTTAGTGTAAATCCCATCTCTTAATTTCACTCCCTTCCTCCTTCAGATAAATCTCTTCCCCTCCTTCATGCCCACTCCTTTCCAGGATCTGCCGGGCGGTATTGTATCCTCCCTTTACACACTGCTCGTTTTTTGGATGCTGAAGTGGAACATGCTTACCAAAAAATAAACCTTTTCTTAACTTACAAGAACAGCAATTGAACATGAGTAGGAGTTTATAAAAGGAAAGAAATAAAAGATGAATTTCCTCTTCTATTTTACACTGCGGCATTTAATATATGGCAGCGGTTATTCCTATTGCCTCCAGAGTATATAAGCAGTAGTAAACAACCCTTCCATGTACACAGTGTACCGAACTTTCCATGCAAGGGAGCTGGAGTGCCTTGTAAACTCAGGGGCCAGTGAAATTATCTCTAAACGAACATAAAATCACAGCCCTTGGGAATAGCAGGAGAGAGGCGAGATGAGCACAAGCACCAAAGCTTTTTCCTCCGCTTGCGCCAAGCGGAGTTGCTGCAGGTGAAAGGCAGCAGGAGTAATTTGGACATAAAAGTGCAAGAAGGGACTGCTGGAGCACGGCTGCCTCCGGCAGCTTCCCCTCCGAAAAACACCGCCTGCGATATCCACGCTCGCTGTGCGCACGCATGGGCACGGGCACCCCCATTTCTGCCCGCAGAAGGAAATTACCCCTCGCCGCGTGCTGCCTTGCCCTTATTCCTACACGCGTTTAAGGCACATTTTCAAAAGAAATCACGGAAGCTGCACAGTCAGATATTAAAGGGGTATATTCATCTCTGCGTGTGGGCAGCTGTTAGCGTGTAGCCTTTGCATCGTGGTAATTCCCAGGTGCGTGCAGGCGGAGGGACGGGGGAGAGGGAGCAGCCGGGACTGGAGCCTGCAGGGCAGGGTTGGAGCGGAGGGTGCAGCACCCCAAGGGGCGACGGGGTCTGGGTGATGTTAGGGGAGCCTGAGGGAGTTGGGCACCGAATGCACCGCAGGGCGGGCACCCAGCCCTCCGACCAGCCGTAAAACCCCTCCAAACCTCCAACCAGCTCATCTGAGACCACGTTTTGGCAGGGAAAGCCGTGACCCAGGGAGGCAGCGTTGTACTTGCTGCCTGGCTCCCAGCACATGGGAATAACAAATAACGCTCCTGTCCTGCAGCGATCCTCAGCCACAGATCTCGGTGCTGGTACAGAAGGAGGCTGTTATTTCTAATCGAGATATTTCAGAAAGAAGCAGGTTTCACGATTTCCAGCTCAGCTCTGCCAACAGGACTGTGCCCTCTGGCCGGCTCGGGGGGCTGGGGGCTTCCATCCCTGCCTGGGTGAGGAGGGGGCAGGACGGGGGGGAGAGGGTTGTGCCAACTGGGGCAGGGTCCCAAACACCAGACCTGCCTGAACGCCCCCGTTCAGAGCAAAAAGCCCCAATCAGGAGCACCGTCTGATATAGAGCAGCTCCATTCACATCCTTCTGGAAAGGTCCTGCAGACACAGCAACAATGGTGAAATCAGTGGGGCTGAATAGGAGTATAAAAGCCTGTAGTAATCTCTCTTAAAACTGCAGAATTCAGGAGAGGATGACAGCCCTTCTGTAAGGGGGGCTATTTTTATCATTCTGTTGAATCCTCAGAATTGTCATTCTCTCACCAGCTCCAGAAGATAGTGGGGAAAGGAGGTTTCTCCCCGCTCAGCCTCCAGCTGCACAGCTCAGCTCCCAGCTGTTTCCAATGTCCAGCCCAGCGGGAAACTGCTCCCGTTCCCGCCGGGAGGAGCTGCCGTCGAAGGGGTGCAGGGGCTGCGTCACCCTGCGCCCGGGGTGAGACGGGGGCACAGAAAGGATTTAAAAGCCTCTAAAACCCCTCCCAGGCGGAGGCCCTGGGTGCAGCTCACGCCAGCTCCGGCTGCAGTTTAAATAACCCTCGCCCTGGCAAGCGCCCCCGCGGCCGCCTGCGTCACCTTTATTTCCAAATCGATTCCTTCACAGCAGAGCAGCCTGGATCTTCCTCCTGCCCTCCTCTCCCCTTATTTCTCAGACTGCTCTCGTCTTTTTTTCCTGCTGCTCTTTTGCCAGACGTTTTGCGCGACGCGTTTGCCCCGCTTTGCTAAAGGAGCTGCTCTTTCCCCATCCCTGCCCGCGGCCGCTGGCTCCCCGGGCGCTGGGAAGCGCCGCTGCAGCCCCGGGCAGGGGAAATGCCGGGGGTGGGAAAGGCACCGCGGCGAGCACAGGTACAACGGCAGGGTTTACGTCTGCTTGGTTTTCACGTCACCCTCCCATGAGATTTTGGGCTCCTTTCTCTCTAATGTCAACCGCTTCGGTGTTACCTGCAGCGGCGACAGGTGAGAAATGCTGGGGGAAGCGCGATTTGCTCGTTGACGTTGTCCTTATAATGCACATGGGGAAATTAACTTAGAGCCTGGGTTATGAAGAGAGCTAATTAGTTAATCCATGTAAAGTGCTTTAAGGCTCCTAGATGAGGGGAAAGAATAGCTAATAGGGAGCTCAGACAAGGCTCTCTTGATGCAAAGTGAATTTCAGACAAGAAATCCTTACTGTACAGAATGGAATTAAATTCAAGGGCTTGTCTAAAAGAAAAACCTCAGAATTGATCACATCCCAGTGAATAAAGACAGTCCATCAGTTCAAGGGCATCTTACACATATATCCATGCCCACTAATTATTCTGCTTGAAACCAGCCTTCCTGGCAGATTCCCAGAGTCGATGCATTGAGGACCTCAGTGTCAACATTAGCTTTATAGCAGACGGGTAATTGGTGGTAAGTACCCAGAGCTGGACTGTGCCGGACAACATAATGGCAAAAATTAAATTCTTCCAACAAAATAGCTCTTTGCAAGCATGTTCCAGCAAAAAAAACAGGCTCAAGAGAGAACTCCACTGCGAGGCCGAACAATTACAGAGCAATTAGAGGGGTGAACTTTACCAACTCACCTGCACAACACCTATTTTCTCCTCTACAGACAGTCTCTGTCAGAGCTTCAAACATTTCCTTTGTTCCCAACAACAGTCCCTGGCTAAATTACCGTCGGTCAGAATGCTCCGCAGCTGCACAGCCGGCAGAGAGCCGGGGAACGGGGTCTCAAAGCGTTTGCCAAACACTCCCGCACCCTGGTTCCCGGCTCGGTCCCGCGCTCTGCTGTCTGGGGCAGGCTGTCCCAGGAGGGGGGCTAGCACCGCCGGGCACCAGCCCTGTTGATGCCCAGGCCGTACCCGTGTCTCCATTCGGCTCTGCCACACCGGCGGGGAGAGCATCCGGGGGGGCTGTGTCTTGCCAGTGGGGCTGGATGTCACCTGCCAGGAGCAGACCCTGGCCCCCATCCTTGCAGGCGAGGACACGGCTTCGGCTTCGGGTGCATCAGCGCGTGTCAATGGGAACGGTAAATACTCTTTCCCCTCCATCGCTCTGCGCTCGTCAGGGGCCCTGTAGACCTGAGATAAACTTTCTCCCTATTTATTTTAACCCGTTCCTTCCCTCCTGTTGGCTCTCACATGAACGGACAATGTGATGGTGATGGTGATGGTGGTAACCAAGATGCCACCGCTGCGGCTGCCCTGACACCGTCCCCATCACCCCTCCTGCCCCGCGCCATGGCTGGGCTGTCCCCAGGGGTGCTGGGACATGGGGCACAGCAGGCCCCTCCGCCTCGGGCCCCACTGGCCACCTGGGCAGCCCCGGCCGTAGGGAAGGGCTGTGCCGTGCCGAGTGAGCTGAAGGGCTGTGCCGTGCCGTGCCGTGCGAGCCGTGCCGGCCCTGAGTGGCACACACGGGAAGCAGAGGTGACAGTGATGCAGACGGCTTGAATTACTCCGGCTGCTCTGTCTCGCGAACGGCATAAATTGGATTATGTTGTGAAGTTTTCTATGAGGGCAGCTTTGCCGTTTGAGTGGCATTTCCATATTCTGTCGAGCAACCCACATGCCCATAAAATCTGATAAGTTTTCTCGGTCATCACTTTGTGTATTTTTATGAGTCTATTAAAATGTGATTTACATTTTTTCAATTTCCCCCCCCCCTTTTCCCTTCAATATGCCCAAGGGATGGGTGAATTAGATTGGAGGGAGCCCAGGACCATATGGCCAATTGGATTAGGCTCTCCTAAGTGTTCAGCAGAAACTAATAGGGGTTTTAAACCCGTATCCCAAATTCTGGATGCCTTTCTTCTCTGAATTGCCAAATAGCTCAATTTTTTAAGGCTTTTGTGGAGCGCTGAAGATAGCGGCGTGGTGACAAGGATGCCCAAGGTCTGTCCTGCCGGGGACCTGGCGCTGCTCCGAGCACCAGAGGCCAGCGCTGGGGCGGCAGTGGGAGAACGTGGCCTTGGCTCCGGAGGATTCAGCCACCCCCCTTCCTCCAACTCTGAAATCAATTACCAGCTAATTGTCGTTCAAACTGAATATTTTTAGTCAGAAATAATGCTTTCTTTTTGAGACGACAGAAGCGTAAGTTATGCTTCCTGTATTTCTGCTTGCTCAGGGCACACGCCGCAGCGTTCCCGGGATGGGAGCACAAAGGAGCCGCGAGTGCTGCCGGATGAAAATTTCTTTTCAAATTTGAGAGAATATTTGTAGAAATTCCTTTCTCTGCTGTTTGCTCAGTTCTGCTAACAACGGGTTGCCAGCCAGGTTCAAGGACAGAGGAGCAAGTGGGCCTCTGAGCAGCCGCTGTAATTCTCTTCTCTCTGAAGAGACAGAGGGAGATTAATAGAAAAAGCGGCAGCAGGAGGATTTGTCAAGAAAAATAATCATTTTCAGATCAAGGAGGCATGCTATCTTGATAGTGAGCAAACGGCAGGAGCAAAAGGACTCCTGAGCCTGCCCCTCGTTACTGAAAGAAGCAAATTAAGGCAATTGCAGTTGAACATAAAACTAACATTTGGCTTTCTTCCTCCCTCTTTCTCCCCGAGACCCTCTCAGCCCCACCTGCCCGGTGCCAGCAGCCATTTTCCAGCCCACGTTTTGCATCCCCAGGGCGATCGAAGCGTTTGCTCAGAATTTCTCTGAGCAGCGTTTGGGCACCGCGCACCGTGCGCACCGCGGGCTGCTGCTGCCATCTACGGAGAGCGAGTCCGGCGGCCGGCAGGGCCCGTGGGGACTGGGCAGGGATGGCGGGGACCAGGCACGGTCAGTGGGGACCCGCGTGGCTGGAGGGGACATCCGTCTGCGAGGGAGTTAACGTGCTGCGGGACGAGCAACAGACTGAATTGTGTGCAGCTTTGCTGGGAGCAGGGGGCGGACGGGAGCAGGGGGCGGTGATGCAGCCCCAAGGCCCCAGTCTTGGCTGGAGCATCCCGGAGCCTCTGGGCATCGTGGCTGGAGGTGCGATGCGGCACACCGGGCGCAGGAGGATGCTCCACTGTCCACACGGGACACACCAGCACGGCAGCGCCAGGCAGCTCCCAGCTCCCAGGCAGCGCATCCCCATCCAGGAGCTGGTGGCGGATTTCACAGGTGCCTGCAAGTGCCATGACGCGGTGTGCAATGGCTGGCAGGAGGAGACGATGGCTGGTAGGTGCGAGAGCTGCACCGTGCCCCTCGGGAGCAGGGAGAGAGCGCGGCTTAAAAGCCCCTTGGAGCTCTGCCATCGACCGCTGCCGTGACTCATGGCACACTTGGGGCCGCGGCGTTGACAAACGTGGCAGTGAAGAAGCAGTCGCTGGGCAAGTGATGGCCAGGGCCCACAGCATGGCACGGAACCGGGGTGGCATGGCATCAGGATGGCACAGCACCGGGGTGGCACAGCAGTAGGATGGCATGGCACCAGAGTGGCACGGCACTGGGGTGACACAGCACCAGAGTGGCACAGCACTGGGATGGCACAGCACCGGGGCGGCACAGCACTGGGGTAGCACAGCACCAGGGTGGCACGGCACCGGGGTGGCACAGCAGTAGGATGGCATGGTACCGGAGTGGCACAGCACCAGAGTGGCACAGCACTGGGATGGCACGGCACCGGGGTGGCACAGCAGTAGGATGGCATGGTACCGGAGTGGCACAGCACCAGAGTGGCACGGCACCGGGGTGACACGGCACCAGAGTGGCACAGCACTGGGATGGCACGGCACTGGGGTGGCACAGCACTGGGGTGCAGGGCACGGCAGGATCGGGAGGACCCCGACCCCCTGCAAAGGGGCAGCAAACGGGGCAAACGCACAGCGAAGGTTTTCCTGCTCCGGGGGGCTGGAGGTTTGTGAGCCACGTTCCCCTTCTCTCCGTGGACAAGGGACCAATTTACACTGATTAACAGGCAAAAATAAACCTGGTTCACTTTCCACCGCCGTTTGCATAACGTGCGGCTGCAGTTTGTTTGTTTTCATTCTCGAATAGCCTTTGTATCCCCTGACAGTTTTCTGCTTGTAAATAGTTGAGTATCACATTCCCTCTGTGGAAAACAGGGTCGACAAAAACCTGAAATCCACCTTTTTTTTCTTTTCCCTTTTTTTTTGGCAGCTGTGCTGCGATTTCAATTAACATATGCCTTGTTTTGCCCCCGGGGAATGGTGGTGAGAAGATGAGGAATAGGGGAAGTGTGGCAGGTAATGAAAGACACCTACTCATTTCTGCTCCAGCAGATAGTGCAAGTGCCCATTAAATGCTAAAATTAATTGTTCAAATTGTTCTGAACAGCATTTACGAAAATCGCCTTGTCAGTGCAGCTGGGCATTTGGTTTCAAAAGCTTTCCCTGCGTTATCTGCATCTTAACGTTTTAGCGGCAAGCTTCTTCACGACAAACTAATTTGTTCTACACACATTTATTTTCTCCCTGCACAACACTTACAAAAATACGTGGCAAAAATGCAGATAATTTTTTTTTCCCCTCTTGTTTTCATGCTATTCCAGAGACAAATTGCTTCAGCGCTCGGTGGCACCCCTTCCCTGGCAGCAGCGTCCCCAGGCGCCTGCCCCACATGATCCCACCAATATGGGTCGGAAAATACCACTGAAAATCCCACCCCTGGTGCCACTTTCCGAGGACACGGTCGGCACCTGTGGGAGGGGGCACAGGGGGAGCCGAGACCCAGAAGGACGGGTGAGGAGGGCAGCGCTCCCAGTGCCCCCAGCCCGCCCAGTGCCCCCGGCCCCGTGGCCCCGGCGATGCCCTGGAAGGCAGACAACGATCAATAGTCCATCCCATTTCATTGCTCCTGTAACTAGATAAAATTTTGCCTGCGTGATGGAGGATTAAACAGTCCCTGGCTGGCGACGGCACTGCCAGAAGCCGCTCCCGCAGGGACCCCGTCCCCTGGGTGCTGGGGCATCGTGGCCGAAGCCCCCGGTGTGGGGGGGCTGACACTGGATTCTCTGCGGGCAGGACAAAGCCCTGGTCAGGGAGAGGGACAGCTTGAGGTCGAGCGCTGTAAATACCGAGGGAGGCAACAGCTGTCAAGTATTATAAAGCTGTAGCAGGCTAATAATTCCTTCTGCTCTCCCGAAGACATAATGCCTGGGTGCCAGCAGCGGTGACAGGGGCTGTTGCAGAGACCAGAGCGGAGCAGACGTGCGGCCACATGGAGCCGGGGGCAGGATCCGTCGCTGCAGGAGGGGTCCAGCCTCCTGCATGGATTTCCCCCCCCGCCAATACTTTTTAATTAGCTGCTGCAATCAGCGAGCTCTGCCCAAACCATCCCATCAACTTTATTAACATGGCTACCATCGTCCGTTCTGCGTTTGCCGGTCTGTGTGCCAGGAGGGTCCCAGCTCCCTGCCCCTGCACATGTTTGGTGGGGGTCTCCGGTTCCCGTCCCCACGGTGCCCTGCCCCTCGTGGGGGTCCCTGGCCCGGCCCGCGCTGCCCAGCTCCTCCAGCTCGCGCTGGACCCCCCAGCTCGGGGGCTTGGGGAGGGGCAGGGACCCCCCGGCAGCCCCGGTGACCCCCACTCCTTGTGCCAAACCCAGGTGGCTTTTCCTTCTTAACCTTGTCTGGAATGGGCTGGCTTTGGGAATAAACCTCTGAACCAGAAGGAGCTTTGAAGGGATGATTTATCCTTTCAGAAAAAGCTTCTGTTCAAGAAGCGGCTGCGAAGCTCTTCTCTGTTCCAGGTGTCTTACGCTGGAGCTATTTACCTACCGCGCCAACGCAGCCATCTCGGGGGTGAGACATGAAATCACTTATGTGACTATGAATATTGTATGGCTGCTTAGAAATTAAAATGAATTTTGAGTCGTGTGGCGTTTATACGCACTCCTAATTTATATTTGAACAGGAGAGGAACTATTTTCTGTCTCGAAATCCAAGCTTAATTTTTATCTTTATTATCTTTAGAGCTTAGTGAATAATTAATTCTTTTCCTAGCAAGTTTTTGTTGGGTTTGAAGCAAAATTAATTCAACCAAGGCCCTGGCTTTGTTGTCGTTGACTTTGCAGGAGGTTGTGGAGGTCCCGAAGCAGCCGAGAGTCCTGCCGGGGCCACAAAACGATGCCGGTTCGGGGATAAAGAGCCTCATCCTCCGAGCGGAGGAGGCAGGGACGCGGGGCAGCATCTTGCGTGGGGCCAGGGGGCTCGGGGATGGGGGTCCCTCTCCTCCCGCCGATGGGTTATTTCAATGTGAAGGATTTTCCTACCCACCTCGAGCCGCTGGGCAGCGGTTTCTAGCCTAATTACATACCGGGGCTTAAGCAGATGCTAATTCAGTCCTATTTTTCATGCTGATACGTGCATAAAAAATTTTCTACCACTGCTCAGGCAGAAAGACTTTGAGGCCATTAATTGAAAATTAATCAGGAAAATATGTGTGTGATATCCAGGCAGGCATGCAGGCCAAATGGAGGTGGACTCGATTAGAAAGAGAAATTGTGCTCGTCTTTTTTTATAGCGTTATGCGCGTTCAGCGGCTGAGTGTAATCCCCGGCGAGGCGGCTTCTCACCGCCGGAGAACCCGCCGCGCGCGGGGGATGCTGAGGCTCCCGCAGCATCACCCCGCGGCGGCTCCCGGAGCTCCCCGGCTCCGTGGGATGGGGACAGGGATGGGGACGGGGACTGACAGGGCTGGGGACCGTGATGGGGACGGCGATGGCCTGGAGCGAGCGCTGGGCTGCGGGGAGCAGCTGCGAACACCAGCGACTCCTCCGTTCGCTGCAGGGTGGGGGATATTTCGTGGACTCTGCGCCTCTCCAAGGACTGATGCTTCTTTCTGATGAGATTTTTAATTTCTTTGTGTCAGTGCAAAGTTTTATTTGTCTTTAACTGGAGATGAAAAACATGTATAAATTAACCTGCGGCAAACGAGGAGGAAGAAAGCACCAACTGGTTTAGCAAACAGGCAAGTGGCAAACCCAAGAATGTGGCAAACCCAGGAATGTGACAAACCCAAGAATGTGAGTTTGCGAATGAGGAAGGGAGAGGAAAAACCTCTTCCCCCCGGGAAGCAGAGTAGTTCCCTCCGACAGGGGGGTCTGCGGGAAGCCGCAGGTCCTGCTGCTTGTGCACGCGTACAGCAGCCACAGAGATAAAGGGAATACACGCGTGGGGAGAGGGAGTCTGAGGAGACACTGAGCTTGGTTTTGCGACGACTGCGGCGATAGGCGCTGCCTGCTGCGGCGGCTGGGATGAGCGTGGAGCTCAGCCCTCGCGGAGCCGCCGCCGTCAACTCCCGGCATGGAAACAAATGGAGGGGAAAAAGGAAAAAGACGCGCGCGGAGGATGGACGGAGGGTGGGTAGCTCGGTGCGGGAGCCCCAGCCCGGCGATGCACCTTCTGCCGTGGGAGCAGCCGGGGCAGCGCTCGGGCTCAGGCCGCCGTTGCTGCCATGAACGATGTTCACAGCCAAAGCTGTCGGGGGCGCGTGCCCCGCGCGGCGGCCTCGGGGGCTCGGGAGAAACGGCCACGGCGGGTTTTGCCTGACGTTTCCCGACACAAACCGCCCCAGGGAGCCCCGGCGGCCTGTTTGCTCACGGCACAGCCGAGTTTTACCGATGACAAGCTGCTTTTGTGAAAAATTTGCTGGCAGCTTAAGGTGTGAATTCGCAGAAACTAATTCCAAAATTTCTGAATATGCACTTTATTATTTTAGTGGGAGGGAGAAACCTGTTATCTTGGCAGCATCCCTTTATACAAAAAAAATTCATAGACTCAAAATAAATATGCTGTTTCAATAAGCTATTTGCTGTCAGTGGAGCCAGCCAGACATTCATGGCTGGGGCTGGTTTCTGTGAATGAACCCAACAGCTTCGCTTCTGCATTTAATCAGTTCAGTCCCCTGTGCTGGCTTGGTATCAATTTTCTTCTAATAACTTGGTTGTTTCCAGGTGTTTTCCAGTGTTCCTTGTTCTCTCCAAGCTAAATAGGTTTACCTGCTGTTATCAGCATCCAGGGCCTGACTCTGCCCCCGGTCTCTGCTCCTGCCCGGGGTGTCCCCAGCCCGTGGCCGTGTCCCCAGGACCTGATGGGCACCGGTGATGCCCAGGGCCACCGAGCCCCCGGCCAGTCTCAGGGACAGGGTCCCGCCTGGCTGCAGGTGTTTTGAGGGGCATTTGCAGCTGACGGAGGGGAAGGGAGGGAGCACTCGCGGAGAGTTGGCTTCCACAGACACGATTGCTGAAGGGTTTTCATTTGCGCTGGCAGGAGCCGGGACCTGTTGCTGTCTGTGCTTCGCGAGATGACGGCAGCCCTGCTGTGATTGGCATCTTAATCAATCGAAATATTCTGCTGACTGCTCTCCCTCCTCCTGCAGTGGCGTATTTCACTCCAGCCTGGACATATTTATGAAGCAAAGCCTGTGTTTTGATAAGATTATTGTTTCTACCCGGCTGATGTATTTGCTCCCGTGAAGCATGGGCCAAAATCCCGCCGCCAGCACTGCCATCTCTCATGGGTTTGCTGCAAGTGTTGCAGGTTTTTATGTTTTATTTCACATCTCAGAGCTTGGGTAGAAGGAGAACCCCAAGTTCTTCTGCATTTAGGATGAGCTAGTCGGCAGATGCAGACAAACAGGGAGGAGGCTCCGTTATTGGGGCAGAACAGTTCAAACTGAGGGAAATTTTCACCAGTATTGCCCTGTGTACTTGACCTCCCTGACCTTCAATAATTTCACCTTAAAACAGTCTTAAGAGAGCTATTTAAAGGGGGGAGTAAAGCTGGCTATATTTCAGCATTGATTTTCTGCCAGCACCCTGTGCTTTCTGTAACGTGAACTTCAGTGATCCCTCAGTGACCTCCCCCTCCCCGGGACGGGGCTCCCGTGCTGCGGGGGGGACAGGATGGGATGGGATGGGATGGGATGGGGTGGGATGGGGTGGGACGGGATGGGATGGGCAGAGTGTGTCTGCACCTCGCCATCCCCACACAGCTCCGGAATTGAGACCACCCAGCCCGACCGGACCCTCCATCGTCCGCACCCCGCTGAGAGCCAGCTGAGAGGGCTCGTGGTCCGGCGAGGACGGCAGCCGGAGCCGGGATGCCGGGGGTGTCTGGGGTGAGCTCAGGTTTGACTCTTTGGGCGTTTCTCCGCTCGAGGCACTCATAACACAGCACTGCAGAGCTCGAGCACTGACACCGGGAGAAGAATTGTGTTTAAATAGAAAGATTTTCAAAGTTTTTCTAAGAGCTTTGGAGTCTTTTTAAACAACTTTATCTCTTAATTCAAAAGTCTGTTTGAATAAGCCAAAATTAGATCAGTATGGAAGGACTGGAAGATCATCTCCTAACCGACAACAAAGAGCAGCAATTCCTTCCCATTCAACTCAATTATCCCCGACTCAGTCTTGGGGAAAGAGCCACGATTGCTTTTCTGCCAGCTCTTGGCTGGCAAGTTAATAACATCGCATCCCGCCTTTGATGCACCGGAGGATTTTGCAATTACTCCTGAAGAATTTCCCTGGAAGGGGCCGGGGAGGGGAGCAGGGGTCGGGGTCACATCGGGGAGGGGATGAGATGCCTCGTGCAGTTTAATGTCACCCTGGCCCTTGCTCCCTCCTTTCGGGACGCCGCGGGAGGAGCAGCACACGCAGACCCCAGGGCCTGCGCTGGCCGGGCCGTGCCCGTGGGCGGTGGGCTCTGCCTGGGTTAAATAAGGGTGAACTGCGTTGGGCTGATCTCGTTTGCTCCATCACTAATAGAGTTTGCACGCCGTAATGAGCAATAGCAGGGAGCAGTCCTGCTCCCTGGCTGCCGCTCCGAGCCCTGCGGCTGTGAGACCACGGGGGGGTTCATACGGCCCCTCACCAGCCCAAGGGTGAACTGGAAGGGGCTGGGTCTGCTGCCGGAGCTGCCCCACTCCCGACTCTGGCTTTGCCAGGAGTGGAGCAGTCCAGGGGCAACATCAGCCCCGGTCCGGAGCTGGATCTCATGGGGCACAGGCGGCCCAGGGAGAGCTCCCGACGGGCATCCCCAGGCGGGAGGATGGAGGGAGGCTTTTCCAAGCTCCCTTGGCCGGGAGACAAGGTCTGATGGCCCACGGCTGCGGGAGCATCACGGCGGGCACGGCCAGAGGGGTCCCGCACACCTCGGGTGGGTCTGAGCCCCGGCAGTGCAAGGCAGTGAGGTAAAGGCAGTGAACGGGCAGAAGGAATGTGCCAATCCCTCTGGATGCTCGAGGCTTGGCTCTCACCATCTGGCCGTCCCAGCCCTCCATCACACGCTGCCACGGCACACAACACCACGGCATCACTGGAGACCCTGACATTGCCTCCTTTATTTCCAATATTGGGCCGCAGCCAACCCAGCGGGACGGGCTGCACCGTCCCCTTCACCGGCGCATGCCTGCCGTGCCGTGTCTCGCCGGCCAGATCCACAGACACGGATCTCTTCCCAAAACCGGAGCAGGACCAGGGTGACTTTGACTGAGAAGTGGGTTTGTCAGAGCCGTGCACGGGAGGGAGGTGAAGCTTTGCTGGGAAGAGGTGCAGCCCCGCGGGGTCCCTGGGGAGAGGGGGCTGCTCAGGGCTGGGAGGGGACAGGGGGCCACCAGCCACCCCTGGGGCTACCGACCCGCCAGAGCAGCTTTGCCAACAGCTCCTGCAAAACTGGGCTGGGGTTTCTCCTGCTGCTGGAGGTCAGCAGGCAGCAACGTGGGGCTTCAGCAAAGAAAGCTGAATAAATAAACGGATAAAATCAAATAAACAGAAAAATGTAAATAAACAAATTAGACAATGCAAACAAATGATTGAATGAATGAATACACGGTAAATTTCAGTTTAAAGTGTGTTTCTAGCCCTGCTGACTGCTGGGCAAGGGGCAGCCCAAGCCAAGTGCCCCTGACAAGCTCCCCGTCCCCAAGGCAAGGGACGACGGATTAGGGGGGTGTCACGCATTTTGTCAGTTCAGTTGCTAACCTGAAAAATCTGGTGTTTGGGGGTGGTTTGAAATCCACTTTTCAGGCAATATTAATTTCAGATCAACCTGTGCTTATTCGTCTGCCTTCAGGAGTGCTGCGAGCAGGAGCCGGCTCGGAGGCGGTGGAAATGTTCGTGCTCCCCGTGCGTTGCCAGCTCCCCCCGGGACTCCCCGAGCCCGAGCCTAAGTGGAGGGGATGGGTGTCAAGCTTTAGCTTCTCGCTATAGTTAATAAATGTCGTGTGCTTTTTACCTTCACCTGCTCCTTTCTGATTCCTCCCCTTCCACCTCCTAATACGTTCCCCAGCTACTCTGACAAAGGCGTTTTACAAGATGGATAAGTGCCGTCTCCTGCTGTAAAAACCAGCACGGCAGTGAAACTGATGGCGGGTGGCACACGGTGCCGGCAGCTGGACCCCGTGGGGGGCCCGGGAAAGCCCCTCACCCGGAGAGCGTGGGCAGCGCTGCCGCGCCGTCGCGCCGCGGTGTTGGGAAACCATCGACAAACCCAACCCTGTAATCCCTCCTTAAACACCTCGGTAATGAGAGGATTAGCCGGGGCTCCTCCGCTCGCCAGGCACGGTGGCTAAACCTGAAAAATCCCGTGCTGCCGGCGCGAATCCTGGTGCGCTCCCGCATCTCCCTGCCCACCCTCCCCACCGAGGGGCTTCGCTCGCCCTCCTCTCCCGTGTGAGGACGCTGCTCCGGTCCCGGCCGCGCCCCAGCCCCAGGACATGCCAGGCCTGAGCCTCTGTTAATTAGCAGCCCCACATCTCCCAGTCTCTCGCAAAGCCCTCTGGGGTGGTGATGGCCGGGGGGCAGCATGGGAGCACCCGTGGGCTCAGCGCTTCTGCAGGACGCCTGCGGACACATGGAGGGTCTCAAAAACCCAAAGCCACTGACCATCCCCAAACTAACCCTTCCCGCTTTGAACTATCGGCCCTCGGGAGAAGCCCCCCGGGCCCTGGTCCCCAGCGGGGTGTCCCTGGGACACGTGTCCAGCACCAGGGGCTGCCTGAGGGGATGCAGAAATGGTCCTGCTGCTGTCAGCATCTCTCTCCCCCTTGGGCTGCAGAGCTCCTGCCGTCCCCTCGCCCCGGCTGCTGCAGGACATCACCTTGCCACAGCCCTCAGCTCCACACGCCCAGCGCTGCCGTTGTTTTTAATGAGGTACAGATTGGCTTAGGACAGAGCCAGGGACCTGGTGGCTGCGTCACCCAGGGGCAGGGGCCGCCCGGCCGGGCTGTTGAAGCAGAGGAGGGGAGCAAAGGCTGCAGCCTGGCCAGGCGGCTGCCAGACACGCAGGGAATTGATTTTGGATTGTGTTTCTGTGCAGAAGGCGATATAACAATCAGATATATTTCACTTGTGGGTCTGAGTGCAGAGCTCTATTATTCATACTCTGGCTTTAAGTTATAGCCAGTTGTGTCAAATGTACCAATTCCAGCAGCTTTAATGGAGTTGGCCTCTGCGCCCCTCTCCAAGTGGCAGCTGATGTTTTCTGCCCGCATCAGTTGTGTCTACGAGGGAAAAATATCAGTGCTCCCTCGGCTGTTTTTCCAGACCCTGTTAAGGGGAGGGGAGGTTTCCCAACCGTGCTGCCGGCGGGTGACGCCGTGGGTGCTGCGGGTGCCTGCGTGCACGTGGCCGGGCACATGTGGTTACTGGTTTGTGTGCCCAACACACAGCGCTCCCGCGGCAGATGCACACCGTCACCATGGGGCATCGTGACCGCCCCGTGCTGCCGTGATCAAACGGGCTTTGCTCCGTCGGCCGCAGCCCGGGGAGGCCGGGCACCCCCTGCGCTCCCACAGCTGGGGGAGCAAAACCAAGCTCCGCGTGGTTCACAGCTTTCCTTGCCCTTTGCCCACCAGTTTGCAAACTGGTGCCCTGTGCAACCTGCCACATACCTGTCAGCGTGACAAGAAACAGGGCTTTACTGGGGAGCCTGGGCAGGGAGCACCCCACAGCGGGATGCTGACTTCTAGGGAGCGCTCACTCATCAATGCTTTTCACATGTGCGCCGTGCCGCAGCTGCCACCAGTGAAATGCCCAAATGGGTGGGAGGAAAAACCTTTAAATTCTGCTGCTAATGAGCACAAGAGTTCCCCTAGGCTGTCTGTTGCTGTGCCTTGTTCCTCCTGTCCCAGCTGTGGGGAGGCTGCAGCGCTGGGTGAGTGTTGTGTGCACGGGGATGCGGGAGGAGGGGGCTCCTGCGGGCGAGAACACCCCTCCTGAGGGGCAGCAGGGCTGGGACGAGGGAAGGAGGGAGGTGGTGCTGCAGGAGACCCTCTCTTTGCCCAGAGCCCCCTCCCTCCTGCACACCACGGCGGCTGGGACCCGACCTGGGTGTCGTGTAGGGATGGGAGTGGGTCTGGAAGGAGTTGTCCCCCGCAGCTGGTGTCCCAGAGCTCCCCTGTCCCAAAGGAGGAGCCATGGGCAGCCCAGCCAGAAACGTCCATCTGGAAACTCGGCCAGAGGAGCTGTCGTGGGGAGTGGGAATGTTGTGGGGGGGTGACTGCTGGTGTCCCTGTGAACGGTCTGCCCAGCATGGGCCAGCTGGGACCGAGCCGCAGCTCCAGCACGGAGCAGGCTCAGGGCACGTTCCCACGTTCCCTGGAGGGGACCAGTCCCATCCGTGCTCCGATGCTCCCGCTGCAGCCAGGACAGGGACCCTGGGGACATTCGGTCTGTCTCCTGCTGACAGTCAGAGCTTGGCCTTTGGTCCATAATTGAATCAGATGTTTTAAAACAAGCTTTGATCCCTTGGAAAAGGAAATTCTCCTGGCTGCCCCCATTGCTAGGGCGCCTGTAAACAATTGGCAATCTGCCCACCTCCTAATTTTTGTAACTAATTACCTCTCGTTATCTCACATCAGGCCAGTAGCCAGCATGTCACTAAATGATTAATACAATGCACATGGCAACACAAAACTGCATCCTTCATTCACCACCAGGATTATCCTATTTGCCCTCTTGTTATTTACCTTAATAAAATGGTGAGAAAAGCAGGAAATGCAAGAAATCAGTATCTGCTGTTGGGCAAGCAGCTGGGAAGGCGAGGGACCCATAGGGCTGGGTCAGGATGTTTTTGGGGCAGGACAATTGTCTTTGAGGAATAGATAATAAAGATTTAATACACAGAAGCCTCTAATTGGCTTGTAAATTCCTCTGACCCTCTTTCTGCATCACCAGCGCAGTCTGTGGCCCACTGACACCCCGCAGAAGGGATTTTAAACCTAAAGAACTTGACCCAAGATGAGACAATTTCTGGAAGATGAAGGAATTTTTCTCTATTTGCTTTCTACGTTTTTTTTTCACAATACTTTCTTTGATGCAGGCGGGATGCCCCAGCCGCGGGCAGCGATGGAGGGGATGTGCCAGCCCCGTGCCCGGCCCGGGGGGCAGCCAGCCCTCTCCAAGGGTGTCCTGCAGCACTCGGACCAGGGCACGGAAAAGCTTCCTCCTGGCATGGGTGCCCACCATCCCCAAAAAGCGGATCAGAGGGAGCAGGGGGGTGGCTGAGCCCGGACACTGGAGCAACCTGTCACTGCGTGGCTTGGCGAAGCGCTGCCATCCCGGCCGGTGGCACCGCGGGACGCGGGCAGGTCTCGCTATGTGGCAGCAGCTGCTCGGTAAGCACACACGTGCCCTGGCTCCGTGAGCGCCCTGATAACGCGGCGCTAATTGTGCTGTGTGGATGATAAGACAGGATTAGTGCTCGGCCACACGGCAGCGCTGGAGCCGCGGCTCCGCTCCCCGGCGAGGTGGCCGCCATGTCCCATGGCTCTGCTATCGGCTCCGTGCACACGGCTTGTCACGGCGTGTGTGCACTGAGCCAATAAATTAAATGGTAGCGGCTTCATCAATATTAAGTTAGATGATACTCAAAAGAGCCTGAGCGGAGGCACCAAGCTCGCTTTCAAAACAAAAAAAAAAAAAAAAGACCAGTTTGTTACCCCTGAATTTGTCCCATTCCATCTGCTCCAGCCCTCGGCAGGAGGGTCACCGTCACCACGGGAAGGTGGCAGCAGCCACCGCGGAGTGTCGGTGCTGGGGGGGAGCTTGGTGGGAGCAAACCCCAGGGGGGTGGTCGTGGGCAGGCAGGGAATGGGGCTGGGGGTGCAGGGGGCTGGGGGTGCGGGGGGCTCGGACTGGCCGAGAGCTGGCCCCAGCTCGGCCCCCAGCACCGCCCGGCTCCCCCTGCGCACAAGGGCAGGCGAGCACTTATAATAATGAGGTATTCAGCGCTGACACCTTTTAATTCCCCAAGTGATTAACTTTCAGCGGATTAGAGCTAGGATGGCTATTTAATTAACAGACATGTCAAGCTTGCTTATGAGTCATTAAAAAAAACCCACCCTAGTGATTGACTTGTTAATACGGAAGAAATCAATTAAATTTTTTTTTTCCCCCCTCCTCTGAAGGTTTTTTGGCTCTAGCCGAAAGGATGGAGGAAGAAAGGATGCTGGGATTCAGCTGAGCTTTATTCTTTCCAGAGGAGATTGCAGGAGCAGCTTAATGCAGGGATTTGCAGTGTTTCCTGGGAGGCAGACACCAAACCCTGTCCCAGGGCGCAGGGGAGGACGGGAGCAGCCTCTCGACACCGGGCTGGTCGTGGGGTGCAAAGCTGCTCCGTCCCCCCTTCATCCCCCCATTCTCTCCTCTGGGGCCAGATTCCAGGTGTCCCCCTGCTCTCCCACCACCCCTTCCCAAAACCAGCTCCCCTGAACTGCCTGGCTGTGGCTTTCCCAGCCAGCCTGGGAGCCAGGAATGGCCAGAGGGGATGGGGATGGCCGAGGGGGCAGTGAGAGCAGGGGCTGGGGCAGTGAGAGCAGGGGCTGGAGCAGCTCCTCCGCAGCTCAAAAGCTGGGGGTGATCCTGGGGGAGGCAGGGTGAGTCCTGGGGAGGCAGCGGAGCGATGGCAGCCTCGTTGGAAACGGATCCTGCAATTTGCTGAGTTAATGATTACATTGGGGGGGGGTTGGAAAGCACAATGTCTCTTAGGCAGCAAAGGCCAGACGTGAGCAGGAGTTTTCTACTCAGGGAACAGCTGATGAAGTTCGGGAGCAAACAGGAATCAGCAGGAATCTGGGAGCTGAGGGAGGCGCAGGGGGTGGGAGCTGCAGTTGGTGCTGCCGTGGGGGTCCCGGGCTCAGCCGGGGGTTCCAGACTCAGGGGGCAGCGGCGGTGCCGGGGCTGGGGGATGTTTGAGGATTTTCGGTATCAGGGTGAGGGAGGGACAGGCATCGGGACCTTCCCCTCCCTGGGGACAACCCACAAGGGGTTAAATGCCTTTCTTATACACAATGATAAATTGCTGTCTGCAGAGCCTGACTTTATGCACAGGAACTCTGATTGCTCAAATTGTAGATTGCCTCTTGACATTAATTACTATGTAAATCTGGCAGATTAACATTGTCAGATGATGAGTGGCAAGTTTCACTTGCAGCCAGTCTCCCAGCAGCTCGGCTGTTGCAGAAGTTGCCATAGCAATTTTTCCCTCTTGGAAAAAATGGTAATAAAACACAACCAAAACAAACCAGCGTGTCCCTGTGCTCCCACCCCAGCGCTGGTGCTTTCCCCGCTGTCCTCTGGTTCCTTGTTCAGACCCCATTAGGGCAGAAGACGAAGTTGCGTTTTGACCGATCAGTGGATTTAATGCTCTTCAAGTGCTTGTCTGGCTCCTCTTAGCGCTTGGTGCCCAAATGACCGTGATGGGGAAGATCATCACGGCTCCTGCACAGGGTACGGGCGGCTCCTGCTCCCCCGGCTGTCATCGGTCGGGGGTGTCGCAGAGCCCGGCGGGCGATACGGCCACCTTTGGGGGAGGCAACCTTTGGCTGCACCTCTGTGTTGGCTTGAGGAGGAGATTTGATTTTGTTATCTCAGTCTTGGAAACCAAACAGTGAAAAGAAGAAGGAAAAAAAAAAAAAAAAGAAACCTAACCCTTCATTTTTCACTTGAGATGAAAGATGCATGAGCAGGATTGAGCGGGGCTGCTCACCGCGGAGTCAAGAGGCTTTGAAGGTGAGGTGCAAAGCTCACTAAATAAATTGATAGACTGCCTCAGATCTCTGGTCAGGAGCAGAACAGGCAGACAGCTTCCAAACTCACTACGTCTGGGGGTGCTTTGAACTCTTCCCCCCCAGCCCAGTGCCCTGGCACATGTCAGACTCTGGGACTGGCAGGAGGGTCCCGGTACACCGAGGTGCTGCCAGGAGCTGCGTCCTCTCTGGTCCAAGAAGGCCCTGCCAGGGCTCCCGTCGTGCCCTCTGCAGGTCACCCAGCTCCTGGGGGAGTGAAATGGGGGTGTGAAACAGGGGCCTGGGCTCAGGGACCTCCAGACCTACAGCCTTGTCCCCGTGTCCCTGTCCCTGGTGGGGGCTGGCCCTGCATGGCTGGGTGTCCCCAGAGAGCTTCCCCAGTGTCACCCCCTGCCCGCTGGAGCAGCCGCAGCAGCTCAGGCTGTGTTTCACGGTGACGTTTATCGGTTGGGGTGTCACTCGGCAGTGCTGAGCAAGGAGCTGTTTGTCCCTGCACCTTCCCTGGCGCCACATCCCTGGTGTGTCTGGACACCAGCAGCTCACTTTTCCCGGGGGAGGGAGCCCAGGGCCCGCTCTCGGCACAGAGGGCAGGGGATGGGGCTAAAATGTGACATCTCGTCCTTTGAGCTGCTTGTCCCTGTCCTGCTGGCAAACACGGCAGCCAGTCCCCGTCCATCCCGAGCACTGACCCTGTCCCCTGTGTCCCATCCCGGTGAGGATGTCTACGGCCGTACTGGGGGTGAGGGGCTCAATGTTTCATCGTGTCCTTCTTGTGCGCCCAGCACCTTCTCATAGGTTCGGACAAGGACCCGGCTCCCACCAGGCTGTCTGCATGCCTTCGTCTTATGAACACAAACCAATCCACGAACTCCAATTACTGCAGTTGTTGAGGAGGGGCTTTGCAATTAGAGCTGGCCAGGGCTCCCCCACATCCCTGGGCTCATCGGTGCCGGGGCCACGCAGGGCTCTGACCCACCGAGCGACAACTCTGGGGCCACGGGCATCCCCGGGCAGCGATGTTCCTGCCTCAGCCCCGGTCCCAGGACCCCCCAGACCCCGCTCCGCTCCCGGCACTGAGCTCTTCGGCCGGGGATCAGCCCCGCTCGCCCAGGGAAGAGCCGGGGACAGAGCCCCACGCACCGTGTGGGGCTGGGCGGGCTCCGCAGCACCCGTCGCCCCGCGTGCCCCAAGGGACGTCGCATGACAGAGGTTGTTCGTTGCCTTTGAAAGGCAAGAATATGTTTCTCATCCATGTCATACTTCTAAAAATACCAGACGTGTCGCCCTGGCTTTCCTCTTGTGCGCTAATGACAGCTGAGGAGCGACGTCTGTATCATAATAGATGAGAAACAAATTCCTCTTTACCCCCAGAGAAGGCTGATTATTTTACTGGCAAGCTACATTAAAAAATGCCTTGTGACACAAAGTAACATTAATGTCAGGAAACGGCAGCGCGGCGCCTCCAGGGAGCCCCGCTCCTGTCACCCTGATTAAATTAGTGTGTGTCTTCCCCCCGCATCCAGCTGCCCCATCAATATTCATGCCGGAGCCGCTCCCGGGGTGTGCTGCTGGGCCAAGGCTGCTACTGCCTGATCGCGGCGATAAAACACCGGTCGGAGATGAAGCAGCCCCAGGTACAGGATCCAGGAGCAGATCCAGGAGCAGCTGCGCAAGAGACGGTGCCGGAGCATCCCTCGCTCCAGCGCCGGGGCAGGGATGCTGCCAGACCTGCACCCCAGGGCGATGCTCCAGGGGACTCCTGCTCTCTCCAGGACGTCTTCCCGCGGCAAAAGACAATTTGCAAGGTGGAATGAAAAAATGTGCCAAACCCCATAGGTTTGACTCTGCGTTTCTCACTTCCAAAAGCCCCATCCCGGGGGGATTCACCGGGGGTCCCTGGCTGGAAACCCCCTGCCTGGAGCTGGAGCTACCACGCACCTCCCCCGCGGATGGGAGCTGCGATTCATGTCCCCTGCTTTATGTGAGGAGATAATTATGTTCTCCTGGGATTTGCAAAATTCATAGTGATAAATTTCTCCTGGGGAAGAAGGTGCAGTAACTCATGAAGAATCAAATGCCAAAATGCCAATAAGGAAAGGCCGGAAAGAGCTTTAATTGCCAATGAATCAGTGTCATCCCGGGTTTCCAAAGGCATCACCACTTCTCCACCCCCTGAACGCCAGCCCCGTTGGCAGCCCCGCCCGAGGTGTCCCCTCGGATGGGACACTGGCCCTGCAGCCCCGGCCATGGCTTACGGGCGGCTCGGGCTGGGCTCTGTGCTGCAGAGGGGGGTTCATAAATCCGTGGTTTGGGGTCCCTCTCTCCACACCCTGCCCTGGGAGCGCAGCCCCAAAGTCCAGCCGTTTCCCCGCGGTTCAGCTGTGCACGGTTCAAGGCCGTAACTTCTCCCGCACTTACTAGCAGCATCTCCGTATATCTCCATGAAAGGAAAAGCACAGACTAAATAGGCCCCGGGGAGCCGGCAGATATACTGCCGGCATTACCAGCTGCTGGGAGTGCTGCTAATGGGAGATAATTATTCCATAACTCTGCTCGCTGCTGCAGCCGGGCTGGTTAACGAGAGAGAACGGGCCCAGGGTGATTTAAGGAGCTGCGAAGGGGCTGCCCTTGTGCTGGGCTGCCTGGAGGGGCTGCCCTGCACCCGGCTTTGTGCTTGCAGGAGCTGCAGCCCACCCGAAGCATCGGCGTGTCCCAGGTGATGCCAGCTGCATCCTTGGGTTAGATCTGACTTGCAAGAGGATGAGGGCAGACAGTAATGGTTCATTTTGGGGTTTCCCTCCCTCCAGGTCAGTGCCCTGTTCTGGTGGTTTGTTTTGGCCGGTAGCTGTGAATGGGGAGTCTCAATGCTCAGGCGCGGGTATGGATTCACTCTGTATCCCCACCACCCGCTCTCCTCGGGGTAACGTGGGTGACGGCAGCAGGATTTGCCCCTGGCAATGCCCAGAGATGGCGGTTTCATTTGAGATAAGCTCGTTCAGTAATTCCCTGGTCCCAGCTCACAGCTCCGTGCGTGTGTCCGAGCGGCTGCTGGGCATCGCACCGGTTACATCCAGGTGGGGATTCTGCTGAGGGACCTGAGTGTGGCAGCGGGCACTGGCCCAGCTGGGCACATGCTCCCTGGCAAGTGCTGGCCCTGCTCCTAATTGCCCCAGGCCCCCCCCCGCTCAGCTAGCTGTCCTGCCGGCCCCCCCCAGCCCGGTGGTCAGTGTGGTTAACAACCTTTTTAAAAATTAACTCCCTGGGAACACGTTATTCCAGGATTCCAGCCATTAAGGGCTTGTTAATATTTATGAAATAATTAATAGATGTACCTACGTTCTTTAATAACTCATTTAAAATGGTGCTACGAAATGCGATCTGCTCGGAGGAGGTAACGGGCGTTCTGCAAAAAGTAGCTTAGAGCATGGCGGGGCTGTTAATTATGGATTAAACACACACATATATATTACACAAAGTTATGAAAAAATAAAGGCATTTGGTTTAAGAAGTAATGAGGCAAGTTCTGCTCTCTGGAGACCTGTTTTAAAGAGCTGCCTGGCTTTGCAGCTCTGCTCTAAGGGAAAATATCTACGGGGGGGGACCCAGCGCCGTCGTAGTGGGGTTTTCCTCCTTGTGGGTGTAGCCCGTGCTCACCGTCACCGAGGTGGGTGTCGGGACAGGCAGGGCTCCCCGTGGGGCTCTGCTGAGGCTGCCCAGTGCCGCCTGCGCGCACACACAAAGCTTTTTGGGAGCTTTTTCCGCCGCCAGCTCCTCTCCGTTGGCAGGAGATGCTGCGTTACCCCCCGGACCCGCGTGCGGCCGCCCCCACGCGTGGGCTGAGGGTCTCGGGAGCCGCGGTGCGTCCGGGCTGGAGGCACTGGCGGTGAGCGCACGCACGTACTGCTACCCAAACAATGAGCTATACTTTCGATTTTCCAAAAGATTATGTTTTCATCTTAAAAGATGTTGTCTCCCGCTTTTTGACCTGAACAAAGTGAAAGATAATAGAATCCAGATGAAATATATATCTATATTAATCTTACACAGAGAGAGCCTTCTCTGAGCTTCCAGGTGCTGCAGCGGGAGTGGATCCAGTGGGTAATCAAAGGGCCACCTTTCGCTGAGCAATTTCCACTCTGCTTTAACAGGATTAAGTGCCGCTGTGGGATGCGCCCACCCCCAGCGCGCAGCCCACCGGCGCGGGAGCAGCCTGCCCGGCCAGGAACGACGCTGGAAAACTTCGAGGGTGCATTTTCCCTAACACACGGCCACGGGGGAACGTGGGTGTATGTGTGACCTGCCACCTCCGGCTGGCCGAAGGTGACAGTGGGGTTTGAAGGCAGCTCTGCCTCCAGGCTGGGGCGCGGGTGACGCTGGGCTGAGGAGGGTGACGCTGGGCTGAGGAGGGTGACGCTGTCTCAGCACTGGGATGGGGACTTTCAAAGTGGGTTTTGGCAGCAGAGGAAGCCCTCGGGAGCTCGGTGGGGGCCGTCCCCTCCCCAGCCCCAGCTGGGCTAGATGCTAACCCTCCTGTCCAGGAGAGAGGATTCATGTTCCTTTGTATCTTTGCGGGTTCTTCCCGCAATTTGCGTTTCAAAGCATCTCCCGCCCGTCCTACCTGTGCAGAGCGCGTCCTCCTGGACAGGCCATCCTGCAGGTGCTCCTGTCCTCACTGCGGCACGTGGCCGGGGCGAGGGGCACCCGGTGCCCAGCGCAGGCACAGCTCCCTGCGGGGCCAGAACTGGCCCAGAGAAGAGCCGGGCACGGAGGTGGCGAGTCCGGCCAGCAGCGAGCTGCAGCCGCCTCCTTCAGCGGCTGGGAGGGGGAGAAATTGGATTCAGAGGCAGCAAATGCAGTTCCCCAGAATGGATGTACATTTTCATTATACTTATACGCTGAGTAATTGGTGGTAATACAAGAGATATGGGCAGTATCATTACAGACCAGGCTGTGCTGGAGATGTATTATCATCATCTGTCATTATCTGGGCTTCCTTGTGGCTGCTAAAATTGTAGAACATGATTTTAATAACCCTGGAAGGCAAGAATCATTTTTCTTTTGTCACTTAACAACTTGGCCTCATTCACTGATACCTTTAAATAAGGAGGGGGGGATTAATTTCTAGTGCAATAAATGCAGACCTGGTTGTTTTCTCCTCTCTTCCTTCGCAAAGGTGCCCCGGGGAAGCCTGACAGCTTTCAAGGAAATTGCAGATACCGGGGGGAGGACGCCAGCACGGCGCAGGGTGCACAGGAACACTCGGCAGCGGATGATGCTGATGGCGGTGCCGGCCCTGGGGTCCCGAGCTCTCCCGGCTGCGGCAGCGTGTCCCTGGGCAGAGCAGCGGCTGGAAAGCACGGCGTCAGCCTCGGAGGTGCTTCCCAGGCTCAGCTGAGCAGGCTCCAGTTTGCAGCAGGACCATTGCAGGTGCACGGAGCATCCCCGGAGTTGCTTCAGCTGCTCAGGGCAGCACGAAGACCTGTGGGACCATCCCCCCCCCGGCACTGCAGACGTGTCCCCAGAGAGCTGCCCTTCCTGAGCCTGGGGACACAGCTCCGGCCAGCAGCCCAGAGCGGGGAGTGGTGGCAGAGCCCCCAGGTTGCTGACTCCTCGGGGCCACCACCCTGAGCTGAGCCCCCTGGGAAAACAGGCAGAAGGAAGCACGCCAAGGGGAGAGGGAAGAGAGGTCTGCGGGGAGACTGGCCCGGCATCGCCTCCGACTGCCTCTGCTGCAGACTAGCAGCAGAGTGGATTGAAGGGGAAAGACCTTAATCCGTCTTGTCAGAAAAGCCTAGTGAAGTTAATTGGAATTTGTAGAAAACAAGCCAGCCTGGGTGTGTGACAACAGTAGCGGAGGTGACGTCCCTGGCACGCTGCTCTTAGGATAAAACCTGCCCTGCAGCAGGGATGGGGTGTCCCTGCCTGCTCTGTACCTCCGGGCCCTGTCCCCATGCCCGGAGCACTTGGCCACGGTGACTTGCGCCAGGCTGCACGGGGTGCTGCGGTGCCAGGGGTTCCCCAGCACGGACAGTCCGGGCGCCCCGACCCCTCGGTCCCCTCTCACAGGGCACAAATGTGCCACTTCTTGGGAGCGGGAGGAGCTGTGTCACCCCTCACCCATGTGGACGCCGTCGGGCTTCACGAGTTTGAGGGTGTTTCATTTGTCGCTCCTCCTGGCTGTGGAAAAAGCCAGCAGCAGGAGAGGGACAAATCAAATTACAAGCCAGGTAATGAAAATAATGGGGAATAAAGTACTTTTGGAGGCTGCTTGGTTGGATTCCTATTTCCGTGTGTCACTGGATTTAAATTGGTGATGTTTATAGCCCTCGAGAAGCAGTCATTTAATTGCCCTTTGTCATTAGCTGCAGCTCAATTGACCATGAACTTCTCGCT
The DNA here is from genome assembly GCF_963924245.1 of Chroicocephalus ridibundus. Classification (NCBI taxonomy): domain Eukaryota; kingdom Metazoa; phylum Chordata; class Aves; order Charadriiformes; family Laridae; genus Chroicocephalus; species Chroicocephalus ridibundus. The sequence continues at coordinate 2,856,295 of NC_086302.1, read as the reverse complement.
CTTGCAGACCTGAGCGTTTGGCTGATGAGAGGCGGCCGGCTCCGAGCCGGGCTCCAGCTCCGGCTGCTCCCACCCCCGGTGCTCCGGCACCCGAAGCGACGCAGGGGTCCGGCCCCGGGGCAGCACCTTGCAGCTCATCCCAGGGTAAAGCCGGTGGGGGATGCTGAGGGTCCTCCCGCAGAGCGCAGCCGGGATGGTGCATTTATACAGCGGTGGATCTGTTGGGAGGGTTTTGCCCCGTTTCCGTGCAATGGTCCAGCTGCTCCGACAGCGAGCGGCTGCCGACGCCTGCCGGGGCTAACAGCCTCCGCTTGCAACTATTGACTCTGAGTAAATAATCTCCAGATATATCTTTCTCCCGATAAAAGCTGATTTTTTCTATTATTGTCAGGGGTGTTTATTAGAGCAGAAAAATAATAGTGCTGTGCTCGCAGCCTGATTGCCGGGAAGTGTCAGGAGTCGGCCGTGCAGCCCTGGCAGCTGGGATCAAACGTGCCGCTTGGCACTGCAGGCGGGGGTGGGGGGGGAGGCACAAAAATCCCCCTGCCCGGCTGGTTTGATGAGGGGCAGCGTCGAAGGGAAATTTCTTTTCAGCAATGGCAGAGGGAGAAGACGATCTGCACACCTGAGCTCCGGAGCTTCTCAGCAAAAAGGAGTGGGAATTTCCAGGAGTGCCGGCGGGAGAGGGGCTGGCACGGGGCTCAGCCATTGGGCACAGGGAGCTTCCTCTGCTGCAGGGACCTGGGCGACGCAGCCGGTAATTTAGGGACATGCAAGTTTTATGTGGTCCCAGGGCAGGTCTCTCTCCCTCTCGCCCATCCACCCGAAGGACGGTTCTCCCGTGCTGGAGCTGCAGCCCTTTGGCGTCCTTTTGGCGTCTTGCAGATTAGAGATGAATGATGGCAGGCAGCCCCTCTCGCCCCGTCCTCCCCCTCTCCGTGCCCACCAGGGACTCCCCAGATCCCTGCAACGCAGAAAATTAATCCTCCTGCCTCATTAATTACGGTAATGTGTCAGGAGCCGTGTTCAAGGTCAGGCTCTCAGCCCCCTGTAATCATTTCTCTCCAATGTGCAGCCGCGGTGCTGGGGGGGAGCTGGGCAGCGGCGGGGGCATGTGGTGGGGATGAGCACTGTGGGCATCCCGGGTGCCATCCCTGGTGCCAGGGACTGGATGACCGGAGGCTGTGGACACAGGAGAGTCCCGGCCAGGCTGCCCTCCCCAGGGTGGCTCCGTGCTGGGCTCCCGATGTCCCCTCTTGTCCCCCTGTGCTGCCATCCCCAGCCGAGGGTCTCCTGCAGCGCGGCGGGGCCAGGAGCCCTCTGCTCCCTCCCCATTGCCGACAGCTGACCAAGGTGGTTTGTTTGAGTTAATCGTGTTGGGCAGCAATTAAACAGCTCTCCTCATCCATTAGAGACTGCAGCAGGTTTTACGCTCAGATCTTGCATCTTACATGACTGACAATATTTTATTTTTTTTAGGGAATGAAAAGAAGAAAAGGAAAATCTCTTTAGGGAGGCCGGTTCTTGCTGACAGCTGAGCTGATACAAGCCGGTAACGTACTTTATTGTGCTTAATAGCAATGATCCGCCCGGCAGGGATTAAATGAGAGGCGCTGATAACGCGCCTGAGAAATGGAGGCAGCTGACAGCCCCCCGGCAGTTAACGTGGGGAGCGGTGGGAGAGCGGTGCTGGTCGGGGGGGCTCCACCAGCCCTGCGGCCCCCGGGATGCCGTGGCAGCAGCGGGTGTCTCAGCAGCAGCCAGGCACACGGGGGTCCCGCTGACCCCCCACCCCGTGTCATGCTCAGAGCCTGGCGGGAGCCTCGGCGGGGAATGGAGCCGCTTCACACCCCGCCGGTGACGGGCCCGCTCTGCCCCAGGTGGTGGCAGGGTCAGCGGTGCCTCTGGGCGCAGGAGGGTCCGTGCTGCGGTGCCAGGGAGGGTGCGGGTCTGTCCCTACCTGTCACCTCCAGTGCTACCTGTGGGTTGCAACCAGCGCTGCCCGGGGGGTCTGGCGGTGCTGGCGGGCTGCTGCCCAGTGCCACCAGTCCCCGTCCCACGCGCTGCAATCCGGGAAAAGCCCCGCAGCTGCTTCCCCTTTCCACCTTCCCACTCGTCGGGTGGCCTCAGGCAGGGGGGGGCTCTTGCGCCACGGGCTGGGCGCCCACTGCCCCACCACTCACCCCGAAACGTGCCTGATCCGGGCTGTGAGCACCCACCCTCCCTCCAAACTGTGCTCCCCATTCTGGCCCACGCCGTGGCCCCCTGTCACCCCTCTGCACTGCCACAGCCTCATCCCGCGGGACCCTCCGTCACCCAGCCAGCGCTCTCATGCCCGGACAGCCCCCACCCACCGTGTTCTCCTGCCCCAGCCCCTCCAAAGCCCCTCCACCGCGCTGGCTGGGACTCCGGCACCCTGCCTCTTGTCCCCCTGTCCCATCCCCGGGGTGGGATCTGTGGGTTTGCGAGAGTGACTCAGAGCCGAAGGGGAACCGAGAGCACGTCCATGGGGGCACATCTGCTCCATCCCTGATCACAGGGGGAGGCTTGGAGCCTCCTCGGGGAAAAACCCTTTCCCTGGGGAGCACGGGAGAGCTGAGCCCGGGGCAGGGTGCGCTGGGGTGGGATGCTCGGTCCCTCTGCGCACCGGGACACGGGGTCCCACCATGTCAGGGCGCAGTGGTGGGTGGGGGCGGGAAGGGAACCGCTTGTTTGTGTCCAGCTGGGTGTTTGCAGCTCTGCCTGCCCTCCGGTTCCCACGGAGATGCCCACGTCGCCATGGCTACCCGCGGATATTCCTGCTCCGGCTGGTAAACAGCCTGCAAGCTGCGCGCTTCCGTCCCAAAATACTGGGGGTTGCTACACCTCAGGGAAATGGTGCAAGGGCAGCTCCCCCACCCCAGCCCAGCAGCTGTGGGAATCGGCTCCGTGCCCCAGCCCGGGGAGCTGTGCCCCCACACAGCCCTGGTGACCAGTCCGGCCCGCTCCAGGCCCTGGGCAGGGAAGGTTTGGGGGAAAAAACCTTTGCCCGGACTGTTGGGGCTGCGAGGTGGCTAGCTGCAGCCCTGGGCCATCTCCCTCTGGCCGGCAGCCGGGCTCTGCGGGAAGCAATGCTGGGAGCTTGTGTCCCCTGGGATGCTCCCCTGTGGCCACCCTGCCTCCTGGGGGATGTCGGCGGGGTGGGGGGGCTGCTCTGGCCCCACGGTTGTTTGCAGCATTGGGTTGCGTGAGCACTGATTAACGCGCCGCCGGAGGTGAAACGCGTGCTACAAATCCCGTAGTAAACAGCCGTTTGCACAACAGCCGCCCCCGTTGCGAAGGCTACGAGTGCGGCGCGGGTTGGGCAATCCCCTGTTTACCCCCATGCTCCAGTCCCGTCCCACGGGACACGGGGTTCCCCGGCCGGGGCTGCGGTGCCAGCCTGGCACGGGTGGGCAGAGCTGCCCGCGTCCCGGCAGGGAGCCCCCCGGGGCAGGGCCCTGGGCAAGGGGCTGCTGGAAAAACCTGGGTTAATGGTTGGCACGGGGAGGTACCAGTGGGAAGGTCGAGTCTTGGGTTGCCCTTGGGGAGACTCATGGTCCCCTCACGCTGGGCCAAGCTGGACTATGTGGTGTGAACATGGACAACTTGGGTCAGACGGGGCTTCGCAGGGCAGCTCTCTCCCTGGGCCAGGCTTTGGGAGACAGCCCAGCCAGGGGCAGCGGTGCTGTCCCCGGGCACCGGGCGGGGGGCTGGCGAGCGTATCCTGGGAGAGGAATGAAGCTCAGAGGGCCGAGGATGGGGGGATGAGCCCAGTCCCCCCACGGAGAGTGCCCGGCGAGGACCCCGGCGCAGGCTGGGGGATGTGAGCTGTGCCCAGGCGGCATCACGCTGCGCTGGCAGCCATGGCTGGGTCCCACATGCCCCAGCCGTGTCCCCCTGCCCTGTCCCCCTGCCCAGCCCCGTGGTCCCAGGGCAGTTGCAGCAAGGAGCCGCCCGTGCCACGTCCTGGCTGTGCCATGTCCCGGCTGCTGGAGCAGGCAGGGTGGGAGGCCGGGCGCTGCTCCCGCCGCTGGATGCGTGCGTGCCGCTGGGCTTTCCTTCCTGCAGCGAGCGAGGCGGTCGCAGCCTTCAGGGAAGTGTTTTGCAATCACCTTCTTCAGAGAGTCACAGCAATTAACGGCACTGGTTTTGAGGAACTAACGGTGAAAGCAGCATGTTAGCAAACGGGCTGAGCACGGCGAGCCGCCGGCAGCCGGAGGCTGGCGCTCGGAGCGGATGGTGAGCAGCGGCCGGACACACCGGGCGCCGAGGAGAGGTAGAGATGGAGGCGAGGTAGGGATGGTGCTGGGGTAGGGATGGGTTGCGCAGTGCTTGGGTCCGGCTGAGCCCCTCGTCTGTGGCTGTGCCCTGTCTCCTGCCTGGGACAGCCGCACGTGCCCGGTGCTTGGAGGTGGCTGCTCCCCCATTTCCCACACTTGGGTCCCTCATCTGCCTCCGCAGGTCAGCTCGGGGGGGAGAGGAGCTGTGGGCACCCAGAGCCGGGCGCAGCGTAGGCAGCCCCTCCTGGGGCAAGTGCCCGGCAGTGACGAGGACGCAGCTGGGACCAGCCCAGGGCAGAGGATGAGCCGATGGCAGGGCAGGGCAGAGGCAGACACCGCTCCCGGGGCCATGCCCACCAGCAGGCGGGGGGGGCAGCGGGAGGGGGCAGCAGAAGGGGGGGCACAGGCAGGACCCCACGTCTCTGGCCAGCCCCGCTGTGCTGCCGTCATTCATTCGTTGCCTTCTTTCAGCTGATCAGCTCTGACACCCCAAGCCCCAGCATGAGCCCTCCCTGAAACCGCAAATCCCTGCCCGGCAGAGGCTGAAGGCACCTGAGATAAAATCAGCCTGCGGCCAGCCATGGGGCAATGCGCCCCAGGATGGGCGTGCGTGGGGCCGAGTGCCGGCGGCAGGCTGTGCCCGAGGGGCCCCCGCCGCGGCCCCTCACCGCCGCGCTTTTCCACACCGGTGCCTGAAGCAGCGTGGGCTGCCGAGCCTGGGGGCGGAGGTGTCAGCGCCGCAGAAGGGCTGCAGGGGAGAGGCTGCCTCTGATGGCAAAAGGACATTTTGCTCCAGGAAGCGTTGGTGACAGTGGCAGCACGGCTCTTCCAGCCCACCTCGTCCCCAGCCCCTTCCTGACCCACCGGGACGAGCTGCTCTCTCCATTCCAGGTGATGCCAAAGCCACGGAGGAGACCATGGCCAGGCGCGGTGCCGGGACACCCTTCCTGCTGCGGCTCTCCCTGCTCCTGCTCCTCCACCCGGGCGGTGAGTGGGGTCCATCCCGCCCCGCAGCCATGTGCCCCGCACTGTCCCTGTGCACCCAGCACCCGTCCCTCCTGCCCGGACCGGCCGTGGCCGCAGCACGCCGGGGCTGCTGTGGGCGGGTGGGAGCGGCGGCGGCGGCACGGCTGGCACTGGCAGGATGGGGCCTGGCGTGTGCCAGCAGGCTTGCCCAACGCCCGCTCTTCCTCTCCGGCAGCTGGGGGGCCCGTCTCAGGGAAGAGACACTCATCCCTCCGTCCTGCCTGGGTGCTAACGCACTGAGATGGCTTTGTCATAGCCATGCCCTGGATGTGACGCATTTTTCCTGCCTGCAGGGACCCTGGGCTGTGCCTCGGTAGCCGTGGGCTCACCCATTGTGCCCCTGGGCTCGGCCGTCACGGCATCCTGCACCATCCAGAGCGAGCTCTGCCGTGGCTTGGAGCAGGGGAAGGTCCGAATCACCTGGATGCTGGACAATGAGCCCATGGCTGGGAGCCAGCGCCAGGGCCCTGGTGGCACCGAGGTGTCCAACCTCACCCTGCCCCAGTTCAACCGCACGCAGGCCAAGCTGTGGTGCTGGGTGGAGTGGAACGGGACCAAGCAGCGCGTTGGCATGGCCGAGATCAGGGCGGGCTGTAAGTCTGCTGCTGCTGTGGGTCACCCGTGTGCGCACGCGTGCACCGCACCGAGGTGCAGCCTGGCACCGGGGTTTGCACGTCTCCTCCTCGAGACGCATGTCTGCCCCAGGCAAGCTGCACAAAGCCGCTGGGACAGGAGCAGCGGCCGGGGCCGATGGCTGATGGCGGCTGTTGCGGGGCTGTGCCCAGCCACGTCCCGGCACACCGGTGGCCTGCGGGCAGGCTGTGGGGCCGGGCAGGTTTGGGGAGCAGTGGCGTGGCAGCGGGGCTCTGCGCTGCTGGGCACAGAGCGGGCTGCGGCTCCTGCGCAGCCAGGACGGGTGCTTCGCTCAGGCTCTTCCCCACCGCTCTCTCCCAGACCCGCCTGCGAAGCCCTTCAACCTCAGCTGCGTCCTGACCCTCAGCGACTACGGGCTGACGTGCCAGTGGCAGCAGGGAGCCGACAGCCACCTCCCCACCAGCGTCGCGCTGAAGTGTGCCGGGTAAGCCTCGGGGGGTGACACGGTCCCCGGTGACTGGCCCCCGGGCCACCTCTCCTGGCCTTGACCCCCTGCCAAACTACATGGCAAGCCTCGTCCTCTGCCGGAGGGACCCCCGAGCCCACTCCTCTCGCTGCCACAGGAGCAGAGCCCAGGTGGTGACAGGCTGCACCCCGCAAGGTGACCGCAGCCACTGCACGGTGCCGCGGCGGCTGCTCCAGCTCTACCGGCAAATGGAGATCTGGGTGTCCGCCACCAACGCGCTGGGCACGACCGAGTCGGAGCATCTCTACATCGACCCCATGGACGTCGGTGAGTGACGGCCAGAGCCACCCGCCTTGTGCAGAGGTCAGGGGCCAGGGAAGCTCATCAGCAGTGAGAGAGGGGCATTAGAGTGCCATTAAAGCACATCGGGCTTTTAGGTCATATTTTACGGGCGGGTTCCCGTGATAAATGGCTTGCTGGGATGAATAGGTGCCAAAACAGCATTACAGACTGAGCAGCATGTGCTGGCGGGTTATGAGCCGTCAGTTGACCTGCTGCACTCTACAACTCTCTCCAGCAATTGATTACCCATTTATTCAGAAGGTCTATTAATAATACATCCAGCTCCTATAAACTATTTATAAAAGGAACCTTTTCCAGATGATGTGACTCGTCCTCCCCGCTCTGGACCTGGGGAAGGGCTGCCCATGAACAGCTGAGCCCTCTCACAGCCGCGCTGGGCTCTTGACCCTGGGCAGACCCAGATGTGTGGCTTTCCTGGTCATGTACCAGACTCCGGGTCCGTGTCCCACGGGATCTGTTTTTCCCGCGTAGGCGTTAACCCTGCCTGGAGCCCAGGCTGCAGAGCAGTGCTGGAGCCGTGCTCCTGAGCATCGCTCTGTGTCCCGCGCAGGGGCACACACTGGCTCCCATCCCTTGCCACAAGCTGTTCTCCTCAATGTTTCAGGGTGGTTTCTCCCCATCCCTTGCCCCTCACCTCAGGCAGCCCAGCACCTCGGCCACGGCTCGTGGCTTTAACAGCTGCATGTGAGGCCATGGCCCAATGCACCACCCGCCGTGGCACCTTTCCAGCTCTCTCCCCTGCTCTTTTTCCAGCCAAGCTGGACCCCCCGGCCCTGCAGAGTATCCAGTCCATCCCATTCCAGACCGACTGCATTGCCCTGGCCTGGGAGGTGGCGCGGAGCAATGCGTACATGGAGCTGCAGTGCGAGCTGCGCTACCAGGCGGCCGAGGACCCTGCGTGGGCTCTGGTGAGTGCTGCTGGGGCAGTGGGACCGGGGAGGGTGAGCAGCAGCTGGGACCCTCCCCCTGCTCCGAGCTCTGCCAGGTTTCCTGCCTGCCTTCTGCACCCCGAGCACTTCCAGGCACAGGTCGGAGCCCCCAGTTCCCTCTCAGGCTTGGGCACCAGAGGAGGGATGCAGCACCAGCATCTTTCCCACCGTGCCATCGCAGCGGCCTCTTGCCCACAAACAGCCCATCCCGCTCGGGCTGTGTACTGAGACCGCCATGTCTCATCACACCTGTGTGACCCCCCCTTGCCCAGAGCTGCCCTGTGCAGGGGAGGAGGAGTTTGCCCCAATCCTTGCTGCTCTGCTCACGCTGGCCCAGACCCGTGCCCAGGTGGGACAGGGCTGCCCTCATGCAGGGCAGGGCTGTGGGGCCGGACCCTGCAATGCGTCCTGAGCCCGTCTGGAGCAGGACCCGCCGTGTCCCTCCTCGGAGAGGAAAGATGGCAACGGGAACGGCAGGGTGCCTGCGTGGGAGGGGGACGGCAAAGTGCCCCCTCGCATGCCCTGTGCAGCACCCACACCGGGGCTGGCCCCTGCTGGTCCTCCCTCTGGTGCCACCAGGTCACCGGCATCGTCGGCCAGGCCGGCACCACACAGCACTGCGGCTTCCTCTTCGGCACGCGGTACCACTTCCAGATGCGGTGCCGGCGGAGCTCGGCACGGGGCTACTGGAGCGAGTGGAGCCCAGGCAGGAACTACACCACCCATGAGAAAGGTGGGTGCGGAAGCACCGGGGGGTTCCCTCTGCACGGCCGGGTGGCACAGCAGCGGTGGCATGGCCACGCTCTCCCCCTTCTCCGGTTGCAGCCCCCACGGGGAAGCTGGACGCGTGGTGGAGCACTCGGCTGGCGGGGGTGGGCGGGCGGCTGGAGGTGCAGCTGCGCTGGAAGGTGAGTGCGGGCGGGCGGTGGGGGCTTGGGGGCTGCCTGGGGATCGTCCTGGGGATGGAGCATCCCCGTGGGGACCGAGCATCCCCGCACACCCTGCCTGCGCCCAGGCCCCACGGCGGCGGGAGGCAAATGGGAGAGTGCTGGGGTACCGCGTCACCCTGAGCCCCCGGAGGAGGGGCAGGGACCCCCCTACCGCCTGCAACACCACCCACACCCAGTGCAACTTCTCCGTGCCGGCGGGGACCAGGAGGGTCTATCTCTCAGTCTACAATGCCGCCGGCGAGTCGGCAGCGACCGAGGTCGTCCTCCTGGAGAGGAAAGGTGAGGGCAGCGCAAACCTCCCGCGCCTGAAACCTCCGCGCACCCCCCTGGGGCTCTGCCACTCCCCCGGCAGCTCCACGAGGTCTCAAACTGGGTGCTGCTCCCTCGCCCCACTGTGGGGGAGGCACCTCCCTGGGTGCGCAGCCGGGGGGGCCCGCGCAGGCTGCCTGTGGGGCACAGAGCCAGGGCGAGGAGCAGGGCAGGCTCCAGGCAGCGGCCGGGGGGCCGAGGGGGGTGATGCAGCAGGGATGCTCCCCTCTCCCATCATCCCGGCTGGTTGTCCCCATGCAGGTCAGCCCCTGGCCAGGCTCTGGGCTGTGCCCGGGGGCGAGCGCAGCCTCTGGGTGTGCTGGGAGAGCCCGCCGGCCCCGGTGGCCGCCTATATCCTGGAGTGGCAGCGGGTGTCCTCGGAGCCCGGGCGCTGCAGTGCCTGCTGGCAGATGGAGCGTGACGGGGCGGCCACCAGAGCCCTCATCCGGGGTAAGCCGGGGCTGCCGGGGGTCCCTGCCCTCGTGGTCGGCTGTGCAGGGGGGGCTGTACCAGGGGATGGGCACCCCTCTTGCGCCCGCATCCATGGCTCACAGCCTGGCTGCCCCAGGACCAACCCCTGCCCCGAGCCTGCTCCATACCCTCCCCGCTCGCTCTGGGTACAGCATGGGGCAAGTGGCTGGTGCCATGGGGCAGGCATAGGGCAGCCAGGGGGTCTCGGCAGCCAGAGCCCCGAGCCCCTGGCCCCGCCTCTGCTCTCTGTTGCAGATGGCATCGAGCCTTTCCAGCAGTACAACATCTCGGTGTACCCCCTCTACAAGGACGCCATAGGGCTGCCCGTCCACACCGCAGCCTACTCCAAGCAGAAGGGTACGTGTGCTCCTGGGGGCTCACCCCACACCACCAAACCTTTGCCTTTCACAAAGGAGAGCCAGCCTTCCCGCCACGTACCCCTCCTTCCGGGGCTGTGCAGAAGAGCTCAGCCCACTGGGCTGGATCTTGGCTGGTCTCCGAAGGTGCTCTCAGCTGGACCGAGCCCCACAGGGACACAGCGTGGGGCAGGGCCTGACACTCACACCTCAGGAGTGGGACTCGCCACTCAGCGCATCCCCCCGCTGGTCCCCCAGCCCGAGGCAGCGGTTCTGCACAGCGCCTGGTCGCTTGTCCTGTTTCAGCACCATCCTACGCCCCGAAGCTCCACCTGAAGAGCATCAGCAAGTCTGGCGCCGAGCTGTGCTGGGACCCAGTGCCGGTTGAGATGCAGAATGGCTTTATTACCAGCTACACCATCTTTTGGGCCAACAGCACCGCAGAAGTGTCCAGTGAGTCCTGCCTGCGTCACCGCCGGCCCTGCCCTCCACCCCACTGCCGCGTGTTGGGTGGGAACGACAGCAGACACCGTGCCCTCCTCAGAGAGGGTCAGGAGGGGTGTGTGGGTCCCATAGTGGACCCCCTGCCAGCAGAGACCCAAGGGGCCGTGCAGGTGAGGGGCACCCACAGAGCAGCCCCCACCATGCCAACAGCCCCTGTGTTTCCCAGGTGCCACTGTGAATCCCTCCCTCAGCTCTTTTGTCATTCGGGAGCTGAAGCCATCGACCCTGTACAAAGTGCACATCATGGCATCCACGGCAGCCGGCAGCACCAACGGCACCAGCCTGACCCTGGTGACCATGGTGCTAGGTGAGGGGCGTACGGACGGGAAGGGACCCGCCAGACCCTGGGTCCTGCCTCGCGGCACAGTGCTGCCAGAGGTGTCCCACCGTGCTCCCCCTGTGACCCTCTTCCCTGCCCTCTTTCCAGATGACATTGAAATCCAGTTTCTCTTCCTGACCCTCGCCCTAATCTTTGTCCTGCTCATACTTTTGCTCATCTGCTTCCAGAAGAACGGGCGGTGAGTACCGAGAGCCACCACAGGCTGGACCGGCCCTGCACCAGGCTGGGCTGCCTGCGGAATCCCTGTCCCCGGCAGCTGTGGTGGTCCTGGCCACAGCCCAGCTGCCAGAGGGATGGGGTGGCTGTGGGGAACAGCAGCATCCTGCTGTGAGCATCATGGGAGCAAGACCAGCCCCCAGGGCCACCAGTTTCAGGCGCCGTCACTGAGTCTCCTTGTCCTGTGGCTGCCAGGGTGAAGCAGCAGTTCTGGCCCAACGTCCCTGACCCCGCCAACAGCAGCCTGGGCAAGTGGGTGCCGGTAGAGCTGCAGCAGGTGAGATCTGGATGGCTGCTCCCCCCGGCCGCTGCTCCCCACCTGGGCACAAGGCCACGCTGAGAAGGGGAACGGGAGCACGGGAAGCATCCCTCATGTGCTGCCCGATGCGGGGAAGAAGAGGGGACGCACCCTGCGGACAGGCCGTGACACACAGCCGTTTTTCCAGGAACATCTGCAGGTCCCCGGCACGAGGGAGCCCGGCCTGGCCACCATTTCTACCGTCACAGTGCTGGAAAGGGCCACTTGGGGCAAGGAGCCCACCGCCGAGCCTGCCAGCCCCTTTCCCGCCATGCCCCAACCCTACGTGCAGCAGGAGGGACTGGGCAGGCCGGGCCGTGGCTGGGCGGCAGCGGAGCCGCACCGGGGCCCCGGCGGGAGCGGGGAGACCGTCCAGTATGCGCGGGTGGTGGGCGACGGGTACAAGGGCCAGCAGCACGCCCCGCCGCGCCTCTACCTGCGCTCCAGCTCCAGCCAGCCCCTGCTCCCCGAGCCCAGCCCCAGCCCCAAGCCCTACCAGAACCTCTGGTTCCACCGGGCCACCCCTCACGGCTGCCCGGGGGACGGGGGCTGCCCCGAGGAGCTGCTCGCCACCTTCCCCCTGCTGCAGGGCCTCCGCATCAGCGGGGCCGAGGAGCTCCAGGACTGCCGGACGTTTTAGTGCCGGGGGCCGGTCAGCGCCCGCGGACCCAGCCTCGGGCCTCCCCCGCGGCCTGCAGGCGGCCAGGCCGAGCCTAGGCCTGGGGGCCCGGCTCCCTCCGCCCGTGCTATGTGCGTTCCCTCCCGCCCTTCCTCTCCTCTCCAGCAATAAACGGGGACGCGCTGAGAAGGGCCCGGGACGCCTCTGCAGTAGGACGAGCCCCGAGCGGCCGGTGGGTCCCGGACCCTCCGCCGGGGCTCGGGCTGGCGGCGCCCATCGACGTGCTCGGCGCTCGACTCCTCCTCCCTCGCTCCGTGCTCGGCCGCCGCGCCTGGGCAAGATGGCGGCGCCCACGGCGGCGGGGCCGTGAGCGGCGGGCGATGTTGGCGTTGCGGACGGTGCTGGGCCGCTGCCTGGCGGGGCCGGCCCGCGGCGGGGCCGCCGTCCTGGGGGGCGCCCACGGCAGCGGCGGGGCCGGTGAGGCGCGGAGGGAGCTCCGGCCGTACTAGAGAGGCCGCTGGGAGGGGGGGTGGAAGGGGAAGCGGGGTCCGGCGGAGGAAGAGAAGGCCAGGGCGGGAGCCGAGGACGGGGGGGAAGGGGCAGTCGGGAGGGTGGGGGTGGCCTGGGGCGCGGGGAGAAGGAGCCTGAGGTGGCCCTGAGAGGGGACGGGGGACTGGATGACCCTCGCGGGGCGTGGGGGACTGCCGGGAAGGCAGGACGCGGGCAGGGCCCTGGGGTGCCCCTCAGGGCCCCGGGGGAGGACGGGGATGGCGGGGCTGAGCCCCCAGGCTGGCGCTGGGGCAGCCAGGCTGGCTGGAGCACGGGCCAGGGCGAGGGCTGGGGTGGGGGCTGCCCCCACGTCCGATGGGGATCTGCTGGGGCAGCTTGGGAGGCTCCAAGGGCAGAGACCTCAAAGGTGCTGTGAGCTGGGCCGACGCACGGGCTGCGGCCCCGCCATGGCTTCCACACACGCTGTTTCTGCACCGCAAGCACGGCAGGGCGTGCAGAGCCCCGTGCTCACTGCCTGTGCTGGCAGCCCGCGCACAGCTCTGGTGCCTTACGGATCTAGAGCTGAGCTCGCATGCTTCTCAGGGAGTTATGTGGACTGGCAAAGTCTGTACTTGAAAACATGTTTGAGGCACACGTAAATACTCTGAAGCAAGTATTGGTTCCAGTAGCAGGGGCCTTGAAAGAGCAGTTGGAAGAGTTTGTTCTTGAAAGGTCAAAGAACAGCTCAATTCAGGCTGCTTATGAATGTTCTCATCTGCACCAAGCTGTGGTGGTCAAAGGTTGTCTCTAGGTCTCAGTGCCTCTGCCACTGGGGTAGTCCAGAGCAGCCCATATAACTCACACATGAAATTACTTAAATTAGTTTGTCAGTTTAAGCCCTTCAGATGAACACAGTTCAGCGTTCTTCTCACCATTTGGGTTCAGGTCACCCTGAAGCGGCACCGCTTCGCCCATTTGTTTTAGCACTTGTGTGAGAACCACACTGAACTGATCCACACTCCCTTGGGACAAAAGACCTGGCTGGCCACTTAGACTTGAAGTCTAAGTACTCTGACCAGTTTTCTAGTACAGACTGGGCAATATTTGATGTGTACATAGGTAAAACAGTGCACACAAGTCTGATAAATCTTTGTTTTCTCCCATCAAGTTTGCAGTCCCTTTATTCAGACAGCCAGATGGTACGCCAGACCTGTGAGAAGAAAGAGGAAAGGTATGTCAGGATTAATGGGATCACGTGGCAAAATGTTTTACTGCTGATATTATCAGTGTTGTACCCTAATGCCGCAGCAAGAGAAGGTATTTGGTATTCCTCAGGGATTTTCAAGGCTTTGCTAGACAAAGAAAGGGTGACAGTCCCACTTTAAGGGGGAAATTGGACTAGAAGCTTCATAACATCCCTTTGTACACCTTTTTGTGGTTCTGTGCGTCTAGAAATAATTCTTTGCAAGCTCAAAAGTTACTCAGAAAATTCAGCGTCTTGCGGATGTGTGGGAAATTAGCAGTTGTCATTAGCAAGAGATCACTGATCTCAGTGGACCATACACCATGTTGTAAATCCAGACCACTGAAGGCAAGAGACTGGACGCAATTTTATTCAGTCAATTCCTGCCACTTCAGCGTGATCTCTTTAAGTTCTTCCTTCTTGTTTGGAGCATGCAGTCTGTTTTCTTTGCAGCTTGTTTCCTCTGATCTAGTTTGCAAGCACCTTCAGAGCTCTGACTTCGTACTGCTCTTCCTCAAATGTTAATCTTCTCTTTGTAGACATCCCCAGCCATTTGGATGATCTTCCTCCCACAATGCTGAAGAAAGATTATGCCAATGTCCCAATAATAAATAGGTATGATACAGGGAAAGGGAATGACTCTTCTCTTTGGAAATTTGCATCTTAGATGCACACAACCACGATATGTGAAAGCTGTCACCTGCTCAGTAGTTATTAATGTTCTGTGGTCACAGAACATTTAGCACAAAAAATAGCAAAGTCCTATTGAAAGTGAAATTTGCAAAAGCAGCCACTGATTACAGATATGTAAAGTTTTTGTTTAATGAATGTAAGATTAAGATTTAAGGGCTGGTGCTCACATCTTCTCTGGACTTCGTAGTCCACAGAAAAAAGAAATAATCTTGAAATACTAGAAATAACCTTCTTAGAAACAATCTGTGCCTGTCTTGAACTCAGGTGCTAGAGAATGTGTAGTTAAACAACTCAAAATGAACGTCTGCCTCTGAAATTTGGACCTGGAGCTGAACATTTTTACGCTCTGATTCCAGAACTGCTCATGTGTGGTGCATGGAGAGCCCCCAGTGGTGTATCTGAGACTTTCACTGATCTTTGAAGGAGTCAGTCTTAAAATTAATTCTTTTGTCCTTGCACACTTATTTGGGGATTAATCTTCATCACCCAGTTTGCATGTAATTGTTTCTGAATCCATAAGATTTCATCATCATTTGAAATAACACTGTGTTTCCCATAGCAGCAAAACAACTCGATGCTTCTGTAATCTCAGCCAAGATTTTTCTTGGGAATGCAAGAAATGGTTTCTGGCTGACAGGTTTGGGAGGGGAGGAGAGTTGCTGTAAATTTGTAGAATAAAAGTTGAGAAAAGTTAATATGTTCTGAAAACTGAACCTCATTTCTGTTGTTAAACATACTTTGTTCCTATCTTATGAAGTAATCTGCGATCTCCTTGCAGTGTTGACGATGTAGTGAGAAGACTGTTGTCACTGGAAATGGCAAGCCAGGTTAGTTTCATTCTACTTGCATAAAAAACGAGACGATTTAGCAAGCACATTTGTGTAAGACATGTCTATATTGTTAAATACCCTTCACTTTATTTTTAAGTGTTGCTCAATAACTGCAAATCTGGGGCTATTAAATACATGAGAGTGATAAGTCTTGTATGCTCTTAAAATTTATCATGCAGTCTTCTTTATGGTAGTAATTGCATACTAAAATGAGAGAAGAAAATATTAGGCAATTGCAGGGGAGATGAGCTGTGTTATGTTACTGATGATGCTTGGCCTGTGTTCCAGAAAATAGTACACTGGACAGCAGATGTTCTTCACATTACTTTTACTTTTTCTATGCCCAGAAAATGAAGTAAGCAAATCGTCAGGTAGCGGAAAGATCTTGCATTTTCTTGTGGCTTACCAGTTAAGCTTAAAAAGATGTGAAAAGTAAAGGCTGCTGCAATGTGAGATCAGCTTCAGTTCTCTCTTTCATTCACGGGAGCAGCGGGGCCTCTTCAACACCCTTCTCTGCCATCTTGGGAAGAAGGGTGTGCCATCACCCTATGGGTTGAACAATGATGGTGCCATTGTGAGATCTTTTTGTGCTGCTTTGCTGCGCTGCAGTACTTTGAGCACTGTCCTGCAAGCAGCATGTCCTTTTTTGCAGCACTTTTTACACATTTTGTGATGGACACTGAGTAGAGCTATTAATTACAAAGCCTTTATCTGAGAAGAGAGCTGAGGTGTCTCAGACCTTTAGTATT
This sequence comes from Chroicocephalus ridibundus, assembly GCF_963924245.1. Lineage (NCBI taxonomy): Eukaryota > Metazoa > Chordata > Aves > Charadriiformes > Laridae > Chroicocephalus > Chroicocephalus ridibundus. The sequence continues at coordinate 2,840,549 of NC_086302.1, read as the reverse complement.
CCTGAGAAAGTCACAAGCTCTTTTCTGTTATCCACAGAAGGAGAAGATGAAAATAAAGACACAGCAGCTGGTGGAGAAGGTCAGGAGGTCTCCCAGTGACAATGGCTCCTTTGAGGTGCAAGGTAAGTTAAAAAGTAGAAGGACATTGTTCGCAGGTGATAGATCTCTGCTTTTATTCGGCTGTTGCCACCCCAGCACTTCAAGTTCCCTGTATCAGTCAGGACAGTCTTTTTCAGGAAGAGCGCCCGAGAGGCAGGGAGTCTGCAGTATGCCCTGGAAGGCCTCTTCGGGGTTTGGGAACGTGTGACAGGCAGCGCATGCACTTACTGGCAGATGTCTGCCAGGGTGCTTTCCAAATTCCTGCTCCAAAGGCAGCACAGGCATTATTCTGCTTGAAGTGCTTATGTGACACAAAGCATTGCATTGCATTCATTACCAAAATGAACTACTAGATTTCGCCATGGAACCCAAATTCCCCTCTGCGTCAGAGAGCTCTGGCTGAAGCATAGTGCAAGGGTGAAGGTCACACTGCCATTGCCCAAGGTGCGCTCCTTTATCATTAGTAAAGGCCTTCAGTTTCTCTGGATGCCCCCAGCACCTTTCTCCAAAGCCTGAAATCACAAAGGGCTGGCTGCAGCTCTTAGAAAGAACCTCCTAATTTTGTCTGTTCCTCCAAAATTTAAACCAAGTGAAGTGAAATGAATGTAAAGTCACCGGTAATTAAGTGAGTGCAAGAGGCATTTTACAGATAAACTCATATGATCTGTTGTTACAATTTTAACCTCTAATTAAGCAGCTTCATAATAACCATAGTTCTGATTTGGGTTATGTAGGTTATATTTTGTGGTTTGTTTTGCACTTACTGGGAGGACTGTGCGGCAATATTGCTGTGGTGCAGTGGGTACCCATAAGAACAGCAGTCCTCCACTGGCAATTTGAAGGGAATGCAGATGACACCCTGGAAAGCTGCTGCTCTCACACGGCTCTCTATGTCTGTTCTTTATAGTTGCTATGCTGACTGCCAAGATACGCTCTTACGAGGAGCATCTTCAGAGGCATCCCAAGGTAACTATCAGTAATGTGAGCCCACACGTCTGAGACAGCAGCTGGTCGGGTTGTTTTCTCAGTTTAGAACAAAAGGATTTTAATTCTGGGGATTATGGCTTTCCTAAGGTTTATAAACCAGTTATAACTGTTCCCTGGTGCCGGTCTGGGAAACTGCTGGCTCAGCCACAGCTGTGTTCTCACCAACTGAAATGTGGAGAGTGTTCTTTTTTGTTACTGGATTGGTGGAAATGGCCGAGCACATACCTTTGAGCAGAGGTTAGCTAAATTTATCCGTGCTGCAGATGTGACTTCACTGCTTAGTTTTCAAAGTAATTACTGTTATCTCTTCAGCAGCTGTATTCTCTTTGTTCTGCCTATGAAAATGTTTAGCAGACAGGACTGTGCTAATGTCGTAATGACCACTTTCCTATCTAAAGCTACCTGGCTTCAGAGCCCAAATTTGAAACACCACAAGTATGAGTTTATAAACAAGGTATATTAAAGACTCTTTATGCAGTGCAAAAGGTGGGAAATGGATTCATCAACTGCATTTGAAAAACGTGTGTAATTATTTGTTAATTATAAAAGCTTGAAGGGTAAAACAGAATAGAATTCAGTTTTTCTAAGAAGCCAGAAGTTGTACTAAATGTTTCAGCAGAAGAGACATTTTGAAATTACTTGGACGAAGCCTGCTTTTTACACAAATCACTTGATAGCTTGTATAGGGTAGGGAAATTTCTCCCATGGAGGATTTCCCTGAATGGCTCAAGCCATGCATATTCTCTTCCAAAGAACAACCCAAACGGTCAGATAGAGCCAAGTCACATTTTATTTTCACATTTAATTTCTGGAAAACCAAAGGTAAATGCTTCTGTGTTATTTCTGGAAGAACACATTTCAGGGGAAGCAGAGTTTTTACCCTGTAGACCTTCCCTACAGCCTTTGCCTCCAAGCCATTGCAGCTTTTGCCGCTGCCTGAAACAGCATACAAGTTGAAAACAGCCCTCAGCGCTGGCGGAGGAAGGTGCAGACACAGAATGAAGAAAGCAATTCCCATGAAAAGTAAATTAAGTCTTCTCAGATCCCCTTGTAGTGACCTAATGTGCTTGCAGTATCTGCCAAGAAAAATTGTTCTAAGATGCTGTCCTTAACCTGATTGTTTCCTTTCAGCCATAATCTGGTCTATTCTAAGTAATTTATTGGAATGGAAGTATAATCTGTCTGCAATCTAGTGAACGTTAAGTCCTTTGCAGGATAAAAGTAACCGTCGTCGCATGCTGATGGATATAGATCGACGGAAGAAACTACTGGCATATCTTCGCCGTGTCCGCTATGATACCTTTGAAAACACCTGCAAGCAGCTGAATATCCAGTACACCCTGCCCCCTCCCTACTCCAGGAGGGTCACCAAGCGCTGGGTTGTGAAGAAGGCTTTCTGTCTCAAGGTATGCAGCAATCTGGGGAGAGCGCCACATAGCTGGAGTAGGAAAATATCTCTTTATATAAAAAACGTCTCTTTGTAGAAGGGCACAGTTAAGACAGTTAGAAAAGACGGATAGGTTAGTCCTTTTAATCTGTGCTTTGAATTTGAGGAGACTATAATGTCTGTAGAAAAATACATAAGCTCAGCAAAGAGCTCCATGAAAGACAGTTATGCAGTGGGAGTGACACTGTGCTTGAGAACTTCAGATTGTGCTACTAGTTTGCTCAGAAATGTATGATTCAAAACAGCTTCTTTTCAAAGCCTAGTATGGAAACTAATATGTGAGACAATTGAATTTGATAGTAGCTTTGGAACAGAAATGTGGGTACACCCCACTGTCTACTTTTCATTTGCTCTAAATACATTGGTGTAACTGCTGTGTACAGTATCTCTGGGTATAACTGAGCAGAATCAAAAAGCTGGACACACCTTCAGTCTGTGAATACTAAATTTCAATCCAATTAAATTATAACCAAAAGACTGGGTAGCTAGAACAGAATACCTCCGAATGGTACCCTGAAAGTAGGGCTGGCTGGAGCTCTGGTGGAGGTGCAGGGGAAGGAGTTGCTCTTGCTGCACAGCATGCTGCCTGGCCTCTGCCGCAGGAGCTGGGGTCTGTGCTGCAGCAAGCGGCGGTGGCGGAGCAGCTCTGCTCAGCAGCAGGCAGCTTTGTCTCTCCCCTTCTCTCACCTCCTTGTGCTCCTCCCGCAGGTTTTTCAGGAGGCACGGAAGCTGAAAGCACCAGAGAGGCTAAAGCAGAGGAGAGAGTGGCAAGCAAGAGCAAGAGCTGCGAAGGAGAAAGAGGCGCAGCGCGAGGGGACGCCTGTCTAGCGGCACGGTGAGGCTGACACGGCTGGTCTCTAACAATAAATTATCACCTAAAGACACGTTGCCTCTTTGCTTCTGTGCATGTGTGGTCTTGCGCCATGGTGAGCACCCAGAAAGGTGTAATGAGTGGATTAGGCATTTTAGAAGTTTAATTTAAGGCTGGTGCGCTGGGCTGTGTTGTGAGCAGCTCGATCTGGGGGAGAGGAGTACCTCGGGGGGCTGCACCCCCTTGGGCAGGGATGTCTGCAAGTGAGAACACCCCGGGCAGTGTCCCTCCTGTCACCGCCTGGCCTGGCAGCAGGATCGTGCTGTCAGACAGCACTGACCCAGCTGCTCATGAGGGATTTGGGCTGCCAGATGACGAATGAGGAGAATGAGGCAAAATGCTGCTTGTTTGGAAAGAAAGCAGCCCTGACAGCGGCTCAAAGCACCATTCCTTCTCACAGGAAAACGCAGGTGGATGGGGAGCTCTCCAGCTGCAGAAATGGAGTTAATAATCAAGTCTGTAATTTCCCGGTGGACTTACACCTTTATATTCATTCTCTGGCAATCATCCCTCCATCCCTCCCAGACTTGGCCACTGTGTGTGCTACACCAAACCCGCCACCAATGGTTTCTCAAGAATTACCAATATGATTATGGTGTCCCCTTTTCTATGGCTTTCAGCAAGACTTCCCTGTGTTGCCCTCGGCCGCGGTACGCACGGTTATCCCGCCAGCCCCCGGGCTGCGCCGAGCCCTTCCTTATTTATCAAAATTACTTCAGTTCAACCGTTTTCTTACCGCTTCTTTCGGTTCGCTCAGCACCAGCCCTGACCCAGAGGCGGTTTGGGATCCACACCCCTGTGAGGGGCCGCGCACGCACAGGGGCGGGGCTTGAGCGCGCGAGCCCCGACCGGCCAAGACGGCGCCTCCCGATTGGCCCCGTGGTTGCCCGGCAACGTTGGCGGCGGTGGCGGCGGGGCCGGCGGTCGCCATGTCGGCGCGGACGCTGCCGCTGCTGTTCCTCAACCTGGGCGGGGAGATGCTCTACATCCTGGACCAGCGCCTCCGCGCCCAGAGCATCCCCGGGGAGAAGGCCCGCAAAGGTGAGCGGCGGGCGGCCGGGGCCGGGCCCGCGCCGGGGGCTGCCCGCCGCGGGGTACCGCGGCCTGTCCCTTCCGTGCGGGGCTTCTCCCTGCGGCCTTTCCCTGGCTGAGTGCGGAGCCGGGGCCGAGCAGAGCGCTGGGACGTCGCTGGCGATGGCGGGGAGGCCCCGGGGGACGGGAGGAGCGGCACTGCCACAGCTGCCGGTGCCGGTGCCTGTCCCCCGGGGCCGCCTCTCCTCCCGCCCTCCCTCTCGGCTCTTTCCAAAGCCCGGCCGGGTTCAGTGCCCCCCGAAGCGACGGGCCGCTCACGCCTGTGGGGCTGGTTTTCTTAACGTAGTACAGGAATAAACGCGAATGTACTTGCAGTGCTGTTACTGGAAGGATGCTTGAAAAGTGACAGAGCATCACAGTGTCTGGCGTCGAAAGCAGTCTTCGGCAAGTAGTTTCCTCGCCACGGTTTAACAGCTCTGTCACAGAAATTAATCGTGTGTGTTTTTCTTGTCTTAAATTTCAAGTAAAGCTCGTTGAGTTAATCGGCTCCCATGGAAGTTTCTGTGCTAATAACTCCCTGAAGGTTTTACTGAAGCTAATTTGTGAAATGCATACAGATAAGGTAGAAACTGAAACATATTCCAGTGTTTCTGCACTTGTTTCAAAGGTTGGAGCTTCAGAAATATACTTTTGGAATCAAAATTACTCTGGATTTAGGCATCTCAGTCCAGGTCCTGAGCTGTTTCGGGAAGACCAGATTGCTTTGCAATCGGAAGTAGTTTCCAGGAACTATTTTGTAAAGCCTATGCAGAAGCAGCATGCGCAATTAAGAAAAACTTCAAATAACATAAATGTGGCTCCTGAAACCCTTTTGTAAAAACCTCTCAGTCTATCATTTCGTCAAAATTATTGTAAAAGTAGAGCCCTGTGTGTTCACATGCATGCACAAAAATTACAGCTTACAGCTGAGCACCTCTTTGTTTACCACTTATAAATTAAAACTGCTTTGCATTTAAAAATTCTTGCAGCTTTCTGTCATGGGATGGGGAATGTGCTTCAGGAAGCTTTAGTATTTTGTGATAAAAAATCAACTCAATATTAACCCAGTGTTGAAGAGGTTGTTACGTTTTTTCCTTCTCCTGCCTATCTGGTATGAAGAAGTGCTAAACAATAGCAAAGGCTTCACTACAGCGATGTGATTTTTAATTATTCATGCCTGTCTTCAGAGAATGAGCTGACAAAAGGTTACTACTGTCCATAGATGTCAAAGTTTAGAGCCATACTTGGTGGAGTATCTCAGCAGGAGGATTAGATCTGTGCTAGTTTATCCACACATGTGTTTTATCTTTTAAAAAGCAGGCATTAGTTTTACTGAGATGTGGTTTTGTTCACACCGAGGTGTTTGTTAGTGCTTAAAACTGTTCACTCAAATATTCTTCATTTGTAAGTGCAAAAAACAGCTGAAAACTTTCCAAGCTAAATGCAAAACGTGCTAAGATTCAATCAAGGGTAAAATTTTATCTCCATTGAATAAACAAGATTTTTTCCAAGGGGAGGGCACGGTTTCGTCTTTTGTGTGCTCATTGGAAGTGACAGATGTCAAGTAACAGAAGAGTTTGTTCTTGTTAAGTGCTGAATGCTGATGAGAAAAAAACAAAGTCCATTAGTTAGATTATTTTTTTTTAGTTTATTTCTTTTATTCTCCTTGAAACTATTGTTCTTACTTCTTGAACTGATGTTTTTGTTTTATATGCTTCGTGTAGATGAATGGACAGATGTGGACAGGAAACGAGGTACTGTAATCTTCTAGCTGCATGCAGTAGACGAACACCACTACATGCACACATGAGGCTCATTGTACGTGAACACACTGTATGCTGTTCCTGCAGCCTTCTAGTCATAGTGTCAAAGATGAATAATAATACTCACCTGTTCATTAAAATGCACTTTAACTATAGCTCTTAGAAAAAATAAACAGTATCTTGAAATCATATGGCTTCAAAAATAAGTTGCTAATTTAACCAAGACTATAAATAGATCAAAACTTTTTATCAGAGCGGTCTTTCTAGCCAAAATTATATTTTATTTTTCTAGCATTGTATTAATGCAAGCATATAATTTTGTGAGCACTGTGAGGGTTTTCTGCTTAAATGCAGGAATACTATGTATACTGCATTTTTCTAAAGTTTTTTCTAATTCGTTGCTTAGGGTTTTGACAGGTGAACTCCAGGAAAGATTTAAGGCATTTCCATCCTAGCTGCTTATCCGTCTCTGCTAGTGGTCACCACCCTGCAGCAGAGCGATCACAAAGGAGCGGGTGCCCACACTTCAGCCAAGCTCCTCTTGACTGAAATTATGCCTGAAGGTGGGTTTGAGCTGGGACATCAGGTTCTCAGTGGAGCAGCTGAGGTGTGAGTGTGCGCTTCCTTCTGGCCTCTGCCTTGAAATGGTACCTTCCAGCAAGGGTGTGGTAAGGAGCTGGATGAAGAAATAAATCTCTTCAACTCTCTCAGGTCTTTTGCTAGGTGAGCACAACTAGAACTTTCAGTGTCTTTTTGAGCAGCCCTTTTTTAAGAGAGATGGGGGTTATAATTCATGTTTTTCAAAATAAGCATTGTTTGTAGGTTTTGAATATTTACTGGAGGTAAATATTGATATCCTGGAGTTTGCCCTGACTTTTTTTTTTTTGCTACCATTATGTGCTGTTTCCAAGAATGCTTGTTTCCAGCATTTAATATCTCAGAAGTGTAAAAGATTCCGTAGTCCTCTTTTATTACATCCAAATGATGAGGAGCTGTATGAAAGCCCGCTTTGTCACATTTAGATGGCAGCGGCACAGATGGAGATCCCATGTTGACCAATCAGCTTCTCTTGTGAGAGAGAAGTTTGCCTGTGGACACCGCTCTTGAGGCGGTCTCTGAAGAGGTATGATAGAGTAACTAGCTGAGTCTATTGCTGAGGAAGCCATGAGAAGGCGGCTTCACCTGCCTTTGACCTTGTTGCTAACTATAAATGTATTGCAAGGAGAATGTATGACTGTTTTGGACTCGTAACATTCCCTCTGCTGCCTGAATGTCCTCCAAGAAGCATGAGCATAATACAGACATAAAGACTCCAGTCTCATGTCATGCATCCGAGCCATGTTACGTGAAAGCGCAGTAGATGTTGGAACGTGTCTGTCACCGGTGACATGGCACGTGTAGGCGAAAACCACCGTAACTCCTCAGCTTCTCTTCTGTCCATCGCATTGTCTATACTTCGTTTCCCTTTCCCCATCCCAGTCGATGAAACCCCTCTCTGCTAAATTGCTTTTATGCTATGTTGCTTCGCGTGCCATTTTCCGTGAGCTCCTTTCTCTATTATTTTCCATTGTTAGAATGGTGTAAACACCTCCCTAGGGACTACCTGTGCTCTGAGATCTCTTTGCTGTGTCATTATCAAACATACCATGTGAGATTTGCCCTTTAACATTATTTTTTTTATGTCTTTCTCAGTTCTTTTTATAGCCAATAGAAGAGGTTTTAATTTCAGAAGATAATTTATGTAAGGCTTGGTGTTTGGTTTAACACAGATCTTCTGATTCCATTGTGAATATCTACCAGCCACTGTCAGCGTACTGGGACGTTGTCCGTCTCCTGACAGTTTTGGTTATTAGTGACTCTCCGAAGACAGAGGAGAAGCCTTTGTGTGGACAACATATGCAAGCAACTTAAAAAAAATATTTTTCTTGATCGCAGTATAAGGCAAAAGTTCTTATTTTTGTCCTAACTGATTGCTTGCGTAATGAAATATATACTAACACATACTAATACTAATATATTGGGGTTTCTCCACTGAAAAAAAGTGAGGATTTTTGCCTGAGACTGCAAGTAGGGATTGTTTTATGGACAGTTTGTTTGAAAAGAAGGGAGAAAGGGGAGGGATTTATTTCCCATTTGTAATTAGGTGTATTTGTAATCCATGCTGCTCAGAAACTGAGCTGAGACCTGCCTGTATCGTTTGGGTGCTTAAAACAGGAACCAGTGAGCCCCACTGGGTGGAGTGCAATGGCTGCTCAGATGTGTGTGTCACCAGTGGCGTACGCCAGTGCAGGAGAAGACCTGTAAAGGTCAGGTTTAAGTAGGGAGAGAGCATCGCCTCAGAAGGCACTTGCCCACAGGAAAACACCTATCCGTGTCCTGGTTCCCAGCACCCACAGCGTACCTAGCCGTGTTCCCCAGAGAGTTAAGCCCCTAAGAAAAGATGAAGTGACTGGGACATTAATTTTTTTTTTTGGCGGTTTGTGTATCTTCAGTACCACAGTTGTGAAAACCCACCAATGAATAATTATAGCAGGGCTTCAAATAGCTGATCACTACTGCTATGAGTATGTTTAGTATGTTCACTTTTTCTTTTTTTTCTTTTTTTATCACTTCCGCTGAGATTTTTCTAATCCATAAGAATCAGCTGGCAGCATGAGCTTCGGTAACGGTCATCTGCTTAGGAAAATTCATGCTTGTACAGTAATGTATGAATTGAATTTTTTATTTAACATTTTTTGATAGAGAAATAAATGCTTATTTATGATAACTCTGTGGAATGTATCAGGTATACGATAAAAGTATCAGATCCAGCACAAAAGCTAAGGTATTGTATCTCCTTGAATCACTGCAAAATGTCTTCTATCTTCTGTGCATTAAAAGCTTGATAACCAGAGCACGGTCCTTATACTCAGCACTCCTGATCTCTACCTACTCTTGAGTAAGTCACATAACAATTCCATGGAACGTTTATGAAGCATGCAGAAGGAAGTGTGGAGGTCTGCACTTTTGTAAGAGCCCTGGGTGGCCTGACATAGATGCCAGTGTTATAAATGCTTCCTTAAATACTTGTCAAGCGTTAATCCGTTTAACACAAATACTTCAAAGAGCCTTGAATCATTCAGGAGCTTCTGTTTAGAAGGAAAAATTGACCAATAGCGCCAAATAGTGCTAAAGAGAGAACAGGCAGAGTCAGCTACCTACAGTTTGCAAAAATCTAGAGTCATGCAAAACAGTCTTCTTGGGAAGCAAAACTGTAGCTTTTATAGATAATACATGCCAGAGTAGCCTATAAAAAAATTATTTTAAAAGGGGAAAGTGCTAACCGTTGCTGTAAAAGTAAGGCAACAAAACCAGTCTTATTCCCACTGGAAAACAGGGTTTGTTGTCTGCAGCTCAGGTAGTGTTTCTGCCCCTGGAGACAGTCAGCAGGAATCACGCTGCTCGCTTAGACCAATGTGGGGTTGAGAAAAATGTTGACGCTAAGAAATGACATTCCTCCTCCTTTTATCTTTTGTGGCTCTGTTCCTAGTTTTCACAGGTAAGCATTCATGTCGATCCTCGCAGCTCTCAGTGTCCGAGTTCTCAGTGTGGGATGAATCAGATGAATGTGCTGTTTCTGAAGCAAAAAACAGAGACTGTTTGTCTTTGCAGTTATGAATGACATCATCACAACCATGTTCAATAAAAAATTTATGGAAGAGCTGTTTAAACCACAGGAACTCTACTCCAAGAAAGCTCTGCGAACGGTGTACGACCGGCTAGCGCATGCTTCAATCATGAGGCTGAACCAGGCGAGCATGGACAAGGTAAAGAAGACCACCTGCCCAGTCCTGACTATGCTGCACTTCTGTGTTGCCATTCACAAGTTTCTGATTGCGATAATTAGCACGTGGCTTTACGTCACTGTAATTTTGAAGCATTTTGTAACAGCCCTCTTTCCACTTGCTTTCTTTGTAAAATGGTTCTCAGACAAGGAAGCTTTGGGGAAATCCATAGTAGTAACAGATACTTCAGGACTAAGTATTTCTGCTTTAAAAGCTAAATGCTTGGTTTTAAGAGGTTCAGTAGGCGTTCTTTAAGTTTATCGGATTTTTTTACATATATTAAAATTATATACATATAATTAAGTGTGTATAAATATAGATATTTCTGTATTGATGCTCACTGTTTTGCAGTTGCAGGTGTTAGAATTTTTGCCTGCAAACAGTATTTCCAGCAGACAATTTTGAAAGAAATCGCAGGAACTGGATTACCTGAGAGACCTCTACCCGGGTGTTGGTGGTGTTGACATTGGCAGTAGTTTTAAAGGCAGTTAGAGAGACCAGCAGGGGGGCCGGCGATGTGATTGCAGAGGTCTTATTTTCTTAGGAAACAGAGCTAAAATGGTTCTTCTTACCATAGGCAGGTGCTGGCCTAAGTGTCTAAATCCCTTTCTCCAGTAGTGTGAAGTTACCTGGGCCATGTTGCTCTCTCTGTTGTGGCGGAACCAAATTTTCCCCGTGTTACTTTGCAGCTGTATGACCTTATGACTATGGCTTTCAAATACCAAGTGCTGCTGTGCCCTCGGCCCAAAGACATTCTGCTGGTCACGTTCAATCACCTGGACACCATCAAGGATTTCATATGCGATTCCCCGGGCATTCTGAACCAGGTGGATGAGACTTTCCGACAGCTGATTGAAGTAAGACTCCTTAGAGAAATGGCGGGACACACTGTGGTTTCAGTATTATTTTTCTCTTTCAAGCTAATCTTGGAGACTGACTACTACCTCAGTAAGTGCCATATCAAGTGTGGAGGTTGAGAAGTTCTCAACGTCAGAGAACCTACCAAATAACCTTTCTTCTTTTTAACCCGAGGGAAACAAATTGGCATCCCAGTTAGCAACTTTTGCTCATGTAACTGCTGTAATTCTTTGGACAAAGAACATGAGTGTCGCAGTCAAAGGGAACTGGTTTCAGAAAGCGTTAAAAGTTCTGGAAAGTCATGAAATGTTTCCAGAGGGCTTCTGGAGGGGGAGATGCCTACAAGTCAAGTGTTTTCTGCTGGCCCGGTTTAAATCAATACATTGCTTATTCAGCTTGATCAGTCTCCACTGACTTCAGCAGAAATTAAATCAGATTCTTAGTCATGGAGAATAATTACTGATAATGACCAGCAGCCCCCTTATATAATTTCTGACACCTCTGCCACACACGTACCATTTTTGGCCAGCAGTATTCTGCTGTACTTATTTCCACCTTTACCTGGGTTGGACGTGGTACACCTGCAAAGCTTTACCTGATGCTTTTTCTTTTCCAGACATACAGCTGTCTCTCTGCTGGTGAATTTCAGCTCATCAGGCAAACACTCCTCATTTTTTTTCAGGACATGCACATAAGGGTAAGAGCCCAATACAGCTAGTCAGTAAGAATGAAAGGGAGTTTGTGGCTAGAATATGAAGGTATCTTGTTATAATCACACTGTGGGTTTGGTTTTGTTACTTATGCTTTTCAGCCATCTCAGTGTGCTTGTAATTTCAGTCTTCAAAATTTCACAAATTGAGCACATCTACTACAATAATACTCAGTAATTCTAACATGTTATGAAAAAAGGAATCTCCACTAGTACAGATTTGCTAGGTGATAAATATGTTTTTCCTTTTAGTAGAAACATGATACGAAACGAAACTCAGAACCTGAGCTTGAAATCATGGGGCTTAATAGTCTCCAAATAAATTGATCATACTCGAGTGCAAAAACAGTGCATATTTTATATATTTTATTGGGTTTTTTTAATGTTAGATCAGCGTGCCTATCCTCCGGACCACAATTCTACATTACTGGCTTTGGCCTGTATCATCGTTTCTGCGTATACATCAAAATCTCTAGGAAGCCTACCCAGTCTAGTCAGGAAGGCTGCAAGGTCAGACTTCAAAGCATTCGGATCAGAAGATATGCAATAGATTTTCTCAAAGGTGGAATATTCTTTTGCAGGTTTCTATCTTTCTGAAGGATAAGGTGCAGAACTCTAATGGTCGCTTTGTGCTGCCAATATCGGGCCCTGTTCCTTGGGGTACAGAAGTTCCAGGGCTCATCAGGTGGGTTCTGAAGCGCTGCTGGTACCGGTGGCAGTGCCTTGCGTGTGTGGCTGCTCGCGGAGGAGCAGTCAGTCCCAGAGGTCTGATAGGACTCGAGCTTAGACTGTCGTTCATGTTGCGCAGATAGCTGAGCCTCCGGTGAGTGCTATTTAAAGGGCAGGATTTGGGACTAAGTCACCCAGCAATGAAATACTAAGCCATTTCCGGCATTCTCTCTTCTAGCAAATTAGCTATTAGTAATTTATCCTATAAAACAGGCATTTACCAATATAGAGAATAGGGTTTTATTCCCCATTTTCTTGTGCAGTAAGCACAGGAAATCGGTGCTGAAAACCAGCAATAAAACTACTAAATGTTTCGATAATGACTTGTTTTTAAGGGTGTTTAATCACAATGGAGATGAAGTTAAAAGAACGGAGTTCACCACTGATGGAAATTATGTTACTCCACAAAGGGAAGGATCTTTTGATCTTTATGGAGACAGAGTCCTCAAACTTGGAACAAATATGTAAGTAATTTTTGTCCTACATAGAAACATGAAGTAAATGTTGATGGTTTTGGATTGGTTCAGGAGCACATCTTCAGCCTTGTATATTTTTGCCTCTTTCGCTATTCTCAGCCTGACTTTTTTACAAAGTGATGTCCTGAAACAGAATGCATGTGGACAGATGTGCATAAAGAGCTGTGGAAAAGAGCAAAAGTTTGATTTATGTCTAAAGTAGAGCTGAGTAAAGAGTGTTCTCATCTGGTGCTGCATATTATGTGAAATGTAATTTAATTTTGGCTGCATTCAAGAAATCCTTTCTTTTCTTCATGTTTGTCTTACTGTAATTTTCCATTCAAAGAATAAGAGAGCAGCATTTGTTCTTACAGCTTTGTGGCTCACACGTTTTAATGCTTCAATACTCCATAAAACTGAACTGTAACTTCTCATTTCAGTTATTTACAGTCTTCAGAAAGATATAATAAAATCATAGATACTGTGCTGCTTCCTCCAGTCCCTGTATCCCGTACGAGTAATAGGTTGCTCTTCCTCTCTGTTTTTCCCTCTAGGTACAGCGTCAGCCGGCCAGTAGAGACACATATGTCAGGATCATCCAAAAACTTGGCATCCCATGCGAAGGTCAGTGTTGTTCTGCTCCTGTCCCTGGTTAACTGGCTAACTAGTCTGTGTCAGCGAGTGCTGCAGCCGGTCACGCATGGTGGGAGCGTTTCCTTTGAGCAGTTTCACCACATCTACCAGACTTTACATTCTAGTGGGAGGTGTCCCTGCCCAGGGCAGGGCGGTTGGAACTAGATGATCTTTATGGTTCCTTCCAACCCGAACCATTCTATGATTCTGCTTCCCTTGTCTTAGTAGATGGGGTCACTGAATGAAACACCCCCATCCGTCATCTCCAAATCATTGACTACACAGCTGTGCTGTCTTCCCCTTCATTCATTTCCTTTCTCAGGGAAACAATAACCATCTTTTTGTCTACAGGTATGGATAACTTCAGGGGAACCTGTTCTGTTGTTCTTCTCAGAGCCCCATCCAATCCTCCACAGTCCCTTTTGAGCTGGGGAAGG